>NC_092506.1:28303829-29527579 GCF_047511675.1 Marmota flaviventris
GGAAAGCAAATTAGAAAAAAAAAATCAATGAAACTCAGATCTGCTTTTCTGAAAAAAAAAATCAACAAAACAGCAAAATTTGGCAAGACTAAGAAAAAAGAGATATGATCCAAATAAAACAGAAATGAAAGAAGAGTTTTTTTTTTTTATAAGAAGCCACAGAAATAAGAATTCTAAGACACTATCATGAACAATTATACTCCAATAATTTGTTACCACCTAGAAGTTATTGATATATTCTTAGAATGAAACTTATCAGGTCTGAATCATGAAAATAAATAAATAAATAAACATAAAACTAGTAAAATGATGGTATAAAGAATCAAAAAATTCCCAGAAAAGGCTATGACCTTATGGTTTCAATGGTGCACTCTACCAAACATTTGAAGAATTAATACTAATCCTTAAACTCTTTGAAAGAACTGAAGAGGAAGGCATACTTCCACACTCATTTTGAATCAGCATTACCCTGATGCCAAAGTCAGACAAAGACATCATGAGTAAAGTAACTGCTGGGTGATATTAGTGATAAATACATATGCAAAAAAAAAAAATTGTCAACAAAATATTCGCAAACCAAATTCAATAGGACATTGAAAGATTTTACATCATGACCAAGTGAAATTTATTCCTGGAATGTAAGGATGATTTTACATATAAAAATCAATTCACAGGATACCCTCATGTGATGTTTAATTTTATATGACAATTTGATTGGGCTAAGGGATGTCCAGAGAGCTAATGAAATATCATTGCTGGAGGTATCTGTGAAGGTGTTCCTGGAGGGGATTAGCTTTTGAATTCGTAGACCGAATAAAGAAGGTTACCCTCACCAATTCAGGTAAGCATCATCCAATCCACATAGGACCCTTAATGGAACAAAAAGTTGTAGGACCGGTCAATTTTCACCTATTCGAGTTGGGATATTCCTCTGCTCTGTCCTTAGACGCTGGCACTCCAGATCCTCAAGCTCTCAGACTGGAAGCAGGACTTACATCATTCTTGCTATGGCTATGCTCTCTAGTTCTTATACTTTCAGACTCTGACTGAATTAAACCACAGGCTTTCCTGGTTCTCCAATATGCAGATAGATCATAGACTTCTTGACCTCCATAATCACATGAGTGTGTGTGTGTGTGTGTGTGTGTGTGTGTGTGTGTGTTTGACCCATCCCTTATTTCTACCTTTCTATACCATTATACTTCTCTTTGAAATGGGAATGGTTACTCTGTGCCCTTGGAAGTCGGAAGTTTGTAACCTTCTTTTTAACTTTTTACAGCGTCTCATAGCTAAGAGTTTACTTCCCATCTTAGAGGAGACTTTAAATTTGAACTTTTGAAAGATGCTGGAACTGTTAAGACTGTGGGGATTCTTAGGACTGAATGTGTTTTGCATTGTGAGATGGATGTGAAACTTTCATGGGGGGGAGGGGTTGAATGGTATGGATCGGATAGGAAGTATCCACCAAAGACTTGTGTGTGGAAGGCTTGATCCCCAATGCAGCGGTGTGCAGAGGTGTGGCTTTCAGGAAGTGACTGGATCTTGAGGGCTGTGATGTCATCAGTGGATCAATCCATTGATGGCTGAATGGACAACCAGGATGTAACGGAAACTATAAACCCATGTGGGATTGTCACTGAGGGTGTGGCCTTGGGGAATAGTTTGTCCCTTAACCCTTCTTTCTTTTCTCTCTCTCTTCCTCTGTCCCTTCTCCTCAACCTCCTCATTCTCCTATTCTCCTCCTCCTCTTCCTCCTCCTCTTCCTCCTCTTCCTCCTCCTCCTCCTCCCTTTCCTCCTCCCTTTCCTCCTCCTCCTCCTTCTCTTTCTCCTTTCTTTTCTTCTCTGCTTCTTAATTGCCACAGCATCACCTTTCTTGTGCTTATCCTTCTGAAATGATGTTCTCCCTCACCTCCGGCTCAAAACAATGGAGTCAGCACACCTTCTACTGAAACTTCTGAAAACATTAAGCCAAAATAAATCTTTCCTCCTTTAAGGTGTTTGTGTTGTATAATTTGGTCACAGCCATAAAAACATGCATATAACACAAAGCATCAGTAATCAAAACAGCTGGTTCCAATAATAAAAGCATACATATAGACCAATGGAACAGGAAGAGAGCCCAGAAATAAGCCAGTATATATAAAGTTAAATGGACTTTGATAAGGAGCCCTGACTACCTAATTGAAAAAGAATTGTCTCTTCAACAAACAGCTTTAGGAAAACTGTATATCTGCTGGTAAGGATATTTGCATCCTTATCTTACACCATAGGCAAAATTCAAACCGAGATTGATTAAAGATATAAACTTGAGACATGATAATGTGAAACTCCTAGAAGAAAATATAGAAGAAAAAATTCATAATATTCATTGTGGTAATAATTTCTTGGGTATTAAAAGACACAGGTAACCAAAACAAAGATAGAAAAGTGGGACTACATCAAATTAAGAAGCTATTGCAGTAGAAAAGGAAGCAATCTAAAGAGTGACATGTAACCTGTGGAATGGTCAGAAATATGTGCAATGGATATGTCTGATTATAATGTCCAAAATATGTAAGAAACTGCAACTCAAAAGCAAATCTCTAAATAAACTGATTTTAAAAATGAACAAAGACTTGAATACATATTTCTCCAAGAAATAGATGTTTCTACAGTTAGCCAACAGTGTATGAAAATATGTTCAACATTATTGATTATCAGGGAAATTCAAATCAAAACCACAATGATGAATGTCTTTGAGCCTGTTAGGATGATCTTTATCAATTAAAAAAAATGCACCAAATATTGGAGAGGATATGGAAAAATTCAAACCTTTATTCACTGTTGGTAGGAATGTAAAATAATATAGCCATTCCTAAAATTAATATGAATGTTTCTCAAAAAATATTAGAATTACCATATGCTCTAGCAATCTCTCTTCAGAGTATTTATCCAAGAACCATGAAGAGATTTTTTGCTCCCATGTTAATTGTGACATTATTCATAACAGCCAAGAGATAGAAACAACATAAATATCTATTGACATAAGCAATAAAGAAAATGTGTACCTACAATGGAATATTATTTAGCCTTGAAAAAGAAGAACAATATGTCAGATGCTACAGCAGGTGAGCCTAGTGGACATTATGCTAAGTGAAGTATACAGAAAACAAACACTGCATGATTTTACTTATAAGAGGCATTTAAAGTTGTCACACTCATAGTAGCTGAAAGCAGGGTGGTGATTGCCATAGAGGGAGAAGGAAAAATGGGCAGTTGCTTGGAATGAGTATAGAGTCTCCATCATGTAAAATGAAAATATCAAGAGACTTGTTCAATTTCATATAATTAACAATACTGTATTCTACAGTTCAAAATCTGTTAAGAGGAGAGAGTTCATATTGGATGTACTACCAAAATAAAAACAAATATGCTTCACTTTATTTATTTTTAAATTTGTCTGTTGCCTTTAACACAAGAACTTATTTATTTATTTATTTGTTTATTTTTATGTGGTGCTGAGGCTCAAACCTAGGGCCGCACATATGCTAGCGAAGCGCTCTACCACTGAGCTACAGCCCCAGCGCAATATGCTTCACTTTAGTATGACTAGTGATACACACAAATCTCGAACATCAGCCGACATACCCTGAGCACTTAAAATTCTTTTTACTTGGCATTTGATTCTTGGCTATACCTCAAGAATTCTGGCTCAAGTTTTCTACTTACAACACACTTTGTAATCACCCAGAATCCCACAGTTTCTTGACAGACCCTGGCTGTATTCACCTTGAGAGAAATATTCTATCACCTTTAGGTTTAGTGTATCTATATTTATTGAATCACCAAAGTTGACCAAATAACATACCAGTCAAGGGAGATGTAAGAAGACAAACATGGATCCTTTCCAAAGGTAATTTACCCTCCTGTGAAACTTGACATCAATTCCTAGTCTCAGGAAATAACAGGGTTAGAAGACAGCAGAGAGAGAGGGGGTGGGCAGAGGAAAGAGCAGAGTTGGAATAGGAAACACTTGACTTCAAGTAATGAAATTCCATTCAATTGCCTCTAAACAGTTTTTAACACACATTATGATGAAGCTGAGCCGATAGCTTTAGGGAAAGCAAGAGGCAGGATGGTCCCAGAGTTTAAGCAGGAGTTTCCAGACCTGGAACTTAACATTTGGCCAAAAAAAATATGACTCAGCTTGATGCTTCTGGGCTTATTCCCACCCACTTTTCTTGGTGTTCTCATTTTAAAACTTGAAAGTGCAAACATGTTGACTCAGTTTGAGTTTGGTGTCTACCCTTAGGCCAAATAATCTATGACTTGAGCTGGGAGATGAAACCATTACAGCATTGACTTCTTGGGCTGGAAGTGCAGGGAGATCCATCAAAGAGTGTCGTTCAGAGATTAGAAGCAAACCTTGCCCGCTATCTACTGTGAGTCAGTTCCCCACCATGGCTATTAAGCTTGAAGATTGTTTATCTGATTGCATTATTTGTCATCTATTTATTCAGTCAAGCATTGACTTGGGCACCTCCTTTATGCCCCTCACTGAACTTTATGCCCCTCTTTTTTGAGGGATAAATACATGAAAAAATGTGCCAGTTAGTGGAAAGAACATTCTTTATTTATAAAGCTAAGCTAAACGTGGAAGTTTTAAAATAATGTGTTCTGGCAATTCAAAAAGAGGGTGGAGGAAGACATCAGGAAAAATAGTATTTAAACTGAATTATGAAATTAGATAAAGACTTCCTGAAGTGCAGAGGAGACTGGCAGGAAGGGCATGTTCTAAGCAGACATGGTGGGAACAAAACTGCAAAGGCAGATAGAACGGTAGCCGGTGAAGTTAACATCGAGAAGTCTCCGCTAGAAGACCATTTTGCCAATGACACAGAAAAAGCAGCAGTGAAAATAAGAACTAAGGATGCACCAAAGAGATAGTCCAGAACAAAATGCCCAGAATTAAACCGGTAACAAATATCATGTAAGAAGTAACTAAGAAAATAAAATCTGAGTTTGAATGCACCAAGGAATCCTAGAAATTTAAGGAAACACTTGCATCTAATGTTAGCTCCTTAATTTTTGTAGGTAAATAGTTTGATGTTCCAAAAGGATGAGGTCTTACCCCATTGCCCACAAGTAGTCAAAGTAGATCTGCATCAAGACGAGGGATCTAAATTCACTAATTCCAAGCTTCCTAAAAAAACTGAAGCCCAAGTATCTAAACAGCAATGTAATTCATTATTCATCGCAGCCTTTCTTTCTGCAAGTATTTTTTTTTTTTCTAATTTTGTGGTGCTAGTGATGGAACTCAGAGCCTGACACACTGCGAGGCCTCTGTTCCACACTGAGCTACATCCCCTGCCTCATCTCCTGCCTTCTTCTTCCTATGTTCTATGGTCTGGCCAAACAGAACACTGACATCACTCTGTATGTGTGCAATGACTTTGGCTTCACATCCATGGATATATTATTTCCATCAGTCACTCTGTGCTCCCACAAAAATACGACTGTTTGTCTATAATATTGTCCAGTCCTGAAAGCCCAGCCACAGTGCTGCCTTTTTAAAGAACTCACCTAAAATTTCCCTACCACTCCACTCCAGTTAGAAATCATCTTTTCCCATGTTGCCACTGGACTCTGTGACTCCCTTGATATCTATCAGGTTGCATATTATGCTGAAGTTATACAAGTATGTAATATCATGTAATAACCTAAGATCTTCTCAAGTACAGAGACCTAGTATATTCACACCCAGTATTTCCCATAGCATCAGCTCCAAACTTGTCAAAAGGTAGATGCTAAACCAATATCTCTCAGGTACACAAATAAATACTTTCCCATAAAATGGTGGGGGTTGGGGAGCTGGGAGAACTTTCTTTGCTTTTCTTAATGCTTGTTTAGTTGGGGCCTAATTAACATTTAAATATCTCGATTTTCTCTACTCTGCTACTATGATCAGAGTGGGAGCTTTCATATCTAGCGTAACCATCCTTTTTGCAACGCAACTTCTCGTTTCAGAAAGACATTGCAAAGGTAGATTTATCTTAAAAGGTTTACTACATCAGTCATCGTGTTTTTCAACTTTTTATCGCTAAGCAATTTCTTTTCTTGACATGCCTACAGAGGAAAGGATAATATATCTCCCAGGCAACCAGTCATTTACATAGCTCAGATTATTAAAATAAACCTAGGGTTTATCCTGTGTATAAAAAAGTAGGTTTAAATTGCCCTGCAGATTGATATAAACTCATGGATAGTGTCTAGGTCTTTATTCCAACAATGATTTTACTTATTTGCTTGCTTGTCCTGGCTTCAAATTCTTGGGGTTGGGCATCCATTTGGCAACTAGAAATGAGGAGAAAAAAATGTTTTAGCAACTCATCTCTCTGACGTTGATGAGAACAAACCTAGAATTTATCCTATGTATTTAAAAACAGGTTTAAATTGTTATTTGACACATCTACAGTCGTACATAACAGGTGCGCTTCTCTTCCTATGATGATCTTACCTCTTTCTCAAAATCTCTTTGGATGGGAAGAGAGGTGAAGACTTTCATTACACCATCACCAATGAGGCTGAAATGTTTCATTCCTTTAAATTCACATGGTGGGGGAACTGATCCATTGGTTTTAGTTCCTTTCTCATAGCAGACTTTGAAAGAGGAAAGGGCCTGAATAAGATAGAAGAAGAAAAATAGGTCCTATGAGTGGAGATAAGGAGGATACTCAGAGTTGTTCATACTTTCATTTAAAAAAAAATATCTTGGAGACAAAATTAGTGATTTTTCCCTTAAAACATCTTCCACATCTATTCAATTTTCTTAGGAATGGCATCATTAGAATAATACCATCATGAAGCTCCTATAAAAGCCAGAAATCTGGGTGGTATTCTCAACAGGATACTTCCTGGCTACCCACATTCTTTCTATTGTGTTACAAATACCTCTGAGCACTCATGCTTTCTTCCCTCTAATACCATATCCACCACTGAAGTGACAATCAGTCACTTCCCATCTAAGTTAAAACCTACAGGGATCCAGAAGAATGAATGGTCCAGGGACAGGGAAGAGTAAATGCAAAAGCCCTAAAGATGGGTGTTCTACTAAGGAGCAGCAATTAGTTTGTGTGTCTAGAATATCACAAGTGATGGAGAGGGCTACAACCTTAAATCAGAGAAGCCATCATGGCAAAGGGCAGATGATGAAGAACTTGATAGGCCAAGATAAGGCCTTTGGAATGTAGTTTAAATAAGATGAGAATCCCCTAAAGGAATTTGATGACAAAAATTACTGAACATCTATACATGTTGGGAAGACCACTCTGTCTGCTATGTAGGGTTCTGTGGAGGTATTAAGGGTGATAGAGGAAAGACCAGTTATGAGTCCATTGAGATATGTCAGGGAGAAGGTAAGTGTGGCCTGGACTATAGTGGTCACAGTGGAGAGTTCAAAGAGAGGTCAGACCTTGGATCTATCTTGAAGGTGCAGTAGACAGGCTAGGTTGATGTACGGCATGTACGCTGAGAGGGGGAAAGAGCATCCAGAAGTGACCAAGAGTATTCAACCTCAGAAACTAGGAGGTTGACATTACCAGTCACTGGGACTGTTAAGAAATCAGGGGAAGATCAGAGTTGGGTTTGGGGTACTGTTACTCTCATTGCTTATATTTGGGACAATGGAGTGCAGTGGGAATCTAAAGATCTCTTTGGGTTTTATCAAGTTTTAAATCCCAACTAATCTGCTTTGAATAATGTTCTGTTATGAAAAATTTAATGTGGCCAATAAAATACAGCAGCCCAGAATTTGGAGACTTCTATGGAACTGAAGATACACACATTATCAGTCCACAGACCATATTTATCATGAGGACATTGGAGAAGACACCCTCCAGGATCAGTAGACAGACACACAGAAGAAAAGAGCTCTGGGATCTGAGCTTTAGGGCAAACCACTATTTGAATGTCAGAACAATGTGGAGAAACTAGCAGGGAAAACTCAGGAGAAATAATGAAGTAAAAGGAAAATCAAGAGTGGTGATCGCTACTAAATTAAAATGAGCCCACAATAGCAATGCCCTATAGTGCTCCTTGATTTCAATTTTTTATTCTCCCTTTTATATGCTTTTGTGTCACCTGGGCTAAAGGCCTGTTCTCTCCTATCTGGGTGTCTCTACACACCAGACACCCAGGCTCTCTGAATTTTTGTTGAATCCTTTCAATGGGAAGCAATAAAAGGAGAATAGAGGGTGATAGAAAGGAAGGAGACAGCTGGACACGATGGTGCACACCCGTAATCCTAGCGGCTCAGGAGGCTGAGGCAGGAGGATCACGAATTCAAAGTCAGCCTCAGCAACAGTGAGGTGTTAAGCAACTCAGTGAGACCCTGTCACTAAATAAAATACAAAATAGGGCTGGGGATGTGGCTCAGCAGTTGAATGCCCCCGAGTTCAATCCCTGATGCACCACCACCACCCCCAAAATGGAAAAGACACATTCTATTCTGATTGTGGAAACAATTTAAGCAGGAGTTGCAGTATCAGAAGGGAAATTATGTACAACGTCACATGAGAGCTGACCGTGGCCTTGTGAGTGCAGGCTTCAGAAATTCAATAATAGGAGAGTCATTGCATCCCAGGGCCTGCAACATAGTAGTCATAAATACTTACTTTGTAAATAAGCAAATGTGTACAGGAGAAAAGACCAAATCTTTCTTCTTCATTGCTTCTTAGATCCAATTAAGGATCATTAAGCTCTATCAATCTGACATGTTAGTTCTCTCACATCTGGCCTCTCTCCATTGCCAACATCATCACCCAGGTTTTTATACCAAGGACCTAAATGTTCTCTGCTTATTGTGTATTGTACCTACAGCAATCTTATCATCACAGCTTCTCCTCAAAGACCTCCAAAAGCCAATGAAAATCCGCCAAAGCTAATGTTTTATCACCTACAATCAACTTCCTGTTTTATATTTTAATTAACTACTAATAATAGCCAATATTTTCATGTCGGAACTCCACAGAGCTACTCTTCACAACAACAGATGATCTTAAGCCCATGGAATTAGAATCCTAAACAAAACTATCTGCAGAACCCACTAGACCCTACCTGACATTCATTAAACATCTGCATTTTCGGTTCCCTGCTCAGAAAGCAGTCCTCTTTCTCAAGTGGCAGGAACGAAAAGACTGCTCAATATTTCCCTAAGGTGGATTAACCCTAAACCAATCCAGAACAAACTTTTTCTTCGTGAAGTTTTACATTACTTCTTAATCACTTGATTCCATTGAGATGCTGCCGATTTTTTCTCTCCCAAACAAATAGCTCTGTTTAGTTAGCCTCTGAGGTATGTGTGGCCGACTTGAATGCCAAAGAAGAACAGGCTGAAAGAATCATACTGAGATCCTGCAGATCTCCTCCCAGCACTCCCTAAAGCCAGGAAATGATTTCTTTGCTTTGTTAGTTATGCTAGTAGAGTGTATTTCTAATGCCTCTTCTCTTCATTCATGAGTGTTTAAACATTTTAATGAATATGTTATTTACTGTAATAAAGTCAGAGTCTGCTCTTAAATTAATAGAGCAGTGTAACCAGAAATCCCACCACACCAATTTATCCATGCTCAGTATTGCTGAGTTTCAAACACGTGATCCCCGGCCATACAAATTCTCTGCTACTCTGTAGACAGTGCATAATTTCTCTTTAGCTGCATAGGAGCATCAAATCCAAGTTAATATGTGTCTATGTGTTTGCATGTTTGCGTGTATTTAGCTGCAGCGTGGTGATTTAATAAGTCTTGGAGATAAAAAGCTAAGCTTCCAATCCTGATTTCACTATTTTAGCCAATTACACTCTCTTTAAGTTAGTTTTGTCCTCTGAAGCATGAGGGTAATAATAGTGGCCCCCCACTACATTAGGATGTTCAACACAAAGCACGGGAGATCATACACAAAACATTATGCTTGAAGCATTGAGGCTCTGTAAATATTAGCTATGAATATTATCAAATATAAGAGCTGACCATGGTCCTCACTAGCCAACAAGAAACTTTTTGAAATGTAGAAAAAGAAGCACCTATATCTGGAGGGGAAGCAACTCTGTGGCTAGAATAGAGTGTAAACTGGATTTTGTCCCATAGTTACCCACTTGGCTATGAATGCCTGTGCAGAACAAAACATGCCCAGTCAGATGTGCTGGCTCTGGGGTTTATGTTGTCTTCCTACCAACCTCAATCATTCATGTTCCTTATTGTTCCCTTTCCTTCACCAGTTTAATGATTTGGGGAATGAATCTGGATTCACATGACCAATGGACAATAATCTCAAGAAGAGAAAGATTTCTATTTTAACTTAGGGGGTCTCCAAAGGCAGGACTTTTCTTTACAATCTCTAATTCTTGAACACCTGGGCCTGAATCTCCCCTATAAACCAAACTCAAAAAAAAAAAAAAAAAGCCACTTAGTGACTGAACAAATTAATTGATTAAAGAAAGTGAAGGCTACTTTATTGATTTAAAATTCAAGTGAGGCTAGAATTGATACAATCTGTCAGCAAGAACTTGAAACATTTCTTAATACCATGGCAACACAGATATTTAAAATAGATCCATAGAATCATGCAGTATCATAAAAGTCACCATCTGATAAGCACATGTAATTGAGGAGGAGGAACCAAATCATATGGAAAATTACGTTCTTAAGCAGACATTCACTTCAACCCAGGAATTGATACTAACTTAGGGAACAATTTCTAGATTACATTTTTTTTTTCAGAGCAGTCTTGCTGTTTCTTAGTCAAGCCTGATTTCATAACTACATGGCAAATCTAGGACAATCGAGGATATAAAAATGTCCAAAGCATTGACATCTTCCTGCTGCTTTGTCACAAAATTTGCTATTGGTTTGAAATGTTAATTGTCGGGTAACTCTGGTAATCCATTGAGGAAATAAACAAAACATCTTCCCCACCATTCCATTATTAAAGCATATATTTCTAAGCCTCTTTACCGCTCACAAAAAGTGTTGCAAGAACCAAACATAAATTCAGAACCATAGTATTGGCAAAGTCAACCAAACACAGCGGTACAAAACACAGCAGTATAAGATGCTTAGTGTTAGTAACACTATGTTCAGTCACACACAGTCACGCTTACACACGATCTGAGCGTGAAGGCACAGTTGGTCTCGTATAAAGGTAGCAAACGGCAGGTCCATTAGCTTGTGTCACAACCTGAAGAATACCCAAATACCCACAGCAATCTCATTTTTATAAAGCACAATCTAACCAACCCTGACTGTTCTATTAGAAACTGTAAGTTATCTCCACATCCCACGCCTGGCATTCCTGACCTTCCTTATCTGGTCTACATTTTATTTTAGCAAAACATCCATTACTTTCTGTCACATGATAAGATTTAATGTGCATTATGCCACCTATCTGTGGTGTGTCCCCACTCTTACACAAACTGGGTTGGAATAGAAGCCCATGTACACAGGGACAGAATGTGTGTATTTTGTTTCACTGATATAGGCCAAAAACTTAGAAACTGTTCCAAAGACATATGAAGACTCTCAATAAATATGACTGGACTTATTATTATCTCTTTTCAATTAAATATTTTACTGGCTTCCATTGCATATAAGTTAAAGTCTTTAGTCTTGACCCAGGCCTGCAATAGCTGTCTGTACTTTAAACTCTTCCCCTGTCTTCATTTGATTTTGTAGCTCTCTCCTTATTCCTGCTTCACTAAACACCCAATGGGTTCCTTTCATATGACAACTCTGCAGAGTTTTTTCCTCCCACCCATATCCCGGGTGCGGTGGAAATGGGGTTCCCCTGGTGGAATGGGTTGGCAGCACAATAAAAGCTAAGAAAAATAGAGCTATGAAAAAAACCACAGGACATGGAAAATATTTTCAGAAAGCTGGGGCAGGAAGGGCTAGCTGATCATATGGATCAAGCTTCCACACTAAAAAAAAAAAAAAAAAGCAAAATGGTGCCCATGCTTGCTTTATTTATGTTGGGGAACAACAAAGACCTTCAATAGAATGTTCTTTACCAAAAAAGGTAGTAGGTGGGCTGTTCAGATCCCAAGGGGTTATGCGCATCTCCTGAGCAAGTAGAGCAGAGGTAAAGGTCACATGCATTGGGCAATCTACTGAGTGAGAGGAGCCACGGATATGCCAAACCTAAACTCCCTGGCTGCCATACTGAGTGGATGGCTTCTGCCCTTTCTTTTATTAGGGCCATCTTACAAGCTGTTCCCTCTGTCTGGAACACCCACCTCCCAACTCCTCCTCTCTCCAGTCCTTGGTTTGCCATTGGCCAAATTCTTAAAGTGTCTGTTGAAAGGTACAGTAAGCTTTATCCTTTAGAGTGTGTGTGGGGGGGAAGTGAAGCTATCCTGGAACCGCACACCTGATAACAACCCCACTGGGGCATTCCCCTCATCATTTTTGGTAGGCACGTTCCCTCCAGCACACACAAGCTTCATTTTTTTCTCTGCCCTAGTACCAAACACAGTCTATGACTGAACATTTACTTACTAGTATTTTTTTCTCTCTTCCTTCATGAGATTTTATGTCCCGTGACACTAAGAACATATTTCATGAGTGTTTTTTCTCAACTCGATTCTCATAAAACACACCTCTTCATTCCAATTTGCAAAGGATGTCTTCAAACAATTGACAATAAATATCCCCCATCAGCTTTAACTTTCACTTTTTAGGATTTAGACTTCTAATTCAAAGTCAGAATGAATTAAGTAACATGTTCATTCTTTGTTAAATTGAGCATCGCCATATGATGTTACACCTGCAGCTGCTCGAGAGTGGCCAGATGTCTGGTGTCATGACAGAAACTGAGGAGACGTATCTTTTGACTATATTCTTTGTCAAGATGGGTTTTGTGAGAAAAGACTCATTGAAAATGATTTACACCAGTTAATTACTCATGTGTCCATACACATGCACTTTACTATCATCTGAATCGATATGCAATTCAGATCGGCCCTAAATCCTTAACATCCTAAATCCTCTCTGCTTTTATTTCATATAAATTTATTACTCGTCACTCAGTGCTATAAAGTTTAATTAAAGTCAGCGGCTGCATTTTGATTCCTCTAATTACTTGACACACAGCATGTGAGCACTCACAATACTAAATAATAAGCAGAGACCAGTTCCTTCTATTTTATTCCATTTTTCTTTTCTGATCATCAATCATAGAAAAGACATTTTATTGTACACAGAAGAGTGAGTGTTGACCTACAATCACTGTCTTCAGTTGTGTTGTAATGAGACATCCAAAACCCTTAATTTAGTTGTGATGTTGGTTATTGCTGCTGTTTTGTTAGTGGTGGTTTGGGTACCAAAGATTGAACCTAGGGGTGATTAACCCCTAAGCCACCCCCCATCCTTTTTAACATTTTGATTTTGAGACCGGATCTCACTAAGTTGGTGAGGCCAGCTTTGAACTTGCAATCCTCCTGTCTCCACCTCCTGAGCTGCTGGGATGACAGGCATGTGCCACCACACCAGGTGCTGTTTTGTTTCTTTGCCTGTCTCTTTGTCTCAAGGAACTTAGTATATCCCCACCGATATATACTTATCATTAAAATTGCACAGTAAGACCAAACACAGTGGCACACACCTGCAATCCCAGTGGCTTGGGAGGCTGAGGCAGGAGGATCACGAGTTCAAAGCCAGCCTCACCAAAAGTGAGGCACTAAGCAACTCAGTGAGACCCAGTCTCTAAATAAAATAAAAACTTGGGCTGGGGATATGGCTCAGTGGTTAAGTTCAAACCCTGAAGTCAATGCCGGGTTACTGCACCACCACCACCCCCAAAAAAGGTGCACAGTAAAACTGTGCTGCTCTCAGTAGCTATTCCACAGGTCATTCTTGTTCCTTATTCATGTTACCTGCTAACCTAGACTATCCATCTACACTGTCTCCTCTTAAAGGCCTGTCTTAAGTCTTACCTGTCGTTGAGGTGATACTGATTACCACAAATTCTTTATATTTCAACTTTCCTTCTGTTCTTTATATTTCATCTTTTGCTTTTGTACATATCACCTAACAATGCTTTTACCAGTTTCACTGATGAACATCTTGTTTTCGTAAGTCTTCATCACATCTTCACAAAAAGGACTGTTTGCAATCATCTTCCTCACAGAGTGTTATAGTGCTAAAAAAATCATTTATATTTGAAAACAATGGAAATAACAAATCAGACAAAAATCGACTATAATTTTATTTGTTTAGAATAAAATATTATAATTGCTTTGAACCTCATTCCTATTCCCTCGGTCACTTTTAACTTCAGTATTGCTCTTTGGAAGCACTGAGTGCCAGGATTTCCTTACTTTTTTCTCCACTCTGAACCAAGTCCTTCAACACTGTGGAAACATTACACTCAATTCTCCTCAGTCAAGGTGAGTAAAGATGCACATCAGAAAGTCCACTCAGGTGGTTCCTTCAGTGATTTTAGAGGGACAGTATTGTCCTCAGCTTGGGATCCATAAGCGTGACCAGCTGCCTGAGCTACATATTCATCCATCATGAACAATCTCAGGTATAGACTGTTGAATTTGTCCCATCTGTCTATCTATGATCACTTATGTGTATGTGTATATGTGTGTGTGTGTGTATGTGTGTGTGTGTGCAAGAAATCATAGGAATACACAGTCACAAAGACAAAAACAAACAGAAAGGGAGAGGTGAAGCTACAGAACAGAAGAGGTATCCTGAGATTTCTTTATTCCTGGAAGGGCCCTCTTAAAACAAAATGAGGCCCTTAAACTCCTTGTCTTCATCAGTTTGCCTGCCCAAGTCCTTAACTGTAGAGAAAGGTTAAAGAATTAAAATGGCAATAAAATCCTTACCTGAAGTTCAGCCTTCTAAAGTTTACCCATCTTGTACATTAAATGTTTTAAGTTTCATTTTTTTTATGTCCATGATCTTTCCAATAAGAACTTCTTTACATGAAGTTTCTAGTAGTTGATTCTTTGCAAAATTTCTTAAGAGTGTTTTTGTTATTACATTTCACCAAGGGGAAGAGAGCATGTTAGACAATTTCGTAAGTTTCCTCCAGACACAAGGGTATGGCCTGAGGAAAGAATTGTGAGCAACCGTTTCATTCACATTGTGAATACATTGGAGGAATTCTTCCAAGGGGTCTCAAGGAATCAAGGTTAAAAGGCACACTGAGTAGTTATATTCAGCTTATATCCCGCTTTGAGTTTCAGTGGGGTTTGAGTATCCTCCAAATGTCCATCTTGATCAGAGTCTTGGTCCCTAGAGTGGCATGACTGGGAGGTGCCAAGAGACCTTTAAGAGGCAGGTCTAGGTGGGAGCCCTCAGGTCATGAGGAGCATGCATTCCAAAGTAGTTCTCTTGGGTCCCCTTGGTAGTTCTCAATACAGAATTATTATATATAAAACCACATTTTTTTTATCCATTCATTCATTGATATACACTTAGGCTGGTTCCATAGCTTGGCTATGGTGAATTGCACTGCTATAAACATGGGTGTGCATGTAATACTGTAGTAAGATGACCTTAATTTTTCAAGCTAAATGCTGAGAAGTTTATAGCTGGGTCACATGGTGGTGTCATGCCTAGTCTTTTGAGGAACCTGTATAGTGATTGTACTAATTTACAATGTCACCGACAGTTCCTTTTCCTCTACACAGAAGATTATTATGGAAGCCTGAGCCTGGCTCCATCCAGTGTATCTCAGATTAGATATAAAATCACTCGCATGCTCCCAGACTAATATGCAGTCCTACCCTTTCTTCTATCACCTGAGAACTCAGTGGATGCCAGCACTATGCCCTTGAACCTTGAAAACTGTGACATAAACTTTTTCTTCTTTATAAGTATTCTGTCTCCTGAACCCATATTAAACATGCAGCGAAGATGACTTTTAAAAAAGAGATTGGGGTAAAAAGAAAGAAGATAAACCAATCAAATATGGAAGCCAGAAAGAGGATGGATAGATGGCAAATAATTTTGCAAGCTGAGAACCAAACTCAAGATCTTTGGTATGAAATGTTGACAAAAGCACTAATTTTTATCAAAGAAGGCTCAAAGCCACAAAGCACTGTCAGCAGCAGGGATTCTGGGAATTGTGGTGAAGCAGGTGGGGGAATAACACAAACAGCACTGAACACATGCTCTTTAGGAGACAGTTACTAGATTCTCCAGCATTCCCCATGTTTGGGAGGTGGCCCCTCCCCTGGATTTCCAGTCTAACAGAAAAGAAACTTGTAAGTCCCTATGTCATCCTAAAAAGTAAAAATTTAAACAAAGCCAACAACATTTCTAAGATCTGAAGGAGAACTGAGGTCACAGGGCAGAAGCCTCTAAAATTGGAGAGACAGTCAAGGTCATAACAATATATTGTTGCAGAAATCTGAAAGCAGAAGCCTCTGCTGGAAAAATTCCTGGGTTAGGAAATGCTAAATTGAAACTAATAAACTCCTGGATGTTCAGTATCAATGAGTTTGAGAGTTAAAAACCGCTGGGGTCCAAATTGTGAGTTTGGACTTCCCACACTTTTTGAGCTTTATGTCTAGGTAGTCAACCAGATTCTCACAGTGAATAGTGGAGAAAAAATTCTCTTGTCCTTCCAGCAGGAGAGGGGGAAAGTAAACAATTTGAAATAGGCCAAGACATTTTTTTCTTCAGAAGCCCTGCCCTCAAGATAAATTGTTTTATCAGAGCCTATACTAGTTGAATTTTTCAGAGTTTGACCTTGGTAGAAAAAAAAAATACCCCATTCCAGCCCACTGTAGATATCCTACTCTACATTAAGATGGCAAAATGTGTTTGAGAAGCCACTGCAATACCCACAGCCTGGGGCACAGGCTTACTAAGACAGTCAGACACAATAGGGATCACAGTACGCTTTCCCTCCCTCCCACCTCTCTAGCACCTTAACTAGCCATCTATATGTGGCAGTTCCTGTAACCCACTACATCAGGTCTTGCTATCAGGGAAAAAATTACAAGGCAGTGATGGGCGAACACAGTTTGAAGGGAGAAAGCATCAAGACCAATCTCAGACATGAAAAGAATGTTGGAATTATCAGACTGGAAAACAAGTGTGATCAATATGATAAGGGTTCTAATTGATGAAAGAGAAAGCATGTGAGAACCATTGGATCCTGTCTGTAGAAAGAAGTAAATGCAAACACAGAATAAAAAGAAACAGTAGAATTCAAAAACCTTGTAATGAGCCTAAAACAGTAACAATCTGAGAGAGAAGATGAAAACCACACAGAAATTAAGAATCCCATCCACAGGCTCAGTAGTCAAGTGGACATGGCTAAGGAGTGAGTCACCAAGCTTGAGGATAGCCCCATAAAAATTTCCCAAACTGAGAGGCAGAGCAAAAATAACTAAAAAGAGCAAAACAGAATATTCAAATACTGTGGAACAAATAATAGAACATACATATAGTAAGGATGCAATAAGGAGAAGAAATAAAGGAAGCCAAGTAGTAATTAAAGACAATAATGACTACTATCTTTCTCCAGATTAATTAGGACATGGAATCATAGAAATAGGACACTCAGAGAACATCAAGCAGGAAAAACAAAAATAAAAAATGAACAACAACCAAAGTCACACCTAAACACATCTATATTCAAATGACAGAACCTGAAAAACAAATCCTCAATGACAGCAGAGGATAAAAACACCCCCTCTATAACAGGGGAGCAAAGGTAAGCGTTGTATTTAATTTCACCTCAGAACCCATGCAGGCAAGAAGAAAGTCAAATGAAATATTTAGTGCTAAGAGAAAAGAACACCGATCTGGGCTGTTGTGCCCTATGGGAGTATCCTTCACAAAAGAGAAGCAGAAATAAAGACTTTACTGAGACAAACAAATTGAAGCAGTTTGTTGCCAGTAAACTTGCCTTGTCAGAAGTGCTAAAAGAAGTTCTTTGGTGATAAGACAAATGGTGTAAGTTAGAAACTCAGATTCTATGTATGAAAAAGGAAGAGCATTGGAGAAGGAAAGAGTGAAGATAAAATGAAAATATTTTTCCTCAACTTACTTAGCCAATAATATTTTGATCAGAATAATATCAGCAGTGTTGTGCCCTATTTGTCTACATATTAATGTGCACACATTCATGTGTACTTATCTATAAGTGAAATCAAGGCTAGCAATGTCATAGGGAGAAGGAAGGATGGATTAGAATTATTTTTTATCATGTGATACTTGTGTTGCCTATGACAGGGGATGGTGTTATTTGCAAATCGACTTAGATTAGTTATAAATGCATAGAGTAAACTCTAGGGCAACGATGGAAAAAGAGAAATAAACAAATATACTAAGAAATGAGGGGAAATGGGATCACATAAAATGCTTAATTAAAACCACACATAGAAAAGTTGTGAGAGGCAAAAATAAAAACAAAGACAATGAGTCTAAAACAGTGACAATCTGAGAGAAAAGAAGAAAACCACACTATTCCTTCTACTCTCATGAACTCTCCACAGAATGCTTCACTTCTGGTCACAAAAGCATGTGGGGATTCTCCACCAGCAGCCATTGGCTGGGTGTCCTCTAATGCAATTCACTCCGACCCCTCTCTCTAGGAAGATGGTGTCTTATTCCATAGGTCAAGGGGTCAGTCCCACAAGACTTCCCCCATTTCAGATGACAATTGCCAACCCCAAGTTGTTACCTATGAACAATGGACTGTATATTGGTGTTTCCATAATTCCCCTTTGATTTTGATTAATTTGCTAGAGCTGCTCAAAGAACTCAAGAAAACCCTTACTTGAGTTTAACCCAATTATTAAAAAGATATTTCAAAGTAAGAGCGAGGCTGAAGAGATACATAGGCAAGCTATAAGCTGGAAGGCACGTCTGGGTAGTTCACCTTCCAGGAACCTTCCTGTGGTTAGCTCTCAAGAACCACTTCAAACCCTATCCTGGATTTTATGGAGGCTTTATTACACAAAAATAATTTATTAACATTGACCATGGGTAATCAACTCAATCTTCAGCCCCTCTCCCCTCCCTGGAGGTTGAGAGTGGGTCAGAAATTTCCAACATTCCAATCACATGTTTGGTTCTCTTGACCACCTGCCCCACATCCTGAGGCTGTCCAGAAGCCCCTCTTCTCATTAGCTTCTCTTATGGAGTCATTCACTCGCATACCAAAACATACTGCTCACTGAAGAGGTTCTTAAAATTTTAGAAGTTGTATGCCAAAAAATGAGGATAAAGTCCAAATACATATTTCACATTATTAAAGGAAGATATTAATGTAACTCTCTCAATAATTACTTTAAGTATCAATTTAAATGTACAATAAAATATATTGAAATATACAGCAAAAAGAGATCATCAGAGTTGATCAAAAACCAAGACCTAAGCCTGGTGTGATGGTTCACGCCTATAGACCCAGTGGCTCTGGAGGCTGAGGCAGGAGGATTGCAAGTTCAAAGGCAGCCTCAGCAAAAGCTAGGCACTAAGCAACTTAGTGAGACCCTGTGTCTAAATGAAATACAAAACAGGGTGGGGGTGTGGCTCATGAGTTCAATTCCCAGTGCAAAAAAAAAAAAAAAAAAACAAGAACCAAATATATGTTGTCTATGGGAAAAACACTTCAAATACAAAGATACATGCCGCAGTCTGGCCGGGCAAAGTAACGGGGGGCGGGGGGGGTGGGGTGACAAGCAACTTGTGAAGATTGATACAGCGGGAGCCACTTTATTGCAGGACAGCAGAGGTATATATACTTAACTAATTACACACAGCTTATCTTAATTAACACAAACTTGATACAGCAGTCAACCAATAAGGAATCCTCATCATCTTAATGACTACACACAGCTTAGTTTAATTGACATAATCTAGTCACGGCAGTCAGTCATTAAAGAATCTCTATCATCTTAATGGCTCCCTGGCATTACTTCTCAAACCACTCCTCTTAGCAAAGTGCCAGGCGCCATCTTGACCTGTCTGTGGCTCTCAACAGATACATATAGTTTAAAAGTAAAAGGATGGGAAAGGATCTGCCATGCCAGAACTAATTAAAAAGGGGAACAAGGTTACATTAATTTCAGCCTATATTAATTAATTTGCTTCAGAGCAAGCAAGTTATTAGTAATAAAGAGGGGCATAGCACAATAATAAAAGGTATCAATTTTCAAAGATATAACAATCTTTAATGTGTGCAAATCTAAAAACACTATCAACATAAATGAGGCAAAATCTGACAGAAATGTAGGGAGAAATGTAAGAATCCACTAAGATAATTGGAAATTGTCAACATCCTTCTATCAGAAATAGACCAATCTTCCCAGACAGAAAGAAGATAAGTAAGGGCATAGTTTAACTCAACAGCACCATCAAACAACTGAAAATAATTGACATCTATTGAGTATTTCATTAAAAATCAGCAGAATATCCATTACCCTCAGGTTCCCAAGATATATACACCAAGTCGATCAATGATCTGAGATACTGCTTTACAAATTCAAAAGAATAAAAAATTATACCATGGCTTCTCTCAGTCCACAGAGGAATTAAACTACAAATCAGTAATAGAAAGATAGCTGGAGATGCCCAAAATATCTGGAGCTAAGCAACATACTTCTAAAACAAACAGCGAAGAAAGAATTTCAATAAAAATTTAAAGATATTTTGGACTACATGAAAATGAAAACACATATAAGATTTGCAGGAAGAGTAAAAGCAATGCTTCAGAAGATGTCTATAACTTTGAATACATACTTTAGAAAAGAAAAAAGGCCTACACATTAAAAATCTAAGACTCCACAATAATAAAATAGAAAACAAAGGGAAAATTACATTCAAAGTAAAATGTAAAAAAGAAATCACAAAAAAATTAGAACAGAAGAAAATAAAATGTGAAACAGGAAGCCAAAAGTAAAAACCAATGAAATCAAAAGCTGGTTCTTTAAAAAGATCAATAAAATGGATAAACCTCTAGCCAGGATAATAGAGACAGACAGAGAGACAAAGGGACACAGAGAACACAAATTACTAATATCACAAATTAAAGGGAGAACATTAAAACCGATCCCATCAACACTAACAGGATAATAAAAGATTATGAACAACTCTGTGCCCATAAATATGATAAACTAGATGAAATGGACCAAATCCTTGGAAGACAAAATCTGCCAAACTGCACAAGAAATAGATAATCTGAATATGCTATATGTTTAAAAGAAATAATAAGGGTTAGGATTGTGGCTCAGTGATAGAGTACTTGCCTAGCAAGTGTGAGGCACTGGGTTCAATCCTCAGCACCATGTAAAAACAAATAAATAAAATAAAAGCATTGTGAAGAAAAATTATTTTAAAAATTAAAAAAAAAAGGAAGAAGAAAGAAAGATAGAAATAATAAGTAGCCAGACACAGCAGTACATGCCTGGAATCCCAGGCTCTTGAGAGGTAGAGACAAGAGGATCACAAGTTCATGGTCAGCCTGGGAAAACTAAAAAGACACAGTTTCAAAACAAAATAAAAAGGGTCAGGGGTGTATCTGAGTGGCAGACACCCCTGGGTTCGATCCCCAGTACTGTAAAACAAACAAGCAAACAAAATCAATAACTCGGAATCTTTCAAAGCAGAAACCATGAGGCCCCAGTAGGGTTCCTTGGTGAATTCTACAAAGCATTTAAGGGAGAAATCATTCCAATTGCTACTCTCTCTTTGTTTTACTCAGCATTTTTGCAGATGTGACTAAAAGACCTGACAAGAACATTTAGAGGAGGAAATGTTTTTTGGAGCTCAGTTTCAGAGGTCTCAGTTCCCAGAAAACCAGGCTCCATCCCTCAGGGACTGGAATGAGGCAGAATATCCTGGCAGAATTGTGTGGCAGAGGAAAGTATAAATGCAAAAATCTCCAACAAGATGTTAGACACCAAACCCCACAATGGGAAAAACAAAAGAAAGAAAAATTCTATAATGCAACCAAATAGGACTTAGTCTAGGTTTACAAATGTGGCTAAAAATTTCAAAATTAATTAATATAGTTGATCATATCAAAAAGTTAAAGTAAACAATGACAATCATATTAACAGATACAGAAAGAAATTGAAAAAAATCAAACATCCATTCATGATTAAAAAAAAATCTTCACAAGTCTCCTCAACCTGATAAAATTCTACATTTGGTAGATTTCTGGCCGGATCACTGTAGTGGATCCTATGATCTCTACCCAGTCCCTTTCTTCAGTACCAAGGAAGCCATTCCACCATACCTAGAGGATTGGTGCCCAAAGCTGAGTGTCATCTCAGGGTTCACCCTCAGAGAAAAAGAGCTAACTCACCTAAATTTTCACCCCTGTGGGAAATGCACATCTAATGACCAGTCAGTGTGAGAGCCTAAACATCATTTACTTCCTATCAGTTGAGGTCAACTTTGAAAGGCAATCACAGCTCTAGCACTTCCCCAGGGCTTCAACAGAAGCCAGGGCCACCTGTATCTTGCTTCAAAGTTCTTGTCTTGTCCACTTAATCTCTCATAGGTATTATTGCTGGAGGCACTTCTCAATAACTTCCATTTAAGAGACTCTTTCCTGACAAAATGGGCCTATGGAAGCGCTTTAACCATATGTGTTCTTCTGGACTAAGCTCTTAGAAGAATCTATAAGTTCAGGAATCCTCACCAGATAGTTTATCATAGTGATGTGAATATGATAGCGATGATAATTACAGAGAACCCTCTTTTACCATTTGCTCTGAACCTATGCCATGTTATTTATTCCTCACTGCAACCCTACAAAATATGTTGAATGTTGTTATTATTCCCATTTTTCAAATAAAGAAGCTAAGATTAAAAGAGTTTCAATAACTTTCATGAGAAACTATAGCAAGAAAGTGGCTAAAAGTAAGATATAAAACCATAATTCACTTATAATGTGATAATTTCATTTATTTGAAATATTTTATTGCTCTTGGGGAGAGCTGTCATTCTGAACAGGTTGACCACTAAAAGAAACAGAAAGCCAGATGCAGTGGCTCACACCTGTAAACCTCGCTTACTGAAGAGAATGAGGAGGGAGGATCACAAGTTCAAGGCCAGCCTCAGCAACTCAGCAAGACCTTGTCTAGAATAATTTAAAAAAAAAGAAAAGAAAAAGAAAAAAATAAATTGGCTGGGGATGTAGCTTAGACCCTGAAAGCTTCTGGATTTAAATTTGAATACCAAAGAAGAAGGAAAAAAAGGAAGACAGAAAGGGAGCAAGGGAAAGAGACTGCAGTAAGAAGCCTCCTTTGAAGAGAATCACACCCTCTGGGAAAAGGTACTAGAGAAAAATTTGAATCCTCCTAGTAGAGTTGATAATACCAACTGACACAGGTAACTTCAGGTAGTATTTCTTCGGTTTCCCAGGTTTTCTTTGCAAAAGGCTCGTATCACAGAATCATGATCAAAAGGTAAAGAAAAGTCAACTAAGCACAACTGCAAGCTCCTAGTAGCATGAAATTCAATTACATCAAGATTCTGGTATGCAAAGACAGAAGGCTTAGCATTTCTGAAGAATACACGTTCTTTATGAGGAATTATTATTTATTTCTTCAGTGGCAATAAGGGTGAAAGCAGGGGGAAAAGAAATCAATAGGATGGGGAAGAAGTAAGGAATAGCAGGGAAGTTTTAAGTAGCGAGTACTATTCCTACTACAAAAATTATGTCTACATTGATCATAATTACAAACTCCATTATAAGGTTAATAACTGGTTGACATACATAATGCATTATAATGTTATTGATTGTGGAGTTTGATATAAATTTTTTCTACTGGTCTAATAAAGGCCATAATTTATTGAGATGAGAAAAAATTTGCCTTGTTTGACTTTTTAAATTTTTCCTTCACATTTAGTGTTCTGTAAGAAAGTCTTTTAAAGGAGTGAGGGAAAATGTCATAAATGTTCCTGGAGCCTAATATTTAAAAATAGAATCAACAAGAAGGTCTTCCAAACATTCTTGAATCAAGAGAGGTCTACTTGTGGAAAGGTATCTGACACCTGTTACAGTGGCTCTTATCAAAAAGAAAACAAGTGCTGGTGAGAAGGTAAAGAAAAGAAAGCCCTCTTACACTGTGGGTGAGAATGCAAATTAGTACAGTCACTATGGAAAACTGTATGGAGATTCCTCAAAAAGCTAAAAATAGAATTAGCATATGATCCATCAATCCAACCCATGGGCGTTTACCTGAAAGATTAGAAATCATTATGCTTAAGAGATTACTGCATTGCAGCACCATCCACAACCAACCTCAGTATCTATCAATTATGACTAGATTAAGAAAATATGATGTGCATGTACAATGTAATACTTAAAAAAATTGTTATTTGGGATAACATTGATGGGACTGGAGAACATGGTCATTCTATATTGTATTAAAAATCATTATATCACTTTGTGCCCATAATTACATACAGCTATAATATGTCAGTATATATTTTTTAATACTGAATAGATGAATGGGACCTCTCCTTCACATTATAATTCAGAGAACTACACTCATTCTGTAGTCTACATTTGCCTATTTATGTGATTTCCACAACACTTGAAAACCTCTCTGTATCTTTGATTTTGAAAATACAGTGAAAAGAAAAGATAATGGTTCTTAAGGATCTTTGAATCTGGGTTTCAAGCCTTTGTCTATATAGTAGGTGAAGAGATAATAAAAGAAAGCTGATTAGTACCCATGCAAATAAAATTATAACATTTTAGAGTTGGAATCACCTTTACAAAAACTTTTCAAGAAACATAGCCATTCTTGTGCCCATGTTGAAAGGTGAGTGTACTTATCTATTAGTCTTTTCTTCAGTCATTATCATATGTCTAAAGGAAAGAAGGTTCATGCTGTGATACAAAGCATAAGTCAGGATATTAATAATGCAGCAAACCCTGGCTTCTCATTCAATAAACAAACCAATCACATCAGAAATTTATGAGAAGAAAGTGAAATGCACTAACTTCTAATGGCCCCCTGCCTGACTAATTACCACTTGCTTATAGATTCTGAAAATTAGCACAGACATAGGTCATACCTCAAAGCAGAAATATCACACTCCATCAAATATTCTTCATGCAGAAGTAAATATCAAAGTGAATTTACCATGCTGGGCTGTCTTTAAGCTTTGAATATTATATAAGAGTCTTAGCCTTTATGTATGCCCCCAAAGCATAGTTTATTTCATCAGCTGATCATTTCTTTGCGATGGGTCACAGACATTTTTCCCAATTCACTAATTAATGAAATATACTGAATGCAATGTACAAAGCACTGTAATAGGTATTATGGAGAATGCAAAAAAAAATGAATAACCTTTCATTCTGTGTTTAATAAGCTTAGAGTGCAGTTTGATGATTTATCAAATTTACTCAATACTGTTCTGAAGTTTTCATTAAAAAGGCAGGATCTTCTGGTTGGTCACAGTAGGAGACTGGCGAACAAGCTGAAGGAACCTATGTTTTCATGAATTAGCCTCCTTTTATCTAAATCCGTATTTCCTTTTTCACCTGTTTAAAAGTTTATGAGAAAATTTTATGTCTGATCAAAAGTTTTGAAAGTTGTTTTTTTTCATTTTCTTTAAAATGTTTTAAAATCATTAGATAATTTAGAAAGGACTTGGGAGAATTTCTGTGTTTTGTTCCTTTATTCAATTGTCAACAAATATTTATTGAGTTTCTCCTGATTCTACAGGCATAAAAAAGAAACACAAGAGAATGCTACAAGCATTCTCAGTAGATATAGCAAAAGCTTAGAAATTATACAATATCTCTAATACTGCCTGATACTCACTGATAATGCCTGAATCTTATACCAACATATGCCAATAAACTTGAAAACTTACATGAAGATGTAGAAAACCCTTAGAAAACATAAAGTTACCAAAGCTGACACAAGAAGAAATAGAAAATCTAAATGTCTCTGTATTTATTTTAAAAATTGGATTGTAAAGTTTTCACACAAAAAGAAATATTTAGGCTTGAATATCTTTAGTAATGAATGGTTAGGGAAGAAATAACACCCATCAAGTAAAAAAATCCTCAGAAAATAGTCTAGCTTCCTGAATCTACCTGAATCTTATATCAAAACATGGCAAATACATAAGAAAATTAAAGACAGTATTCCTCATGAATAGAAATACAAAATTCTTAACAAAATATATCAAGTAAGCCAGTAATTTGCACCAAATAAACAACATCATAACATCATAACATAGCACTCATTTCAGCAATACAATGTTTATCTATTAATTGAAAGTCAATTCTCATTTTCATATTAATAGAATAAGGCAGAAAAACCATATGATGACCTCAGTAGATATAGCAAAAGCTTAGAAATTGTACAATATCTCTTCATGAAAGTAATTCTTAGCAAACTAGTGATAGAAGGAAATACCCTTAAGTAGACAGAGGACATCTGTGAAAATCCGAAAGCTAACACTATTCCTAAGAGTAAAGTACCAAAAGCATTCATCCAAAGACTGGAAACAAGGCAAATATTCCTTGTCCTCCATTGGTCAACAGTGTACTAGGTACTGGGAAAAGCAATGAAAAACACAGAAAACACTCTCCTCTCAGAAAGTTTATATGCTGTAATAAGCCTAAAAATAATATTTAGTAGAAGTTCTACAATATATCTAGACATTTTAATGAAGGCATTGCTATGGACTAAATGTTTGTGGCCCCCTAAAATTAACATGTTGAAATCTTAATTCAAAAACTGATGGTAATAGGATGTAGGGTCTCTGGGACTTGAGTAAGTTGTGAGGGTAGAATATGAGTAGGGCCATTGCCCTCACAAAAGTGGCTCAAGAGAGAACGAGCACTCCTTCCACCACATGAAGACACAGCAAAAAGGCACCGTTTGTGAATCACAAAATTGGTCCTTTCCACTCATGGAGTGTGCCTCCATCTTTGAATTACCAGCCTCCAGAATTGAAAGAAATAAATTTCTGCTGTTCAAAAGACACCTTATTCAAAGTATTTTTCTAGAGTTCCATATAGACTAAGACAGGTACCACTTAGATTACGACCGTTTGTCCCAAACTAATATAACATAGCCAATTCCCTGGTTACATCATTACACATAACAATATTCAACAGTAACAGTGTAGAACAACAGCCTTCTGGATCACCATTTTTTTTCCTCCATATGCTACTGAATATCAGTAATAAAAAAAAATAATATCATCTTCTATTTCTCAACTTCTCTTTGAAAGCACGTATTTCATATTTGAGAATAATCAAGTGCATGTCTACACTACCTCTGTTTCAGAACAGGAAGCCTATTCAAAATTCAAGCTTTTTAGAAAATACGCACACCCATGACAAGGCCTTTATAAGACGCAAAGCTCCAATTACCAAATAGAACAATCAAGCCCGCGTTTAATTCCTTTATACCTCTCCAAGGCTGCACATGAAGCATTTTTGGAACCTAATTGACATGGAAGGGAGGATAAACTATGCACAACAAATTGGGTGTGAAATAATGTTCATTTAGATCATCCTCATTCCACAAAAGTGCTGCTTGGAAGTTTTTTGAAAGCACCAAGGGGTTGGGAGTCTCTTTAACTGATTTTGGCACAGCGTCTTGGCCGCCATCTCTGGGAGTGGTTTGGTTATACTGTGATGTTTTTCCTTAAATGTTACTCTTTGAATATGTCTGTCTCATATCCTAGAAGCATCACATTACATTCATGGCTGCCCAAGAAGACGACAAATTTGACTTTTGCAAACTGAGGACATTCAGCTAAGATCATCTCATGAAACTTGGATAGAAATCACAACAAGGGATCAGCAGATGCTTTAAAGCAAAATCTAGATTAGCTATGTTCTATTTGCAGAAAACAATGCAGAAAGAAGACTGGTTTGAAAAATGATCAATAGAAATCCCCATCTAGCAATACAATATTATTATTTAAAAAATAATATCTTCTAAGGAAAAAAATATGCGGTCCCTGTGTTCTGAATGAACTTATTCTTCCTCCTCTGTCAGAGCACTAATTATTTATCTCAATTACTTATTTCCTTTTTTTTGCTTGAATATTAAAGAGTTTTCAGTTCCTTAAGGAGCTGTTATGGTTATTCATTCACATATTAATCCTCAGTGCAATTTCTTCCTCATTGTATGCACTCAAATGTTATTATAAAAGGGAGGAAGGATAGAATGAAAGAAGGAAGGAAGGCAGGCAGGATGGAAAAAGGAAAACATTAAGCTTTTGAGCACCCTGATTTGATAATAAAAGATAATTAATTCATAAAAGATATTTTTTTGTCTAAACTTGCCTCCTCATGGCAATCATTTTGGGATACTTATTAAAATAAATAATAATTTTCACCACTATAAAGTAATTTCCATCAGTATATAAACCTGTTATTATATTTTAAAAAGGAAGAGGAAAACTCTCTACTTCTTCCTCTCTTCTACAGTATAGGGTCAATATGTTTACATGGTTTTCACAAAGTCACATGTCGCAAGCCATCCATGAGCTGTGTGTGAGCCATGCGCATTCGGGCATATGAGGGGACTGGTCTGGTGTTGTGTGCTTATTGGGCTGTGCGACACAAGTGTGCCTTTTCTCTCGCTCTGCCTATGATCCCACACAGCACCTGAAATGGCATGACTTGCCGAGATGTCAATCTGCTGACCACACAACATTACCAAGCAAGATTCCACCCTTCAAAACCCGATCCCTTGCCTTATTTGGGTGGAACATTCTATTGATTGTCCTTTCCCCAATAAATAGAGGGGTTCAAGGTGTGCTTGCTCTCTTGCCTCTTGCCTCCCTTGCTCCTCTTGCTCTCCAGCATGGGAGCTGACACCTGAGGCCTCAGAACCTTCCCTGACCCCAGAAAAAAGGTATTTTCATGTTTGTGTGGTGTCTTCTCTGTTTTTTTTAATCATTGATACAGCCAGCTCCTTGAGCCCAGCTCATCTCGTCAGCCTGGCCAGGTGGCGATAGTCACATGCACAAGGAACAAAATGAAGACCAAACACTAGAACTGAGCCTTCTGTTTTCAAAACCCTCTCATTACTCTAAATGCAGGTAGCACCACACCATAAGACCACCTCCTGCACACACTCCTGACAACTTGCTCAGAGCTCCCTTCCTCCCCAGACTATAGATGGCAAAGTATTCTGTTTTGCAATTTTCTTCCTTCACTCCTGGCTTCCATGCATTCAGCTTTCCTGATTCAACGAATAAAATTCTCGAAGGAAAAGGCCAGCCTTTCTCTCTGCCAGGGTGTGTCAGTAAGCAGATTTGGAGGTAAAGGGCTGGGCTCATCTGCTGCAGAACAGAGCACCTGTCCTGAGCTTAGCATTGTGCACTCACTGTTATCTGGTCCCAAGCTCAGTACTGCTTTCTTAAGCTCTCAAACCAATGTTTTTTGCGTGCCCTTCCTCCCAACCAATGACAGCCTCGTCCACTTCTCTCTTGACTCCCTCTCATGCAATCAGATCTCAGTCCTCATTACCCCAACACTGACAGATATCCAGGGTATTCTTCAACCTTTATAGGAATCGAAGGTATGCCCATGCCTCCATTCCCAATAACATTCCATCCCTCCCCTCCCAGGAACCCAGAGAAACTGCACAAAGTACCCTCAATGGGCTTGCAACACTTTACCACCACTTCAGGAAGATTGGGGTCTCCTCAGGTCCTCTGTGTTCTAGAAAATATCTGGCACTGGGACTTTAACTTAATTCATTTTTTGTTCATCCATACTTTTGCCAAATAGTTACTGAATGCCAGCCAGGTAATGTAAATGCCTCATTCTAACACTGTCCACTCATAGCCCTATCTTTTTTTTTCTCTCTCTCTTGTTTGCAGTCAACATTCTCAAATGAGATGACTTGCCTGCCTGCCTCTCTTTCTTTCTTCATCTGGTTACCTCCTTCCCTCTTGAGACAGGGGTCAATAGGTAGATATAGATTAGATAAACAGATAATCGTTGGGCCAATATTTTAAAAGGATAAACCTTTTTTTAAAGTTGAAATGATGAATTATTGGATAATCTATCTAGAAAGCTCAGAATCCAATATGAAATGATAGATTATCAAGGATGTCATATTTGAGGGAAAATTTGGCTCTTTCCCATATGCATGAAGGTTCATTTCTCTATTTAAATAGTAGAAATACATGAAATATTAAAGTGGTATCTAACATTTCCTTTTTCTTTTTTTGTTTTTGTTTTACTCGGTGATGCTTTCAGGAAATAATATAGTTTCAATTACTAGTAAAAAACATGAAGATTCTATAATGAAATAGCATGTTGGATTAGTGAAAACCTAAAATATAGAGATCTATTAACATATTACATAGCTGGGCTTGGTGGTACATACCTGTAATCCCAGTGGCTCGGGAGGCAGGGGCAGGAAGATCTTAAATTCAAAGCCAGCATCATCAAAAGCAAGGCACTAAGCAACTCAGTGAGACCCTGTCTATAGATAAAATACAAAATAGGGCTGGGGATATGGCTCAGTGGTCAAGTACCCTTACATTCAATCCCCAGTAACCCATCCAAAAAGATATTATATTTTGTGTTATAGAAAAACAAAACAGTGTGATATACTCAAATAATAACCAGTTTTGGTAAATAAGCTGCAAAACTAGGTAGGTGATTATGTTTTGCATTTTGAATAATAATTGATGGCCCATTACCCCTCTTAGGTCTCTCTCTCTCTCTCTCTCTCTCTCTCTCTCTTAAATAATAGGCTCATCTGTGGAAATCATCACTAGTCAATTTTCCAACTTCTCATCCAATCTCTGATTTTTCTCTACATGGCTATGGTTTCCACAAGTGTCCCCTAAAAGCCCATGTGTCAAAGGCTTGGTTCCCAACCCATGGTGGTATTAGAGATCTTCTGATCACACAGGGTATGCCCTTGAAGGGAACAATGGGATCCTGCTCCTTTCAGTTCCTTTCTTTGGTTTCCATCCACTATGAGGTGAGTAACTCGCTCAACCACATATTCCCCACCATGATGTGCTGCATCACCATGGACACAGGAGCAATCAGGCCAACTGACCATGAAACAAACCTCCAATTCTATGAGACAAAATAAACCTTTTCTGATTTTAAATTGATTGTCTTGAGTATTTGTTACAGTAATGGAAAACTGACTAACAGAACAAGGTTCCCAACAGCTGCAACCCTGGCCCTTTGAAACTACCACTAGTGACCCAAGGATATACCATTCTCAACAGCAGTAAGTGCTACTGGTGGGCTAAAGTAGATTTTGGATGACAAGTGGAGGAAACCAAAAATCTACCAAGCTAGCTGTAAAGGCAACCTCTTGAACCTTGCTTTGCTTAACCTAATACAAGGCAAATTGCTCCATGTAGGATGTTAGGAAGAATGTAAGATATGTTATATGCTCTTGATCCTCAGAGTATACCCAATAAATATATAAAGGTATATATTATGATTACTCACTTCTGTATCTCTTTCATACCTTCACTTGTACAACTAAGAACATTTTCATTTCAAATATTTAATAAACCCTAGACCACTTTTTAGAAACACTTTTCTTTCAGAAAACCATTAGTTCTTCCTAAACGACTATGGAATTTGTGCTTACCATTTGCTATAGTTTGTTATAATTTTTGACTCTCCTGGAGTTACCAAAAACTACACAGGTTTTAACTTCCATGAGTAGCAATTAGGTAACTCCTGTGTTTACTACAATTATCTTTCTGTACTTACAGTGTAAAATCAACAATATTTTTGTTTCTGTTTTTAGCCAACCACTTCAAACTCATTTTTACAAGTGTTAGGATGTAACAAATGACATTAAAATACATATGGTTCCCCACAAAAGGAAGAATACTACTTAAATCCAAATGGATAATAGAGTTTTCAATTGTATGAGGCTAATCTTTGCATCCTCCTTAACAAAGTGTTTCACTAAGCAAAATAAATGGGCAGTGTTATGGTTTGGATGTGAGGTGTCTCCAAAAAACTCAGACGTAAGACAATGCAAGAAAGTTCAGAGGAGAAATGATTGGGTTGCTAGAGTCCCAACCCAATCAGCAAATTAATCCCTGGAAGGGATTAACTGAGTGGTAACTGAAGTGGTAGGGTGTGACTGGAGGAGGTGGGAATTGGAGGCGTGGTTTGGGGAATATATATTTTGTATCAGGAGAGTGGAGACTCTCTTTCTGCTTCCTGGTCACCTCATGAGCTGCTTCCCTCTGCCACACTCTCCTTCATGATGTCCAATCTCACCTTGAACCCGTAGGAATAGAGCCTGCTGTCTGTGAATTGAAACATCTGAAACTTGAGCCCTTAAATAAACTTTTCCTCCTCTACTATTGTTCTGGTCAGGTCTTTTAGTCACAGCAGTGAAAAGCCTGACTAAAAACAGGCAGATATGGTTATGAGACAGATTCTAAATTTTACTGAACTTCATGCCCTTTATTTCATATGCGAGCTACAGATGCTTCATTTAACTGAAGTGGGGTCTCTAAAAGACACAAAGTTGATAATATTTTGTTGACTATTTTGAGTTATAATGGTAGTATGAGTGCTAAAAGATTGTTTTCTTAAAATATCATACAAATCTTTTTCACAAATATATGAAAATTAAGGAGATATTATTAGATCAGACATAATAAGTAAATTAAGAGGATTATTAAAATATATTCCTTCAGGGAAATGCTAGTTCTGCATAATTCAAAATATTCTATCCTCAAAGTTTCATCTCATAGAAGTTTAGGTTGTGTATCACTTATTAATAGCCTAAAGACTTGTTCTCCTGTCAGGTGAAAACTAAATTCCCTTCATCCATCATTAAGTATTGTTTATCAAGATGCTGCCAATGAATTAGTAAAAGCCTTATTATCCAATGTAGCACAGTTGGGTACCTTAGCTGGAATGAGTTCTTGAAATTAAGAAGCTTACTGATAAAAAAAAAAAGAAAGAAAGAAATATTTATTCTCTTTTCCCCCAGATTCAAGAAAAAAAGAAAATTTAACAAACAAAATAAAGTCTTAAGAGACAAACATCAAGGAAGGCTATAATTACACTGCAATCAGCACCATACTTGTCAACTGTGGGAGCAGAAATTATCAGACATGACCCTAAATAACTTAACTTACTTATGTCTCAGCATACACAGAGATGGCACATATTCATTTCTTCTTCTTTAATTATTTGGAATGGTTGATGTTGAATAATTCTGAGAGTTACTAGTCCTGAAGATAACTTCAAAAAGAAATCTCTTTTTTCATATGTGTGGCTGCAATATTAGACTGCTATAAAATATATAAATTAGAAAACTTGATTTTTCCATGGTCCCAAACTAGAACTTATTTAATTTAGAGAGATGGAGGAATAAGTGTGCTTATCTGATGTGAAAAAGTCATTGATCATAGACTCATCTAAAGAACCATACCCCAAATGTGTGCTAGGAGATAAGACTCAATTTTGTTAAAATTAGGATAGGATGTATATTTCAGAAAGTAAATGAAGGAATTTTAGGACATAAATTGATGTCTATGAGTCATTTTTTGAGAACAAAGGAAGAACTAGGGGCTAATAATCAGATAATATACTTAATTCTATCAAGAAAAGAGCTAAAAGTATTACCCATTGCTTTACTGTTCTTCTCTTTACCAGAACAATAGTTGAGTCCCTTCTGATGTCCTGAGTTTTCTTCTTTGATACTAACATATACCTGTTGGTTGGTATAGTTTATAGTATCCTGATCCACCTATTCTAGCTCATTTCTTTTTTTCAGAAGGAAAGAAAGTTCCAAAATGCATTATAACATAGAAAGGTGTGGAATTCTGCAGTATTTTATCATAAGCATTTCTTTATAATAATACTGCACTCTTAATTGAATTTATAACATCCCAATTAAAAATACTTTAAACACTTTTTCTAAAATGTCCTCTCGCCATGCACAAAAGTTAACTCAAAGTGGATCAAGGAGCTAGATATCAAATCAGAGACTCTTAGTCTGATAGAAGAAAAAGTTGGCTCGGATCTACATATTGTGGGGTCGGGCTCCAAATTCCTTAATAGGACACCCATAGCACAAGAATTAATAACAAGAATCAACAAATGGGACTTACTTAAACTGAAAAGTTTTTTCTCAGCAAGAGAAACAATAAGAGAGGTAAATAGGGAGCCTACATCATGGGAACAAATTTTTACTCCTCACATGTCAGATAGAGCCCTCATATCCAGAGTATACAAAGAACTCAAAAAATTAGACAATAAGATAACAAATAACCCAATCAACAAATGGGCCAAGGATCTGAACAGACACTTCTCAAAGGAGGACATACAATCAATCAACAAGTATATGAAAAAATGCTCACCATCTCTAGCAGTCAGAGAAATGCAAATCAAAACCACCCTAAGATACCATCTCACTCCAGTTAGATTGGCAGCCATTATGAAGTCAAACAACAACAAGTGCTGGTGAGGATGTGGGGAAAAGGGTACTCTTGTATATTGCTGGTGGGACTGCAAACTGGTGCGGCCAATTTGGAAAGCAGTATGGAGATTCCTGGGAAAGCTGGGAATGGAACCACCATTTGACCCAGCTATTGCCCTTCTCGGACTATTCCCTGAAGACCTTAAAAGAGCGTACTACAGGGATACTGCTACATCGATGTTCATAGCAGCACAATTCACAGTTGCTAGACTGTGGAACCAACCCAGATGCCCTTCATTAGATGAATGGATAAAAAAAAATGTGGCATTTATACACCATGGAGTATTACGCAGCACTAAAAAATGACAAAAACATGGAATTTGCAGGGAAATGGATGGCACTAGAGCAGATTATGCTTAGTGAAGCTAGCCAATCCCTAAAAAACAAATACCAAATGTCTTCTTTGATATAATGAGAGCAACTAAGAACAGAGCAGGGAGGAAGAGCAGGAAGAAAAGGTTAACATTAAACAGATACATGAGGTGGGAGGGAAAGGGAGAGAAAAGGGAAATTGCATGGTAATGGAGGGAGACCCTCATTGTTATACAAAATTACATATAAGAGGTTGTGAGGGGAATGGGAAAATAAACAAGGAGAGAAATGAATTACAGTAGATGGGGTAGAGAGAGAAGATGGGAGGGGAGGGGAGGGGGGATAGTAGAGGATAGGAAAGGTAGCAGAATACAACAGTTACTAATAGGGCATTATGTAAAAATGTGGATGTATAACTGATGTGATTCTGCAATCTGTATTTGGGGTAAAATTGTGAGTTCATAACCAACTTGAATCTAATGTATGAAATATGATAGGTCAAGAGCTTTGTAATGTTTTGAACAACCAATAAAATAAATAAATAAATAAATAATCCTTAAAAAATAAAATAAAATAAAATGTCCATTAAAAATGCACCTTCCCTGAATAGGTTAATTACTTCTTCATTCAGCATCATATTGAGCTCAGAACTTCTTGACAAATGTAGGGAAGTAAGTAATTTCTTTTATCAAATTGATCAAATGATCTGCTTGATCATTGTCCAATACAGAATTCTTCTGGTACCAAAACTTAGGGTAACCTTACTAAATAAATGTTTCCTTACATGAAGTTTTTCAGTAGCAAAATGGGTAATTCATTGACTTCTGACAATGCAAGTTCTGATATGAGGATTAAAGCCTGGTTCTCAAGAACTAGGAATCCAAGACAGAGACAGGGAGACCAGAGGGAGGCACAGAACTTGAAGGACATGGGGGGGGGGGGTAAAAATATTTTGTGACATTGACCTTGAGGTGATTAAGAGAGAGAGAGAGAGAGAGAGAGAGAGAGAGAGAGAGAGAGAGAGAGAGAGAGAAGTTGGAAAGATAGGGAGGGTTGGATGCAGATTTTGGGAAAAAGAACAGAAGAGTACAGGAAGATGTCTTGACCAGGGGAGAGGCTACGTGAATAAAGGCTAGAAAGGAGGCACAAGCACATTGGTATAACCATCTGTATTTCCTCACCCATGGACTGACATGTCATCTTTCCTGGTAATTTTTCTACTGATGGTATGTCTTAATTTGTATTCAATTGGAGGAATTCTTTCCCTGGAAATTGAAATACTCCATCTGGCTATACATGTTGCAAAATATCTCTTTCATAGACATGTTTTTCTTTTTTCTTTCTTTCTTTCTTTCTTTTTTTTTTTTTTGGCACCAGGAATTGAACCCAGGGGCACTCAACCACTGAGCCACATCCCCAGCCCTATTTTATATTTTATTAGAGACAGGGTCTCACTGAGTTGCTTAGTGCCTTGCAGTTGCTGAGGCTGGCTTTGACTCGTGATTCTCCTGTCTCAGCCTCCCAAGCCACTGGGATTACAGGCGTGCTTCACCGCACCCAGCCACATGTTTTTCATTTTGATACATCAAATTCAATAAATTTTTCTATATGGATTTTTTCTTATTCAAAATAATTTTTCTCCCAGATAAAAAACACACATCATGATCATGTTTTGTATTTTTGTTTTTAAGTCATTTATCATTTTTTGATACAGAATGGGGAAATTCTTAAGGATACATTAATGAATTGAGTTTTGGTTTTTTTTTTTGTTGTTGTTGTTTGTTTGTTTGTTTGTTTTGGTGGGTTACTAGGGATTGAAGCCAAGGGCATTTATCACTGAGCTACATCCCCAGCCTACCTTTTTTTTTTTTCTTTTTCTGCTATTTACTCATAGTTATTTTCTTCAGTTAATTTCTTATGGATGTCCACGATGGTGAAATTCAATGTGGTATGTTAATATACATACATAGGAAAGTTATGTCAGATTCATTCTACTGCCTTTCCTATTCCTATCCCTCCTCCATTCCCTTCATTCCTTCTTATCTACTCCATTGAAGTTGTGTTCCCTCCCTGCTTTATTGTGGATTAGCTTTCATATATCAGAAAAAACATTCAACCTTTGGTTTTTTGGGGACTGGCTTATTTCACTTAGCATGATACTCTCCAAATCCATCCATTTATCAGCAAATGCCATAAAGCCATTCTTCTTCATGAGTGTGTAAAACTCCATTGTGTATATATACCATCAATTTATCTGTTGAAGCTTACCTAGGTTGGCTCTATAGCTTATCTGTTGTAAATTGTGCTGCTATAAACATTGATGTGACTGCATCATTGTAGTATGCTGATTTTAAATCCTTTGTCTATATACCATGGAGTGGGATAACTGGATCAAATTGGGTTTCCATTCCTAGTTTTTTGAGAAATCTCCATACTTCCCAGCCCCTTTTATTTTTCATTTTGAGACAGGGTCTCATGAAGTTACTTAGGGCCTTGCTAAATTGCTGAGGCTGGCTTTGAACTCTTGATCCTCCTGCCTCAGACTCCCAAGCTGCTGGGATTACAATTGTGCACCACCACACCCATCTATGGATTGAATTTTGTTCTGCAAGAAAAGATATGCTGAAATCCTAAACCCCTTAAACCTCAGAATGTGAACTTATATAGAAATGGGGTCTTTGCAGATATAATTAGTTTAACATAATTAGTTTATAATATATAATTATATATTATATATATATATATAACTATATTATGTATAATATATAAACTATAATTATATTATGTAATATATATAATTATATAATGTATTTTATATATATATATATATATATATATATATATATATATATATATACATACTATATATATTATACATAATATAATTAATTTAACATAAGGTGAAGTGATACTAGAGTAGGGAGACCCTCATCCAGTATGACTAAAATCTTATAGAACAATGCCACATGGAGGGACACAAGCACAGAGGGATGAAAGCCAGGTGAGGACAGGGGTTAGAGTGGGTCCCTGGGAGCACACTTTGGGGTATATATTTCATATCTGGTGAGTCCCCACTTCTCTCTCTCCTCTCTCTCTCTCTCTCTCTCTCTCTCTCTCTCTCTCTCTCTCCCTCTCTCTGCTTCTTAATCATCTTGTGAGTTGCTTCTCTCCGCCACACTCTTCTGCTATGATGTCCTGCCTCACCTGGAGTCCTGAGGGATGGAGCTGGATGTCTGTGGACTAAGACCACTGAAACCAAATTAAATTTTTTCTTCTCAAAATTTATTGTCATCCAGTCTTTTAGTTACAACAGCTAAAATGCTGACTAAAGGTCACATATACTCTGAGCTCCAAGATAGAGAGTTCCCCTGCTCTAAGCCCTTGTAACACCCTCTACTACCTCTAGCACGGGACTTATTATGCTGTGTGCAAATGTGCATTTCCTACAACAGTCAGAAAGTCCCAGAAAATTAGGAACTGTGTTTTATTCCTCATTACTTATTGAATGCCTATGAGAGTCACTGCTCAGTGGGATCTATCAAAATTTACTAAATGCAAACAGAAAAGAGATGCAATACATCTAATAGAGAGCCTATCTTTAATAACAGAAGGCTTAGGTAAGGCTTCAACCAATAATCAATTATGGAAAATGCATAGGGGGATTCACACATAAATCTCTAAACATATTGAAGACCAGATTTCTAATCTACTAGAGACAGGGCTCTATTTTGCTATTCAAAAGTAACTATAGGCATTAAACACCATGCTTAGTAGTAGCAGAAACTTTAGTTGTGAAATTTTGCCCTAATATTAAAAACTACCCTCCTGGTCCATAGCAGTAGTATACAGAGGTTCCTGTGAGAAAATACTAAGACTTATTTCTGCTTTTGAGTTCTCTAATTTTGCTTTTATATCTTGGAAAATATTCAGCAGAGATGATATATTCACATCCCATGAAGTGTGTTGTGATTCATGCATAACTAAAAATTTTAAGATGTGCTATCAAAAGGCCAGTTCATACATGGTTGAAACAGAATATGGTCCCTCTATGATTTTTGATTCAGGAAATCATGTTATTTATGGGCCTAATTGATGTTCAAAGATTATTGTGAGCTCATTATAGAAAGGCATCAAGCTTTAGCTATAGTCTTTTGGGAAACAGTGGGAACTCACTCAATAACTAGATAATGAAAGAAGAAAGACACCCCAGCAATACAGAGCAGAAACACATCCACAAGCAATAACATCTACATTAAACAACACCATGATCATAAACCAAAGATAGCATAGGAACTGATATGTGTGTGCTTAGCCACCTAGACTACTGGAATCTTGCTAGGTAACCATGCTTTAATTGAAACTCAATTCTAAGAAAACCAGAAGTTTCAGATAGATTCTTCTTTTACAATCAGCTTTTTAATGTATGAAATGTTACAGACACTTCATAGGGTTCGCCTCCTGTTCTGCACACGTGGATGATTACAGTTCCCTGAAACCATGCATTCAGGTGGGCTACATGACTCTTTTTAAGCAGTGGCTTATAAACTTATAAGCAATGTGTGTCACTTACAGATCATGTATTTGACCGCAGAAAGAGAATCCACCAATGCTTTTTGCCCCTGTTGCATTAAGGAGTGATCATGATGGTGCAGCTGCATGATAGTAGGGTCTTAGTCGGCATTGCTGGGTGGTGTCATATAGGACAATTGTCAGTATTAACAAAGATTTCGACGAGAGATAAACCTTTCATTATTCTATGTCTGTGAGATTTGACAATCCTTTGTTATCACAGAATCACCTAAACTATTTTAATTAATACAGCATAAATTGGCATTTACCAGAGGTATTTGAATCACCCTATAATACTAACAAACTTACAAGGAAGAAAGTTTCGAGAAATTTAAAAGTATGTTAGGCTCATCTTTTTGAGACTACATTTTCTGAAGTTTCATGGTTTAAAATAAAGTCTATTCTTGAGAATAAAGTGACTCCATGTCTATATAAGTCTTTAATTACCTTGATATTTAACAGATGCAGTGGAGAAGTTAATATAGACAATGAATGTAGTCTTAAGCAGATACCCCAGGGAGGTACAAAAATTGGTTGCTAGTAGAGGTGACCTTTAACTAATGGAGGAATGGAATAGCACTGGTCACCTTAGGGATTTAATGTGGTTGTTTAAGAAAAGAGATTGCCTGTTGAAGGTGGCCTTTGGCAGCTATAGCTGTATTTATGCTGTCAGCCAATTCAATCAACGCTGTGAATGTATGTTCCAAAGAAGTAGATCAGGATAAAATTAACTACTGTATTTTTTACTAAAGAAAATTAGAAAATGCTATTGTCAGTAGTTTGAAACTTCAGACTGAAAGGATCCTTAAATATCATTTCTTTCTTTTTCCAAATTAGAAAGTTTTGATCCAAAGAATACCTCGTTCAAGGTCAGAGGCAGATATAAAACAAGAAGCCAAATTCATTGGCCAAAATTTTCTTTCATTGGCCAAATTCTCAGGCTAATGAACTCCCATAAATATTTAAGAAACAATGAAAATTATTAACAAGTTTTAATTTTGAAAAGATTCTGAGTCACAAGATTCTAGCGTTTTTATTTTTTGATTCATACATGGAAAGAAACTTGACCTGGTAAGATAAAAGATGGACAATCTCCACTACCAACAGCCTAACCTAGATTGAAAATACTGCCTCATCTATAGCTATTGGGCTATGTGAGGCTGGTAGTTCTATAAAAACAAGTGCATTAGGCTCAAAGGGGAATAGCTAATAAAAATCCAAGTCTAAAGCGGCCTTCCTGATTTTCATTTGTCCTTCAAGTCTCAGGTGAAATGAAAACTGACTCAGAACAGCCATTCCTGACCTCCCCACTATGTTGAGCTGCTAAACAGGCAGAGGATCTTTGTAGCTACAGAATTCCCTGCTTGCTCCACTGTCACCATCTTTAAATTCTCAATAACTTTTAAATAAGGAATGCTGAATTCTCATTTTGCATGGGACTCTGCAAATTATGTAGATTGTCCTGATTACATTATATTTAATTCCCTGTGCTGTTTGCACATAATAACACCTAGTATTTCTCCTTCATGGTTTGACTGTGTTTAATTATGTAACTACTTGTTTGCCATCTCTTTCCACTTATATAGTAGAAGTTCTACCAAAAAAAAGAAAAAAATAGGTTTTATCTTTTTCACTGTTTTTATCCATCCTGCTTAATGGAGTTGCTGGGGTTAAAACAGCTTTGATAAAACTGCTTTGACTAGTGATGGATAAAAACATCAGTGAATTAATTAATTTTAGTAAGTAGACAAATAAAAGAAACCTGGTGAAGATTTTAGGTGGTGAATAGAATACTAAGCAGCCTGGAGTTTGGGAGAGGTGTAGAAAAATGAAGGTAGATGTATAAAGAGAGAGTAAAGTACAGTGTGAAAGCCAAGCAGAATTCGACAGTTACCACAGGTGCTGTCATGAGCTTTGGAGGCATGAAATGATAACATGTTTAATGCCTGCATTTCTGAGTTGGATTTCACATCCTTGAAAATTTGTATTCTCTTCGCATAACATCATGGCATATTTTAATGTATGGCAACACATTTCACTCCTTGCCATAATAAATCCAGCCTACGATATATGTAAATATTATAAAGAAAGTGTGTGTGGGGGGTGTGGGTGTGGGTGTGGGTGTGTGTGTGGTGTGTATGCATCAGATACTAGGTCAAGGCTAAGAGTATGAGACTGAGAACCATAATACCTCGAATTTTATTTTATTAGCACATCTTCTATATTTTGCATCATTTTGCTATATCTTGATAATTATGTGATATTGAACAACATAGTTTACCTCTTGCCTCAGTGTGCTAATCTGTCAAATAGAGACCATAACTCCTTTTATAAGGTTATTTCAAGATGTTAAATAAGACAATGCATATAAAGTTCCTGGTAGATTACACAGGCATATAATAAGCATGTAGTAATGTTGATAACACTATAATCTATAAACAATACAAATCTCCTCTATTAGATTATTTTGTCACTTTTGTTGTAACAAATTCAAATAGAAACACTAGACAACAGGAATGCCATTAAGTATAAATTTTAACATTGAAAATATTAAATAAATCTCAAGAAAAAGTCATTGTCGTTGTTACTAATGCATGCATATGTTTCTTTTGTTTTATTTTATTGTAATAAAATTGATATGCAGTGATAATCACGTTAAGTACAGAATTTGACAAGTTTGACACAAGTATAAACTTATATAACCACCACTTCAAAGAAGATGTAGATTGCTCCTTCATTCCAGAGTTTTCTCATAGCCCTTTTCTGTCAATCTCTACACTCCAGAATTGTTGTTTGGATGCTTCTCACAATAGCTTAGTTTGCCTGCTTATATAAGTGGAACCACACATTATATACTCTTCTTACAATGACTTATCCCATTCAATATCATGTTCTTGAGGTTTATCAATGGTATTATATCTGTCAGTAGTTTATCCTTTTAATGGCTTTGTGACTTATTCTGTTACATGAATCCTCCATAATTCATTTGTTCTCCTACTGATGGACATTTTTTCCATTCCTTTTTCCTTGAATTCATTAAACATTGTTCACAATGAGTGTTTTAAGTTCCTAATCTTCTAATGCTAGAGCATCTCAAGGTCTATAAATATTGACTACTATTTTCTTATGTCATATTTTATATCATATTTTCCTGCTTAGTATACCAATTAACTCCTTATTTTATAATTGGATAGTATAGATAATATATAGGGCATCTGAATTATACTGTCTTCATTTAAAAGAACTTATGTTTTAGTCTGGCAGATCATTATATTTTTAGCAATCCTTTTCATTCTATCATGCTTATTTTTTATAGATTTATTATGACAATTCTTAAACAGACAAATTTTTTTTTTAATTTTTTATTGTTGGCTGTTCAAAACATTACATAGTTCTTGATATATATTATATTTCACAATTTGATTCAAGTGGGTTATGAGCTCCCATTTTTACCCCATATACAGATTGCAGAATCACATCAGTTACACATCCATTGATTTACATATTGCCATACTAGTGTCTGTTGTATTCTGCTGTCTTTCCTATCCTCTACTATCCCCCCTCCCCTCCCCTCCCCTCCCCTCCCCTCCCCTCCCCTCTTCTCTCTCTGCCCCCTCTACTGACATTCGTTTGTCCCCCTTGTATTATTTTTCCCCTTCCCCTCACTTCCTCTTGTATGTACTTTTGTATAACTCTGAGGGTCTCCTTCCATTTCCATGCATTTTCCCTTCTCTCTCCCTTTCCCTCCCACCTCTCATCCCTGTTTAATGTTAATCTTCTTCTCATGCTCTTCGACCCTACTCTGTTCTTAGTTACTCTCCTTATATCAAAGAAGACATTTGACATTTGTTTTTTAGGGATTGGCTAGCTTCACTTAGCATAATCTGCTCTAATGCCATCCATTTCCCTGTAAATTCTATGATTTTGTCATTTTTTAATGCAGAGTAATACTCCATTGTGTATAAATGCCACATTTTTTTTATCCATTCATCCATTGAAGGGCATCTAGGTTGGTTCCACAGTCTAGCTATTGTGAATTGTGCTGCTATGAACATCGATGTAGCAGTGTCCCTGTAGCATGCTCTTTTTAGGTCTTTAGGGAATAGACCGAGAAGGGGAATAGCTGGGTCAAATGGTGGCTCCATTCCCAGCTTTCCAAGAAATCTCCATACTGCTTTCCAAATTGGCTGCACCAATTTGCAGTCCCACCAGCAATGTACAAGTGTACCCTTTTCCCCACATCCTCGCCAGCACTTGTTGTTGTTTGACTTCATAATGGCTGCCAATCTAACTGGAGTGAGATGGTATCTTAGGGTGGTTTTGATTTGCATTTCTCTGACTGCTAGAGATGGTGAGCATTTTTTCATGTACTTGTTGATTGACTGTATGTCCTCCTCTGAGAAGTGTCTGTTCAGGTCCTTGGCCCATTTGTTGATTGGGTTGTTTGTTCTCTTATTGTCTAATTTTTTGAGCTCTTTGTATACTCTGGATATTAGGGCTCTATCTGAAGTGTGAGGAGTAAAGATTTGTTCCCAGGATGTAGGCTCTCTATTTACCTCTCTTATTGTATCTTTTGCTGAGAAAAAACTTTTTAGTTTGAGTAAGTCCCATTTGTTGATTCTAGTTATTAACTTTTGTGCTATGGGTGTCCTATTGAGGAATTTGGAGCCCGACCCCACCGACTGTAGATCGTAGCCAACTTTTTCTTCTATCAGACGGCGTGTCTCTGATTTGATATCAAGCTCCTTGATCCATTTTGAATTAACTTTTGTGCATGGCGAGAGAAAGGGATTCAGTTTCATTTTGTTGCATATGGATTTCCAGTTTTCCCAGCACCATTTGTTGAAGATGCTATCCTTCCTCCATTGCATGCTTTTAGACCCTTTATCAAATATAAGATAGTTGTAGTTTTGTGGATTGGTTTCTGTGTCCTCTATTCTGTACCATTGGTCCACCCGCCTGTTTTGGTACCAGTACCATGCTGTTTTTGTTACTATTGCTCTGTAATATAGTTTGAAGTCTGGTATCGCTATACCGCCTGATTCACACTTCCTGCTTAGCATTGTTTTTGCTATTCTGGGTCTTTTATTTTTCCATATGAATTTCATGATTGCTTTCTCTATTTCTACAAGAAATGCCGTTGGGATTTTGATTGGCATTGCATTAAACCTATAGAGAACTTTTGGTAATATCGCCATTTTGATGATGTTAGTTCTGCCTATCCATGAACAGGGTATATTTTTCCATCTTCTAAGATCTTCTTCTATTTCTCTCTTTAGGGTTCTGTAGTTTTCATTGTATAAGTCTTTCACCTCTTTTGTTAGGTTGATTCCCAAGTATTTTATTTTTTTTGAAGATATTGTGAATGGAGTGGTTGTCCTCATTTCCATTTCAGAGGATTTGTCACTGATATACAGGAATGCCTTTGATTTATGCATGTTGATTTTATATCCTGCCACTTTGCTGAATTCATTTATTAGCTCTAATAGTTTCTTTGTAGTCCCTTTTGGGTCTGCTAGGTATAGAATCATGTCATCTGCAAATAGTGATAATTTAAGTTCTTCTTTTCCTATTTTGATGCCTTTAATTTCTTTCGTCTGTCTAATTGCTCTGGCCAGTGTTTCGAGAACTAAAACAGACAAATTTTTATGTAAATTTTTTATTTATATATGACAGCAGAATTCATGACAATTCTTGTTACATATATTGAGCACAATTTTTCATATCTCTGATTGTATACATAGTATATTCACACCAATTCGTGTCTTCATACATGTACTTTGGATAGCCAACTTTCATAATAAGACTCGTGTGGCACAAGAATTAAAAATCAAGAATCAATAAATGGGATAGATTCAAACTAAAAAGCTTCTTTTCAGAAAAAGAAACAATCTATAAGGTGAATAGAAATCCTACATCTTGGGAGCAAATCTTCACCCCTCACACATCAGAAAGAGCGCTAATCTCTGGGGTATATAAAGAACAAAAAAAGCTAAGCACCAATAAAATAAAATAAAATAACCCAATCAATAAATGAGCCAAGGAACTGAACAGACACTTCTCAGAAGATGATATACAATCAATCAACTTATATATGAAAATATGTTCATTATCATATATGTTCATTATCACTAGCAATTAGAGACATGCAAATAAAAACCACTCTAAGATTTCATCTTACTACAGCCAGAATGGCAGCTATTATGCATACAAACAACAATAAGTGTTGGTGAGAATGTGGGGAAAAAGGTACACTCATACACTGCTGGTGGGACTGCAAATTGGTGCAGCCAATATGGAAAGCAGTATGGAGATTTCTTGGAAAATTGGGAATAGAACCACCATTTGACTGAGCTATCATTCTCTTCAGTCTATACCCAAAGGACTTAAAAACAGCATACTACAGGGACACAGCCACATCAATATATTATAATAAAATTATTACAAAATTCATGTACAAATTAGAAAATAAGATACAGAATTTTGCTGAATGTCATTGCTTCATTATTACATAAATAAGAATTATATTAAAAGAATACAGAAAAGCTAATCAACTTGAGGAAGAGAATAATCAACAAAATAAGCAACAAAAATCATGTTATTGTATTTATTTATTTTTTTAATTTTTTATTGTTGGTTGTTCAAAACATTACAAATTTCTTGATATATCATATTTCACACTTTGATTCAAGTGGGTTATGAACTCCCATTTTTACCCCATATACAGATTGCAGAATTACATCAGTTACACATCCATTGATTTACATATTGCCATACTAGTGTCTGTTGTGTTCTGCTGCCTTTCCTATCTTCTACTATCCCCCCTCCCCTCCCCTCCCCTCTTCTCTCTCTACCCCCTCTACTGTCATTCATTTCTCCCCCTTGTATTATTTTTCCCTTTCCCCTCACTTCCTCTTGTATGTACTTTTGTATAACCCTGAGGGTCTCCTTCCATTTCCATGCAATTTCCCTTCTCTCTCCCTTTCCCTCCCACCTCTCATCCCTGTTTAATGTTAATCTTCTTCTCATGCTCTTCGTCCCTACTCTGTTCTTATAAACAGACAAATTTTGACTGAATTGTTTGGTGAACACTTATAGCACATCTTCTATATTTTGCATCATTTTGCTATATGTTGATTAATAACATATGTGAATGAATATAAATGATTATATTAATTTGATTATATACATTTGCTCTTATCCATCTGTATGTTCATTCACCATTTGTTAATGCATTTAAATATGTGTTTTAAACCTCAATATCTTTGCATCTACAAAGTTCAGCATGTCAGCCTTGTTCATCAGGATTAATATGAATCTTTATCAATTTTTCTTAGTCTTGAGAATATAGCCTCTAATCTTTGATGCAGTTATTATTTTGAAGGTGGAGACTTCCTACAGCCTCAGCTGAATGCTTGATGTTCTCACCAAGACTACTTTTGCTAGGATATACTTCTAAGTTCTCACAGACTTTATGATCTCAGTCACACAATAGTCACTCTCTTCCTGTGGTCTGGCTCCAAGTGTGACCAGTACAGCCCAGTCTCCAGGAGACTGTCCCTCATGCAGCCTTCTGGAAGTTCTTTTCTAGAGTTTTCTTCCCTATGCATAATACCCCATGAATACCAGTTGACCTTAAACTTACCAGTAGCTCTTGAACTTTAACTCAAAGAGAAATGTGTCAGCCAGACACAGTGGTGCACACCTGTAATCCCAGTGGCTCAGGAGGCTAAGGCAGGAGGATCATGAGTTCAGAGCCAGCCTCAGCAAAAGCAAGGTGCTAAGCAACTCAGTGAGATCCTGTCTCTAAATAAAACACAAAATAGGGCCGGGAATGTGGCTCAATGGTTGAGTGTCCCTGAGTTCAATCCTGGCACACACACAAAAAAAAATACAAGAGAAATGTGTCAACAACTTGGACTTCAAACACTTGCACTAACAGCTAGAGTGGTACCATCCAAAAAAACTTCCCATGCTGATGAAACTAATCTATTCCATACTGTTTAACAGAGAAACCACATCTGGCTATTGAGAATAATAAATGCATATTGTTTAACTGAAAATAGGATTAAAAATGTTATTCAATTTAATTTTAATTACCAAATGTGGTTAGTGGCTACCATATTAAACCATTTGTGTCTAAGAAATCTCCCTAGGTAGAAAACAAGCAAATGTGGTGCCATCCTATAATATTTGTCCCTTCTTAAGAATTTTATATTACTGTGCTATATATTGGTTGAGCCTAAAAAATATACATTATCTATTATGCCTTGTTTATTTTGTAAGTTTTTTTAATTGGAAAAAGACCATCCTGTATGCTAATCAGTTGATTGATGACTGACTGGAAGCTATTCAGTAGCTTCAGGATGGAGATTGGTCACTGGAAAGACCAAGGCAGGATAAGAGGGTTGTGACTTCCAGCCCTACCCTCCAACCTTCAGAAAAGAGAATAGGACTGAAGGTTAAGTTGATCACCAATGTCCAACAGTTCAATCACGCATATCCATATAATGTAATCTCTATAAAAATCTAAAGGGACAGGGTTCAGAGAGCTTCCAGAAAGCTAAACATGTGGAAATTGTGGAGGGCGCCACACCTGGGGAGAGCATGCCCCTCCCAACAGGCCTTGATCTATGCATCTCTTTATCTGTAACCTTCATGATACCATTTATAGTAAACTGGTACACACAAAATAATATCAATATCAGCTTTCAGTTTTTCCTGGGACTGTATTGGCTTTTGTTTACCTGAAAAACATGAATTGATTCAGCTAAATATGTAATTTTTGGTAAAAATAAGAATTATTTTTACCTGGTAAAATAAATAGGAGGAAAAAAAAAAGAATCTACATATTTGTACCTGCACTCCTATGACTTACATAGTTTGATTCCTGGGAAGAGTGTTTCATTCATCCTTTGTTAGAACATAGGCAGGGAAAGATCTTATACCTCCTAGAGACTCGAACCTAGGCTCAAAGAGTTATTTCCCAAAACGGGGTTTATCCAGGGATAAACCAAAGCAAAGTAACACATGAAGCAAATTTCTGTGAAGTTATTTAGCCTCCAAGAAGGGAAGCAGAGCAGCAGCCCAGGCTGAAGCCGGCTCTGTGGCCTCCTTTGTGCTCTAAGGACTATGTTTGCCTTTCTCAGGGCATGTGCAAATCACAAGGAAGTCAGGGTTTCTTACCTTTATTAGGCTGTGAGCAACTTGAGCACAAGACTCTCTTGTCTGTGTCCCCAATCTTAGGTTTAGCAGATATCAAAATGCATATGCTCAATGAACAAAGAAACACTTGATCTGAGACTTTAAGTAGAAAAGAACACCAGGTACCAACTTGAAGTCTTATTTTCCTCTCTGCTTTGTGAGAATGGAAGAAAACTGCAAAACACCTCATTGCTAAAGGCAGGTTGCAGAAATCACAGGGAAGAGGAATTTTTCTCCCCTTGGATTGCTCAACTTAGACCCCCAGAACGCCAGTCTTGACCTTCAAGGGAGTTCTAGAGTCTCATGCAAAAAATGCCACACCTCTTACAAGGAATGATGGAGATCTAAGCAACTTTAACTTTGAGATCCAGTTTTATGTAGAAAAATCAATTTTTTAGCCCCAAGGTGTGGGTGTGTACAGGAGGAAGCTGCGTTAAAGCAGTCAATTATTCAACTCCCCCTTCCTGGTAGGGTATTACTCATTGAGTTTGTCATTTCTACAATGACCTAAACTCAAGAGTGCCTGCACAGCACTAATAAAATGTTTTATCCATTTGCTATTTAATTCTTCTGCTTAATTTTCTTGCCATTGCACATTTTGCTTAATTCAATTGGATGCATGGTTTCTTCTTTAAGGTCTCCACAAAAGGACTGAGAGTCCCTTTGCAATTATAAGTAATCCTACAAAGAAATGAATAAAGACTCAATTATGGAGTGTGTTAAATGTAAGCTGTGCTGTGGCTGGGAATACATCTCTCTCAAGAAGTTCAGTGCAATGTGAAAGAAGATGAGGATTCAAAATGAATTAGATTTCAACAGGCTCACATAGGGGAGCATTTTCCACATTTATTTGATTTCCAAATGCAACAAGCTATTTTAAAAATAAAACAAAAAAGAACCAAAAGATGCATCTTCTGGTGCTGAAATTGTTTTACCGAAAAAACAAACAGGCAAATAAATATCCTTGCTGTGTTTGGCAAACAGCTTTATTACTCCAAATCTATTTTGTTGTGTTTTAAATTTGCTGCTAATACTCAAAGCAATGGATATACACATTATTTTATACAATATTTCATTCTTCTTCTTATCAAAATATTTTGGAATTTGTTCAATTATGTGTGTTTTTTTTCTGAATTGAAATGTCACTTTTTAAAATTACAAATATAAAGACAGCACCCTGCAGGATAAAGGGAAGCCAGATTCTATGATCATCATGGAGGATTTAATTTTTGATTCAGCTTTAGGGTCCAACTTTTTAGGTCCAACTACATTTCTTTTCTTTCTATTTTTTGTTTCTTGTTACTCATAACTTCCTCCTGTATATTAATGTTTACATATAGAATTAGCTGCCTAAATTTGATTAGGGCTAAAAGCTAGACTTTCCAAGCATGTCTGATAAGCAGAGCTTATATTTGAGTTGATATGAGCTGGTAATTTACTGGTAGGTAACTCCATTTCTGACAATGCATTAAATTCCGGAATGCCTAAGTGTTTGGCAAAAGTTGTTCCTAAGAAGATTTAGAAAAATAACAGAGCATAGGTCATACTGCCAATTAATCAATTAGTCCTCAGGGAAGAAAAAGGCAAAACAATCACATCCAGTCAGGGGCACTGATTGTGCATAGGCAATAGCCTAGAGAAGAAAACTGACTTGATTACAGAAAATTGGAAGAATTGCATTTGACATCTAAATATGTAGTTAACTTTATGAAGAAAGGTTCAAGTGGATTGTGAATGGGTATTACTAATCAAAACACTCTTTCTCTTGACATCCTGCTCCCTCAAGAATAGAAGTATATAATTAACGTGACAGTAGCATGTTTTGTTGAGATGAGGGTGCAGAAGCATGGTTTTATATCTTGTCTTATTATCTAGTGGCCACACTAGCTTGACAAATCCTTAGCAAAAGAGCATTCATACTTTTCAAGGTTGATTGCCTCTCAGCCTTGCCTGTTATTATATTGATGTGCCTATCTTCAAACAAGGAAGAAGAGTGACTGCTTATTAGCAAAAATCATGCAAACAAACAAAAAAAGTATTCCTATTGTGTATGATACAACAAGGACTCTGTGTGTATGTGTGTATGTGTGTGTGTACACATATATTTTGTTTTTGTTTAGGACTCATTCTCCAGCTCAATTTTGCTATTAAATTTTAGAAAATTACTTTATTTTTGCATTCCTTTGTTCCTGTTCTATAACTTACTTTCTTTTTCACTTATAAAACTCTCTATTTCTTATATATTCACAAAGATGCTTTTCCAACCTCTGAGCCTGACTAGTCCCCTTCCCTAGGCATTTCCATAAGAGCCCAGGGTTAGCAAGGATTCTGTTGAGTTAGTGTAGCCCAGTGTCTCTCCTTACTTCTGATGTTTCTTTCCTCTTAGTAATTTTCTATCCAGCTACCCCCATATTTTGCTCCTTAGCCATAAATTCCCACTTTTCCATACTGCATTTAGAGTTCAGTCCAATCTCTCCTCTCTATTGCAAAACCCCATTTAGTAGTCATATACCTATCTCAAGAGTCTGCTTTACCACTTAACAAGAGTCAGAATAGTTTTTGTTTAACAATATTATAAAATGGATATTCTTCCCTAGTTGTGGTGATGTTAAACTAGTTTACAAATAGTCTCAGATTACTGTTCTCCTACCTGAGATTCTGCTATTGTTAGCTTATTCGAGACACCTCAGTTCTTGGCCCGATTTTAAATTAATTTAATGTAGTTTTCTTTTAGTATTCATTATAAAATATGTTTGAACTTTATATATATATATATATATATATGTGTATATATATATATATATATATATATATATATACACATTATATATATACATATATATATATATCGAACAATATATGTGTGTGTGTATATGTACCTTATGTATGTATGTGTATATATATATATATATATATATATATATATATATATGTGTGTGTGTGTGTGTATATATATATATATACTATATATATATAAAAGAAATCTCCCCCCATTCTCTACATATCCTTCCTAGTGATCTCCCAAAAGGCGAATTTGATGAGAATCTGTTCAGTTGAGGACTTTCTCTGGGCTCTTATAACCCTCAAGACAAAGTTGGCACTTCCTAAACCCTTCATGATTTGACTCCTTCTAAATTATTCTACACAATCTCAAAATTCTAATGCACTTGCTAGTAAATTTAAGCATATGTAAAAATCTCTCTCACCTGAATCTCCTGACATTTTGCTTATTTATTTGTCTCTTTTTATGCAAAGTCCTAGGTGGTACATTCTGCAATTACGATTGAATAGGCCTAAAATGAAGCCCCAAATTCGCATTTCTAACATGCACCCTGGGGGATTCTGGTGCAGGTGGCTGCCAGGCCAGTCTGAAAAATATTTTGCTTGGCATCTAGTTTCCCAACTGACCCTGTTTCACTACTCTGCGATTCACATGCACTATGTTCTCTACACAGAGTATATTATTCATCTTTTTCAAACTACATATTCCTCAAAATGGAAGCAACAACAAAAATGTTTGAAGAAAAGAAGAACAAACCAAAATGTTCTTCTTTCATACATACCTCTCTTTGAATCTTATTTCTCAGCCTTCCATTAAAAACAAAGGTAGTATTCCTACTCAGAACATCATTTTTTAAAAGCGACATATCTCCTTGAACTTACAAATCTCTTTTTTTTTTTAGGAACCCAATTGCTATACTAAGAATTATGAAGGACAAAATAGTGAAACATATTCATAAACTTAAGAATACAGAGCTAGAGAAGTAGTTCAGTGGTGGAGTGCTTCCTTAGCAAGTAGCAAGGCCCAGTACCAGAAAAACAATAAGAAACAAATAAAAAGAAGACTATTACCAAAGAATTAGACAAAGCATTCTAGATAACAATAAGAATGTGTGTGTGTATGTGTGTGTGTATGTGTGTGTATCTCCAAAACAATCTCAGTCCTTGTTCCCAATGTCAATCCAATAAAGAGGATATAGTTTTGAGAAAAAGAAAAAAGAAGGCTTATTGTTTTGCTAGCAGGAACAGGGGGCTTTTAAACAGGTGATTCAAATGCTACATTCCACATGGCATCTGTTGAAGTATTAATGCACTTGTTAATTTGGGAGATAGTCATTTCTGAGATCTTCTGGTACCATCCCTGAAATCTAGACTATTTCATCCCTATGGTGGGTTTGTACTCAAGGACAGAAACTCTGCCTATTTCTCCTGAGATTAGTGAAGGGTGGAGACTAGGGAGGAGCAGGGAGAGAGGAAGAGAGAAAAACATGCCCATTTAAAAAATAAGTTGCAGGGGCAGAGCAGCAAAGATTATTTATATTCAAAGCATAAAGTAGACCACTGTTACATTTATAGTTAAGAACAAGCTTTCAATAGGATATAGGTGTGTATATGTAGATAGAATGATAAGTTTATACACATATTTGTGTGTGTCCTCTCAGTATTTCAAAGAACATATTTGTACTTAAAATATATTTGATGCTTATCTGAAATTAAAATTTAACAGGTTGCCATATATTCATATATTTGTTAAATCTGGCACCTCTAATTTGGAGTCATGAGTTCATGGCCATAGAAGTAAAATATATCCCTGGATTAGTAAAGAGTCCTGAATAGGATTTGTGCCAGGATCTAGCCCACTTGAGTTCTCTCCATTTTCCACTTCCACATCAAATTATATAATCCAGCTAACCAGAATACCAATAAATATAAAAAGTAAAGAATAAAAATGTTTAATAAAAATTGGTGATGACATTAAATCCAGCAAATGTTTTGTTCTGACTGAACATCTGGGGAACTGTGCTTATAGAACAGATGGTAAATTTTATAAACTCTAACAGTTTTAGAAAATCCTTACTCTAAATTGACTCACAAACAAAGGGAAAGGCAGGGCTCTTCCTGTGACTAAAATATGATCAAATTTAAATAAATTCTTTAGACCTTTGGAAATAGGCCTATAGTAGTTGTAATAGCACTTTGGCAGCCAAGTCATTCATAGACATCTTCCCCACTCCATGGAACTGTCCTTCCTTTAAATATAAGGATGAAATTTGCAGAGAAACTGTATCACAAATGTTTCTTGCATTGTTACCAACTTGAAGAAATATTCTACTTTGGAAACTCACAGCTGTGGAAATCATTATGCCCTCTGAAGGGAAAGGTAGAAACAAACATTCAGCTCAAATGAAATCTTATTTTCATGCAAATATCCCTAGTAATGTAACAGAAGGAAGAGAAAGTGGAAATATGGGAAATACATATAGCCAATTGACTGGAATAAAATGTCTGTCAAAAGCCAATAAGTATTCTGAATAAATATTCGTGTTTCACGGCAAGAAATATGAGGGGAAATAAGATGCTTATACAAAGGTTTGGTAATTTTTGGCACAATTGGGAACTCTTCTGATATTGAACTTTTTATTTTATTGCATTTGAAATATTTAACTGTCTCGTACTTATCAGAAACACATTTTATTTTGCAATTCAATTTGTCACTTTCATTATGTGGTCTGAATTCAAACCACCTGAGATTTAATCCTTGGGACATCTTTGAGAGTTGGAGGCCTTGCAAAAAAAAAAAAAAAAAAAAAAGCCTTAAGCTCTGTCTGTACCTCAGTTTTCCTCATTTGTGATGTGGAGATAATAATAGTATTATCCTCAAATGGTATGATGTTAAATGAGACATTGACTTAAAAACACTTTGAATGATCTTCAGCATAGTAAATAAACATTAGCTATTACTACAGTTTGTTGTCTACCAAATATTCATACTTATTTACACTTATTATGTATTAAACATTTAGGTGTTTTGCATATATTTACTCATTTAATCCTCTCACAGTCTATGAGGTGGATTCTGTTATCATTTTCCCCATTTCACAGAAGGGTAAACTAGAGAACAAAAGCAGAGGTTATAGTTTGGGTTTGGAATGTTCCCCAGAAGCTCATGAGTTGCAGGCTTGGTCTCCAACATAGCAATGTTTAGAGATGGAGTTTTGGGGACACGGTTAAATGATAGGGGTTCTGATTTCATCAGTGGATTCGTCTATTGATGGGTTCATACTTGAATGGACTATTTGGAGGTGATAAAACTATAGGAGGTATGGCCTAGGAGGAAGCAGGTCATTGAAGACTTGCCTGGAAGGGTATATTTGTCCCTGGCCCCTACTCCCTGCCCCCACACCTCTCTCTCTCTCTCTCTCCCTCTCTCTCTCTCTCTCTCTCTCTCTCTCTCTCTCTCTCTCTCTCTCATTCCTAGTTGCTATGAGGTGAGCAGTTTTCTTCCACCACACACCTGCCAATCTGTTCTGTCTCACCCATGCCCACAGTTATGTTTAGATATTTGGCATCCTCCAAAAGCTCATGGGTGAGACAATGCAAGAATATTTAGAAGTGAAATGATTGGATTGTGAGAGCCTTAACCTCATCAGTGCATTAATTCCCTGATGGGGATTAACAGGATGGTGACTGTAGGCAGGAGGGGCGGCTGGAGGAGGTGGGTCACTAGGGACATGCCTTAGAATGTTATATTTTTCCCCTGGTGAAGGGAGCTCTGTGCTTCCTGTTGCCCTGTCCAGAGCTGCTCTCCTTCCCCACACCCTTCAGTCATTGTATTCTGTGTCACCTTGGACCAGAACAATGGAGTTGGTCATCTGTGGACCAAGACCTCTGAAATCATGAGCCCTAAATAAACTTTTCCTCCCCTATGTTGTTCTTGTCAGGTTTTTTGGTCACAATGACAACAAAAGCTGACTAAAATGCCCACTGTAATGGGGCCAAGTGCCTATGGACTGAAACCTGCGAGACTATGAACTAAAATAAATCATTCCTCTTAAAATTGTTTTGTTCAGATATTGTTTAACAGGAACAGAAAACTGACTAACACAGAGGATTCCCTAGAACCTCACTTCTGTTTCATTCTTTTCCTTCAAGTCAAACTGTGTCTTTTTTAAAGATACTTTTCATAATTAATCATGGTATTTCAGGCAAGATGTGGCCAAACATTCTTCAACACAGCTTTCAAACTCCCTTCTTGGATGGACTACCAAATTCAGGATGCCACTCCAAAACCCAATGTCTTCATGTGCTGCTCTGACCAGGGAGAATTTAGAGTGATGGCTGACATTTCACATTTAACCCTCCCTCCTCCCTCCCCCACCACCTACAGTTACTACCCTGTTAATCCACATCAGTGGATTAATGCACTGATTAGAGGAAGGCTCTCATAACCCAACTTTTCACAAGTCCACTCTTACTTAAAGGAAATGAGATGAAATGGCAGAATTATCACCATCCAGATTCGCAATCCAGAAAAGGAATTCCTTTGAGGGACACCATCTCATTGATGCCACCAGATTGCCTGACATGTTGGTAAAACCAATTTAGGGAGGTCAAGTTCCAATAGGTCTCTGGGTTTAAGGCAGCTAAGTCTATGCCAAAGGCAGAGAGGGAGCAGAGGACGTAAGGATGAATTTGAGCTTTTCTATACCACAAGGTGTTTGTGCCAAGGTGGCCAGGTATGCCACCAGGAATCCCTCCTCCTGGGAGCCAAGAGGAAGTTTCTCAAAACCAGCAGGAAAAGGTGTTTTTTCTCCATAGTGATCCAGCTTTGGAGACATTCTATCAGTGACACCCCAGCAACCCCCCCCAAAAAAAATTGCTCTGTGTGCTAACAACATAGTTTAAAAAAAAAAAGTAAGCCAAAATTTTGCATTTTAGTAAAACTTAATGAAAGGAATATTTCAAATCATACAGTCACTAAATGTAAAAATGCACACTTCACTTGGTACCTTTCCGTGCCCTGTCTGTTTTGGCATCTCCACTTTCTGCAGGGTTATTTCCATCCACCCAGTGTCAGCATTCCCCTCTTCCCCTTTAGATACCTTCTCTCCCTTCTTTGAAGAGCTTTTTCAGGCTTGGGCTCTGTAATGGGGCCAAGTGCCTATGGACTGAAACCTGTGAAAACCATGAACCAAAATAAATCTGAAAATGGTTTTGTTCAGATATTGGAGGAGCACATTTTGCAGACAGTCTTGGTCCATTCTCCACCTTGGCTTTATCTCCCATGGCACCTCCTTCAGCCTCTCTCTGGGGCTTGGTGGCCAAGGCTGAGAGATAAAGGTGATAAATGCAGGGATGCAGCAACAAGAGGCTTTGGTGGGTCCGAGGGTCATTCTTGCCTCTTTTTTCTCCCTTTTCAGGCTCCAGGGATTTATAAAGTTTCTCAGAAACTGTGTTATTAACCAGCTAGTGATTTTCAACCTTGGCTAGCCCATTAGAATCCTATTGGGGAGATTCTGATAGTCCTGATTTTAGTCTTACCCTAATACAATTCAGTTGCAACTCTAAAAATGAGCCTCAGTAATTTTTAAAAATGCCAATCACCACTTAGGTCTGTCCTACATAACACATGCCTTTCAGAGTTAAAACGCAGAATAAGACTTACGGTGAGAGAAGTAAATCTGACAAAGCAAGCTCATCTCACAGTTATGTCCGTTCTTGTAACAGCTAGACTCAAAAGTCCAATTTGTCTCAGTAGAAAATGAAGAGAAGAAGCCTCAGCAGCAATTGCTTACTAAAGCAATGGGAGACGATCCATTTACCTTAGTTATGACTAATGGCCTCAGTAGGAAGGAACAATTAACAATTCCATTAATCAGTGTTCTGTTCGCTGTTGCTCTGTAGACCATAACCATGGGTAGCTTAAGAAATAATAAACTCGTTTGTCAGCCTGTAATCCTGATTTCTTGTTATGTAAGGCAAAATCATTTGAAATGAGAAGCTGAATTTATTCATAGCTACATGAAAGTTAATCAAGACAGAACACATTTAAGTGACTTAATAGTACTTAAAAAAAGGAAAATAAAATGATCCCTCATTAAAACCATTACTAATTGTCTCTCTTCACTTATTTAACTGTTCGTTCATGTGTTCATTCATTTATTCAACAAATACTTGTCTATTACATGTTACACTCAAAGACTCACATTGTGTCTTTTTCTATTTTTTTTGTTGGTATTACAAAATACCAAAGGCAGGGGAGTTATAAAGAATAGAGGTTTATACGGTTCATGGTTTTGAAGGCTGAGAAGACTAAGAGCATGGTGCCTGATCTGCCCGGCAAAGGCCTTTTTGCTCCAACATAATGAAGTCAGGAGAAGAGATAAGTCTTGGAGACTGGGAAATGGGCCCCTGGGGAACTTCTGGGCAGCAGAGTTCAAACAACAGCTGCAGACTTTTGCTAAGAAACTCACTTACAAAAAGGCTATTTTAAATCAGGACCTATGTAACCTGAGTCCAGAGGAATTCTGGACACATGTGACCTGGAGCCCATGGTGTCTCCCAAGAAAGACAAGTAATTGATCAACATTTTGATTGGACTAAAGGCTACATGAGCATCTCATGGACACTGAGTGCCTTACCCAGGATTGGTAAGGCACGTGGTTGACTTCCTTAAACCTATGCATCCATATAAACCCTTAGACAATAACCATCAGTGGGGATTCCTCTCTTAAGACTTTCACTCCCTATTTGGGAGTTCCACTCTCTTTATTCCTATTACTCTAATAAATCCTGTTACTTCACTCTCACCCTTGTGTCTGTGGATTTCATTCATCAAACTTATTAGCCAAAGAACCCACCTGACCTCCATGATATATATTGCAATAACATGTCAGAGAACATCATGAGACAAAGCACATGTGCTACCTCTGTTCTCCCTTCCTCTTATAAAGCCACCAATGTCCTCATGGGTCCTCACTCTCATGACTTCATCTAACCCTAATTACCTTCCACAGGCACCACCTCCAATGCATGAACTTTTCGGGGTTAACTTCAGACCATAGCATTCAGCCCCTAAACCTCCAAGTTCATGTCCTTCTCACATACAAAATACCCTCTTTCCATCTCAATAGCCCCAAACCAAAGCTTTAACTCACTCTAACACAAAGCAACTCAAAAGTCCAGCAACTCATCTAGGGCAAGATTCACCCTGAGGTGTGAACTCTCAAACCAAGTGATGCACTTCCAAAACATGATGGTGAGATAGTTACTCCCCTGCCAAAAAGGAGAAATAAGTCAAGAAAACAGAAATAACACCAGATATGTTCAAAACACAAGAGGAAGTCCTAAACTCTAAAATTATGTCTTTTGATTCCACGTCTTGCAGCCTGTGCACATGGGTGCACAGCTAGGGTCCATAGGCCTTAAGAATCTGTACCTGAAGGGACTCACAAAGTCCACAGGAAGTCCAAGGACCACACCACACACCAGAATCTCATGCAAGAGATTTATTGTCAGTAGCAAGGAGCAAACTGACAGGCTGTCCCTCTGAGGAGAACAACAGCATGTTGGCACTCACAGATCAGCTTTGTAGTCCACAAGAGGAATTTCATAAGCTTCTTGGGGGTAGTGTGTCATGGGCTGCGGTGGGGTTGACCATTTAGCAGGCACATGTTCTTATGGGAGGCTAAACAGCAATGCCTCAGGATCTCTAGATAAAATGGCTCTTAAATCAAAACTTAGGAGTCCCTAGATAAAATGGTTCCTGACCTAAAATGGCAGATCTGATGCCAATATTGATTTGATGCCAATAGTACCCCCACGACTTTGCTAAAGCTCAGCCCAAACTTCTGCTCTCCTGGGTGGGAGTCACGTGTCTACAGCTCTTCAAAGGCTGGTGTTGCACATGGATAGTCCTACAGTTCTGGAATCTCACAGCAACCCCAAACCCATGGACCCACTGGGCATTACTCTAGTAGGGACTCACTGTAGTGGCTGCACTTCCTTGCTTCCAATAGGCATTGACCTAGTAGGGCTCTTCAACAGCCCCTTCCCTGCAATAAGTTTGGGCTCCCAATCTGTCCCTGACATCCTTTGAAATCTAGGTAAGGAAGGCTTACTTGTCCCTTACACAGCCCCTGTGTTATGCAAACCTGCAGAATTAACACCTTGTGGAGGCTGCCAATGTTTACAGTTTGAGCCCTCCTGAGCAGCAGGATGAGCTGCTCTTGGGGGGTCACAGGAGCACAGGTCACTGAAGCATGCTGTGCAAAAATGCAGGAGGCAGAAACTCTAGGCAGTCCTGGGCAGCAAGCCCATAGAGGTACCAGGAGCCCACTCCTCCAAATCAAATAGCTTTTGCCTTCCCAGAGCTCTGAGCCTGTAGTGAGAGGGGCAGCCTCAAAGATCACTGGAAACCCTTCAGCATCTTAATCCTATCATCGAATACTGATCTCCTGCGCAAAAACTGCTCACCCACGCCCTTTGTTTCTTCTGATAATGCTGTTTCCTTCTCTACCATATAGTCCAGCTGAGCATTTTCCAAATATTTCCACTGTTTTCCTTTCATTTGTAAATTCTATCTTTCTGCCATCCTCTTGCTCCCTTATTTCACTGTAAGCAACTAAAGGTAGCCACAACCACAGCCTGAATGCTTGGCCACCTAGAATTGCTTCTACTAGATATCCTAATTCATTGCTCTAGAGTTTTGCATTCCAAAGTCTTAGGACATGAACACATGCAAGCAAGTTCTTAGAAAATTTATAACAAGGATGATCTTTACGTCAGTACCCAGTATGTTATTTATTGCTCATTCCTTTCAGTTGGGACCTTTTCAGAATGGCCTTCATTGTCCCCATTTCATGAGTTATCTGATTATGACCACTTAATTTCTGGGAAGTTCTAGACTTTCCCTAATCATGTCATTTTCTGAGCCCTCGCTAAAGTCATTGTTACTACTTCTGTTCATGGCAATACTGGCCTTTCCCAGCATTCATTTCAAAAATGCCCCAGCCATGGCTCATTACCCAGTGTCAAAACATCACTTCTACGTTTTCAGGCATTTGTATTAGCAATAGCACTACCTCTCAGTACCGATTTTCCTTCTTAGTCCATTTTCTTTTGCTATAACAAAATGCCTGACACTGGGTAATTAATAAAAATATAGAAATTTATGGTCACAGTTCTGGAGGATAGGCTAGGAAGACCAAGAACATGTGCCAGCTTCTGATTAGTATCTGGGAAGTGCCATTTTGCTACATTGTAATCATGGCAAAGAGCATCACAAGATGAGACACAGTAAGCATGCTAACTTAAATCTTTCACCACTTATAAAGCCACCAATATCACCATAGGGACCCAACACTAATGACTTCATCTAATCCCAAAGATTCCCCACCCCAAAATATCACTAACATGTGAATTGGCCATTGAGTGTCTAATACAAATTTTAGGGGGAAACAGTCAAACAATAGCACCTGACACAGATCAACAGATTCCCAATCTTTCTAAGTCATACTTTTCTTCATGCTAAAAACAAAAATTACTTATTGATAGTTTTAAAGCATGGTGAGGCCAACTTTATTCAGAACCACTGTAATAGATATAAGGACCATAGCAAAAGAACTTTGCAGTAGGGAAGAGACATTAATTAGGCTCAACTCCAAATACAGAATGGGTAAGTGGGAATTAAAGCTAGGAAAAAGGGGGATGGGGGTCAGTAAATGGAAGATTACCAAAAGGTAACATTAGGAAAATGTGGGAGTCTGGTTAAATAAATGTATTATGAATCTTGCTGAAGGTGGGCCAGTGCCGCAGTCTGGCTGGGCACGATTCAGGAGCCACTTGTCAAAAGAAACGATCTTTATTTTTAGAACCACACACGCCAAACAAAAAAGCTCCTCAGGAAAAACCCTCAGAGCCCAACTGCCACCACCGGCTTCCCACAAGCCTCTCAACCTCCCCCATTCCTCCTGCTCTTGAGGCCGATTGGCTGGGTCGGGTGGGCAGAGCCAAAAAAGTCCCCCAATGAGCAGCTCTGTGGTCTGAAAGGGCAGGGAAACAGCCCAATGAGCATCACCGCAGAGGAGCCAATCAGTTGGCAGCTAGAAGTTGCTGGGGCCGCTGTGAGCCAATCATCAGCTGGCACATGGAAGTTTGCTGGCAGCTGGAAGTTTGCTGGGGCCCCTTCACCTGTGGCTCTCAACAAGCCAGGGCTATCTGACATGGGATAGTGAAGCCTAAGGAAAGAGATCAGATATGAAGGATAATGAGATACAAAGGTGCAGAGTTCTTCTAAACTGACCTGGTGGAATTCTATGTATAGAGTAGATCTTATAGGGAAACACACAGGCCTAGGAAAAGGTAAAGTTTAAAAATCAAAGAATGTTTATCCACCAAGAAAGTGTGATTTTATAAACCTAATGCCTGGCCTCTAGAGTTGATCTTTTTTTTTTTTTTTTTAATTTCCCATCACCATATTATTGTTTATCAAAGGTTTTGGTCAAAATGTAAGTGGTGAACTTTCTTATCTTGCTTTCCTTTTTTTTTTTGGTACAAGGGGCTCTTTACCACTGAGTGACATCCCCTGCCCTTTTTATTTGATTTTTGTTTTAAATGTTGATATAGGATCTCATTAAGTTGCTTAGGGTCTCACTAAATTGCTAATGCTGGTCTCAAACTTGGAATCCTCCTGTCTCAGCCTCTTGTGTTGCTGGGATTACAAGTGTGCTCCACAATGCCCAGCTTGTTTAGTGGGCGGGGCGGGGGGGGGGGGAGGCGGTAATAGTGGGAATTTAACCCAAGGGTGCTCTACCATGGAGATGTGCCCCCATCCCTTTCTATTTTTTTGAGATAGACTCTTGCTAAATTTTACAGGCTGACCTCAAATGTGTGGTCCTCCTGCCTCAACCTCCCTCACCTCTGAGATTACAGGTGTACACCAAATTTTCTGAAAGGTTTTACTAATTTGAAAATGGAGTTAAATAAATACCTAAGCTAGCATCATACTGTAAAAGAGGTACAATTCTGAAAGAAAAAATTAAAAAGACAAAAGAAGAATCTTGTCTCAGTAAAATACTAGGAGAATACCTGATTAAATTCAGGGTATGGAATAGTGATTGAGAGCTAATTAGTTCCTCAGGTAAAAATCACAACATGCAAGACGATATTATTTATCAAAGATCAAACCCAGGGCTGGGGCTGGGGCTCAGTGGCAGAGTGCCTAGCATGTGTGAGGCACTGGGTTCAATTCTCAGCATCACATATCAATAAATAAAATAAAGTTTCATTGACAAATAAAAAAAAATTAAAAAAAGATCAAACCCAAAGTATATAATAAATGATGTATATAAGTAGTTCCCAAGGTAAGAACCTATCATTCCACATTCTCAAGAGAAAATACCTTAACATATGACCCAAAATACTGTCAGTAATTCATGGTTTTTAGAGATTTGAAATTCAATTTTTAACCTTTTCATGAGTTTTCACAAAACATTTCTCAACTGGCCCATTTATTCCCTTTATGTTTGACTTTTATAAAATAGAGACCAAAACAGGCAGTACTAATGCAATCAGGTTAAAGGGGAAGGTAGCATTTCCTTTTCCCATCCCTTCTGCTGAAGTAGATAAGCAATAATCAATTTCCCTAATTCCACTGATGGAATTTAGAATGTCACCCTACTTGGCATGTTGAAGATTTTAAATTGAAAGGATTAGAGAAAATAGCAGATGCAGGAAGCTGTCTCTGCTGCCCCCACCCTATACCCTTCTTCTCTGAAGGAGGGAATGAGAGCCCCAGGTGAAATGTGCTTTGCACAAACCCACAGGAAAGATGCATCTTGACTTCTAAACATGAAGGGAACAGAGGAGGTACTCTGAGCCAAGAGGCCTTGCTGTTCTCCACCTGAGATGTAGATACTCTCAAATTTCCCATGATTCTTCTCTTCAACAACACTAGCATTCAAACACCCTGGTTCAACCTTTGCAGGGCTTCATTTCCTAGTGCAGGATCTCATGTCATGGAAAACTGACATTACATAAGACATGTCGGTTTTTCTTTTGTTATAAGGGTCCCACTCAATGAACATGTTAAAAGGTAAAATTACAACAAATTCGGTATAAAGATCTTATTTGACATTTTACTTTTTCAGCATTCTAGAATCAGGTAATCCTCCTCACCAAACCAGGTTCAAAGAACTTTTGTATGCCAAGTGGTCAGGCAGTATATATTGACAGAAAACACAAATGAGTTTACAGGGACAGCTGATTGGTTGCAGGCTGGTGTTTGCCAATCATGAAGGCATACACATCTGTGGATACAACCAACCAACAGCAATCTGTTGCATCTGTGGATACAACCAACCACAGATTTAAAAAAAAAAAAAAGTGTATCTGTATTGAAATATGCAAATTTCCTCTTGTCATTATTCCTTAAACAATACAATATAGCAACTGTTCACATAACGTTTATGCTGTACTGGCTACTATTAGTAATCTAGAAATGATTTAAATTACGTGGGAGGATCATGGTGTGGATTACATGCAAATACCATATCATTTGCTTGAACAAATCCTTAGGTTTTGGTATCTGCATGGGGTCCTGGAACCAATCCTTACAAATAGATGCGGTGGGAAGACGGGATGCTAAAATGGGATTGGTTGTGCTGCTAAGGAGGAGACAGAATTTATGTGAAAACATTAGTTGACATTGTAACAAAGAATCTTCTTCATGGTAACAGACATACTGTTTCACAATTGCTACCAAAGCTCCTCCTAGGAGTTTAGTTCAAGTTAATGGAGAACAAATACAAGACATTTCAAAAGGAGAAATATTGCTTTCAAGTTAAATTTTAGACTCAACTATCTTTTCCTATCCTTCTTGCCTCAGACCTTCTTTCATTCCTTGGGATATGTTCAATTTGAAGGAATCTTCATATATACTGAAATTACAGATGAAATAGCTCTGTGTTTGATCTACCTAATTCCATAAATTCTAACTGCTGAAAATCCTGGATAGTTGCAGATAGAAATGAAATAGCATACAGCTGCAAGGGTCTGTTTAAAACCATCTGGGTTTTCATTCAAAAAAAGCATCTATTATCTAGTTCCTCACACCTGATAGACTCCCTTAAAACCTCATGAATCCACACTGAAATGAAGGAAGAAAGATCATTTCCTGCTGTTCTTTCACTGATCTCTTGTTCCTTTTTATGTTGTATTCCATTCAGTGTCTTTGATAGTACCTAATGTGCAAATTTAAAATATGTGTGTGTGGGTGTGTGTGTGTTGGGGGAAATACTGGAAAAGGATCTCACTCTGTTGCTAAGGCTGGCCTTGAACTTGCCATTCTCCTGCCTCAGCCCCCCTGAGTAGCTGGGATTACAGGTGTGTTCCACTGTGCCTGGTTCAAATTATTTTCTTATTAAGATCCGTTACCTGAACTATTTCTATAGTCATCCTAGGAGAGTATGCCTTCATGATTGTCTCATAAGATCATTGAAAATATTATAAAACATAAATTTTACTTTGACTTCTTCCCTAATCTGAATAAAGGAAATTCTCTTTAAAGTACAGCTACCTTTAACCCTGACTCCTAGAGAGTTTCTGGTTTGAGAAAAAAAAAATTCTCTTTTAGCCTGGGGAGGTGTGAATACAAATGACAGCTAGGAAGGAGAGTACCCATTAACACCATGATGAAAAAGCCCCCCCCCCAAAAGACCTTATGCACTCTCCCACTGAAGTCCAATCCAGCTTTATTTGTTAGGCTGACTTAAATTCTTACTTGGGACTACTTTGCCAGTTACTCACTACAGCTGGTTTCACTTATTTTTGTGACATTGGGATGATATGAAAGCAGCATGTTCAGTAGAAACCGTAAACCATTCTGTCATTCACTTTCAGTAAAATATTCAATAAATTACTTGAGATAGTCAATACATTTGAAGCCAGAATTAGACAGGCAGTCAGTATAGATAGGTAAATCGAGTCAGGTCAGAGCAAGGAGGCCAATTTTGAGTGAGTCCTGGAAGGTGGCGACTGTCCCCAGAAGGATTGAAATGTTAATTCCTTCAGAGCCCTTCCTCTACCCTATCAAGAACCTGCCCCTGTGCCAACCTGTTGCCAGGGTAACCTGTCCCAGGAATTGCCCCTCCCTACAGGAAGCCTTAAGGTTGTTAATTAATGTGTCCTTGGTTGCTCTATCCTGCCCTTACCCCTTCAGCCCACCTGTTTCCAATATTTGGCCATCCCACCGAGCATTTCCTAGGTCTAGTCAAATAAGGGGAAGAGGGCAGGAGAACAAAGGAAGCCTAGGACATATAAAAAGGGCAGAAACCTCGCTTCTTGGGATACCAGGATACCAGCTGTGGCCCCCTTCTCCCTCCCGGGAGAAGTCTATGTTACCCCTTTTTAAATAAACCCTGCTTTATGTGCTTGCCTTGGTGTGCTTCTCTAATTTATTCAAACTTCAACATGTCAGGAAGCAGAACTCATCACCAATAACCAGTGACATCACTTTTTCATACATCGGTTTTGCATTAGATGGTTTGGCCCAACCATAGTGTAAAGAACATGATCTGAACACAAGGCAGGCTCAGCTCAGCTGCGATGTTTGGTAGGTTGGGAGTCAGGAAGGCACTTACAATTATGATCATGTCCTAGAAACACAACCATATGTCAATCAACTGCTTACATCCCAGTAACCCACCCTAAGTTAAGGAGCATCTTTTACTAAGTACTTCTACACAGTTAGTAAAGTTTCCTCTTAGGAATTTGTCTATCATCAGTCAATCACCACTTGGACATAAATTGTAGAGGAGAAGTTTTAGCTCCCAACATCAAGATCCCACACATATTCTTGATGCCCATAGATGTTTCTAGGGTGAAGAGAAATCAGTGAAAAGAAGATGATTTTCAAGATTCCAGGACCTGTGTGTTGTCCTCAAATACTTGGATTCTTCTACTGGGTAATTTTTGGCCATAGCCCAGATATCAGCATTTAGTAAACCCTAGGGGAAATTGGTCTGTTTTCATTGCTTCAACTGACAATCCATTTCACTTACAAATTAATCAATTTAAAAGGATCTAGAGAGAAGTAGAAGAAGAAATTATTGTTACAATTATTTGTCTTGAGTGAACAGAAACATGTTCTTTTAAAGTGCAGAATTCACAGGAGAGTTAATATATGCAGAAGCTGCCATGCTTGGAGCAGCCCAAATTCCAGCCTTGGCAAAAGATAATTTAGAGTGCATGTCAAAGAAAATAATTTTTAAGCCAATTTAAAAAAATCAACTAACTCTACTGAGAAAATTCTATATATCCCAAATATTAAGTGATACATACTAATACTAAAAAAAAAAAGCATTGTTTAGTTGAACTGAGCATCCTGTATTTTATCCAGCATCTGAGATCTCTAGCATATTATAATGTGGAAACAGAATTGAGAGCTACTACAATATATGAAGTATCTACCCCTTTTATTTATCTCCTTTTTGTGTTCTTGTTGCTGCTCAGATGATTCCTCTTGAAAACAAGAGTAAATGAATGAGCCTCAAGTATCAGCTCTTTCCTGGAAAAAAATTAAACTGTATCTATATTATAAATCACTGTCAGATAAAAATATAGGAATCTCAAGGATTAAAAGTCTTAATTGAGCTGAAGTATATCCCCGTCTCTCATTTCTGCATCAAAATTTGTCGTTTACCAAGGCTCTGAGAGATGAGATATGGAATTACTAGGAGTAAATGAAAAAAAAGAGAGGTAAGGCAATGTCGGATCCTTACTACTCAAAATATGCTACCAGCACCATCAACATGGCCTGAGAGCTTGTCAAAAAAAAAAAAAAAATGCAGACTCTCATTGCACGTGGTGGCACACGCTTGTAATCCCATTGGCTCTGGAGTCTGGGGCCGGAGGATTGCAAGTTCAAAGCCAGCCTCAATAATTTAGCAAGGCCCTAAGCAACTCAGTGAGACCCTGTCTCTAAATAAAATATTAAAAAATGGCTGAGGATGTGGCTCAGTGGTTAAGCACTCCTGGATTCAATCCCTAATAAACCGCCCCCCCCCAAAAAAAAAAAAAATTCAGACTCTCAGGACCCACTCAGATCCATAGAATTTCAATTGTTTTAACAAAATCTCTAGAGTTCATATACACATTAAAGTTTGTAAAGATGGGCACTAGATCATGGAGTTCTAAAAGGGGTATATATGAGTATCCAAGGTCATAAATAGGAGGCAAGAAGACACAAAAAAAGTAATGAAGACTTTCAAACTCAGGTTTTACCCAATTGGCCAATTTCTATAAGCAGCAGGAAGTCCCTAATCCCTGTGCATAGGAAACTTGCCCAGGTAAAAGAACATCCTTTGACTCTCCATGCAAAAAAATCTTGAGTCTTGAGTCTTACTAGGTGAATTATTTAAGGCTAGTTCAATGCCTTCATATGCTGTTCCTCTGAAAGAGTCTGAGACATAACCCAGCAAGTTTGAAAGAGGAACATCAGGTACTTTCAATCAAATTTAAGCCTTGTATAAACAAGCATATGCAATTATTCCAACTACATCAGCAAAGTCTGCAGCCAGAATGCTAGGTCAACCTTGTTTTAAGTGCATACATATTGATAAAAATCTGATCTTAACTGCATTTACTTGAGGAATATCCCTGCTATAATATATGAGTGCCATAAGAATGCCAAGGACAGGTATATATTTAATAGGGTTTGTAATCTCATCCTCTTAAAATTACCTTGGGGAACATTGTCATTTTTCCTACCAAGGACAAGAAATATCAATATGTATAATAGAATTGAATCATATTTTATTTAGATAGATTCTTGTTCAGTATTTTGAAAGCATTTGCACTATCTTTCTTAAGCAACTCTGACAACCCCTTATGAAATATCTCATTTGTGCATCCTGTCTACCAAAGGAGGTACAACATTTCAGAAATAAGTTAATTAAATCTGTATATTCAAATGACTGCTCCATTTATCTGGAGAGGGAAAGGAATATGGATGGATTGGTTGAATCAGTTAATTGGTCACTTGAAAACTGGAATTTGGTAACCAATTGACTTATGATGATTGACCATTGGCAAACCCCCTTACTCCTATTGCTATTAATCCACCCAAAAGAAGGTCTGGTTTGATTAAAGCAACATATTATATACTCTCTCTAGATTGCTCTCCTATGTTTTCTGGGACAGTACAAAAATATAACAAAATGTCGTAGGAAGATGGCTGACTTTTAGATTCCATGGAAGTAAGAGACATTTAACAAAAGTAATGAGACTGAGGCCTTTGTCACAGAATCAAGAGATAGGATTAAAATGATCTCTACAAAAGTAGGATAAAAACCTCTGGTAAAAACACACAAATCTATTACCTCTATCACCTCTTGTTCCTTGGCAGGCAGAATTTCAGTTCTAAAACAGCATTCAACCACTGATCCAGAAAAAGGCTTCTTTCTCATCGAGGGTTGGGGTTAGGGTTGGGGTATGGATGGATTTGCAGGGGACAGCTATCTATGCCAAGCAAGACAACCTCATTTCCTCTGTTGGTGACTGGTTTAGAAAGAAGTATGTGATACCATTCTGCACCATGTGCTTCTGCTGAGAAGCTGTAGTTTTCTTGACTTCTTAAAGTGTGGTACATACAGACTTCCATTCCAATCCTTGGATGAAACTATCTCCATAAGATACTTGGAATTGGAACAGGATATCTTGGAGGCATAAGAGAAGCTAACTAACTCAAGAAAAGCCAACAGTCTGAAGTTAGCCAAGAGAAAAAAAAAAGAAAAGAATCTGGGTGTCCTATCATATAAGTGAGCCAGTGAATAAATCAAATCTGGAAACAGCTAATTAGTTACATAAGATAATAAATCTATATTGAGTTTGGTTTCTTCCACTTGAAGCCAAGTTTTCTTAACTAATAAAAGATTACTAGCCAGAGAGTCTATCTTGTGAGAGTCTATCTTGTGTGTCACATGTATTACAGAGAGACAAATCAGGTGGAAACTCTCACAAGTCATTTCAGATATATGAAATGACCAACTGTGCCTACACTCAAAGTGAAGAGTGTCCTGCATACTTAGGATAATATGTCATTTAGTTGATTGCTATGGTAGGCCACTGGTATTTTCTTTTAGAATGTAAAGAACAATATAGTAGGCGACTCTAGAATAGTATGATACATGTATGCACCATGATACATGTAATCTACCTCAGTTATATGAGCTAACCACCTATAAATAAAATATTAGGCTGGGTTTCACCTAATGATCTCCACTTCAGTTGGCTCTTCCTATTAACTAGTTTCCTGTTCACTGTGTATGATTTTTTTCTTCAGGTTGTCCATATCTATTATGAAGGAATCTAGGTTCATAGTAAAAGTCTCAATTTAAATTAGCTTGACAAATAAAGACAATGTAGTGGCTCACAAAATCCATTTGCTATAAATACAGTATCTAGAAGAAAGAAACCTCCTTTTTCTCAGAAGTCTAAACAAACATCTCACAACTTATTGGATGTGATCTGGGGTGTCAACCTAAAATAGCAATTTAGGCTCTGCTAAGAAAATAGTTTGAATGAATGATGTGATTACAATTCAGGTTACAGGTGCCACAGTGAACTATGGTTGTGAGACAAGGCCTATAACCATAGCTTGCCCAGGGAAGTTAAGGAGAACAGGAACTTTTAAATGTAAAGTGATGACATAAGATGTTTTGAAACGTTTATCCTTGGCTAAAAACGATCAATAACACAAGCGGGGTCAATCAGTTGGAAGTTGAATAGGTGTGGTGGCTGGTCAGGGATCCTTGCAGGGTATTTCTTGGTGCAAAGTCACATTTCTTTATTCAAAGTTGTGGCTTTTGGCAGAGTCTTTTGTTTATGGATCTTTGCTATTAGGCAAGTATGTGTGGGCACCTCCCACCATGGCTTCCTGGCTCTCTCCGGCCTAAGTCCTTCCATTTTGACTCTGACAACTTTCACAGGATGTAATCTCAAGGCTAGATAGAAAGGATGGGTACTTCAAATGGTATAGGTTAATGGCTGCCTACTCCTGAAACTGGAGGGAGATTATTTCCACCTTAACCAATAGTGTAATGAAGAAGAGGGATCATCCAAAAAGAAAACCAGGGTCCTCTCAGAGAGATAAGTGGAGAGAGAGAGGAAGAGATGCTGATGAGGTAACAAATTAATATTCATTGCACAATGGAGAAATCATCATGGGTTATTTAGAGTCCACCTATGTAAATGATTGAAATTTCATTTTCATTTATCCTACTGCTATTAAAGGTGTGGTTTCTACCTAATCAGTTCAGGATAAAGATCACAGATTTGATCCTTAGAAAATAGACAAATAGCAGCACTACAGGAAAACCCTGGACACACTTACGCTACAACTCTTGCATAACAAGCCTTGTACTTGACAGGCTGATTACGCCCTGCATATTTTTTATTTCCTTTCTAACATTAAATTCCAACTGTCTTCACAACCCCCCAATGTTGGTCTGTCACTTATTTTATTCTCTAAGTGCCAAGAAAATAAGCCACAAAGAAAATTTCAAAAAAAAAAATTTAATGCACTTCTGAGATTAAATCCTGTGCTCAAACCTGTGCCACCTCTTTTTGTTCCTCTCCAATACCTCTACTTGGCAGATTACTAGTTGGTGGAGAGGTGGGAAAAGGAGAGGGAATTTTTAAGTAGAAATATTAGTTTTTAATGCCAACCATTTCCATCTAATAAATTCTCCTCTCACACTAAATACTTGCATAGTATTTTCAGCTATGCCCCATTTAGCACCACATTATATAATTTTTAGCTAATTGTACATTGCTTCCTATATAAGATTACCACTGTGTTATGTCATTCATCTTATTGTAAGCTTTCTGCTCTCTAGAACAACGCAGAGTACCAAGCAGCATAGAAACACAGGGTATGACTCTCATCATCATTACTACACTTTAGTAGTTTTAATGAGGTAGGACTTGGTGATTCATAATGAAGATTATGCAATTTTCAACCTAGCGATTTTAAAAGTGGTTTAGTATCTGCTCAATTTACCCAAACTTATTTCAAATATATATCACATTATAATGTTCAAGTTAATATTCCAGCTATACATAACAATATCATGATATAATAATTATTGAATGCATTTATTAAGAATCATTAAGACCCAGTCAACATGTTGTATTGTGATAGAACTGCATTTCATTTGTTTACTCATTCATTCATTTATCCATGCAAGCCTCCCAGAGTATTCTAAGCGAGGCATTCATTGTGTATCTAAAATGTAGTAAGACACGTGCCTTGCTTCCAAAGAATTCACTATTTAGTTTGTCTGATCAGTTAGGCAATTTATTAATTCAGTTTTCTCAATTTCTCTGTGACTCAGTTTTCTTATCTAACTAGTAAAGAAAATAGTACCTTTTTTGTAGGTCTGTTGTGGCACTGAAATAAGAAAATACACGGGAAATGCTCAACTCTGCCTTTGCCACCTAACGTGCTCATGAAATGTGCGTTTTCATTGTCAGTATTATGGAAAGGAAGAAAGATCACAAATATAATTACATGCTCTGTTAATTCGTTCAATACATTCTAAGTGCTCACTAGGTTTCATCTATGCAAGGTCCTGAGAATACAACAAAGAGACAGACAGGCACACCGTCTGTGATGCAGGGCTTCCTAACTTATTCATGTGTGGGAAAAAAAAAGTCACAGTGTATTCAAAGGGCAGTGTAAAACATGGAGAAGACAATTTCAAATATTTAAATACTTAGAACCTTCTCTTCCAGTGCCAGAAACTTTTTAGATGTCATTTTATAATGACATTAGGTAAAGCTCTAAGAGTGACCAAAGTTTACATATTTCCTAAGAGAATAGCCATGATCCAAATATACATCTATTTTTTCAATTCTGTATTGTAATGACCTTCTAACTCTCAGAGAGCAATTAGGTTAGTGTGTAAGTCATTCCCAAGAAAATACAGAGCTATGAGAGACACCACTTTGAAAACTAAATTTGAAGTGACTAGCTTACATTAATATTTCTCAATAGGATCTGTGGACAAGTTCAGGGAAGAGAACATTGGTGGAATGGTTTTTAATCCCCCAGACTCTCTTTATAAAATCAAAGCAAACAGGAAATAAAACCAAAAGCCCATAGAAGAGTTTATATCTAAACCAAGGGCGAGAGAGGCTTCTGATTCAATAACATGACACAGTGGAAACCACCAGCTATAATATTTGCATGGTATCAGCGGTATGCATGTAGAGGAAGCAGAGAGAAGCAGGGGAGTGTAGGATAAATTAGAGAACAGGAAATCCTCAAAGTTTTCAAAAGATTCTTATTTAGGTGGTAAGCTTCTGAACCAGGTAGTGGTTTCACACATTTGTGGGTGATTGGAAGGCCTGAGGGTTAAGGCAGACACAAAGTGTACTGCTTTTACTTAACCAATCTGCCAAATCCTCCAAGACAAAAAACAACCTAGGAGAAACTTCTGGAAGTTGATTTGAAATTGGACAAGACAACAGTAACACAAGAAAAAGATAATGTCCACATAAAAAATTGGAATAAGTAAATGCAAGAAAATTTCTAAAAGTATGAGAATTTAAGACTTCACAAAATAACAGGATAGACTCAGCATGTTAAAAACAGATATGATGACATATTCCCCCCCACCCACCAAAAAAGTCAGAAAAGCAAGTTTTATTTAAAAAAAAATCAACAAAAACATAGCAGTGAAATCCCATATAATACTATAATAAAAAAGAGAATAAATATTAGAATTATATTCCTACAATCAAGCCATGACAGACCTGCTAAGAAATTGATGAAAATTAAAAACCAATATTTCCAAATAAAACCAAAATATATTTTTAAAAATTATGCAAAATATGAAAGAACAGCATAAGTGGTAAATAGAAAAACTCAGAAATGAGTTCTAGAATTCAGGGGAATTAATACAAAAGAAAATAAAACTCAGTTCACCAATGAATACTAAACCAAAAGAAACACAAGATTATGTGAAAACACACACACACACACACACACACAAAAGTGCTTAAATAGAAGTAGAAATAGAAGCTGATGAGAAGCAAAAAAAAAAAAAAGGTAAAAATTCAAAATAAACTAAAATGAGTATAGGTGATTTTGCCAAAGAAGGTAAATCAAGAAGTGCATCAGAACAAATATTACAAAATATAATTCTAGAAAACTAACTTGAAATATATATGACTTATTGAAATATACATGTATATATTTACAAATAAACAGTGTTTATAGAAATATAATTGTGTTTATATGAATAAAATATTTTCATATAGACAAAACTGCATATTGATGTGGTGAGCTATGATATCTATTATAGCTTCACAACTTACATTGAAAGCATAAAATTCCAATTTCTAATTTAATAAATCCTTTATAGCTTCTCAGAAATCATATAGCTGAAAAGTTATTATCTCAAGAAATTTTGAAATGAGCTCTTCTTTTAGTTTATTATTCTTGGAAGCATTACTACTCTTAAAACATATAATTGCTCTTAGAATTCTTTTAACACACACACAAAAGATATTATATATGTTTTTGTTTTAAAAAATCGTATATACTAATTTCTCTATCTTTGAACTCGAGGATCCATGAAAAATTCGCTGTTTCTCTGGAGTAGATGTTGATGAAAGTTATGTAACTAAGTACTGATGGCCTTCAAATATTTAAGCATAAATTAAAGTTAGATTAAGTGCCCATTGTGTCTGATTTAACATTGTGTAATTACCCCTGACAATCAACCCAAAACACTTGCAACCAAAAACAATTATGCTGGCATCTGAAAACTTGAGCTCTAGAATTCTTAAGCTGTTTTGAGTTTTTCTGCCTGATGCCATTTAGCCACCCTGACCAATAGTTCCCTCAATATTAGCTTCCCTAGTACTAAACTACTTTTGTTATTTGACCTGATCCCTGCTGCCAGGTAAGGTTTCTTAAAGTTGGTTGAGTTGACCCCAACCACCTTCTTCAAGCACAAAGTTAGCCTGCTTCTCTTAGTTCACTATTTCTGGCAATTCTGTGTAACAACATTAGTGGCCCTATTTCTAAAGCCTCTGGGTCTTAACCACTTACTAGTTATCTGGGCTGATTCTCCTTTGAATAACCAGGTTACCCAGAAAGGCAGATGGAACATGATCCTGTGAGTTTCATATTCCACATCTTTCCAAAAGACCTAAGAGAGCTATAATTAAAGAACTTTTCCTGTTCGTAAAACAAGTTATTTTGTGACTACCCTATCATTTTCAATAGCTATTTATTACTCATGTGCTAATTTTTCATTTTCACTCCATTCAAGGATTGAATTTAAGTTTGGAATTCTTTGCCCATACTTAAGACCATTATCAACATAAATAAATCATCTCGCACAGAATACCTGCACTCTGCAATATTTTTTTCCTTCCATATCATGTCTACACATTTATAAGTATGCTTTATACAAATGCATTCTGATGTGTTTTTTCCCCATAGAGTGATTTTAGATCTTACCATGCTAACTACTGGGAAAATGCTGAAGTTAATTTGCTCTTATGGTTGTGCAGACACTGAGGAGGTCTTAGAATGAATTGAAGAAGATGTTACTATCACAGATGTCGAAAAAGTGATGCTCATTATTCTTGACCAAATAGATAATAATAAAGGGAATATCTGCTGGGATTAAGCCTTCCATTATTAATTTATTTTCAGCAGCTGCCTTAGAAATAGATGTCTTATAGGTTATTGATTACTGCTAAAGAAGTTAAAGTTCTCAGTGCTCCTTTTTTCTGTTGCTGGCTTGATCCACCTTAAGTAAAAATTGTAGGGCATGATGTTATCTCTAAATTGTCAAGATGATTTCTAATTTCTTTCTTTTTGTTGCTGGGGATTTAACCCAGGTGATCTTTTCACCAAGATACCTTCCCAGTTCTTTTTATTATTTTTTAAAATTTTGAGACAGAGTCTTGCTAAATTGCTGAGGCTGGCCAGTAAGATCCTCCTGTTTCAGCCTCCAGTCATTGGGATGACAGGCATGTGCCACCATGCCTAACTGTCAGGTGATTTCAAGAGTGTTAAGACTTGCTCATCATTTTGCCCAATTATCTTAATTTTTAAAATATATATGAATGAATATAATCATGTTTCCAGGGGAAAAAAAATTAGTCTTTTGGCCTATTTAAAGAACTAGCACCAACTCTATGAGAAATATGACATCTGGAAGAGTTAGCTAATATCAAATTATGTCTAAAAACTTTTAAGATAGGGTGGTTAATAGCAGAAAGGCAGGAAAGAAACTCAAAACTCTAATTTATCCTGGTCAGCCTGCTACAACTTTGCAAAATCATTACATACAAGTCTACATTTTTTCAAATTTATGAGATCAAGTAACTTAACAATTCTAATTTAAGTTTTATCTTTTGGCTCTAATTCCTCTGGTAGTCTAAGATAGAGAGTCGGAAACAAAATTACTGTCAAATGAAGCTGTTTTGTGACTCATTGACAAAGGCTAATGCTTTAAGAGTAATGGTTCTGTGGGGCACACAGGTGGTAGTATTTTTACATGGATATGATCATTAATTCTAGGCATCAACTCAACTGGCCCACATGAGCCAGATGTTTGGTAAAACATTATTGTAGATGTTTCTCTGAGTCTATTTTCTTAAATAAGATTAATACTTAAATCAGTAAACTTTGAGTAAACCTGATTGTCCTCCATAATGTGGGTGGGTTGCATCCATTTAGCTGAAGTTCTTACAAGAATAATGTCTGATTTCCCTGTGTAAGAAAAAATTCTGCCAGCATACTGTCTTTGGACTTGAATTGCAACTCTACCCTGGGGCTCTAGCTGGACTGCCTACCCAGAAGATTTTGGATTTATCAAACTCCTCCATGATCATGTGAGTCAATTCCTAAACATACTTACTTTCTCTCTCCCTCCCTCCATCTAACACTTTTTATCATTATGCAATGACCCCTATATTATTAGCTATTTGGTAAAGAAGGATGAAAGTTGCTTTTTTGAAATATACGATATGAACACCTCCCTCCAGCCATTCCAAGGCTTTTCATTATTGTCTACACAACCATACTTGTAAATCAGGTGCAGAATTTTTACTATAAGTTAATACATGGCAAGATCTAAATTCACTTCATTTAGATGAAATCCATATGATCTCCTGTTAGATTAAGTCCCATATGATCTTCCTTATGGAGAATGCTGACTAACACAATATGTTCTCTTAGTACCCCAACAACTCTCTATAAGGTAAATACTTCTGGTATTCTGAATTTACATATAGCATAATTAACCAAGCAACAACATTTAAATTAAATCTATCTCTAAATCCTAAATTGTGGCTGCTTATATTATGATGCAAATTAAGCAAATATGCATGAGAATAAGTGAGTCCCTGCAAGTGTATGTATATGTATGCTCATGTTTATTAGAGCTTATATGTGCCTGACTGTTTTGGGGAGGGTGAGAGTCATAGAATGACTTGCATAAAAGCAAAGTCACTGTGCATGTCTATAATGTAAGTTCCCTCTTTGAAGCAATCAGAGTGTTTCTGTGGTATTTCTTAACTGGTTCTCCCGGTTGTGTCTGTGTGTGCATGCTCAAGTATATGACATGTATTTAAGTTAATATAAAGGGTGAGAGTAGAGATCAGTGTTAGAGTGCTTGCTTAGCATGTGCAAGGCCAGAATCATCATCATCATCATCATAAAAAGAAGAAGAAGGAGAAGAAGAACAATAACAACAACAACAAGAAAAAGAAGAACAAGAAGTAAAACACTAAAATAAGTTAATATAAGCATTATTAGAAGCTTTTTTACTTAATAAGAAAGTTCTGTCTTCCTGTACCTGGAAACAAATTCCAGCTCACACTCACGCTAATGAAATAAATTATTTTTAGAAGACATGCACAGGGTAAATGGCAAATTATGTGTTTTTATTCTGGCAGAGAAGAACTTATTTTATAATTCCATTATCATGGTTGTATGGAGCTAGTCAAATATTCAACACCTTGTGTAATCATGTACTTAAAATTCTTTCTACATGCACATGTTTATGTTTCCGAGGTGCAAGTTGATCTGGATGTTTCCAACACTTATGTGACATATAATGATTCATGTACTTTTTAGAAGGAAATAACATATTTCTTTCTCATGTCCACTATTCTCCCAAAGCAAAGCTGGTCTCCATCCAGAGGTATCAATGAGCTAATATACCTCCCAATGTGCCCAACTCATAATTAACACAGTCAGGTCGCAAAGGTACCACTTAGTAGTTCTGGAAGAAGGCCTAGCTTTCTGCCAGGCATTGGTTCAAATGCCCCAGGAATTTGGCTCAACATATTTTGCTGCAGCTCTGGGAAGCATGCTAAATCATATTCATCATGATTTCTGCCAACAGTGATGCTGAATGGGCCCCACAATTGTTTTAAAGCCTTTCCAGAGATACCTCCTGTGGTGCCACATTCCTGTGCTTTAGAATAAAATCAAGGAAAGTCAAGCAGGGAAACAACTTAGAGTTCATAAATCAGCAAACTAACTAACTGTACAGGTAAAGAAACTAAGTCTCAAAGATACCAGGCACTTGGTTCAACTGTTCTATGTAGTTAGTTGCCTGATCTATTTTCTTGTGAATGTTTGGTTTTATACTATTTCCACCACCCTATGCTCCTGTAATACACTGTATTTGCCAGGAAATCCCAGCTGTAATAAATCTGTCGAAACCAGAAGTTTTATTTCTCCCCTATTCTTTCAGTCCTTTTCCTAGGTTTTCTTTTTTTTTTTTTTTGGTCCCCTAACTAATCACAACTTTCTTGTTATTCAGGGATCTTTGGGGGTGCTTGCAAACAAGAAATACAGGCAGAGTCTTTCTCTGAACTCCCCTTAATCTGCCTGAAGATGGATTGAAGCCTCCAAGAGGAACTCACCTGTGATAAATCCCAGGGAATCTCATCAACCAGGGAAAATTGAAAAAGATCTCAAGACAGGTTGGGAGTGGACACACCATGCTGAGATGGACTTCCGCAAGCTCTTTCCTATTCTGAGGACCCTTTTGGCTTTCCCCAAATCACTTTCTCTTTACATCGCCCACATTCCTCCTCCCTTCTTACCCATGATGGTGCATAAACTTCTGGATCCTTCTGATTAAGGGTATTCACTTTCCTGTGATGCCACTGTGCATATAATAAATCTGTGCATCCTTTCTTCTGTTAATCTTCCAGCTGTCAGCTTATGTCATAGACTCAGTTATCAAACCCTCAGAGGGCAGAGGGAAGTTTTCCCTCCTGCATGCTTAGGAGCAGTTTTTTTTCCCAGTGACCTTGAATGACCTTATGTTTATTATCAGTTTTATCAATCACTGTGATAACATACTCTTTTCTCTAACATAAAAGGCATAGAGATTGCATGAGACAGACCCCTACCCAACCATCCCCTGAAGCCTTGGGCCTGTACCTCCACTCAGACAGGAAGTCATTTTTTACCTTTGAATGCCCTTTCTAAAACCTTGCTGCTCACATTTTCCAAACAGCAAAACTTTCTGTCATATTTTCTCCAACAAAAGCCAAACCCAAAGTGGGCCAGAAGGGCAAAACTCAAAATACTGGAGCAAAGCCAGTCGGGTCAAGAAGTGAGGAAGAACCCAGAAAGACATAATCCCCAGTGGATCAAAGCTGACATTTTCTCCCTGAGTTTCAATATATTTTACACCATTTAGGTGGTAAGCTAGGAAATCCAGCTAGCATTTACTGTTTCCTCTCTACCAGATTTAGTTCTGGGTGCTATACTTATGTTCTATCCCTGATAGCTTTGTGAGTGAATATTGTTGATGATTTACTGATAAATAAATTGAGACTCACACCCAATGCAGAGACTGATTCTGGATTGCTTGTTCAACACCCTGCAGGCACATTAAATGACAGGCACACTTTAGGGGGTCTTACGAATGTGCAGGGAAACTGAACATGCCACCCCCAAATATGCCTCTTTGGCATGAGCATTATTTTTAATCTGATTATTTTGAGGAACAGCAGAAACAGAGGAAGCTCTGAAAACAGAGTAGATGTTTTCATGTTGTAAGGAAAATTTAAATCCCTAAAGGAAATTTCTGTTTGTGAGGCTGTCTCCTGCTCTGTCCCAGGAAGTAAATGAGAATGAACCACAACAAACGCTCACTGGAGAAAGGAACCTTATAGTTGCATAGCACTCTGTAGCCTGCTTTCTGTATGCTGAGGTTTAGATAAGTGTCCCTAAAGTTGAAGGCCCAGTTGTCAGCTTGTGCTACTATTGGGTAGTGATGGAACCCCTAAGAGATCTGGCCTAGTTCAAGATCTGGCCATGGGGATATTCCCTTGAAGGGGATATTGGGACCCCAGCCCTTCCTTTCCCTTCTTTTTTGCACCTGCTCATGAGATCAAGGGATTTCCTCTGGCCCGTGCTCCTGCTCTGATACGCTGCCTTGCCATAGGTCCACAATGACACAGCCAATCAATTATTGACTGAAATCCCCAAAATTGAGAGTCAAAATAACCCTTTTGTTTTCATTAATGGAATATCTAAGGTATTTGTTACAGTAACCGAAAGCTGATTAATAGAGCTTTTCCTGGTCACCTCCTTATAACTGGCCTCCCCATCCACCCACACATAACCTCCTCTCTTTTGTCTTTAGCTGAAGATAGTACTTAAGCATCAATTATAAGCCACTTCTCAGAGATTTACTCATTTTTTTTCCTGAGTATCTCTCATGTATACATGAAGTATATACCTTAATAAATGTTTCTTTTCTTTGATTTTGAAGTCTGGGTCAAGAGATCCTCCTGCCTCAGTCTCCCTCTTGTAAGCCTCTTTTTGTTAAAAGTGTCTCACCTAAGAACTCAGAATGACAGAGGAAAAAAAAATTATCAGAGAAAATTTTACCAAATGTTAATCAGAGAAAGTAATGAACTTGTATAGGTTAAATAAACCCAGCTCATTCCTCATAACAACTATAACCTAGAATTTCTGATTATTATTGATAAAATAATAAACCAGTGACTTTTAAAATCCAAAGCCATACACAGAATATTCAATCAATTCAGGAAAATAATTAATTAATTCAATTATTTAACTTTAAAAAAAAATGAGCAAAATCTATTTCACCAGAGACAGTGGAAGTTTACCTTGAATGATTAATCAGTTCCATCATAACAGAAAACTTAGCGGCCCAGTGTAGGCACCAGCACCATCCTGGGAAGACAGCAGAATCCTCTAATGCAAATAGCCTGGGCTTTCATAGCTTCCATAGTAAAAAGAAGGAGGCCACAAGGATGTAAAATATAAGAGCAAACATTGTTAAATCAATAGGATAGTAAATGAACAGCTGAGGTAATGAATAAAAGCAAAAAGCAAAAAAAAAAAAAAATCAGATGGGAGAAAATGGAATGGACAAGGGTCTTGAGAACATTTCTGTGAACATGCAGAAATCTTGGAGTTTGAACTTGAAGGACCTACAGATCAAATTAACAGAAGTGGGATTTGGAAGGTCACCAGCACATAAATGAGATCTCTAGTCATAGCACAATCTGAAATGACAACAAGAGGGATTGCCATTAGTTATGTAAATGTGGATGCCTATACTGACAGCCTGATTGATGTAGGATCAGAAGGGTAAACAAGAACCAATTTGAACAGTGTCAGCTCAAAAACAATAGCAGGTCTCAGTTCAGGTAGCAAAGAGTATGGGACAGAGATGAATTATCTTGTAAGAAATTGGATGGAAGAAATCCTGGTTTTGCATGTAAGGTAACTTATTAGGAAATTAAGCTCCAGTAAGGAGTAATCAAAACAGGGTATTGTGATAGTTGCTGTGAGAGCAAGTAAATATCACATACAACTTTCTGACCTGGAATATGGAAAGCAATATTAATATCAAGCTTAGGATCCAGCTGTGGTGGTGCATACTTGTAGTTCCACCTCCTTGGGAGACTGAGGCAGGAGGATCTCTTGAGCCCAAAATTCAAAGTCAACCTAAGAAACATGGTGAAACCCCAGCTCTAACTAACTAACTAGATAGATAAATAGATAGATAGGTAGTTAGATAGATAACAAGCTTAGTTTTCCTGGAAATCCCTGATCCAAGCTTTTTCCCACTTCTTAACAAAGTATCAATGAAAACATAAGGAAAACAATCATACACAAGCATTAAGCTTCCCAAGGAAAGAATATGGTGAAGAGATTTAGGTTCACTTAGGTTGGACTGTTAGAATGTTGAACAGTTAGGCTGTCAGCAGAGAAAATGGAAGTTTAAACATCCTTTTATAGTCTCAACAGCTCTTCCAAGACCTTCTCTTACTTGACAATAAACATAGGGTGCAACATTGAACCAGTTTGAAATGCAATGCACATCAATACTAAAGGAATGGAATATACTACTGGTGATAGAATGCAAAAAAAAAAAAAAAAATAGCTGTAATCTTTGACTGCTCTCTGTATCATGTCTTTTGCAATGTGACTTTGTATTCCTGCCTGAAAAGATAAAGTTTCTTTACCTTCCCTTTGAATCTAGGCTGGCCTTCTGACTTTCTGTGATCCATAGATGTGGCAGAAGCAGTGCTGAGCTCAGGGCTCAAGAGTTTCACTGGAAGACTTCTACTTTCTCTTGGAGACTTACTCATCAGCCATGTGCACAAGCCCGAGACAGCCAGAGGATGATGAGAGACCATGTGGAGCAGAAAGGAGCCATCCCAGGCAAGGAGTCCTAGAGAAGCAGGCCCCTGCTGACCTGGCCCTGACTGCAATGCCACAAAGGAGCTCAGCCAAGATTACACTAGTAAGCACGGATCAAATTTCTCACCTGCAGATTTGAGAACTAAATAAATGATGGTGTTTTAAACACTTCAGTTTTGGGATGCTTTGTTTCACAGCTTAATTGATATATCACTCAAAAGACTTAATAGAATTACAGAACCCTAATAAGAATTTAATACTGGAACCAGAAGTTTCTAAACAGAATGCAACTACTTGTTTATTTATTGAGAGGAATGTTTTTTGTTGTTGTTGTTTGTATTAAAATCACTATTAGGAGATATTTTTGTTCATATGTCATGGAGGTCTTTTTACATAGAAATTATGGGGTGAGATGACAAGGTCAGATTAAAAACATGAACATCACAAGAAAACTAAAGTTTCGACAGCTAAAACTATGCATTGGATACTAAGTAAAGCACACTTGACCTTTAGAATATAGGCTCAGAGAAATGAAAGGTGAAATTAAGACGTTCTACAGGGATGCAGGAAAAATACATACATACACACACATAAATGTAAATACATATAAACACATGTGTATTAAATAAAATACCACAAATGCAAAATAAAATCCAAAGCTCTACTAACTACAGCTGTGATATTGAAATAGCGAAAGACAAATTGACCAATTTTATTCCATTAGTCAATGGTTATGACTAACCCTCCCCAACTTCTACACATGTGTATAAACACTTGATTTGTGACAAGGCTGGATTTTCTAACCAATGGATAAATGCTAAATATTGTATTTGAATTTATGGGTACACATATGATAAAATTATGATAAAAAGTAAAAAAAAATATATGAACACAAAATTTGGGGGCTCATTGGTGGTAAAAGTTTAATGGTAAAGTTTTATTTATTTTTAAAAAACTAGGTGGTAAGTGTAAACATGTTAATGAAATTATTATTCTTTTATATGTATTGCATTATGATTCTATTTATTTAATCAGTGTGTGTGTGTGTGTGTGTGTGTGTGCGTGTGTGTGTGTATGAGAGAGAGAGAGAGAGAGAGAGATATCTGGGATTGAACCCAGGGGAGCTCTGCCACAACCTCAGCCCTTTTTATTTTTTATTTGGAGGTAGGGTCTCATAAAGTTGCCCAGGCTGGCATCAAATTTGTGATCTTCCTGAGGCTCAGCCTCACAAGTGGCTGGGATTATAGATGTGCACCATTTATTCTGCCTATTTTTTTTTTTTTGGCGGGGGTGGGGGTGGTACCTGGGATTGAACTCAGAGACACTCAACTACTGAGCCACATCTCCAGCCCTATTTTGTATTCTATTTAGAGAAAGGGTCTTGCTGAGTTGCTCAGCGCCTCTCTGTTGTTGACGCTGGCTTTGAACCTGTGAGCCTCCTGTCTCAGCCTTCCTGGTTATTTTTTTTTAAAATGACTACTTTTGTTTTGTTTGTTTTAGTAATGGGAACTGAACCCAGGGGTGCTTTACCATTGAGCTACACCACCAGCCCTTTTTATTTTTCAAGACAGGGTCTCAGTAAGTTGCTTAGGTCCTCATTAAAATTGCTGAGGCTGTCCTTTACTGTGTGATCTTCCTGCCTCAGTCTTTCCAGTCATTGGGATTACAGGTGCACCCACCATATCTGGATGCTCCTGGCAATTTAATAAATAGTTAATGAGTTGTTGTTTTTTAACAGAGATATTTTAGAATAACAGATATAACAAAAATCAAGGGTATGTCTATATGGGAATTTTTTACACAGACTTAACACACTTAAACTTTTTACCTCTTCAGCAAATAGATTCATAAGCCTGTGTATAAAATTAGAGGTGTTGATAAATTCTTAAGCTTTTATCATTGTGGTAAAAAATTAGAGAGGTCCATTTTTGTCTTAGTAACTTTGTAATATACCCTAATCCTTAAAGTCAGGTTTCAGCAGACTGGTATTTTTAATAACACTACTATAGTTTTATGATTGTGTCCAACTTATGGTCCAGCAGCCGTAAGTTGAATTGGGTCAAAGTGATAGGAACTAAATAATAAAGTCTAGGTTTAAAGGACAGGGCCTTGCCTACTGAGATAAATACAAAAACCATAACTCCTGTGTCTTATCAAATACTTTTTATGTATCTGGCTTTGTATGCAGGGTACATTGCTCAGGAAATCAGTGCCCAGTACAAATGACACTTGGGCAAGGCTTATGCTTCCTGAGTGAGTCGTCAACATCCCTGATGAGTTTGGACAGAAATATAAGGTAATCCATTAACTTATTACTCAGCTCCATGGAGTCGGGTGCTCTGGAAAGAAGGGAAAATCCTTTCAGAACATGTGGATCAAGTCTCTGGAAACAGTTGCTTTGGATGAAGACCACTGCCTTTCCTCAAATCTGAAGTGGTATTTAATGAGGAAGGCCCAGGCAAGACCCCTATGACCTGGCTTTATCTATGTTTGCAGGATTTGAGAGAGGATCCTGCAGATGATGCACTCTTGTCAGCCTGAATTCTGAATCAAATGACATTCAGTACAAAGGAACCACCCATGCATGGGCAAAATAGCTTATTACTAACAATGGTTAGACTGAAACATGACATTATTTTTTTCAGATAAAAGTAATGTCTTAGCATAGAGTGTAGAATTACTCAGACTGACTGACAATCTCCAGCACAGAACTGTCTCCATCACAAAGTGGGATGTGTGACTGCCACCTATAAAAGAGAAATGGACGGCAGTCCACATTTGCCCATGATCACTTCCCAAACTTTCCGACAGTATAAGCTACTCCAACTCCTCAGGAATAGGTAAAATTGAATGGAAGTAATTTTCCCAATTTTATTCTCTCAACTAATGAAGCAGTTAGCCTCATGAGGGCATGGCCACTCTCCCCTGGAGAGGAGATGAGCAGTCTACTGAAGCACCCTCCTTTCCCTCTTTCCAAGGCTGCTTCTCACAATAACAACCATCCATCCATATCCTCAGGGATGATGTAGATCTTTGTCCCTGGGAGCTGTCATGGCAGCATCTGCTAAAGGTCTCATTGTCCAGTGCAAGTTTGCTAAGCCAGAGTGGCCCTGGATCCTCTCAGAGGCCCATGGGCACCCTGCACTTCTTACCCTTCTACTTCTCACAGATGGCTGCCTTCTGTTTGCTGAGTTTCCCTGAGTACATGGAATCCTGCCTCCTCAGAAAGACTGAGCTTGTGAACAAACTTCCATTAAGCTGCAGTTCCATCAGCCCACAAGATCCAAATAACTCAGGACAAAAATAAAAACTCTTTTCTTGGTCCAAGAGAACAGGAGTTAATGACACAAGTGGTAAAACCAATCTTGTGGACTAACATGAAACAGCCACAAAGAACAAACCCTGAAATTACTCAACAATGGAAAGAGCCCAAGGGCTCAATGGAGGGGCCAGGGCACCATCTATAGCCTTTTTTTTTTTAAGAGAGAGAGGGTGGGGGGAGATTTTTTAATATTTATTTTTCAGTTTTCAGTGGACACAACATCTTTATTTTATTTTTATGTGGTGCTGAGGATCGAACCCAGCACCCCGCACATGACAGGCATGCGCACTACCGCTTAAGCCACATCCCCAGCCCCAATAGCCTTTTAAGTGTGTATTTTGTTCCCCAATATTCTGCCCAATAATTTCTCAAGATGTGAATTATACATTATAATGATCCTAACTTAAATTAACCTCTGAAAAGTACATTTTACAGCTAAAATATGTCTCTGTGAAGTACAATTTTGAGAAAACCAGAAAACAGTTTCACTTTGCAGGTGAGCTGGTTCCTTACAAAAAGGAGGAGAACAAGGTAAGGCTATATATTTCTAGTTATTTCTTCGAAACGCAGGGAAACCACCCTGACCCTCACCAGGTGGATATATGCAGGTGTTAAAATATAAGTGTGTTACACTAATGGATACTCCTTTACCTGGGAGGAACCATAGGAATCAGATTCTTTTTCTCTCCCTCTTGCTTTTCTCTTAATATCTTATACCCTAGTGACACTAAAGAAGCATAATTCTAAATCCACACCCCGTGATGCCTCATGCCTTTGAATCTTTGTCAGAACTATTTCCTCTTCCTAATACATCTTTCCCTCACCCTCCCATCCATCTGTACAATGCTTACCAACACCCATCTCCCTTCTCCCATGGGTAACTCTGATTCATTTTCCAAGGCTCAAGTCAAATGCTCTGTTTCCTATAAAGCCTCAATGGACCTCCCCATGGCCTTGAATCCTCTGTTTTGTGCACACGGAATGACCACATGTATTGAAAATATCTATTTACATGTCTCTTCCTCTATTAAAGAAGAAATGTTAATGGATAAAAGTAATATAGAATTAATAAAGTAAAAATTTGCATGTATATACCTCCCTAAAAAGCAAGCTAAACACATGCAGTAATTTTTAATGAAAATTTTTAATTTTTAAAATGTAACATATTAAAATGAACTGATAACAATAGTCATCCAGTGAGATGTATTATTTGTAAAATGGTTAGTGTAGAAGCCATCACAGAAGGGTGCTTTACCTTCTGATATCACTAGATCTATCAGTTAATTAAGGAAAAAAAAATTTTATGAACATATTTGAATGAAAAAAAATTCTATACCCAGGAAAAAGAAGAAGAGGAGAAGGAGGAGAGGAGAAATTGTCATCATCTGGGTATAGGAGTAAGAAATGAAGATTTTTAAATTATTTTTAAAATTAAAATTTACTATTACTTTTGAAATGTCATTGCTGGCTTTATTCTTTATTTATTTAGTAGTAGACTTTTATGGGTTTTTTTTCACACAATCACTCATAGTGACTATCTGCCTTTGCTTATACATGAATAAACCTTATATTTATTTTTACTTTTTCATATTTTATCTTGAGGCAGGGTTTTGTAAAGTTGCTCAGGCTGGCCTCTGAACTTGCAATTCACCTTCCTCATCCTCCCAAGCTGCTGGGATTATAGGTGAGTGCATGAGTTTAAGCCCTCTTTCATAATTCCTATGCTGGTTGCTCAAGTTTGTGAAACAAAACAGCATACTCAGTTAGCAACCAGTTAATAGCTAGTAATTAGTTAATATCCTAGTTAGTACCTAGTTTCTAATTCTAATATCCTAAAACAACCACAAATGGTGAGTCCTCAGAGGGACTAACCTTCCTTGTACAGTGACTCTTTATAGTACTTTCTTATTCACAAATATCTTTCCATACACTATTTCATGTAAATCTCACAGCAATTCTGGGTAATTATTTTTCCATTTTTCAGATAAGAAGAATGAAGTAAGTAGCAAAGCAGCCCTCAAACTCACAGTTCTTATTCTCGTTCAAGTAAACATTTCTATTATGCTCTAGCTATGTCTAGCCTCATATTGATACTATGTAGTGTACAATAAATTCATTTATGACATACATCTAATGCTGGATTCAAGTACTCAGTAATAGAAAATTCATGATTTGCACTATTTATTCAGGTAAAATAGTTTTCACTATTTAATAAATATGTACATATTCACAGCAAAGAATGAATCAAATCCATGATAAAGTTTAAACAAATCAACAAAGATAAAAATACACAAAGCCTTAGTTTAAAACTCGTTTTTACCTGTTTATTTCAATAACCTGAAAGTCATACTGTTTACCGATTTATTATATTTAATTTGGGTTTTTGGATCTGAGTTTCCTTATTAATGAATTTGTTTAATGTATTAAGCCATTTGAAATTGCCAGCATTCAAAGATCCTTGGCCTACAAAAACAGTAATTTCATATGGTTCAATTTAGAGTTTCTGTAAATTGGGACAGAGTGGTAATATTTTCTGTGTTTCCAGTCAGCAAATAGATTACATCAAATTTAATGAAATGCCACCCAACCCAAGACAGACTGGCAAATTTCTAATAGTCAGCATTTTAGAAATGAATCTTATATTTAGTATTATTTAATGTCTTTTGGGGGAGATTTCTGGGCCTATTCGGGGTGATCTTAACACATATTATTTTAAAAACAGGAAAACAGGTATCATGACAGAAAGAACCAGAGTATGTCAAACATGTTACATAAGAATCGATAATTTGGGAGTGTTTCAAATTATATCAGTCAATGGTGTTGACTTACCAAGTCCATTTTATTCAATTTTTTTTTTATATTTCATGATCTCTGTAAAATACTTGAAAATAAACACATTTAGGAAATTCTGATTGGGTATTTTAAATTAAAATCCAGGCTTACTCTTTCACAATGTCTGTATTTTGTCATAAGTTAGGAGCCTCTGGATGAAATGACATAAACGAAGGTGGTTCATGCATATGTGCATGTCAGATGGGCCTCTGCCTGCAACTGTAACTCGTGAGGAAAGCTTGTTTAGAACTAAAGAGTCATTCGGCAGCACACGCCAGAGCCTGCACACACAGGTGTAACAGCCAGATACAATCTGAAAATGCCAGTTTATTACACTGCCATTTCATGATCTAGAAACTGCAGACAGAGAAGAGTAAAGCAAGCACTAGCCCTTACTTCACTCCAAAGTAACAACAGATACATTCTAGCCTACATGCCTTTGTCAACAAGACTTCACCATTATTCTTAAATTATTCATCTGTGCTGCTATCACTAACTACCATGAACTTGGAGGCTTAAAACAATACAATTTATTATCTTAGAGTTGTGCTCTGATGTCTAAAATCAAGGTGTTGGTAGGGCTGCATTGCTCATGGAGGCTAACGAAGAGAATCTTGCCCTTTTGAGTTTCTAGAACTACACTCCTTGCATCTTGTGGCTCATGGGCTCCACTTTCATCCTCAAAGCCACCAGTGAGGTCACACATCCTCTCCCCTGTACTTCAAGATGCATGCTTTTATACTGAGCCTTGTAATTACATTCGGTACTCACCCAGATAACACAGCATAACCCTCCCATCTGAAGATTCCTAACTCAATCACATATGCAGAGTCCTTTTTGATATGTCAAATAACATCCACCAGTTCCAGGGATTTGATTCTGGATCTCTCTGGGGGCCATTATTCAATGTAGCATACTTCTCAACAAGACTTTGCAAGCAACTACTGACAAGAGTGCTATGCTATGAAACCTATCTTCTTTGAATTATGAATGTAGAATTTTAGACATCTAAATTCTCTCATCCAAACTCTTCATTTTACAGATTGTAAAACGGAAATCTCCTAAGGGCTTTCGTAAGCTGTCTTGAGTGGCAGATCTTGCTGGCTGCAAATCTGGGACGAGAGCCCATGTCTCTGAATGGCTGTATCAATGCCCATTCCTTCACCATCCAATGGCCTGATAAATGATACCTGGAAATGAAACTTTAGAGCCAGTAGCCTGTGGAAAGTTCAATTCAGTGAAGTAATATAGCTCTCTGCAAAGCAGAGATGGGAAAAGGGCCCTAGGTTAGACAGAGTTTATATAGGTTTTTAGAAAAGTCATCAATTAGTTTCCTTGGTTGTAGTAATAAGTTACTACTACCTTAGTAGTAGTTTATTGCTCTCACTTTAGTTACAAAATGATTCTGGAGTCACAAACCATTGATATTTATAGCTTTCTCATAAATTTTATTGACTTTTTTCCATAGTTACCTTTGAAGAATGATTTGCGGTAGCAGGGGGAAAAAAGTCAGGGAGAAGGAGAGGGAAACAGAGACGTATCTTCTTAGGTAGGGAACAGGAGGCCTGTCTAGACATCTCTAGTTTTCTTTAAAAATATAAGGCAGAATCTGAGTTGGTGTGAGTCTTCCCATGAAAATTGTCTTTAGAATTTGCCCATCGATAGGGTATGACTGTGGCTTGGGACAAAGAGAGCCTGATGTTGAATTAGTGCCGGCTATATCAATCAGGATGCATTCAGGTGAAAGTGACCTCAACCCATAAAACCCATAAAATACCACTTGCGCTATACCAAGTCTAGAGGCAGGAATTTCAGGATGAGTTCACAACCTAGTGCTACTATTAAGAATCTGAACTCTTTCCATGCTTCCATGTCACCATTGCAGTGGTTTCAGTGTGGTTTGTCCTCCAAGAGTCCATGGGTTAGGTGTTGGAAGCTCCATCCCTGGTGTGATGATGTTGAAGTACTGGGACTTTAAAGAGGGCCCTACCCTGGGAAGGAATTAAGGTAGTTCATTGTGGGACCCTGAGTTAGTTCTCTTGACAGCTGTTATCAAAGGAGTGAACCTAGCTCTTCTCCCTCTCTGCTTCCTGCCTCACCACTGGATCTTCCTTATCTCATGAATTCTGCCATCTGCCATGAAGTTCTCAACAGACCTATGCTGATTTCAGTGCCAGACCCTTGAATCTCCAAAACTGGGAGCTAAATAGACCTCTTTCTTCATAAGTAGTCTGCCTCAGGTAATTTTATCATAGTGACAAAAAAGCTAATACATGTATCTTCTGCATGCTGGCTCTTGTTCTCAATCTTACCATCTCATAGATGCCAAATTGCGGCCAATGTCAGTCATGAAACCTTAACCCAATAGCACCAAACACAGGAATATTATCGGGAAACAGATGAAGAGGCAAAATGATATATCTTCTTGTGCCTCTTTCATTTCATGGAATAAAAAATCTCCCTAGGGGCCTCCAATACACTCCTCCTTATATTCCATTGGTCATAAGTGAATTAGAATCTTTTAATAAAAAAGGGGAATTAAATTACTAGGATTGCCTTAGAATAATTATATTTCATCCTGTGTGGCTAACTGCATCACTATAGAAAAATCAAAGAAAGGTTCTGTAATAAAAGAGAAAGAAGAAGTACTGTTGGTCAAGCAAAGTGACTCTACCACACCTGCCTATGTGACATGAATGGCCAGCAACCTGTCTCTTCTTCACTTGGGGTCCCCTACTTCAACTGATGGTTTTTGTTCATTACTCTAGGTAATTTATCTGTAAATTAGCCTCTGCCCCAACTTATAAATAATTTATTACATATACATATATACACACATACATACATACATATAAGTTAAGGCCTAGATAGAATCTTAGCTGGCACTTATTTTTATATTTCCTTACACACAAAGTATATTGCTAAAACATCTATACATGGAGAATGCTATTACAAGGTTTAGGAAATATGCAATATGTAATAGATACAACCCTAACTACGGAGGTTACCATATGCCCTGTTTGGGCTGAGAGAGTTCTAACATAACTATTCATCTGTGTAAATGTGAATCGTGCCCGTTTCCCTTTCAAAAGAGTCTTGATTTGGACAATAAATTATGGGATCACTTTATCTAGTACTTCTTGCATGGCACATATGTGTACTACAGGTATGTATTAACATATTTGTAGTTAACACTACAAATTTTGATTGCAATAATAGAAACTCAGTTCAAATTAACTTAGGGAAAAAAAGGATTCATTCACTTATGTAAGTAAAACTTCCAGAGGAATGACCTCCAGAGCCCTGTGTCTTTCTCTCAATGAATCTACCTTCAGGGATCTACAATAACCTATGACAGCCCTTCCTTTCGGCCCATCTTACCCACCTAGCAATGCCAATGAAAGGCAAGGCTCTGGCAGAAGGTTCTTAGGGAGGAGTCGGGATGCCCTGAATTGAGCTATGGTCCATTTCTAAATCTACATTATGTTCAGGAAGATAAAATATATTCATAATCCAAGCATGAGCTTCAAGACCACCTCCATGACTGGGAAAAATTTTATATAGCTAAAGGATTTAACTCTACTGAAACATGGGATAGCAGAGAAAAATTGGTTTTGTTATCAAAGAATTGGAAAAGGGGAAGCTAAATAAAGCAAATATTCACTACCTACAGGGACAGTATTTTGGCTAAATCTTTCAGAAGATGCGTGAGATGTTCTGTCTTTACTATTGCAACCTAACATGTGTCTTCTGGCTCAGCAGTAAGCCCTCTATGTTTTTAAAATTTATTATAATAACAGAACAGAGAAGGGAGACATAGGCCTCAAACCACAGTCCTGTAATGTAAGAAAGCTTACTTTGCATCAGAATATTGCTCTTCACTACAATTTATAATCATAAGAACCAAATGCACACAGAAAGGAGGATGAATCAAAATTCAGATACCATGTATGAAGTTCAAATATACAAAATCAGTGAAAATTATGCTTAAATTGGTTCTCTTTCAAATGAGCTTTTGTTTATTCTTCACTTTGTCTGCATATTGTTTCTTAGGTAGAGCAGGCCGTGTGGCTAAAGGCACATGCAGAATCTTGGCTTCTGAAGTGTGACATGGTGACATGTGTTTTGTCTTGTAGTTGCTATGCTGGCAAAGAAAAGGGCACATGCCCTCCCCCAAACAAAACTGATAACAGAAATCAAACCCATGACATCATACATCACCAAGAAGGTGTGAAAACCTTTATTAATACTATAGTGGTATTTCAAAATAGTAGAACTGTGCACCTCCCCAAGCTGGTTGGGAGCAGCTTCAGTAAAGGAAGAGGCTTTGGTCTGACTGTGGTTAAGGGAGGAACTGGGCTGAGGTTTGTGGGCAGAGGTTGGTGCGATTTGATTCCTCTCTTCTATGGCTTGTTCAGATGTGGGGCAAGAGGGAAAGTTAGATGGGTGTACCTCAGGGTGGTCAGTGATCAGACAACAACAGTGGACAAATCAGACTATCGAAGCATTGTGTTAAAACCCCAGCTCTGCAACTGACCAGCTGCATGACCTCGTTAAAGACATCAAATTTCTGAGTTCATTTATGTTTTAAACAAGGACCGTCATACTTACTTCATGGGATGTTGAAATGATGAAATAAGTCCCAGTAGAGGACTTTTTGACTATATATGATTCATAGTAAAAACATAGCAAATATTATTCCCTGATATTTTATTTTTTGCATTCTACCTCCTAGAGCCTAGGAATCTATTTTGATCTTCTTTTAGAGAAGACACTAAAAAGTTCATTTTTCATAAAGATATATTTGATAAGTACATACATATGCCTTACATATAAATATAGAATATGTTTAAAGACGTATTCAAATATGTTTACATGTATAATTTAATATGCATTAATATATTCACTCATTACATATTTTAAATATGTTTATTTATAAGAGATCCCCAAGGTAAACGAGGGCTAATCCGAAAGCTTGAATGGCTAACAAGAAGAATTTAGAGAATCAGCAAGAGGCCACAAGGGAGACATTGGTGGTCTCAGAGCTTCAACTCAACTTCCATAGAAACTGCTGACATATATGTGAAGACACTGACTTTATCTATGTGAAGTGTGTCACATCACATCCAGAATGAGACCAAGGCAGCTCACTATCCTCTGGTGAAGAAGCTTCCAGATGGATGCAGATGTCCTCCATCTGTGACCAAGATAGCCTTCACCTCTTCCTCAGCCAGACTAAATTTTGGAGCAGGCATCTTCCTGCCTCTGGACTCCTGATCTTCTTTTCCTTGCAGCATTTACTCCAGAAATAACTTAAATTCATCCTCTTCCCCTTTGGGTAGTCTTCCTAGACTCTCCTCAGATTTTTATAACCCTGGAAATGTCTCCATCGAGGACCTAGAAACCCCCTCTTAGAAATGTAATCATCAAGGAAAAGAGATCTCCGATATCTAGTCTCTTAGGATAATGGGTATCTTGTTCTAAATGATGAAACTTTCTCCTGTCTTAAAGAGAAAGTTAACTTTCCCTCTGAGTAAGGCTCACTAGCAAACCCTGGCAGACCATGACCCCCCCACCATATTCCAGTCCTTAAAACTCTCCAGTGTCTTATTTCAGCAGGGCTGAGCACCTACTGGTGTTAGGGCTCAGAAAATGATACCCCAGATTATGACACTTTGCCATGCTGAGCACTTTGAACTAGTGAACATTGGGAAGCCCTAGAAGCTGGCTTAGAATCAAGGTCTCTGCCCTTTATTTCTCCCCTTCTTGTACAGCTGCAGGGAGGGCTCTCCCTGAAGTGCCCTTATCGGACTGAAGGAATTCTTCCAAAAGAAATGCAGTTGTCTGGGACTCCTTCCCCCAAACCTCATTATCCAGGGAAAATTAACCCCCAGAGATGTCACCACACCGAGGCAGATTTTTCCTCATTCTTCTAAGGGATTCCCTAAGGGACTTTCCTGCATGATAAGGCAATCTTTGCTCTTGGAACAGTTCTGCACCACTCACCTTCTCATAACCTGTCACCACTTGCACTACAGCCCAAAGGAACTCAGGATATTTTCTGTTCTTCCATTGTTCTTCCAAATTCCTTTAAATTGCTGTATCCCAATTTCTCTTTCCCCTATGAAAAGGGGATTATAAATTTGTGACTTTCACTTGGGGTACTGGGTAATCACCTCCCTGTAACTCCCCCATGCATGTAATAAGCTTGTATGTCTCTTTCTCCTATTGATCTATTGTTAATTTATTTCAACAATCTTGAACACTTGGAGGGGAAGGGAAAAGAAAAGTCCTTCACCCATACCCTGGTATCTTGCCTCTCTTTTCTATTGGAATAGCCTTGAATAAAGTCTTCTACACCTGGTTAACTTTGTCAAGGTGCAATTCTGGTTTGACAAGCTCTTTGCTAATAGATCCAGTCTTGTCACTGTTTTGCCTTCAGAAAGTACTTCGATGCCGGTGGGTTTTCCTTTGTCTCTCTCTCTGTGGCCGGCTCTCTTTCCTTCTGTGTGCAATTTACCCAGGAAAGGAAAAGCTCCGTTTGAGCAGTGAGTAAGCTCTGAGTGGCACTTGAGGACTCTGAATTGCTCCAGCTTTCCTCAGAGCCTTCCTGCAGGAGACAATCATACCCTGCAGATGAGGAGTTGGCACTCTTGTGACTCACAAGTTGCCATGTTGTTAACATCAGTGTGAAGAGAAGAGAATTGCTTTCAGAGCATAGCTAACCCTCTGGGAGGAAGAATAGGAGTGCTTCTGAAAACCTGAGAAAGCACCAGCACCCTTTCTGGTGGCTCACTGAATTTCAACGCTTCTGTAACAGCTAAAATTCTACCCCCCTGGAAAGAAGTGCCTGCTCCTTATTTATTGTGATCTGTTGCTGTCATGATAACGTGAAGATGACAACAGGTCAGGTCAGTGCCTAAGGAGTGGCACTAGAGCCCAGGAAATGCATAGCAGGGAGAAGAAGAAATAGAGGTGACATCTAGTAGCCGGAGCCCATTTAACAGAAAAGCCAAGAAAACATTGTTGGAGACAATTCATTCCCAAAGAAGTCACCTCCATTTATACTATAGGTTTGGGTGTTTTATACAACAGCTATGCTTCTATATTCTCCACACGGTGATTTACATTGATAGAGCATTTGACATCTACTAACCTGAGTCCTTAGAGTTTCAAAATACAGCATATCTTCAAAAAAAAATTAATTAGCAGTATCAACGTAATTGTGATCTTGAGTTATTGGACCTTTTATGATAATCCAAGTTACCTAAATGAAGGTATATCTTATGCTAGAAGGAAATACCATGAAAGAGGAGAGAGAAGCTCATGCCTTCATCCCTGTGAAAGGAAAGTGAGTTGTCAGAATCAAAATCCAGGAACTTGTGTCAACCCTTAAAATAAATAAATGAATAAAGCAAGGAGGTTAAGAAGGGAGGGTCCTTATATGTGATTGACTGATAGTAACTATCATAAAGAATGAGGAGCTTACCCAGGGGCCAACAGAATGTTATGTAAAAAGTGTTTCTACAGGGACATCAGCTCAGTAACTGGTCCTCTCCAGCGGAACACCGCTTTGGTTATTCATCTCTGTGGACAAACATTATTGGTTAAAAACAACTGTAATTCAAGGGATTAGAGTCCATAATCCTCCTCATTCATGGCTTTTGGAACTTCCTCTTGCCTTCCTCTTACCTCTTGGAATACACCATAATTTCCCATGGCATTCATATCCTTACTGCAAGCCTCTGCTATCCCCCATAAACATCATTATTCTTTGGAGATTCTCTCTGACTGTGTTTTATAGATTGATAATCTCAAAAGAAAAAGGTTACTAGGGGAAGAAAAACAAAGAAGGAGGATTTTTTTTTTTCCTTCCAATAATACTAAGGAATTGAGCTCCATGCTGGAAGCTGTTCCAGAAACATAAGAGCAACAGGCACAGAGGCCTCTCCAAAACAAGGAGGAGGGGGGTCCATGACAATTCAGAACATTTCTTCTCAATAATAAGTAGCATATCATTGTAATACTATCCTGAATATTAAGATATTTGTTTAAAAGAGCTGGATGAATCATGATAGAAAACATACTTAAAGTTTTAAAAAGATGTTTTACCTTTCAATGTTTCTTTTAAAGTTTTATCTTTATTCCCTTCACACCTTAACATCTGTTAGATGAATTAATTATGTTTCTATCCTGAATGAGCGTTTGGCATTTGGAATGATTTTTAATACATGTTTGTATCATTGAACTAGGTTGTCATTTTTTTCTGGGCCAAAAGATGTTGAGAACTGAAAACATCTATTCCCACACACAGCTTGGAGATGGAGGAACAAAACTACCTTCCCTCACAGGGTTTACTGTCTAAATTAATTGGGCTATTATCCCATTATCTTCATTGGCATAACTTTTTCAGGCTCTGAGTCTCCAGCAGAAACCTCCGGAGAGTCACCAATACTCATGAGGTGTCATGAACATTAGTTACATCCTAAGATTCTTCAAAATGCCTTGCCTCAAGATTCCTGCCTTGTGTTTCCACTAATCTTAGGCTGTTACATCATGGTTAATACCCAATCTTAAATTCTCCACTGTACAAAGCTGATGTGAAGGATAAAACTTAACTTCCAATTATCAATAAATATCAAACTTGTATTTTCTACTCGCAGACGCCATCAAAGTTTGAAAAGTTGTGTAGTCTATTGGCAATGTAAGCAATAAACTCTACTTTGCCTGCCCAATAGATTTTGCCAGAAATGTTCAACGATCTCAGGCTCAAAAGACCAGGCTTCCCATGCTGTTTTGAAGTCATGTACTCCAGAGCAAAGACAACTGTAATTCAAGGGATTAGAGTCCATCTGGCTGCCAAATTGCCCAGCCAATGGGACAAGAATAGCATTCTGGTCTAGCCACTGATATTGTCTTTCCAACATATTTTTAATTCCAGCTTTCTGGTAACAGAATCTTTTCTGTGAGAAATCTATTCCACAGGGTTTCTCCGGGACTCTCTCCTCTTGCATTACTAAAGGTAAGGCATATGTTTCCAATACGGACGATAAGAGCCCAAACTCAAGCCACCATGATTATCACATGACACAGGATGATTCAATCACAGGTTCTCTCAAGACTTTATTTTCGAAAAGGGATATTTTTCCTCTATGGAATCTCAAGTTGTATAGAATTTCCCATGACCAACTTTCGCACCACCCTGTGAGTTTGTTTGAAAATAAAATAAGCCCATAGGTAAGAAGACCAAGGGAAAGGACAGATATGATTCCTGCTAACTCATACACTCCTGAATCTACTCACTGCTGAAACATTGCCTTTGGATGTTTTATGAAATGACTTCACCATTTAAAATTAAGTGATTTTTAATGAAAATGATCGGATAAGTCTCCTTTGAGTTCAACTTAATGAGGCTGGGTTTCTGACACCTATAATTGAAGTTCCTTCTGTGACAAGAACCACCCTAATGGACTGGTCCTACTGAGACAAAATGAGGAACTACAGGGCAGGGTTATAAATGTTGCCCTGAGTTATTACACAGCTGATCATCATCAGTTTCTCAGGAAGCACACTCAAGTGTGTCTGCTAACCTTGACCTGGCTTCAGTCACACTTCAAACTTCTTGGACTTTAGATCCAATTGAGAGTGTAATTAATATATTCTTGTGATTGTGAACAGGAAAATATCTTCTCACATCTTCCCACTGTCAGCTTTATCCACATTCACTGATATTTATGCTGGGTGTGTCGCCTCCATATTATGTCTTACAAATAGTTTTATGATATTTATCAAAATGTGAATTCAGGTACTGGTGCTCTCTATCACACCAAGAAAAATAGACACAGTAGATTGAGGAATCACATTTTGATTTTCTTTTAAATGTACTCAAATAATTATAACTGTCCTAATTTAAAATTCCTGCAGGAATTGGCAGAGAATAAAAAGAAATAACAAGAAGCAGATGCAGAGGTACATATTTGTAATCCCAGTGACTCGGAAGGCTGAGGCAGGGATTTTAAGTTCCAGGGCAATCTAAGCCACTTAGTGATACTCTCTCAAAATGAACAATAAAAAGGGCTGATGATGTAACTTAATGGTAGAGGGACCCACTACCAAAAAAAAAAAAAAAAAAAAAACAACGAAAGGAAAACCTAAGGCAATTACACAGTCATTTCATTTCAAGAAACGAAGTACTAACCTATTAACCTTAAGCTGAATTTAGACATCTGAAAAAAAGAAAGTGTTCCTTCTGGATCCCAATGCACTTCACCCCAATTTGGACTATATATGTATCATTTTAAATAGTCTGTATAATGATAAGTGATTAAATTGGCACGTGCCATTTGCCTGACATATAATAGTCACTGTGAAATATTGCCTTTATTTCCTGTCACATCTCCATAAGGTACAGTATATTAGCACAAGCCAGTTTTTACTATGGATACAAATATCTCTAAGTCTGAATGACTTAAAATCACAAAATAAAAATTCCTTATCACAACTCTAAGTCTATCTTAGGCCTGATGCTGATAGAGCAGCCACTGGCTGGAACATAACTGGTTATTGTGGCAGAACTTGGCAACACATCCACTGGTGATAAAAGGTGCTGCTCACATTATGCTAACCAAGCCTGACACGTCTCTGGTGTGGGAAAACATAATCCTTCCCCAGGCAAACACAGCAAATATATTGGGATAATGAATTTTATCTACTCCACATATACTGACCAATAGAAAGTAGAATTTTTTTTTTAAAATCAGAGAAATTGTCAGAAATCCATGTCTATATGTAAACCACTCTAAAAGTCATTTTTAAAAAAGCAAATAATATACTTTAAGAGAAGATACAGGTTATAGGTCTGATAAAAATCCATTGAAGACCTATGACAACCACTTTCCCCTCTGCCCTGGGTGAGTACAGATTGATCCATACCCTGATATCAAACAACAGGAGTCAAAAGAGAAAAATAGGATGCAGCCTTACAAGTTCAGTGGCCTGGTGGCCTAACAGGAAGGATCTGACAGGCAGGCAAGCCATTCTGAAGACTCCAGTGGAATCTTCTCTGTTTGAGCTCCCCTTTTTTGGTAAAATCACACAGCAGCAAACATTGATTGGTTAAAATGATACCATAAAGAGGGCACACAGAAAACTGCTGAATTATAAAAGTTCCCACTGGTGATCTATTTAGCACTCTTTCCAGAAACTTTTTTTTAAACTGAGGAGTTGATGTAACAGGAGACCCTTTAAAATTGAGGATTTAAAGGAGGACCTAATTATTGTCCTGACTGACTCCATTTTGCTCTTCTGGCTGGTTCTTTCTCTGAGTCATTTCTCTGGAGTTTATCTTAAGTTCCATGAATGGTATGTCTTGCATGTAATTATCTCCTGAAGAACATTATCCCCGACCCCGCCACCTCAAGCAATAATAATTTCTCTGGCACCAGCAGAACCCTGCAAACCAGATCTGTGATAATGACCAAGAGACCAGTTTGGCGAAGACTGCTTAACTAGAGATACTTCTGGCTTCCTACCCCAGTTCTTCCACTAGATTATCCTGGAGCTATTTTTAGCACCTCAAAATGTTAGTGATACTTTCAAAGGCAGTTTTCATAGGAAGTTTCTAGACACTTTCCCAGTATGGCCACAGTGAAAATGAATTCCTTTCCTGCTTTATCTCTCCAATTGGACCCTCAAGGCATCAGATGGGCAAATCTGATCCTTTGTGACTCCCCTCCCCACCAATCAGGTGTCTGGTTTAGGACCCCAGTAATATTGAAGGTTACTGATGATAAAAAGTTTATTTATTTTCAGTGCATTGTCAACATAGGATAGAATAGATTGAAAATCTTATTGCTCAATATCCTATAGTTCTTTGAATGTCCAAAGAAGAGAAAAAATTCCTCTTTCATTTATTAGCAAAAGAAAGAAAGAAAAAACCAATGTATTCACCTATTTTCAATTTTTTTCTGTCTTAATGTTAGTGATACTTTCTTAGTATCCTCTTTAGTAATTTGTTGAGTGTTTATAATATAACAATGGACTTCCCTCAGAAAGCAAATTGGTTCAATAGTGGAGAACAACATGAGTTTCATTTATAAAACTCAAAGAAAGAAAAAAATGTATTAGAAAAGTACTTGATCTAGTTGCAGGGAAATTCAAACTTTCCCTTTTCAAGTTTCAATATTTGAGTCGGCTAATATAAACTAGCAATAGACAGATTAATAGAAGAAAAGGCTTATAATACCCACATGTGAATGGGAACCATACAGAATATGAAGGAAAGAGGAAGTTGAGGCATTGAGCAGCTGTAGGCCATTTACAGAAATAGTAAATGATTTTTAGGAGAAAGAATTGGTCGCCAAAATAAACAATGGCCTCAGACAAAGTTTCTCAGGGCTCTGAGAGAGAGATGAATAATCCACAAAAAGGAGAGTAGTGGAACTACACAGTGCCCAAAGGTTGTTTATTATGCAGATAAAGTCATTTAGCTGGGAGGTCTCAGAAAAACAGGTGTGTCTTCAGTGTAAATAGATGGAGACCTTTTAGCTTTCTTTTCTTTGAGTTAATTTTCCCTGGTTAATGAGATTTTAGGGAGGAAGTCTAAGACAATTGAATTTCTTTGGGAAGAACTTCATTCAGTCAGACAAATGAACTTCAGAGAGAGACCCCTTCTACCCTTGTGGGTTAGGGGGAGGGGAGAAACAGGAAAGGTTACAGAGACTTTGATTATAAGGTCTCCCAATTTTCTTTAATTCAGAGTGCTCAGCCAGCTGAAGAATCATTCTAGGTGATACTCTTTTCTGAGCCTCAGCATAGTGTTTTTGATACACTTTTAATAGTTGTCTTGACAACATTCTCAAACCAAGCCAATGGTTATAACCAATCATTAAGATACCAAAAATTATTAATTTGGGGCAATGAAAAGTGGCAGCATTGATATGGAGTGTTAATGGTTTGTCTGGTGTATTTTGTAGGCAATATTTTTATTCGTAGAATTTTATACAGCTATTTTAGTTAGATTTGTGTTACTATAACAAAATATCTAAGATAGCTAACTTATAAAAATAAAAGATTTATTAATTATTCAGCTCAGAGCTTTGGAGGTTCAAAGTCCAAAATTGGGGGACTCGATTTGTTTGGCCTCTGCTGAGCTTAGCAGATGGTGACACACCATGGACCTTTGGAGGTCACTCAGATCATACCCAATCCATGGCAATAGCCTTACTTTCTAAAACTCACATCAGAATTCTAGTTGGCACTTAGCTTCTTCCTCCTTTAGAATGTGCCAGCTTTATCTTTAAGGAGTTTAAATAAAATGTTTTAATGGAGGGGGAAATAAAAACAAAAGAATTTGCAATAAGATCCTAATACATTATTAGAGGAAAAGATATGGGCCAAGGATCTCTGAGGCACATTAGGGGCCATTTGTTTTACTTAGTGCAGGAGTGCATTTTAGTTGTCCCTTATGAAGTGACTATAAATATGTGAATTTATTCAGGAAGGGTCAAATAAACTGAGACTGGATAAATAAAATTGATATGGTAATTACTCTTACATGGCTCATCATGCCGACAAACATCATAAACACTGTACCGTGATGAATTACAAGCATTCTATCACAGGGAGGCTGGATAGATTAGCTTCACGGGCTTATTTAAAATGTGTTGCTTTAACAAAGTGGAAAGGAGCAAGTGAATAAAAATTCTTCCCAGAAGCCATTATAAATAATTCATGCAAAATATTTTGTAAATTGGTACAAAATTCAATTTAAAGTGAGTGCATTTTTCCCCCCACACTATACCTCTTATTCTCCCAATCTGTCAGTGTTCTGAGGTCACACCAGGTATTCCAGAGTTCTGAAAGTCAGTAATATAGTGCTATTTCCATTAATAAACAGCATAGATCCCTTTTGGTTTCAAGAACTTTACCATCAGCAGGGGTAGTGATCTTGTAAGGGTCCCGCGAAACGTCGGAGAAAGAGACCACCAAGTGACCACTCATGCAATTGGCAGAAGGGGGATTTATTGAACCAGCATGCTGGGGCTCCGTGCCCACTCAAGAAGGGAAAGCAGCCCAGAGCCCCGAGCAGGGGCTGAGCACTGCTTAAGTACACTTTTTGGGGAGGGCGGAGGGCTTTGTATACATCAGAACAAATCATCATGAGGCGCGGGAAAATTGAATAACAACTCCTAAACATGACTGGTTCATTCATTGGCGGGAACAGGTCAGGCTGGAGTGATAGGTCATTCCTAAGGAGGGGGTTACATTTAAACTGATTGGTCCAGGCCCTGCAATGCCTACGTGCGACCACACAGAGCCCTTATTAAACAACCAATAGTCAGGGGAAATATTTACTGGGCAGCTCCAAGCATTGTCTCAACAGCTACAGAAATTTCAGGTTTTGCAGGTAGCATAGAAACCTAACAATACCTAATCCTTTACATTTTAACTCAGACCTTGCAGCTTAGAAACTTTACAACACCCGGTCTTTTACCCTTTAACTTTTATGCTTTAACTTCAATTTCTTTTACCCTTACAATCTTATTCTTTAGATGGCTTTGCTGTTAAGATGGAAATAGGGCTCTTCTGAAGAAGTCCCTGGCACATCTCTGTCTGTCTCCTTCCTCCAAGACAAGTCTGATTTGATTGGCTGTGTTGAGCCCCTAGTCCCACTCCTCCCTGATCTGTATAAGCTCAGTTTTTGTTCCAGCTCTTCTCATCCAGCCATGCGACCTTGAGAAAATCACTTAAAATTTACAGAGCTTTACTTCCTCATTAGCCTTAGGAAGACACCAGGAAGACTGGTATCTTTCAATGTCCCTCATCCATACACAATAAATAAAATCTGGGTATCTGCACAGATACTGCAGAGATAATATGCTGTGAGCAGAATGATCGGCTTTTGGACCTTCTCATTGTGGCACTAACAAAGCCAAAGTACATACATGATTCTGTCCTGAGGAAAAGCTTTTTCCTCTTCTAACTTGCATCTTGCAATTGGGGCCTGCAAATTAACGATAAACAAAAACATGGGAAAAAAAAACAAGGTTTACTTACGTGGACATGTGTCATAAGTAACTCATAGGTAGTCCTGCATAAAAGGTGAGGTGTACCGATTTGCAGAGGGATTATTGGGACTTCAAGGTAGAGAATGGAAGGTTCTACTGGGCTTTTGGACACTAACAATAGTACAGCTGGTCTTCATGGTGGCTGAAATTATAAGAAACTCCCTTGGAGAGGGGTTAATGGCAGCTGTATTTCTGAAGGCCCTATTTTTGTCAAATGAGGGGGCCTTTAGATATCTTTCTTATTTGTTTGTTTGTTTTGATACCTAGAATTGAACCCAAGGGCCCTTAACCATTGAGCTTCTTTTCAGCCCCAACACCCACCCACCACCACCATTTTTTTTTTTTTTCCTGTGAGACAAGGTCTCACTAAGTTACTTAAGGCCTGGCTAAAATTGCTAAGGCTGGCCTTGAATTTGTAATCTTTCTGCCTCAGCCTCCCAAATTGCTGGGATTACAGGCATGCCAGGCATGCTCTCCTTAGATAAGATTTCTTTTTACCTCTTAGTAGTTCAAATGTTTTCAGTTTTAAATGATCTTTATACCAATTCTGGGGGGGTCTGAGTGCATCTCTCACAACTGTCTTTCAACAAGAGTCATAGAACCCAGTCTTATCTTTATCCTCTTTTCCAGAAAGACAGTAAGCATATTGCTAGGAGAAAGATTTTCTTTTTTTCCCAAAAAAGAGGTTATTGCTTGGACTTTCATTTGCATTTAAAAGAGAGATCAGCTAGGCTGTGTTTGTGATTTAAAGATAATTACACAGCATGCGGCCACATTAAGTTTGGAAAATGTTTTTCTTCAAGTTACTTTCAGAGAAAGAAGCAGAAGTCTAAGTATTTTTTATTGGAATTTTTGTAGTTCTTACATAATTATTCGTCTATTACAAAGTTTTGAAATGTGATTTTTCTTTAATTTGCCCCATGGTCCTTCTTCTCAATAAAATTTTAATATTTTATGTTTCATCCCTGTTTCTTTAAGGCTGGTGGTTTTGTCAATTTGGATTCATTCTCAGGCCACAATAAACCTGAAACTTAAAGAAGACCAGAGCTCTCTTTTTATCTATTCCACTTTCGTTTCTGCAAAGGCCATATATGAAAATCTTACAGCCTATAATAAATAGCTCCTCTGTCCTTATACTGACCAAGCTTTACTACTATCCTTCGGATCACAGTTTGTATACAAAGCCACCTTTAATCTTGTGGAGTGATTCAGGAATCACAAAAGCTGACAGTTAAAATTTGGATCTCATTGAAGACACAACACAAAAAGCAAACTAAAATGATGAGATTCTTAACTTCTGGGAATTTAGAGTTTAGACACAATACTGTCACATAAATATTCCCTTACATTTGGTTAAAGTGTTGATTTAGGCCTCTTTTGATTTTGTATTCAAAATCATGGCCAAGTTTAGATCCTAAAGACTGAAGGGAACACAGAGCTCAGTATTCCAAATAATGAACCCTTCTCCATGAAGTCAGTGGTTCTCATCTAAGGAAAATTTCTAAATGACAATATCTGGAGACATTTTTTAAAAAATATTGTTTAATTGTTTATGGACCTTTATTTTATTCATTTATTTATATGCAGTGCTGAGAAATGAATCCATTGCCTCACACATGTGAGGCAAGTGCTCTACCAGTGAGCCACAACCCCAGTCCTGGAGACAAATTTATTTGTCATAACTCAGGCAGGTGTTACTGGGATCTGGGAAGAGGTCAAGGATGCTATTAATCACTGAGGGAGAGTAGAACCTGAAAAATGAAGGGCTATTGAGCTGAGACAATTTAATAAGAAGCAGCAACATGGTGCTCTCTGCCTTCTCTCTCTTTATCTAAAAGAAAGATGTAAATTTACAAAGACAGAAGGTACCCTGCCTCTCATCTGCCATAGAGAACAAAAGTTAGCTACTGAAGATAATGTTACATCATGGTCACGGGGAGATGATCTCAGAGGACTGTACATTAACAATTATTTTACTCAGTTTTCTATTATGGTAACAAAACCCCGTTACAGCTTGGGTTTGGAAGATTTCCCAAAAGTTCCATGTTAAAGGCTTAGTCACCAGCTCATGGCACAATTGGGAGGTCATAGAACCAATAGGAGGTGGAGCCTAATGGAAGGAAGTTAGGTCATTGGGGACTGTGACTATATTGGGACTCCAGCCCCATCCTCACTCTCAATCTTTGCTCCCCAGCTACCATACAGCTTTCTGTGTGTTTTAGTTAGATTTTTTTTAATGCTGTGACCAAAATAACTGACAAGAACAATTTTAATGAAGAAAAAGTTTATTTGGGGGCTCACAGTTTCAGAGGTCTCAGTTCCTGAGTTGGCTCCATTGTTTGGGCTGGAGGTGAGGCAGAACACCATAGTGGAAGGGTGTGGTAAAGGAAAGACATAATATATACCCCAGAAGCATGCACCCAGGGATCCATTTCCTCCAGCCACACCCTAACTACCCACAGTTACCACTTGATTAATCCCTATCTTGGAATTGATGTACTGATTAGGTTAAGAATCTCATAACCCAATTATTTCAGCTCTAGACTTTCTAGCATTGTCTCACACAGGAGCTTTTGAGGGATACCTGATATCTAAACCAATAACAATGTGTTCCTATCCATGATGTTCTGCCTAGACACAGGCCTAAAAGTAATGGAGCCAGTTGACCATGGACTGAAATCTCTGAAACCAAAGGTCAAAATAAACCTCTCCTCCATTAAGTTTATGTTTCTCAAGTATTATGTCACAGCAGTGGAAAGCTGACTAGCACAAAACCTGAGTAAACACTTAAAAGGAATAAAGGTTCATTTTGGTTTAGTTTCAGAAGTTTTAGTCCACTGTTTTGGGCCTCTGTGAAGCAGAGCACCATGGCAGTAGTGTTGTATAGGAAGCTGCTTAATGCTGGGTGACTAGGAAGTGAAAGGAAAACTGGGAGAGACAGAGGTTCCAATATCCTCTTTATTATGCCCCCAGTGATCTAACTTCCTCCCACTAAGACTCACCTTTTAAAGGTTCCACCAACCTGCAACAGCACCACAGGCAGGTGAACAACCCTGTGGACCTTTAACACATGGACCTTTGAAGGACACTTATCCAAACCATGGCAACTGGCTTTATTCACTAGTTTTTATCTGTCACTTGTTTGCCTTCCCACAAATTACCACCTCTAGAGACTCAAAATTATTTTGCTTTTGTTGCTATTTTTTTTTTTTTTTGAAAATTCACTGATCTTTGTTGCAGATACTAAGTTAGTTGGAATTTAAAGCTACCTCTCTAAGAACTACTCATTCTGGGGGTGTTTCCATTTGTATTTGAAATGTACATGTTAATAAACTTTTTTTCCCTCTTTTTAATCTGACTTGTTGTTTGTCTCTTATTAATCTGTCTTTCCAACTAAGAACCTATGAGTTTTGAAGAAAACAATTGTGCTTCTTCTCCTACAAAATGCTAAAATTCAAAGGAAAGGCCCTACAACAAAGAATGAAATGGCTTAAACAAGTTATCACAGGTTGAAAAACCCTGTTATACCTGGAGGACACCTGGCATGGTCTACAGATACTCTCCCCCAAAAATGGATGATCTATATTTAACCTCATCAGAAAATGAATTTTGATAAATTACAATGTTATAAGAAATTTGGGATAAAAGTGGTTAATTATTATTTTTTTAAAAAAATGAAGAGAAAAACCTTCTTGGGGCATAAGCCGTACGGTTTCTGCTGATACAGTTCACCTACATGCTGAGCTAAATAGCCTACTCCTCCTCCATGGACAATTTCAGCTGGAAGTCCTGGACTTCCCATCTAGACTAAAAAGAATATAATTAAAACCAAAGCCTTTTTTTTTTTTAACTTGGCAAGGCAAACTTTATTTCTGCAGAAGGGTGTGCTACCAAACAAAGTTTGGCAAGTAAGCATACTTGGGCAGGCTGTCTGCCTGGTTTTATCCCTAGTGCAGTACTGTCCCTTGATCTGATAGGAAAGTCAGGGTTACAATCTATACAATTGGCTAACTTGAAAATTGGGGAGGGCAAAAGGAAGCACTATAGTTAAAATGGCTATGATTGGATATAGTTTGGGAAGCTCAAAATGGTCATGATTGGATCTTACATCCCAATTAAGTCTAAATATTATATTCTGAAAAAGGACCACTGGACTTTCTATATTCTCAAAAGTCCCCCCTTTTCCTCCCTTTTGGTCTCATTTCCATTTTTGTTCTTTTACCCTTTGGTATTGCCATCCATCCTAGACATATTAACTTTTTGAGGTAGGAACCGCCCATGGTAATCAATTCTCCCTTTTAACAAGTTCAGCTGGCCATCCCAGTGATCAGGGGCACATATTCAGTTATATAATAGCTATGGACCAAGAAACAATTTTTATAATAACTAATATAACTTTGGTATGTATTTTATCTCCACCAAGACCCATAAATTTATCAGTTCAATCACATACGAAATCTGTTATAAATTATACTTTCTTTGAAACCCTCTTACAACCTTAAATACCTCTTATAATTCACCCAAAACCTTACTTAGTTTTATATTACATCCCTTGTCTATTTTTGAGATTGTAGTAACCATTACAATAAGAACCTATCTTTTGAACATAACTTTGTGTGACCTTAAGCCTACTTTGGAGCCATCCTAACACTAACCATGGCATAGAGTGAGAGGTGGAGCCTTATTTAGGTGAGGCAGGCTCTGGAGAAATAACGTAATACAAGACCACATCTGAAACATGAATCAAACAAAAGAGAGTGCCTAACTTTCCCCTCCTCCCCTCCCCCTCCTCCCATTTTGTTAATCTTTAATCAGGTTTTTCTTATTATCTTTCAAAAAAATCTAAATTTCTATCCCAGTGTAAAAAGTAACACAAAATTGTATATAGAACTGATTGATAACAGGTAACTTTTATCCAGTTACAAAACATTAAATGACGTAAATCTGAAGGAGACTATTGCTGCAGACAGTCGTAATTTGGTGAACACTAGTTTGGTAAAGTGCTTTCCTAAGATATCCTTAAATCTCTTATACATTTAGGAAACAGTGTCAATGATCATAAATAGACTTAATCAAAGCAAACAGATATGAGTCAGGTCTTCAAAGGGCAGTATGACTCTTCTATGTCAGATACAATGTATAAAGAAAAGCACTTATTGGTTTCCTTGCCTGTAAATCCACATAAACTTTCAATTTGCAAACTTTTACATTAACACTTAGACAAGGCTCAGACAAACAGTTCTCAGATGTATACATATCTCTGGTCATATATATTTAGCATGTCAACTATATTGTAATAACCTAAAATAACAGTTGTTTAACCAGTTAGGAAATAATATTTAAAAGACTTTAAAACAGGTACAAACCCTAATCCCTTGAAGATTCAATTTCCATATGTAATAAACCTAACAGACACCAGAAATAATCTTGATAGATAAGAGCAGATAAATTTTTAAAGAGCCCTTATTATTTCTTAACATAGAGAATTAGCATATTAAAGGTTAATCTTAAGGGGGAAAAAAACCTTGAATAACTTAAACTGTGTTGACTACAGCTAACTTAAAAATTACACAAACTCTTTGAGATTTACCTTTCACAAACCTTTTGCAACTTACTTAGACATTCTATAACTTCTTAACATACTTCATTTTGTCCTTTATTTCATCTTGGACTTTAGAAAAATATTTCTCACCATTCCATCTAATTTTCCATACTAAAATACATTTTCATAACTGTAACTTTCTTGTCTCTCTTTTCCAGTTTCAGACACTTTCTTAAATTTGGATTCTGAAACAATCCTTATGAAATGTCTCAATTTAAACAAATTACTCCTTTTTAGTAAGGTGAAATCTCTTTTCCACAGTACTTAAAACACAGCTGGAACTTTCATACTCTTTGCATATAGAATTATACCTGTTATAATTTTAACTCTTAGTAACTTTGCTTTCAGAGAAGACACAGAAAAAAAGTAGTCTTGAACTGTTTTCCCATTTACCAACAACTTATAAAAGCACACTTATGAAGATTAATCTCATTTTTTTGTAAAACCAATGTTTTAATCACAAAAAGTGAATCACAAGAAGTGCATTGTTGGTGGTGCCCCATAGTTTATATTCATATGAAGTAAAATGAGTCTTCAAAAGAGAACTCAGCTAACAATAGCAAATATTCCCCCAAGAAGTACAACAATAACTATTATCTCTACTTCTGAAGGTTGCATTTCCTTTTCTAAAATTATGATTATGAATAAACAATTCAGTGTATTAATTTAGTATAGTATTAGTCACATAAAATTTTATAATTGACTCATTCACCTTCACAATGAAAAGTATATTATCTTTCCAAAATATATATCCTCCAATTTTATTTTTCCCCAAAATAAAAATATCTATTTCTCCTACCTAAAATGTCCTCACAAAGTTCAAAAGGGCTCAGGAGGTAGCCCAGTGGTAAAGCACTCATGGATTCAAGCCTCAATACTGCTACTAATAGCAAAAAATAATAATTCCCAGTGGCTTCTTCAGACTTACATCTCTTTTTATTCTTCAAATAAATATGAATGTACAATCACTGTCCCTGAAATCATATACTAATTCTAATGACCAGTGTGATGATATTAGGAAGCGGGTCTATGGAGTTGATTAGATCATGAGGAGAATGCCTTCATGAATGAATAGATTAAGGTCAACATGAAAAAGCCTCAAGGAGCTGCCTTTCCCTTGTCTCTTCCACCAAGTGAGGCTACAGCAAGAGGACTGCCATCCATGTGGTAGGCAGTGGGCCCTCATCAGATTCCCACTCTGTATATATCTTGATCTTGGACTTCCCAGACTCCAGAACTGTGAAAAATAAATTTCTGTTATTTAAAGGTAACCAGTTTAAGATATTTTATGACAGCAGCTTACAGACTAAGACTTTCCTAAGAGGTGGGGAAACTGCTATAACAAATACCTACCATATGGAAGTGACTTCGAAACAGGATAGTGAGTGGAGGCTGGTTGAGTTTTAAAGAACGTAGTTATAAAAAGGCTACATTGCTGTGAAGTGACCATGAAGGGTAATTCTGAAGAGGGCTCAGGAGAGGAGAAAGGCTACATAGAAAGTTTCAGTCTTTTCTAGAGAATACCTCAGTGGTCATGATCATAATGTTGGAAGAAACATGGGAAACAAAGTCCATTCTGGTGAAGTCATAGGTTGAAGTGAAGAACCTTGAATGATGGTGGAAACGGTCGTGCCTATTATAAAGTGGAAACGAACTTGGCTGAATTGTTTCCATGTCCTAGTATTTTGTGGAGAGTAGAATGTGGGATCCACTTGATGTTTGCAAATGAGTTATTTGGCTATAGAAATTTCTAAGCCAAGCGTTGAAGATGTCCCTTGGTTTCTCTTGAGTGCTTATAGTAAAATGGGAGTAGACGGGAATGACATAAAGACAGAACTGTCGAACAAAAGGATGTAGAACATAAAATTTAGAAAAGTCTCAGTCTACCCCTACTGAAATGATGACAAAACATGCTCTGGGGATAAGTGTGTGGCCAAGTGAGACTCTTTGATGAGGTTAGTGTAGATCTGTCATCTCAGGGGAAACCAAGTACTAGTGATAAAGATGATGGGAAAAAAAATAACTCTGAAGAAAATAAGAGATTATTGGGGGTTACCTTACTCTCATAGGCCCAGACTGCCAAGGTCTGGGGACAGCACAATTTCAAAGGAACTTGGTGCTTACTGCCTGCTGTCACATCAAGACTCTATTCTCCATATCCCAGCGCTGGGCTTCTTAGTTGCAATAGTGCAGCACAGGTCATGGTGACTGGCTCTCCAGAGAACACAGATGGCATCCACACAGTGTCATATCTACTGGTACATAAAGAGCATGAGCTGTTGGGGTTATAGCTGCCTCCACCTTGATATCAAAGAATGACCTGAAGACCCTCAAGGTTTAGGTAGAGAACTCTGCCATGGTGTTAGGCTACCACAGGGAGTCCCTATTAGGGGACAACAGAGTTTTGGGTTGCCTCTAGGACTTCAGACTAGAACTATAGGAGCACGATTCCCAATCAGGGAAATTATAGGCATGTGACCTAGGCACAGACCCACAGTATGGGTTCAACAACTGTAGCAAATCACTGTAGTGATAAGACTATCAGCAGCCATGGTGTCCTACCAATTCATCACTGGGTCTGAAAACAGGGTTCCTGCCTCAGGGTGTCTGGATGACACAGTCTAAAAGATTATTCCCAACCTTAACATTTTGGAATTATGTGAAATTGTTATTATTTTTTCTTTTTTTTCCTTTCCTATCTCTCCCTTTTGCAATGGGAGGTCTACCCTAAGCCTGTCCTACCACTGCATTGTGAAGGCACGTAACATGTTTGTATATCATGGGTTCACAATGAACAGTTTGCCTCAGAATCAATCACACCTTGTTTCTTACCCATATTAAGAATATCAAGATAAGAGTTTAGACTTCAAGTTGATACTGGCATTAGTTAAGACTTTTAGGGCTATTGGAATGAAATGAATGTGTTTTGTATGAGAGAAGGACATGAATTTTAGGGGACCAGGCCGGAATGTCCCCTTCAAAATTCTTATGCTAAAACCTATCACTACTAATACAGTGGCATTTGGAGACAGGGGTTTAGGGAGAGAATTAGGATGAAGATACCACCTCTGAACCAGGAAATAATTCACCAGATGCTGAATCTTGGGGATACTTGACATTGAACTTCCCATACTCCAGAACTGGGAGAAATAGATTTCTGTCATTTATACGTTGCTTAGTTTATAGTATTTTGTTACATCGACCCAAATGAACTAACACACTTGCAATTATTAAGAGTGTGAAAATTGCAAGGCGCAGTGGCACATGCCTGTAATCCCAGCAGTTCATGAGGGATTCATGAGAGAAGTGAATCTTAAATTTTTCTGGACCGATAAGTAAGATTTAAGTGGCCAAAAAAGAAATATAAGAATAAGCACTAATGTGTGCCAGAAACTAATAAACACTTTGGATTATTACATTTAAATGTATATGTCATTCTGTACTTGGTTTGTATTTAAATCTGACTGTTGGCTTCTTAACATCAGGGGTCAATTTTTACATTTTTTTTTTTTTTGCGGGGGAGGGAAAATATCAGGGATTGAATTCAGGGGCACTCAACCACTGAGCCACATCCCCAGCCTTATTTTGTCTATTATTTAGAGACAGTGTCTCACTGAGTTGTTTAGTGTCTCGTTTTTGCTGAGGCTATATTATCCTCAATTCCCAGGTGCCTAAAGTGAGGCATATAATTCTTAACTTAGAAAAGGGTAATTCAGCTAACATTTTTGTATTCCCACTACAGACCAAGAAGTTCGAGTCATAACAGATAATCAGTATTCGGATTCAAATCTGATTCATTCCAAAAACCTTGTACTCCTATAGCCCCATGTTCCTCCCCATCCATTGGGCAAAATGAAGTCCATCATCTGGTCTTAAATAAGAGAGTGGCAGGGGCAACTTTGGTTGAAATTTCATGTTCACGCTGAGAGTCAAAGTTGTCTAACACATGTTTTCCAATTCTTTGTCAACCCAGTTATCCTTTTTATTGCATCCTTTTTTTAAAAAATGCCTTTCTTAGTCATAAAAAGTAGTTTCTAAAACTAGAGTTATAAATGGGGCCATAAGCCAGTGCTTTGCAATTCAGATGAAATCTTTAGATGACAGCACTGACATTTTCTCTCAGATTCCTTGTGTGGAGGGGGTTCAAACTCTGCAGGGCACAAAGCTGAGCTGAGAGACATCAGAAAGAACACATTGGTGGAACTCCATTGTGGTGGCTTCAGAAAAAAAAAATCAAATCACATCATCTTTGAGCTATCTGTATAAAGCCATAATGGGCTTAAATGAGATTTAAATGAACTGGACACATGCTTGCAGTGACAATTATAAAGACCTTCAAGCTTATAAGAAAATTAGGCCAGAAAAAAATTCATGTCTAAAACTTCCTAAGGACAAAAAAAAAAAAAAAAATAACCTCTCTCTCTCACACTCAATGTGTGTGTGTGTGTGTACACAAACATGCACATATGCACACCTCAACATACACACCCATCCAGTCACCTAAACTGATTTAGTTGCAAAAATGATACTTTACAGGAAAATTTTCTTTCTAAATTAATATATTAATTAACTCTGACAAAGTCAAATACTATAACCACAGGATCTTAGACAAAAAGGTTACTGCAGTCTAATATACAAATTATTTACTTACTTAATTGAATCTTAATGGGATATTTGTCTTCAGAGTTAAAGTTAAGCAGTTAAATGTGGTAGAAAGGATATAAGAACTGGAGTCCAGATGGGGTTACGGCAACTACTTCCTAGTAATAATAAATTTGTACATTATTTATTCTCTCACCCTAAGTTTTATCACATGTACAAGGAGGTAATTACCACAGTGCAAGTTTTTTTTTTTTTGTGAATGATAATTGAGATAAAGTAGAGTCTATTTGTCCAGTGTCTTTAGGGCATTTAATAAATACTAAGTTAATTTCCTTTGTTCATGGTGTTTTCTTTGAGATCCTTGAAAAGTAGTCTCTGAGACACAGATTTGAGTGTAAGTAGTAGTTTAGGATGATTAATGGGACAGGGAGAAGAGAGGCGAGGAATGGGGCCAATACAGAAGTTATTATCCAGCTGTAGCATAGCCTCTGGGTAAGGAACGAAACCCCACTATGGAAATCTGGGAGACAAAGGAGTATGCACCTTGGAATTATCCCACATGAACAACAAGGATATTTCTCCACCTGCTGTCCATTTGTCCTGAGCTAAGGAATGTTTACTAAGGCATTAACTCTCGTTTTTTCTGGCTAATTATATATGCTGGTTTAGAGTGCTCTGTCAGCCCCTCCCCTCCACACACACACACAGAAGGAAAGAAAGAAAAGTGTTGTCAGGCACAGAGAGTTGCAGGTGTCCACAGAAAGTTACCTTCAAAGCTGAGGGTGAGACCCAAGAGGATATGGAGGGTATCAGAAACATCTAAGAGAGAGAGAGAGAGAGAAAGAGGGAGATAGAAAAGTATCTTTAAATGACTTCTTTTCTAAGAATTTACCATGATTCAGTCCTCTTCCCTTCTATCTGATTCTTCTAAATTTTGTAAATAATAAACATGATGGTTTTTTTTAAATGGATATATTCCAAGCTCCTAAGACATACTAGGCATTTAATAAATATTTAACACATTTTATAATATATAATATTTGTTTTCTACTTATTAAAAAAACAGCACTTTGATAAGTGAATTTATACATTGTTGATGCATGATTTCATTGAATCTTCATTATTTTCCCCATATCTCTATTTAATGTAGGAGGAAAAAAAAAAAGGATAAGAGAAATTAGAAAGCTATAAATACCACAGACATGCCTCTGAAACCCATATGCTTACCCACAACTGCACCATGTTCACCTTAACTCTCACACCCTAGCCAACATTTTGCCTTCATTTTTGTAGATGACACCAAAATAAAAATCTTAGGTCCTTCCTTTTGGGGTACCAAAACATGCCTTCAAGATAAACATCTCTACAGTGTAACTCTTCCTTTCCTCCACAAATTTCTGTTTGTGTCAAGAATACAAAACTCAAATCCTCTGAGCTGTCCTCAATGCCAATCAATGTCCCTGGCACAATACTCACAAAAGTGTATTAGAGTCTACTAATTATCCTTTAGCTGATTGCTTGCTATGAGCCCACAACATAAATGATTTGTATCTTATGATCCCTCTTATGAACATTTGGAGAAGTCCATGTGATAATCTGGATATACATATCATGAGAAAGCAAACAGTTAAGAATCACAAGCTCTACAGAAATATTGTATGCAAAATAAGATGGTTAAGATGATAAAACTCAGAGGATTCTCTGCAGTACCCCATCTTAGCCTGCAGAGGGCCCACTATTTCAGAGTAGAATTGGAACTCCAAGGGAAGAAGGGGTTGTATTTGCATATTATGGCTGTTAATGACTCCTTGGAATCACAGCTGGAGTAAACAATGTTTGCGATGAGTAGCAATGAGTAGCTAGAGGTTAGGATATTCATTAGTGCTTTTGGCCTGGCTAGAACTGCCCCAGTTCTTTGGAAAGTTTCAAAGTCCTTAACTTTTTGCCAGTCTTTTTTTAGGCTGAGGTGCCAGTGGAATACATTGCTTAAGGCTTTTTGATAATTCAATGCTTGAGAATTTTAGGTCTAAAAATCCCTTTTTAAAGACACTGACACATGTGAAAGAACAACTTCTCTCTCAAATGGGGACAAAGTCATTGAGACAGACTAATGGAGATAAAATTATGTGTATTGGTTAAGCAAGTTTATACAAAAGCAACAGGTATAAATTTTTGGTGGGACTGATTTATCTATCTATCTATTTATTTATTTATTTAATTTATTGGCATGGAGATTTAACCTAGGGTGCTTTACCACTTAGCTATATACCCAGCACTTTTACTGTTTATTATGAGACAGGATCTTGCTAAGTTGTTAAAGCTGGATTTGAACTTGTGATCTTCCTGCCTCAGCCCCCTGGCAATAGGTTTCTGTTGTCTACTAGGAGATGGGAATGGCTCATCACTGAGGGTGAAGAATAAGACACAAAGAGGAGTGTCTTGGGAGAGCAGGTAAGAAGGAGATGCAGAGTGATCTCCTGTCCTAGAAGGAGTTTGAAGCGCAAATGGAAATTGTCCAGAGTAGGTTTTACCCCTGATACAGTCAGAAGTTACAGAAATATTCAAGACGTCACTTGAACTATGCTAACCAAAGGAGGCCATGAATCTAATGATCATGCTAAAGGTCTCTACGTAGGAATTTATGCATTCTTCTTTTCTATTTTCACCAAATAAATGATTTTATTGTGTTTACTGTGTGCATTTTCCATATCCCTTGTGAACACCAAAGTAGAATTTCAGAGCAACATACACTTTTGATGACCTACACATTTTAACAATGAATATGTATTGAGAATTTATTAAAGGATAAATGATAAATCCATCAGTCATCATTTATGGACAACAGCTGTGCACCCAGCAATGTGGAAAGCATAAACAAATATTATATACTTTTTTCTGAAGTTATACTTAAGTGGCCCCAATAAGCGGTAAGAGTATGATAAAATGTTAAGCAATTCCATGCAGTCCTAACATGTTTCACTATTAGGGGGAAAAATGAAATAAACCATAACTTTCACAAACACTTATGCAAGACAAATATCAAGCAAGTCTCTTGACCCCATATTTCATTCATTCTGAGTGAAACCATGAAGTTCTCAGGTCTGTAGCATCCTGAGCCATACAGCAAAACCTCAGCCACAAGGATAACTGTATTTATATTCCTCTTCTTGGAACCTGTTCCACACTTTATTCCCTTTGAAAACTTTAGAAATTATTGCCCACAGAGGGAAAGTTACAGAGACAAATATAATCTATGCCCTTTTACCTATCAACAAAAATTAACAAAGGACATTTTCTAATATTGGCTTCAGACACTTTTAGGGAAATGAAATGTATATTCAGTCTCCTCCATAGCTCCATCCCTCCTCCCTTCCCCAGAGTCATTATTATTCTGGAGTTTGTGCATCCCTCTGTCTTTTTAAAATATATGCTTGTGTATATAAATAAGATATAATCATTTTATCTATATTTTGGTCTATTTTTACATTACTTAAAAGGGACATATGAAAATGTGATTAAACAACTTTCTCCCCACACTTAATTTTCTATCTGGGGAGTTATCCAAGATGGTATATTTGGAACTTATTTTTATTTTATTTCCTGCATAGTGTTCCATCCTGTGAATTTACCAGAACAAAAATTCAGACCTTCAGTAATGCACATTGCTGAAGTATCATTTCCCGTTAAAGATGGTGCTTCTTTTGGGTTCTTATTGTTCAGAGGTAAGAATTCTGTCTCTACCATTTAGCATGGGATATATATTGTTTACTCAAGGATGTCTTCTAAATAGGAAATGGAGGATGGAAAATCAAGTCCCAGATCCCTCTGTATCCACTTCGGTTACCCTATATCTGTCACATCTCTCCCTGGACCATAGTTGTCTCATCTACAAAATTAACTGCAATACTGAGAATGAAGCCACATCATTCAAAACAGTCACCTTTCCATTCGGTTTAATACACTGCTCTGCTGGGTTGATGAACAAAAGACTCCAGAACCAATAAAGCAGAATTGAATGAAACGAGAAGCACTTTGAGATAGAATTTCCTGACCCCATTCATGGATAGAGAATGGAGACTTCCAGGATCACTGTTATTTACATTTAGCTATTAATACAGACAGGAAGCCTGTATCATGCCCAAGCAATTTGAAGGGTTACAGAAAGTATCCTGCACAAGCACATCACAATACCATGACCTCCACTCCATCAGTTCACAAGAGGTCTGAGCTTATCTTTTCCTAAAGGAATGTTCAGATACACCTTGGTGGCAAATGGAAAAAAATACGACAGGGACAGTTAGTTATAGGGATATATTGCACCATTTCAGTAAAATATTCTTTGCTCTGATAATATAGAGAACTTGAGTATCAGCAGATTTTGGTATCCATAGGGGTTCTCTCTCTCCTTCTCCTTCTCCTTCTCCCTCTCCCTCTCCCCCTTATATCTCTTCCACCCTTATATTACCTGTCTCCTTTCTTCTTAAGTCTCACATCCACCATCAATCATTTTATCTTCCTTAAGCATTGGTTGTTTATTTTATTTTTTTCAATAAATTAAGCTTCTTCCCAAGACGGTGGCTTTGCTTGTGATAGTCTCAGGCTGGAACACCCTTCCCCTGCTTTTCGCTTGGCTACTTCCCAAACATCTTTTAAATCTTAAAGACTCTCATCAGGTTAAGAGCTTAAATTACACAGCTTCAAAATAGCCTATTCTGTTTGGTAGCACTTGGTAGCACTTAGCAGAGTTAAGTAAATGGTCTTAATGGATTGCTTTGGTTGAGGCATTTCTCTAGAAAGCATCCTGAGCAACTGTATCTTTTCCACTCTTCCCCACATAGTGCTTTTGCAATGTGGTAGAAATTCTATATTCCGTGAAACAATGTTACTATCTGCCCTCAAAATACTAGTCCTATAGTAACCATAGTATAAGTAATGTGCAAAGTAGCATATGGGGAAAAAAACAACTTAATATCTTTTATGGTTCTAGATGTGGCTTCCACGAAACACTATACTGAAAAATGCATTGTTCTCGCTCTTCCCTGATACTCTGCTTTGGATTGATCTTTGGGTGATGTCCAAAATGCTTTATTTTCAAATAAAATTGCATTTCCTTTGTTATTTTTCAGTGTGTTTTCAAAATAAAAGCAAGAAATATATGAACTAATGTGTTGAATTCCATCTAGAGTGTGTTTCGTCTTTCTCCTTCCGTTCCTACTTGTTGAGACTTTTTCTCTTTGCTGCCACCATCCAGGGGTTGTCACAAAACAATAAGATTTTTTTTTTTGGCAATATCATCCACCTTTTATTATCTTGATGCAGACATTTAAATTTATGTCAACTCAGCTTAGAAAATCAAATGTGTGTGTGTATATAAGTATATATGTATTATTTATATATTTATATACACATATATACACACACGTGTCCTTCAATATCCATGGGTGTTGGTATAGGAGCCCCTATAGATACCAAAATCTGCTGATACTCAAGTTATCTATATAAAAAGGTGTGATATTTTCATATAAACACATATACTTCAAATTATCTCTAGAAGGCTTATAATACCTAATACAATGTAAATGCTATGTAAGTAGTTATACTATGCTGTTTAAACAGTAATAACAAGTAAAAAGTCTGTACATGTTCTGTACAGATGCATTTAAAAAAATTGATTGGCAGTTGTTGAATCTATAGCTGCAGAATCTGTAGATTTATAGGCTGAGTCTACCCACATACATGCACGCATGCGTGCACACACACACACATACACGGAGAGTTCAGATCACTAATTTACTTTATACTAGTAGTAGAAAAATTCCATCTCAAGCCCCATAGAATATTGCATCATTGTTTACAGCATAAGAGGAAAAACATCTCTCTAAAACGAGAGATTCAGAGGTTTATGCAACTCAGTGATTTTCTAAGTTAATAATTAGTTTGCTGGTTCTAAAAAAATTATGAGTCAGAGTCACCTGCTGGCCCCATCCTCAGAGTTTTGATTTAGAATGTCTGGCTAGGGTTCCAAGAACTTGCATTTCTTACAGGTTCCCAGAAGATGCTGGTATTGATGGTCTAGTATGAAATTTAGAAAGAGCTGCATTATATAATTCATGGCTAGAGATGTTGTGAGAACAAGTGAACTGTAGTCAAGGGTTTATGATATCAAAGAAAGTATCCTTTCACTGAGAGAGATGACTATTCCTGAACTATTCAGTAGAATGGAGAGAATTCTGTCAATGTTTCCCTGAGGACTTAGGAAAACATGATTTCTTTCCCAGCCCAATAGAGTGGATTTTAGATATCAAAATAACTTTAGAAGGGTTTTCTGTCATTTAATACTCCTATGAACCAGCAAAAAAAAATTGTTTTCCTTTCTGTGTCCCAGTGTGTCAGGTACAAAATGGGGAGAAAAAGACCTATTGTGCTAAATGATTATAAATATTCAGGGAATAATATGGTAAAGATATTAGCATACTACATGGTATGTTGTAAATAAACCTACTTTACTCATCTTACTAAAGATCCATAGTGGTTAATTCTTAGGACATGTATTTCAGATTTTTCTTTTAGATACTCTTATAGTTGGAATATAAGATGTCCCCCCAAAAGCTCAGGTTAGGTGACACAGGAATGTTCAGAGGCAACATTATGAGATTGTAACCTAATTGGGAAATTAATATATTTGATGGATTAATAATTTGAATTCATGACTTGGGGGGGTGGGTAACTGTAGGAAGAGGAGAAGGGACCAGGGACAAGACATAGCCTCCAAGGGCACATCCCCGGGGACTCACTCCTTCAATTAGATCCCAACTCCTATAGTTCCCACCACCTCCCAATAATGCCATCAATTTTTTAATCCACTGATGGAACTCTGGTGCCCTGGGGATGAAGTGTTCCATATGGGACATTCCAGCTCCAAACCATACCATCCTCAGTAACCCCTTTTATCAGTCAGTTCTATTTTACAATGGACATGTCACATTATAATGAACTGAAGATTTTACATTAATGTCACAAGAAAGCCTACCTTTGGCTGAAGAAAGAAGTTTCTCAATTAGGCAAGAAATGAAATCTCTAAATTGATCAAAATTAGAAGAGGTAAGAGATGAAAATGAGAAATGTGTTATAAGGATTATTCTGCACAGGAGGAAATGTCCTCTAATTCCACAGAGCTCAGGCCCAGCTCATAGGTTAACTGTCTATCTTGACCATACACATAACTCTTTTTTTCAGTGAAGTTACTCATCATTACACTTACAGAAAACATTTTATAAAAAGATTTCCCCGTAGTGTGCCATATAACTTTTTTTCCCCTCTTATCCTAATGCCCTCAAATCTTATTAAGTTAGTATTAAGTTAATTTCTGAGATGGAATCATTAAAAAAATGCTTAGAGATTTACCATCTATTCTCTCAATGATATTCAGATCATTTTTTTCTGTTTATACTAAATATAAGTTAGTTTTTCAAATTCCAACTGAGATGAACATAACATTGGACAATTCCCATTTCTTTAACAGTGAGCAGCCTTTCCAATATCACCACGTTCCCCCAAATAACTATTCTTCAGGGAAAATCGAAATATGGTATTTAAAAGCAATTAGGGACAGAAGGAGAGAAGCTAAAGGGGGGGAAAAGAAGAAAATGAGAAAGTCACTAATAACATTATATCAGGTAGTGATTTGAAACTTCTTTATCAGCTTGAATTCATAACCCTAATGGGGAAAGGTTCAGAGTAAATTAGAAGTTAAAAATTTATCTCAGCCTCCTCTAGGGTGCTGAGAACGTGCACATAATTTTTCAATCAATATTCCATAAGAAGGAATAGAAGTAAATTATATTTTCTTTCATCTAGGGATTTCGACTGGCTCATTACTGGGTTTCCAATCATGGTCACATGGAAAGTGTGTGTGTGTGTGTGTGGTTTTTTTCCTTTTTGGGTAGTTCGATTCATCAGTCTCCTAATAGTCTTTTTTTTTTTTTTTTTTTCCTGTTGAATATTTGATAGTGGAGATTTAGGTGAATAAGAGAAAAATGAGATGTTCTTATCATTTCTTTCTGTTCATATCAGTCATTTTACTTATGACTCAGATGATTTCCCCAACAATAATATCTCATAATGTAATCCTAGAGGAGTATCCAATTACTTAAATGAACTTCCACCCAGTCTCAAAAAATAAAATGTCCTTTATGACTAATTTAATAGTCAGAGATAAAGTTGTCTGGATTTCGCTCCTCAACTGCCTGGTCTAGCATCCACCCTCAGTTTCAAACCCCTCATATAATGAGAAAAAAAATTGAATTGAACTTGAGAGCCTTGAGCTATTGTAATGGTTAAATCATATTTCTCTATTTTCAAGCCATGTATTTATATTTCTGCTAATATAATAGCAAGAGAATTCAGGAAAGGGACAGCTAATAAATGAAGGAATATTGTAAGATAATAACTACGATTCTCTTTAAAGGTCACCTATAGATGAGGAATTATAAAGCTCTATTAATATTGCTCATCATTTGTAACTGGGCATTATTTTCTCATAGATATGTAACTGCAGATGGCACTTTCTTTCTCTACTCCCCCCCCCCCACAAAACCAAAATAACATCTGAGTAAGTATTAATCTTGAGAAATGCCTTGCCTTGTAATGGATTTTTAAAAAGGAAAAAAAAATATTCTGAATGAGGAAAAATGTCCCATTGCAAATTGCCAAAATGTATCTCATTTCTCTTTCTTGGTTTTTCTCTCATCGTCTAATCTCTAATGAGTCTTTGTCGTATCTTTTCATCACACAAAAATGTGTGACAATACCCTTGCCTCTGCCATAAATGAGAGTCAAATGGATATGGATATATTATTTAGAATTTAAACAAAGGAGGAAAAAGCTATAAATTCTAATATATTATTAACAAGCCAGTTCAACATTTGATTATTTTAAAATTTCATTAACTGGTATAAAGTTGATACTAATAAATATGTTGAAAGAAGTTATATGTGCTTTTGCAAATATTTTCTATTATATGTTTATAATAAAGCTAGAAAGTAAAATTTAAAATATTTTCATTCTGTCTATTAAGGAACATACAAATTTCACTGGTTTGAGTGGGGGTTAGAATAATTGTAACTCAGATTTCTCTGATATCTAAGTGTGTCACCATACAGACCAGGCTCTCACACGTTATTTTTAAGCTGAAAAGTATTAATAATGTTCATAAAGCTAAGTATGTATTAACCAATTTGTGGATACTAATGCTATGTATAATCCACAAGTATTTTATCAAATAGAGCATATTATCTCTCCACTTTATAGATGACAATCTTGAGTCTCAAGGAAATTGAACATCACCTTCTGGCAAGTTCACAATCACAGTGAGCTGTGCTGTGGATCCAGGTGTATTCAAACACTAAAGTCTTACTTTTAATCACAAAGTTATTTTGCTGGCCAATAACAGTGCTGAATTAAAGATACTTGTTTACAAAGATGTGAAATCATTTTTAGAACCAAAGAAAGTTGAGTTTCCAGTAGCTTTGGCTGGGCTATGTTAAGATTGGATTTTAATCCTTGATTGGGGAATCTCCAATGTAGGCTGAGTCATTACTTGATGCCAGGGAGATCAGACGTACCCAGCAATGGAGGAAGGGCTCTGTTCATTAGGCCAATGACTCTATTTGAGATTATTTTATTTGAATATAAGGACATTCTCCAGACAAACAACTCTGTTTGGTATTGTTCACTCTTTTTATATAATGCCTCACAGAACAAATACCTAGGTCCCTCATACTGAGAGACATGACTGAGGACTTGATCATAGTAATTACAGGCTGATAACAGGTACAATGGGGTAAGTCAGCCTGACACAAAGCAAAGAAAGAACTCTACAACGTAGCCGTTGGCCAGTTCTTCCAAGGGACAAATGAGGGCTGCATACAGAGAACCACATGCATCGTCAACTGGGTGTAACCATGACTGACAAGACCCTCCCCGTTAAGGTCAATGTGATGCTTTGTGCTTTAAAAGCATATGTTTTAAGTTTTACAACGTTTCCACTGTGATTACAAGCATAAACATATGTTCTGGTAAAAACTGAGGAAATACAGACAAAGAAGCAAAGAAAAGCCTATCACCTAAATATAACCACAACTAGTAAGCTATGGTGTGTTCAAGTCCATGTGCATATAGCTCCCTAAACACACTTAGGAGCATGTTTGCACATTGTATGATAGCTTAATGTTTAATTAATTACATATTAGGAGTATTATTAGTCTCTCACAAAATGAATTTATGAGTTAAATATTAATGTCCTGATGTTTTTATTGTTTTGCATACAGTCACAGGCCACATAATGACATTTTGGTCAACCGCATATATAACAGTGGTCCCTTAACATTATAACCCCTATTGAAGTCATGGCTAATTTAGTTTCTGTATATACATTCTGTGATGGTTGTATAATGACAAAATTGCTCAGTGACCCATATCTCAGAATATACCCTCATTATTAAGCAAAGTATGACTATATTATATGAATGCACTCACATTTATATATTAATAAAAATTATAAAATAATTTATCTTGCATGCTTTATTATTATTAAATATTAAATATCAAATATTTCTTAGGATTGAAGAGCTGAGTTATTTTCATTATGTAATGTCCCATGGACATTCTGGTTAATTAAATTTTGTGTATATACATAAATATGTCTTTCTATGATTGTATTTTAAGTACCACAGCCTACCTCAGCGTAGACACCTAATAAACACATACAATATTATTGAATTGTGGAAATAGTAGATATTATTAATAGTCTAATAACTGTTTTAGTGCAAAAACCACAGACATCTCAAATAATAATTAAAAGTTTGCTGAGATTCTTAGGTCTACTCAAAATTTAATACCAAGTTGGTTTCCTTGATGTGCATGATCTTTCAAGTTCTGATCACTTGTTGGAATAACTTGTTGGAATAGCTCATAGCTATGAGCAGCTTGGAGTGCTTGAAGAATCTACACTTGTTCAGCCTGACAGGAATGCCTGCAGGATGGAGTGCTCTGCTCTAGAGAGCCATTAGTGAAACTACATCCTTAACACTTGTGGTTAGCGTTCCTACCAGGCCAGGAAACCGATAGCCAGGAGCTTCAGGTATGGAACTCCTAAATAAGAAACCCTCTCCCCTAGGGACAAAGACCCTTCCTGATGATAGCAATATTTAGAACATCCTCATAGTGCAGCTACATTGGGCATAAGATGATTGGCTTATGGATACGCCCCACCCAAACCCTATAACAATTGTATGCATTCCAAAAATAAACTGAGCTACTGGATGTCAGGTAGGTCGCCACCAGCCAGTTTTCTCACCAGCTCCCAGTGTCTGTGTGTTGACTCCGCACCTCTACTTCCTGCGACTGAGATAGCCGAGTGACTAATTGACCACATCAGTGACCAGAACGACAGCAGTCACTAGCACTGGTTTCCTGGTATATTTAAATTACCTCTTGATAACTCATCTCTGTGTGCCTTATTCACATTTGCTTTCTAAGTCATTATATCTCAGAGTCACTTCTTGATTGAGGACTTTCTTCTTTCCTTTTCCCTATTTTAAACTTTTAAACACAATTGTCTAATTCCATCAGACTGATTCTATGCTTTGTTAGCCAGTAAATAAGTATTTAATTGATATGTTACTATATATCATCACTGTAAGGCAAATTCTGAGAAAACACTGAATAAGTATAGTTCTGTGTGGGTTGAGGATATGGTGGTTTATATGACTAAATAAGTGGTGTGGTGTCGAGCATTGTACTGGCTCAGACTTCAGATTGAGAGAGAAGATAAAGCAGTGTAGGCCAAAGAGGCTAATACAGTCGGAAAACCTTCATAGATGAACTGGAACTTACTAAAATCCCTGGAAAACAAGTTAAATGTGAAGAAATAAAAGAAATACCATGTCAGGCCAAAGGAATAACATAAAAGAAAGCACAAGAGGGATCATTCATAGAGTTAAGGTATGGCCACCGAGAGTCCAAGACTAGAAAGTCTTTCAGGAGGTAAAACTGTGGATAAGAGAAATGAGTCAAATGATAAATATATTCCAAAGACACCAACAAGCCAAGGCAATGAAGAAACTTCAATAAAGAGAATTGGGGAAATAAAATTGATGACATCTGCAAAGGAGGTAAATTTTGTTTAGTTTGTTGAGATTTTAGCCACAAATCGAATTCTGTTCTTATTTATATGTGATAGAGGTTTCTTTTAAGATCCATGGACACTATGTCTAACTTACCATAGTTTGATGGCTTTGTTTGGAAGTGGTCAATAATATAGGCAATTAGTGAATTGATTATTAAATTAATTTAAAAATATGGGAGCAAAAATTTTGTTCATGTCAGGATGTGATAGAATCACTAAAGGTTGATTAAAAGAATAAAGTCTTTTTAGCCATATCAAATATAACATATTCATGAGTTGTTTGAATATGAAATAGGAACATATCATAATCAGCCTGAATGGATATTTTTAGAATCTGATCTTAACTCCTCATTACAAATGTGTGGAAATAAAGAATCAGTGAATGTGGCGATCTCTTCAAATTGCCTTAGTGAATTTAATATCCAAGACCGAGAAACCAAGTTTCCATAACTCCTGTTCATGGCTCCTGACAATACATGAGTCACAGGTAACTTTCTATATATTTCAGAATGCTATTCAATTCCTTACCAAAAGTTTTGGTAAGTCATCATATCCCAAGGTTTAACTAATGTCAATTCCTCTTTCTTTATCAAGTGCTGTAAGAATGAAAACAAAACACATCAATCACTGTACCACAAACCAACTCAACATTAATAGCCAAAAATAAACACTATTAAGCTCATGACTTTAAGTGTTGGTAATTTAGAAGGGGCTCAGATGAGTGGTTCTACTGATCCCAGCTACAGTCAGTCATTCATGTGTTGGGATCAAGCAGTGGTTCATGGAGCATGATGATTCTAAGAAGACTTCGGTTGCAATAGCTTTTCTTGATTCCATGTAGTCTTTCATCCTTCAGCAGGCTAGACAGGATTTGACACACAGTGACTAGGCAGAGTTCAGAGAGGGAGACAGGAAGAAAGGGAGCGAGAGAGAGACAGATGTGGCGGGGTGGGGGTGGGGGGGATGAACACAGGCTTCTTGTGGCCCAGGCACATAACTAGGGCAAAGTCACTTCCATCACTTTTTCTTGACCAAAGTGAGTCATAGGGGCCCATATCCAAATGGTCAATAATAGCTTCTGCTTTTGATGAGAAAAGATGCAATCAGATATTAACAGCATGGAGACAGGAAGTGGAAAACAAAGATCATTTTGCAAAACAATCTACCACAGAGAAGGAAATGTGCATATGCATTCCTGCTGAATTTACAACATGGGAAATAACTGGGTTGGAAAGTTGAAGCCAATAGTTCCAGTTTATAGCAACCTCAACCTTGGAATGATAGAGTCAGTTCCCTAAAATGCAAACATTGAGGGAAAAATAGACTAGGAAAAAATGTTTGATGAAAATGGACATTATCTAGGTTGGCTCCACAGTTTAGCTATTGTGAATTGTGCTGTTATAAACATTGACATGGCTGTGTCCTTGTAGTATGCTGTTTTTAAGTCCTTTGGGTATAGACCGAGGAGAGGGATAGCTGGGTCAAATGGTGGTTCCATTCCCAGATTTTCAAGGAATTTTCTACTGCTTTCCATATTGGCTGCACCAATTTGCAGTCCCACCAGCAATGTATGAGTGTGCCTTTCTCCCCACATCCTCGCCAACACTCATTGTTGTTTTTCTTCATAATAGCTGCCATTCTGACTGGAATGAAATGAAATCTTAAAGTAGTTTTGATTTGCATTTCTCTAATTGCTAGTGATGATGAACATTTTTTTCATATATTTGTTGATTGATTGTATATCCTCTTCTGAGAAGTGTCTTTCAGGTTCTTGGCCAATTTATTGATTGGTTTATTTGTTGTTTTGGTATTTAGCTTTTTGAGTTTTTTATATACCCTAGAGATTAGTGCTGTATCTGATATGTGAGCGGTAAAAATTTGCTCCCAAGATGTAGGCTCTCTATTCACCTCACAGATTGTTTCTTTTGCTGAGAAGAAACTTTTTAGTTTGAGTCCATCCCATTTATTGATTCTTGGTTTTAATTCTTGTGCTACAGGAGTCTTATTAAGGAATTTGGGGCCTAATCCCATATGATGGAGATATAGGAGACTGATTCATAGTGGGGTAGGGAGGGGGAGCATGGGAGGAATAGATAAACTCTAGATAGGGCAGAGGGGTGGGAGGGAAAGGTAGGGGGCATGGGGTTAGAAATGATGGTGTAATGTGATGGACATCATTATCCAAAGTACATTTTTGAAGACATGTGAATATATTTTGTATACAACCAGAGATATGAAAAGTTTGTGCTCTATATGTGTAATATGAATTGAAATGCATTCCATGGTCATATATAAATAAAACAATTAATTAAAAAATACCACACAAAAAAAGAAAATGGACATTATCAATATTGGTGACTGGGAACAGAAATTGAAGCCAACAAACTACAGGAAGTAGAAATAGCTGAGAGACTTTCTTCTAAGACTTTTGTACAGTTCCTCTGTCTGCTTTGCTATTTCTCTTTCTCTACCAACCTTGCAAATTTTGAGCTGCCATAGGAGTCTGTCCTCCATGTTTTTCTCTTAATATTCTCAAACTCTATGTCATCCGTCCATTTACTTTAAACTTCATGAATATGCTAATAGCTATCAACTTTAATTTGCCATCTTAGAGCTTTCTTCTAAACATGAAAATTTAAAGCAACTACCCACTCCATATTTCCACCACCAAATCTAATCTGTGGATTATTTATAGAAAATTAAGATGAAATTTCCAAAGCTTTTTTTTTTTTTTAAATCAAGATTAACAATGATAGAGTAATCCCTCAATATTCAGGTAAAAGCTAATTGTTTCCTAAATTCTTCATGGTCATGCACTAATTTTCTTTCTTAGATTCTACTTCCAAAATACACCTCAAATTTCACCACAGTTTAGTAATTCATGACTTAGTCCAGCACATATTTATTTTTGCTTGCAACAACCTGCTACTCTTCTTCCTAATTCCTCTAATCCTTACTCTACAGAGCAGCCAGAAAACCTGTGAAGAAGTACAGTAGACATGTCATTGCCCTCACTAAACTTCACTAATGGGACCACCCTACGTTAGATTAAAAATCAAGTTCATTCTCACTACAGTCTAAATGGTGGCACCTGACCTCGGACTTTGCCGCCCTCTCCTGTTCATCTCACTTTCCTTTTGGATGTTCCATTCTTTGCATCTGCTGTGCCATTGTCTTGGAGCATTCTTTGTCAAGATTCTGCACAGCAATTACCCTTTACTGCAGTCCCAACCCAAATGGAACAACTCCTGTGAGGTCAACCCTATCCATTCCACACCCAATGCCCCCTTCCATCTTACTCCACCCTACATTTTTTTATTTTCCTTATAGCTGTGAAGAAATACCCCAAATTCCTATTTATTTCCCTGTGTTTTTATCAGTGGTGCTCTTTCTAGAATATAACATCATGATGACAGATATCCTGTGTTGTTCACACCTGTTCTCATAGGAGAGACTTGATAAATATTTGTTCACCTCTAAGGTCTTACACTAATGTATTTTCTCAAATATCTAGGAAAAACTATCTTAATTGCTTCCCTGGCATCGACTCACTGGGAATTAAAGAGATCTAAAACTTCTTCAGTTTGTTGTGTTTTGCAGAAATTTTCAAGGATGTTACTTCTCCCAGGCTCTGAGTAACTTAAAAATGAACTTGATGAATTTATACCCAATCACTGAGTGATTAGTACACAGTTCAAGCTACATTTACATGGTCCTCATTCCCAATACAACAACTTTTTAAAAACATCAGATATACTACCAAATATCATAGCAGAAGCAATAAACCTGGGTGTGCCTTAAGTTTTCCAAATTATCTACTCTGTAGTTTATATTTTTCCTAATCAGAGCAGAAAATAAATCTTTCTTATTCCTTGGGATACCAATTTTGTTTCCTCCTTCTCACTCTTGAAAATCTCTAAATGTTATAAGGACACTGTTTAATATATATGAATAAATATGTAAACATTATTTGGCAAAAATGATTACAAAATTTATGTGTTTGATTGAGCTAAATGTTCTTTTAAATTCATATGGTATGTAGGATATTAAGAATAGCCTATCTTATACAACTTTAATGTGAATTTCACAACCACGGAAGCAACACTAAATCCTCAGGAAAGCAAGAGAAAGAAAGAAAGTAAATAATCTAATGAGATTTTTTTTTTAACTAAAATTGCCAAACACACACAGCAGCCTAATTTTGGACTGAATTTCATAGATTATAAATTTTTCAGATGGCAATTAACTTTAGCAAAATATTTCTGTCTATCTTAAACATCTTGGCCACTTGTTCTGAATATCAAATAAATTGCTACAGGTATTAACTAACTGCTTAATGTTCAATGCAGCATGAAAACTTTAACACCCCAAATATTTTCTCCTCTTCCTGTTACTGAATGAAATAGTTAAGGCTGGGCTATTATTTTTGTTCATTGGAAATTGATACTCTACAGCGAGGGACTGAGTTTTTGTTGTTGTTACATCATTTTTGTATTGTTTTGTTTTTCTGTTATAAGAAGCTAAAGAAAATGGTATGTTTATAGTTGAGAATGCCCCAATCTGATTAAGTTTAAATACTTGTCATATTTGTGAATTCAAGACTCCAGGGAATGCTTTTTGCCTACTGACTCTTCTAACCTGTGAGATTTACTGCAAAACCTGTAAAATAGCTTGTATTTCCTCAAGCTTTGCTTTGTGGTCATTTCATTATCTGTCCAATACCATTACATTTTCCCTTTGCTTTTTGATACAAAAACCATGCTACTCTTCTCTAACACGATGAAAAAAAAGGAAACCTAGCAATATTGAACTTAGCTTCTGGCTTCCCAGATTATAGCACATCATAGAAAAAGTAGCAAATCTACTTTGTCAATGAGATGCCAAACTCCTTATCAGGGTAACATATGAGAAAGGGTGACTTGGGAGAAAATATGCCTGTAAACATTTGGCATGACCTTAAAACATGATGTGAAATCCATTCCAAGAGAGAAATCAGGTAACAGGCAACATTTTCAAAAAAAGAAATCGATATTTTCTCTATAAAAGAAAGGGAAGAAATGCAATTTGTGGCCAAGGCGTAGTTACAGAAAATGGACTTAACCTCCTGCTTAAACAGCTAGCAACCTGGACAAATGTATTGATAAACTGCTCTCAGACACTGGATGAGGGAAATACATGACTGTGGTGTCTAATGGAAGAGGAATCAAATGAGCCCATGATCACTTCATCGTGAGCCTGAAGGAAGCCTGAAGGAATATAAACTTCAAGACAGGAAAATCAGCAAAACTCTCCAAAATTAAGCACAGGGAGAAAGTCCATAGATTTGCAAGAGCATCCTTGACCTAAAGGATTGCACCAACTCTTCTAACATCCAAGCAGTTGGAATCCCTAGAAAAGAAGAAAGAGAAGACAGAACCCAAAGGACTTAAAATCAGCATAGTACAGTGACACAGCCACTTCAATGTGTATAGCAGCTCAATTCACAATAGCTAAGCTATGGAACCAACCTAGGTGCCCTTCAATGGATGAATGAATAAAGAGAATGTGGTATATATACACAGTGGAATATTACTCAGCCACAAAGAATGAAATTATGGCATTGGCTGGTAAATGGATGGAACTGGAGAATATCATGCTAAGTGAAATAAGCCAGTCCCCCCAAAACAAAGGCTGAATTGTTCTCTCTGATATGTGGATGGTAACCCACAACAAGAGAGGGGAAGATCAGAAGTTCATGGGACTAGACAAAGGAGAATGAAAGATAGGGAGGGGGAATGGTAATAGGAACGACAGTAGAATGAATCAGAAATATCTTTCTTATCTTCATGTATAAATTCATGACCAGTGTAAATACACATCGTACAACCACAATAATGGGATTCTAATTGGTATAAGTTTTTACTTATTCTATATCTGTATAGTATGTCAAAATATAGCCTACTGTCATGTAAAAATAAAATAATACTAAAAAATATTTTTAAAAAACAAAAAAGAGAGAGGGAAGATGAAAACAAACCACTTGAAGAAAGGGTAATAGAAATTTACCAAATCATGCTATGTACATATGTGAATATACCACCATGAATGACACCTTTGTGTATTTGTAAAGGTCCAATTAAAACAAACTGTAAATGAATAGAAAGACCAGTGGAGAGTGGGGAGGGGAGAGAAAATCAGCAAAACTCTCCAAAATTAAGCACTGGGTACTGGGGACTGAAATGAGGCAAATTATATGGTCATGTCCAAATTAACCCTAATATTATGAATAACTCTGATGCACTAAGAAAACATTAAAGTTTTTTCTAAAAATGTCAACAAACCCCTAACAAGATAAAAAATAAATAGAATCAGGCCAAGGATTAGCATAACTAAATTGCAGCTGAAAAAAAAATGTTAAAAAAAAAAAAACAATAACAAAGAGAACTTCTTAAAAGCACCAAGAAATCAAACCCAGGGAGAATAAAATGTTTAAAAACCATGTAAATCTTGGCACCTATCAGATGATATTCCTACAGATTTCCAAATAAATAAATAAAAATGATTGGGCAAGGTGTGGGAGATTACAGAGGAGAGAAGTATTAATGGGGGAGAATAAGGGAAGATAGAATTACAACATGTTCTATCTTCCAGTTCCCAATATTCTAGCACAAGTACAGGATTTTAGAGAACCAAAATCCCATAAAGATTATCTAGTCTTATGCCTTTGATTAATAAAAGAAGAAATAGGATAACAGAAAGCAGAGATGAATAAAATCAGATAGTTTGATGATGACAGAGATAAAACCAGAGCTCAGCTCTTTCTGGAAAAACAAAGCAAGACAATTTTTTCATGTTTCTTATTTACTTTAGAAGAATCACGTGAATATCTTTAAGTGCACATTTATGCCAATGAAAAACATTGACCCCAACTCACACATGCACAGGTACTCGTTCCAGAGGGATCAGTAGCTGAACATGAAAAGTGACAATGACCCTTCTAGAAACCTGCGGAAGAGGCAAGGATGGTTGAAACAGGACATAAGAAGGTGAACTACATCTAAAACTTGGTGAATGGGTCTTAATGAAAAAAAAAAAAAAAAAAAGCATTTCTGTTTACAAAAAGACACCATTAACAGGGTGAAAATGAAAACTCTCCACTTAAAGACCACATTTGGAACCCATGCTCCCAATGAAGAACAGACTACAGAGTGTGATGAACAGAGGCTTGATGTTGAAACTCACCAAGAAAAGGGCAAATTGAAACCATGTTGAGAAACATCTGCACACTCAGCAGAATGCTTACAGTTGAATGCACTCACAAGGATCCAGAACAAATAGAAGCTTCATGTTTTCTTATTGGAATGTAAATGGATTCTAAACCCTAGACTATTATACACCAGTGAAAAGAGAACTGCATTCGACGATGAATAAATTTCACAGGCATAATATTGAACAACAGAAATCCACAGTTCTCTCTTTTGCACAGTCATAGTGAAGTGCAATCCAAAATAATTTAGGCAAATTAAGCATATACAAGCCAACCATTCTTGCAAGTCAGCCTCTGATGATTTGTCCTATCAAAATTCTCATGGATTCAAAAGGGAATGAGATTCCTTGCAGCATCCCATTTGGCAAGGAGTAGGAAGCAGTCCTCTAGGAAAGACATGGGTAATGTGTGTGCAGTGGGTGTGCTAAGCAATCACAAGGTCCAGTAGACCTGAACATCCATGGCAAAATGACACTGAAACAGATGAGATCGAATAACAAAAGTCCTTTCCTATAAGTTATATGGAATGAAATAATAATACAAGAGCACATACAATAAAATATATATATTAGCCATGTTGGAAAAAGGAATGAACAAACATGCAGTATATGGACAAGCGGTAATAAGGTCTCTTGAATTGAGGACTGCAATTGATTCCATGTTCTTCACCTGCTGTACAAAGGAGAAAATAGTAAATAAATAAAACCTAATGCAGCAGTAAGATCACAAATGTGGAAGAGGTAATGACTACGTAAACAGGAAATGGAGAAGGCCGTGGGCTTTATTTATTTATTTATTTATTTATTGCATCCCTTTATCAATAGGCTCAGAAATCCAGCAGTGATCAATGAATGAAGCTCTGTGAATAAAACACCATGTCATAAAAATAAAACTCTGTCTTACTTCCAATTTGATTCTGGCACACATTCACGATGTGAAGAAAAACACGATTCTTCATTCCTCCAGAACAGGCCTATATAAAATCCTCCACTTTAGACTTGGAAAAGAAATTGGGGTCATTTTATCCAATCATCTGAGCTTTAAAACATGGAAATAGTGTCTTCTGTTCTTAAGCCGCTTCCCTAAAAGATTCAGTAAATGAGTAGGATAACTGAGTCTAGATCCCCATTTTTTCTTTTTTTTTTCCACTCTAGAAAGTCCCCTCTGCTCTGCCCCACACTGAGCTCATTGCTCAATCGAGGAATCCATCACACATAGAGGAGGCTGCACATCACGGTGGTGAAAATTCAAAAATCCAAATAAAATCACATCTCAGTTAACCTGAAGTCTTTAGAATGAGACTTTACTTATCACTGCTGGATCTCTGAGCCTATTGGCAAAGTAATGCTTTAAAAAAATGACACAAAGGCCACTGTTCTATGCATTTGATTATTTATAGAGCCATTCAGTCTTTCACCTTTGTGATCTTTTTCTGCATTAGGTGTTTTGGGTTGTTTTTCTTTTTTTTTTTTCTCTTTTGGACATCAAGTGGAAAACATTGACTTAATCACACTTCAAAGCACATTATTCTTTTCTCTTACAATGCCCTTTGCTTGATTCATTTTTCCAATTGCTCATACTTAACCTCTTGATCATTCCTGTTTCCCTTCCCCTCAAACATTCATGTATGTTTAACATGTATGTTATAGGGTGTGCTCATGCAAAACCCATTATTCAGGGCAATTGATTTGGGGTTGCTTTAACTAAATACACTCTTTTTTTATTTCAATACTTAGTAATGAGATTGTGTCTCTAAAAGATTAGTGCTCCTATTTGGCTTGAGTAAGTGGTTTGAAGAAATGTTCGATTAGGCTCACTTGAATAAAATATTTCACGGCCCTCATTTGGAACCTGAAGCTGCATTATTTGTAACCAGAGACTATGAGAGTACAGGCCAGTCTGCCAGTTCCGTTCTTACCCTAAAGAAATAACCAGGAAGTAGTGCTTTTCAGTGGGTTGCTTAGTATCTGCTACTTTCTCCCTAAACTAAAGCACTATCAGTAACGATGATAATAATTCAGTCATCAAGGATCATGTTAATTTAAGTTTAGCTAATGAAGATTCTATAGCTACAGTTTTAAATGATAATTTAACCAATAGGAGGCACATTCATTTGTAGAAATGTATATATGGAGAAGGATGTGGTGTTGCCCTCTCCAGCATCTGTTCCCTCTCTTCCCCAGTGTGTGGCAACCTTAGAGTTTGCATGGAATTATCCATATTTGTCCTCCAGGGTTGATTTCTGAAGCAAGCAAATCAACTTGCCATTTCTTTTGCCATTGTGATTGACCCATGGATGGGTAACTATTAGCCTAACTCATTTTGTTCAAGGAGTTCCTCTGAGGACAGTGACTGGCTCTGGTTAGTTAGTCAAATCATTTTAATGGTCAAGGCTGGGCTCAAATGCCAGTCATGTGCCAACATGTTGGCTCAAAGCTGATGCCCTGGTGCTTCATGGAGCAAACCATGTTGAGGATGAGGCTGTCACTCAGATGACAATCTCAAGAGCTTGAAGAATCTCAGACAACAAGAACTGGCCATCTGATGAAACTATTCCAGAAGTCCACTCTACTCTGAGGTTTTCTATTTTAGGAGCTAATACGCTACTTTTATTTCAAAGCCTACTTTTCTTTTGGCTATGTACAACCAAAAACACCTGGAATGAGACAACTCATAATTTTATTATTCAAAGATAGCCACTTGTTATGGTTTGGATGTGAGGTATCCCCCAAAAGCTCACATGTGACAATGCAAGAAGGTTCAGAGGAAAAATGATTGGGTTGTGAGAGTCTTAACCCAATTAGTGAATTAATCCCCTGATAGAGATTAACTGAGTGGTAACTGAAGTGCTTGGCATACAATACATAAATACAATCCTTGCAACGTTTCTGTGAGTTAGATATTCTCAACTTCATTTTAAATAGAAAGACACAGATAAAGAGTACAAATAAATTTCCTGAGAGAGCATAGCCAAGAAGTTGCAAAACAACTCAACTTCAGTTGTTGTTCAACCCAACAATCTCTGGAAAGTGGGAGAGGTCAAAAGATGACCTGTAAAGTCAAGAACCTGAGCTGAAACTCCAACATGGTGAATGAGTTTTGTCAGGGTTTATTCATAACATGCTCATATTGTCATAGCATCCTGTCCAGATTAGCATGTGTGTAAAAATTTCAATTTTAATGAATTACCTTTATTAATACTTGCATTAAGTTATGACAAGATTATCACAGTATACCTTAATTCTGTGCATGCAGCCAATGTCACCTAATCCTATATGAATCACATGTGTGGTGAACATGTTCAATCTGAAAAGGGACCACAGGCTCTGTGTCTCTAGTTCACCAGATCCTCTCCTGGTAGAACGGAACTAACCCATCCCTTTCAGGGGAAGCATTCTGCATACTTGGTGATAAAACAGGCAGTGAGGCTCAGTTTGCTTTTTCTCATTTCAGATAGGGGTGAAAAGGCATTTGATGTCCCAGGATTTAGTGAGTCACGTGTCTTCTGTGGCTCTTGCTGTGGAAAATGAGATGTACCAGGATGTGGGGCCACAAGACAGAGTTCAACGGGAAACAAAGGAAATGACTGGTTAGGTGACCAGGACATGGGGGGCAGGAGATCCAGGCTGAGCACTCCAACTACAGAGAGTGATCCAGATTCCTGTGCCCCAATTGTCCTGTTGTGTATTAAATGCTGCACATCAAAGGCTATGTTGTTGTTTGGCATTGCCTTTTAAGTTTGAAATAAATCTTTTCACAGTCTGTGAGATAAAAAAAATAAAGGAAATGATTTTAAATGAAAAGTTAAAAACTAAATTTTCTTTTACCAAGAAAGTTGATGATAAATGTTTAGTTTCCACAAAAGGTTTATCAATATGTACTTCCTATCACAAAAAGAAGAAAATGATGATATGATGGATGTGAATTAAACACAAAGATATAAATCTGTGGAGGAAACATCAGCCATCTGCCACAAAAATTAATAGTGATTTTAAGAAAAATATGCCAAGAAATAACCATTTAAAATATATAGCTGCAAAAGGTACAATATATTCCTCTGATGCATGACTTTTAATTTAGATTAAATAATAGTTCATTTCAATTTATTTGACTCAATCCCAAGATTTTTTAGAAACAAATAAAAAGTTAATTGCATTAATGCATCTTATGAACAGAAAATGCATTGTGGGAATAATTTTAAAAATGTAAATTTTAAAAAATTTTATTTTATTTGTTCTTCTTAGTTATACATGAGAGTAGACTCCATTTTGATAAAATTATACAAGAACAGGATAGATCTTATTTTAATTAGGACTCCTGTCTTGTGGGTAGGCACAAGGTAGGGTTCACTTAGGTATTTTGTATTTGTACATAGAAAAATTATGTTAGATTCATTCCACTGTCTTTTCTATTTCTATCCAACCTATCTTCCTTTCATTCCCCTTTGTCTAATCTACTGAACTTTTCTTCTTCCCACCCCACTTTATTGTGGTTTAGCTTCCACATATCAGCAAAAATAGTTAACTTTTGGTTTTTTTGGAATTGGCTTATCTCACTTATTATGATAGTCTCCAGATCCATCCCTTTACTGAAAGATGTCATAAAGTTATTCTTTATGGCTGAGTAATATTCAACTGTGTATTTATACACCACACTTTCTTCATCCATTCATCTGTTGAAGGGCACCTAGGTTGGTTCCATAGCTTAGCTATTGTGAATTGAGCTGTTATAAACATTAATATGGCTGTGTACCTGTAGCATACTGATTTTAAATCCTTTGGATATGTGCTGAGGAGTGGGTCAAATAATGGTTCCATTCCAAGTTTTCTAAGGAATAACCCCAGAGGTTGCACCAATTTGCAGTCAAACCTGCAGTGTATGAGTAATATCTTTTCCCCACATCCTCACCAACACTTATTGTTACTTATATCCTTGATAATGGCCATTCCAACTGGAGTGAGATGGAATCTCAGTGTAGTTTTAATTTGCATTTTTCTAATTGCTAGTGATGTTGAAAATTTTTCCATATATTTTTTTTTTCTTTTGAGAATTGTCTATTCAGTTCCTTTGCTCATTTATAGTTTGGATCATTTGGTTTTTTGATTTTAAGCTCTTTGAGTGCTTTGTATATCCTGGAAACTAATGCTCTATCTGAGGTGCAGGTGGCAAAGATTTTCTCCCATCCTGTAGGCTCTTTCTTCACACTCTTGATTGTTTCTCTCCCATGGAGGAGATTTTTAGTTTGATGCCATCCCACTTATTGATTTTTTATTTTATTTCTTGTGCTATAGGAGTTTTGTTCAGGAAGTCAGTTCCCCTGTGCCAGTATGTGGAAGTGGTGGGCCTCCCTTTCCTTCTATTATGTTCAGGGTTTTGTTGAACCTGTGACACAAAGAAAAGACCACTGACTCCAATTTTAAACCAAATTAAAGCAAGCTTATATTGTGTACACAAGAGAGCTGATCAGTGACTACCTCGCCCAAAGCTGGGCCAGAGGACAGCATCTGGTCTAGCGCAAAGTGGGTTTTTATAACACAAAAAGTTACAAAGGTGGGTATCTTGGGAATTTACAGCTAACAGGGTTCTGGCAAGCATAATACAAGGGCAGATAGCAGGTTACTGATCTCCATGGCTTAACTTTTCAAGATAGGGAGTAAATTTAGATTCCAATATCAGAATTTATGAGGAGCTGCTGAGGTTTTAGGGAGGGTTGTTATCTGGTCAAGGAGAGCCAGGCACGGGTGAGTTCAGAGCATTCCAAACAGGTTGAAACATCAGAGTATGGTCAGGCGAAATAGAAATCTTAGTATTTTATAGTAAAACAGAAATGAACTTTTTATGACTTTTTGGTGAGATGGCTCCCAATCTTAAGATAGCATTAGGCTGGGTTCATCAGTTTCTGGTCTAATTCATAGTTCTTTGATCTGCTTAGAGTTGATTTTTGTATAGGGTGAGAAATAAGGATTAATGTTCATTCGGTTACATAGGGTTTTCCAGTTTTTCCAGCATCACTTGTTGACAAGGCTATCTTTGGGTGCCTTTGTCTAGCATGAGGTAACTGGATCCATGTGGGTTCTCTTCTGTGTCTTCTATTCCATTGATCTTCTTGACTATGTTGTTTCTAATACCTGCTATTTTTGTTACTATAGCTCTGAAGTATAATTTAAGGTCTTGTATTGTAATATCTCCTGCTTCAAATTTCTCGCTATGGATTGATGTAGCTACTTCAGGCCTCTTATCTTTTCCAAAGATGTAAATTTTTTCCTATGTCTCTCATACTTCAAAAAGTTAATTCCAGTAATGGTTTGATTTTTTTTTGTGACCCAATTTCTGAAATCAATGTAAAACTTTTCAAAATTCATTATGAAGAAAATGAAAGATGTAACACTGTTGATGCATTAAAGATGAAGTTAAAGGTTTCGTGACAAATACAAATTTTACTGAAGCAGGGTGATGAGAAAAGCAAAGTTTTTACTTAATTTAAGTGTTGATAGATTATATTTTTATAGAAAAATATTAGCTATAATATTTCCCATCCAACATACTAGTCGTAACAATAGACGTATCCCTGGTACTCTCCCTATAAGTTGGTTGAGGTCCATGCTCCCTGCCTTAGACACAGGCAAACATTTGATAATTTTCTATGGAGCGTGGCAGGTTTTGTTGGGTGACTTATAAACTTTGATGATCCAGAAGCCATGCATTTCTGTCTTGTTACCCTGGGATTCTTGCTCCTCTTCTGCCATGCTGTGCAGAAAGCCACACAGGACATGTAGGAAGAACACTTGATGAGGTGGCATGGAGCTGTTCCAGACACCAGCTAAGTTGAGTCCTAGTGGAGATGTGGCCTCTTCCCCAGGTATGTGAGTGAACACTCCTCCAGATGATTCCAACCAGCTTAGTTACTTAACTCCTCAAGTCTTCCTAGCTGAGGCCCTAGATACTGCAAATCTGAGAAAATTCTTCCTGTTAACCACTGCCCAACATTATATAAAAGAGTTTTCTAAATTTATATTATCTGTTGTTCAAAATTGGCTGTAAATTTTTAAATATTTATTCAAGTGGAACTCACACACAGTTTTTAAAGCTTTTCTAAATTTTGAAAGTGATGCTTTCTTCTAAATAGGAAGATCATAAAATTTATCTCAAGGCAAGAGAAGAATCTTAAAAGATCTATGACACAATTTCAAGTAGTATTAAAACTTTAGCTTTTAAAATATATAAGTGGACCTTGAACTATTCTAAATTTAGAGGAAAACATATCGAGATTCTATTTTGACTGAAAGCATTTATATTCTGAATTAACATGGTATTAAAGTTGATAATTCTACAATGCATTTGACCTTAAAAGTAATTTTCAAGCCGGGCATGTTGGCACATGCCTGTAATCCCAATGGCTTGGGAGGCTGAGGTAGGAGGATTGCAAGTTCAAAGCCAGACTCATCAAAAACGAAGTGCTAAGCAACTCAGTTGAGACCCCGTCTCTAAATAAAGTACAAAATAGGGCTGGGGCTGGGGCTCAGTGGTCTAGTATTCCTGAGTTCAATTCCTAGTACCCTCTCTTCCCCCCAATTTTTTTTTCAGAGAAGGGAACTTGGAACAGAGTAAAGACAGTATCTGTAAAAAATATTTGTGTTCACATCGAAACAAAAGAGTAGAAAGAGTATTCTCCATTTAGCATAATTTGATCTCATCTTACTGGGGATATCAGCCCTTATAAAGCACTTTTTTTTTTTGAGATAGGGTCTCACTGAGTTGCTTAGGGCCTCACTAAATTGCTGAGGATGGCTTTGAAATCACATTCCTTCTTTTTCAGCCTTCTGAGCCACTGGGATTATATGTGTGAACCACTGTGTTTTTGCATAAAGCACTTTCTTAAAAAGACATGATGACAAATCTATTTAAAATATCAATATCAGAAGTGCTAATGATAAAATGCCAACTTTGAAGATGATTGCTGTCTGTTTAATTTAGAAAATATGATCATGTGAGAAGAAATCCATTCTTCACTAAAAAATATTAATAATGTATTATTATTAGGAAAGAAAAAAAGCATAAAACTGATTAAATTTCCTGGACACATATCAAGAATCATTATCCATTGCTATGTCAGTGTCCAGATCGTTAATAAGAACTTTTTATTTGGCTTTAGTGTATATTGCTATATTACTTTAATTTTTATTAAGAACCTTAGTTGGTAAAATACTTAAGACTTTCAATGTCCACTAATATAATAAAACCCAATTTGTTCAACTGATATTCATCTGTATTTAAGACCTTAATTATTTTTAATAGTGACTTTCATTTTCAAAAGCATCCTAGTTTGGACAATGAGTTATATGGACATCTTAATATATAGAGAGAGGAATTATGATAATGGTTCAGACTGAAGCAGACTTTCTTTCACTGCAGGACAGTAGAATAGGTATAATTCTCATGAGGTGGCAAGCCTTGAGAATCCAATCTAGTTTGAGGCCATCAGACACAACTGGGAAAATAAATGGGCCTGCGTCAGTTCCCCAGCCCTGCAGATTGCAGGTCTGCTCAGGAGACTGGCAGAGGACAGTGCCTCTTGCGTAGGAATACTACAAAGGGCAAGGGAACCTGTTCAAGTGCTCACTGGCAGTAACTGGCTGCAGTCAAGTTGTAGGTGGTGACTGCTCTTTCCCAGTTTCCCACTCTTACCCTAATGACTCATCCATCTGCTCCTTACCCATGGGCTTCCAAACAGCACTGCAAGTGTTCTAGAAACTCAATTATGCTCCTGGGATCTAATAACAGGACTGCATTACTCTTTGAAGGAAGCCAAACGTTTTCAGTTGTGGTCAGCCCTACAAAATTTAGAAAGGACTTTCTTTCTTTTTTTTTTTTTTTTTTTTGGTCTGCATATGGTATCAAATTATTGGGGCCTTGTCATTGAAATTGTGTTCCTTACAAACTTCCCCATTTAAAAACTTCACAAAGTCAGATCATCCATGGAGCAGAGAAACCGTAATGAGCCTGCAGTGCCTGCCAAAGTGGGGGCAATAATGACTTCAAGGTCATGGACTGGCACAGTCCTGAAAGAGAAGTGACTGGCAGACATCAAAGATGCAGAAGAAGAAAGTGCGTTCCAAGGATTTGTTGAAAGTGTGCCACTGCTGGAATTTGCTTAAGTAGGTTTAAGAGTAAAAATAGCAGGGTCGTGAATTAATGCTGCTTTGTGAATGATTCTCATGCTAAGTAAGCCAGGATGGTTTTGCAAGTTAATCCAAAACGGGAAAGTAGAGCAAGAGTGGGGTGTGGGGCAAGTGGAGAAAAGAAAAGAGAAAATGTTCATCCTTCCTTATTATTTCATCACCGGGCATTTAAAAATATCCACATCTATTTATTGAAAGGGTTTCCTCTTGACTTTAATCCATAGCCCAAAGGAGAATCCTCTAATAATACAGTAGTCCCCTAACCAAGGTACTATTCACCCATGGTTAATACTGCCTCCAAATATTAATAGTTGTCTTGACTCTCCAGAGAGAGAAACCACATTTACATAATTTTTGTTACAGTACATATTTATATTTGTTCTCTTTTATTATTAGTCATGGTTATCAATCTCAAGCTGAGCCTATTTAACAATTTTTTATTTTCCATATATTTCTGAGTGTCTTGTATACTCTGAATACTGTTTAAGCTGCTAGGCATTCAGTAGAGAATAAAACAAAGAAAACCCTCCTCATTTAGAGTTCATAGCATAGGAGACACTAACACAGTCCTAATATACACAGAGACAGATGCTCTTTTGAAAAGATGACCAAAGAGAATATTTACACCAGTGAAACAGCTTGCTACAAGAATACCTGGGGAACGAGAATCTCAGCAGCCTTTGCAAAAGCCCTGATCTAGCAACATGGGGTTCCAGAAAGGAGTTAGCTTAGAAGTGACCATTAGCTTAGAAGTGACCTGAGGACCTAAGAAGGACAAAAATGAGGTATAGATTTACCAGGTACTGGACCACAAAATTATGGCATCATCTCTTGGGCGAGGGTTTTGGAGCATGGAAGCCAAAGTAGTAAATGAACATATTTGCTAAGGGCCTCGTTGTGGAGGGAAATCGCTATTTCCTATATTTTCAGCCCCTCCACCTTCCAGCACACCCCTACAGAGCTACGCCTTTCTTCTCAGCTCTGCCATAGCCCTTTAAATAGACCTGCGTTGCCAACTTCCCCCAACGTTGGCCAAGATTTCCTCCCACCTAGCAGTTGTCAGCTTTTCCACCCCTCGCCCAGGTCAGGCCACCAGGTGGGGGGGCTCATCTCTCTTTGAGGAACCCCTTTGGACCCTATTTTTTTTTCAGTTTTTGCAAACGCAACTTTGACTCCATTGGTTTCGTCCCATCCACACTTCCCTTATCTCAGACCAGAAGATGTCCATACCTGCTCTAGCTCCACCACCTTGCACACATGTACACACACACACACACACACACACACACAGCTGCACACTCCACACACCCTAGGTGCACCTGGTCACTGCAATGAAATGATGGTTGTGGCTGGTTTTATCTGAAACACTCAAATGGTTAAGCTGGATGGCCACCTCAGAAGCACCACCTTGGAGGCATTATTCCTAGCCCACCTTTCCTGATGACCCAAGCCAACTCAGTGAAAGCAAACATTATCTGAACAAGGTCATTGGGTGTTGGCTTGTGTGGGGATGCTCATGATTCAAACATGTTTTCCATGACATTCTCATTGTTATTTATTACATAAATCCATTTCCCATGATGATGAAGGCCCATTAACAGATAGTGTGGTGTGTGTGTGTGTGTGTGTGTGTGTGTGTTTGATTAGTAAAAAAAAAAAAAGAACCATACACCCTACCCTTACCCATTTCCCCCACCCCCCTGCCTCAAAATATTACCCATTTGCAGAGGTATTTTTTTGTTTGTTTGTCTAAAATTCTGTCATAAGAAGTTGACTACTAGGGAGATTGCACCAGATAACAGATATGACATTTTGTTATTTTTTTTTTCTGTATGTGTGTGCGTGTGTGGTACTGGGGCTTGAACATGGTCACCCTCTACCACTGAGCCATGTCCCCAGCTTTTTTCCACTCTTTCTTTTGAGACAGGATCTTGCTAAGCTACCAAGATTGGCCTTACACTTATGATCCTCCTACCTCAGCCTCCTGGATTGCTGGGATTACAGGCTTGTGCCACCATGCCTGACCTAGCTAGACAAGACACTTTCATCTGATGCTTAAATCTGCTCTGTGTCAAAAAGGAGTTGGTAGTCCTCTTCTAGGAGCACTAATGTTGCAGCAATTAAAGTAGAGGCAAATAGATATGATCAGGAAATTTTTTTGGCAAGCAGAGGAAAATATGAATGAGCTGACAAGTTTGCACAGAAAATCATGGATTGAATTTTCAGAGCCAGACCTTGTTCTTTAGAGACCGAGTCAGGATCTTCTTCCACAATCATTAATATATACATCAAGAAGCACTGCTTCCTATCTCAACTTCAGGGCGCCCTCCCATTAACCCTCTTCCATTCAGACTCTTTTTGCTGGAAGCTTAACCGATTTTTAATCTATGACAAGATATTGCTCTTTTACCCATAGGTTATTTTTTTCCACAATAACTTATTTATAGGAGAACTTATCAAGAACTGAACAAAAGATAAATAAATAAAAAGAACAAGAAAAAAAGAGAGAGAAAATTATGTTATAAATTATCTGCAATTATGTTGACCTCTCTTCCCCCACTGAACATTTCTACAAGTTAGAAAAACCACAACCTTCTGCAACAACCACGTGGCTTGACCTTATCAGATTAAGTCACTTCAAGGGTCACAACTTTTTATTTTTAAATGATCACACTGATGTTTCCTAATAAAACTTCCTCATCATTTTTTTAAAAGCTTAAACGAAGAACTTTGGTTGGCAATGGCTGAAATCTCTTTTAAAAAGAAGTGTTTTCACGGACAAGACAAAAAAATGAATAAATAACTCTCAAGCATTCCTACATCAACTGTTTCATCCCTAGTCCTATAGATTTGTAGCCCAGAGGGTGGTGGTGGTGGGCAGGGGGGAGCCACTGAGTTATATTTAGTTGATGTGACTGTTTTAAATTTTATAAACTATATTTTCCTATAAAGTCTGACTTGGCTCATTTCCATTCGAGATTCCTCTGCTAAACTTCCCTAAATGACACAAACTTATATAATGAACATCAGTTAACAACCACAAGGAAACCTACTTATCATGACCATCCATTCCTTACTTACTCCACTCCTTCAAAATAACACCCTTTTAAAAATGTCACTCCTTATTCTCTCTTCTCCTGTTTTCCTTTATTACTTTTTAAAAGCAATTTTTACTTTTTTAAAATAATTGTTTTTTCCAAATTCAGTGGCAAACTGTAGTTTGCTTCTGATGGTAAGGACTTTTGCAATAATTTGAGCCTCTATTAATAAAGAATTAAAAATTAGGAAGAAAATTTACTGAGTGTGCTCAACAGACTGAAATCTCAGGATAAGATCTGACATGATAGTTTTAAATAATCCCCTGGAATGTGCGGGATGTCATTCCTTCAAACAATGGTTTCAGTTATAAAAGCTTGATTTTTAAAAAAAAAAAAATCTACAGTTTTCTCAGTGCCTAATCATTTCCAAGTGACTTCTGGACACATTGTCACCCCCAAATCCAGATTAAAATGGTATCAATAAGTCAAACTCAGAAAAATGCTTCTGAATGTGAAGGGTCAGCTAGTAGGGCTGTCCCTTTATACATAACAACCAATAGAGGTTGGGGGCAATGCCAGATTCTCCCAAAGGGAGGGCTTTCAGCTAAGAAATTATCCTTGAAGGAAGATGGAGTTATTCTCAATCCTGGCTTTTGACAGAATTACTATTTTAGGGATGCATTAGCTGCTCTGAAATTCACTACACATATTGGAAGTAGAAATATATATAAAAGTTGAAAAAACAGTAAAATGAATATAAAATTGCAGACAGCTGTCAGGAAAGGGGGGGGCGGGAATACCAAGACATTAGTAATATAATGGAATCTCAAAAATCTGAAACACAGCTAGTACTCTGATTAACCTGTAATTTTTAGAAGCTGATTGTTCAGAAGAACCAAATGAAATAGGTAGAGAAGTCTGCATGAGAAATTTAGGTGATAGCAAAGCTTTTAGTTTAGAATTGAGATCAACACATGTTTAGTGTGTATACTGTCTAAAACTCTGAGTCTGCTCCAACAAATTCAATGGCCCTTATTTTTAAATCTCATCCCCTCTTCCCTCTCCCCTCTTAAAAAATCTCTCCTCCCTGAACATCCATTACATGACACACCTCCAATCCTCACCCTCACCTTGGTGGGTCCTTCCTGTATTTTCAAATGACCACAATACATAGCAACATGAATTCCTTTTAAAGATAATCTTCAAAAACCAAGGAGAGACCCTTTTTCCACAGTCTACTTCCATGTTTTTATTTCTATCAATGAAGATGACATGTTCTTTTTGGGGTGGTGGGGATACCAGGGATTGAACTCAGGGTCCAGCCCTATTTGGTATTGTAATTAGAGACAGGGTCTCACTGAGTTGCTTAGCACCTTGCATTTCCTGTGGCTGGCTTTGAATTCCCAAATCCTCCTGCCTCAGCCTCCTGAGCCACTGGGATTACCGGTGAGTGCAACCGTGCAGGCCAACCTGTTCTTTAGTCATCAGAATTCAAATCTTGGCTTTAGGTTTAACCCTAAATTTAGATCTTTAGATTCAGCCCACCCTCTGATCCACTTGCCATTAATTAACAAATTATTTTCAATTCTGTCTTTACAGTATCTTTTGTATTGCTCTGAATTTATCTCACTTCCCTCATCCTATTCAGATCTTTGTTAGCAGTCTCTTAACTTTTATAATAAACTCTCCTAAGTATCCTGCCTTCCCCCCATTTTCTGCCCATCTTATAATCAATAATTATTCCAGATCTTCTAATAGATATCTCATTTTCTTAGGACAAATCTAGCCTTCCTCAATCTCCCAACTTCATCATCACAAACACTGCTGGATCATAGGGAGAGAAAAGGAGACCTAGAGGAACTGTATGAGGGCAAAACTCCTGGTCACACCTAACTGCAAGGGGCTGAGGAGGCCCAATCCAGCCCTGAGGCTGGAAGGAGAAGAGCCAGAGTATTGGTGGACGGTGTGCAGACCACCTCGGACCTGCTGCTCACACACTTCCACAACCAGAAGTCATCGCAACAGCCACTACAGGAAAGCTAGCATTCCCACTCCTCACCACTATGGGACACGATTTTGCTTCTACAGTAAAGGAAAACATCACTTGCTATTCTAGTGGCATGGCTTTATTATAATAAATTATGAATGTCCTTAATAAACAAAGAGACTTCAAATAGGTCTGTGATCAGAAAGAATAACTATCAATTAGCTAAGTGTTTTCTAGTTTATCATATGAAGCGCTCTGCATAAGTATGGTATAAGATTTTTCCTGTATTAGCTTATGTAATCCCCACAATTGACCCTGAACAAGTATGATTCTTACAACATTATATAGAGAAAAAAATAAAGGCACAGAGAAGTCAAATAATTTGCCAAGCTCACACAGTTAGTGTGTGATTTAAAAGGACTCAAGCCCAGGAAGCCTGATTCCAGAGAGAGTCCTTTGACCAGGACAATGTACGGCTTCAATCAAACTGGCATAGTAAATATTTTAATAATTTATTAAATGATTATATGGCCTGTTTTTGAGAAAACAAATTGTACATATTTGAACTTCGGAATCCATGAGTTCCTTATCTGCCAATTTAACCAACTGTGGATCAAAAATATTTTTTTTAAAAATTGTGCCTACACTGAACACATGTATAGACTTTTTCTTGTCATTATTCTCTAAACAATACAGCATGACATTGCATTTACAATGCATTAGATATTACAAGTAATTTAGAAATGACAAAGAATATAGGAGATTATGCAATGATTATATGCAAATATTATGCAATTTAATATAAATGACTTGAGCATATGCATACTTTGTTATTTGGGTGGAGGTGGAAACAAATTCCCTGTATATACCAAAGGTTATGCATAAAAATCAAATGTTAAAATAAAAAGGGTTCAGCAATCCTCTTCAAATGCAGAAATGCTGAGTCCTAAATACTTTTACACAAGGATTCTTATCATTCAATTCCTTGAGGCGATGATTTGCAGCTAATACATTCTGGCATGAGTACCTAGCCAAAATCCTCATCAAAAATAGATGTCACATACAGTACACACTGAAGTCCTCTTAGAGTCTTGGGATCCATGTATTTAATGACGTCCGTTAATATTTTATTCAGGTGAAAACTTCTCCTTCTAAGCAAATGATATAGAGATCTAGGATCTCAGAGTTCTTAGCCAAATACTAGGCAAATTCAAAATTCTTTTTCAGAAAAAATTTCTACCTTAGACACTGGCAGCCTTCTGTCCTGGTGGGAATTGAATGGGTCTCTGCCCAGATCAGAGCATGAGCCAGGTTTCTGAAATTTCATATAAAATGCCAGTTTTTCTACCTGCACATACACATATAAAGCATATGAATGGCACCTTAATTGACAACACAGAATATCTGCACCGTGGTCTTCCTGAAAGAATGCAGCCAAGTGTTTATGATAGCCCAGCATTTGCAAGGTTTTCAGAGAGCCAACCTAGCAGAGGTAATAGCCGCTCATTTTTCTAGATTCTTCAAGGTCCAGTACTAACCTTAGATTGGCTCATGAGACAATAACCATTATGGTGTTCATCCTGAATATTTACTGCCTCTAAATTTTTAAAAGAATTTGTTAAGTTAAAGTCTATTTTTATAAATTTAGTTTTTAAGGAAGACTCCTGGAAATGTTCATTAAATCACATTTCTCTTTTACTAATTTTTTTTTTTTTGGCAAAGAATTCACACTGTGCAGGAATCCCTGAATATAGGTCTACAGAAAATATTATTTCCGAAAAAAAATAATTTGTACATTTTTAATTTAATTTTCTATGAAAATTGTCACAAAACTAGTAAATTAAAATAATATTTTTACAATCTCTCAGTGTTTGTGAGCAAGCATCCAGCTCTAGGCAGGCTCCATCATCCCCTGTGAAGCTACAGGCAAGGTACTGGGCAAAGGCTAATTTCTCATCTCCATACTCAACTAGGGAAGGACTCTCTTCAAAGTTCCTGGATGTGACCTTTTCACAGGATTCAGTTCCTTAAGAGTATAGGACTGAGGGCTGGAGTCTGCCCCTGAGTACTTTGCCACCTGAGCCTCCCCAACATGACAATTTACTTCACCAAAATGGCGTGAGAAATAAAGTCTGCCCATCACCAAGACTATAGTCACAATTTGGGGAGACTTAACTATGAAAGCAATAGCCCACGACCTTTGGCATATTCCATTGGTCAGAAATAAGTTACTAGTTCAGGGTACACTCAATGAGATGTTACGGTGACATCTGCCTGTTGCCTCTACTGGATGAGTTTTAATATACCGCATCATCATATATACCTTCTCATTTTAATTAAAAAACTTTTAGAGCTAAGTTCTAAAGATAAATTCATTCTCATTGTATAATACATTTTTTTCTTAATACTTAATATTCCCATTAAGTTTATGTGTTTTAATACCTCACTATTGCTAGAAAAAATCAAATATATATTTTAAGGTACATATATTAAGAAACTAATGCTAGATGGTTACTGAACTACTTAGTTCAAGATACTACTATATAAACTAATGCATCCCTTCAACAATACAATCAAGAAAGTAAAAATAAGCCAGAATTTTTAAAAATGCAAATGTTTGCCCTTCTTACCTCCTTTCTTCAGTCAGCAATAACTAACAAAAAAAAAAACACACCTCTCAAGATTCACTATGAAAAAAATATGGTTTTGAGTGCTAAATATCATGTAAAAGAAAATTATGGCAATGACATTTAGGAGAAAGGGATAACCTATTCAGTGATATGTAATCATGACTAGAGCACAAATCTTTCCCTAATGTCATGACACCTACTCTTGAAATCATGTGTGAATTTTACTTGATGATTTTGCCATTTCACCGGTGCCTTTATTTACCACCTAATTGTAGGGTAATTCAGCATTTACATCTCTAAGTGTTGTGTTGAATGTTGAATTTTATACAACGTGAAAGAACTTCATTTAGTGATCAAGACATTTAATTTAAAGCTGGCCTCACTTCCAGTGCTGGTTAACAACCATAAATAATTTTAATGATAACGTCGAGAATATTTGAAATATTTGAAGGGTCATTGATCTTGCCTGAGCCATATCCAGAATTTATAAAAAAATAATTTACTTTTTGATAATTAGGATTTTCTAATTCCTTTCATTCTTCATTCAAGATCTAACCTGCTGACTTGAAAATATAAGATTTCAGTGCCTTTCAGTACACAACAAGTATTTTCTGGCATTTCTCTGGATTGAACAAAACTTTGGTTTCCATGGATGCCAGTTCCACAGCATCAGTTGTTCAGCACCACAGCAACAGATAAAGAAAAAAAAATCCATATTTTAGCTGCTGGCCTTTTAACATGGAATATAAAGGGAAACCAACAGATGTAGCATTGGTGCATGATTGCTCTCACCAGGAGGCTAATAGAGCTTGACTAATCGTTCCATCGCCAGAAAACATTCTTTCAAGACAATGCTATTAGGCAGGATCATGCAGGAAGAACTAGAAGTCTCCAATGTGACTAATACCCTTGTGTCCTGTATTTAAACAGGTTAGTGCATCACCTCGGAATAACTGGGCTCCAAGCTTATCTTCTGGTTAACTGCTGGACAACCACGTAAAATGTTCTGTAAGTTCATCTACAGTAATTTCAATAGAAATGTGAAGACTTCCTTTGCTGTTCCGAAGTTGCTCAGAAGCTCAAGAAAAATTAATTAAGTTGTCCTAGCAGATCCCACAAAACAGGTTGATCCGGATGGAACAGTATAGTGTGCTTGGATCGAATGAGCTCCTCAGGGCAGCAGCCAAGTACCTTTTCTTCATTTTTTTTTTCTTTCTTTCTTTTTCCTCATTTGATCTCCATTAGTAAAAGGGCCCACTAGAGTGAATTTTAGAAATGTTTTTAGAAGTCAGTTAAATTTGTCTCTACAAAATAAGTATTGACTTCTAATGACGTCTATTTGTTGCAATAAATATACTGTTGTTGGATATTTAAAGGGTTAATATTTAACAATCAAGAAAATGGCCAGAAAAGCTTAATGAAAGCAGAAGTCAGCTGTGAAGGGCAGAGTGCTTCAAAGAACAAACAGTAGTTAATGAGCACATGGGCCATTATATGCTAGAAAACATGGTTAAATTCTATACAGAAGACTATAGAAGGGTTTTGCAACCTGAGTGAACCACTGACGTTGACAATCACATCAAATCAACTTTATACTCCAGTGAAAATTTCTTTAGTGACAACTCATAATGTAGATTACATTCATTTGAATGTATCTACAATCCCGTCTCTCTACTGGGGGCGTATTTTTTCTTACTTCATGTATTACATTGTCTACAATATTGTCTTGGCTGCTATTTTCTCCTGCTGAACATTTCATTTCTCCTGTGTACCTTGCTCAAACTTTTTAAAAGTCTCTAGAGTTTTTTAAGTCCCTTTAATGAAGGAAAACAATTATTTTTAAAATTGTCTACGAACATTTACGTGTGTGTGTGTGTGTGTGTGTGTGTATTAGAGTTCCCCAGAGAAATAGAACTAATAGGATGGGTAGACAGACAGACATACAAATGTATATGAGAGGGGATTTCTTAGGGAAAACACTTCCCATGACTACGGAAGCTGAGAAGTCCCAGAATAGGCCTTCATATGGCCCAGGATGCCTATACCATGGAGACATCCACGTCTGAAAGACTCAAAATCAGTGAGACCTAAGGCATGAGAAACCTAGGTAAACACTGTCAAGCCTGGCAAACTTGGAGATCTGATGCCCAAGAACAAGAAAAGTATCCCAGCTTCAGAAGAAGGAAAGAGCAAAACTCACTTTTCCTCTGCCACGTGTTCCATCTGAACCGTCAGCTGATTGACTGGTGCTCACCCACACTTAGGGCAGATCTTTCCCACTCAGACCACTGATTCATATGCTAGGCTCTTCTGAAAACACCTTCCCAGGCACATCCAGAAATAATGTTTTATGGGCTACCCAAATATCTCTTAATACAATCAAGTTTGCGCCTAAAATTAGCCACCACATATGAGATACTTTAAGGTAAGTTTTAAACTAGGGATAATTCATAAATATGTATACATATGTATTTACATGAATATATATTTATGTATATAAATACACATATACATATGTGCATATCAGATCCATCTATTCCCACACACAGTTTTCTTTCAAACCTAAAGAATAGTTCTTGGCAAACACCCATGTGTATGTAATTATCTTTCTGAGCCCAGAGCTTTGTGCATGCTAGGAAAACACTCCACCACCAGGTTACATCCCCAACCCTGTTTAGGAATACAGATGGTTTGGAGTGCCAAATGATGGAGTAGATAAATATACAGACCTGTCTTTTATTTTTTTTTTTTTTTCATATGACTGGCAATAGTAGGTAGGTTGATCTGAGCTTCGGAAAGTATAAAACAGCTAGCAAAAGTATTTTTAAAAATAGGCAACTATCTAGTGGACTGAGATAACATTATTAGTGAATTGCTATTGATGCATAAATGCAACCTTTAAAAATTCAGAAATCAAAAGATAAGTTCTCTCATGTCCTACAAGTAATAATACTGTAAATCTTTCTGGTTCATAGTTATCAAATCAGTAGCATTTGGTTAATTATCATACTAATCTAGTTTCTGATTGAACATATTGCCTCTTTCTTTCCCATGTGCACAAACTATTTCTTGACCAGTTAGTTGAAATTATAGTTGTTCCCTTTCCCAGAGTTTTTCTAAAGCTCAACTAAAAATTATCAAAACCTAAGCTACTCTGATGTGATCACAAAACCTTTTCTAACAAAAATCAGCATTCCATTCCTTTCACTTTAATTCAAGTGTAGTGCGTGCCAAGTTGTCAAAAGTACTACTCTCTGCTCCAAGAGAATGCCTATTCCAGTTGAATTTAAAGATGAGTGAAAGGACACAGGTGGATAAAGTAAGAATTGGAATAAAGGGACCAGGATGATGCCATATAAGTTCAGGGAAAATTTCTACCTAGAAAATGACTCAGAAAAAGCTTTACAGAAAACTTAATAGTTGAGCTTGACCTTGAAGATATATTCTGACCAGAAGCAGATTCAGTAAATGAGTTAAATGCATGATTAAAAATGATGCTATTTCTGCCCATGAAAGGTCATGTTCAACTATGTTGGCATCTGTCCTTTTCCTTTTAAATGGGTTTTCTATACTTCCCCCAAACCTGTACTGGACTGTGAAACTCATCTTGCATCAACAACACCTTGTTGGTTAATGAATGGGGCTCAAAACTTGTACTTTTTTTCCTATATACTTAAAACTTATTGTCTCTTTCCCCAATCAGAATAGAAACTCTATTTTCTTGGGGTTGTTTCACCATGGAAATTAAGTGCCTCAAAGAATATCTGGTAAAGAATGTCTATGACTACTCATAAAAGACCGTGATGCATTTTGCTGTCATATGTAACAAATTAGAATAAAAAATGAATTAAAAAAATAAAAATAAAATATTTTGAAAAAAAAAGATCATATAGCTTTCTATTGACTCTTTCTCTCAGGTTAAGCCACTTGGGAGCACTAAGCACTACTCTGAAATCACCATGCTGAAGAGATCAGAGAGAGAGAGAGAATATAGAGCCAGAGAGATCCTACAAGACCCAGATGAATCCAACCCCAGTTTTGACCTTGTCCAGCTGATGTGAAGTAGGCAGAGAGAGACTCTCCCTACAAATATTCCATGAATTTTAGATCCCTGAGTGAAACTGATATTTTGGGTTGATTCTTCTGAAGTATGATTATATAATTTTTAGTAAATTTATGAGATGTGTACAACAATCGTCACAGTCCAATTTTGAGATATTTTCAATCTTCCAAAAACATCCCTCAGGTTCATCTGCAGTAACTTCCTATTCCCACCACCTGCCAACCACTGATTTATTTCCTATTTCTCTATATTTGTGTTTTATGGGCATTTCAAATACATGGAATCATAAACACACTGTCTATTGCACGTGGCTTCTAGCATTCAGCTGCATGAATGTTCTGAGATTCAGCTGTGCCGTAGCATGCCCCAGCACTTCAGTGCTTGTTATAAATGAGCAGGATTCCTTTGCATCCCATATTTTCTTCATCTCTTGACCAGTTAGTAAGCTTTTGGGTTATTTATCCTCTTTGGTTTTTACAAAGAATGTTGCCTTCAACTTTCATATACATGTCTTTTTATACACATGCATTTTCATTTCTCTTGGGAAATGGTAGTGGAAACGGTGACTTGTCTGGTCATTGATGCTCAACATTCTAGAAACTTCTAAACTGTTTTTTAAGTGAGTGTACCACTCTTACATCCTCACTTTCAGTATATATGTGCTTAAGTTTCTTGCCATTGCTTATCTTTTTTGAACTTGTCTTTTGGAATGTCATCATTTTAAGCCGCAATATTATTTTAAGGTAGCTTGTCACAGAGATATATTACTATGACAAGCTTATTATTTATTTTCTGGCCTTCCTAACCACAGAATATAAATTTTGCAAAAGCATGGATCTTCATCTCTACTTTTCACCAATCTCAACCACACCACTTAGAAATTTGCACATTAAAGGTGCCACCAAAATCTAAGGATGGAGTCTTAAAAGTAATCATATTAAGTAAGCACTATTATTTTTACTCTTTGTAATTTTTTAAACTTAAATTTTTTTTTTAAGTACATCAGTTGCTCAATAATACTAAAGACTTTCCAAGTTGGCTGATTTTTTTTAACCTCTCTTCCTAAAATTCCACATACTGAATGATTACATTATTAAGAAAATTATATATGTGCATGTATGTGTATCTGTGCACCCACATACACATGTCTATGCACACACATATACACAGGCACACAAGCAAACCACCACCTCTGGGGATTCTCGACATAAGGCAAACATAATGCACAATGTCAGAAAGAAAGACACACTGAAATGTCAGCTGATAAAAGAAATTCTCAATAAATAACAACTATCTCCCTCTGATCTGTTTGTTAGTGCCCCGTGGAGGAAATATGTAAGGAAAAAACACTTTTAAAAAGTCTTGAAAAATCTCCGCCAACCAGGTCCCTGCTGATAGTTCAGTGGGTCTCCTCTACCAGAGGTCTAGGGGGGCAGCACGCATTTAAAAGCATTTTTACCTTCCCCCAGTGACACACAGGAGTCTAGCTCAGCAGTACTTACAGCATAAGGGCAAAGAGAATAGTTTGAAAAGGGCAGAGGCAAACAAAAAACATTTATGTGGGAAAATTTTCCTAAGGAAATGTGTATATTTTGTTTGAATTACAAACTCATATTTTTAGGAAAATGACAGCTTTTTTTTTTTTTGAAAGTAGGTAGAAAAATTGGCCCATTTTTAGATTGAAAAGTAGAAAGAAGTAATTAGAGGCTGTGATAGAATGATCAAAAACATAAGGGAAAAGTGAATGCCCCTGCCTCAGCATTACTAAAAAGATCACTGTGATACACTTAGAATAACAGATAAGAAAATCATAAAAGTTATTTTAGGGTTTAAAATAAAATAATCCCCTGGCTTTAAGAAGAAATAAAACATTCTATAAAAAGAATCTTTTAAAATGACCTTAAAACTTTCATGAGAGCTTGGCATGGTAGCACATGCCTGTAATCCCAGTGGCTCAGGAGGCTGAGGCAGGGGAGGATCAAAGTTCAAAGCCAGTCTCAGCAATTTAGTGAGGCCCTAACAAATTTAGTGAAACCCTGTCTCAAAATTTAAAATAAAACAAAATAAATTGTTTAAAAGAAGAGAGAGATGGGGATGTTGCTCAGTGGTTAAGAACCCTCAGGGTTCTGGAAAAGTTTTTAAGAGCTTCCCAAATTTTCCTTGGGTAGAAGGTCACTAAACAAATTGAACAAAGGATGAATTTCCATTTTTTTTTTTTTTTTTTTTTTTTTTTTTGGTGCTGGGGATTGAACCCAGGGCCTTGTGCATTTGAGGCAAGCACTCTACCAACTGGACTATCCCCAGCACTTTAACACCTATATTCTTAACCACTGGTCATCATGGAAAATGGTGAAGCATTAGTTTAACATCTAGAATTGATTCAATTTTCATGTACATGTTGACTCAGACTACCAGATAGTTATCAGCATGGGAAAATATTCTTACCCCTATAGAAATCAATTTTCAAGTCTAAGAAATATATACATTTGGGGATTTTAGAGTTTGAATCTCTAGCAGGTTGCATATACTCAGGCAAAATAAACATATGGGCAGAAACATAACTCATCAACAAGATTAAATAGTGAATAGTAAGTATTAGTATTCATTTTTTCTCTGTATTCTGGCAGGCATCCTGTATGCACTATATCTAATCCTCACCACAAACTTTTTTTTCCTCTCTTCTCCCTTTATTGACCTCTATTATTACACATTAGAAATCACCACTCAAGGGGCTGGGGACATAGCTCAGTTGGTTTGAGAAATAGAGTTCGGGGCTGGGGTTGCAGCTCAGTGGTAGAGCACTTGCCTAGCATGTGTGAGGTACTGGGTTTGAACCTCAGCACCACATAAAAATAAATAAATGTCTATAGACAACTAAAAAATATTTTAAAAAAAGAAAGAAAGAAAGAAATCACCACTTAAGCTGGGCAAGGTGGCACACACCTATAATCCCCGTAGCTCTGGAGACTGAGGCAGGAGGATTTTAAGTTCAAAGCCAGCTTCAGCAACTTAGCGAGGCCCTTAGCAACTCAGTGAGACCTTGTCTCTAAATAAAATATAAAAAGGGCTGGGGATGTGGCTCAATGGTTAAGTGCCCCTGGGTTCAATCTCTGATACTTAAAAAAGAAAAAAAGAAATCACCACTCAATTTTGTTTTATTTTGTTTTGTTTTGTTTTTGTTTGTTTTTGATAGAGTTTCCAGAAGCAGACTTTGAGAGGAGAATTTTTACTCAAGTGATTTATTAAGTAATTTCTCTCATGCAAATGATTTATTAAGGAATTGCTCTGAGAATCCAGTAAGGAAGCAGAAGACATGGATCTGGAAGAAGCCAACCTTGGGCGTGATCTTACACTAAGTTTCTCAGAGGGAAGTCAAGCTTTAGCTTGACCTATGAGGGAACTGGCTTCTCATTTCCCTTCATCCATCAGTAATGAGTACAGGGATCCAGAGGCTGGTGGTTCATCTCTGGAAATACGTTATACAGTTTTATCTTATGTTACAGAGGAGAACGGCAACAGAAACACAGTGTGGCCAGTTGACTCCAAAGAACTCTTTCCAACACTCCCGCTCTTCTGCAATTATTCCTTCACCTCAGTTTGTCACTTGTTTTTCATTACCCAAGCATTCTCTGCCACTGCCTGTAAATGGTAGCAAAAGGCAGAAAACTTCCTGCTGACAGGATTCCATAAATTTCCTCCAGATCATTTTCTAACTTTGCCTGTGCCAGCCTTCGTTGAGATCAGCCTTCCTGCCATCCAGCTCCTCAGGACCACAGTGTTCCCTAAGCCGAGGGAGTTGGAGGCTCCAGTTGGCACCTCAGAGTCTTGAACAGTAGAATGTTCTATCACTCACAGTCTCAGGTTTAAAGAGCCTCAAAAGGTAACTCAGAAAGGAGTGGCATGAGGAGGAAGTGTCGACTTGGAGACTTGAGTGTATAAATCACAGAAAGGACTGGAAGACACTCACCATTTTAAAAACTTATCCAGATAAACAGATTTCCCTCCATTTCTCCATGGGTCACATCAAGACAGACCCAAAGGCTTGGTCCAGGCTGACTTGTTCTTTAACCACCAGTTCTGGTTGGGGGTGCGTAATCTATTCTGCTTCTGCATTTCCTGTGGTTATGAGTCCATTTGCATCCATCATTTCCAGGCAATGTGGACACATCTCTGCTCATTTATTTATATCTTCATAAATGTAAAACCCAGGGCCCTATTTATCTAGTCATTCAAAGTCTATAAAACAGTAATGTGAAGTGTAAAATATTCAGTGATTCTAAAGAGAAGAAAGTTCTAAATTTGACCTTATTTCCATTGGTCCATTCATCAATGACGCTCAATATCACCAGCTTGATAATCATACATAAATAAGGATTGAATGTCTAATGAGGGATTAAACTAAAACTACTTCAAAAGCAAGCATATCCAAGTCAACGTTTTATAAAACCTTGACTTGGGTCATAATTTTGCTTGTCATTTTTTTTCATAAAAGAAGATTTATACATCCTATGATAGCACTAACCTTTTCGAAAAATGGCAAGTATACTTCATATATTTAAGTAATTATGAATTATGGTTTCTAAACTATAATATCTAAAAAAAATCAGAGAAAAATGTGGGAAAATTGGATAATTCCAGTGAGAGTAGAAAGTGACTTTTCAATTTTATATTCAACCCTTTATATGTTTAAGTCAGTAATATTACCCTGCCCAGTACTTTTGGTTCAGTGATTCTAATTTTCTTTTACTTCACAGATCATAAATAGGAATATAAACAAGTTAGTTCATTAAAAGTTATTTGCTTGGATACTCACTATACGCCAAGGGTAAGGTGTTTTGTTGTGCTAATGTTGTTCAGGTGTTTAGGAGGGAAGGCATGTTGTGTTCCATGGTGACTTCCATTCAGTCATATGTAATTGGTGGTTCTGCATCAGAGAGGTAAAGCCGAATCACTGCTCCCCTCAGGAGCAATCTCATGGGAGAGAGAAAGAGAAAGAGAGGCAAATGGAAATACTGTAGCACAGTGTAGGAAACACTATGATTGCAGTAGACATGAGGTGCAGTTATGGCCCAGAGGAACAAGAAACACCTCTGAGATCCGACATCTGGATCTTGAAGGACAGACAGAGTGCAGCAACTGGGAGGGGTAGAGGTTGAACAGAGTTTCTTACACATTTGAAAGTAGAAAAAGCTTATGCAAATATACAGGATTAAGAAAATGTGGGGCTGGGGATGAAGCTCAGTTGGTAAAGTTCTTACCTTGCATGCACAAAGTCCTAGGTTCAATCCCCAGCATGGTTAAAAAAAAAAATGTAATTACAAGTCTTTTGTTTCTGGCTGGGGGTTGGTGTTAGACAGGGAGTCCAAGAGGGTCCAGCTCAGCATACTAGACAGTGTGGATGCCGTCCTGCAGGTAATCTTTACAAGACTTCAATATAGTTTATAAGACTTCTTATGTAGTTTAGCCTGCAATTTTAAAAGATCATTCTGGAAAGTATTATGGAATATTCACTTGGAGAAGGGAAAGAAGAGATTTTGATTCAGAGAGGCCAAGAAGAGGCAAAAAATAAAAACCTAAGCAATCATCAGAATAATGGAGGCAGTATTTCCAGAATGCTCCTTTTGTGTCAGACTTCCCATTAAGACTTTGAATGAAATATCTTGCTGAATTTAACAGCCACACCTCACTTCCCACTTATGTTTGCATCAACCACCAGCAATGAAAGCAAAAGAGGTGGAGGAATTTGAACAGCCACACAGCTAGCAATTCATAGAGCCAGGATCAGACTCATGGAGACACCTGGGAGATTTTTTTATGAGGTACAATTGAGAGAGATGAAGTACAGATTAAATGTAAGAAATGCAAAGAGAAAAGAGACGCAGTAGGTACCCATTGACTAGTCACTTCCCTTTTCCCAAATGCTGGTTGGTGAAGAGTAGGTTAACCATGATTGTACAAATGAAGACAACCGGAAACCTGACAATCGTTATGACTTCCTTGCATGACCTGTATCATCAGGAAAAAATAATCATAAGGCCCAGGCTGTGAATAACCCAGTGGCACAGAATCTGTTGGAAACCAGAGCCTATTGTGGCTGGTTGTAACTCCTACCTTCCTGGTGGATGTATCCTCTTCTAAACAGTAAGAGATCCCATAAAATTTCTTCCATACATGCACCATACCCATAAGCCCCAGGAAAGATTTCTATCATTATGTGAAAAAAAAATGACAGATGAAAATTATTCTAGCAAATATCAAAGTAAGGATGCCAAACACCCATAATTAGAATGACTTATATTTCACATCCTCATACGATTTATGTCCCAGAATTCTTTACAGAATTAAAAGCTAAATAAAGAAGGAGCGGGTGGTATAAATTAGAAAAATGCAATGGTGCCATCGCAGGGAATAAATTCAAACCCTCTAGCAGTAATGTGTGTGTTCCATATGTTTTATGTACATTTATACCATGTTACTGAGGGGTATTTTATGTCTCCCTATTTTTTTTTTTTTTTTTTAGAAATAATAATTTCTATAAGAGTTGAGACTGCTCAATAAATTGGCAAATGTTACTGAGGTAGAAAGTTGAAAGGGACCATAAGAAACAACAAATACAGCCCTTCCAACCTGAGTCTCATGAAAGGTTTCAAGATGTGTTTTTCCATGATTAAGGAACATTGGGTTCTATTAAGTTCAATGTATTTCTTTACCAAAACCATATTAAATCATATTCTTTAATATATTAATTGGCAAGGTAAATTTCAAAGATAGTTCTAATATAGACAGAGATTTCTTAAAATGCATTTTAACATGAGCTCTTTTCTTTTAGAAATAATTATCAACATCAGTGTTTTCTAGAACACAGTTCAGAGAGCGAGTCTCATTTAATTAGCTTCATTTAACACATAACACTGAGACATGAAAAGGAGATGTGAAGTTTCTCAGAGTCACAAATTCAGTAGTGACTGAGCCATTTCTAGAAACCCACCTTCTAAAGATCGCCATCAAACTCTGAGTTTTTTCTCTTGCCTTTGATATGTTTTTAATTCACATTATTTCTCATAGAGTGCATTACATCAGCATTAAAATGATGAGAGTTGACGTAGCCGATGATACCATGAGAAAATCCTAACAATGGCTACCATCACAGAGTGCCCCACTACATGCCACATAAGACACAGGACTCCGGCAACTTGGCTTTCCTTCTCACAGAAATGCTGCAGTGCCCTGAGGTAGACACCATTCTCCCCATTTGACAACTGAGGAATGTAACTTGGAGGCATTTGTAACTGGTCACACAGTTTGAAGGAAAGAAGCAAACCAGGGTAATTCAAACCCCATTTGCATCTGACCACCCTATGCTTGGCTGAAGCCAAGCAAAAATTACACTCCTCAAAACATTCACCACAAAACTATTTTCATGATGAAATTCAGAATTAGAAAGTGGACTGAGGCAGGATGATGGTGAGTTCAAAGCCAGCCTCAGCAACTGTGAGGTGCTAAGCAACTCAGTGAGACTCTGTCTCTAAATAAAATACAAAATAGGGCTGGAGATATGGTTCAGTGATCAAGTACCCCTGTGTACAATTCCAGGTATTCCCACCCAAACCAAAAAATAGAAGAAAGTGGATTTTCTTTCTTCTATAGCCCTCTCTCATCCACAGCAGACATTTGGAGTCCATTGTATCTCAACTTTCCCACATTATAAGAGAACAACCAGTTTGGACCATTTTTCTCCTCTACAGGATTTCTCATTTTGAAACACAATGGCCCTAACTATTTTGCTGTTTAAAATGTTTAAAAAAGATCACTGAGATATATTCTAATTAATAAATTCAATAAGAATATCACCACCATTAATCGAGTCCTAATTTTAACTAAAGTTAATGAAAGTGGCTTTAGCTACAGGTAGTAAAGTAACTGAAATATTTTCTCACCAACACAACAAAAATTATTAAAGAGTGCTAGTATAATCTAGTTCTACTCTTCCTGAAAAGTTCATTAATCCAAGATTTTAAAATGGAATCAAAATAATTTATATAGCTCCTCCTAATAGCAAGCATGCAAACCTATCATGAACCAAGGCATTAGAATTATACCTTACAAACCCCATCAAAACCAAATTCTAGCTTATCTGTTCATTATAAGAAAGTTACTAATTTAGAGTACACACCACAATCAGCCAGATAATATTAGAATAATGGCTTTGAAAATTAGCTTATTAAGCCACTAAAATACAGAAAATGTTCATCCATTGGTCTGCTTTGAAATCAGAAATAAATAAAGAGAAAGAAACAGTTTCCCACCTATGTTCCTCAGTGAGCATTACAGGAATATTAAATCTTGAAACACCCATTAGGCATTAAGTAGAAATAATTTGCTGACTTGCTATTTTGTTTCAAAGCTGTAGAGTTTTATTATCAACAATCCGGATCCCAGCAGCAAGGGCACTGATGTGACTGACACCCATAGTAATAAAAATATCACCCTTTGAGTCTTGTCAACTCTTCTTGCTTGAGGCAGCTTGAGGAGATCCCTTGACAGTGATTCATGGCTTGAAACTCAGAACCATCTGCTCTCTTGGAGTCTTGCAGCCAAGGTGAAGAGGGGAGATTTTGCAGCTGTATTATTTTTCCATCTGAAAATCAATGGAAATGCTTCCAATAAACCACAAAAATCTGGCAGTAATTTGAATATGGCAGACATTATCTGCCATATGTTCTTGTTTCAATTGACTCTTTTTACAGTAACTATCGCATTGGATGCCATTGCTCTCCTCTCTTCATGATGTGAAGTGTCAATTTTCCTCCCTCTATAAACTTTCTAATATCCTTTCCATCCCATGCAGTTATTTGTCTGTCCATCTCTGTTGTAATGGGAAGAATTTTTCACCATTGATAAAATTTCAGTCTTCAACTGAATTTCATCAAGTTAAACTGTGTATTTTGTATTTATGGAAACCAAGGCATGATAAGGTTAGCTGATCATCCTACAGCCCACAGCAAATCAATAAAATAATTGGGATTTGACCCCTTGTCTCCCAGCACTCTGCCCAGTGTATATTCCCCTACCCATGAGAGGCTTCAGTGTCTCTGCAACTCTCAGAGAGCTTAATGAGAAACAGTTTGGGGTTCATTTATCACCTAACAAATCACAGGGAATATGACAGATGAACCAAATATTTTGCATTTTTATTGAACCAATTGAGAGGAAATATATGCAATTTTAGAAGGCCATTTTTCTTTTTCATATGGAAACAGAAAATTTTAAAGCTAAGGGTAAAAGTTTATATATCTTTGTCTCCTGTTCCAAATATAGTTTTAAAGATTTCTAAGAAAATCTGGCATATGAAAATTAGAAAATTATATGAATAGAGACAGGTTTATTATTATCTACAGGTATCCAGTAAGTTATCACAGAATTTAAATCCCTGGAACCAGACAGTAGAGTAGGTATGGAGATATTGGTAGGAGATACAGAGGAGATTAAGCAACTCAAAAAATCATTCTCATAAGCTGAATGTGAGGGCTGATTTGGGGCTGCTCCACAGAATTTAATCCTGGGACAGGATTTGACAGATCTGAAAGGGCTGTGCCAACCAAGAATGTGACCTGCTCATACTTTAAGAGAGCGAGAAGAACTGACCTTGACTCAAAATGGTCTTACTGTCCTTTCTCCCACACTAATTGACTACGATAAGTCACCAAGTCAAAACCAGTACAAAAGGGGTGGATTGAACCATGAAAGAGGAAAAGAAAAAAAGAAAGAATGGATGGGCATACGTGGGAAGAGAAGAAAAATAAAAAATGATGAACAGACAATTCACTCTGATTGTCACAGGGAAAATAGCAGTCTCAGTGAAATGGGGCATGCAGAACCAAAGTCTAAGTGGGTTTCAGAAAGAGTATGAGGAAGGGAATTGGAAAGATGGAAAAGAAAACTTTTCCAAGAACTTTGTTCTTAAAGACAAAAGAGGAATAAGGAGCATGAGAGGAAAGTTTTGTTTTTCCAGTTACTTTTACTTTACACACACACACACACACCACATTTGCTGTTTCTATAAATGGAAATTATCTTGAAAAAGCCTCGAGGAAAGTAGAGGAATGCTTCCCTAGCATCTCCACAGTGTGACATCAAAGAAAGCAGAGAGGCAGCTCTTCAGCAAGGTGGGTAAATGAACAGGAATTAGTGGGGGGCTTCATTGGAATTTAATAGTGGACACTCAAAACAGATTGGGGACTCAGGAGATGGAATATAATAAAATAAGGAAGAAATCCCCAGTGCTACAGCTGAAGCAGCAGCTGAAGGCACAAGCAAGGAGGGTCCCTCCACAAACACAGAATAACAATAAGGGAATTAAAGGAGGCCCCATTCTTGGAAGGACTGAGGCATGTCGGGGTGTGGAGAGCTTAGAGATCAGAATCACTGCCTGAATGAACAGTAAGTTGTGCTGCACAATATCCTTGTACAGGGAGGAAGTTGCATTTCTCACAGTAGCGTGAGGAGGACGGCAGCTGGCACAACTGATTTCTGGCAGACCCAAGTCTGGCTCAAAAAACATGCCAGAGAAAATCAAGTGCAGAGAGAGGTTTACACAGGGGAATGCAGGTCTTGGAAAAATCCACCAGGCTTCCCACTCAGCCTCCAAATCAGCTGCTTGCAGGACTGGCCAGGAAAGAAATGCCTGACTGGGAATTTGAAAGGGTGCAGGCAGGAAAGAGTGAGTTTGGAGCCTCAATTAGAGACCAGGAATCTTGGGGTTCACAGGGGCTGTAGTGAGCTAAGAAATAGCTTCTACACCACACGAATGGAACCCAAAGGAAATTCCTAGGGTGCAGTCTCCCAATGTGGACCAGCAATTGCTGGGCCTGGAGTTGCATTGACTTAAAATATAGAGACCAACTTGCATTTAGTGAAGAGACTGGAGCATACCTAAACCTACACCCTGCCTCCAGGAGTTCTGCCTCCAGGACTAACCCTCTTACCCTAGCAACAACCCCCTGAGGGTAGAGCAAGCATGTACTCCAGACAACACCACCAAGGGAAGTTGAAAATGTTTTGAAATCAAACAGAAACAATTGATCAATTTTTCATCAAATTTTTTTTCTTTTCGTTTTCATTTTTCTCTCACATTTCTGCCTCTTTGGCAGCCAATTATTTTTCAGGCATCAGTTTAGTGAGAACCAGGATGTCTCATTAGTATATTTCAATTTGTTTTATATTCTTTTATTTTTACTTTTTTCTATGTTTAATTTTTTAAAATATTACTTTATACATACTATTTTCTCCTGCTGATAGCCAACCTTTATTATTCCCTCTTTCATCCTTTCCTTAATTTTTACTTATCTATATTCTCTCCTCCTTCCTCATAATCCTATACCACTTCTGTTCTCTCTTTGTCCACCATTTGAAATTGTAAATGATTTTGCAAACTTGCTACTTTTATTGTAGGCAATAACTGAACATATCATTTCTGTTTATTGTGACAAATTGTAGACATCTTAGTAGGAGCTATTTGGCTTAAGGCTATATATTGTTTGCATTGGTTGCTGTTATTATTTGTCTCCCTCTTAACAGTGAGGTACTGGAAACCTTTAGGGATACTATAAGTCTACAGGGCAGAAACTATACTGCCTCAGATCCACATTGTTGGATGTGTAGACACACAAATAACATGAAGAAAAACAAACAAACAAACAAAAAACCAAAATTGCCCCTAACAAACCAAGATGTTTTGATAATAGAATCCATTGGCAACACAGTGGCAGAAATGTCAGAGAACGAGTTTGGAATGAACATAAATTAAACTGATTTATGATGTCAAAGATCATAAAAGGAGTGAAATAAGAGAAAATTCAGGAGGTGAAAGATCACTTCAATAAAAAGATAGAGGTTCTGAAAAGAAATCAAGCAGAAATCCTCAAAATAAATGAATCAAAAAACCAAGTTAAAAATTCATTGAAAAGCATCACCAAGAGACTAGAGCACTTGGAAGACAGAGTTTCAGGCAAAGTATATGAAACTATATGAAGACAAAATATATAATCTTGAAAATAAAGTTGACCATGGAGAAAATATATTAAGAGACCATGAACAGAACATCCAAGAACATGAAAAGATCAAATTTAAGGCTTACTATGATAGATGAAGTCAAGGAGATATAAACCAAATGGATAGTATCAGAAAATTCCCCAAACATAAAGAATGAAATGGAAAATCAAATACAGGAGGTTTACAGGACCTCAAATATACAAAATACAATAGACCCACACCAAGTCACATTATTATAAAAACGCCTACCATACAGAATAAAGTTAGAATTTTAAAGGCTACCAGGGAAAAATGTCAGATTATCTTCAGTGGGAAACCAATTCAGATCTCAGCTGATTTCTCAGCCCAGACACTCAAAGCCAGGAAGTCTTTGAATAATATATACAAAGCTATAAAAGAAAATGAATGCCAACCAAGAATACTATACCCAGTAAAATTAAACTTCAGATTTGAAGATGAAATAAAAACCTTCCATGATAAACAGAAGATAAAAGAACTTATAATTAGAAAGCCTGCACTATCCAACATTCTAACTAAAATGTTAGATGAAGATGAAATGGAAACAACAACAACAATAAAAAGTGAAAACCACCAAAGGGAGGAACTACACTAAAGGAACAGTAATTAAAAGAAGAAACTAATTCAAATTATAAACCAAAATGACTGGGTATACAAATCATAGCTCAATAATAACTTTGAACATAAATGGCCTAAACTCATCAATCAAAACACACAGACTGGCAGATTAAAAAAAAAAAAAACAAAAGCCCCAACGATATGTTATCTCTAAGAGACTCACCTTAGAGAAATCCACAGACAAAAGGTGAAAGGAAGGGAAAAAGCATGTCACTCACATGGATTGCATAAACAAGAAGGGGTTTCTATCCTCATATCAGATAAAATGGACTTCAAGCCAAAGTTAATCAAAAGAGACAAAGAACTACATTTTATACTGCTTAAGAGAATTATATATCAATAAGATATAATAACTATTTAACCCCAAACAATGGAGCATCTATATACATCAAACAAATCCTTTTCAATAACAAGAATCAAATAGACCACCACACAATAAAACTGGGTGATTTTAATACACCTCTCTTGCCACTGGATAGATCTTCCAAACAAAAACTAAACAAAGAAACTACATAACTAAATAATATAAACAATAATTTAGACTTAACAGACATATAAAGAATATTTCATCCATCAATAGAACATACATTTTTCTCAGAAGCACATGGATCCTTCTCCAAAATAGACCATATCTTATGTCACAAAGCAACTCTTAGCAAAATACAAAAAATAGAGATAAAAATACTTTGTATTCTATCAGATCATAATGAATGAAATTAGAAATAAACAATAAAATAAAATAAATTGAAGCTGCTCTAACACCTGGCGACTAATAATATACTTTTGAATGCTCAATGAATAGCAGAAGAAATCAGGGATGAAATAAAAAATAAATATGTAGCAATAAAGGAGAATAGTGACACAACATTAAAATCTCTGGGACACTATGAAGGCAGTACTAAGAGGAAAGTTCATTACATTAAGCTCATTCATTAAAAGAATAGAAAACAGCCAAATAAATAACCTAACATTATATCTGCATGCACAAGGCCCTGGGTTCAATCACCAGCACTGCAAAAAAAAAAAAAAAAAAAAAAAATCACACAAAATTTCCATCCTAGACAATGGGTAAATAAAAGAAAATAGGAATGCCAATGTTGTTCTATAGTGACAAATTACAAGTAAAATTGTTGTGCAACTAGAAACTATTAAATAAAATTTGTAAGGGATTTTTAATTTTAGTTTGACCACATTAAAAAAAAAAAAACTTGGAAGAGACCACTCATATTCTTAAGACAAGAAAAACAGAACAAAATGAAAATCTGTGACTTTTCAGGGATCCATCAGAGAAAGGATTAAAATCACTGTATAAACTGCTGCCCCCAAATCCAGGAAGACTGGTAAATAGAGAATCACAACTGGGATGAAGTTACTTGGGGCAGAAGTCATGGAGCTATGAACAGGTAAGAGTCTTAAGAGTTATCTGTGTTGTTTGCTATTGCCCAAGGGTAAAGGTAGACCACCATGAAGGTGAGGACTCCTAGGGGCATAGTCTTATAGTCTTAAAGTCTTCAGATATTTTACTTCCAGGAACCCCACAGGATCTCACAATAAAGTCTCTTCCTTCCCTCCCCCAAAAATCCCTTTGTGCTTTCAACATGAGAAGAATAATAACCATTCGAAATATGTTTAGAGAATTCTCACAGTAAAGACCTACTCTCCAAAGAAAAAGACTTTCAACATCCTTCTCTGATCTGGGGGACTCCAGCTCCTTCTAGCTTTATCCTCTTACCTAGGAGAAAAAAAAAATAATTTAAGAAACACTTGTGGAGGTTACAGTCCTGCAATACAGTCTCATCAGAAAATCAAGGTTTAATCACAAGTTTATAAAGTGTTTCTCCTCCTCCACATTACATTACCACATTAACAGATCTCCAATACAATCACAGAAAACTATAGCTAAAAGGGCTACAGCACAGACTGTATGTAAGAAGGATTCTTAGGAAAACCCAAAGACTTCTTGGTGATACCTATCAAGAACACTAGAAGAAGCTGAAACCTTTAGCATCTCCAGATATAGTAAAAATTAACATAGCCCAACCCCAAGACACCTTTACATAAAATCTCGTATCAATGACTTACCTATCTCAGTTCCTATTATTCATTCTCTCATCTCTGGTTTTTGGCAAATAATTACAAGCTGTGCAAAAGATATGGAAAAACACAATTGAAGGAAATGAAGCAAGCTTCAGAAGCAGTGTCTGACGTAATAGACTTTAGAAATAGCAGATGGAGAATTTTAAATTGTAATAGCATGTGAAAGGCACTAAAGGAAAAATTATGTGACATGCAAGATAGGTGTCAAGCAGTCACATGGAAACCTGGGAAAGAAACTAGAGGAAATGCTTGAAACCAAAATCACTGTAACACAAACCCATCAGCAGGCTGGATATGGTCAAAGAAAGAATCACTGAGATTGAAAATATATCAGCAGAAACTTCCTATACTGAAATTCAAGGACAAAAAAAGGGTAAAATAGAACAAAACACCCAAGAACTTTGGGACAGAGAAAAATGGAGGGGAAAGGGGAGGGGCAAGGACAGAGTAGAAGAAATATTTGAAGTAATAATGGCTGAGTATTTTCCAAAAGTAAGGGAAAATACCAAACCAAGATCCAGAAAGCCCAGAAAACACCAAATAAGATGACTACATAAAGAAAAAATATATGGCACCCTAGGCTTACTATCAAATTGCAGAAAAACAGAAACTCAAAGAAAATTTTGAAAAAAAAAAAAAAAACAGAGGAATAAAAGCTTTGCCTACAGAACGACTGGAGAAGAATTACACTGGACCTTTCATCAGAGACCATACAAAGAGATGGTAGAGTGAAATACATAAACATCAAAAGAATCATCAAAACAGAAGTCAATATCTAACAAGATCATCACAATGAAGGAGAAACAGTCTCTCAAACACAAACTTTGGAAATTCCTCACCAGTAGACCTGCTCTGCAAGAATAAAAATTCTTTAGGAAGAAGAAAAATAATATAGATCAGATACTCGTAGGTATATAAAGGAAGAGTGTCACAGAAGAAATAAATTAATATGACATAAAATATTATATTTTTCTTTTTATCAACTGATCTCAAAAGTAACTTTTTGCTCATTTTTGTGATAGTGCCTCTTGAACCTGGAGCTTTGTACAGGGTAAGCAAGCTCTCTACCACTGAGCTACCCTGTTACTCTATGTTGAGACTAAGTTGCCTTGGCTGGCTTTGAATTTGTGATGTTCCTGCCACAGTCTCTTTAATAGCTATAATTATAGGCATACACTACCATGCCCAACTTAAGAGACAACTTTTTTATCAAATAAATAACAATAAAAATTAATTAGATGATTAGGACATATAGATAGGTCAATTGAATATTAGTATCAGAACTTAATTCCTTTTTTAGTCCATTTTTGCTTTATTTTTAATAGAAAAGATAAAATTGGATATATTTATAAAGTATAACATGATGTTTTAACTTTATTACTTTTATAGCTTGTGGACATTTGGATTGTGCTAGATAGTTTCTCAATTGCTTCAACAGACCCAATTTCTCCCACCTCTCCTTCTTGCATATAGTTGTCAGAATAACTGTAGAACAATTAAGAAGTGCAATATCCTGAGGTGGGGGGATTTCCCCAAACAGCCTGGGCCTTGTTCTGGTCCCTATTAGAGAATGTTTGACCTTGACATAGGGATAAAGAGCCTGGGACAGCCCAGGTTTTGTTCTTTCTTTTGGAAGCCAAATGTCTTTCAAAGTTTTGCCCAGTGAGTCATGTGTCCCTGGAGTATATAACTCCAGGCAGAATGTCTTTGGGGGCCCTTCTTACAGTGTAAGTAAAGCAAACACATTTAAGACTCCATCTACCTTTGGGCAGATTTTTTGAGGATTGGGGGACCAAGTCACAAGGGATCCTAGTCTTTTGTCCTTTCCTGCCTATCTGTAAGTAATGAATCCAGTTCATACAACATGTTGTGTGTGAAGGCAGTCTGTCTTAACATACTCAGGCAACTGGTAATTCTGAAGCCCAGGATACACTGGGCAGAGTGTTCCAATTCCTTTTACAAGTCGTAGGCATAGTAGTGATCTTTGCTGTCCTCCATGCTCTGGGAGTCTTCCCTAGTGATTGGTTATTAGTGAACCTGCTTCATGAATTTTTTCTACTTCTTCACTATCATAAATAGTGCTCCTATGAATATGCATACACATGTATTTATGTAAGTGCATGTTTTCAATTCATTAGGCAAATTCCTCTGCTGGGAAAGAGAAATTGAGAATAGTCTGTTATAAGGTACCTGTACTATCCTTGAAACAGTGTAATATCACTGTGAATCCTTGATACAAACTTTGCTGCTGTTACAAAAACAATTCTTTAAAGAGGCATATTTGATACAGTAAAATAAGAGAGGAAATGAATTCATATAAAATGTGTTGTCCAAACTAGAGAGAGCAGGACAAGAAGGGAAAAGAAGAGAAAGAGGGAGAAGAAGAAGAGAAACACAGAAGTAGGAAGAAGAGGAGGAGAAGAATAAAGACAAAAAAAGCAAATAATTACAGACATGGTGAATATTAATACAACTTTATCAATACAGTGATCACTTTAAATGTGAATGATCTAAATACAGCTATTAAAAGCCAGAAATTGTGGACTGGGGTTGTCGTTCAGTGGTAGAGCACTTGCCTAGCATGTGTGAAGTTCAATTCTCAGCATCACATATCAGCAAACAAATAAAATAAAGGTCCATTAACAAACAAATTTAATTTTTTTTTTAAAAAAAGTCAGAAATTGTCAGAATGGGAGGGGGGAAGCAAGAAGACACAACTAATGTTGTCTATAAGAAAAAGTAGGTTAAAATGAAGGAACAAGTTGGCCATCCCTCAAATGATAAACCTAGAATATACTAGGATGCAGCAATTACAGTCCTCAGAACATCCCCAAAGGAACCAAAGACAGACACAAATACATGCATGTACATGCAGGAGGACAGAAGCACCATGCACAATAGTAAAGAAGTAGAAACAAACCAAATATCCACCAACAAATGAGTAGATAGTGGTATTTACGTACTATGAAATATTATTCATTCAACCGTAAAAAGGAATGAAGTTTTGATACATGTTACAATGTGCCTGTATTCTGCTCAGTGAAAACCTAGAGATGAAAGGTGACATGTTCCATGATTTCATTTACCATGAACAGGTAAATCTACAGACAGAAAACAGACTAGTGGTTTCCAGGGCTGGAGGGAAAGGAGAGTGAGCACAAAATTGCTCAAAGGATGTGGGTTTTCCTCAGGGGTGATGCAAACACTTGGGACTAAACAGAGGTGGTAACTATAGAATATGGTGACTATACTAAGTGCCAACTACTCACTTGAAAATGCATGTTATGTGAATTTCACTCAATTGTTTAAAATGCTTATTTAAAAAGAAAGTAAAAAATGAAGAAAGATACATCATGCTAACAGGAATCAAGAGAAAGTTGGAGTAGCTGTATTAACTTCAGACATAGTAAATTTCAGATCGAGGAATAAAGATAAAGGGATAAAGAGAGGTGTTATATAATAATAAAAGGATCAATGCCACAAGAAGATATCACAATCCTTGATGTGTATGCAGGTATCAAAAACTGTGAGGCAAAACTGACAGAACTACAAGAAGAAATAGGCATATCCCCAATTACACCTAGAGACTTCAACACCATTTCTTCAGTAATTGATAGGTTTAGCAGGCAGAAAATCAGTAAAGTATGGCTAAGATGAACTAAAATATCTATCAACTTGATCTGATTGGCATATTAGAATAGTTCATCCAACAACAGCAACATACACTTTATCTCAGGCTTTTTTAATATTCACCAAGATATAGCACATTCTGGGCCTTGAACCTAAATTAACCAATTTCAAATAAGATAAATCATATAAAATTATAAAATGGCCATCACGCGGTTATTGCCCAAAATCATTGGAAAATATACTGTTCAAAACCCTTAATTAACATGAAACATTATTTACTATATATGGTAAAAATATTTAATTTTTAGATGAAGTATAAAAAATTAAATATCAATATTTAATTTTTAGATGGAGTATAAAAATTAAGAACATATAAAATATTTATAGTAGTTATCTGCATATTTATGGTTATTTAGCTGTTAAAATTTATTTATGTAGATTTACTGGTTTCTTATAATTTAGGCATATTAATAATGTGGTGTTCTAAAGCTCATTAATAAAAATATTAAACATCTTGGCTTGGTAAGTTTGATTTTTTCTTAAGTGAACTTTTAAGTGGCACATAGTAATTATACATTTTATATGGTACAGTGTGGCATTACAACATATTTAAGCAATATGTAATGATCAAATCAGGGTAACTGGCATATCCATCTCCTCAGACATTTATAATTTCTTTGTGTTGAGAACATTCAAAACTCTCTCTACTCGCTACTTTGAAATATGCAATTAATTGTTGTCAACCATAGTTATCCTACTGTGAAACAGAACATTAGAAGTCCTATAATTTCACTTCTAAGAATGTTATCATAATATAAATGGAAAGCTGAGGATTTATATGCAAATTTACTCTATAGTATTATCTATACAAGGAAAATGTGAAACAATCTAAGTGCAATAATAAGAAATTAATAAGTTACATTTTAATATTACAATACAATCACAAAATAATATTTTGAGAAATAATAAGGACATGGAAAAGCAATCACAATATAATAAAGAATCAAAGAAAATATTAAGTGCACAATGTAGAAAGATCCCAATTTGTTTGTATACTGAGCATTAATAAAGGCTATTGCATGTAGTGTGAGAAGAAGTAATTAGTTTTTTTTTTCTTTATAGTTTTTGGTATCCTTTATAAGTGGTAGATAGGATATATAAAATAAATGGATTTCAAAATAATAATTAAGCAACAAATAAATTCAATATAATCAAGCAATTCAATGGACAGTTGATCCAGTGAGTACCACCACAGCTTGAGGAGAGAAGAGGAGTGTTTTATTCCAAGGATAAAGGACAGCTTATGGCAGCATTGTTACCACTAAAGGGCCCGGATTCTTCAGATTCTGAAAACTCTCTGTCATCTAAGTTCAGGGTGTGAAATATGCTGCTCAGTTAGATTTTGGTTACCATATAACATTGTATTGAGAGTGTTCTATTTAAAAAAGAAAAAATGCACAATTTCAAACACCATCTCATTAAAATTATGGTAACATTGTTTAATCTTTCCTTAATAATTCTGAAACCGTTTCAGGGTCCCCACCGTTGCTTAACACCTCTAATTGGTTAACACTTTGATTAACGTAGCTACATTGATTAATACACTCCAACATGATGAAATGCTCAATATTTCTTTTCCTTTTGACTGAATATAAATAATACATTACAAGACAGAGAATATGACCTGTTTCTAGCACTGTTTCTTACAGAAAAGGGAAATCACGCCTGGTCTCACTATGCTTTAACACAGAGATTAATACAGGAAGTTTGGTGGTTTCTGTTGTCTGCAGGTACAATAGGTAGATGGATAAACAGAAAGTTTTCCAGTTTTGAGGGCTACAGCCTAGGTGAAAAGAGGCTTTGTAAATGCAAATAATAAGCTCAGGGTGTTGAGATGGGGGGATGGTCTGGGTGGGCTATGAATATAATCACACATGTCCTTCGAACAGAGAAACAGAGGGAAGTTTCCCTGCAGAGGCCAAAGTGAATGTAAGGACAGGCAGGAAGATTTTCTGGTGGCTTGGCAGTGGGAGAAGTTAAGGCTGGAGCTAAGCAGAATAGCCCTGGGCTCTGGACTCTCCCTCAGATCCTCTGGAGGAAGCAGCCTGCTGCAAACATCTTTGTTTTGGCCCAATGAAATGGGTTCAGAACTTCTGAAACTCTAGATTTTTTAGAAGACAAAATGTTTATGGTTTAAGCCACCAAGTGTATGCTAAGTTTTTAGAGCGGCAATCGTCAACTAATCCAGAGTCCACAATTAATAAAAGGTGAACTGCCAACATGAAAAGCCCACTCAAGTTCAACTCCAGTTCTTTCTCGACCAGCCCACCTCCCCTTCCCTGCCTTTCTGTTCTCTTGTCTCAACATAAAAACTTGGGAAGAATTTAAAAAAAAAAGAAAAGAAAAAGATATATATAAAAGAAATTATTTAGAAATCAGAAAGACCTCAATTTTGTTCAAACAAAAGACCCAATTAATGAACTAGACTTTCTCGGACACAGAACAAGGTTAGCCTATTGTGCCAGTGCTGAAGATGGCTGGTCTGTTACTTCCAGCTAAATCATTCAATTAGCCTGATTCCCTGGGGCTTGTTTTAAACTTCAGTGTCTAAATAGGTGTATATAATAAATTCTATGCAAGAATTCATTTTTTAGTGGACAATCAAAATATAGGTTGTTTTTTTTTAAAAAAAAAAAAAACTTATACCCTATGATGCCTAACTTTAACTGCTTTTTTTTTTTTTTCATTTTAAAGGCTTCTAGAACAAAGTTTTATTCTCAGAAATTCATTTCAGAAAACATGGAAAATTTAAAAATAAAACAAACTCACATTTCTCCCTTGCATTAAAGCAGTTTAGGTTTTCCTCTAACAATTACTTCCCCTTGAAAATCAATCCATTTTAAATGTAATATGGTAATTTATGCCACATCTATAGTGCAGCAACTGAATTCAGTGTGTGCTAGTAAACTAGCTCTCTAGGGGAAAAGAAAAGGAAAAAAAAAAGCAAGAGGAGAAAGAGGAAGACCTCTGATTTATGGCAATCCTAATTTCTCTAACCATGACCAATTTCAGATTACTAACAGCTTAATATCCAGCTTATGGAATTTTGAATATTTATCCATCAGCCCTTATGAGCCAGTCAGTTCTAACACATAGCTGCAAAATGTCAAACCACCTGCAATTATGAATGGTACTAAGATTGGTCTCCCCTAATTGCTTCTTGGATATCAGAAGACAAAGCATAAAAATGAGCAGAAATTATTGAATTATAAAATGTGTCTGCATTTATCACTAGGTTACTGTTTCCAAGGCAAACAAAAAAAAAAAAAAGAAAGATCAGAGATGATATACCTGACTCAGTCCCGAGATAAATCTGGAAGATGAAAGAACAACTTAATCATCCTAATTTTATTAATCTCTACTTTTGTTAAAAAAAAATGTATCACCTATCCTAGCAAGAAATTAAAGAGCTAGGAAAAAAAGATGAAATATGAGTAATTGAGGAGATGAAATTGAGACCTAGCACATCATAGAGGCAAGAAAGTGTTCATGTAATGTGCCAACTTGTGTTTGATCCATTTCACTTTTAGTACTAAGAGTTTCTAATTCTCTCTGGAGTTATTTAAGAAATAGATAGCTACCTTAGACAGTATCAAATTTCCCTTCCCCAAGGAGGACAATAAAATGGGAAGGAGCAGCTAGAAATTGTGATGCCTGCTCTTGGCTAAGGACGAGACTCTTACCTCTAAGGACCGTTTCCATGTATGAATGGATCCTTTTCTTAAATCTCATACCTGCATTTTTGGGCAAGGTTTACATTGAATTCATATTTTACTGATCATTTAGACTAACAGACAAATCCAGGAAGCAAACACACTCAACTGATCTGGTAATTTGATAAAGCTCCTCCCAGGGGTCCAGCCCATTCTCACTGTGTCTACCCCACAGCAACCATCTTTTACCCATTGAGCTCATTCACGAATATATCATAAATCCTTGGACTACAAATGCAAGAAAGGACTGGTACCTGAAAGGATAGCATTCCTCTCTTCCGCTTGAGACTTACCAAATCACTCTTTTCTATCTTAGGATCCATCTCTTCCCATGACTATTGGCATCAGAAATCTCTCTTTTCAGGGAAGACTGAACTCATAATCTACAGGGTGCAGCTCAGATCTGATTTCCACTAGAACCACCACACCAGAAACTTTAGAGGCAGTTTTACTGTGCCCTCAGTGAACACCTCGATGATCTTGAGATACTGTTCTTTGTGGCTACTTCCTTCTGGGGAGTCCTCCCCTGGTTCTGAATCACTCCTACACCCTTTTGAACACACTCCCTTCAAGTGCTTCCTTGGAAGCTTCTCTCATCCAACTTACCATTGGAGAAAAATGGTACAAAACCTTGAGGAGGAGGAGGAGGAGGAGGAGGAGGAGGAGGAGGAGGAGGAGGAGGAGGAGGAGGAGGAGGAGGAGGAGGAGGGTTATTGGAGTGATGGTCTTGACATTTGCATGTTTTCTATAGATTTAATTCAGAATATTGAAACTCTATTAGTAGAATTGAAAGCCAGGAATCTTACAGATGAGGTGAATGGAGGGATTCCATTAAGATTCATAGAAGGCTCTGCATTCCCAACTTATATTTCAATGAGAAATATACTGGAAATCAGTGTGACATAGGGGAAGAGGATTATAGATTCAGTATTATTTAAGAAAAAATTATAAGCCCTCTGTAACTGCTCTTCCTCTAAAGTAATACTAAGCATGTGAGTTTGGTCCTTTTTTTCCCTGATTTCTTATAAAAAGTAAAATATCAATTCTGACTTGAGCTGAAGGAACATTGAAATCATAACAAAAAGAAACTTATTCAAGAAGGGAAACATAAGGGCCATAAGAATACATTAAATATGTTGAAGGCTAACAGAAAAAAAGGAGTCCCCCTGCCAACAACAATGATATACAGAGAAGCTTAGGAATGCAAGGTATATTAACCAGTAAAATATGACTGTTCTAATACAAGCATTGCTCCTTTTGCTTTTTCTTATGTGGGACAAAGGAGAAAAATCAGTCATCTCATCAACCTGAAATTGCTCAGAATCTCAGGAGCCACATCCAACAGTATTATGATTATGAAATATAAAAAAAACCTTATTGCTCACACTATGGAGGCTACAACTTCATGTGAAATCACCAACTGCCAATTTTTTGAAATCCACCCTCCACCACTGAGGAGAAATAAAAGCCTTAACTATGCATTTTCTATCTGTATCTGGTTACTGGCTTTTCAGTTTCCTAGTCAACAAACTAATGTAGTCAGCCACAAACTAATGTAGAATAACCTATTTCTAAATGTGCTTTTGCAATATGGTAGCATAAAATAGTGTTTTTAATGAGTACTTTTCCAAGGACCTTTTTGAGAAGAATGGATGGTCTCACCATTATTAAGCATCAACAAACTTCTTGCTGATAAGTGAAATCTGTTTGTATCAATCAAACATCTTTCCAGACATTAAGTTAATCAATTTACATATTTGTACCAAGTATTGTCCCAACCCCTGTAGTAGCACCTCTTCAGTTAGGAACACATGTGAAGACATTTTGAGACAGAAGTTGTGCTAAGGAGAGAATCCTAAACCTCCCAAATGAAGCCCATTTTTTATCTAAGTTTGGTTACAGGAGGAAATAGCATGGTAGAAATGAGCTCTGACATACTTACATTTCTGATAGCAGTTCTAGAACATTAGATCCATAGTCTCATCCTCATCGTGAGCACATCCTCCAACAATCTTTCATCTTCCTAAGAAACCTGCATTAGTGTGATGGCTGAGAAATGTAGTATTAAATTCTCTAGCCAGTACAAATCGATGTCCACTGCTCTTAAACACTCATTTCCCACTCTACAGCTTCAGCCAAAGTTAAGGGGTTGATCTGAACACTCTTTAACAGAAAGCTTTGCAATTTTATGTGTGTGTTTTAGATGGATATATATATATAGAAAAACATTATTATATAAATCAATGATAGAGAAATTTAAAATTATTTATCAGTGTTGGCAGCAAGCAATCTTATAACAAGGTTGTTGACTGACTTTGAATTGCTTAGATATGATTTTCTTAATTGAAACAACAAAAATTTATAAAGTATAACTATTTTGCCACAGTAAAAATACTAGTAGAATGTCAATAGGAACTAAGATATTCTGTTTCTTAATATGTTATGGTTTGTTATTAATGTATTTCATATTGTACTTTTAATTTTTTTAAAAAATTTATAAAGTTGCAAAAGTTGTTCAGAAAATTCCCATAGACTCTCTACCAGCTTCTCCTAATGCTAACATTTTGAAAACTGTCATAAAATTATCAAAACTAAGACATTCATATGGGAGTAATATAAAATACACCACAAATATCTTCAACTTTCCACTAATGTCTTTTTCTACTCCTGGATCCAATCTATGATCCCACATTCCCATGTCTCTTGGGTCTCTCCAATATGCATGATGTAAGAATTATTAAGTGAAATAAATGTGATATAATCTCTAAAATTTACTTATCCTTTTTCTATAATATGCTCTTTTGTCAGTTGAGAATCTAAGATTCAGTGCTATTTCTCTATACCCAAAGCAGGGTCATAATGTACAACATAGTAAAAAAGAAAACTTGATCACTTACTGTGCTATCTTTGAAAAATTTACCCTCCTGGGATTTCCTTTTCTTCATTTGTAAAACTTAAACCAGTAAAGTCCATTTCTCAGGGTTATTATAAGGATTGAATACCCTATTTTCATTGCATAATCATTGCAGATCTTATGCTGATTTGTTTTGCAAAAAAGTTGATGAGACCATCATGTGAAGTTTTCAAAAAAAAAATGTGCTGTTATAACTTAAAAAATCATTATTACTAAACTGTCTTTGATGTAAAATTAGGATGCACTGAATACTCGTGAATATATATTAATGCAACTGGTAATGATTATATGGTGAAAAAAGGTATAAAGCTTCAAGCTCAGTGTTTGGAATATAGTTAGCACTAACTAAGTGTGGATGCATTAATTATTCTTTTAAATCAGTGGTTCTTAACTGTGGACATCTGACAGTGTTTGGAGACACATTTTAGCTGTCATCATTTTGGGGTGCTGCTGGTATCCACTGAACAGAGGCCAAGGAGCATGCTCAACATTGTACAGTGCATAGTCAATCTTCCAGAATAGAGTTATCTGGCTCCAGATGTCAATCATGCCAGTGCTGGGAATTAACTGATAGAGCAAAACAGTTCAAAAGTCCAACTCATTTAAACAGTGACCCAACCAGAGCTTTATTTTCATATTTTAAAGTAAAGATGGGGAGCCAAAAGGTAAAATCACATGACTGCTCTCCCTGCAAACTAAGGTCTTGGTTGTTATTCTCTGCCATATTTTTGTTCTTCCTAATCTCAGACAACAACCCAAAGAGGGACAGTGTGACAACTCTATAAATAAACTTTCCTTCAATTAAAGGCACAGAATGTAAAATGATCACTTTCTATCTCACTTAACTGTGACAGAGAGCTGATGGGAAAGGAGGCAAAACTCTTATGTTTCCACCTACTTCTCACTTAAGAAAGTGACAGTATTATTGGTGCTTATGGGTACCTTTCCCAGGAATATGACCCATTTGGCTCCCTAGTCAGTGTTCTCCTTGTTAGAATGCAGCATCCTTTTCAACTCCCTGGAAAGGAAATGAACAAATGGGAGATTTGGTAATGAGAACAGAAAAGACTGTTTTCTCAGACTGAACAAAAGTGAAAGATGAAATATTTTCTATTATTATTTTTGAGTATAAAAGAAAATCCTGGGGACTGTGATCGTGTCGTGTGGTGGGTTGTTTACCTTGTTCTCGCTGTGGAATCGTGGCAGCCCAAACACTGCAGTGAATATTAAACCTGACAAATGAGGCTGTAACCATGGTACTGGACACCTTAAAATAACTTCAATATATGAAACATACACTGACAAGGGATGGTTGTGACTTTATAACTTCCCAAAATGGCACCTTGGTGTTTTCTGGGAGTTTGTAGGAGAGGATTTGAATAGAAATCCATACTCAGTATTAATAGCAAAAACTATAATAACAGCAACTAATGAAAATAGCAGTACTAATAAATTCTGAGCACTCAACATGGACCAGGCATTGGGCATAGTCCAATTTCACTTGAACGATCACTGTCTGTTAGTTATTAATCATCACTGACATCTTTTTAAAAAAAATTTAGTTATAGAAGGTTACAATATCTTTATTTTGTTTTTTTTTTTTTTTAATGTGGCACTGAGGATCAAACCCAGTGTCTTACATGTGCGAGGCAAGCACTTTGTCAACCCCAGCCCATCATCAGTGACTTAGTGATGAGAAAATTGAGACATCTCAGAGCTCATAAATGGTAGATTTGAGATTTGAAATTACAGCTAATTGCCAACATAGTCTATTATATGCTTTCATTAAAACCTAGGCTCAATCAAACCAAGTTTGCCTTTATTAATTTAACAATAAAAACAATAAAGCTTTGCGCTAGTTATTTGTGTTTACAAAACCAAGGCCTCATGTAGCATGCATTGCTGTTCATCTTTTCAACATTTTTCAGTTCTTAGTATGTATAAGGCACTTCCTTGAGATCTCAAGAGACAGAGAAACACAGAAGATAGACTCAAAGATATTATATAGTGTGGTATGATATTTTAAAAAGAAAAGCAGAAGAGAGAATGAGATGTTTCCAGGAAGTTGAAAGGAGATACTGCCTTTAGAAATGTATCCATAGTGCCTAGAACTGTGCATGACTTAATTGGGCAATGAATGAATAAATGCATGCATAAAGCAAGCCTGAGCAATCGAAGGTGGCATGTGGATTAACCTCCAAACACACCTATGATTCACAGGCAGAAACAGAAGGACACACTCCGACAGAGCTAATGGGGAGAAGGAGGAGTATAAATAAGACTGGGTTTATTGTCAACTCTGTATAAATAATTTTTTTTCCTTAATACAAAGATAATAAACATTGTTTGTAGAAAATTAAAATAATAAAGATATTTGATGAAGAATTGTAGTTTCCAATAAACGTATTATGCTCTCCTAGGGCGCCCCCCCCCCCAAGGAGAAGAGTAAGAAATCTTAATTCTAGGCCCATAGAAAATGTCCCCTTCAATACTCTTGTCCAAATATGCATCATGTGGCACCCTCAAAATGAAGCTCTCAATTCCATCTACATTTTGAAAGTAAAAAGTTATGTCATAAAATATTTTCAAACAAAAGAAAAGCTGAGAATGGGCACAGATGGTGATTGCCCAAACTATGGATCACTGATCCTTTTGCAAATGAAACTTTTAATATCTTGACGATATCAAATTGAGAGAATCCACTTCGCGCTGTACATTTCCTCGACAAGCATGTGAAAAGGACAACCTATCTCCTCTTCTCCTCCTCAGAAGCTCAGAAAGATTGATCATCACTTGTGCTGTTACCATATGAGCAGGGCCAAGCAGGGTGACTCGTGAAACTTAAATACGATGAGAGTTCCTTAAATCCACGCTGCCCATCATTTCCACATTCCACTTGGTGAAACACACTGCAATAGAATCAAGAATAGAGACTAGCATGGTGCATAGACTTTTATAGCCGGTGCACCTAGGCCCAAATTCAATAGAAACATCCACTGGTAACCTTGTTTGAACTCCATTTCTTTTCACTGCCCTTATTTTTCTTGATGCCCCGAGGTCCTAAAAACAAATCGTGATGTTATATATAAGCCAATTGGTAGCTGCTCTGTAAACCATATTAAAATAAATAGAATTCATGGCTAAAATTAAACAGCCCATGGCAAGGCTCTTGTGTAAGTAAAACTATTGTTCCTTTGTATATTAAAATTGTATTTATCAAACAGAGAAGAAAGAATAAACGCAAATTGCACCAAAAAGGCAACTCATTTTGGACAAAATGATGGTGTGTAATAAAAAGATTTATTGTGTGACTAAAATGAAAATTAAATTCCTGTTAAAATATTTATGTAGATGTGGCTGAAACATTCTGCTGAGAGATAAGTCAGAGGGGCCTTTGGCATTTCGCAGGCATAATCCCTCTATTCTTCTGCCACAAATTTAGAGCTTACAAGATGCTAATGGCACCACCAGTTCCAGGACAGTCTCTGCAGACTACTTTCACTCAGCAGGTGGTAGGAATTTGCACCCATATTTCAAATGTACTTCTATCTCATTACTGGCTTCTTATTTCTTGGTGATTTATATCTCTATAAAGTTCCAGCTAGTGCAATGGGGAACGAGATTTCAAAAAGGCAAATTCTGCATAATATGGACATTTATCATTTTCTTCCTTCATTATTTTTTTCCCCCTCATCTCTAGGGAGATGGAGAGAATGACAGGTAGCCGTTAAAGTGGCGGGGGAGGGTGTACTTTTCTTACAATAATGTCATTCGAAAGCTTTCAACATTGGGAATATTGCTCTAAATGACACTTTCTAGGAAGTGGCAATATTATTTGCATCGTTACCTCCCATTTCACTCAACTGTGATCTTTAAATAATATATGTACCTTTGGGAAGTAACTCACTGGGTAACTATTAATTTGTAGAAGTCTTAATCATTTAAAATTCAGAAAAGTCCTTTTGTAATAAGTCCAAATGTAACGAATCTATTTGGTATTCACGCAGATGTCACAAGCAATTTCAGAGTTGTTACACTATAATTCTGCGCTCCTTAATAGATATTAGGGTAGCAGCAGTTGTGTCACTGTAGATAAGGCTCTTTCACAGTTCCCATGTCAAATTCACCTGTTACTGGTGTTTAGGATTTAGTTAAAGTAAAATTACACGCTTGTGAAACCTGACAGGTTCAGGGATATAGAGGCATTTTCCAGGGGCAAGAAAGAGCAAGTTATAGTGAAATAAAAGGCAGAAGGTAGTTATGTAGTCAAGGTGGTTGAATATTATGAAGATGAAACTTAGATATGTAAATTCTCCAATTGTATGGTAAATTAAAAAATTTAAATCAATGCATTTCCTTCCAGATCTTCTCTTCTCAGTACTTCTTTTCAGGAAAGAAATTAAAACATTCAATGGAATATTACAGGTCATGGGTTAAATGAACAAGTACAAAGATGATGTGTCATACTTAAAATTCACTCATATTTTACTTTCTCAGCTAAGTTAAAACTGTCTCATCACCTGACTCAAAATATAAATGGTAAGGTTTAATGAAAAGTTAATATATGTTAATGTACTCGGAACAATTTCATCAGGTGTAACAAAAAATGAGATCAACTAACCATACACAATAAACATACTCACAGAAGAGATTTGGTCCAGGAGCTCAGTGATATCACCTAAGACTCAATTGTACTCTTTGTCTCTTTATTTCCCAGGACATCAACTTCTGAGCATGATAGCTGCCAGCAACAGCCATCATCCTTCCTTATTCTCATTCAGCAAGGGTAAGGAGAATCCCTTCAGTGAGTTCATGCAGAAGAGTAAAAAATCTTAATTCTAGGCCTACAGAAAATGTCCCCTTCAATATTCTTGTCCAAATATTGTGTCATGTGGCATCTTTAAATCGATTTCTGTGCGAAGAAAATAGGAGGCACTGTGTAAGTTAAGGCAACCAGGACCAAAGTCTGCCCCGGGAATTGTAGGTCAAACCTATCAAGGCATAATGGCTGTGAAATCATCGAGTGTCCCATTAGGACTAGAAACCCAGGAAATGAATGCTGTGAAGCGTATGTCCGTGTGTGTTCTAGAACCGTGCCCTTTACATCCACAGCTTCAGTTATTCCTCAGAGCAAGATCAGGCCCTGGGTGTTGGGGACTCCAATTTCTAAGCAAAACGGACTTGAAAATGTTTTGAAACTCACTCTGATAGAAAGAATAGAGGAAGAATTGAAACAGGGTATTTATGCTACAGATAAATGATTCATCCAGCTTCTATGATTTGATCTTGTATTAACTGTGAGTTTTTATGAGTTGATCCTCTTCTTTCTGTGAGAAACTTTATCATTGGAAATAATACAGAAAATATGGTAAGCATGCCTTTACTATTTGGGATTAATTATGTACTTTTAAGTAGAGACTGAAGCAGGGATTTCCCTATTTCCTTTTCTTTTTTCTGTCTTCCTTTTTCTTTCTTTCTAAATAAAGACTTTCACTGGTAAGGTGAACTTTAATAGTGGGGAATACCACCTAGTGAGGGGTCCCTGATGATAGTTGAAGCTTCATTGATGAGAAAGAAAAAAGACAAAAGTTCTGCATCTATATGCTCCTAGCTGTAAGAACAGAGCCTGGGACAAAGTAGGTGCTATCATTTGTGTAAGTATTCTCCCAAAGGCTCATGTATTTTAAAGATTGGTTCCAAGACCATGACACTGTGGGTGGTGGAGAATCTTGAAGAATTGAAGTCCAGTCATTGGGGGAACACCCTAGAAGTAAATATTGGGATACCAGTCATTTTATCTTCTTCTCTTTTGCTCCTGGACTGCCATGAGATAAGCAGCTTATTGCACCACTTGCTACCTGCCATGATATGATACCTTGCTACAGGCTCAAAAGTGATGGTGCCAACTGGTCATGGACTAGAACCTCTAAAACTGTAAGCCAAAGTTAATCTTTTAGTCAATATGTTTATTACCTCAGGTACTTTGTTAAAGTAATGTGACACTAATTAACACAGTAGGCATTTTATATACAATGTGTTACATGAATGGAGAAAGGGAGAGAAATTTAAAAAATCATGACTATGACTCCTCATGAGTCTAGGCAAAGTTGATGATTGTTGATGGTGAAGAAAGAAGGTTATGAGGAACCTCAAATTTTTACTAGCCTGCAAGTTCTTTCCTTGTCCATCTGGGAAGGAGCAGTACAGTCAGTAGGTTTTGACAGGTGCAATCAAAACAGCACAGGCCAGGTGTGTATTCCATAGCCTTGAGAAATTCAAGAGTCAAGCATCTGTCCTTCCATAAACAAGCTACCAAGAACATAATCTTAGTAAGAGAAAGCTACATTTAGAAAGTGAACTTCTGAGTATATTAAGCACAACTACACAATATAGTCTGGAGACAAGTAGGGATAAGTAATACATGAATTCCTTAAAATATTCTTAATTAGTTGTAAACAACACTTGTAATGGTCAATCTGAATCTTCACCTTGATTGGATTAAGAGATGCCAGAGATTAGGAGGTTTCTAGGTGTCTCAATGAGAGTATTTCCAGGAATTATTGGCATGTGGAACAGTAAACTGAAGTGGAGACCCATCCTACGTGTGAGCAGCAATGTCCAATAGATTAGAGACTTAGATGGAACAAAAGATGGAAGAACAAAGAAACAGCCATTGAGTAAGCCTGATTTTTTTTTTTAAAGGGTTCATGATTGCTACTGCTAAGGACACCAGCTCCTTCATTCTTCCAAAGTAAACCCTTCAGTGACTCTACAGGAGTGTCCAGGCCTTCCATGTTGGACTGGGGCTGCATCATTGATCACTCTTGTTATGAGACTTCAGCTTCTTGGAAGAAATAGTTACTGGTTCCTCCAGCTTTCCAGCCTGCAAATGACCTGACTATGGGACTATCCAGCTTCTGATCATGTCAGCCTATCTAATAAACACGCACACACACACACACACATATTTACTCTAATAAGTACATTATATATATATATATATATTCATATATGTTCATATATATGTGTGTGTATATATATACATATATATGTATATATATATATATTATATATTCATATATATGCTGGTAGAATACCTGGCTAATACACCAGTTCACTTCATAATTGCACCAGCCAATTATGAAATCAACCTAAGTGTCCATCAATAGATAAATTGATTTTTAAAATATGGTATACATACACAATGGCATTTTATTCTTCCCTAAAGAAGAACAAAATTTGTCATTTGCAGGAAAATGGATGGAATTAGAGAAGATCATGTTAAGTGAAAAAAGCCAAACTCAGAAAGTCAAGGATCATATAAAAGTTTTCTCTTATATGTGGAAGCCAAAGAGGAAAAAGAAAGAACAAAAATCTAATGAAAATGGAAGAAAACCAATAGGGTAGAAGAGGGTGGGGGCTCAGGAGAAAGGAAAAGGGAAGGGCAAGGGAAGCCAGGGAGTGAAGTGATCAAAGGAGGTTATGTACATGTACAAACATGCCACAGTGAAACCTACCATTCTCTATGAATATACATGAGGTATAACTGACCTAATAAACTTGCTTCAAACAGAAAAAATTATCTTAGTTAAACGCCAGTAGCAAACCAATATTTTAAACAAAATGTTACCACTTAAATTTTATTGCATGGAATTTATTTAAGGCATGAGGCTCTATCTTCTTTAAGAGACAGTCTTATGACTAATGAAAACTTATTTCCAGTGTGTTTTATGTTTGAGCAGATCTTAAGACCCACTAGTTTCCCACTCACCAAGATAGATGTGTTTATAAAGGTGCACAACTCAGTCAAGGTCACATAGTCCTTCCTGACATAGAGTTACATTTCTCAAGTGCATTTCAATAGTCCGAAGTGGTCAAAAGCAAATGCCTACGTTAATATGCCTCAATATGAAAGTAGAAATATCCCCCTGTCCAGAAGCCCCTTAGGTGTTCTTAATTGATAATAACCACTCTCTTCTAAAACAACAACTATTCTGAAACTTGTGCTAACCTATTACTTTTGTTAAAGTTTTAAACCTACACATTCATCTTTAAAATAATATACTTTATTTAGTCTTTGGCAAATTGAGTATACATATTTTGTGAATATATACAATTTATACAACTGTATTACAGATATCTTCCATATACATTCTATCCCTTTAGATAACCATGTTGTGGTTCTTAGAGCTTCAGTTTATTCATTTTCATTATTTTTATGTATTTGAAAGTCTGATTTACCATGATTTATTCATCCATCCTACTAGTGATGGATATTTACATTTATTTATATTTTTCCAAATTGGAGACCTTATAAAGCACCATGCTGTGAACATTCTCATATATATGTCTTCATGCAAATATGTGACTCTCTCTAGGGAATGTAATCAGTATTAGAATTGATAAGTTATAAATACACCTTTCTCAAACTAATAGATACTTCATATCCGTTTACCCATAAGAAAGATTCTTTGTGACAGAGATTTATGTGCAGGAAGTGGACTGAGGAATGCCTGGGGACTCAACAACTACAGGAAAAGAGAATGAAGTGAGATTGGGCAAAATAAAGCCACAGTCAGCTGCAGAGAACTGAAGCTGTTGTGATGCTTCTGTGTTATTGAAAGTTGAAGCAATGGGGCTCAGCCATTAGATGCCCCCATTGACCTGAACTTAGATACAGGCTATTCCCAAGGAGAAAGAGTGGCCGTTGTGTGAAAAACTGTTCTTCACATGAGAGCAACTCTTGAAGAGGGTTCAAAGGTGAGGTCTATTCCATTCCCATCCTTTTCATCAGTTGGGAAAATAAGTCCTTCAGTTCATAACAGCAATCCGAGCCATGTAGTACCATGTCCACTTATTAGGTAGTATGACTGCCTTTCCAAAGTGGCCATTCATTCAAACTTTTAAAATTATCCCTTGCAGAATATCAAAGGGAGGTATACATCTTCAATTTCCTCTTGGCTTTGCAATGGCCACCCAAGCTACATGGAATGCAGATGTGCAACAAATTCTCTCCTCTACTCTTCCATCCAAATGAGGTCTTTGGAAAGAAAAAGAGGAGACAGAGTTTGAGAAGAGTTAGAAATCCTTTCTGATACATGGAGATAAGGGGAGGACTTTTCTCCACCAACAGACAGGTTTGAAGAATAAGTGAAGGAGTTTACTAGGAGAGGGACCCAAGAGGTAGAAACCATTGGTAAGTATCCAGTGAGAGTCCACTGTGAGAGGAATTATGTTTTCCTTGTTATTATCTATGCTTAGCCAGTGGTTACCAAGCCCTTCTCTCCACCTTTACTCAGGGGAATGAGCCTAGAGTCTTATAGACATCTCACCAGTTTCCATCACTGCCACTCTTGATCCCTTAGCAGGAACAGGGTTTGTTTGTACTAGATTTTGTCTGATTTCCCCTTCACACTTGTCATCCCGAGAAAATGATGTAGGAACCTATATACCTTGTAGAGCAATAACAGGAAAGCTCTGGCGTTTGGAAAGAGAGAACTGAACTTAACAAGTTTACAAAACTTTTGAACTGTGAAATAATAAATGATATTTCCCCTCACATAATTATTTCATACTCTGATGCCTTATAAATTTTGGGTTTATGCCCTACTCTAAACATTACTTTGATGTCAAAAGCAAACCTTATTTACCCCTTGCAAGGACAAAGAGAATTACACAACTGGGGCATGAATATCAGGATGCAGCTTCAGTCAGCTCTGATTTTCAGGGATTTTCAAGTTCAATGTTTTAAATGAATGAATCAAAATTCTCCTCCCCAAGTAATCTGTTAATTAAGGGATTGCTGTACCTCTGACACTCCCATAATTTATCTGGGAGGCTTTTAGGAAGCTGATATTCATTTCCTCATTTTCTTTCTCAATTAAGAAAGAGCAAGTGAGTTCAGATGGCTTGTCTAGGGTCACAGAGCAAGTCAGCGGTGAGCCCCTGAGTCTATTAATTCCAGTCAGACAGAGTGCACTGGGCTTTGCTCATAGGCTCAGCTCAGCCAGTGACCACTGAATGGACAAAAAGTCAGATATTTGCTCCTGAGATTTTTCTCAGGGTGAGATCCACTGACCTGAAGAGGATTGATTGAGCCTTCTATATTGCCAAGCCCAATGAGGATAGCTCACTAGTAAATTAAACCTTGGCTTATCCTTTCTCCTTCAGCTCTAAGCAATATTGAGGGATGAATCAGGAAGACACCACATTTTCAAACACAGTAAAAGTGACTAACACAAATGTTTTACCAAAGCATTTTTTGTCCAATTTCCACAACCAAGAAATGGGATAAAAATCACAGCTATATAACATTTCATAACTCATAAAAATGCTTGTGATTGATATTTGCATAACCCTGTAGGCTTTACAGACCCTGTTCAAAATTGACCCACCCACAGAACATCAGAAGCCAGGTGAGTGTTCTTTTATCAGTTGTAAGGAAATGGATAAACACAAGTGTGTTGTAAACAGTTCCATCAATACTGAAGCATGTGCTATAAGATAGAGAAAGCTCACCCTCACATCTTTCATTATATCCTTCAAAGGTATATGTCCTTTCAGACATTTTATTATGAAGTGTCATACCTGTGTGTGTGTGTGTGTGTATACACACATTATATGAAAATAAGATTGTATTATACCTACTTTTCTGCAACTTCTTCCTGCTGCATTCTTGTTTCCTTAAGGGAACTTACTCCTTTCCGTGGTCAGATCAAATATCCCTTAAGTCATTCTCTATTCTTCTCACACATAAACCAGTCCAAGAGCAAATCTTATAGATTATACTTTAAATAGAGCTCCACCATCATCGTCATGCATCAATCTTCCATCTTCTCTGAATTGTTACAGTAGTCTCCTGAAGTTATTTAGCTGTTTTCCTTTCCTCCTTCGCTCGGTTCTCAAAACAGCAACCCTGGCAGTCCTGTTATAAAATGAATCAGATACTGTTCTTTGCTCAAAACTATCACATCTCAAAGCAAGAGTCAAGGAGCACTAATCAGGAGTAAAAGATCCCCCAACACACACCATACCATTACTTTCCTGCCTTCTTCTGCTTTACCTTATCTCTATTTCTACAACCTCCCTTCTGTTCCTCAAACAATCCCACCGTGACCCTTATATGTGCTGTTTCCTCCTCCACAATTACCCTTCTGCCAATCATCCACATGGTCAGCCTTCTCCAGGTCGGAATTTACAAGTTGCCATCATAAGGTAGCCTTCCCTGGCCACTGTGTCCAAAATGTCAGTGTCCACTAGTATCACGACCCATTCCACACTTTATTTTATTTCTCCTTAGCATGCTTTCCTACCCAATATGTTATGATTTTGTTTTCACTTGTTTGTTATGTTTCCTCCAGGCAGGTGTAAGCAATGAGAGGATTTCCCCCACTATTGTAGCTTTGTTATCTATGGGCTATATTCAATTTTTGAGTGAATAAATAAAATAAGATCAACAATGAACCAGAATTTTTAAACTCAATTATTTCATGTCTATCCTTCTACGATACTGTATATGGCACTTTCTAAGGCTACAGAATATTTCATCATGTAGGTGTAACATTTTTAACCATTTCCTTCTTGATGAATGTTTATTTCCAATTTTTTGCTATTTTCATCTTTTTTTTTTTTTTTTTTTTTTTTGGTCAGGCACAATTGTATGTCATCTTACTTATGTTTAACAGAGAAAGTCAAACCGAATGTACTCCTGTGAGTGAAGAAATGACATGTGCATCTGGTTTTCATACCCAGACTCAGCCCTTGGTCCCCCCAGGTGCATTTCACCATCCCCATCTGTTTTATGGTGCCTATCTTACCCTCTTGACACTTTTACTTTAAAAAATGGACACCGCCATGTTGATAAGGAAGAAGAAGAAAGACTTTATCTTCCTTAAAACTCAGCAAAGCATGAAAACTGGTCAACAATTCACATAAAATACGTACGTACAATGAATGTGTAAGGGGAAGCACAGAGGAAGAGGACTATAAAAATATTTCAACAAGAACATGAGAAAATAATGACCACTCCAAGAAGAGGAAAGTAGCCAGATACTGTGGTAATTTGAATTATGAAGCTTTATGGCCCTATAAGAATATTTTCATGAAATGCAACTATTTCTATACTTGACTGTATGTTGCCTGATAATGATGTTTGTGTCTGAAAAGACATATTAGGGTTAGAAAATAGCACAAATTGTATGCCCTGAATACTTGCTTTCATTTTCCCTAAATATGAAAAGTGGAAAAAGGGGGACTCAGCCCTTATATAGTCTAAAATCCCATGAACAGTAGTTAAGATCATTGTTCTCAATTTTTCATGCCCTTTCTGCTTTAGAATGATGTATACACATCCTTTGCCATTCGTCTTTTTGGTTTCTACCATTAGAACAGATACCCGTGTCCTTTTTCCTTGGCTAATTTGGGGGCTTGGCTGCATCATGTGCTTTTGTTAATGTAAAATGTATAGGAAGTGACAGCATGCCATGTTAAGGTAAAGAACTTAAGAAGTATGATGTGTTTCTGTTTATGTACTTACATTCCTGGGATCACCTTGAGAAAAACAGGTCCCCCAAAGTTGATGAACTTTCAATGTGGGACACAGAAAGAGACAGATCAACTTGAACTTGACAGGAGCCTGGAGCCCAGCCAAGTTTATTTGCTGAACTGTAAGAAAAAAATGTTGAATATTATATTCCATAAGTTTGGGGATTGTTGTTATATAGCATTATTGCTGCAATAGTTGACCATTTCGTTACCCAATGGACTGCCCCAGCTCTCCCTGCCTTTACCTGCATGATAGCAGAGCCAAATGCTATCCAGCTGGCTAACATCAAGTCTCAGTTCCACCACTTTATGTCCATGTGACTATGAGCAAGTCATTTAAATATATCTAAGATTCAGTTTCTGTATTTGTGAGCTTGAAACAGTAAAGCAGTGGGTACAGGGGCAAAGGAGATAGTGTGTAAGAAGCAATCTTCACATGGTAAATCTTAAATAAGTATTAACACTTGTGCTGGTGGTATTATTAGTATTATTACTATTATTTTATTATTATTCTCGCAACTACTCAGATTGCCAGCTGCCAACGAAGGCATCCCACTTGACCATGTTCCTGTTAGTCATTTCGCCCTGTGTGGGAAGCATCTTGTGTACCAGCATCCTTTTCCTGACCTTTCCCCCTCTCAAAAGTCCTTGCAGAATCTGGGCTTCAAAGTAACGTCCAAAGGTATTTGCTACAAGGCTCTTTCCACCATCGTTAGCTAGAAAAGGAGAGGATGCAGAAGAAGGACAAGAAGAGCTTAACTCAGGTTTTAGATCTGAACACTGCATTCCCAGAGAAGCAAGCAGCTTGCACTCAGATCTCACGCTTTCACTTACCACAGAGTCCTGGCAGACAGAGGTATGCTTTGGGGAGTCTCTAGGACTCTCATGAAATCAATTATCAGTTGATATAATTCAAGTCACATACACAAGTGGAACAAGCTTTACCCAGGTGCCCTCATTGATTGAGCTAAATATAATTTCTGAGAAAGTTTCCTTATCCCAAACTGCAGACTTTTTTTTAAGTGAGGATTTGGCCAAAAATAGTACTGAATGGAAACCACACATAGTAAGGAGAAAAATCTAGAGTACTAGTAAATGACACTGCTATCTAAGGCTGTAGTTCTCCATAAGCTAGTTCAGAGTCATGTTTAGTACCACAGTGCCTTGAATTACAGTAAATTGATAAACATCACTACCCATGATTTTAACATGGTTGATCTCATTCTAGAGGTGAGAATATTTTATTCTTTATGCTTGGATTCTACGAAAAATGTGACTAGTCAGTTACAGAAAGATTAGAAGTTGTTATTCTATAACAAAGGACATGACAGTGATCCAATTAGTCAGGGTTCTCTAGAGGAACAGAATCAACAGGAATTATGATTATAAAAAGGGGATTTATTAGATTGGCTGACATGACCAGAAGCTGCATAGTCCACAATGACTATCTGTAGGCTGGAGAGCTGGAGAGCTGGAGGAACCAGTAGCTGTGCAGTTCAAGAGGTTGAAGCCTCAGAACAAGAATTATCAATGGTGCTATCCCAGCCTGAGACCAAACGCTTCTGGAAACTCCCTGGAGAATCACTGGCAGAGCCTGCTTTGGAAGAGTGAAGGAGTAAGAGTCTGATATCCTCAGGTGATCACAGAAGCAATCAAGAATTCCTTCAAAAAGAATCCAGCTTGTGTCTGTTGCTGCTTCCTTGTTCTTCCATCCAATCCACTTATTGGACAGTGCTGCCCAGGCTTAGGGAGGGTCTCCACTTCCTTCTCTATTCCACATGCTAATCATTCCTAGTCAGGCCCTCATTGACACACCCAGAAGCCTCTTAATTTTTGGAATCTCTTAATCCAATCAGGTTGACAATTCAAATTAACCATTACAGTAATACTCTTCTTATATCTCAAACTGGAGGTCAGGCCTGTTAAGGGACCCTATTGGTTCCCTGTTTGACTTCTCCAATTTTAGGTAAAATGACAGAGAAAAATAATCCACATAAATATTTTAAGGAACAGAAATTGGTTTTGTAGAAACATTAAGACCACAGAGTCTCCTTGGAGAACAATAATGAGGAGTCCAACCTTTGACTTCTGGTTGAATTCTTTTGCATTTTAAAATCTGGCATCTATCTCAGCCATTTTCACCTATTACCTTCTTGAGTATTTTTCTACTTTTTAAATTTTTTCTTAGTCACCTCTTCTCCCCTGAAAAATTAACACCACAGATATATTGCATGCATACTTGATATTATTTTGTGCTTTATATTTAAAAAATAGTTTTTATCTTCCCCCTCCTCCAAACAAATTTATCCCTTTGGGATGATATAGCCCACATTTCCACTGAATGCTCTAAATAAAACATTAGTGTATTGTACATAGTTAAACTAAGCTATGCAATCAATGTGGTATAATCTGTAACATACATCTGTATCATTCAAGAGTTCATTAAAAATATTTTCTGAATCTTTATTATGCCCTTTATTTTTTAATAATTTTAATGTGTGTATGGTATTGGGAATTGAACCCAGGGCTTTGTGCACACCAGGTAAACACTCTACCATCAAGCTACATCCTCAGCCTGTTATGTCCTTTTTAATAGAATAATAACCTCTAATTTTTCTGTAAGTCACTAATCAGAATTTTTGGAGGCCTCCAAGCATAAAGAATAAAATATTCTCGCCTCTAAAACGAAGTCAACAATGTTAGAATCACAGGTAGTGATATTTATCAATTTGTCATGATTGAATAATTTCAAAATAATCAAAGGCAGGGGAACATGGAATTACCTCATCCCTTAGATAAATTTTATTCATCTTGATAAAACTGTCTCCTTAACTCAAAAGGTCTTGTGGAGTTTGCTGGTTGGAGAGGTACTCAACATTATTTTTTTTTTCCATTTTACATCATCATTTCCTTATGAGAAACTACCTCTGCCCCGTTGTATGCCAGGCAGCTGGAAGAGTGCAAACAGGTATGGGATACAGGTGCTCTGTTCTCTTGACTCTCCTGCTGGTTCTAAAGGAAGGATCTGCAACAGCACTTAGCCAGTCAAGCACTCTCTTCTGGAACTTTGAAACTCAATAAAAACAGGACCTGAGAAGCAAGGCAACTTCTCAGCATGAAGCAGCTGCTAATGGAAATCCTTCCTAGCTTTCTGGAACCAAACTGCAAGACCTCTACATATAAGTTCTACATAGAAGGTCAACAGCAAGAGCAAGACCTCTCTCTGGAGTGTGAGTCTTGATGTGTCTAGCTGTGCCCATCCAAGCACAAGTCTCCATGTGCTGCCTGATCTCTCCCCCTTCACAAGCCCAAGTGCTGTTACCTTTTAATTCCATTTTCCCACTGTTTTCAGCATTTTTTTTACTTAAATTATCAAGAATTAGTTTTCACTCCTCCAAACCATGAAATTTTTTAAAATACCAGAAATTTTGTAATAAATGAATGACTCACTTACTTTGGTATGACTCAGGAGAAGAATCTTAAGCTCCACTGCCCAATAAAGGTACACACTAATCTCACATGACTACTTGTATTTAAATTAATTCAATCAAAATTAAATCAAAAGAAAACTCTAGTTGCTCAGTCACACTGGCTATATTACAAGTGCTCAAGAGCCACATGTAACTAGTGGCCACCCTACTGGATGGCACAGAGATAGATTGTTGCTATCACTGCAGAAAGTCCTACTAGAGAGAGCTATTCTCATGTGTCCAGGGTGCATGGTGAAAAATGAAGAACATGTCAAGAAATCCTCATAGAAAAATCAAATTTGGCTGATTAGTTTCTAAGTAGTTTCTAAGATTTCTAACCATGGTAATATCTCTGGTATAAACAGACTAGAATCTAACCTAGTACTCTGTACATGGTAATCCCCAGTCAATGTGTATTGAATTAATGATTGTGATATCAGAAGTTTCCTGAGCTGTGAGAATTAATAAACCTCCCATCTGTGCTATGTTTGGACTGTTTGGTGATTTACTTTCCATAGGTCATTTGGAAGAAATTAAGAAAGCAGGTAATACCTCTTCGGTTTCTATTACTATAAAAAAAATGCTGAAATGAGATGATAAATGTCTGTTTTGAAAGTAAAATAATCTACAGAAGCAATGCTCAGAGTGCATTCTGCACAGGTTCAAAGGTGTTAGTCTATTTTTAATAGATGAAGGGTCCTGGTAAAATAAATTAGGATAACAAAGGCTATGTTAAATAAATGTAGGTGGATATGATTTTGGGGATACAGACTAATATATTTTTCTCCAGACAATTGGCTTTCTTCAAACTCCTACACAGTCTCAATTAATACCACTGTTCTTTTCGGTGAGCAGTGCCTTAGGGATGTGATACAATGGAAAGCAGAGGAAATAGCTGCCATCTCCAGCTGCTTTCCCAAAGTCGAAACCCTTAGGGGGTTAAACAGTTCTGGAGGCAAAGACAAATGATTGGGGAGAAATATGAGTGGTGAGAGCAGTGCCTACAATCTGCCCACCCCCAAGAAAGATGACTTTCTGGACAAGGGGGAAATGAAAGAAAAAATAAATAGGTAAGAGAGCAGTCACTGGTGATTTCTAGAAGGAGCCGCTCTGAGTCTCGCCCAGAGAAGTTCAGTCCCCGCAGATGAAAGGTCTGTGTAGTCTGCAGAGGAGTGCTCAGGCAGCCTGCTGGAGAGTTCTCTTCTCTGAGCAGCAAAATTACAGCAGCATGCTTCCTAAACAACCACACTCAGCCTAGAAGCAGACGAGGGAGGCTGGAACTCAAAGGGGCAAAGCAGACACTTCACAAGCCCAAAAGTGCTACTTCTTTTTAATTCCATTATCCCACTGTTAAGCTCCTTATTCAGTTGTGGCCTGCCTTGACTGAACATGCAGAGCACCAGAGAGGATGAAGGACATAACACAGGACATTTTGCATGCACAGATTTCTAATAGAGCAGAAATCCCTGCTCTTGGGGCAAGGCACTCTCAAGCAGAGCAGAGCCCCATGCTGGGGGTTACTTTCCAGTGAGTGGTTTAGGAAAGCATCACTTGCTGCAAACTGGAGCTAGCAGACATTTGCAACCGCTGAAGACAAGTGGTACCTCCACTTTCCTGGCAGCACAAGGAGACTTGTGCTTGGATGGTCACAGCTGAACACATCAAGAGTCATACTCCAGAGAGAGACCTCGCTCTTGTGACTGACATTCTATGTAGAATTTATATGTGAGCAGTCTTGCTTTTTGAGTGCTAGTTGTTTAGAGAAGAATCATGACAGTCCCAATAACCCTATTTTCATGGAGCATTTTGGAATACACAAAAATGCTTGTTCAATCAAATGGCTGTATTGTAAGGTTAATGATCATTATCTCAGGGTGGGAAAGTAGGACTAATGTTTTAATCTTTCTACTCTTTTAAATTTTTCAAAATAATTATGTATTAGTTTTATAACATAAAATGAGCTTTTCTGGAAACACTATTTGTACCTGTAGCAGTTTTGGAATAAAGACATTAATTAGATTTAATTTTTGAATAATGATTCCATTTAATGATCCATTTACTCCAGGTCATATAATATCAATTACATTCAATTTATTCACTTGTTTATTCAGTTAGTCATTTTTCCTATTATAAATATTCTTTCATTCAACTATTTATTTTTAAAGAATGTATTACATCAGATGTCAGCCAACTAGATAGTCCAAGGATCATGCCCAGCATAATACTTGGTTCTATATGGCTCACCAGCTAACAATGATTTTTAAATTTTCAAATGGTTTGGGGCAAATCAGAAGAAGAATAACATTTCATGACTGTTAGAGTCTGTAAAAAACTCAGGATGGCGCCTGGTATTTTGCCAGGGGGAGTGGTTTGTGAGGTGGCGCCAGCGAGCCATTAAGTGTGGAGATTTCTTATTGGTTGACTGTTGTATCTAGTTTATGTTAATTAAGATAAGCTGTGTAGAATGTATAAATACCTCTGTTGTCCTACAATAAAGGGCTCCCACTCCTGCCTCCTGCTGTATCAACGTACACAAGTTGTTCGTCAACCCCCTCCCCCCCCCGCCCCCCGGTTATTTTGTTGCAGCCGGACTGCGGCACATGACGTGAAAATTGTGTGATATACAAATTGTCTCTTGAGTCACAATTTCTTTTTTTTTAAATAACTTTATTTTATTTCTTTTTTTTACATGGGGCCGAGTATCGAACTCAGTGCCTCACACATGTGAGGCAAGCGCTCTACCATGGAGCCCCAACGCCAGCCCGATTCACAATTTCATCTCATCATTGCTGGAAGAGGGTTGGTCCAAAATAGTTTTGTTGCTGTTGTTTCTCTCTCAATTCATGTTTCAAAAAACATGAAGTCAGCGGAAGTAGACCAAAGACACATAGTGGCTGTAGGGCTGGCTGCACTGTCTAGCATGGTGACAGTCCCCATGACAACCTCCAGGGAAATAAAACACTATATCATTGCTCCATCTTAAACCCCACCTCTGAAATCATTTATCTCATGATCTGGTCAAACTGGAACATCTCCAGTTTGCTGCACCAAACCAAGACCATAACTGTTGCTACTTTTATATTCTAGGCACAGAGCACATGGTCTTCATGAATTCACTTGAATGGCTTTTCCACCCTAACCACATGGGCATTCATTTCAGAATTTTAAATACCCAGAATCAGGCCACACATCTTTCAGGTGAATCTCCCAATCTCACACAGTTTGAAAAATGACTAATAATTTCCTAATGACTTCAACTGCCTAATAGATTAAAAAAGAGGTTTCTGATATGTTTAAATGACCCAAATAGCAGTTCTAAGCACAAGAGTGTGTGACATTTCTTATAGTTTGTTCTGATTGTGTTATCTATGATAGTACTTTGAGGCAATGATGAAAGGAAATCTTAGATGATAAAATTAAATGCTAAAATAAATTTAATAGATTGGTAATGGACACAAGCTAACATAATTACATTTGTCAGAGATATGTGTGGAAACAGGTTTTTAGATAAAATATTCAACCACACAGGTCTTTAATAGTGGTGTTTAGAGACAAAAAGAGATGCAGGTTCGGGGACAGCAAGCTGAATATGTGTCAATCTGTAAAATTCCTTGCATTACATAGAAGGGAAGGTACAATATGGTTCCCTCCAAGCCACCTTCAAGAGTATGTGACCAGTACAATCTTGGAAACTTTGGGCTCAATCTTGGAAACTTTGATGGGTCCCCCATTTGATTTAGTGCTATACTGCCACCCTTCTAATGTGCTTAACAATTTTTGAAGAAAGAGATTTGCACTTTAATTTTGGACTAGGCCTTGCTAATTGTATAACTACGTCTTGCTCCCTAAACTTATGAAGTGCAGGAACTAAGATTGCATTAACTGGAGTTTTGTGTCTAGAATGCAGGAAGTTGACCAATCCATGTGCTAGCTATTCTCTATTTGTCTCTCTGCTCTCAGAACTGCTCAAATGCACCCCAGGAAGCATGTAGTTAGAGGGTAGATTAAAAAAAAAAATAACCAGAAAATACTGAATATAAAGTTTTGCTTTTCTCATTTACATCATTTCATGAACACTTTATACACATTTAAATGTTCTTTGAGAACATAATTCTTTAATGAGTGTATAAAATTATAAATGATAGAGTTAGTATAATTTAATCATTTCCCCATTGCTGGATACTTCAGGTGTTTCTAGTATTTCCCTATGGTAAATACAAATGTACTTATTTATACATATTTTCCTTTGATTATTTTTAATTTAAAATTTCTACAAGTGAAATTTCAAGTACAAGTAGTATGAAATTTTAAAGACAATTGGTACACATTGTCAAATACAAAAAATCTGCAGTGATTTATAATCCCATCAGTTGGGGTCAGCATTGCTAACAGCATTTGTAAATGGTTATCAATCAATAAGTGAAAATAGCATTTTGATTGAATTTGTTTAAATAATCTTAAACTTTTTAAAATACAGACATGGCTATATAGGTTTTCTTTTTCTTTGAAGTATCTTCTCATGTTATTTGTCCTTTTTCTATGGGAAAAAAAACTAGCATTTTCTTTTGATTTGCATAAGCTTTTATATAGGGAAAATGATTTATCATACTTTTGTTCAGGTTACCATTTTAAGTAACCATTTTAGGTACTATGATTAAGTCTATGATGCCAAAGGTAGTGATTTATTCCCAATGAAAACAGAAAATTGTTTTTAAACCACTACTTTTTAAACATTTTTTCCTGCTCCATGTCTTACTGACATTCTGAAAAAGCATCAGGGTAAAAATATTAAACATTGTGAACATGGTCCAGGCAGCACAGAAACACTGATTTAAATGGAATGTGTTACTTGGGAATGGAGAGAGTGGAGTCCCACTTTAGGGCGGGGCATCAACAGATCACCCTGTACTTCACAATACCTTTCTCTTGTCCTGCTTTCCAATAACGTTTAAAAACTCTTAAATAAATGAAAAATCTTAACTCTAATAAAATATCCAGGTCATAAGAACTGTATATAAATGTACCCTCTAACACAAACCAATGATCTTTTTGAAGTGAGAGCTTCACAAGATGGAAGGGAAGGGTAGGAGTTACTGAAGAAATGACTCATCCTGGTCCCCTGGGTCCAGCATCTATCACCTCCTAACATGTATGCCTTCCTGGGAGATATTTGGAATGTGCCACAATTTTTTTTAAAAAAAGTTAATCACTATCCCAAAGAACAGTGAATCTAACTAATAACATGGCCATTCATCCAGTCTGAACAATAGGAAGATCACAGAAGCATATGGAAAAGACAGACTGAATAAAAGTACTCTTCTTTACTGTCACTTAAAGAATAATGAAGATTTGACCGAATTGACTCCTTGCCAAAATTTCCAGTTGACATGGCCCTTTCAATGTCAAACAAAACCAAGACTTTTTCATTTCTTTGAGAGAGAGGGGAGTTAAGGAGGAAGAAAAATGTGGACAGAGATGATATAATCTTACTTCCCCTAAATACTAGCCCCATGGTTGCCAAATAGGATGAGTGAAGGGCACATCAATATGGCTGATATTTAGCAGAAAATGGTACTAACTCAGTCATTTTAAATATATTTACACCTTACCTGCCTTTTCAGAGATATATTTGTAATCAATTACACTCAACACTATAAGAACAAAGGGCCATTTTTTTTTACCAGAAAACCTTTTAATAATTTGAGAATTAATATTAATAAACAGAATGCATAATCTGATACCCTGCAATTAATGCACATTTCCTTTTTTTTTAAATTTAGAATGGAGAATACAAGAGGTCACAGGTAATAATGCTCCTTTCTCAATTAATGCTGATGAGTCATTGATTGTGAGTTATTAAATAAGACAGAGCCAAAGTACTAGGCAGTGTTCAGAGAAAGCTAATAACTCTCAGACATCAGGTTATTCAGAGACCTTTCTGGTCTGATAAATTATGAAGAATCAGAAGATGATAGTATTTAGCAGCTCATTGTGACCTTAGTAATAATCTGGTATAATTGCCTTAAATAAAAAATGAAGAAGAAAGAATGATCCAAATAGGTAAAGTGACTAAGCTATGGTCATGTAGCTAATTAGCAGCAAAGATTGAAATTGAACCTGGGTCTCCTGATAAATATATCCAGTCTCTTCTCCATTATACCTACTGACAATCCTCCAGAGACAATGATAAATCAAAATTTATGTATTCAAGATTTATTTTGATAAAATAAGGGATCCTTTTAATATCAAGTGAAAAACAAATGGAATGGAAATATGTATATACAGCATAATCTCAACAAAAAAAGAAATATGCAAAATGATAACAGAAATCATCTCTAGATGGAGAGAGTAAATTTTAACTTTTTTATGATTCTCCATTTTCTGCAATTTAAAATCAGAAATAAGATGAATTACACATATAAACAATGTTTAAATGGTGTTATACATGAGAAGAAAGGGTTATATTATTACATATTATAAGGGAAAAATACAAAATGCTATTATTGTATTATATATTATCATAAAATAAATTACGTATGGTACCTTGGAATATACTTAGATTCTTAAAAGAAACTTAAGAATGTTTTCCAAAATACTTTCTGTTTAATACAAGTCTGTTAGAATGACTTCCATTAAAAAAAAAAAGATCCAGGTGTAGAAATCAGCTTTGGAAATAGGGCATATTCTATCTCCAACAAAATGCTTCACCATTTACACTATACCAATAATTCTGAGACATGTTGCAATAAAGAAAATCACTTACATCTGTTTAAGCTAGCATTTTCCTAAGTTATTTGGTCACAGCACTGTTTATTAAGAGGCACCTGATACACTTACTCAACAAGGTTTTATAGAACATATTTGAGAAAACCTCAAGTCTCTCTAAAATTCCAACTCATCTACTCACAAGGTCAATAATATAAGGGTCTTAACTAAGCCTTGCTTACAAATGCTTTTATGGTGCACTTGTAAAAATAACTATATGTTTGGAATGTATAAGCAATTGCACCTTTATCTATGAGGTGTTTTTTAACCTGTGAGTTGTGTATTGAGATAGGAAATGGGAAGGGGATCTCTCTGAATTATTTACTCCGAGTCTTCCATGTTTTGCCTATTGATTTCAATGCTCATGATGATTAATTTTAATTTTTCTTCTGCCCCAGGGCTTTGTTACAGAAGATCAACTAAGTAAGGCTAGAGTGCTATCACTTTCTTATCTTGAACTGGACTTGACTGCTTAACATGAGCTGACTTCCACAACTTGATTTTCAAACCCAGGGCATCCAGTCAGCTTATCAACTTCAGAAACCCACACAAATAACTTGAAATGTAACTTAAATATGCATATCCTTTCCATCTCTCTTCCCTCTAAAGCCACTGAGAAATTTAAACTATTTTGCTTAAAAGTTCCCAGCTACCTCAACTGTACACATTTTAGCTACTCTCAGTTTTTTTATCTCTCAGGTATGAAATAGGAAGAAAAGTGACATCATCTTCAGATTTATGTACAAATTAAGAGGCTACACGAAATATACTTAGAACAGTGCCTGGTACCTAGTATATTGTAAGTGGGTGTTAGATGTGATTCTGAAATATGGCATAATTTTTTTCTCCCTCTGATCCTATTTTTGGCAACACAATCTTCTTTCCTTTCTGCAACATAAAAATTATCGTGTCATCTTTGCTTTCTCTTTTATATCCTAAACCTTACACACTGCACACAACCATTATACAATATTTACCCTCATTATTCTCACCCTATGCACACACCACAAAATGGTCCATTCAATCCATTTCTAAGTACTTCCTATGAAAGTTCTGCTAAATCTATCCCTTTAATTCCATTTTGCATTCTCATTACACTATTGGGGATCATTCTCTTACAACTAAACAAGTATAATAGCAGAATTCTTAGTCTCTATACTTGAAAATAACTTCTCCCTCATTCTATGCTGTAAATAATACACTCTAAATTCTCCTTGAATCGAGACAGTTCTCAGACCACAAGCTATCAATTATTCCTTATTTTTCACAGGATAGCATCTAAACTCCAAAGAGCATTCCAGGTATTCTATAGAAAAGCTATAAATTCTCCACACTGCCCAAACAATATCTATTCTAACTTGCATTTATGTTGGTCAACTGGCATAAAATAATAATCCTGTCTTTTCTGTCCTTTTGAGTGGATTAACCAATCTTAGAGACAGTTCGAATCACATTTCTTTATAAATCCTCCTGAACAGTTCAGTTCTGAGGGGTGCTTTTCCCCATCTTGTGAATCTCTGGCAATTTTCCCCAAATCACATATTTAAGACATATCACACATTTGGAGAAGAATTCTACTCTATTTTGGTTACATACAATAAATCATCACATACGTTTTTGAGGAACTGTGCAGAGAAGACAGATCCATGTCCAGAGTATCCGTTCCCATAAACACAAAGCTTTGTCCTTTATGTGATAGCAAGTGTCAAGGGAATCAACCAGTTGGCTGCCTGATCTTTCCTAGTTATGGTTCCACACTGGAGACTGAGGATTAGTATTCTACTTCTGGGATATTGGACACTCAGCAATGGCTTTAGCCTCCGACATCAGTAAAGGAGGTCCATGTTGCTGAGATCATGCATAATCTCTGTCTTTTCCACCAGGGTCACTTTATTCATAAGCCTATTGAGCAATGCCAGGAGGAGCTCAGGAAAGAAGCTGAATGGTATGCAGAGAACAGGTCATCCAACCCATTTGATTCATAACTATACTGTCGTTTACTAAGGTCACTCATTGGCAAGCATTTACATGGGACACAGGTAATCAATTTTGTTCACATTCTTTGCCCATCTGAGCAGTCTGTTCTCAAACCTCTTCCCTAGACCTCCTTTTCACCATGTTCCAATCATGTTCCTTGTAAGTCCCTGACCATTCAGCCAAACTATTGGCCAAAACTAGTGAATTGGTATGGACACATGTGTGCTTTTAAAATTCCTCCCAGAAAAACAACCAAATGCATCATTTGAAGTGAAGCCCACTGGGAAAATTTCCCTTCACCAGTGTATTGCAGTGATATCTCAGGAAGGGACTGTCATCCTACAGATGTCCATTTTAATTTTGTGCTTACATATGTATCGTGAAGAAATATCTGTAAACAAGAACTGAACTTTTGCTTTTTCAATCAATTGGTGATAAAAAAAATGTCCCACGAGACTCAAGGCGTAGGATGGAAAGAGAAGATAATGTCGTGAGCGTAGGGACCATGAATGTGAGAGCTACTCCTCATAGAAATCATCTGTACCTTCAGGGCCTGCTTGAGCAACACTTAACATGCACCACTTCCATTTATTAATGAGTGGTCTCATGTGTATCTGACTTTAGGGTTTGATGAGCTAGATACCCATAAAGGGCAGTTCAGGTCACAGGCTAACCTGATTGGTGAGCAGGTCTTACATGATAAATTAATTTTAACAGTTCAATCACCCTTAGTCTTTGGATACCTCCCTATATAATACCTCCCTATATATAGTAAGGCACTTGATCTTTTGCTTAGACTCTTTCCAGCCTTCTTCAAAGGGCCCACAGTGGGAACTACTACCATCAAACTGAGATTCCTAAATTCAATGGGAATAATAGGATCCTGGTATGGCAGAGAACAGGTGACATAATCTGTAAAGACAAGGGTAGTGTGATTACTATACTGGTAGCATGGTCAAATCAGTAATCAAGAGTCTGACTCACAGAGACTTATGGTGTTGGCTAGTAGATGATGGTGTTCCTAGAAGAGAAAAGATGGGCAGTTTACTTAATTCTTGCTTAATTAAATTTAGTGAAAGTGTTTTCTGTCTGAAAGTCAGAAACTTCATTTTTATAATGTGATTATTTTTCTCTTTTGATTAATTTTTATTGGTGCATTTTAAACTATATACAATAGTAAGCTCAGAAACCTAACTTAAATCACAAAACAGTCATGAGCTGGGTGCATTGGCATACACCTGTAATTCCAGCAGCTCAGGAGGCTGAGACAGGAGAATGGCAAGTTCAAGGCCAGCCTCAGCAAGGACCTAAGCAACTCAGTGAGACCCTGCTTTAAATAAAAGTTAAAAATAAGGGCTAAGTATGTGGATCAGTGTATTATTGTTGGTTTCAATCTCCCATACCAAAAAACAAACAAACAAACAAAACCAGAGTAATGGCTCTTCAATCAACTTCTAGAGTTGACCCAGTATGCAAATTTGAATTCTTTGAATGAAGGGGAAGCTGGGTTTCTTGAGGAACGATCCTGTTATACTGTCAAATGAAGGCACATAACCAGGAAAAGCCAAAGTCACTCATTGGGTGTTCTCTAAATTACTAAATTACTTATATGTATTTCTAATAGGGAAATAATATTCTTTTTTTCCTTCAATAATTTTATCACCCTTCTTAAAATAACTTCAGAAATTCCTGAGTATTACTATATTAGGCATTGATCATCAAGTACTTGGCAAAATACCTCTAAAATATTTTTTTTATAAAAATACTGGTAACTCAGCAATAGAAATTCTGTATTCATCCTAAATTTATCCACTATTGAAAATACTTCTGTGAACTTTGTTATCACCTACATGAACACAAGGTTTCAAGATAACAAATCCGCCCAGGGCCTGGAACACAGAATTGAATAGGAATATGAGATAAAAGAAAATTGAGAGTGTGTGTGTGTGTGTGTGTGTGTGTGTGCGCGCGCATGCGTGTGCACTCATAAGGATGCTACCTGCTTATGCACTTGTTTTTAATTCTTTAGAATCGGTGTTAATTCAATCAGGGGTGACTTAAACTATGAAAGGCCTTGAAGTAATTTGGAGAGAAAAGATAAGATGTCCTAAATTTCCTCTAAGGCATTAGACTTTAATACCTTATAAAAATTTTATGTTCTTCTTCATTTTTTTGAAAGTAAACTTTTTGCAAAATAAAATTGTCTACTTAACACAATTAGGAAAAGTAAACATGTTCTGGGAGAAAAAAAAATCTTTTATTGAGCTGAAAGGATGATTTATATTCTACTCTGACCAGTGTGTGGTTATCAGCTGAGCCAGCCTAGCGCTAACTATCCATGATCCCTCAAGGACATGAGGGGCTGCTTTCTCCCTGCTGAAATGATATAGCTGGAAGTACCTGCAGCACCAGTAATGCCATCACAGTTTCAGAGGCTGGCTCTTGGAAGATGAGGACTGGTTTAAAGGTCAGGGAGGTTAGTGGCCATAGAGTAGGAAATCTCAGTCCTCTGTTGATGGGGACATTTGCAAGCCAGCATGCCTGTATGAACACGGATACATTAATACACCTGTCAGTGTTCCTACTACCCTGTTGAGATAACATGAATGACAGACTGATGTCTTCCTACTCCTCTGCACTCAGTTTAAATTCCATGATTAATCATTATCATCACTTCCGTGCATGCACCTTCAACTCCCTTAACCCTTTCCCATCCATCATGAATTCTCTAGGCAAAGCTACAATCTAGACAAATTCCTGCCTGCTCCCTAAACTCACAAATGCCACTGAGTGAGGCTGAAGAAAAATACTCCACCACACACATTGGTTTCTTTCCAATTTAAGGACAATGAATCTCAGCAGAACACTTACTGCTGCCAGGTAATTACACCACTTTCCCTAGTCCACTCTCTCCTAATACATCCACCTTTCTCGTCAAACCATCAGCTTGTCTGTCCCCTTCCAACCTCATTCTCAGTTCATGACCTGGCTTTGTATTTGGCTGCATAAAATGGAAACAATCCGAAGAAGACTTCCACAAACACATCTACTCCCCTGCTAACATCTGGGTTCTCAGTCTGAGCCCCTCTAACCCCACAGATGAACTCTGGTCCTCTTATTGAAGTCGACACTTCTGTTTGAGTTCCAGTTCACCACGTCCCTCACTCATGGACTCATCTCCAGCCACTCCTCTGCTCTCTCCTTTACAACTCAGTCTGCACAACCAATGAGATGGCAGCCACCATCATGAAAACAGGTTGTCATTTCCTATCTTAAGGAAGTTTCTCTGTACCTCTCAAGTTACGACACAATTTCTTATCCATGCTATCAGGAAAACTCCTTGAAAGAAATCCCTGCATTTATACAGTCCAAGAATTGTTCACTCTCATCCACAGTTAAGCCCATTTATTGGAGTTTCCTTCCCAATGCTGCACAAACATCACATGTGTCAAGGTGCAGGTGTCTTCTGCAGGGGTCAGCAGCACATGATCTAGCCACTCCCTCCCTCTTGTACATTCTTCCCTGGATTTCAGATGGTTCCTCTTCCTTCAGTAGGGTCTCAGCATCTTTTGCTTATTTTTCTTCTTCTCACCCTATTAGTTTTGATGTGCCCGGGGGGTCAGTTGTTAGTCTTTTTCTTTTCTCCATCCATATTGCCTTTCTCTGTGACTCTGTGTTAAATCCTTTGGTTCATCCTCAATGCCTCAGCTTATTGTTCTGGGATGATTCAGAACCCTCTTGGCTTTAATGGTTAGATATATGCACACTCTAACTGCATCTTCCTCTTCCACTTGCAACTGTCACTGTCTAAAAGTCATCATTATTTCTTACCTGGATGATTGTCACAGACTCCTAACTTGCAGCCCTACTTATACCTTTCTTTGTCCCCAGAGTCTATTCTCAAAACATCAGCCCAGGGGATCCTATTAAAACAGAAGTCAGACAAGTTTTTTTCTTTGATGAAAACCCTCCAAAAACTCATGACCTCACTCAAAGTAAAACAAAGTTCATGCAATGGCCTTAAAGTCTATTTCTGACTTCGACTCTATACTCATCTGCTCTCATCACTTGTCTTTCTTTTGACTCTCTCCACTACTGTCTTGCTTTTCCCAATTCTGCAGGGCACACTCTTACCTGCAGACATTTGGACTGGCTTTCCCCCATACCTGAATAACTTCACTCCAGATATCGGCATTGCTACCTTTCTCACCACCTTCAAATCTTTGCTCAAATGGATCCTTCTCAGTGGGACCCTCCCTGATCTCCATGTTGAGATCCCAGTTTAACTCCTCACTGCTCCCATGCCCCACCCACATCTCTGACTCCCTTCCTCTGCCTGAGTTTGTTTCCATGGCACTCTTTGTGTGTGTGTGTGTGTGTGTGTGTGTGTGTGTGTGTGTGTGTGTGTGTTTTCTATTTATGCTATTATTTATTGCCTGCCTTTTCCACTGAAGCTTAAGGACTCTTAGTCTGTTTTGTTCACTGATGGATCCCTAGGTCCCAAAAGACCACCTGACATGTACCAAGTTCTCAATAAATATTGCTCAATAATAAAATGAATAAGACCAGGAAACAGTTTCCTGGTTTCTCCTCCTTTCCCAGGAAATCACCTCCTTTTTTGGGTTTCAATATTGCCTTCTGTTCATAGTTTTTCAAAAATTTATTATTAATTGTTCACTGTCTGGCTTCTCCCCAATGATCCCCTGCAAGGAAGGCACAGGCTATAGCCACTGCTCTCTGTACTTCAGCACAGGGCCTGGAACCTCTATGCTCTCAACTAACATCTGTCATATTATATTTCATTAAGAAGGGATTTTTTTTAATTTTAGAAATATTATAGGTACATGATAAAAAGTTGCCAAAAATCAAGAAGAGTAGATGATAAAATCCCACATCCTCATCATCAAAACATCAATGATTTAAGCCTTCCGATTGTTTCTCCAGGCACCTTTTAGGTGCCTATAAAGACTTTATTGAGTTAAACTCATTCTTATGCACATCTCTGCACCCTGCTCCTTGGCCTCACTATAATGACCATGAATATGAACATTTAACATTATTTTTAAAGGATGCACTCTATTTCATCAAGTAAGTGAAACAGAATGCTTGCTCATTGTACTGAGATAGAATGTTTCGATTATTTCCATCTTTTTTTAAGCAGAATTTTTAAAGGGCTCTACTCAAATTATTCCATAGAGATAGGCAACCTCCTTGACTTTGATGTGCTAAAGTAGGGTGCTGCCAAATGTTCCAGTTAATTTAATAAATGGCACAATCCCAGCCTCACAGCATGAGAATATGGGTTTAATTTGATGTCAAATGAACTGAGGGAGAAGGTGCCCCCTTCTCTCAAACAAATGAAAGATTTAGTTTAAGGTTATTGAAGCTATGTTTCAATTTTCCATGTTTCTTTTAGTAAATTTCCATCTGCCATCCAAAATGACCTCAAATATTTGCAAGGGCACAGATTGCTTTACATGTTAAGAAAATATGCTTCCAAGAGCCTTTCTTCCCCCTGCCAGGTCTTTCTATGCCAGGAGGAGTAAGTGACTTGTAACCTTTACTTTTTGACACAAGGGTCAGATTTATAACAGATTCAGACTCTTGGGGTAGCTGTTATCTGAAGTTCCTGCAGAAATACGGCTGACATGCTTCAGTGCCCGGGGCTGTTGCATCTACAGGCCTGGGTGAGGACAGTGAGCTCCTTGGCATTTCTATTTTCCTCTTTGTTATTCTTACATTCTGTGCCCCTGCTTCTGCAATAGGAAATTCAAACTGAAGCTCAAGTTTGGCATCATATTTTGGTAATTTTACCGAATTTAACTTTCCTACAGAAGAATGTGAAACTGAATAGATAATTTCACTTCATTCTGCTATAAACAATTCTTTAATTTAACTAATATAACAAAAAATTAGTTACTGCATTTGGAATATGTAGATTGCCTTTTATATTAAAATTATTGGGCTCTTTCTGTGGGTTGAACATGGGACATGTTATTCCGATTTCCTGGAAATGACACACGCATTATCTTCCACCTCTACACAGGGCAAATTGTTAAGAGTTGATATTCTAATGTATGCCTACAGTTGCAAGGAGAATAGTCACATTTTAAGACTTTAGGCACAGTATTCAAATCAGCTATAAAATGGGAGGTGAGGAAGGTGTTGTTCTATTTCTGAGTGGATTATCTTTATTTCCCTCTTTATGTATAGTAATATAAATATAATAGTAGAATAATGATAATTACCACTTCTTTAAAACTTTCTCTGTATGCAGTCTATGTTTTTAAACACTTTAAAAACATTAGGTTGTTTAATTTTCCTAATAACCCTGTGAGGTAGGTATTATTTTACCCATTTTGCAGATCAAAAAGTTAAGACAAAGAATATAACCCTCTCAAAATCACACCAATAAACTAAATACTAGCATTGTTACCCAGACTAGCTACAATTCTCTTCCCCTTATTTCTGTGTTTCTTTCTCTTTTACATGCTTCTGTGGTTTTCCTGAATACCTCTCTTCCTAACACCTTTTCACATTTTCCTCCCTTTCACACTTCTCTACCTTTGTTTTTAAAATATTTTGGACCATAATATAGAATAAAAATATATTTTGACTATAATTTTTATTTCTGGTTAAGTTTTATGTATTATTTTCTAATTGTAAACATGTGTCTAAAATTTCTGAGGATGCTGAATGATTTTAGACCTTGAGACAAATTGTTTTTATTCATCTGATTGGATATTTAATTTTATTTGTTACCTTAATTTATCTACTCTGGATTTTGCTTGGTGTATTTAAAGCATCCACATTAAAGGATCATTAGTATAGTAGGATTGATAGCTCCCTGTTTGTAACTGTTTTCTATTTCTTATATTTGTTTTCTGTGTCTTCTGTTCCACTAATAACCCTCTGCCCCCATCATTTTCTATTTTCTGCTTTCTCTGGCTTGAATTGAGCATTTAATATGATTTCATTTTTCTCAGCATAACAATTTTATTCCCTTAAAAAAACCGCTTAGAAGTTGAATAGATAAAATAAATACACAATGGAGTATCAGCCCTTAAGAAGAAGGAAATTATGCCATTCGCTGTCAAATGGATAGAAATGGAGAAAATCATGCTAAGTGACATAAGCCAGACTCAGAAAGCCAAAGGCTGAATGTTGTCTTTGATTTGCAGAAACTAGTCCAAAATAATGGGGGGAAAGAGACAGGGGAGTCCATCAAAACAGAAGAAAGGTTGGTGGAGTAGATGAAGGGGACTGGGGGGCAGGGAGAAGAGACAGGATAAGAGAAGAACAGCAGAATGAGTCTGACCTCACATTCCTACGTGTATCTATGAATATACTGCAGTGAATCTCACCATCATGTACATCCACAAGACACTAAACAAACAAAAAAATTAAAAGTAAATAGCAGAAAAATCAGTAGAGTAGAGGGAAGGGAACCGTGGGAGGGAAAAGAGAAGCACTGGAGACTGAATTTAGAGCAAAGTATATTTCATGCTTTTATAATTATGTCAAAATGGATCCTAATGTTTTATATAACTAAAAAGAACAACAACAACCAAAAAAAAAACCTGTTAGGAGTTGTTCTGATATTACAATATGCATCATTTAATTCATCTACATCTCCCTTCAGATAACATTATACAGCTTCAGGTGTACTTCATAAAGAAATTCCCCCAATCCCTCCCTTTGTTCCCTATGTCACTGATTTTTTTTTTTACATTTCCATATGCTACATTTATATATTATTACTTCATTAATAATACTATTAATATATTAATAATGTTATGTTACTACATTAATATTATTAATACTTTATTATTATTACTTTAAACAGATATTCATCCATTAGATAAATTAAAAATAGGGCAAATAGCAGATTCTATTTTACCTTTACTTATTCCTTAGCTGAAGCTTTTCTTTGTAATGATATAACTTCCTCACCTGGATCATCTTCCTTCAGTCCAAGAATGTCTTCTAACATTTCTTGCAGGACAGATCTGGAGGCAATGAAATCCCTTTGTTTGGGTTTGTGTGAGAAAGAATTTTTCCTTTACCTATGAATGATAAATTCACCCAACATAGAATTCTGATTTGGTGAGCATTTTCTTGCAACACTTTAAATACTTTACTCCACTCTTTTCTTGCTGTCATGGTTTCTAATGAGAAAGCTGATGTAATTCCTGTCCTTACAAGGTGTATTTTTCCCTTTGACTTTTTAAAGCAGTGTCTCTTTGTCTTGACCTTCTTTTGATTTTGATCTTTCTCAGAAAGTCTGTGTCTTGCATTCTTTTTCAGCTATCATCTGCCACTGTCATTATGGAGCTCTGACATGATGTTAAAGCTTGGAGGCATGTTCTATAGTCTGTTGTCAAATCCCAGACTTTCTGCAGGTCTGTACCTTGGATGGGTCCTTCACAAGTCCTTCTTCGGTGGTATAACTTCCCCTTCCACTGTTAGATGAGAAAAGCACGTTAGAAGGGACTGGAGGGGAAGCAAGTTCTCATTTGGGGTGGGATAATGCTCTGGTCATGTCTTCCCATGGAGCCTGGGGTCTTGGCTGTGGAAAACTCTCTGGGGTCACTTCATAATTTTAACTCTTTTCTTTCCTCTGCCAGAGCCATGGAGGAATTGTTCTCAGATCTTCACCATGAAATCCTGGTTAGATTCTTTAAGGTAAAGTCCATGCAAACATGCCCCTATAATATCATGGCCCCAGGAATTTTCTATTCTCACAATTGGTCACACTCCAGTAACTCATCAGAACCATCATTTAAGTGTTCCATCAGCTTCTACTCCTGGACAACAGATCTCAGCTGTGACTCTGGATTCACCTGTTTCTTTGGATTTTCAGATAGTACTGTAAGCTTAAAAACTCAATCCTCTAATGGGTTGAAAGAAAGCTGTTGATTTTCAGTTAGTCTACATTATTCTTATAGGAGGGATAAGAGCAAAGACTCCCAGGTGCCTTCAATGTTACCACTAAAATTAGTGTCTTAATTTTATGAAACATACTTTAAATATCTTATTCAATTTAACCTTTTGCAATTGAGATAATAATTAATTTTAAAAAGTTTCATTCTTGCTATGTTTAGCTGTCATTTGAAGTGTTGATGAGTCAGAAATCTATCACAAATAAATAAAGCCACCAGGGAGAGTAACATCTTAATTACCTGATATCCACATAGCCATTAGCTATGGAAACTTCATGGCTTCTATGAAACAGATATATGTAAACCATCAATTCTATTAAATCTGTCATCTTCTCGTAGATCTATGTTCTTTTTCCGATAAAGGCATTATGCATTTTGTTAGAAACTATAGTACTATCACTTCTTAAGTTATCCTCAAAGTGGTATATTTCAACTAAGTCTCCCCACCAACAATCCACACTAGGTCTATTTCTATAATAGCTGGTTTTAATAATGAAATTGGTCAATCTGAAAACACCTAGTTTTTCTGCACATACTTTCCATTCAAGACTATATATGTTATGAGGGAAAATCTGGTTTGGACTGAATTTTGATCAACATTGAAAAGTTAACTGGAAAATAGAGGTTAAGAAAATTTTATTGTATTCATACCATCTTTAAAGTCAGGATAGGGAAGGCTGTGCAGATATGAATGTCTATAAAGAACTAGAGAAAAGTAAAATTTTCAAGGTATATAGAAAGATTAAGGTAGATTAGATGGTATGATATTCCCAATGGGGATGAGAATTTAACAGAACTGAGACTCTTTAATGAGACCAGTGAGCAACTTGGAAAATGGCACCAAGATTCTGACAGAACCTGACTTCATGATTTATGTATAATATCAAAGAAACAAAGATGGCTTAACCTTAGAGCAAAAAACCTGAGCAATGGGAGACCTATTTTAAATACTAATGACTGAAAGACTGAGATATAAACAAGAGGTTCATTCATTTAGTATGGCTCCATCTTATGACAGTAATACTAAAAATTAGAACTTACAGGAGTAATAGGGAGTGAAGAATAATATTCTAAATCAGAAAAACTCAAAGATAGGATGGGTTATCTCTAAATTTAGTTAATGCTTTAACATAGAGATATTAAAGTTAAGGCAAGTCATTAAACAACTCACTCGTTTTGGAGTCATTTTAAATCCTTCTTGAAAAAGACAGACCAATTAAATATAAAGACCAATTAAATATAAATTGCCTTTGGGTTCCTAGTGACCATAACATCACAAAGAACTTGGTTGGTGCAAAATCACATTGAATAGATTTAATGAATAGACAAATTACCACTTAGGGAAGGGGAACAAAATTGCAGACGGGACTCAAGCTTTGATGAGTTTCCAAGTCTCCCTAACCAAGAGATTTCATCATTCTGCTTATACATGCAAACATTCTCTTAGCAACGAAGCAACAGTGGACATTTTGTACTTCCATATGGCAGTTCTAGCATTTACCAAACCTTTTGCATATATCACCTGTTTTATCCAAGGGTCACACTCAAAGGCTTTAAAGGTGGTGAGGCAATTGAAGCCATACCACTTGAATGTTCTGACTGTGTTCACCTGATAAATTAGCTGACACAAGATCTGAACTTGGGATTCAAAGGATATTCCAGTTCCTCTTTATCAGGTTATAAAATCCCAGTTCCATCAGTTCAGTCCTTCAAGGGTCCTGGTTTTGAATCCTTTCTATAGCAACCTTAAAGACTACCCTTAATTAAATGTAAAACCAAATACTTTTTATTTTATATTTTGGGTACCAGGGATTGAAGCCAAGGGTGCTTAACTACTGAGCCACATCCCCAGCCTTTATTTTTAAATTTTTTTAAAAAATTTTGAGATTAGGTCTCAGTAAGTTGCTTAAGGCCTTGCTAAGTTGCTGAGGCTGGCTTTGAACTCACAATCCTCTTGTCTCAGCCTCCCGAATTGCTGGGATTAGAGGTGTGAGCCATCATGCCCAGATGAACACCATTTTTGATACTTTTCATATCAATTGCTCTGATTAACAATTGTGATGGTCTATAATTCCTGTCATGTGATTATATACTTTCTATGGACACAGCATTATGAATAATTATTACTGAAAATTATTGAGTATGTACATATGCCTGACCTGGTTAGACCTTTCACATGCATTATCTGAATTGATTCTCATACAGTCATCTATAAAAGGTACCATTATTATCTCATTTTTACCACTGAAGTCAGGGAAATAGAGAGTTATTTGCACCAAGTTACACAATTAAATATTAGAACAAGAATTCCTGCCCAGGGAGGGTGATGCTGGAAATTGTACTCTTCAACACCAAAATTTCAGTAGCTGTTGTAACTATCTCTGCTCCATTTTCCATCAAATAAGTCACCACTTAACTGGAAACTAAGTCTCCAGATCTCAACATGGGCCCAGGGTAATCACTGCCTATTTATCAGGCAGGATCTGGGCATCACCACTTGTGCCATGTGAAAACATCACCATCTGATTTCCTTACTCCTTCAACCTTGTCTTGTCTTTCCCCAGCTTTTCAAAACATAGAACAGACCACAAATACTTTGCAGAAAGAATTTTGCAATTTCAGCTTGCCTTGTTCACTGGGTATTAGCCCATCAGTCACATTGGGTCTTGGACACAATTCTAGTTAATGGAGACAGTGTCTTTACCATATCACCCCATCTGATGTGTAAGGACAGCAACTAAAGTAACGTGGAGAAGATAGGAGCTTTCCAATGGCATCTTGGCAGGCACAGCTTTCTGTCTTTTCCTTTGTACCTCAACCAGAGAAATCCTTCCAAAATTAGAATCCTAGAAAGAAATATTGTCAGCACTTCTCTAATAAAAACAGTGTTAGTGCCAGCTGGGCCTGCCTTAAAGAGCATCACCCCTCCCAATATATATTTATTGGTCACTGATGGAAGCACATGACCTTATAAAAACTGGGATAGTTATGCACTAAAATACTGGCAGCTCTTATTCCTGGCTGGTGAGGCAAGTGATTTTTATTTTCTCTTAAGATTCCTATGTATGCTTTACATTTATCCATAAGTCTATTATCTTGAAATCAGACCTATAGTAGGAATAAAAGTGGAGCAGAGGAAGGAGTTGAAGGGGGAGGGAAGTAGGGAGGTAAAGGGAAGTTATTAGGAATAGAAGTCCACCAAATTATGCTGTGCGCATGTATGAATATAGAACAACAAATACCACTTTATGAATAACTGTAATGCACCAATTTTCAAAAAATAAATAAATAGAATGGAGAACAGTAGATTGAAGGTAGGCAATTAGGGGACAAAAGGATTAGAGAGAAAGGAGAAGTTCTGGGAAAGGAAATGGAGCAAATTATGTGCATATATAAATATGTCACCATGAATCCCAATATTATGTACCATTATAATGTACTGATAAAACAAGAAAATAGCTTAACCATGAATTGAATATAGACCTATCCAAGGAGGAGAGTATTCTTTGAGTTCATAAATTGCATAATAAAATATTCATCCAGAACATATCATGGATCGAATATTGCTAGCACCTAAAGATTAAAAAAATTTAGAGACTGCTAGGATCTAAACATGAAAAGATGAAGACACAGTCTTTACTCTCATCAACCAAGTATAGGAATCCTCATCCAATTTTCTTCCTCCTGTTTCTTCTATCTCTATTAATACTACACCATTCACTCATTTGTCAGACTTTTAAATTACAATCATTTCTGGTATTTCATTTATCCCCTCCTATGTATGGGTCCAGTGAGGAATTAAGTCATATTTATTTTTCCTTCACAGTTTTTCAAAAATCCTTTACTTAATACTTATTTCATTAGTACTTATTAATACTATAATTTTCCAGTTGTAGAATATTTTACAAAAAATATCTGAGGGAATTTTAAAAATCCATTTTAATGTCTTTCTGAGGAAAATAGAACTTATCAAAATTAATCTCCTTGATGCCAACTAATAAGTGGCAAAACTAGGTCTTGAACCCTTCTTTGTAACTCCATATTTCAGAATATTTTCACTACAACATAATATCTAGTGTATAAAATAATTAATAGATTATAATTACAGTTCTTCTCTGGATTATACAAATATTATGCTGTTTCAAACCATACTCTGTATTTTCCTGCTTCTATATTTTTATCGGTCTGTTCTAATCAGAATGTTTTTAGAGCTATCCTGTTATCAACTGGACAGATGCTACTCAGCCTTAAAGATTCAGATCAAATACCACTTCATCCACAAAGATTTCCAGGATTCTCCTGAGGAAACTTATTTTCTAAATTTCCATAGCAATTTCCCTTACATATCCTAAAATATACTTAATATTCTACCTGGGATGGAGTTACCTTTGTATCTCTTATATCTACTAATATTTTTGAGATATTTTGATCAGTAGAATTATATGTCACAATCTTGTATCTTCTAAGGTCCCTCGTTAGCAAGGAAGCCTTATAAATCTAGTCACTGAATTTTAAGACTTAATTATCATGAATCACTTTAGCTGAAGTGTCTAGTTTGAAACAATTGTCAGCAACATCTTTATCCTGACTATCATCAGTTGGGTGAAGTCTCAATGCATAACAAGCATGTGGAAACCCATGACAAAAACAAATATATATATATACAAAAAAGGGAAGAGTCTGGTGCTGTGGCACACGCCTGTAATACGAGCGGCTCAGTAGGCTGAGGCAAGAGGATCATGAGTTCAAAGCCAGCCTCAGCAAAAAGCGAGGTGCTAAGCAACTCAGAGAGTACCTGTCTCTAAATAAAATAAAAATACCACTGGGGATGTGGCTTAGTGGTCAAGTGCCCCTGAGTTCAATCCCTGGTACCAAAAAAAAAAAAAAAAAAAAAAGAGGAGAAGAAGAAGGAGGAGGAGGAGGAGGAGGAGGAGGAGGAGGAGGAGGAGGAGGAAAGAAAAGTACCCAAGGTGGGCAGGGTTAGCTTATTAACATTGACCATCACACAATAATACCTGAAATCTGATAAGAAACACATTGGCCTCTCTTCTCTCCTGCTGTAATTTACAATGTTCCTTCAGATTCTCTATCCACATTATTCAAGTTGAGATGACTTAAACAGCAGTCAATGTATGAAATATCCATGGCAACATTTACTTCACATTTATGTAAGCAACTCCCCTATTGGAAATTTCTGCAGATGGTTAGAAATGGGGACCTCAAAAAATAGTCCAGAGATGACCTAAATGAGCAAACGATGATTTATTCATACAAGTTAGGTGCACTAGCAGAAGGGGAAAAATATCTACCTTTGTGGCAGGAGAGCAGGCTTGGCACCTGAAGACTTTTGAACTTGTAATATAACTCCATAGGATAGTCAGAACATGTTATAATTAAAAAGGAAAACAAGTTATTTTTTGCAATGAAGGAAAAAAAATTTAATGTAGAAAATGACTTATTAGATAATTCTCTTGGTTAAATCCAAACTAAAGATTTGCCAAAAGAAGATAGGGTTATGGCTTTGGGCCATAACGTCCCATTTGATAGATTTTGATTAATAAAAGTGACTTAAAGGCAGATTCAAAATATTCTACCTTCAAGAAGTGTCCCATCAGATGACAAAAAGCCTTCAAAGATTTAAATTTGCTAATGGGTATTTTATACAAACTCACCCAAAGCAGTGCTTTAATCTCTCTCTCTCTTTTTTTTTTTTTTTTTGGCTAATAAAATAAAAGTCCTTGCTGTGCTCAAAGGCGCAGATCAAATCCCAAGGATTAAGATTTAAATGAGCAGGCAATCAAAACAGGCCTCTGACAAGGGTTTAAAAATGGCAAAGAAGTTGGACACATTAGGACTGAAAATAAACTTTTAAACATATTAATACTTAATTCTCCCTTCAAAATGGCTCTGAACTTATAAGGCTATACAAATCTCTATAAAAATGAAGTGATCAGAGTTCTCCTGATCCACACATTTGAATGTCAGTGAGAAAACACAGAAGGAGCTGTCTCCTGGTTTACTCTCTCATTTTCATTGTAAGCACGATTTTCAGGGTACAGTAAAACTGCTATAAACCAGCAAGTGGGAAGGACTTGGAACTAGTTAATTGAATTCCAGGACTAAGGAACAAATGACTGACTAACGTGTTTGAATTTTCTTTTACAAGATACACTACAAATTAAAAAAAAATTAGCCCATTTCCCAGCCTTACTGAAAGGATGTAATAATCAGCTCTGCTGCTGATGGTAATAATAAAAAGCTAATAATTCTTCAATGACCTTGAATAGAGACACTGCACGTCGACTTTACTTTTTGTTATCTAGAAATGCAATTTTGACATTTGAAACATAGAACATCACTCTCTTTCTGTTTTATCCCAGGCATTCCCCTAGGAATCTTTTGTTAACCAAATTCCTTATGTCAATTTATTTTCTTGTTGTCTTCTTTTATTGTAGTTGTTACTAGAATAATTTGGTAATTGAAAGTTCTAGATGACTTCCAATTAGCCAAAGGTCTACACTATAATCCCCTGGAATTGATAAAGATATTATCAGTGGCATAAACAAAGAAATAAAATACTTCATCAGAAGTTGTTTTATTTCAGATGATCTAATGCTGACCTTGAATTGAATCCTTCCACTATAGTTAGGCATGAATTTAGATTAGGTACAAAGTAGAAACTGAAAGTTTTATTCCATGGTTACTAGGTTTTGTAAAATGAGGAAGGAATATGGAATAAAAATCAAATATTTGCTGTCTTCTATCTTGAAAAATGATGTGCATAAAAGTCAAGAGAAATCCAGTGAAAAGAAGGTTTTATGTTTGTACTATTCCAGTCCTAGAATACATAAGACAATAGTAATCTATATTGCCAGTGATGTCAAACTTCAGACAGGATAGATGAGAGGGCTGAGGTAAGGGACACTGTAGTTTCTTCACAGGAGAGACATGGTAGCCTTACACAGGTGTGTGCCAGGAAAAGGGGTCCAGGGCTTGAAAATACACCACCAGAAATGGGCATCTGTGCCTACCTGTGTACCCTCCTTCAGGAATAGCTGTCTGGGTTTTCTTTGGGAAAAACACTACTCTTTCCATTTTAATCCGTAAGAAGCTAGACTACCCAAGCCTTAAGGGATGAAACTATGACTAGGCCATGCCTAAGAAGGTATCACTATGCTGAAATCCAGGAATGACAACATGCAGGGTAATTGAATAACAAGAATATATAGTTACTGAATTTTTTTCAGATTTTCAGGTACCACTCTCCCCAATTTTGTTGTTGTTGTTGTTCTTTTCTTGATGTTGAGAATGGAACTTAGGCCCTCACACATTACTGCCACAGTGCTATGCCTCCAGTCCCTCCAACAATATTTGTGGAGCTGGTATTTACATGTATTTGCGTCATGCTTCTATTCATCTGTTATGATTTAGTTATGAAATGTCCCCCCAAAAGCTCATGTGTGAAACAATGCAATCCAGTAAAATAACTGGTTTATGAGAGCCTAATCAGCATATTATTACAGTTGCATAAATTAACTGGTGACTATAGGCAGGTAAGGTATGACTGGAGGAAGTAGGTCATTGGGGGTGTCCCTTGGGGACTGATATTTTGTCCCTGGTGAGCGAAACTCTTGTTCTGTGCTTCCTGTTTGCCATGTTCTGAGCTGCCTTCTTCCATCACATCCTTCCACCATGATGTTCTCCCTCACCTCAGGCCCAAAGCTATAGATTTGGTTGTCCATGGACTGAAACTCTCAATCCATGAGCCAAAATAAACTTCTGCTCCTCCTAAAATTGTTATCATCAGGTCATTTGGTCAGAATGGCAGAAAAACATCATTTAAGTTATCTGGTCTTCTTCACACTGCTGCTTAGAAAGAAGTCCTGAAACTCAGAATCTTGGATTAGGCAAAAAAATATTCTTTTCTGCTGGGCACAGTGACACATGCCTATAAACTCAGCTATTTAGGATGCTGAGGCAGGAGGATCACAAGACCAGCCTCAGAAACTTAATGAAAACCTGTTCAGAATTTAAAAAGAAAGACAGACAGACAGACAGAAAGAAAGAAAGGCAGAAAGAAAGAAAGAAAGAAAGAAAGAAAGAAAGAAAGAAAGAAAGAAAGAAAGAAAGAAAGAGGCCAAGTACAAAAAATAAAAATATTCAATACAGATGTTCAAAATAAGGGTTAGAAGCAATCTAGGAAGCATGATGTCTATTATGCCCCTACCTTTGCTCTGCATGGTTGGGTCCAAAAGAAGAGATGGTAAAACATGTTCTCAACAAGTGAAGCGATACACTCTTAACTGAGTGATGACATCTTCAGTTGCCTTCACTTTCATATCAGGAGAAATAAAATGTGCCCACCACCAGCGCTTCCAGATAGCATGTATTTGCAGTGTTGGCTAATACAGCATGTAAAGAAATAAAAAGGGGAATAATATATATTTGGAAAGAAAGAGACTGACATTTTTATTGGGTACAATTATCTACAGAAGAACTCTAAACACACAAATTATTAAACTAGTCAAAGAAGTCAGGAGGGTTGTTGAATATGAATTCAGTTTAAAAAACCTGGCATTTCTTTAAATCAATATTTTAAAATGTAATGTTAAAATGTCACTTGCAATAGCAAAGAAAACTATAAAGTATCCAGCATATAACAAAATAAATGCACGACCTTTGGGAAAAAATAGAATTGCCCCTCAGTATAAGTGATCCACTGAGGATACCAAAATATGAGGATGTGTGAATCCCTTATAAAAAAAGGGGGGGGGGGTAGTATTTGCATATAACCTAAGCATCTTCTCTTGTAAACTGTAAATAATTTCTAGACAACATATACTACTTAAGACAATGTAAATGCTACATAAATAGTTATACTGTGTTGTTTAGGGAATAATGCCAAGGGAAAAACATCTGAACATGTACGTGTTTTTCTACATATTTTTTCCATTTTTATCGCTGCATTATAGTTGCACACAATGGTGAGATTTGTTGTTACATATTCATACATGTATAATATATAACAATATAATTTGATCAATATCATTTCCCAGTATTTCCCCCTTCTCTTCCCTCCTCACTCCCTCTGGTCCCTTTCCTCTACTTCCTTCACTTTCCATGAGATTCTTGTCCCCGCCACCTTTCTTTTTCTTTTTCCTATCTTCCACATGAGAGAAAACATATGACCCTTGATCACTGAGCTTGACTTATTTTGCTTAAATAATGTTCTCATGTTCCATCCATTTTCCTGCATTTTTGATCCAAAATTGATTTGATCTATGGATGTGGAGCCCATAGTTAGAGATGGCCACGTATATCTACATCTATATCTGCATCTATAAAACATACACACACACACACACACACACATACACACATACTTCCTATTAAAAGGCATCAAACAAGACCTAAATTACTAGAAAGTTATGATATACATATATGGTAATATCATGAAAAATGTATTGATTCTTGACAAATTAATTTCCACAAATTCTCCAAAGCAATTAAAATCGAAATGCTTGTGTAATTCCTCAAGGAAGTGTTGGTGGGATTCTATGATTCTTACAGAATTCTAAATTATCAATTACAATCAAATCACTCTTAAAGCAGATCAAAGTGGGCAACTTGCCTTTTCAGCTATCGGAAGTCACTATGGAGCTATAGCAAGTCAGTCAGTGTGCTGCTGGGCCAAGGACAGACAAACAGAACAATGCATCAGAGCAGGGAACACAGAAGAAATGGTGCTGGAAAAAGTGATTATTCCTGTGTACGAAAGCAATGTTAGCCCTACCTCATGCCATTCATAAAATAAATTTCACATCAATTATTTATCTGAATTTTAAATGCAACTTATCTAAATTTTTAGGAAAAAATTTAGACCTAAATTAGAAAATAAAAGGATCTCTTTTTAAAGAAATAAAAATTACAATTTATAAGAAAAGAAATTTTATACATTTAACTAGCCTAGAATTTTTTAAAAATCTGTACAAATACGTCATAAAACCACTAAGATTCAAACAGAAAAGCAGAAGATATTTACATTGCTAATGATCTTAAGCAAATAGTCTCTGGAATATACTAAAATTCTTAAAATCTATATAAAATAAAAATAAAAGGATGATAGATAAAATTACAAAAATAATGTTTTAAAAAGGAAATCTGAAATTGCCAAACTATGAAAAAGTATGCCACCTAGTAAAAGAATAAACTTACATTAAAAAATAAAAACCACGTGATACTCATTTTCAATGGCAAAAAAAATTAATGTCTGTTGACAAAAATGATGAAAAGCTGCAATTCATATTTCTACTGGGAGTATAATTTGGAAATATTCAATAAATTAAAAGAATGTAATCTTGATCTAGCAATTTCACTTGCAGAAATTTACCCTAAAGAAACATTTGCACATTATTAGGAGACACATACAGAAAACCTAATTATAAAGCTATTTGTAATTGTGAAAAAAGTAAAAAAAAATGACATATAGGAAGATTTACATATTTATGGAACATTAACAATGAAAATAGATGAGCTATATGTCCACAAATACAGATAAATTTTAAAAGCATAGTGTTAAATGAATAAGCCAGTTTCAAAAGATATATCCAGAGATTTGCAATTTGTTTAACATTTGAAGCACACAAATATATAATGTAAATTCTACAGGTATATTTTGTATCAGACATTGTTTTTTTTTTCCCTACCGAATATTTATTTTCTTTTCTTGGTTACTAAAGTATTCAATTTTGTTGATAGTCATGGAGTTTCTAGTTAAAAAGTTTCACACCCTGGACTTCTTACAGCTAGGGATGACCACTGTCCAATCTGGCCAATGAGATCAAAGCAGAGAGCTTCTGGTCTGGACTGTTATTACAAGCAGACTCAACTGCCATGTGACTTTTACCCATCACAACTAATGCCCCACCACCATGCTCCTCTCAAACCTAGATGCAATACCCCAAAACTGGCATATTTGAGCGAATATCTTCAGGACAACTGAAAACCATTATTTCAGGGAATTTTAACCAGTCTGTGTGTCTGTATGTACGTATATATATATTTTTGCAACACTGGGAATCAAACCTGGGGGGATGCTTTACCATTGATATACATCCTCAGTTCCGTTTTTTTTTTTTTTTTTGTTTTGTTTTGTTTTGTTTTTGAAGACAGAGTCTCTCTAAGTTGCCCAGGCTGTCCTCAAACCTGCAATCTTCTCGTCTCAGTCTCCCAAGTCACTGGGATTAGAGGTGTGTGCCACTAGCCTGACTTAACCTATATTTCTTAAATGTATCATCAGGAATGATCACATGTGACTTACTTTTTACTTTTATTCCTAACAAATATCAGAACTGTAGAGATAAGAAATAAAGATAATCTAGATACCAGGTTTCCAGGATGGAGGACTTTTATTTACTTTCCTCAAAAAAAAAAAAAAATATATATATATATATATATATATATATATATTTTTTTTTTTTTTAAATTCACTCTTGTTCCTTTTTTTTTCCAGCCAGCATATCATCCCTAGACACTATTGATACAGACATTCTAGTCCTAGTAGAAGCTGAGGCAGAGAGACGGAAAATATGGGAAAATGGTAAGGAGCAATTAAGAGGAGATATAAAAGTGCCAAAAAGCTTAGATTATGTAATTGAGAAATATTCCAACTTATGAAAAACAACAACAAAACCAGTTTGAGCAGTGAGAAGAAGAGGAGCATAGGTTGATTGCTAGCTGATACAGGAGGTGACTTCAAACCAAGTTCCTCCCCATCTCATTGTCTATTCCTCCAGCAACTGTGGTCCCTGCAATTAAAATACTTACACCCCCCGATTGGTATCTGTTTCTGATATAGACTTAGAATGGCAGAGTGGAGCTTCAAAATTATGTAAGTTTTAAATAGAACAGAAGGTTTTGTTTTGTTTTGTTTTTAAAATAACAATAGAATTTAGATCCTTGTCACAGACTGGGTTCTCTGAAATCAGATGCTAAGAAATGTATGGTGTACAGCATATTTATGAGGAATCAACACGTGGGGAAGGAAAGAGGAAGAAAACAGGACAGGACAGAAGATCTTGAGCCGTGATACAGTACCAACTCACCCACTGGTCAGGAAATTCTGAAAATATAGGCTCATCATTGTGGATCCAAGCAAATGAAAAATGCCTCTCCTCTCTCTCCCTGCAGTCTACACTCCTCTATTCACTAGCTGCAGGGAACTGGGAAAGATATGCTTTGCGGGTAAGAGAGCTGAGAGTTGGAAACTCTCTGCCCACCTTATTCTCAGTAACTGGGGAAATGCATCCTTCCTTGAAGGAGATCTCAGGCCCTGCAATCCTCATCGGAGTTCTTTCTATGAAATTTGGGAGATCTCTGTGGCTCTTCAAGTGCCACTTAGTAATCTGTGCCTCAATTTCTTAATTTATTCAATGAAGCAACTAGACTGGTTGATTTCCTAGGTTCATGAAAGCTTTAAGGTTAGTTTGCATTAGTACAACTGCTATAAAAATCAATATGGAGGCTCCTAAAAAGACTAGGCATGGAAACCCCTTATGACCCAGCTATAACAAACACTTCTTAGTAGGTACCCTGAAGAATAAAAGGCATCTTACTACAATGACACATGCATACCCATGTTTAGAGCAACAGGATTCACAATAGCCAATCTATGGAACCAGCCTAGGTGCCCATCAATGGATGAATGGATAAAAAAAGTGATATATATGCACAATGGAGTGTTATTCATCCGTAAAGAAAAATGAAAGTATGGCACTTGCAGGAAAATGGATGGAACTAGAAATCATTATGTTAAGTGAAATAAGTCAAACTCAGAAGGTTAAGGATCATGTTTTCTCTCATATGCAGAAGCTAGGGAAGAGAAAGGAAAATAAAGGTAAGGGTGAAGCTCCTAAAAATCCAAGGGAGATCAGTAGAGGAAAGGGACCAAGGGGTGATAGTCAGGGAGAAAGGGAGGAAATGCTAGGGATTGATATTGGCCAAATTGTATGTTGCACTGTGTGCCTATATGAACATGTGACAACAAATCCCATCAATATGTACAACTATAATGCACCAATACAAAATGTGAAAATAAAAAGTATGATTAGTTTGCTCTCCCTCCAGCCCCACCCCTGCCTCTCTCTTTCTTGAAGTAGGACAAATACCTTTTTTAATATTTCTGACTGCAACCATTGCCAGAAAGCAAATACAATAAATTTTAACTTCTATTAGATGAATCATCATACTGTACCTTTAAAATTATACAATTAGGAATTAAAATTTAAAGATAATAACAATAGCTGCTACCTTTTATCAAACCGTTTCTACATGCCAGGTTTTGGATCAATCACTCTATTTATATCATTTCATTGAATACTCATAATTCCACATCATGGAATTGTCAATGTCTTTACACAGATCCTCCCAGTGAGTTTACAGTGGTAAGACAGCTCAGAAAGGTCACCATATATTTTAACCTGTTAAAGAGACAGAACTTAAACCTAGTCTTCAATTGTTCTAGAACCCACACTGCCAACTACTGCAACATCCATGAGTGCATCTTCTTTCTTCATAGCAAGAGAGGAGTTTAGGTTAATTTTAAAGCCCTCCAGAAAAACTGCAATCTCAACATTTTGGTTACCATCATGATTTTTATACTGTGATGATCCATTAAAACTCCCTTTCCTGATTATTCTTCTCAGTACTTTTGAAATAACCTGTTATGCAAAGCAGGCAGATTTTGTACCCCCACTTTTACATGATGTCTGGAAGATACTATTGATATGAGTTTATGGAAAATTTTTATTTATAATACACCCACATGCCTACCATTGATTCTGTAGACTATGTGTTAAAACCTCCCTCTGCTGATAAACCAAAACTTTAAAGGACCTCTCAGAATCAGATGGGATTGCTAATGAAAGAAGGGAGGGGTTTTCCCATCTTGACTCCCTTCTGAAGCCTCAGTCCTGATCTCTGCTTCCTACTTTCTGTTGCAGTGGAAACTCTTGGGATTGTGTCTGGTTTAAAATAATTCTTTCTACTCAATGATGTTAGTGCCTAGTAGCCATGCTTCATGCCACCACCTGACTTGGGTCAGTGTAAAGTGGTCCAGGATATATCCACATTCAAGTTGGACTCAGGCTCCCCTGACTTTAGAATACAGGAGTCAGAGAGACAGGTAAGTGTTTGGAATTAAGTCATTTAAATCAAAATACTCTAGAAGAGGGTCCACTAACTCATACAACCAAAATCATAGACACAGTCTGGTTTCAGTCCTTTCTGAGCTTTCAGTTAACTTTTTCCGATATTTATTCATTCATCATTTCTTTCCATCCCTCATTTCTCTGAAAAAGCACCAATTATTAAAAGCATTGCAGGTATATTAACTTAATTAATTATTATAATTCATTAAGTAGGTTTGTCGTATTTTAGATATGAGGTATCCCACCACCATTTTCAGAGGAGAAATGATTAGGTTAGGAGAATCTTAACCTAATCGATGCATTAAACCACTGAAATGGACTATCGGGTAGTAACATAGTCACTGGGGGCATGCCTTTGGGATTTATATTTTGCCCCTGGTAACAAAGTTCTCTTCTGATTGTCATGTCCTGAGCCACTTTGCTCCTCTACACCCTTTCACCATGATGTTTTGCCTTACCTCGGCCCAGAGCAATGGAGTTAGCCATCTATGGACTGAAACCTCTGAAATAGTGAGCCCCCAAATAAACTCTCTAGTTTTTCTGTTGGTCACAGTGGCAAAAAAAAAAAAAAAAAAAAAACTAAAATAAGGCTAAAATATTGGGTGAGATTTATCTATTTATATACATAAGTAAACTGAGGCTAGAGAGCTCCCTGCACTTCACTTATAAAAATAGGTTTAAAAATTTATTGTGGACAATCTGCAATCTAAATTTTGGCTATTCGTGCAGATAACCCAGCTTAACTTTTCCTGGAATAATTGGTGATCTGCCAGAAATACCTTAGCAAGAAGATTTATGTTTCAGGGCTTTTTCTTTTTGATTCCTTTAAACATTTTTGAACTACCACACCACCTTGCTATAGTGATAAACATTTAGTAGTTAATAGATTTTATTATTGGTATAAAACTTCCTCCTCTCTATCCTTTGTTGTATCAAAGTGAAGCCTCCCCCATTCTTTCAACCCTTCCCTGAGAAGACTATCATATTTATCTGTCAAGATTGTCCTTGGAAATCATGCTGAAACTACAGGAATAAGGGTGGATTGCCTACAGCCACCAAGACTTCTTTGGCTTCATGCTTGTGGGGACATATCTAGACTAACAGGAATCCATTCTTTATTAAAAGATTCCAGATACTTGGTAGAATATAAATGCTAAGGGGCAGATTTTTTTTTTCTTTTGTGAAAATTGTCTTCCAAGACCCTCAAATGTTTACCCTAAGTGTGATTGTTATTTCAAAAGGAGAGGAATAGTAGGATTCCAGGAGAACAAATAGCCAAGAAAATTAACTCAGTCTTTGAACATGATCTTCCAACTTTATAGCTCATAGGAATCACCAGAGTTGTTCATTCAAAATGTAGATGCCTCGCCCCTACCTTCTAACTCAATACGTTGGGAGTAAAATCTTGAATGCCAACTTTTAATGCACACTCCCAAATGATACCAACAAAAGTGGCCTGAATATCATATTTGAGAAAACATTAACATGGGATCCAAGATGTCTTCTCTGAGGAAGGTCATTTTTAACTTGAGACTTAAATGCTGAGTAAAATTTAGCCAAACTGGTGGGGATGAGGTATGTACTAGGGGTTTTAGGAAGACAGAAATGGAGGAAAGAACTAAAAGAGAGCAAGAAGAGAGAGAGAGAGAGAGAGAGAGAGAGAGAGAGAGAGAGAGAGAGAGAAATGCCCTTGATAGGAAGTTTGGATGGAATTGAAAGGTCATTTGGAAGGAGTGAGTGGCATGGTAAGAGCAGAGGCCGTTAACCTCAGGGCAATGGAAAACGCTGGAAGATTTTAGACCTGACGACTGCCCCCTGCCCCAGCTTCTTCATCTGTAATTCCGCCCACATTACAGATTCTGTAAGGATTAAAGTGAGCAGTCCCTGACCAATAACACTTCAGAAGTGTTATCTATTCATGATGATAAGTTTAAAACTTGGATTGTTTTAAAGTCTGAGGTAGCGCTGAGGATGAAGTTCAAATTAAATGAAATTCTGAACAAATAATGGAGCCAGCAGAAATCCAAGCAGCTCAGAGTCTGGGGAAGTAGGGTGTGAAGCAGTAAGGCAGATGCCAAGAAAATTCACACTATTTAAAGAAACAGAAGGTTTCATGGGATGAGCACACATTTCTCAGACTACACTTACAGAGAGCGAGACAAGGGGCCAGAAATGATTTACTACTAAAACTGGCATGGTAGGCACTTTTTAATTAGTAGAATTAGGAGAGTCCTTAAAGCTGGCTTTGTGAGAAGAGTTTAATTACTGTCTTTGAAACTACAACCCATAAGTCAGGAAGAGGTAGCTCAGCAAGAATGTGGCTTTCAGTTTGGGCCTGATGCTTAGCAAGGTGGAGTTAAGCCATTCTAAAGCCCCTAATCCTTGAATGTGCGCTAGGATTTCTTATCATCATTTCTCCTCAGGTGAATCCCAGGAGAATGCACCTGAGGACTTCTGGCCACCTGCATCCTCTCACTTGTCAGCTGATCCTTCTTCCTTCCAGCTATTCAGCTTACAGACCAATGAGCCCATTCAGAGCCAAGTAGCAGTATCCAGGCTTTGGCAGCTTTTACCTAGAAGTATCTTAAAACACTTCCAGGTGGCAGCCAGCATGCTTAGCTTGGAGAAAGCTGGCCCACTCAGACGGATTTTATGTATCAGAAGAAATGCCTGAAACAGACTCTGTTTCCTCTCTTCCATTATATAAGTGTTGTTTTTTTTTAAAGCTAGCTCTGTTCTTACCTGGAAAGGTTTTTATGTTTTGTTTCTTCAGGTGACAATGTTCCAGCCATAAGAGAATTGAGAGATTGGAGATGAGAATGGTATCCATAGGTCCTACTTCATAATTGTGAAAACTGGTCCAAGAATTTGTTTCTTGAAAGTTTGTGGATGATTCTAACCTCCAGGAAGGATTTGTCACCACTGATTACATAAAAGTTTGCTTAGGGCTCTCTTGGTTGCCAATACAGAAATGTACTCATCGCGGGAACATAGCACTTACTTGGATTCTTAAAATGCTGAAGCAGGTAACACTAATAAGTGAAGCAGATATAAGTTTGGGGCTCTGCAGAAACTGGGGAGTAAATGGTGCAGAGGGATACATACTATAGCCAATTGTTGAGATGTGGTAATTCCCAGAGCTGTCATATCAGCCCATGTTTTAAGAACAGTTAAACCTCTAGAAGCTGGTATTGTATAAAACTTCTGCTATTTAAACATTAACAAATATTTCCTTAAAAAATCTCTTAGGATCTCTACTATAATATAATATTTAAGAAAGTTCCAATTCCAAAGAGACCCTAATAGCCCTCCTAGGATCCTGGTCTTACAGTTTATGACCTGTGAATAGTGTCCTATAATACGTGGCTACTATCCTTCTTGATAGACAAGCAATGTTTAGACAAATGGGAGAGGGCTTAACTTACCCAAGAGCGTCCAACAGAAAAAGTCAGAAAAATAGATTGGAGAACCTCATCTGGTGCATTTTGCAAAGCAGAAAACTAAAATGCAGTAGGGATAGTTCAGAAAGGGAGACTTGACTCATTAGAGCTCTCTATTAGAGCAGCCCTCTTTATGAAGAGGTGAGTTTTCAGCCACCAAGGCATTTGGACAGTGGTTGAAATTCATCTAATGAGGACCTCTGACATGGGGATGGTCAGTGACCACTCATGCCCCACCCCTCCAAGACTATTAATATGTCTACTGTGCTGGCTGGGTGAAACTTGGAATACTCCTGATCTCTAGTTATGTTAAACTGAATGTCTCCCAAAAGAATATCTCAATTACTTTTCCAATCAGGAGACTTACAGTAAAGGTAATCACGAGTGAAGAAGCTTAAAGAAATGTGCTCTGATATATGCAGAAGAAAATTTATTTTCAACGTAACAGACTTCACACTTCATCATGGGTTCATTTTTCCTTCACATTTCTTTTAAATCCCGGGAATTTCCCTCACCAAAGGAGATCACTAATCTTCCTTTTAACGTGAATTCATGTTTCAATATCAGGCCTTCCCACAGAATGTACCGGGAAAAGGAAGAATCACCCCTGACCGGTCTGCCAAATTATAGGTCAAGATGGAAGGGGGCTTTCCCTGCAAATAAAAGAGATGGCCCAAAGCTCTTTGTAATAAAAAGAATGATTTCCAGACTCCATGAGAATTTCACAGGCGGCAAATGTCCCAGAGAGAGAAAGCAGCCTGCCAAGTACATCTGGAGCTCTGAAGATAAAATCATAATTAAACTTGTAATGGTACTAATGATTCAATGCTTCCATGCATTATCTTATTTAATCTTTGCTCTAACCCTTTAAAGTAAGTATTATCATCCCATTTTATACATAAGTCAATCGAAGCTTATTAAGACCTTAATAAAGGGGCAGTTCACAGGCAGAGACCTGGGATTGTGTCCTGACTTTCCCGGTCCTAGCTACATGATATAAGGAAACTTTTCTTCTCTTTAGAGAAAGACTTTTGTGGACATTGAATTAAGGTTATCTTAGTATATAGAAAAACTCTTGATAATTATTAATTGCAATTGTAACTGCCAATAAATGGCAAAATTGAAACTTCGATGCCTAAATCAGTTGACTAGGCCTCACTCCCCTTCACAATGGTTTCCCATGCAGCCAGAAGGTCTCTACAGAGGAATAGGCCATTTACTTAATTGGCTTCATTTGACTTTCTTTGAACCAGTCAGTGGACCAGATATTTCTATCTTTGAAATTAACTTACCATTTCTTCTTATCTATAGGATTTTGGTCTAAGTCTTGGCCCATAAATAGCTTGATTTCATTGCTGCCCTACATCTGGCTGTATTAGTTATCTCTCACCATCATAGTGCGGAGTGACACATAAGCACAAAACTCAGTGGTATGACACAATATATATATATATATATATATATATATATATATATATATATATATATATATATATATATGTATGCTTACAAGTCTGTGGTTGGCTAGATGTTTCTGATGTTTTGGGATAAACTGGTCTGGTATGAGTGTGTGGTCAGCTGGCACAACAGTTGGGCCCTTACTAGTGAAGGCAGCTTTACTGAGGATCATTTGTCTCTGCTCAGATGTATGCTAATCATCAGCAGGCTGATCTGGCCTAGGATTCAAGAGGGGACAGTAACATAACACACCCATTGAGACCTAGGCTTTGAACTGGTATTTACCTGCTTTAAGTTGACCAGGTGAGTCATAAAGCCAAGCACATGGGAAATTATCCAATACTCTTGAAGTTTTTTCTAAATATTTTATTTTGATTAGCATGAATTAATCAATCATACTAGTGGGTTAAGTGTGATATTTCAACTTGAGCATATGGCATGCACTAACCAAAGCCAGACTCCTCCTCTTAGACCACATAAACTTCAATTCTATCCAGCAAGTATTAACAATACTCTATAGTAAGTGCTGAGAAGATGGTATAGTGTACATAGAAGAGGATGCAATAGCTATGCCCAAGAAGTCCAAAGTCCTGTGGATTTTATGTTCTCATATCATAGTCATTATCATATCTCCAACCTCATTAGTTCACATCTAAACATCTTTCATGTGTACAATCCTGGGAGTCCTGTAACTGTTCTTTCTGCCTCTGGTCTCAGCTCATTATTATCTCTCCTACATGCTACTGCCCAACTGATCATAGAAAATACAAATCTGACCATGTTTTCCATGATACATTGAAGACTACAAAGGCTTCTTCTGCCCACAAATTAGGTCCAAATTTCTCTCTGTGACAAACAGCCTTCCATGATTTCGACCCATCTAATCCTATCCTCAGTCCTCACATTCCATGGTTTCTCTATTCAAAACTACTTGTGCTTCCACAAACACGTATCTGAACCATAACCCTTGTGTATGCTGACCCCTCTTCCTCCAATTGCATCCCTGCTTTTACCCCCTTTCATCCCCCCACTCTGTTCTCTACCCCCTAGTAAGCCTGTTCTTTGAAATCTCTCATGCCTTTTTTCTTCCCTGTACTGTGATCACTTCCTCTCTTATATGCCCCATGTGACCTGTTTACTCATTGTTTGCAGAATCTATGTCTGACTGTGCTTTTTCTCATTCCCTACTCAGTTACTAACAGGATCTCATTCATTCTGTGTCTTTGGCATCAGGCACTGCTCTGGGTCTCAAATATGTACACAAGGAATATTTCTTCATTTAATGAATGGATAAATGAGTGAATAACTAAATATCTGTTGGAACAACAAGGCACATAGGGATACTTCTCTTAAATCTGTTGCCTATATATGACACACCAATAAGACATATGGCCAGAAAGATGGGGGGGGGGAAGGTTTCAGATGACAGGAAGATGGCTCAGCATTACTCTCATAAAGAATATAAGACTTAAACTGAATATTAAAAAGTAATTAGGCTTTCATATAAGTACAGAGAACTAGGAAAGGTGAGGAGTAAGAATAAGGTAGCAAAGAAGAAGTGTAGGAAGTGTTCTGAGGATGGAGATGTTGGCATTCCAATCCTTGGACTTCCCATGGGACACTAGTGACATACATTTAGTGGGAGGGTAAGTTAGAGTGAGGTTTTGTGCATTTATAAATTTGCATGAATAAGCCACCCCAATGCTCTATTTTAATTTAATTTTTCTACTTTGTTCCTTTTTTATGTGTTGCCTTTCTTTCCTACTGGCTATGCATAAAAACCAAGGAGGCCACTCGATTACAGACTTTGGAGTTTAATGAGAACGGAAGAAATTGATAACATTATTCCTTTCTCGTTAAGATCCTTTACTTCTAAGGGATTAATGTGGGGGAAAACCATTTGGTATTCCTCTCGGATTGTTAGCCACCAAATGAGATATCAGGCTGCTAATGGCTTTTACACTCTCCCTCAGATAGCCTTACATTTCTGACCTTTCAAAGTTTGGTAACATAATTGGTTGGCAATGTTTTCTCTTTCCCCCAGGGTTACTGAAACTCTCAAAGACAAGTAATAGAAAGGAAAAGTTAAATATTGCCCCCCCCCCAAAAAAAAAAAAAAAAAAAAAAGAAGAAGAAGGAGGAGAAGCAGCAGCCAATCACAAAATATCAAGAATGGATCAGAACAGGACAAAAGCCATTGCTACAACTAGAAAAGCAAGCATTTTCTCCTGGCTCCAAGTTCATCTTACCATCTGCAAAAGCCTTGGAAACAGGATCCCTACCATCGCTTGACTTGCGTTAATGAATGGTGTATTTCAGTAAAATATTAATTTAAGCACTGAAAGCATGTAGGATTTAGGATAATAACATTTTCTGATTACTGTTGCACTCAGAGTAATCATAGTGTCCTTTCTTTCCAACAATTTAAAAAAGTATTATAAACTTCATTAGACTATAAAACCCTCAACTCATTTGTTGAATGAGTACTATTTTTCTAATATATAAGGGATATAGACTAAAATTTCTTGGTTGATGAGTCCAAGTTTTTCTAATTTATTGATGTATGCTGTTCTAAAGAATAAATGTCATTATCCATAATTATGCATACAGAAAATAAAGAGATGGACATCCACATTGATTCTAGGAGCAAAAAGCAACTATGTGCTTAAAACTATAAATTAACACTAAATTCATGTTGTCCTTTTGGAACTGGGCACACAAATTAGGTACTTGACATTGACCTTCATGAAAATAAAGAAGAAGGGGAGCATGATAGAACCATGTGTCTACCCAGAAAATGACCATGTCCAGCTCAGTGTGGTGCCTGAAGATGAATGGGAACTCCCTAGGGCCTTCTTTCACTAGGAAATACAATCATTTTCCCTGCCTGGGAATGCTCGTTAATATTTACATAGAAATAAGATCATCTGGCTTTGTTTTAACATGGTCTTAAACAGAAATGCAGTTGCCTGAAATAACATGGAGCCATCAATTCTGAGATGGTTATATTGCAAAGCTACATGGTCTTCAAATGAGACTTTTCTGAAAAAATATATATTTGAGATTCACTGGATGCTGAGGCAGAAATAAGGACTCTAATACAGACTTCTGTTTCCCTCATTAGAGATAGAAATTAGAAATTCAGACAATTAAATCAAATTATATATGTACCTGTTGAATGATGCATTTTCTAAAGATGATTCCAATATAAGTGTCCATCTCAGTTTCTTCTTGCAATGCATCTTTGATTCTTCCATCTAGTGGCCAGGTCTATCTTCCCTCCCCTTGAGCCTAAGCACAGCTTTGCAATTGTTTAAGCAAGAGAGTAAAACAGAAATGAAGCTATGTGGCTTATGAGGCTACATGACAGAATGCCCTGCATATTGGCATTCCTCTTTCATTGCTTTTTCTATTAGAAACTATCTGTCATGCTGCGAAGCATCCACAACTCACCCACCTATATGGAGAGACTATAGTGGAGGCAACACTTCCGTGTTCTGACTGAAAGCTGAGCTTGTTTCAGCCAATAGCACACACCACCTTACAGATGTGTGACTAAAGATCTCCAGGTGATTCCAGATTCTAGTTTGGGGTCTTACCAGTTCCATGGGGGAGAAACAATCTGTCATCACTGTGCCCTATCCAAATTCTTGACTCAGGGGACCCATGAGTATAATAAAAATTGTTGGCTTCCCCATCAAGCTTGGGGTGATTTGTTTTGCAACAATAGATAACCTGAACAATTTTAAGGGTTAAGCTCACTTTTTAATTTACTCTTTCTATAAATATGCATGAAGTAACTAACACAGATCATGATAGACACTGTACATGAAGGAGATAAAGAGGAGATAGATGTCATAACAGTAGGATCCTTAGGAGTCTTGCAGGAGGTGACATCAGTGGAGACCTTGAAACTGTTTTAAGCCCTCTCTTGCTTGAAACATATGGAATATATGGCCCTCTCTATGGAAGACAGGGTTAAGACTAAGCCTCCTGACTCCTAATTTAATATTTTCTGCTGGTAGCCTCTTCTAGGTAACGGAGCACTCACATATAAAGATATTTTTGCTATTCCATGCTAGAAATCTTGGGAGCACAAGATCTATTCAAATCATTTCCTTTGCAGTGGGATTTCCAAAACTCCTTAGAAAGAGAATAGTAATAGTTGTAGCCAACATTTATTGAAAAAACAAAAATTCTGCTCCAGGCATTGTGATAAATAGGTATTATTACTCACTATCAAACCCTCAAAGAAGTATTATAGTCATTGGAGGCAAAAGCACATCAACACTAAGACAGGAGTACAAATAAATGGAAAAATAAATGTGGGAGATCTAGGGTCACCAACAGCAATGAATAGTCTACCCCTTGTACCATTCAATAGACTTACATCTTTTCATCCTATGTTTCTGGCAAGATGGTACTTGGTCATAATATTATAGAAAAAAAAATTTAATAGGAGGGTGAATGATATGAACAGTCGTCTCCCCTACTGCAATTAATTCTGAAACCTTAGCTGATAGTTATCATCTGTTTCCTCTACCATCCTTTTGAGATTTTTGCCATCTTTAGTGAGCACTTAAGCTAGGTATTTGACAGATGGAATGACACAAACTTTCATCCCTGAAGACCCAAAGTCCCTTGTTGTCCTGCATTTACTAAAATGTGGTTGCAGTAATAACCTATGCACAGTCAATACCAGGGAGGAGAATGAGGAATAAACACATGTCAGTTCAACGTGTTCAAAATTGTCTTCTCATTACACTATTAAACTCCTAGTAATGAAATGAAGATAGGGAAATATCAGAAGCTTTCCTTCTTGCCTCTACAATTTCTATTAGTAAGCTTCTGTAACTTTCCTATACACTCTCTGTTTTAGTTGGCTTTTTTGTTGCTGTGACCAAAAGACCTGACAAGAGCAACATAGAAAAGAGAAAATTTATTTGGGACTAACGGTTTCAAAAGTCTCAGTCCATAGAAGGCCAACACCATTACTCTGAGTAATAGATGAGGCAGAACATCATGGCAGAAGGGTGTGGCAAAGGAATTACCAGAGAGCACATGGTGATTAGAAATCAGAGAGAGAGAGAGAGAGAGAGATCCACTCATCAGGGAAAAATATACACCCCAAAGGCATGTTCCCAGTGGCCTACTTAATCTCTATTAATGGGTTAATCCACTGATTATTTTAAAACACTCAATCTAATCGCATCACCTCTGATAATTCTTGCATTTTTTCACACGTGAGTTTTTGGGGGACACCTTGTATCTAAATCAGAACAGTGACATATGAAAGGGGAATTAGAACTGTTCCATTTAATGTCCAAGGAGCATAAATTTGAAGGCACAGAAGTAGAAACCAGACATAGCTTTAAAAAGCTTGAAATAAATTAACACAAGAAGATATGAGTGCTTTATTCCCTTCTTTTAATGTATCTCAGAAGAGAAAAGAACACCCTTAAAGCACTTCTCACCCATGTGTATAAACCTTTAAAAAGTACTACTTCATTTAACTTCATGCACAAAGCCAGGAAAAGCTAGGTAGATGAAAGCAAAACAAAAGTGACATTTATATCCTGTATCTAGTTTCCCCAAAACCAGAAAAATAAAAGAAGAACCGATCATAAAGTAGAGTTTAGGAAAAAAGACATTTAAGCTTGGTAAATTTCTGACTCAGATGTCTTTCAATTACCAACCCAGAAACCTTGCTATCTCATCATTAGTATAAGATACTATATAAGGTAAATAAATAAAGCACTGAAGAGCTAACAAATATCAACCTTAAGACATGAAATAAACACCAAGGGATATAATGGAAATACACTGGAAGTCAAGAAACCAAGTTGAGTCACAGTGTAGTTATTTGAATTTATACAAACATAAGACCCCTTGGGATTTAGAAAATCTGGACTCCAGCCTCCCTGCAGGTTTTAATATTCTATGTGTCTATGTACAGCTTCAAATGAGTCTTATGATACAGACCAGTTCCAGATACCTAATATACCTAGATATCTAAGCTGTCAGTTCTTTAATAGAACATGAATAATTATAAACAGTCCTAAGTTTCAAAGAATTCTGTGGAATTCTGTGTCACATTCAGACTAGAATGTGAAGCAAACTTCAAAACCTATGATTTATCTCATTAGAATTCTTAAGCTTTAAAATCGTCATACTTCTGTCACATGATAAACACTTACTTTACTTGTGGATACAAAATTATCGTATGTTCTTGCTTGTGAGGAAGCTCCATTTGTTTTAATTGTTGGAGAATCCCAGTCACCTCCTCTACTTACATTGCCCTTCTCAATCCTTATTCTTTTGTATACATATATTAAAATTAGAAAAGACCATATCTGAAAAGATTCCATTTCATAACAGGCTCAAATGGATCTATTCTTCTTTCAAAATACAAAGAGTCTAAGTAAATATTAGAGAGAGAGAGAGAGAGAGAGAGAGCGTGCACACTTATTGTCCATTCTGATTCACTAGCTGTCAGAAGTAGAAAAAAATCAAGATGATCCCTACTATGTGGGCTTTTAGGATATAGCCTTTGGGATTCATGTACACATTATCCCTTCTCCCTGGTCCCTTCAATTGGCTCACTGCTATTCTCCACAGGTCTCAGTGTAGACAGAACTTCTCTCAGAAATTCTATGAAGGTGCCTTAAGTTAGCCCAGTGGTTCTCAGTTGGGCAATTATGCACCCTCCTCAAGGGCACATTGGGTAAAATCCAGAGACATGTTTAGTTGTCCTATGTAAGGCAAGGGTGCTATTTGCATCTAGTTGGTAGAGGCCAAACACACTGCTACATGTCTTACACTGTGCAGGCCAGTCCTCCCAACAAAGAATTATCTGTCTCAAATGTCAGGAGGTCTGCTACTGAGATACCCCAGTCTAACCCTTCAAAGCACCTGTCATACTGCATGGTCTTGGCAGGGTTTTTGCTCTCAGACAAGAGCAAGTCTTACATTACACCGCATGCTTCCTGTGTACCTGGTAATCAATGGGGAGATGGCAAAACTGAAATGTCTGGTTGTATGAATGATAAAAATGAAATTATTAATTATATGCAGGGAAGAAATATGTTAATATCTTAGACGGTCTAGTTAAAATGTTTACATTTTATGAAACACTTAGAAGCCATTATCATGTATAATCCAACAACACTACTAGGTAAATACAGCATATATCACTGACCCTGGTTTTAGATAGAAGGCATCAATACTCAGAGGAGTTAAGAGGCTTGGCAAATATAAGTGATAAAAAGTAATCCAGAGATTGGAAGTTTTTAACGAAGGCTTTACTGATTTCTAACATTTTAGGCACTAAAAATAACCCATTATCTGTGGAGTGAAAATCATACTGTCTTTCATCTTTCCAAAGATGGAAGTTTTACCTTTGGGCAATCAGAACCCAAAAAAACCACTCAACTTCAGCTAACAACAGAAAACAGGTGCCATTAAGAAAAAGGCAGTTGCTGATTTTAGAAGGGTTGGCCTACTAATACAGTACAATTATGGGATAATGTGTCATTTAGCAATTCCCTTACAGGTAGCTTAAAGGCACCAGAGACGTATCTTAGGTAATGACTAAAATAAACTAATCCTTGTTAAGCCCCAAATCAGCCAGATTCTCTGCACATTTAGAAAACAGAAAACATAGAAGGTGGAATTCCAAAGAAGCCCAACTCCGTAATTTATTAACTGTATTTTGTGGGCACTTAATATCTATGCATGTACCTCCATTTATGCAACCGTAATGGGAGGATGATAATAATAAAACCTCATTTCACAGGATTGTTCCGAGGGTAAAATGTGCTGAAACACCTAAAACCCTATATATATATATAACTATACCTAGCATGGGGCAAGTGCCCAATAACTTTTACCTACTACCTCTCTTCTGTCTTCTTCCTCCTCCTCTTTTTGCATCATTATCATCATCATCATCATCTTCATCTTTGCACAGTTTCCCCCATGAAGAATGTTTCCTGGCATAAGCTGCACCAATATGCTCTGTGTCTCTCATCTATTTCAAATGTCTGTTTAAAAATGTGCGTAACTATTTTGACAAATGTAGTAAATGCCTGCTGTGCCCCAACCCCAGTATCAGCTCAACTTCTTTGGTAACAAACAAACTCTTTAGGATTCTTCACAAACACGCTGGATAGTTTTGATAGGGCTGCTGTCAAAATGCTTCTTTTTAACTACAGGGTGGGCCTTGGATCCAGGCTTGGCTTAGACACCTTCTCTCCAGAACTATGAATCTTGTTAAGGAAGATGTGAAGACCAAAACCAAACAAATAAATTTTTTAAAAAAGAAAAATCTGAAATCTATTTGCAGTGACAACTAGTGATAAGACTGCCAAAGAAGGCTACTCAAACTTTGGAAGCCAACCTGGCTATGAATGGTTTCTAGGGCTGTTATATCAAAGCTCTACAACCTGGATGGCTTACACCACTGAAATGCATTGTTGTTCAGTTATGGACGCTGGGAGTTCAGGCTTGAAGTATCAGCAGAATTGGTTCCTCCTAGGGAATATGTCTTCTGGGCCTTCCTCTCCTAGCTTCTGGTGGCTTCTAGAGAACTGTGGGATGCTTTGGCTCTTAGACACAATACCTTGACTTCTTCATGAATGCCAAGATGTGTCCTCCCCGTGTGCGTCTCTTCACAAGGCACTTTCTTATAAGGACACCAGTCACATCAATCAGGAGCTTACCCTACTTTAGTATGACCTCATTGAAATTCAATTATTCTTCAATGGTACTATCACCAAATAAATTACATGCTGAGGCTCTGGGGTCTATGACTTCAATGTGTGAATTTTCGGGGACTCAGTTCAACCCTCTGACTTTTTCCAAATCAAGAACTGTGAACATCATTCTTTATTCTGTGCACTTCTCTACTTTTTTCCACATTTTTCATTTTTAAATTACTTGGACTCCATTTCTGCTGCTTGCTACCAAAACATCCTAACTGCCCCAAGTTACATTGCAGATTCGTTTAGTTCCAGTAAAGTTGTTTCACTAGTACTCTATGATATAAAATAAAACTGACATTCTTTATGTTACTTAGAATTAGCTCCCATTATGAGGGGAAAGATAAGACTATTAAAAATGTAGCAAAAGAAAATGATTCTTCATGTTTAAGATTGGGGGTAAAATGGAAAGTTACCCTTATAACTAAAGAAGGCAATGATGTTGGGAAACTTCGTGGATTGTTGATAGACACTCAAATTAATGCAATGGTTTTGCAGGGAAACATCATAGTGTCTTTCACAGTCTTTGGAGTGCAACATTCAGTCTCACAAGTACATGACTAGAAATCTATCCTATAGTAATACCTTGGCACATGCACAAAGATATTAATAAAGAATGTTCTTTGCTACTTTGAAAATAATGGTTAAGATATTGAAAAACACAAATACCTACCAAGTATTAAAAAGCTGAATATTAGGTAGATTTATACGTAACATTATGAAAAGATATTTTAATTTTCAAACTAAAAAGTGGAAGAATGCTACATGTGACAATTTTCTATTATTTTTAAATTAAAAATCCACAGGCATATGTACCATGCATATGTATACACATATGTCTCGAGAGGGATCTGCAGTAATAAACCAAACTATTAATAGTGCTTCCATGAGGTATTGGAATTGATTACAGAAATGCTCAGGGAATCTATTATATTTCAATTTATCTATTTCTATAATTATTTTATTTCACAAACTACATGTATTACTTTGGCACAAAGAATCAGTGTCCCTTATACTTAAATAATGTAAAGAGCTCTTTTAAAAGAAACTCTCATTGACTACCTCTCCAAGTCTTGACCTATATAAAATGCTAATCACAACATTATATAAATGTACACAAGCCTGAGACAGAGCCAGGCGTTAACTCATTGAGCCAAATTAAATGTAAAACTAAAACTCAAATAAAGCTGTGAAAGAATGATGTTGTATCATCAATGCTGGCTTTAACAGCACATGGAAGACCATTGATTTGCACCACCCAGATCAACTCCAAGGAGCCGCAGACCAGCTGTGCAGAGTACAGGCAGCAGCAGGCGCCAGCTGTCACTTTAAGATTGCCATAACTGCAGCCTCCTGGCCCAGGGTCCTGCCTTTCCCAGAACAGACTAATCTGGACTGAGCCAGGTTGAAGTGGATCAGCACTTGCCCCAGAATTCCCGCCAGACTGGCTAAGGCACTATTAATGTGGATTGAAGTTCATTTCCTTCTTCCATCCATTCCCGCTTTCTTTCCATTTCTTTCATATTGATCTCAAACCCAAGCTCTCTATTTATAGAGCATTTAGTCTGCAACACAGTAAAAATAACCAAGGCCATGATTCTACATCTTTTACATCCACAGCACTAATATCAGGAATGGATATTTACTTAACAACACAAAACAGTACCAATAACATCAAGCCTGTATTTGACCATCTTCAACTGGAGCCATGTATTAAACCTAAAGGCAAATTGTGTGCTTAAGAATATAATTCATTTTCCTCAATTATTCAATATGCTATGCAGTGATTAAAAGCTCCAACAGCTCAAACTCACATTATGCAGAACAGAGAAAATCTTTAATGAAATATTATAGTAGGGAAGACCCAGGACAAATGAAAACTTTACAAAGCATAAACAATTTGGGTGAAAACACGGTACAAACAAGTAGTTATTTCAATGAGGCATTGTACCAACTACCAATTATTTCATAGAACACTGCATACAACATAGACTGAAAATTCCAAAACACACCTCACAGTATAATTATTCAAGCTGTTCAATAAATGTTTACTGCAAACTGGCAATTATTTCTTTAACAATGATGATACATTCAGAAGGAGTTTGCAAAACCTGGGATGAATAGACATGCTGAAATAAACCTGTGCATCTACCAGAGCCTAAGCTTTGAAAGCTTTTAAGAATGTAAACACACATTTTTTAAAAAAATAATTTTATGCTGAATAAGCCCTTTCCCTTGTATTTATTCATTTCTTCAATTCATCTACTCATCAAAGATATATGTGTCATCTAGTTTGTTTGCTAAAGTAGGAAAGGCTCCTGTCCTTGAGGAGTTGACAATCAGTTGGGAAGTGTGCCCTGCACACAAAGAAGTCACTATAGTTTCTGTGTGCTGCAAGGAGGGTAAGAAAAGATGCCTTCATCACTGTCTCCAACTTCATCATCACCTGTCCCTCGTCCCTCTTGTCCAGACAACTCAAGTCCATTTTTTTTTTCTGAACCCTCCAAATTTGTCCCTAGTCTTGGCTGGTTTCTCCTGCTGTCTTCTCTGTGTAAGTGCTGTCCAATATGAACGCCCACAACCATGTAGCTAGTGAGCACTCGGCATCTTTTCCCTCTGATTTAAAATGTGCCCTAAGTGTCAAATAACCCCAGATTTTCATGACTTGGCACAGCAAATAAATGTAAACCAGACCACTCACAATTCATGAATACTATTAAATGAAGAAATAATGTTTTGAAAATAGTGGGTTCTGTAAAATACATCATTAAAATAAACTTGACCTGTTTTTCAAAAATGTGATCACTAGAAAAATTAAAATCATACATGTGACTTGTGTGATTTTCCTAAAGGGCCACTCTGGTCCCGAACTTTCTGGCCTATTCATCCCTATATTTTCAGTCTGTTGTCACTGTCATCTCATCAAAAGCTTTTCCTAACCACCATTCAAAAGAACGTGCACCGCCCTCACCCACACAGTCACTCTTATGTTACCCCCATTTAATTTGTGTGTGTGAAAAGGAGTAACAGGAAATCTATTTTCCCAACAAAATTTTAAGTGTATAGCACCACACCATTGTCAACGATGTGCACATTGTTGTGTAGCAGATCTCTAGAAATTTTTCATCCTGCAAGTCTGAAACTTTATACCCCTGAAACAGCAACTTCCCTCTCCTGCTTCCCCCTCCCCTTCCCAAACCAGTCCCCAGCTCTTACCATTCTACTTTCTGCTTCTGTGAATCCACTACTCTAGATGCCTCATAAAAGTGGAATCTTGCAGCATTCATCCTTCTGTGACAGGCTTGTTCCACTTAACGTAATCTCTTCAGGTTATTCATTTGTTTTGTCACTTGTGACAAGGTGCATATCTTTTTAAAGGCTGAATAATATTCCAATGTATATATATATGTACACAATTTCTTTATGACTCACTCAATGGATAGTTAGTAGTATTAATACCAAGAGGTGGAAACAACCTATAATAATCAGCCATGATAATAAATATGGCAGTATAGCAAGTATAGCAGTCCTTCAAAAATTAAAAATAGAACTATCATTTCATCAAGAAATCCCAGTTTGGAGCTTTTATCCAAAAGAATCAAAATCAGGATCTTAAGAAATATTTTCACACTATTTATTCAATATTTTTCTTAACACTCATTATTATTTGAAGTTATTTTTATTGATTTGCTTATTCACGTTTGTATCATCTTTATCAGATTATATAAGAACAGAGACATTAAATACCCACAGCTATTAATACAATGCTTGCCACTTAGTGGGTGTAAAATAATTGTTGAACAAGTGGATGGAAGGGCTGATGATACAGATCAATTGGTAGAGTTCTTGCCTTGCATGCACAAAGCCCTGAGGTCGATCCCTAGCACCACACACACACACAAAAAAAAAACAAGTGGATGAAAATACAATCTAAGTCCGAACAGAGGAGTTTCCCCAGTCTTCCTGAGAAGATAGAATAGGGACCATTTGAGATTGATAGTGGATGGCTAGGTGCACAAGTCAGAGGAGACTCCACTCATCCTCCGCAAGGTCAAACATCACTCTATCTATCTTCCCACCATTGATTCATTTACTCCAAAGGCATTTTTTTAAATACTTCTGTTTCAGGCATGGTACTAATTGCCAAGATGCAGAGGAGTGAAATTAACCCAGCCCATGTCAATATGCAGCATATAATCTAGTTGGAAAGACCAAACGGCATAGATAATTACCTGAACAATTACATAAATAATTAGTGATTTAATTATACAAACAATTATTTGATTATAATTTTGATCAGTGGCAGGGAAGGCAAAGTGTTCAGGGAGTCATAAATACTTTCCTTGGGTAAGAAACATTTATACTAAGACCTGAAAGATAAGAAAGAGTGATCCTGAGAAAAACCCTGGGGAGACAGGGGGGTGGGGGCAAAGAAAACCCACTAATTCAATTCATCTGGGATATAAATTTGTATGTGGGACAGAGTATCCAGCAGAAATGTAGGTAATTTTATATAATATTTTATAAGCTAATTAAAATAAGCTGATATGGAAGGAATGATTTGGCAATTACTTTTTATTTTATTTTATTTTTGTGGTGCTAGGGATTGAGCCAGGGCCTTGTGCGTGCAAGGCAAGCACTCTACCAACTGAGCTGCATTCCCAGCCTTGGGGAATGACTCTAAGCTTTGCAGTCAATGCTGCATAATATGGGGTCAGTCATGGAAGTCAAGAGAATTGGATTGAAATGAATATTGACTAGCTTTACATGAAATTTTAATCACTTTTTAAATATGATAAGATAAAGTAGTACAGGTTTATTTTTAGAAGGTTTTGAGTTTTGAAGAATATCACTAAAAGAGAGTTCAAATTATCCTAGATTATACTTTCCAAAGATGAGGTACCATTACGATTTTCATTCACCTATGTCAGCTGTTTTTTCTATACATATAAACACACATATTTTACAAAAGGACTGAGTATAATAATTTTTTATGTTCTTATAGATAACCTCTAAATGAATAGTAATACCAAGGACTTTAGAATTTATAACTTTATTCAATTTTTTAGGAACATAAATAAAGAAAATTTAGAATAAGTTTTAGTTACTACATGTGTCCCTAAAATGTAGAAAGTAAAATCCACAGTTTTCACCATGTTCCCCCCCAAACCAGTCACATCACCAGAAAGCTTTGATTTAGAACCAAGGAAAGATGTTATTCCTCCTTCCAAAGATATGGCCAGACACTTATTAGAATATTAGGAAGTCTTACTGCAAATAATTAGGCATAAGCTGCCAGTCGCTAGTAAAGTACATGAACCAAATATATTTATGGGATGCAGCACCTAAACTAATTATCATGTGCTTACTTCCTTACCTAATCAAAACTAGTTTGTAATGTAAAACAGATGTCACAATTCTTTGAGCAAAGGAAAATTAATGAGCATGTATAGTCTATAATTTTAACTTAATACAACTACTGTCAGTCAAACCATAATCTTCTCACTGATCATTTTGGAAATAAAACAATAAAGTCTTGATAATTTTTTACATTCTATTCTACCCACACATATAAAAGACACAGTTTGCAATTTAATTTTTTTTCTTGTTAACCATAAAATATTTCTCAGTCGGACAACTCTAAAGGATCAATGGCCACCATATTCCACCCATATGCATATCACATACTTTGCCATAATTTTTTTTTGTGGGTTTTTCTATATGGGGCAGATGTTTTGAAGCCCCTTTCCCAACTTGAATCTGGTTCAGCCATATCAATCAGCAAATTTGAAGCAAGCAGAAGCTTGAAAGAGTATTGCCGAATTTGGTTGGTTCTACTGCTTCCCTGTGATTGCATGAACACATGCTTGAGCTAGGTTCTTGGAGCACAGCTGAATAGCTCCAGTCCTCCCAGCCAAGACTATCTGAGATCAGCCAAGAGCTGAATGATGCCCAGGTGGGCAAGTGTACCCAGCCCAGATGCAAAGAACTGCCAAGCCAATGCCAGCCTCAATTGCCAACCTACAGATTTATGTTAAATTGTTTTAATTCACAGAGTTTGGGTGACATTAGCTACGCAGCATTATTGAGGCAATAGATAATTGGTACAACAATCTCACCCTAAAGCAACAAATATCTTCACTAGTAGCATTTTTTTACCTCTTAAAAAAAAAGATAACATGTATTAAAAAAGACAATAAATACATATTAACTTTTTAAAAAAATAAATTTCCACAAAGCCATATCCTTATCATTAATCATAATTAAACTATGGTAAAATCTTTAGTATTTGTTTTAATTAATTTTTGCATCATTGTGATCAAAACAGCCACCAAGAACAACTTAGAGGAGGGAAGGTTTATTTGGGGCTCATGATTCAGAGGTCTCAGTCCATAGATAGCTGTTTACATTGCTCTGGGTCCAAGGTGAAGTAGCACATCCCCAGGGAAGGGCCCAGGAGAAGAAGGCTGCTCAGCTCAGGGTGAGGTCAGGGAACAGAGACCCGAGGTAAGGAGTCACAGGAAGTCATATCCTTTCTGAGCACACCTCCAGTGACCCACCTCTTCCAGCCATGCCCCACGGGTCTCTAGTTACCATCTTGTCATTCAAAGTCGGATGGACTGATTAGGTTACAATTCTCAGTCCAAACTCTTAACCTCTGAATATTACTGCATTAACACAGGAGCGCTTTTTTGGAGGGGAGGGGGATAACCTCACTTCCAAACCTTATTAGGACTCATAGTATTTTGACAAAATTAAAGCTTCCATGATGAATGCAGAGGAGCAAAAAAAAAAAAAAAAAAAAAAAAATGTTTAAGAGAGAGAAAGTTACTTTTAACAATTACTGCCCTTCCGAGTTGGTTTTCTTTAAAATTAAAAGCAACACTTCTGGGTCCAACAGAAAATTATATTTCTCAAATGCATGCAATGCAGAGTTGTTTAGAATACTTCTAACAAATTTAAATATAGACATGATAAAATGTATATCACTATTGTACTATTATAATCTATGGAAAAGGAAAAAACCTAAGTGAAACCAGGACCGTGAAGTTTCCAACAAGATGAAAGTTGTAAGGAATAAATGTCAGAGTGTGTGCTTGAGATTAATGAATCACCTGTACTTATAAATACAGTGTAGGAGAATTGCAGCTTAGCACACCAGTTACTTAACATTGAATTATAGATGATGACCCAAAAAACATGAGGGAGTAAATGCAATGATATTGAATTAAGGTTCCAGGATTACCTGAGAAAAGGCTAGAGTACTAATTCATGTTTGATCACAAGAAGTCAAGATTCATGTTATAATGTGTCCACTAGAAATAAATAAAAGAATTTATAACTGATAAGTTAATAAAAGAAAATACATAATTGAAAATATTTGATGAATCCACAAAAAGCCAGAAATATAAAGAAGAAAATTGATGGTGGCTAAAACAAATAGAAAACAAAATAATTCTAAAATAATAGAAAACAAAATAATTCAGACAAGAATTACAAAGTTTGTCAAATTGGAAAAGAAAAAATGGTTTGAAAGAGCATAGATAAAGACACAAAAGTAAAAAGTAATGTACAAGAAAGAATATATACCACACATCTGTAGCTAAAAAGTAGTTCATTTGTCAAAACTAGTAACAAAAAATGCATTTTAATAAAAAGACAATTTTTTGAAGTAAGAACACAGGGACTGAATCGTAGGAAAGATTATTCACAATCTGCCACAAAGATACATTTTTTATTAAAAATTGTGACAAATAACTGATTCAAAATGCATAAATAAAAATTAAGAGAAAGAGAAATTTGATGTTTGCAATCATATGGTGGAATTTAATGTACCTTTTTTCAATAGCTGCTGGAATCAGATCACAAAAAAAAATCATTAAGGATATAGAATAGTAACAATATGGTTAACAAATCTGACCTAATTCAAATTTATAGGCACCACACCAAACAAGGCAGAATATATATCAGTTTTGAGTACACAGTAATATTTATTAAAAAGTAAGATCTTCAAATGAAACAACAAATTTCAGAAAAATTTATATTATTCAAAGCATATTCTCTGAGTACATTGAAAATTGTTAGGAAAATTTACAATTACTTGGGAATTATCCAAACCCTTTTAAATAATACATGTAGCAAAAAAGACATTTAAAATATTTATAATTCCATGAATATGAATATACAACAAAGCAAAACACAATCTTTTGCAGTGCTGGCAGTACAACTCAAGGCCCCACACATGCTAGGCAAGTGCTCCACACCTGAGCTGCATCCGCAACCCCTATTAAAGCAAATCTCAAAGGGTTCAACTAGAGCTGTGCACAGAGGAAAATGTATTGTTAAATAGTAAAAAAAAAAAAAAAAAAAGAATATTCAAGTTCAATAACTTATAATTTCAAATATTGATAAAATACCAGCAATTTTACCCCAAGAAAGTATAAAACAATGTCATAATAAATATGAAAATATAAACTAATAAAAAAAGAAGACAGACATGACAGAGAAACTCAACAAGCACATGATGGTTCTATGTTAAAACCAATAAAATGATCATCTCCTAACAAGTCTAATAAAGAAAAAAAACAAGAAAATACAAATTATAAATCAGAAATTTTTAAAAAAGATTATTACTTCAGATATACACACAGGATGGGAGACAGGACAATAAACCTCAAAGTCTAACATGGTGACATACTGGATATTTTAAGTTGAAGGGCTTTGAGAAAATGGCTGAAACAAGAAGATCCCTCTTCTCATAAAACCTAACAAGGGGTTTTGAGCTTCCCATGAAAACAGTCATCACACCCTCATGAGAGAACATCCTTATCTCTAAAAATTCAGAGAAAGCTCTGGACAAGCAGGCACGGGTCTTTATTTTCTTATGAAAGCCCCATATTACACAAAATTTAAATGAAATGTGTATGTTTTTCTCCTGTCTCAGCCACAAACCTGTTAGTAGAAGGAAAGATATTTTCCCTCTCCTATATATGCCAAAAAGAATATTTGGTAAATAATATTTTAAAATATATCTATGATTTGTATACTTTTCTTTGTGTATATAGTATTTCAATAAATATTTACTTTCAAAAATGTAAGATATTCAAATTACTATGGTGCTTGAGTAGTGCATGTCTTTCCTACTAAACTCTTAAGTTCTCAAAAGCAGGCATTATATATTATGTTTGTTTTACTGCCTACAAGAAATCAGGAAAAATATATCCTTACAAAAAAATTCTACCTAGATACTTCTTAAACACAATCTTTTCTCAGTGTGCTTAGTATGAATGGATATATATATATATATATATATATATATATATATATATATATATATTCATTCAATAAATAAATGCCTCTTGACTCAGACTTGAGAGCAGCTTGCTTGCATTTTAAGTTTCATTATAAGCCAGGTTAATATGCATCAAGAAGTGATTACCTGATAGTTGATGGCTAGAAAAAAACTGAGTTGAAAAGAAGCAAATGAAGACACAGAAAAGGTAATGTGACAAAAATATTATTTTGATTAATCCTTCAAGCATGATATATGTTAAGCAAACATTTTTAAGGATACAAATAATGCTTGTCCTCGACAGTTCCTTCTCCATTTCCATTATCTCCATAAGAGAAGAAACTATTCAGTTCCACTGAATCCCTGTCTAACACAGCCTATGGCACTATGTTAGGATTCAACAAATGTTTATTTAATAAACAAATACATTGCTTTGTGAATCCATACTTATGTTAATCTCTAACACTGAATGTCACTACAATCATCATAATGATTTAATTGCTAAATTACTATGATTTAACTTTGAAATATTTCGGATTGAAATATTTTAATAGTCACATCTTTGCACATTTCTCATTCCTATACGCAAAAAAATAAATATATGTTCATTGAATGGTACTTCAAAAAATTATTTGATCTGTTAAATCATTAAATTCTTTAGGAAGAACTGAGACTATATTCTAGTTCAAAGTCCAAAGCTAAATTTGAGTTGTTTTCTTGATATAATATAAATGTATAGCATTCATGGAGACAGTGATATTTCCACATAAAACTAGAATCAATTGGAAAAAAAAAATACTTACTTTTGATAAGGTTTCAAAGATTATATGACTAATACATATTTTTAGTGATACATTTCACCATCACTGTGGACAGAAATAATGCAGTGGCTGAATTATTCTGAAATGAATATGTAAGCTTACTGTTTGTTCTGCTAAAGGAAAAATATAGCATATCTCTGTCTAAGGAAGAATTATAAAAAATAAAATTCAATATGTAATACACACATCTTACATTTAGGATGTTTATATTTACAAGTATCTATATTGATATACAAATGTATTTGCCTTAAGCAAAGCCAATGTGTGAAAAAAAATCTAAAACAATTTAGCAGTTGACTATGTTTCTAAGATTTACTACAGGGTTTATTTAAGTAAGAGGGAATCCCAGATTGTTTAAATATGACTTGTATTTGCTTCAGATTCAGCTTTCCATCAATATTTTTCCATCACCAAAGGTGTGCAAATAGAACAGGAATGTGGTTATGGATAGGATTTGTCTTCTGAGAAAAGGAAATGTATCAATTTCCCTGAGAATCTTGGAGTGCTATCAGTTAAGTAGCTCCTTTAGAACAGAGTTGGTGTCTCATTCACTTAGGAGGCTTTCCCTTGCTTGACACACAGTAGGACCTAAAATTTTAACTGTCACATTTTCAAACCATATGTATGATAAAGGTTTAATATCCAAAATATATAAGGAAATCACGCAATTAAAAGGCAGACAGACAGACAAAAACAAATTTAAGAATGGGAAAATGGTCTGGGGATGTAGCTTGGTGGTAGAGAGCACTTGCCTGGAGTACGTAAGGATCTGGGTTCAATCCCTAGCAAAACACACACACACACACACACACACACACACACACACACACACACACGGGGGTAAATACCCTGAATACACATTTCTCCAAAGGAAGAAACTGGCCAACAGATATATGTTTAAAGGTGTTCAACATTACTAGACATCAGGAAAAGCAAGATGTCAAAGGTACAATGAGCTATTCACTTTACTCCTTCTAGGTGGCTATTATGAAAAAGACAAGAGGTTAATGGGCCTTGATAAGGGTGTGGTGAAAAGAAAACTCTTATACATTGTTTGGGGTTTTTAAGTTGGTTTAATTAGTATGGATAACAGTATGTGAGTTCAACAAAATATTAAAAGGAGAACTATCATATGACCCATCATCCCACTACCAAGTAGGTAGCCAAAGAAAATTAAATCATCACCTTGCTGGGACACATGCATTCCCATGTCTTCTGCAGGATTAGTCACAATCGTCAAGGTATAAAAACAACTTTGGTGTCCCTGGACAGAACATGTAAATTGTAGTATATGTGTACATAATGGAGTATTATCCATCCTTTCAAATGGAGATACCACCATTTGTGGCAACATGGATGCACCTGGGGGACATTATGCTTAGCGATGTAAGCCAGGCACAGAAAAAATACTGTATGATAATCCTTCATGATTTCACTTATGCGTGGAATTAAAAAAGGGAAATGAAAATAAATAGGTTTCAGATATCTAATTGATAGCATGAGTGCTATAATTAATATATTATATCCTAAAAAATTTGAGTAAATTTTAGATGCCTTTATACACATAAAATAGGTAATTATGGAAGGTGGTGGGTAAATTAATTTGCTTAAATGTATTTCCTATCTATAAGTACATAAAAACAGCATGTGGGTAAAACTTAAATATATACAATAAAAAAGAAAGTAAAAAAGAATTACTGTCATAATCAGTGAATTGTAAGTCTGTGTGAATAGCCTTGTAGTTCTGTTATGACAAACTGCTTTAAAATCTGTACCTATGCCTTTTTTTTTTTGGACTACCCTGTTATTCAGCAGAGACATCCATTGCCTCGGGAAGAATCAGGATTGTTAGAGGTGGAGAATTAGGATTGTTAGAGGTAGAAAGTATGGAGAAAGAAAGTGTCACTATTCAGTATTTGACTTCCAAAGTAGTCACTTGAAGCCTGTTTCAAAGACAATGCTCTTAAAAGTCAAAGCCTTTCAGTGAGAACTGAAATGTTAAAGAGGTTAATTTTTTTTTTTTTTTTTGTAAAAGGATTTTGTGTCAAAAAGAAAAGCCCTAAAGACATGGAATATAAAATTCATTCACAAGGAATAAAGCAGAAACAGAGGAAAAGCTTACTAACCTCACCTGAAAGAGAATATTAAGAGTTCTCTGTCCAGGAGGGTACAGAAGGGGGGGCAGTTAAGGGGGACCAAGGAGAACCATGAGGGGAACCACATGAAGAGGCAACCTGTAGGATGTTCCACACATGCTCTGCTGAGCCAGGGGGAAAGCAAGGACACCCAGGGACCAACTCTTGTCATTCCAATGGGTTCTCATATAGCCCAGGGTGGGATATAAGTCAGATTCCCTTTTCTCTGCCAGAGGGTGATATCTTTGCTCCCACAGTGTCCTTCGTATCATCGATCGATTACCCAGCAGAAGCGGTGGTTGATAATGATGCAAGACTTTGCTCTGCCCATACAAAGCACTCTTTTTTTTTTTTTCTTCTTTCCTAACAAAGGTAAGTAATTTAAATAGTACCAGTGACAAAGAGGGGGAAATCCTAAATAATAAAGATTGCATAAGTTAAAAGAATCGATGTCAGAGCTGGTAAGAGTATTACAGATCATTTCATGGACCAGCCATCTCATGATACAAATTAGAAAACTGAAGCTTAGAGAGGGCTATCAGTTCGCCTAAGGTCTAAGGAAGGAAACCAGACAAGCCCAAGAACTTCTTCTTCCCTGTCATTTATTAACTGGATTTTGAAATTTCTGCTTTGTTTCTTTGTATTTTAGTTTATTCCCAGCTATATAAAAAGCTTAATTATACTCTTTGCATCCCCTTGTTAGCCCTAATCTGCAACACAATGATAATACTTAATGCAAATAAACTCATTTTTTAATTTGTTTATTTGATGAGAGACTTTTGCAAAATAATCTCTTTATCTGTATTCTCCATTTGGGGATGGATAAGCAAAATTCCTTTAATTTCAATTTCCACCTGCTTTTTAAAATGATTCTGTATGAAGTCACTCCATTGTCTCTAATTAACTTCTATCTGGTATGTTTCCCTGAAAATTAATTTGAATGATTTACCACCTTTAATTTGTATTAGTTTCCTGCTAGTATTCAGGTGATATACCTTAACCATAATCACTTTACAGCATTACATAAAAATATATATGTGTCATTTTACTATGTAGAAAGTGACTTTGGGTGCATCATTTTTTTCTTCACAAACATGTTGTTAAACTACTACATCATCTGAAAAACATAACATCTACAGCTCAGAAAGTTAAGTACCTGTTGGATACTAAGTCAGAGAGAAGATTCTGGAATCCACATCTCTGGTTCAAAATTTCATGTTCTTTCTACTAGGTCAAGCCTTCTTAGAAAAATTTCTAGATTCACAGTGAGCAAGCCAATCATAATACTGGCCCTCTACTTCTGATTAGGAATAGGATGGGTGATCAACATTGTTATTGACAGAGACAAAGGATAGGCCAATGTTAGTCACAGGACAGAAGGGATCAAGGCAAGCCATTCATGGCAAAATGAGCCGAGCCCACAGAAAAGAACTGAGGCAGACCATCCCATACCTGGGGGTTGCCGTCAACAAAGACATTACCCCTATGTGTCCGTGATATCACTGTCTCCTCAACTGACTTGGAATGGATATGAATATAAAAAGGACCTTGCTGGTCAAGATAGAAAACTTTCCTTATAATTTGAAGAAATTATATTTTCTAGTCCAACCCTGTGACCCTGTAAATTTGAAGGAATGCCTATTTTGAGGCAGTCACAGTGGGGAGGGGAATAGGAGGATTCACACATGGAGACATCTCCCCTGACAGCAGTTTGTGAATTCACCTACTTTCTGACCACCTTGCACAGGGCACAATTTAGCGACCCAATTCACAAAGTATAAGAGGCCACTTTTTCTCCCCTATAATCCCACATCTCTGATTGGTTCTGAAATATAAATTTTATAAGTCCTAGTACTCAAAGGAAACATAAGCAGAGGGTTAAAAACTGATTTTAAATAGGTGTATTCTCATTAAGCATTGGATCAGCTTGAGTTTCCCATTGGAATAACCGTGGGGAAGAAACTGCATATGCTAAGACGGTACATTAAGTCAAAATTCTCATTCTGGACTTTACTTTTCTCTAGAACTATAAAACCAAAGTGGCATTGTTATACATTCTGAATGTATAATTCATATAAACAAACCGAGAAGTGAAAAATATTGTCTTTTCCTTCAAGAAGTTTTCAAAAACTTTAGAGTTAAATCTTCAAGAAACATTTCTTCAGTCTTTGAATTAGTGACGGGGCTCCCCCAACTGGAAGTTTGAAGTATTACAAGCCATCCTGAAGGCAGTCATAATTTAAACCCACACTTACCAAGTGTTTGATTTTTTTATAATTTGCATAAACAAAAGAACCTCATAAATGGATTTCAAGTCCCCTCATTTTTCCCATTATTATTCTTTTCTTTGACTTACTATATAATTGATAGGTTTATACTTTCATAAGTGTTTTCTGAGCACTACTATATTCTAGGCCTTATGCTAAACTCAATAGCACATATGGGAAACTTTGCAAGTTTTAATATGTAATTATGAACAAGACTTTGACAAATTATAGTGTGTCCTAAGGAGGGACCCTGGGGACTGCACCTTGAGAACAATAGTTGAACTAATTACAAATGTAATTACAAACTAATTACCACATTTAATCCAATTACAAATATTTAGCCTGAACAACAACCAAAAAAAAAAACTAAGAGATTGTAACTATCCTTGCATATCATAAAGTCATGCATGCAGAAGAAATCTTTTTTATTTTCTATAAATCAGGGTTTCTCAGCCTTGTCACTATTACCAGTTTGGGCTATCCTGCTCAGATAAGATGCTTGGCAGCATCCCCAGCTTCTGCTCACTAGGTGCCAGTGGTATGTAGTTAGGAAATCCAAAAATGTCTACAGGCATTGCCAAATATTGCCTGAGGGCCAAAACATTCCAGTTGGACAACCACTACTTAGGAATCTATAGTAGTAATTTCCAAAGGAGATTTTTAGATTGTCAAGATACTAAGCATTCTCTTATCAAGGTGATTCTCTTTTTTTGAACCTTTATATGAGATGAGAGATGCTATAGACATCATAATATATCTCTACAGATATAGATATCATAATCAAGTCAATTTAAGAAAAAAAAATTGTTCCAAAGTCAGTGCTTGGGCACAAGTGCAATTATAAGAATCATGAAGCTCATATTTTAATAAGCTACCCTTCCCTGGAAGAATTTCACAGAAGCTTGGTAACATCGGTAGGAGAATCTGTAAAAAGATTCTATCCAATGAGTAGGTGTTGAGAGGTCTATTTTTAAGGTCTCTATTACATATAATTATATATAGTTTTGGAACCCAGGCACACACATTGTGACTATCCAGAGTATCATTAATTAATTAGCTGCATCTATTAGATCAGATACTCTTTTTGAAGAATTTAAAGACAATTATGGTCATAATTAAAATTGTACCATTTTTATACTGATCATTCAAAATACCTAATCTTTTTTAGAATCTATGATTAAATCCCATCTGCTGCCTTTTCATGTTATCCAAAAGAGTGGAAATTATTTTATACTTCTTTTTTCTTCTTCTTCTCTTTTTTTTTTGTGTGGGGGGCTGTCTTGAATATTTACTGGAATTACAGAATGAGTAACTAAAACTGTACTCACTAACCACTTGAAAGGGGATGTTTGGGTCATCAGTGTGTGGCATGATTATAGGATATATTAGTTCTACTAATTATAAAATTATTCAGAATGATGTTCACACATCTTCCATTTATTTATCAATGCCCCCTGCATTTTGCACAGAGAATTAATCTATTGTTTTCATTTTGTCATTGCATTGTTATTGTTGTTGTTGTTTTTAACCATCCTAATCTTAAAGCTATATTCAAGAGATGAGAAATTTCCCGGCATTTCCCTCAGTACCACCCAGCCTAAAACAGTCAGAAAGAAACAAGAGCAAAGGGCCACTTCTGTGTGATGTGTTACTTTGGATCCCAAGCACAATTTAAAGGGCTTTTCAAAATGGCCTAAAAATGAGCCATTTTAAAACTGGTAATTAGAAGATGATCTCCTGATATTTTTTAAAAAATGAATTTTAAACCACATAGAAAGATTTTGAATGGTGGAGTAGACACCTTACTGAGTTTCTTAATGCCCTGGTTATTAAATCATTCTTAAAATTAAAAATATAATGGACAGCTGCACTAATCAGACCACTTTCAGTTCCCTCAAATGTTTCTAAGCCTCTAAATTTGCATTGCTTTCCTCAATATGGAAAAAGTATGAATAAAATCTAAGCGACAACATTGAACTTAACTTCCCTGCTGGTATATTTAGTAAGGCTTCACTCATTTCCAAGATACCTAATGCATTAGAGGAACTCAAAGCTAAAGATTTACAAAATGTGTTTTGAACATTGAAACTACTGCATGAACATTAACATTCAGCACCCTGATTTTCATACCTCTTCTGCCATCAATGAGTTGTATGAATTGAATAAGGCAGGCCCACTTCCTGTTCTCGGCTTCTCCACCCAATACTACCAGATGGTCTTTTTTTTTTTTTAATAAAGTTACAAGTTTCCATATTCAGTGAGAAAACTAGGAAATAGAACAAATTGTGCTTTTTAAAAGTAGGTACTTGCTGAGGGCCATTGCTAAGTAAGAATGATGCATGGCATGACCCAGGTCATTTGCAGTGACATTGCATGTAAGGTGACCTTGCTCAAGGACCAGGGCAGATCCGGGTTTAGGGCTCTCCTTGGGTTTAGGGTGGTTCCAGGTTTAAGGTGTACCCTGCTGGGAATAGGGCGTATCCTGCTGCCTCAGGCTCACCGGCTCCTTGAGTTCCCATTGAGTTCTCACACGGGATTCAGAGAGTATTTGGGATGCAGAACGTGGAATTTGGCGGAGAATGTGGGATGCCCCCAGAACCTGTGTAGAGTGCTGGTGTGAGTTTGGGAATAAAGAACTGCTGTTTGAATCTACAAGGCTGTGAGTGGCTCATGATTTTGTGCCCAGCCAGACTTCGGCAGGTACTGTAATTATATCTTCATTTTAGAAAAAATACAATAAAAACCTACTATGGTCAACTCATTATTAACCTTTGTGGGTTTCCTTTCCTTGAGAGTAAGAAGAAAAAAAAATCTGGAACTTAGAAGTAAAAAAATTGATAAATAAAATCTTCCACTAAAATTTCCAATTAGTTCATTATTACTTTGTTTAGATTGTTGGATGAACATTCATTTATTTGATCTATAAAATTAAATAAAGAAGGCAATGTTTTACTAGATGCCTTCCACCCTGGATGGGTTAGAACTGGCTTTTTCAATGGATTCAGACCCATCTCCTAAGACCAAGGAAAGCACATTGCCTTCATTTCCAAAGACTAACTGAGGATGGTGTGTTGTACAAATTCCATTCTGTATGTGCCCACAATTACATGAAAAAAAAATTTCTCCTTCAAGACAACCCATTAATTTAGCACAACATTCAATTCCAGATGTAGAGATGAAGAAGGAAAATTCACACATGTCCCTTCTCTCATGCTGCTTCAATATTCTAGTGAAAAGTTTTTGAATGCCTAAGGTAACAGTAAACTCATCCTTCAATAAAAGCAAATAGAAATTTGGATTAAAAAGTGACAGCGAGTTCATCAAAAAGATGCAGTAGCTGTTATAAACTGCTCGCACTCAACAAAATGCTTACAGCTTTTGTGTCTTTTTCCTAAACTCAGTTATGCTTATTTACAGGTATAGGGGAAACCTTCTGACTTAGTAAGATCCAATAATAATAATAATAATAAAAGGCTTGAGAAGGAAAGATGTTTGAAGTGTTCTGATTCAACCTATAGAAGAAGGCTAGTTACTCCCACCAAAGCCAAAGTTTCAGATCAGCTAGAAAGTTTGAGGGGGGCCTGACATAATAATCAATATTATGTACTGTGTGTTAAGTACTTTTTAATGCATTGCCTCATTTAATCTTTGCAACAACCTATGGAGTCAGATCAAATTATTATCTCCAATTTATAGATGAAGAAGCTCAGGTACATAAGCTTTAGTGATAGGCCTTTGTAGGTGACATTTAATGTGTGACCAAAACAAGGTTTCAAGTTCAGTCAGTCTTACAAGGCAGACCTCATTCTTAACTACTATAAGAATAAAATCAATTTGTACTATTGTGATTCATTTTTTATATTACTTAGCAGGCACTGTGTGTCATTTGCCAAAGGCTTGGGTGCCAGGCTGTGGCACTACTGAGAAGTGATAGAACCTTTAAAAGGTGAAGTCTAGTTGAAGGAAGCAAGGTCATTGGGGTGTGCCCTTGACAGGGATATTGGGATCCTGCCTTCATCTATCTCTGTTTCCCAGCCACTGTGAGGTGAGCAATTTCCTCTTCCATACGCCCCTGCGTATGATGATGATGCTCTGCCTTGCTACAACCCCAATCACAGATTGAAACCATGAGCCCAAATAAAGTTTTCCTCCTGATGTATTGTTTATTTCAGGTGTTTCTCCACAGTGAAGAAAAGCTAGCACATTATGCTCTATCTTATCTCGTTCAATCCTCACTGTCTCTTTGTGAACTAGGGGTCAGTATTCTTGTTTTATAGATTTGGAGAGGCTAATTAAACAGTCTGTAGATGGGAGAGCATGAGTCCTCCTCCTTCCTCTACACCACAGTCCCATACTATTGTATGTGGGTTTGAGGATTGCTATATCTCTGGTTAGCGTGGAGTTCAAGAAAACAATGTAAAACAATCTGAGGAAGAAAAGCTGGGTCAGAGATATCAATGAAGGAATTGTATGGTTGAGACAAGTTTGGTATAATGCACACAGAGGCAAGACCCCTTTCCTAGCCATGCTCCACTTTCTGTGCCAAGAGCACTTGACCACCAAGAACTGATGCCCCTTCTCCCAGACAATGTCTTAGTTACTCAGGACTTTAACATTTCCTAACTCCCCAAGTCCTGTATCCAACCGCCTCAGGGACCAGCCATATCAGTGAAGGGCACAACCAAAGTCTGGGTAGGGGCAGTGGTTTAGGGGTGTGGTTGGGATTGGAATATGCAAACCAGGAATATCTGCTTCTGTGTGGAAAAGAGCTGGAAATTGAAAGAGAGCAGACCTTGAGCTAGGGGCTGGGGACCAAAGAATGTTCCCCCTATACCACCATTTTGCACACAGAATTATGATGAATCTAAGAATGTTGAATTTGAATCTGGTCTTCCAGAATGATAGGAAGTTATATTTGTAAAGAGAGGAGGATGTATCCCAGTTTATGTAAATATTTGTGAGCCTGATTTATAACTCCTAAAAACCTGTGTCCTTTAGACCCACCTTTGTATTATTGCCCCAAGTCCCACAGATGAAAAGCAAAACTAGGTTAGATTATTTCTTTTCCTTTTTCTACCTCAGGGGCAAAGGGCTTCAATGAGCATCCTTTAGGTATTAAGCTGATTTGGGGTCAACAAGCTTACAGTTACTCCACTGAGGACATTTGCATTAGAGCCTCCTCGTTAAATGTCAGTTAATGATGACTTCCTCCAATCCCATGGCATAACCTGTGCTGAGGACAAGGAAAACCTTGTCATTTACATGACACTTTAGTGTTTACTTCATTGGAAACAGCTGTTTCATCGATTCATTTCAATGTTCATTAGCTTGACACATACCATTATCGTGAGGTGTCTACATGGTGCCTGAACAACCAGATGATTTAATCAAATTCAGTACAACAAGCAGACGATTTACTTTGAAAGAGAAATGAGTGCATTTTGTTTGGTGGGGTTTTTTTTAATCATTTATTTTTTTCAACTATCAAGTCTATTAAATTAAACAGGGAAATCAGCCATTCCTACCCACATCCTTTTCTCTCCAGCCAACGCAAATCAGATAGCAATAAAAAAAAAAAAATTCAGGTACAAATTCAAATATTAGTCAATATCGTTCCGATACTTCCCTTCATCAAATATTGTTTGTGTTAATTTGACCAAATACCTGAGAAGAGCCACTTAAAGGAGGAAAAGTTTATGTTGGATCATAGTTTCAGAGGTTCAGGCTGTGGGCAGCTGACTCTATAGCTCTAAGCCTGAGGCAAGGAGAACATCAGGGCAAGAGGGCAGAGGAAAGAAGCTCAGGACATAGCATCCAGTAAGCTGTGAAAGAGAGAGTTCCACCCAGCAGGGACGAAATATAAAGTAGTGACCTACTTCCTCCAGTCATCCCCCACTTGCCTACAGTTCCTCCCCAGTTAATCCACATCAGTGGATTAATCCACTGATTAGGTTGCAGCATTCACAATCTAATCATTTCATCTCTGAATATTATTGTATTGTCTCACACATGAGCTTTGGGAACTACCTCATATCTAAACCATAACAAGTATCTAAGTGGATATTCCATTATTGATAAGGTGGCTGTGAGGGAGCACTACATAGCACAGGTCAGAATACCAAAGTCACTGGTCACATAAAATCTATGGAAATAAAACCACACTCTTAAGAAGGAGTCTATGGTAGAGTGGCCATGCTGGACTCACCAGGGCAGGAAGTTCTCTCCTCTCATTCTCACATGTACTCTCTCAAAATCCAAAATGCCTCTGTATCACATTTCTACAAACTCCTAACATGCCTTCATTGTTAATATATAGAAAGAGATTATTAAAGATGAGCTTATAATAATCACCTGTGCCATCACTTGGTATCGAGGGATCATTTGCCTCTGCCCACTTTCTATGGAGGGAAGGCCTGAAATGTCACCGTAGGAGATGCATAAACAGACTCAGAACCTCAGGACAGTTGCTGACTGTGAGAGGGTCCCTTCCCTGACAGTCACACTGCAACATATTAATAAATTGAGCATCTAATGGAAATCCATGTGAGAATCTACCTGATTCATTTTCCATGGAGGCTGCCAGAAGCAGCAGGGAGAAATGGGAAATCATGAAACAGCCTCAGTAGCCACAGCAGAAAGTTCCCACCAGTTTGGGGAAGATGCCTTAGAGAAATGAGGCATCTCCATTTAAAGATGGAAATTCCTGCTCTGGCCATAGAAACCTAGCTCCTTTCCAAATTAGCCCACGAGTCACTTGGGTCACAGTAGAGATTTGGAAGGCCAGATGCAAGGAGCGAATTTTACTGAGTGTTTCCCTTTCCTAAGCAGCAACATCTCCCAGGGCTGTTTTGTTAGAGCACAGTAGATCATAGCTTGTGGTAGGTAAGTCCATAGCACAAGTTAAATGATTTCATTAGGCACATGCTGACTTAGTCCAGATTGTTCCCTTCGGGTCCTGGATCCGACATGGAATTGAATAATCTTCCATCATAATTACCGGAAGCGTCGGAAGCAGCTGTTACCTCCTCCTCATTGCTCACACCGGACAGCGGACAGCCTGAGGGTCCCATCATCCGACAATGATACACTTCATTTCAGTGTGCACGTGTGTGCACTCCACTGCCTGAGCCAGGAGCGGTTACCTGCCCACTTGCTGCTGAGCCTGGTGGGGAAAGCTGTGGTATGGGCAGGATTAGAGCTCCACACCAAACACAACAGACTGACAAACACCAGCCTCCACTGAGATAGAAATGATGAATACTATTGGGAAAATTAGCTCTCAGCTATTTATTCCCACGGTAAGCTAGGTAGGTCCTGGACTAAGCACTATGTAAACATAATTTCACTTCATCCTCCAAATGTGTCCCTGAGATTTAAAAATTATATCAACATCCACCAGGCCAGATGGGAAGGAAAAACAGACCTCTGCAAAACCTACGAAAATGAGCAGAAGGAGCAGACAAGGCACCATTGATCCAGAGGTTCTGGACAGAGGGAGGATCATTACAAGCAATCTGTGAGTTACCACTCGATGGCAGGTCCTGTGCTGGATTCTGGAAGTGCACTGGAAGACACTGGCATCTGCTTTCCACTGCAGGCTTACAATGGAGGAGCTTTACAGTGTTTGAGGGGGAGAAAGGGACACGGTTGGGTACTAAGGAAGAGGATGCAGAGGCACAGAAGCATCCCCAGGAGAGAGTATCAATGTAAAGATCTAAAATTTACACTGAGACATCAGGGAAGTAGATTGATAAGGAAAGAAAAAGGTAGGATAACTGAGGTTTTATACAGGGGTGCTTTCCTAAAGCCCATTAGAAGACAATCTAGAGCCCTTAGCTCTTCACAGACCTGCTTCTATATGATGCCTGTAGAATACCAGCTGCTAGCTACCACGAATGAGTCTGGATGTTTTGGAGATAAATAATAACTTGAGAATAAACAATATGTCACTTCTAATGAAAAAAAAAACTGCACACACAGATACACATATACATACACAAATTTTTACTTAAATCCTCCAATGTAACTCTGTTCTAAGATCAACTAGGAAATTGATACAGGGAGAAAAAAGGCTTTTAAATTGTCTTTAAATGGGGTTTAAAAATAACCCAAGTACAGAAGACACATGCGGAAAGCCACACATCGTATACTGGGGTACACTGGTGGCACAGGGCAGATGACTTGGGGAGTATTGATCAACACTCTGTAGAAATAAATAAGAGACCTAAATGTGACCTGCTGACCAAAGAGAGAAAAGTTTTGTAACCGCCTATAAAAGAAGTGAGAAGCAGTGCTTATTGGCAAAGGAAGCCCCTATACATTTTCAATCATGATGAGAAACACTTTGAAAGCAATCATGCCAGATCTTATTTACAAACACCCAGGAAGAAGGGTAAATTGAAAGCCCTTTGATTATACTCTCTATGTCCTCCAGAAGGAACATAGGAAGATCTAAAGGCCCTGGAGTCTCAGAACCTTGGAGGTTGGATCCACACTAACATGTCCTAAATTGCAATCCTGGCCCCTTCATTTCAAACTGGAAGGGGTTGGCCAGGAGTAAACAAAGCAATTTAGTCCTTACAACATTGGAATGAGATTCTTATTCCCTGGTTTTAATAATGGGGAACTCACCTGCTTATGGCTCTATAGCTAGAAATGACAGAGCTGGGCAGAGCAGGTCTCTGTGTCTCCCGATCTGCTTCATAACCAGCATACTCTGCTCTCTCTCAGGTAAAGAGGATTCCAGGCAGGTGAAAAATTACAGTGAAAAGGTTGGACAAGAATCTTACTCAGAAAACATCTGCTCTCCGTGGTCCTTGCTTCCTCTATGGAATAGACATGCTGGGAGCTCTTTCCTCGCTCCAGTTAATCTCCTCTACATTGCCACAGAGCTGCCCTCTGGTAATACAAATCATGCTCGAATGCTACCTTCCCCAGATTATTTGGCTTGTCCCTACTGAACGTTCTTTCTTTTCCTTTTATAAGGAATGCTTCTCATTAATGCAGAAATTGAATTACTGTTTGGATTTATTTATTCATTAGCTTGATGCATAGCACACACGATCCAGTGCTATGCTCATAATGAAATCACCCTCTCTGACAGAAGGAGACAGTCTACACGTTTAGGGTAGAAATAAAAGAAGCTGACTCAAGCCCAACAATCTTGCATTACTGCCACAAGCATGCCGTGCTAACCATATACAACCTGTACCGTTCTCTGTGTGTATGTGATGACTCATGGTGACATATATTGTGGCCGTGTGAGCAGAGACTGGAATAGGAAATGCCCTTTCCAAGGTTGCCTTCTCTGCCTTTGGCAAATGAAACAGTGACGGCCTCATCCAGTGCTTGATGAGAAAGACCCTCCAGAGAAGGTGAGCTTCTGCTCAGTGAGGCCGGTGCAAAATAAATTGTTTTATTCCAAATAACAGGTTGACACAGGTATATGAACACAAGTTAGTCTAAAACAAAGAGAAGAAATCTGATCTTGTCCAAGTTGCATTTGCATTTATCCAGGGTCTTGTATACCCAGCTTTCTTTGCAGTTCTTGGAGCACATGTTACATTTCTGCATGATACAACCTGACACAAACAGACTCACAGATACACTCAGTCATCAACAAGACTGTTCAATTAGATGTCAGACACAGCAGTCTAGGACAGACGAAGGCATCACCAAGAGTCATTTCTGTAGAAGTAATACTGGAGAGGGGTAAAAAGGACATAAATTGTAGGATCAGATATAACTGGATTCAAATATCCGTACTACTAAATATTTGCTGTGAGATTTTGAGCAAGCCAATTAATTTTTCTCTCTTATCAACTGGAGATAATATATTCCCTGGATGGGATGTCCAAGGATGAGAGATGGGCACAGAGTAGCACTCAATCATTCATTGTGATGAGTATGATTCCAGAAGATACAATCAGCAGCCATTGCAGAAAGGAGATATAAATCTAAAGTCTAAGGGATATACTGGAAATGTAAATCAAAGACCATAAATCAATTAGTAAGAAGTAGCAAACCAACCACAGAAAGGGAAGGGCAGATTGTTTCAATTATTCCTCACAAGGTGGCTCAGGAATAAAACCTCACATGACTCTCCCGAGATATTATTGACAAATTCTGACCACTTTGAATCTAGACAGTTTGGCATGACCCTATAATCTTTCTCTTTCCCCTGAGAACAGAAGTCCCTTATTTCAGCCCCTTTGATGAAATTTTAAAGAGCAAAGAAATATAATTTGTCTCTCCTTTCAGAGCTTTTTCTTCTAAAATTTTAAGAATTTAGCCACAATTTTAACAGATACCTGGTTCTACTTGAATTAGATAATTTCTAAAATCATTTCTGGCTCAAAAGTCTATAATAACATGTAACTCTTAGTGTTCTTCAATATTCACAAATGTGTTCTTCAATATTCTTGTTGATATATTGTGTGACAGTTACAATAGATCTTCTGTGAATACAATAAACTTTATTTGTACCTCTGCCTATACACAAACTGTAAATTTCTACAGTGCAGAGGCAATATTATTTCCCAAGACATAACTCACTTCCTAAGACAAATCAGTTATGTAATAATGACATTAGTAGATTCTGTGAACCAACACACAGCAATGTTGTGATTATAACAGCCTATGTCCTGGCTACCTTTTCAAACTAACCATCTAAAATTATCCTAGGACAAATCCACCCAGACTAAAAATGTAGAGAATTAGAATGTCACCAATTTAGTCATTACTATGAAATTGAGCTCAGAGAACTAAAATTGTGCTTTCAGAGAGATAAAACCTGCAGTTTTTATGAGCAGAATTTCACAGCGTATTTACAATGGAATAGTTAATCTGAATTATCCAGAAATATCTCAAAAAGCTAGTATTTCCCTCCGATTTTTTTTTTAAGTTTCCTTCACTTGTCCCACTAGTAACAACTCAATCTCTAGCTGAGCTGTAGAATTCCAGTCTGCCATAAGGCTTTACACTGCATCCCTAACCAAAACCAATCACTTTTTAATTATATATCAGTTGCCTACCAGGTTGATTTGTAATAGTAGTAATAGATATTATTGAGTAGGTATTTCACATATACCCATGTCTTCACATAGATTTTCAGAGTTGCTTTTCAAAACTACCCTCTGATACTCCCATTTAATAGATGAAGAAACCGAACCACAAAGAGGCTATGTACTTATCCCCTAAGAAAAACATGTAGATGTCTCAACCTACGTCCATACTATAGAGGGTCCTGAGCAGAAGGTTGTGAAGAATACACTCCAATAACAAAGGGCAGGTGACCACATTGGTTTATTCTGTAGGCACACTCTCAGCCTTATCATTTGTTACTATTGCATCACTGTGGCCTATCTGGGGATTTGCATATACCATCAAAACCAGCTCTCTGCTAAAAGCAAGGAAACGATGCATATTAGTACAAAGCATAGGCACATCATTAATTACTTTGCACTTATCAATGAATACCATAAGGAACACAATTTCTTAATTTCCCAAGTCTCAGAAAGGCAAAATTCTCAGAGAAATACTCCAGAAAGGAACACAAAATATATAGATCTCTAGACCTTGCAGTGAAGACACTACTATTAGACAATCAGAGAAGAAATGAGTACTTGAAATGGAAATAAAAGTATACCTTATAGCTAATCCATTCATTTTAAAAAATATTTTTAGTTGTATATGGATCCAATAACTTTATTTATTTTATTTATTATATGGTGCTCAGGATCAAACCCAGTACCCCCAAACATGCTAGGTAAGCGCCCTACCACTGGGCCACAACCTCAGCCCCAGTCCATCCATTTTTATGTTTATGAGCTTCATTACATTTTAGTTGGCCATCAGAGTTCCAAAATCTGAAGGTCATAATCTTTGATTTTGAACAAAGATTTTTCACCTGAAGAATGATGAGGGTGAACCTCATAGGAATTCTACCTTTCTGTAGAAAGGGGGACATTTTGGCTCAGTATCATCCAGACACTCCTTTCTTGGTTGTGAGACAGACTTTTTATTGATCTATCAAGACTCTTAAACAATTCTGCAGAGACCGTGTGCCACCTCCAACCAGGTGAAGGAAACCATAGCTAATAAGACTGAACCTGGAAAACGTGCTGCCATTTACCCAAACTCTAAAATCTGCTTTCAAAAGTAATGAAGGTAGAAAAATAAAAGAGAAGAGGAACAAAAACAACATCAGATACATAGAAAAAAAATGTATTTCCTTATATTATCATCCTCCAGAGTGGAAATCACCTTTGTCCTAACTTGCCCTTAATTTTTTCAAATAGTCATAATCAACTTGAAAAAAGTAGTAGAGAAAACGATCAAGGAAGTCGCCAAACATAAAGTAACCCCAAATTCTGTCTCTAATTTAAAAAGCCCATCTTAATCTGACTTAGCCAAGTTCACAGTATCAAACACCTACAGCAAATGTTTCTTACACATTTTGGATAAGAACTTACACCTCGTTACAATTAGCACCTCACTTTCTGCCTCCCTGACCTCGAGGACCTTCCTGCTGCTGTCTCCAATCCCTAGATGATTCCTTAGGTCTCATTGCTTTCTTTGATCTTTGGTGTACTGACAAGGTTAAGGCATAATGGAATTAAAACCTTGAACAAGCTAGGGAGTGATGCAGACACCCAATGTCAAAGTCAGCCCAGGAGGCAATCAATGAGCTGTGTGATTTTAAAGTCATTAGTTGGATACCTAAAGGGTAGGTGTCAAAAGTTCCTGCGGCAAAGTTCTTCCAGGCAAAGGAGGCAACAGAAAATGGTAACTCAAGGGGAAGATCGTGGCAGTAAAAAAGTTTTGGCACGTGGTATTTCATTGACAATAAAAACAGTATCACACACCATTTGAAACTTCTTACGGGTGCCGGACACTTAAGCATTTCACAGCTGAGGGTCTATGAGAGAGGAATTCCAGCTTTACAAATGAGGAAAAAATGAAACTCAGAGAGAGGAAGAAACTTGGGCAAGTTCACACAGCTACCTTATGAGAAAGAAACCCAGTTCTGTCAGACTTGAGGGTCCACTATTTTTAACCATACAGAATTCCTTCCTTGCTTTTCTTACAAACAAGTATAGAGGGTCTCCTTTTAAAGATTCAGTAGTGGATTTTTCAGACAGCGTAACTGCCCAAATTACAAGTTTAAACCCTCCAACTCAGCTAAACTCTTCAGTTAGTCTAGTCCTGGTTTTGCTGTTGTGTCTGTATTTGGTCAGTTTTTTTTTGTTTTGTTTTGTTTTTTGGTTTTTTTTTTTTTTATTGCTATTTTTTTTCTTTAGTTTGTTGTTCTGAACCCAAACCTCCATCCACATCAACCAGTGCCATTTGCTCAGTGCAATGGACTGTCCCCACTTGGCATTTCCTGGCTCCTTTCAGAATCTTTTTGATGTGTCATTTCTGGATCAGCTGTTCACAGTGGCAGTACATAAAGACCCAGAGCATCGGCCAGCTGCCTGCCAGATGGCTAAACCCTAGCTCATGGCCAGTGACCTATGGGCTACTTGGAAGTGGCTGGATACTTCTCTGTTTAGTTTAGAAGCTCTTGCAGAATTTACATGGTGCAAGCCTGGGATTCAACTCAGGAGATGCTCTAATCTTAACAATTATAAAAATAATGCATATCATTTACCAAGTGCTTCTGAACACTTACTATGTACCAAGCATTGCTCTAAGCACATTAGATGTATATCCCTTCATCTTTACCACAACAAAACGAGGTCCATATTACTTTCAGCCTGTTTTGCAAGTAAAGAAACTAAAGCACAGAAAAATTAAGTTACCCAAGTCCACACTGTTGGAAATAGCAGAGCAGGAATTTGAACCCTGACAATCTGATTTGAGAGTTTCTGACTATTACCTACAACATGTTCTAGTAAGGCTGAAGTTTGGGTTTTATTTGTTATCATACATTCTTTTATGTAACCTATGAGTTAGGTATTAGTGTTAATGCCAATTAAAAGAGGAAGAAATTTAGAGTTCATGGGATGTATGTTGCCCTAGGAAACAATTGGTAAAACATAAGGACTGCATCACATATCTATTACCAAAGTAAAGCTGCATAACAAAACTTACTGTGCTAAAACAACCAAAATTTGTTTAGCTCACATTCTTCAGATCAATACTTTGGTCGTAATTGTATGGGCAGTTCCTTTGGTCTTCCTGGATCCTTCATGCTATCTGAGGTCAGTGTTGGGTCAAGGAGGCAAGTTTGCTGGTCTTGATTGAGTTATCTCATTTCTAGGGCATAACTGGAATAGCTGAGCTGACTCAGTTCTCTTTTACCTGGCAGAGAAAGGATCCTTAGAGAGCACACAAAAAACATGCAAGACCTCCTGAGAACTACAGTCAGAACTGGCGGCCATACTTTCTAAAACTTTCCACTGGTGAAAAACATAACGCAATACCCACTCAGATCTGGGGGTTGAAAAATAGGTGGGAAGGGCTGAAAAACCATATTGTAAAAGTTTCAGATCTACAAGTGCATGAACAACTAGGGAAATTTTTGTACTCATCTATCTACCACAAAGGCAGATTTAGAATCTATTTCTGACTAGGTCCAGAGTCCTTATCACTGTGTAAAACTAACCTCCACCATAAAATCCAAGATAGCATACACTTGAATAGTACATTCAGGAAGTTTATTTATATATTTATATTCTCTCTTCACTTTGAATACTTAACTTCATTCCCTTCTTGCTTGCATGGTTTCCAAGGAGAAATTGGATTTTATATCTTTGCTTTTTTATAGGGAAGATTTTTTTCTTCCTCTAGCTTATTTCAGGAATTTAGTCTTTGTCTTTCATTTATGAAGTCTGAATATGCCTAGTGGAAGCCCTTCTTTGACATGATCTTTCTTGGGTTTCCTTGAGTTCCTGGATCTGCAATTTGGTGTGACACTATTTTGGGAAAATTCTCTATATTCTTAGCAATATTGTATCAAATAGTTCCTCTGTTCCATTTTCTCATCTTCTCCTTTTAATCTTCCCATTAAAAGAAAGTTACACCTTTTGTAGCTTTCCCACAATTCTTGAATATCCATTGTTTTTTGTTTTTTTATTTCTAGTAATTTTCTTTGTTTTTCAGTTTGAGAAGTTTCTATTGATAGATCTTCAAGTTCAGAGATTCTCTCCACAGCTTCCTTTAGTCTACTAAACAACCAATCAAAGCCTTTTGTTTGTGTTGAAATGTTTTATTTTTAAAATTTTTTTAAGAATTTGTATCTCTCTGCTGACATTATCCTTCTTTTTTTTTTTTATTTTTTGCATGTTGACTACTTTTTCCATTAGAATCCTTAGCATGTGAATCATAGTTGTTCTAAATTCTCAGTCTGATAATTCCAACATCCCTGCATAATCTGAGTATGATTCTTCTAATGTTTCCTTTGTGTCTTTGAACAGTATTTGGCCTTTAAGTATGTCTTGAAATTTTTATTCGGAGGTGGGTATAAAAGACTAAGTTGTTTTTTTTTGTTGTTTGTTTGTTTGTATTAAGAAAGTCCAATAAATAGGCCTAAGGAGGTGGTGGTAAGGTACACAAAGAAAGGAATGGTTATCTAGTTCTATGATTAGGTCTCAGTCTGCAAGTGAACTTGTACACTTGGGCTGTGATCTTCAAAAATGCTTCTCAGTTCCACTCACAGGACAGCTAGAGAGGACTAGAGGATTTTCCTCCTCCAGGGTCAGTTAGGCTCTGATAGTTAAGTTAGGGAAGTAGGCCTAATTGAGAACATTCTGACATATTTCAGTTGTCTCTTTTCTCCGTCTATCTGCCAGAAGCAGGAGATTTTATTGCAATGTTCACTGTAAAGTCTCTATAGAACTCATAGAGGTAAAACTCACAAAAGTGTGAGACTCATGTAGGTGTCTTGGTCCCCATTCTGAACTCTCAGACTCATCTACATTAAATCTTCAGGAATTCATCAATTACAGTTCAGGTTTCCCTGTCCCAGTACTGCTTCATGAGGAGATTTTCTGCTTATGAGTCTCTGCTCTCTAAACCCTGATGATGTATATGTGCCTGTCTCTGTTGGAGAGGTGGGTAGTGGTTTTCGCTGTGACATTTCTCTGACAGATCTAAAAAGAGTTGTTGAGTTTTAGTTTGTTCTGCTTTTTCTTTATTTCTAGGATAGAGTGACAACTTCCTCACATGCCAGACTAGAGACCAGATGTCCTGGACTAGAAACTACAAGTTATTTTTTTCAACAAATGTTTATCAACTTTCTGCTCTATACAAGTACCTGGTGAGCAGGATTATACAAGAAGGATAATGTCAGCACAGAGACACAAATTCTTAACACCAAATCTTTGAATTGGATTGTTAGAGGACCCAAAGAAACATGGAAATCAGAGATGGGCAGATGATGGTAGCTTCAGAGGGAGATTTCAAATCAGTAGAAATGAATCAGAATGTACTTTTCTGTGGACTTTGCAAACTCTCTGGAGAGGGAGTGAATAATATACCTCGAGACAACTTTTACTAATGGGGACTCAGCCCAGGTCTTTGTGGGGACTAAATTATTACATTCACAGGGAACCCATGAAAGCCACCTTGAGGTCTAAAAATAGAAGTTAGCAAATCCTGTATGATTCCCAGCTTCCTGCCCCCTCCCTCAACCTGTGTGTGCCAAGCACTGAGCTAAGCATTTCACATTTGTATTCATTCTGGTAAAATGTTTCATATATTTTTTAAAAAAAGCTATAAGATAAGGGGAGCCCCAAACCCTGCTCACTGAGCATTATTTGGGTCTCAACATGTTGAAGTTCCCCAGTCTCCCAATGGCTTGAGTGCTCCCACTTGGACCATTCATTGCTGGAGCATCAGTCAGAATTATTTCCTTAGTCTTGATTAAAATGAAAAGTAAACAAGCAAGCTAATTTTGTTTGACTCGTTTCCATTTTAATCTATTATTGTTGTTGTTATATCGCTGACGAGTTCTTCACAATAGAAGTTAGCCTATAACTAAACAATCTCCTCAAATTCTAATAATAAAAAAGACAACCAACAACAAAGGCAATGCAAAAATCAGCTAACCGAGAAAACAGCCTATTTTACATTGAAGCCTGCTTTTCTCTGTTGTGCAAAGTCTACTTTAGCTGACAAATGTCTTCGTTCAAGGAAAAGAACATTTGTTTCAGCTAATGTTCTTATTCCTGCAGGAAAAAGAAAGGTAAATTCTGAAGTAAGGGATATCCTGGGGAAATAGTTTGGCAAATGATATGACATTTTTTTCCCTCTTCTTGTTTAACATCATAAAGAAATAAATATGGGTGACATGAAACCAAGTAAAAGAAAAGATTCTTGAAATAATAGAATGCGAAATCAGAATAGTTCCTTGGAGATCAGCTGGTCCAACTTCCTTTTTTTTTCCTGATGAGATCTGGGACTTAGGAAGCAAATTTCATTGCCCAAGCTAACCCAGATGGTGAGTAGCAGAATGAAGCTAGAACCAAAATTTTAAAATTCCTGTTCACTGTCCTTTCTAATCAACTCTTTTGCAAGACATGAAGAATTTTCTACTAAAGTCTGCTTGTATCTATTGACAAACTTCTATTGCTTCTGTCAAACAACCATATGAGAACCAAGGTCCACTCTCAAGTAGGAAGATGATATGGGAGGTACAGTTAAATGGGTGTTACCAAAGGAAGCCCATGATGTAATTCAGAGTATGGTGACTTCAATGGAAAAACATGTACTTCTCATCTTCACTAACTAGTAAAATACTTTACCTTTAATGCTTAATTAAATTAAGTGTTCACTCAAATTATGAATGTAAGCAACTAATCAGAGTAGTGCTAATAGTTCCTATAACTACCACCATAGAAATAAGAGTTTTCATATCCTCTCAATTTTTGTACATTTTGACACATTATGTTCATGATGATTTTGAGGTTTTTCTCAGGCTAACTCCAATATAATAATATTTAATGTCTTCATTAAAAGGTACATATATGCCTACTTCATACATGTGTTTTTTTTTATATTTGGCCATTGGTTTCCTTAGTAACTGTATATATAATTTATTGTATGCCAGGTCTTGCAGAAATAATGTGTAGAGTCATACAATTCTCTCCCTCAAAGGTCTTCTGTACCATAGATACCTAAGAACACTTCTGGGTCTAGTTACATCTCTGATTTAAAGGGGCCCTGGAGCCCCATGGCAAGGGAGAACGACTTAAAATGCAATCACAGTTGGGGAATAGACAAAGACATGATTCTTTGAGACAATATTCTATGAGTAGCTTGAATTCTCCAGACTCTGAATAAGGTTTCAAGGTGAGAGTAGTAGGCAGGGCCAATGAGCTCAGATTAAGACTGAGCTTGTCAACTGCTTCTGCATAGCCCCCGATGTAGCTCCTCCCTCTCTCCTCCTGTGTAGGAAGATGATGCATCAGTGACGCCACTGAATCCCAAGTGGCTCTGTTGTGAGACACGACCGTGAACAAGACAGATCCAAGAAGAAAAAGGGTTTCCCTTTAGTGAATAGGAGGCTGGCAATGGTGTAAACTGAAGGCTAAAGCAACTCAGGTATGGACAAACTAAGTGAGAGCCAGAGCTATATGGACCTATGGAGCTATATGATGTTCACGCTTAGCTGAACATCAGTTAACAATTATTCAGTTATAAAGAAAGAAAGCCGCAGCATTAAACATCACAGGTGAGATCAAGTGCTGCATATTGTAGAAAAATACTGGTTAAGAACTCAGATGTCAGTTCCAACTGTGTAGGTTGAAACTAATCCAGATTTATTTCATCATAGGTGATTCCAGGTAAGTTAATTAACCCTTGCCTCAGCTTCCCCATCCACAAAATAACCTACTTTGTAGGTTTTATAAGGACAAAATTAACTTGAGGGAAGTGTATATAATAGTGCCTGGGCCATTGTAAGCCCTCCATAAATGTTTGATAATAGTGAGAACAACCACTCTAAAATATATGTGTGTGTATCTGTATTATATTATCAATCTCTCTATATAAATATATATAAATATAGAGAGATAGATAGATAGATAGATAGATAGATAGATGATAGATATATTCAACCCATTGTGAAACTCTTTTCAAAGCTTAAATTGCCATTTGCAGCATTTTCAGGATACAAATGTAAGACCCTTTAGTATTATCCAGGACAAATGAGAGATGGGTTTCCTGGAAATAACTTGAATCCCATTAGTCAATTTGATGAGGCCCCAATGCATTAAATTCAAGGGTATTATTAGACAGGTAAAGCATGAGACATCATATTCTGTGAGTAGCTTGAATTCTCCAGACTCTGCAATACGGTTCTGCAGAGTGATTCTGCTACTTTTGGAACTCCTTATGATTAAAAATAATGGCATATGATTTGTTGATTAAAATATTGAGTTTTAAAGATGAACTCACCAAATAAATAAAACAGTAATGGTGATCATGTGTGCCATCGTGTAAGTTTCTGCATAGCCATCTATTCTAAAGACTAAATTCTGGTATTCTAGACCATATATTATACCTTGACCCCTCGTACCTACCAAAAAGCACCTATGTCTGACTTATTGAGAACATAATAAATGATACTGAGTAAATGAATGACAACTTTTTGAGAGGACTCTGCTATGAAAAGTAAGCTTCTTAAATGCACAGATACCTGTGAATTCTATATAATCTTTCATTTATAATGGTCGAGGCTGGCCTGGCACAACATATTTTCTAATAACTATGTAAAAAGTGTGTGCCTCCATTTGAGGTGTAGTAAAAGTGTTATTTTCAATGTGCAGCTCCTTCTCCTTTGCTGCAGACATTGTCCCTGGCACAGGGTTCGAGGTTGGTCTATTATCTCTGGATTTCTAGACTAATCCTATACTGTCACATCACTTTGTGATGTGACACACTATTTTATTCTTTCATTACATTCTACTTATTATATTACACAGGGACACACACATTCCTTTTCCCACCAATTTCCACAATGATTTCCATTTCTCGTCCATGTGGGAGTGACAGTAGCAAGTCTAAACCAATTGTTATTACACTTCTTGATTAGCTGTCCAGAGAGACCCTCATGCTTACAAATGTCCAGGATTGTCAATTGGATGCTTAATCTCTTCAGTTGCCTGATTGACTGAAAGATTAGAGGCTTTTATTTCTAAAATATTTGTGCAGTCAAGGCAAAGTTACCACATCCCCGGGAGAGTTATCTCTTGTACTGTGCAGATTGGAATGGTTCACGGATCTGCTCCGCACCAGTGTTTTCCTCAGCTACATTCTTCCATTGGCTTCAGCACCCCCAGGATGTGAAAAGCCTCATAAACAGGTTCTAATTTGCCCCGACATTGAATTACTCATAAACTCAGAGCCTGAACAGGTTCTTTCCCCCCTCCCTCCACCTTAGGGTTCTGTTATATTTTAATTTATACTCCAAAACACAATATTTTAATCCCTAGTCAATGACAGCATTTAAACAATAATGTTCAATGCCCTCAGTACCAATGGTATCCACCATCTTTCCAGTTAAAAAGAGACATAAAAAATGCAAGTTTGAATTTTGTTAATACATTTGACTACAAACAAGATATGAAATCTTCTGAAACTTAAGATACTATTGAGAACCAGTTCTGTGGATGGGTCAGAGGCCATGTTGAAAGTATCTGACATCTTTGAGGGCCTTAGTTTCCATCATAAGATACAAATGAAGTACTTACATGTTCTGAGTTAAGGGAAAGTTTATACACAATGGTACAAAGCAAAGTAAAATATATCAGTTAAGCTGAAAGTAGCATCAGTGAGCTATTATCAGTGGGCATCATGGACATGAACTTGGATTGGATTTTAAATGCATTGTCAAATTTTCCTCCAGAGAGATTGTGGAGAAATAAAGAATTTGAATTCCTCAGTTACCACACACACACACACACACACACACACACCACTACTTCATCTTAGTGGACCTTACATGTTTTCTTAATTGCATTTTTTGGTCTTTGATACTCTAATTCATCAGCATGCCTTAACATTGCTAATCAGTCTGGTGGTCTGGAGCCTTAGAGTCAGTATGTGTTTATTCAGCCTCCCTCCTAAATGGAGGCATATACCTATACAAACTTACCATTTCCCATCACACTCAGCATTGCTGGAAGACACCCTCGGCTACATTGTGATAACAACCTTTCATTCTGAAAGTATGCAATGAAGAATGCAAATAGATAATAACAACTACTTATCTAGGGCTACGGTATTATACTTTCAAGTTCCCTTTCAGGATTGCACATTGCCTATTTTAAGCACAAATATCTTTACTAGCTTCCTACAATATCAAAAAAGAGGGGGGCTGGGATTGTGGCTCAGTGGTAGAGTGCTCATCTAGCATGCATGAGGCACTGGGTTTGATCCTCAGCACCGCATAAATGTAAAATAAAGATATTGTGTCCACCTGAAACTAAAAAATATATATATTTTAAAAATATCAAAAGAGGGCAGGGGCTGTGGCTCAGCGGTAGAGCGCTTGCCTAGCACATGCGAGGCCCTGGGTTTGATCCTCAGCACCACATAAAAATAAATAAACAAAATAAAGGTATTGTGTATAACTGAAAAATAAATATTTAAAAAAATATCAAAAGAGTCCATATTATGTGTTAGAGCCAATGAATTAGGTGCCATTATTTATCATCTTCATTTTACAGATGAGGAAATTGAGGCTCAGAGAGGTTAAGTCACTTGCCCAAGGACACATCCCTATTGGGTTAAAGAGCCAGGCTTTGAAACAAATTCTGTCTGGACCCAATAGCTGATCTAAATTATTACTCAATGTGAGGAGGCAATGCCTTTAACACACTTCCCTATTTTCACAAGGAAGGATCCTGCCTAAATACTATCAAATTCTTAGAATACTCACTTCTCTGTACGATTTGGTGACATTTGCTGAGCTATGAGACTCTAATGAATGTTATCTGATCTATTAGATGGCTTGAGCATGATAGACTGAGGATCTCTTTCCTTCTTCACTCAGACTACTGGAAGACAGTGATCTGCATCCAATAATTTCAATTTTGCTTCAATGTGCAAATCCAGGGTTGGTTTCTGCAAATTAATTGGGCTCTCAAACTAAGACAAATCCCCAACCTAACTTCTATTGAGCAATCAAGAATAGTATTTTCACTTTCTATTCTTCTGCCTCTTTTTCTTTATTTTATGTTGACTCAGAAATCAAGCTAGGAGATGCACATTGTTTTGTAGTCTATTGCTATATAAAGAAAACCATTCCAGAATTAGGTAGCTTAAAATAAAATCAATCATGTTTTATTTAACAAATTTACAATTTGGGGAGAATTCAGCAGGGTGGGCTCATCACAACTCCTTGAAGCATCAGCAGCCCAGTTGGTCTGCAGGGTACATTTCTAAGATGGCTCACTTTTCATGGCTGTCAAATTGGTGGGAACTGTCAGCTGGGAGTTCATCTGAGGCTATTGGCCAGGGGCCACTCCTTGAGGCTGGTTGGGCTTCCTTACAGCATGATGGCTGAGTTTCAAGAGCAAGTGTTCCAAGAGACCCAGATGGAAGCTACAAGAATTCTTTTAACCAGTCTTAGGAGTCCCAAAATATTCCTCTGTTGCATTCTATGACCATGCAAATTTCTAAATGAACTCAGATTCAAGGAGAGAATAATTGCTATCTTTTATAGTAGGAGAAGCAAAATATTTGCAGTCATGGTTAATCTGCTATATGTGCTATTGACTGAATTTCTTCTAATGGTTCAATGATCTTAAAGGCAAAACTACAAAGAGTAGAAACTTAAATCATGTAAGAAAGTGGAAATTATACTCCATTTTCATTTATTTTAGGAAAGTTTAAGATCAATATAAAAATATAAAAGTTTATTCCTAAATTCAAATAATCTTCAGCTGTATGGGTAGGAACTAATTCATGAAAGAATCTAGCAACTCAGAAGAATTAAAAGTTTTAAGGTCTCATCAGACATCTATGTAAAACTGTCTTTCTATTCTTAAGCCAAAGCATTTACTGCCTGATTTCCAATTTCTAAATTTATCCTGAATAAAACTGTAACCAGAATGATCTTTTAAAAATTGTTTCTCATCCACATCATATTTTTCCAATCATTTATTCTTCTTTCTAAAATACATTAAAGGGAGAAAAAAAATGATACCCCAAAATTGAAGATGTCATTTCAATTACCTAAATTGAAGAGGCTGAACTGGGTAATCAAAAGATTCTCTGACCTTCTGTTTTCTTACAAGTTCAATTAACTACAGCATAATTACCAAAAAAAAGTTTCACGAGACACAAGCAAAATTACAAACACTATGTCATGCCATCACAAGTTGGGTAGTTGGATGCTCATGTTTCCACTACCATCTATTTTGCTCTACAAAAAATTCATAACCACTGACTATCACAAATTAGAGGTGCATGTGTATGCTTTATATTTTATAAACAGTTGAAGATCTTTGGTGTTTTGTTTTAATAAATAGGTGAGAAAGTCAAAGTAAGATCATTATTGCAAAGATATCTTCTGATAGGAGAATGATAAAAAATATGAAGGCTTATTTTTTAACTTCATAAATTCTAGGAACACTAGATTTTCCCATATGGAATTTATATAGCCACTAGAGGAAGAGTATTTGATGATAGCTCTTTAATGGCAAAGGGAGGCAGCTGAAGCCAACTGCAAGACATCCCATGTGTCCTTTACTTCCTCAAAATGTTCAGAGACAAAGATCAGACCCCTATCCCACATTCATTACTGATGCAAATTTCTATATAATGTTAAAATCTATCAACCCCCAATTATGATAGCTAACATCCAAGTGGAAATAATACCTTGTAATATTTAATGCTTGTTTCATGTTAAAAGGCAGAATCAGCAATACATAGAATAATGAAGATATCAAATATCCAACCAATCCAAGTATTCATCAGATCAAGAAAACATGATATAATAGTTTCCAGCTATCAATGCAGAAAGAATTATGGTATTTACTTGGTCACTTTTATTCTCACAGAAGCATGCAAGACTAATTCAGAGTAAGAGAAAATAAGCAAACATTAATATGGAACACATGCAGCAGATATTAAGAGATAATAAAGTAATATGACATAAAGCTTGATGCAGAACCTTGAATATACTTACAAAATGGCAATTCATGGAAAATATAGCATACTAAAACTGAGTCCAGAATAAATAAAATATCTGAATGATCCCATAAACATTAAAGAAATCTAGTTAGTCATAATAGAAGTAATCGGCCCAAAGATTTTTATATTACAGTGTTACCAGAAATTCATGGATGATTCTAATTTTATACAAATTCTTACAGAACAGAGAAGAAAGCAAAAAAAAAAAAACCCTAAATTATTTTATAAAATATGTATACTTTTGACAACAAAACACAATACATTTGAAGAAATGAAAAATTCAGCCTATCTCACTCATAAATGTAGAATGGAAAAACAAATATTATCAACCCAATCAAGCAATGTGAAAAAAATAAAGCATCTTGACAAACTTGGATATATATTTCATAAATATAAGGTTTATACATACAAAATATTTTCATATGTTTTTCACAATAAACAGGAGAGAAAACTTAGGTAATCCTTTTAATATGTGTATAGAAAAAAACATTAGATAAAATTGAAAATCTAATCATAAAAACAGAGAACAATTCTAAAGGATCTATAAGTTATTTCTAAAAATAACATGCTTAATGGTAAAATGTAACAGAATATTCTATATTATTGTAAGAAAACAAAAAATCCAATATTATCTTTCCCATGTACCCTTATACCAGAAGTATCAGCAATGCAATTAGGGAAAGTTAAGAAATAAAAAGTATGCAACAAATATGCATAATTTCTAAGTGAAATATCCACATATATTTATATTCCAAGTACTCTTCATACTTGTATGTGTATGCATATAGAGAGAGTAAAGAGATTTCATGACATAGGATTAATATTTGAAAGTCAACTTCATTTGAATATATCAACAAAACAGACAATCTGATAACAGACACCAACTACAACAACAAAAATTAAGAATCATCTAGAAGTTCCATTCATTAGAAATCACCAAAAAGAGTGAAAACACAAGACAAACCACATTCTGGAAGAAAATGTTTTCACTAAAAAAGAGATTAATGTTGAGTATCTATGTAAATGTCAATAAATCAATAAGAAAAATAAGAAATAGACAAAAGATATAAGGTAGACACTTTCGAGATGAAATACCACACATGGCCAATAAGTTATATAAAAAGACATGTAAATTCATAAGCAATAGGGAAAGAGAAATTTTATAATAAGATGTACTCCACGTTTATATAAATATGTTAAAACTTAATCCATTGTCATGTATATCTAAAAAGAACAAATAAAAATTAATTTATAAAGAAGAAAAAATGATGAGATACAATTTCATACTCTCTAGATAGCAAAAAACAAAGAATTTAATAATATCAATCCTGTGGAGAATGTGAGGCAAACAAGGCTTTCCCATACACCTACTGAGAACACAAACTGGTAATAGACACCATCAAGGAAATGAGTCATGCTAATATGCTCAAAAGTGGAGTAAATCAAATTCCATGCATGTATAATTTTGACAAAATTATACATGCATGGAATAAAATTATAATGCACTAATAAAAGGGGAAAAAGTTTAAAATGTTAATCCTTGACTTCTCCATGCCTCATTTTCCTATAACATAAGGTTAATACTATCTATGTCACCAAGTGGTTTTAAAGATTTAAAGTGTGACAGTATATTCTCTAGCACATGCTAACACATATGTTCTCCATGAATTAATATTATTGAATAGATACACATCTCTTTAATAGGTTTAGGATAATTCAGAGATCATAGATGCTAGAGCAAAATATGGACATTCCTGATACAAGGAGCTATACCTAGAAGAGAATGGAAAAGTAGAGCACAGAGAGATGGAGAGGCAGGAAGATGCTCCAGTAACTTGTACCCGTGGGGACTGTCTGAGCAATGGAAAGTGGGTACAGCCAGAGAAGAGATGTATAGAGTCCAGTGGGAGGAGCTCCCGTTGAAAATTCCCTGGAGAGTTAGGAACGCACAAGATGACAAACAGTAAGAGAAGCAATTGAATGAGATTCTCCAGTAAAGAGTAGAAAGCAATAAGGAGAGGAAGGAAGGAAGCAAGCAAAACATAGAGACCCACCAACTCCATGAGGAGTGTGACAGAGTAAAGATAGCTTCAAGTTCTGTGACCCTCCTCCATTGTGAGATGGAATTCTTGGCTTTGCCCTTGCATCAGGACTGCACTTCAAGTGCTTTGAACAACTGACTTCGGGGTCTAGTTTAGTAAATAACTAGCAGGTGACACACTTTTTAACTCTTGGAACCTTGAAACATGATGAAAAAGAAACTTTTGTCTACTCTTCTGGAGACAGAGGCCGTCAGAGGAGAACCAAGGCACCCGATATGTAACAAAGCCATCTTAGATGTCCAGCCCTATGACACCTCCAAGTGATTCTAGTCCCAGATGTTGCTTGATTAAAATCCCATGAGACATCAGGAGCAAGAATCATCCGCCTTAGCCCATTTGATGCCCAGAACCATTGGAAGAAATAAGATATTGTTTAAGCCACTAAATTTTAGAATAGTCTGTTGCGTCGCAATAGACCAGCAAAAAAAAAAAAGGTTAATGGTGAGAGAAGGAATACATTTGGTTGAGACAAACAAAAAGTGGAGTCGCAGACTAGCATTGCCTAGAGGTATCACTGAGGACATCTGAAGCCCTTGTCTCTTGGAGTTTCCAGTGTTATATGCTTTGGGTAAATTTTCTTTATTGCACAAGGCAGAGAAGAAGAGCCATCCAACCAATTGTCCTAAAAGATTGTGACTCCAAAGGTGGTTCTCTTATGCCTGGTGTCATTACAAGCAAGGCCCAAATTATTGGGAGATTTTTTTTCCCTTATACTTCCCCATAAAAGTCTATTGTGCTCCCACAAATACTCTCATTAAAGTCTCAGGATTTGATTTACATAATTGAAGCTGTCCAGCTAATTTTAGGTAAATTACAACTTTGTGAAAAATAACTGTTATACAGTAATTATGGCAAAGATGTTCTGCTTTGTGTCAGTCACAATGAAATCAGTAGGTTTAAAAACTAAGAACAAGGGCCTCTATGCTCTCAATGTCATTTTAAAAGTGAGAGAGAGCTGTTAAGAAACAGCTTTGCATGTTAATCACAGAGCTTGGGAACATTCTGTGTTAAGATATATGATTTTCAACCTTGTTAAAAGAAATATTGAAAGAGAGAAATTGATTTTTTTTCCCAGAAAATTTGCCTGTCACACTCCAAGATAAGTTACTGTTATGTGTGTCCATTAAATAAGTATATTATGTGAAAAGTCACACTCTAGGAAAAAAAAAAAGTTCGTTCAGCATTGACTTCAGCTAGGATTGATACAATCGCTCAATTCAAGACATCAAGGTTAACTGAGTTGATTCTCTTTAATGTGCAATTGAATTAGTTATGAAATAGATAGTCTGTAAGTAAGTTATAACTGCTTTGGGGGAAATTGTGTCAATTGCCTCAGAGAGAAACACTTGGAAATACTATATTTATAGAAAAAGCAAATAAATAAATCACTATTATGTGTGTTCAATGTTTGGCAAATTAGCATACAATATTTGGTAGAGAAAATCAGTAACTGAATGATAAAAAAAAAATTAAGCAAGATAAAACTTTTGTCCAGAGGTTTTCAGTTTCTAAGAATGCCTATGTTTACTGGGATGTTGGGGATGGTTAAAGAGGGAAACGAAGGCTCCATACCAATGCTCACATCAATCAAACATGACAGCTCTACTTTTATGTGTTTTCTGCACTGAGATAATCATAAAATTTCATTTGAAAAAAAGTAACTAACTCAGCCACCATTTGGTTTCCCCAGAAGACAAACCAAACGAGATTCCTAAAAAGCAAAAACAAGAGAGAAGCAGAGTCAGAGAGTGAAGAGAAGAAAACCGAGGCAGGATGTGAAAGTGAACAAGTTAACACTGGTGTCACTAGAGTTTGCCCTTGCTGGAGACTCTGGGAGTTGAAGTGTAATGCATGGAGTGATTTGCTTCCCCAGAGAAAAGACATTGAAGCATTTATTCTCTAATTTCTTCTATCATTAATGGAAAGCTGTTTCCAGGATATTAATTCCCCACAAATTCTGGTTTGCAATGTTCACAGGTCAAGATTTTACTTTTCATTTCCTTCCCACTTTATTACATCAAAATAAGCATCACTGACACAGATAGGATCATTGAAAGAAGGGAGCCATTACCTAAAACACACTACTCAACACTCAATGACACAACATTCCCCAATAAAGGATTTTAATAGTTAAATAGGTCCAGGAGTTTTTCTTGGATTCTTGTTAAGAATAATAAGTGAGTGAAGGAGGAAAAGAAAAAAGTAAATAATACATTTAGTAGCAATCTCTTCTATGATTCAAATTTCAATATAGTGCAAATGTATTGGTAGAGCCAATGGATAAAAAGTTACTACATACATTGTTAACACTTGGATATTGAGGAATGCATGACTGATTCATGTTGTGTCATATTATAGTGGGGATACATGTTATAGTATGCAGCCAAATGTTCAGATTCAGAAGTCAATAAATATCCATTATATTTTTGATTTGCTTTGAGAGAGTAATTGCCATTGGTTGATTTTTATAGTAGTGAACATGAATTGTACACTTAATTGTACACTACACTTAAATGTAGTACTTTTCTCATATAAATTCAACAAAGAAAGCAAACAGAAAGGGCTACTAAATTATCCAGATAGTTGCTTTTTTCCTTTCATTTTTCAGCATAAATAGACATAGATACACTATGTGTTATAATTATGTGTAAAATGATTAATTTTGTTCTCAACTGAAACATTACAGAATTATAATTCATTGGCATGACCTGGCTGCTTTCCATAAAATAGAAGAGGTGCCAATAGGTTAAATTAGGTCCTTTGAAACTCACAAAGGGCAAGGGCATTTAATCATTTTTCCAAGTTTATTTCATCTCATTATTTCATCATGAGATATATTGAGCTCCCTGAATAATTATACTTAATGAGTTAATATTATTATAAAATGCATTCTTTACAGAAAATGTTCTGCACCAGAATTGGGGAAAGAGTGTAGCCTCTTAGACTGGATACAACCATCCTCATTTACTTAGTGCCACATTCCCAATTTTCTAAAATAAAGTTCTCAGGAATTCAAATGGGACAAAGAGAATGAATCAAAAAAAAAAAATCAAAGTCATTTTGCCAAGTAAGAACATACATACATAAACAAAATAATATAAACATGCTACCATAGTTTATTATGACTACCATTTGAAAAGGGACATTTTAACACCAGCAATAATAATAATAATAATAATAATAATAATATCAAAATGAATAATTGCTCTGTCACAAACAGATAACTAGAAGAATTTAGCTAGAATTGGTAAGGTTCCAAAGGCAATACTTATATGTAAGGGAAGTGTTTGATGTGTGTTGTCACAACATTTTTTCACAGATAGCGTTTTGCACTCTCATGAAGTTGCTGTGGTACATTCAGGATATGTATACACATAGGGTAATAATGTCTGGTTCATTCTACTATCCTTTCTACTCTCATACTCCCTCCCCTCCCTTCACTCCCCTATACTCAATGGTAACCCTTGGGTCAAGCCACTATAAATTGGGCTTCCCACTGGCTAAAACCAAACATAATTCAAGGTAATGTATACAGACTTATTCGCTTCATAACAAAGAATGTGAAGTGAAGGGCTTATGTGAAGTGCTTATTTAGAAACATAATAACAGAAGCCAAATTGCAAAAGAAACTGAAGAGACATATTTTAAAGGAAAATTAATGTACATTTCTAACTTCTTGAGCCTCTGTTCTCCTCTGTAAAATTGTGAGAATAGTACCTATATCATAGGATTTTTGCAAAGATTATATGAGATATTCATTGATAGCTATTATCATTATCATTATTATTATTATTAAATCTCATTACTGCAAAATAATAGGGCTATTTAATAAAAACAGAGCATTGCATAAAAATGAATTTTGCCCATTTACTAACATCCCTCAATGATAAATGATTAATGGAATTCTTTCTTATTATTTGTTCTAATTAGTTATACATGACAATAGAATACATTTCTCTACATCATACATAGATGGAGTATAATTTCTCATTCTTATGGTTGAATATGATGTAGAATCCAACCAATTGAATAGTTATGTATGCACATGGGGTAATAATATCTGGTTCATTCTACTATCCTTTCTACTCTCATACCCCCTCCCCTGCCTTCACTCTCCTTTACCTAATCTAAAGTAACTCTATTCTTTCCTAGCCATCCACCATTATGAATCAGCATCTGTGTATCAGAGAATACTTGGGCCTTTGGTTTCTAGGATTGGCTTATTTTGCTTAGAATGATATTCTCCAGCTCCATCCATTTACCTGAAAATGCCATAATTTCATTCTTCCTTAAGGCTAATTAATATTTTATTGTGTATATATACCACAATATCTTTATCCATTCATCTTTTGAAGGGCACCTGGATTGTTTCCATAGTTTATCTATTGTAAATTGAACTGCTATAAACATTGATGTGGCTGTGTCACTGTAATATATGCTGATTTTAAGCCCTTTGGATATAAACTGAGGAGTGAGATAGCTGGGTCAAATGGTGGTTCCATTCCAAGTTTTCTGAGGAATCTCCATACTGCTTTCCATAATGGTTTCACCAATTTGCACTCCCACCAGCAATGTATAAGTATACCTTTTTCCCCACATCCCTGCCAACATTTATTGTTACTTATATTCTTGATAATTGCCATTCTGATTGGGGTGAGATGAATACTTGGTTTTGATTTTCATTTCTCTAGTTGCTAAAGATGTTGACCATGTTTTCATATATTTGAGATTCATTGTATTTCTTCTTCTGTGAAGTGTCTGTTCAGTTCCTTAGCCCATTTATTGATTGAGTTATTTGGTTTTTTGGTGTTAATTTTTTTTTTAGTGTTTTATATATCCTGGAGACTAGTGCTCTTTCTAAAGTGTAAGAGGTTAAGATTTTCTCCCATTCTGTAGTCTCTCTCTTCATGTTATTAATATAATTCTTGATAACATAGTTCATAAAATACTTTTTATAAAAACAGATATTTTGTTTCATTTAATCATATCAGATTTACATTTTCCTTACTGATATTTTACCTAACTCATATCTACCACCACTTTTTATTCTCCAGTCCCCCATAAACTAAGAAAGTGAAAAGTATAAAACAACAGTTCTCATCAAAGAATAATAGACATCTAATCCATAGATACTTCGCCTGCCCCAAAAGTTCATAAGAATATCAAACTCTGAGCAAAGCTTTATGTGAAAGTTCAGTTAGGTGAAGTGAGAGGGAACATTCCTACAAAGGCTAGTGACTTTTAAAAAAAAAAAAAGTTAGCAACCACCATCTCATTCCACTCTGTGACTTTACAGCTGAAGAATATCACAAAGAAACGGAGTGACTTGCTCAAGTGCACACACACACATCCAGAATAGAGCTGTGAGCAGGACTGAAGCTGTCCTTGTTGCTGGTTCATAATGACCTGGGCAGAGCTTCTGAAGGTCATATATACAGAATTATCAGGGCAAGTGCAACAGGTACTAGAGGAGACAGGGAAGTTGCCAGACAGCACAGTGGTTAAATGTTCATATCTCCAAGTGGGAAACTCCAGCTCCGATTTTAATTCTACCACTCATTGGCTGAATTTGGCATGTTACTTAACATATATGATCGGAAGTTGCTGTATATACTATATGGAAATAAAAATTGCTTATTAGCCAGATGTGGTGGCACATGCCTATAATCCCCACGGCTTAGGAGACTTAGACAAGAGCATTCCAAGTTCAAAGTCAGCCTCAGCAACTTAGCGAGGCCCTAAGCAACTTAACAAGACCCTGTCTCTAAATAAAAGAATTTTTAAAAAGTGCTGGTAATGTGGCTCAGAGTAAGTGCCCCTTTAGTACCAAAAAAATAAAAAATAAAATAGAATTGCTTATAACCAGGTTTTAGTAAGGTTTAAATGAGATAAAATGTACAGAGCAACTGGGAAAATGCCTGGTAGATACTGGAGGTATTAGCCAAGGTTGTATTACTCCTTCTGCCTTTTTTAATAAAGTTCCCTTTGTCTCAGCCAGTCCAGTTCCTCTGTATTCTTTCTTGTCTTTCCTTTTATGAATAAATATCTAATTTGGAGATACAATTTAATTAACAGTTGCACAACAATGCTTAAATGACTGATAATTCCTCCTTGAAGATCTCCTTTTAACTCATTAGCAGTACTTCAAGCCACAGCATGAAGCCTGATGGAACTCCAGGGAGAAGAGAAATTCATTGCTTTATCTTGCCATGGAAGAGGGGAATTCTGAAGCTCACCTTCCAAAGCTTGTATTTCTACATGGTTACTTTCTCTCACTCTTTGCTGTGGGACTGTGTACCTAGCGACCAGTGAAAAGAAACAAAAGAGTATACCTGGCCAAAGAGTCTTTCCCCTGAATTCCCCAGGAAAGAAGGGAGACTCTGAACCAGCTGAAGAAGTCCATGCAACAACAGATGGGATCTTACCACCTGGATCCTCCTTCGCCTAAATAATTCGCTACCACGGGGGAACAGTGCCGTCTTCTTCAGTGCATGTGGAACACTGTAGCTGTTTCCTCAATGGAAACTGTCACCATCCCGAAGAAACAGCAAATGATTTGTCCCCTGTATGCTCGACATCCCTTTCCACTTGGTAAACTGAGATCTCCACTGGTTTCAGAATTCTAAGTGTATTTATTTTCAACTTTATTTTAAAAAATGAATTGTATCTGCTTCTCGTAATTCAAATACATCTTCTGGTATTGAGACAAAAGCTGAAAAACTCAATTTTCACTCCCCACCTTCATTCCAGTGTGTATCTGATATACAGATATATTTTATCCAACAATTCAACTACTAATATGCAAAAGCCACATGAATCATACAACAGTTCCTTAAAATTAGCAGATTATTAGATTCTTCGTACAAACATTCTTATCATGTTTAGAGTTTATTTTTACCAAGGTTAATCCTCCTCAATCCATGGGGAATGAGTTTGTACAACCTTGTAGCATGTAGTTGGAGGCCTTTTTACATAGCTTACCTCTTGCTGAAGTTTTTTGAATATAACAAGAACCAAGAGATAAGAAGAGGAGGAAGGAGACGGGAGTTTCTAAAAATTCACTCTGGGTAAAGAATGAACACAACAAATGTGCTGTAGTTGAACACAAATCCTCATGCTTACCCCTCTAGCACAGAACTGTTTGATTTCCTGTCTATCCAGGTGTGATTGGTGTTCAAACACTTATTCAGGAATCATTCAATTGCCAGTTTTAAATGCCTGAGTTATCTATACCAGTATTGCTCTAGGACTATTGCTCTCATGAAAAAAAAAAAATGAGCCTTATCCTTCTGCTCAGGGTAGAAAAGTTCAAAATGTACTGGGAAAAAGAAGACACAGAATTGACATTTTTCAAAGTGTTTTGCACCCTTAAAACAGAGATTGTATGTTATACTGCTAATGAAGACCTCAAAATGAATATCTTCAGCTTGTCATTTTTAATGAATCTAACATATCGAGTTTTTTAAATAGCAAGCACATTCCCAGAGCAATTCATCAGATTGCTAATACACATATGAACTAATTTTTGCCATTAAAGTACCATCACAAGAAAAGGAAAAGCATGAGCCACTGGGAAAAAAAAAAAAAAAGCAATAGCTTTTTATCTAGCAATCTTTTAGCCAGGTAAGGGAAAGGGTATAGATAGCTATCCAACTTTGCAAGGTACTAATGCCTTTTAAAGTGTAAAGAGTTGTCAGTACTTTACAAGGTATAACAAGTAAATAAAGCACATCTGGTCGGCATTCCCTCAACATTACTATACTTGACTTCAATCTGGAACAGTCTAGGACAGTTAAGAGCTGTCCTTAACCCACATGCTGCAAATGCCTCCTGAGCCCTCCTGGGTTACCATTCTGCATCATCGGTAGCTCCTGCTCCTCTTATCCCTATAACTCAGCCTACACAAGGACTTCATGCTTCCCACAGTCCTTATCAAAAACCTTTACATCCTTCCCCTCATTCCTGTCATTGCCACATTTCAGATTTGCTTCTAAATCCAAATGGGTGTTTCTTGCCTTAATCCCCATGTCTGTTTCCCCTCCTCCCTAATGCCTTTACCAGCAAAATCCCATTTTGAAAGCTCCAGTTGCAGAACCCTCTCACCTGTGAAATCTTCCCCGCCCACCACACACTTGCCCGCCCACAGCTGACCAAGGCTTATCCTCCCATCGTGTCCCTACAGTGCATGGGTGACATCATTATTATGGCATCATGTGGTACATCATAAACACTATTCCAGAAACTACTAATGCCTCCTAATATCCACTCCACTTTATTTTTTTTTCCTGCAAAATTCTAACTAGTGAAACTCAAGAGAGAAAAAAAATATTATGTCATGAAGGGAATAAATGAAGAGAAATAGACCAGGGAATATCTTTTAGCCATTCTGATGTGAAAGGAGCATGTTCTATGTCTTCTAGGACTACAGGGGTGGGAGACACTCCTGGAAGGCTTAGAGAGACCGTAGAGAATGAAAAGAGGGTGAGGTGGAGACACACACCCTCCACCCAGGGGTCAAGGAAAATAGTATTTTTTGACTCTTGCAATGAAATTAATTGTATCAATATATTTCACATTTACCCCTCCATGTATTCATAGATATGACCCCACTCCATTGCAATGTGTTGTTCTTTCAAGAAGTGTGTTATTTTAAAAGAGACCTCAGTGGAATCCACATCAAGTTTTTTTCTTTAGAATGTTTTCTGCAACAATATAAATGAGATTGTTCTTTGTTTTGCTACCATTGTTAGGATTTTAGTTTAAGTGTGATGTTTCTTTCACAAAATACATTTTCAAGTCTGCTTAATTTGGAACAGTGTAAATATTTGTCCTTTAATGATGATGAACTTATCTATGAAATCTGGGGAGATTGTCATCTTTTAAGAAGCTTTTAAAATGTCCTTCTGTTTCTTTTAGGGGTTTTGATCTGATGATACATTTCATCCTTTCTAAAATTTTATACTCTAGAAAATCATTGAATTTATGAATAGTGAATAGACATACAAAGCAATTCACAAAATTTTAATTCCCTTGCCATTGCAATTATAGCTCAAAATGATGTCTAATAGTGGATTTCTTTTCTGGTTCCTCATTTGTTTTCTATCCTTTCCACTCTGGCTACAGTGATGACCTTGTCATTCAAGATATTCATACTTGTTATTCCAGCCTCTTCCTTACCTAGTAAATTCACTTCCTTCAAGGTCTAGCTCAATAATCTCCTCTTTATATAAATTCCCATGAACTAAGCAAAGTCCTGTTTTGTATTGTAATATCATGCGTCAATTAAAGTATTACCTTCATTTGTGATTATTTGATTAATTATATCTTCTCTACTGAGACCATAAGGAACTGTACCATCTTTTGTTTCTCAGCTCCATTTTCCCAACCTTCAATCTAGTTTTGTTCATTCCTAGGTAATTTTTTCTGAGTAATTGATTATAGAAATATTTTTATTACACAGATTTAGAATTTTATTAATGTGCACTTAAAGATCAATTTTTTGTCATATTTTTGACTGGAAGATGATGAATCCTTTTATATTCATATGCACAGTTATTATTTTTCTTCAAATCAAAAAATGTTTTATTTTATTGTATCTTTAATTGTTTTTTTATTCACTTGTTATGACCTCTACACCATTAGCTATTTTTGGCATCTTCATCCCCTGTCCATCAAATTTATTATAGTTTTTCATTAATTTACACATGGTGGGAGTATTTCTCAATTTTATAATCTGAGCCAATACACAATTTTCCATAGCATTACTTCTGCTTTTTGATGCTTTGGGGCAGGTTCTAACTCTGCGATTTTAGTATTCCTCCTTTTTAAACCCATACTTATATAAACTATCTCCTTTATCAGCTCACTCTGTCATTTTTTATCTTTTTACAGTTCTTCCCTTTCTGGATGTCTTTGTTATCTTGCCTGCTGTTAAGGCCCTTAGTTTCCTTAACTATGCTTCTAGGTCTTAGATGATGTACAGAGGTATTATTTTACTCTCTGAGTCTTCACAAACCTATATTCTTTTCCTTGCTCCTTAAGGGCTATGCATAAAAATCTAACTCATTCTTTGTAATAGCCACTTAATATTCCATAGCATGGATGTTCCATATTTTAATATCTCTTTAAAATTCTCTTACTGACACATTTGGCTAATTTACAAGCCTCCCTCCAAAGAATGTGGCAACTAAAATCTTTTGCAGATTTATTCTTACTAGTACTATGTTTTTCTTAAGGACACATTCTCCAAAGTGGGAAATACCACTAATAATGTATGATAATACTTGTTGCCTGCCCTACATCATTGCCAGTACTCATTTTTATGTTCTACGGTCATTTTCATTGTTTGGTTTTCATTTCCAAGAAATCTAAGCATCTTTTCATATGTCTACCTGGCATTTTTCATTTCCCTTTTAATGAATTGCCTTCACATTTTTTTTGATAATGCTTCCTTAATTTTTCTTAGTTATGACAGGAATTGATTACACATTAGAAATATTTACTCCTTATCTGTTACATGTATTATAAATCCTTTCTCGATACTCCAAGTTATCTCAATTCTGTTTATGTCATTTCCCATTAAGAAATATGTAGCTAAATATAACACTTGTTTTTTATGTAGTTTTGGGTTCCCACCTCATTTTGGGTGTCATTTAGAATGTTCTATCTTAAGGTTACTGTGTTAGTCTCCTTTGACTTACTGTAACATAATATCTGAAATGATCAACTTAAAAGACAAAAGGTTTATTTTTGACCCATGATTTCAGAAGCTTCATTTCATCATCATTTTGTCCCATTGTCTCTGGGCCTCTGGAAATGGGGTTTATCATGAAAAGCAAGCTCTTCATCTCATGGTGGCCAGAAAGCAAAGAGATGCAGGAAAAGCTTTACAATGCAGGTTCCAATGACCTGACTTCCTCCCACTAAACCCCACCTCTTAAAGGTTCCACCACCTTAAATTTTCCTATTGGGAGTTTCCATCACCTCTCAGTAAAGCCATGAACCAAGGACTAAGCATAAATAGGTACATCAGAGAACATCCAACATATGGATGGATGGATGTGTGTGTGTGTGCATCTCATACTTTTTGTCTATTCATCCAGTATGAATACTTAGGGTTGATTGCATATCATGGCTACTATGAATAATGTTGCAATGTACCCAAGAATGCAGATAGTTCATCAACATGCTAATCCCATTTCTTGATGAGGTTATGTCTCAATACATCCATCATAAATTAAAAATGTTATAAGTTGCAAATGCATTTAATATTCCTAACCTACCAAAAATCATAGCTTAGTGACATAATACTTTGTATATTTTTTTACACTCCTGATCATGTGGATGACTGGGATCTGTGACAATGCCAGAAAGTATTATATAGAATATCACTAGCCAGGTGAAAAGTTAAAATTCATACTTCCAATCATAATAGTACTGAATATGTATCACTTTCACACCATTGTAAAGTCAAAAAACTGTAAAGTGAACTATCACAACCCAGTGACTATTAACATATGCAGTAATGAAAAGGCTGAATCACATTGTAGTTCCATTTTAAATTTTTTGAGGAATCTTCGTATAGTTTTCTATGACAGCTGTTACAATCTACTAATAGCTATTAGAATCTACTAACACATTCCTACCCACAGTGTAGAAGCGTTCTGTTTTCTCCACATTCCGACAATACTTGTTATTTCCCATTGTTTTGATAACAGCCACTTCAATAGGTAAGAGGTAATATCTGATTGTGGTTTTAAGTTGCATTTCTCTGAAAATTAGTGATGTTTAAATTTCTCAAATATCTTTTGTCTATTTGTGTATATTTGCTTGAAAAATGATAGATCTTAGCTCAGTTTTGATCATGTTATTAATTTTATTAATATGAAGTGGTTTAAATTCACCACATATTTTGGATTTATCCTCTCATCAAATGTATGGTTTACAAATATATTTTCTCACTGTACAGGTTCTCTCTTCACCCTGTTGATTGCTTCTTATAAAGTATTTTGTTTCTATTTTGTCATGTTTCCATTTATCTATTTTTGCTTTTGTCGCTTCTCTGTCTGTGTGTTTGTGGTGGGTTACTGGGTTTTTAACCCAGGAGCACTCTATCACTGAGTAGCTATATGCCCACACTTATTTTTCATTTTTTGAGACAGAATCTCACTAAGTTGCTGAAACTGAACTTGAACTTGCTGACTTCCTTCCTTGGCCTCCCCAAGTAGCTGGGATTACAGGTGTCCACCACTGCACCTGGCTGTTACCTGTGATTTTTTAATGCATATTTAATATAATATTCCCAGACCAATGTCGTACTTTACCATATGCCTTATTCTAGGAATTTTAAAGTTTTCAGTCTGAAGTATTTATTCCATTTTGAGTTGATGTTTTTGCACAGTATAAGATCAGGCCTAATTTTATTCTTCTGCATGTAGACATACAGTTATTCCAGTGCCATTTATTGAAGATACCATCTTTTCTCCATTGTGTGTTCTTGATATCTCGGTCAAAAATCAATTGAGTTTTTTCTTTACTTCTGAGTTCAATATTCTGTCCCATTGGTCTGTGTTATTTTTATGCTAGTATCAGTCTGTTTTGAGTACTAACACTTTGTAGTGTAATTTTAAGTCATATGTGATACTTCCAGTTTTGTTCTTTTTACTTAATATTTTAACTATTCATGGCATTTTGTGGTCCTATATGAATTTTAGGATAGTTTACTTTTCTATGTTTGTGAAAAAAATCACTAAATTTTTATAGAAACTGCAGACTCTGTACATCTCTTTAAGTAGGATGGACATATTTACAATATATATTTTTCCAATCCATGAAGATGGGATATCTTTTCATTAATTTGTGTCATCCTCCTCGATTTCTTTCATCAATATTTTATAGTTTCAATGTATAGGATTTCTCTTCTTGATTAAATTTGTTACCAAGAATTCTTTGTAGTTGTTGTAAAAGGAAATTTTTAAAGTTTCTTTTTCCAATAATTTGTTGTTAGTGTACAGAAACATTTCATAGGTTGATTTTTGTATTCTGTAACTACTGAACTTATTTATCATGTCTAACAGGTTTTTGGTTAAGTCTTTAATGTCTTCTATATAAAAGATCATGTAGTCTGCAATGAAAGAAAATTTAAATGTTTCATTTCTAATTTGGATGTCTTTTATTTATTCCTCTTGGCCAATTGCTCTGAATTCCAGTACTATGTTTAATAGAAATGGCAAGAGTAAGCAAATGTATCTTAGAGGAAAACAATTAGAGGAAAAGCTTTAAACTTTTCACTTTTCAGTATGATGTTAGTGGTGAATTAATCATATATGGCCTTTAATGTGTTAATTTTATTACTTTTATAATAATTTTGTTGAGTTTTTTGGTGGGTTTTTTTTTTTTGGGGGGGGGGGGGGTCAGGAAATGATATTGGGATTTTTCCAAATGTTAGTTCTTCCTCTATTGAGATGATATTATTTTGGCCTTCAATTTGTTAATGTAAATGTTATCAGTTTGCATGTGTTTAAAAGTCATCCTTGCATCCCTAGGGTACATTCCACTTGATTACAGTGAATGGTACTTTTAAGGATTTTTGAGGATGTTTGAATCTATGTTTATCACAAATATTGACTTGTAATTTCATTTTCCTGTGGTGTCCTAGTCTGGCTTTGATATTAGGGTTTGGAAGTATGCCCTCTTCTTCAATTTTATCTTTTTCAAAAATCAACTCTTCAGTTGATTTTTCTAGTATCTATCTTATTTATTTCTACTCTGATCCTTGTTATTTCCTTCTTCTGCTAAGTCTGGGCTTATTTTGTCCTTCTTTCTTGCATACTAGCTTTTCTAGGAAAGCCTTTCACCAGTCAGCCTGTCCAGATACTCTGGCCAAGCCACTAGGCATGGTCTGAGGGCCAATATGCTGATGAAGTCCTTGGACAGATTACCCCAGTGTCAGGGTCAGCAGACAGGTGAGCCTGGCATTTGTATGTTCTGTGAGATACCTGGAACCTACATCTACTGGGGTGGCCCTTGTTCTGGAACAGGTCTGAAACCTAATTATCAGAACAATTGGCTCGTAGAAGATTCGATCCAAGGTATGATATCGGAGTCTTAGTTCACAGAGTCTGACATGCTGCTGGGGTCTACTGGGATGAGCTTGGACCCTGGATCTGCTGGAGCAGGCTGAGGTTCTCTGGAGCCTGGGGAATAGGAACTGTCCTGGAGTGAGGTTGGTCTGATACTGGAACAGGTACAAAATCTGTATATGTAGGTGTTTGTCTTGAGCCTAGGATCTTGCATCTTGCCCTGGTATCTGGAACCATTAGGGCTGGCCTGGAGTGTGGGTTCACTGGTGTCAGATGGGAGACCAGTATGAAGGTGATGACATAGAGGCTATATGCACAAGGGGTGCTCTGGGCCTTGCAGCTTCAGAGTCTTGCCTGAGACCTGGGTACACAGAAACAGTTCTAGGACCTGAGTCCATAGGGACTAATCTAGCATTGGAGTCCATTGGAATAGATCTGGACCCTGGGTCTGATGACATATGGAACCAGGGAGCATCCTCCACTAGGCAAACCTAAGGTCTGTGTCTGTAGGCATCTACTTAGTACTTGAAGCCAGGGGTGATGACCTAGTGCAGGGGTGAGTCTAGGGATGGCTAGGCCTGCAAAGGCTAGCTGATGATAGGTGGACCTGGACTGGGTATCCACAGGTGCCAGCCTAGAGATTTGGTCCCTAAGTGTCAGCATGATGGCTACATTTTCAGGGACTGATCTAGTAGACAATGGGACTGAATTCTGGAACTGTGGGACACAACCCAGTACTGAAGCAATCCAGAGCCTAAGGCTTCTGGAGCACTGAGAGCAATCTGGATTCTGGGCTACTGAGGTCAGCCTGCAGAGAGTAGCATAGAAACAGAGTAAACCGTGAAGGTCAAGTGTCTGATACTACAGACCCATCCTGGTGTGAGGATGGGCCCAGAGGTTCAATACACAGTACCCAGCCTAGGATCTAGAGCAGTGGGAAATTTCTTGGTGCTGGTTGTTACTGGAGCAGACAAGCTTTAGAGTCTCAGGCAAAGTCCAGATCCACTTCTCTCTCCTTCCCCAAACCATCTCAATACTATGATGCCTGGAGTTGGGTCAATGTCACATGCATCATTTAAAAATTGGCCTTCCTACCATGTTCAATGCATCTTTCCTTATTTCTATGCTACACCTAGGTTCCATAAATCACTACTTAGTTTTCGTAGTTCTTTGAAAGTATTTCCATGTATGGATAGTTGTTTGAACAAATGTTTCTATGGGGTGACCAGTGCTGGAAAGTCCTATTGTGCTATCTTGCTCTCCTTCACCCTAAAAGTTTTTGTTGAATCACTAGGTTTTCATTTTTGTTGTTACGACTAGCATTATATTTTCTTATTGTTATAAGTAACACTTCAAATTGAACTATTCTACAGATAAGTCTCTGCTCACATCTATGATTTATTTTTATAGCAAAAAGTAATTCATGTTCAACATAGAAGCCTTGAAAAGAACAGAAAATCCTATTGGAAAAAAAAAGAAAGAAAGAAAAAAAAAGCCCTCAAGCTCGGTTATAAATCTATCTTCTAAAGATAATTGCATGGTGAGGTTTTGTTGCCTGTCTTTTTAGCATTCTCTTCTTTCTATCCATATGTGTATGTTCTATTAGTTATAAAAACAGTTTCAAATTGCATACATATTTTGGCCCCCCTTTTTTTTTTCTTACCATTTATATTGTGAATGTGTCAGTGATTTTTGCCTTTTGGTTTTTAATGTTTGTTTCAGTAGATGTGTGAGTGCCTCTCTAAGTTCTCTCAGCCCAAAGGTCTCCTGACACATTCTCCTACTCAGCCGCAGTCACTGCATTGGTGAATGACTCAGTGGGAATCAACCAGTCCCAAATACTGCCTTTGGTTCCTCTCACCATGCACCACTTGGTTGAGGGGCACCAGTACCTGAAATTCTGATTTTCCTACTAGCAGAAGAAAGAGCCAGGGGTACAACACCACATAGGGGAGTAATTCTGATTGAATAGTTAAATGTGGATAAACAGAAGACATATGGGGGTCAATAAATACATTCTTTCTCAAGCATTTCCTCTGTTGATCTGGATGCAGGCACAGATCTGGTACAATGTACCTGAAAGGCCAGCAGTAGCTGGTATAGCAACACATGACTGCATTTCTTCTCATCCTTTGCCTCCCTCCTTTAACCTCACATTTCCTACCCTGGAATTTCACCTTCCAATTAGGATTAGCACTTGGGTCTCATCTTGGGATCTCTTTTCTATAGGCCCTGGGTTAAGCACCTGTGAGCTTCCATTTTATCGTATGTTATTATAACTTAGTAATTAATCTCCCATTGAAAAGCATTCAGGTGTTTCCAGATATTGCTTATTACAAATAGTTCCAGTATAATTATTCTTACACAAAAGATATTTGCACAATTCTCTAATTATTTTCTTCAGATAAATTCGCAAATGCCGTATAAACACTTTTAAGGATAAAAGAAACTTTTGAGCAAATCACATTGAAGTTCTTTAACTCCACACTTTATGTATGAGTCAGCAAAGAAACTAGTTCTAACTGACTGAATATACAATTTGCAATGGGAATACTTTGTAGTTTAATATAAACTTTAGAAACTGCAGGAAATGCCAGATCTCTAGCTCCTCATTAAGCAACAGTAATAAATTGTAATGTTCGTAAGAGTCTCTGATATGTTCAGTGATGTTGATTTCCTTTTTTTTTTGGTTTTATAGACAGCCCATATCTAGATACAAGAATACTTTCTTCTCCCTCAAGGATTTGTTATTGTTGTTGTGATAAGTGCACTGTTTTTACCTATGTACTCATTTATACCTCTGAATCCTTTTGGAATGCTTTCAGAAAACAGCAGTAACAAAGAGGTTTTGCTTCTTTTTAATGCTCAGCAAACTCCCCCATGGTTACCTACTTTGTTAATGGGAAAGATGAGATGTTGTACATCATGATTTCTCTGTAACTCCATTCTGAGAGGGCATGGAGCGATTACAGTGGTCTGATAATTTACACGTGTTCCCAGCACTGTCTATGATAGACTGAAAAGTCACACCCGTGTGCTGTTTGGCTCCATTCTGTTCTGTACTTTCTTGGGTGAAAGTCAGTGGATATGTCACATTGACAGAAAGGTGTGTGAAGTTTGGGATGTTTAGGAGAGCATAAGAAACATAAAAAACATTAGAAACTACTGCTGTAACTTGATCCCCATGTCTTGTCTTTGAAAGATTTCAAATACCCCCTGTGGCCAGCATTCTGCATGTCTTGGTAATGGGAAAAGAATGTTTTGAATTATTTGATCTGAATATCTGTTTTCTTCTTTAATTCAAAACAGAAAAACATAGAGCCCAAAGCATTGTACAAATGCATATCTATCCCATAATCCTATAATCTACTCTGATACACTATATTCCAAAACTAATACCATTTAATGGGTAAAGTTGTGCTCCAAAGTCAAAATCCTTGCGTTCAAATTCTGGCTCCACCACTGTATAACTTTGGCAAATTGCCTAGCATTTCTACATTTTCATCTCCTTTTCTATAAATTTGGACATTAGCCATACAGATTTCACTAGGTTATTAAGAAAACTGAATGTGTTAATTCAGTCAGAAGAATGACTCATGCTAACTAAGCATATAGTAAAATAAAAAATTATAACAAACATAAAAATAATTCTCAACTATCTCACACTCAACAATATGTTGACTAGCTGGATATTATCTAACTTAAACTATTTGACCTCATATTTCTTCCCAGATTTCAAAAGACTTCCAAAAGGAGAAATGAGAGAGAAAAAAAAAATTTAACACTAATTCAGTACCTAACATGTTCCAAACACCCTGCTATGATGCTGACCCTTCTTAAGTCTGTTAACTTTGGCTGTTCCATATGATATTATTTAATCACATAATGATTAAAATGTAACCACATTTCACATTATATAATTTTTGGCATTTAAAGATGGAAAGGATTTTTTTATAATTACGGTCTTAAAAATAACTCTCAACTTCAATTTCCAGTGATCTAAAAAGTTGAAAAGAGGAAAAAAAAATATTTTGCCTTAAGCATCTTAAAAGGCTCTTGAAAATAATATAGGGCTGTCAACATTCTTCCTCCAGTATCTAGTGGATAATTCACCCTTCTTTACATCTTTATCACCAAAGTTAAATTTACTGTTTTATTGATGGAGAAACTAAGGCCTAGACAAGCAAAGAATCTTCATCAATTTCATATTGGAAAAGAATTAAACCTAGGCCTGACGGAGGTCAGGAGCATGCTCATCTCCATCATATGACCCTCCCCATCCCCAACCAGACCAAGTTCCCATGTCTCTCTGTTCAAAGTGGGGTACAGGGTCCTGCGTAGTTCTTGCAATAAACACATGGATCTTAGTGTGCTTCCTCCCCAAGGATGCAGTGCTGAATCAGAACTTTGCAGTCCTAAATCCTTTGGGGCAGAAAGCCCAGATTTCTGGGATTTCATTTACTCTCTTGTCAGACCGCCCATCAAGAATTAAAGCCCCATGACTTCATGTGGCCAAAGCCCAAAACTCTTTACATTTCATTTTATCTTTAGTTTATACACCTTTTTGTTTCTGTTCTTATCAGTTAGATATGTGTTTTATGTTCTGCGCTGTAAGTTTTAAATCCCTTTTCCTTCTTGGTATCTTTTCCAGCTATTTGTCAGCCTGGCAGTGAGAAATAACTACTTCTCTGAGTTATCTGAAACAAATTCTAAAATCAGAGTCCATGGCCTGGAAATTTAGAAGATAAAAGTCAAAATACATGTAGCACTTACATTTTGGTACTCTGCCAGTTTTTTTTTTTTTTTCCCCTAATGTATCCAAACTATTTCTCTTAGCACCATAAAATATTTAATCTGGAAAGAATATTTATCTAACATGCATATGGAAAGGCCATAGAATGATCCATAAATCCATAGATGGGCATCATCAGAGCCATCAGAGACATTCGATACAGACGCAAAATAGTTGTTGCTGTTGACTGAGGACTGTATGATATCCAACATGATTCAAAGCAGTGTATGTGTACTTCATTTGCTCTTAACACACTGCAAATGTCCCATTCCCTGGTTAGAAGGGAAACTAAGGCCCAGAGGGAGCTGCCCAAAGTCACAAAGCTAATAAATGATAGAACAGAAAATTGGACCCCAGGAAGTCCAACACCAGTATCCACAACCCTAACCACTCGCAATGACAACACCTGTTCCTCCTGGAGCAGCTAACTTCCAGGGAGCAAAGACCCATGTGAAAGAGATGCTGATATGTTGACAGAAGGAAAAATAGAGAAAAGGTGTGTCTTCTGCTACCCAAGTGTATAGACTCACATCTGATCCCCACCCGCCCCCAGCAAACACTGTAGAAGCCTTTCCCAGGAGATTCAGTGTGACACCAGAGACAAACTATGTTTGAAGGCAAAGGAAGAGACACAGAAAGGCAGGAAATAAACTGTGATGTTTAGTGGTCTAATATGGAGCACTGGGACTCAGAATCCTTTGTAGAGATGTTGGTATTTTCACAGTAGTCCCCACTAGATTTCCAGAGTCACATATCAAATTTGAAAGCATATTGAATTTGAAGGCCAGAACAAGAGAAGTCAGTGCCCTATGCCCCTTGAGGACCATACAGGAGGGGAGAGAAAGGGAAAGTACTGGGGATTGAAATGGAGCACACTATGTCATATGCATTTATAAATTTGTCACAATGAACCCCAATATTATGTATATCTATAGTTTATTATGTATATCTAAAGCATATTCTAAAAAATCTAAAAAAAAGCAACAGAAATTCTTAATTAAATGATAATCTCTTTAGAAACTTAAAATGTAGTCAAAGATTTCTTTTAGTTTTTATAGCCAAGAAAAAAAGGTAAATGTCTGTTGTTGCTGTAATAATTCAATATTTCACTGAAGACCCTCGCAAATGAAATTAACCATGAAAGCAAATGGAGGGAGGGAGAGAAATGGGGTGCAATCTAAAGATTGAAAAGCAGCATCCAAATGAAAAACGTCATAAAAAAATGCCCACACTTATGATATCAACAGATCTGCTAAGTACCTAGGCACAAACCAAATTAGTAAGCAAGTTTGGCCTCTGGTAAAGAAAGATCATAAAACACTCTGGCCATATAAATAACGTCCTAAATAATGAAAAATATTTAAAATGCTGCCTTTTAAATAATTAATTGAGATCATGAAGAAAAGGAGAATGCAGGAACATAGCCTGCCATGTTGGCAAGTCCCTAAATCACTTGGTACCCAGGAGACACACAGAGGTCCTCAAGATCCAGAGACCCAGACCCAGAGCAAGCAGTGGTAAAATGGTTCTCCAAGTTGATCAGAGCACACTCCAAATAAGCCAGGACATAAAATCCAGTAGAGGAAAAGATTACCCTTTCATGCAAGTAGAAGAGGGAAAGTATAAAAGAAAGAAAACCTTAATTATCAAGAGAAAGCAAGGGTAAAGCATGGTTCTGAGTGGCTCTTTACTCATATGTATACATAATCTATATTACATCAATGTATTATATTTTAAATAATATATTGTACTTTATAATAAATTATTATGTTATATGTAACATTTTATATACACCTATGTACACATATACCACACACATGAATTTTTTATATGTATACCTATATATAGATATTTTTTTTCTTGCTTATTTACATCACAAGTTTGTGTTCCTGCTTCTTTCTTCTGTGGATTTTTTTTTCTTTTATCCATATCCCTTGAGAATCAAGGGAACTGACAGGTCACCATTTTTGTGATCCTAAAAACTCTAAGTCAGGAACTGGAATTTAAGTGACTTTAGACCTGTTGTGAAACACAGTACCACGCAGGTGCAAAAACCAATTTTCTTTAGAGGCAGACAGATCTGATTAGATATCAGACATACCCTAACAACATCCCCACAAGTAAATATAAACTTATAATAAAAAGTACAATACACAAGTACCAAACCACCATGAATGAGAGCTAACAAATATAAAAAGAAATAGTCAACAGACCCAGACTTCCAAATACTGCAGATATTTGAGTTAATTTGACTATTGAGCAAGAGACACTTTAAAAAATCAAACATTTGAAAAGAAACTAAACAAAATTCAACCAATGAGAGAGAGAGTCAATGAAATTAATAACTCAGTGGAAGATTTCAATGATAAATTGAAGGCAAATTTATCCGATGGAAGACGCATCTGGAGAAATCACACAGGATGCAGAACAGAGTGAGAAACAGAGGGAAAATAGGAAAAGGATGTGGAAACACAATGTGGAGAGCAGTGAGTGCAAGCTAGGTCCAAAGAGAATTAGGGAAAAACAATAGTAAGAGAGGACATATTTGAAGACCTGATTATTAAAATTATTAGACACCAATCCCTCAATCTGAAAAGTACAATAAGGATTTCGTGCTAGGATTAAACAAGATGAATAAAAAGAAATCATCAGCTAGGCTAATGTGGTGTTAAGCTGCAATTTTAAGGGGGAGAAAAAAATGAAAAATTCATAAAGCAGAGAAAAAATACATATTAGCTGCAACAGATATCAAATATCAAATAGACAAACAGAAGACTTACCATGCACAACAATGAACATGAGAAGAGAGTGAAACGCCTTCAAATTCTTGAGAGAAAATCTACCTGGATGTAAAAATGAAAATCCATCTGTAAAGGATGAATGCCAGAATTAGATGTTTATTGCTAAAAGATCCTCATAACTGAAATTTTTTAAAGATATTTCCAAAAGTAAAGAAAAATACACTTAAAGTCAGGATTCAATGAAGAATGGGCTAAAGAAAATGATTAATATGTCAGTAAATATAAACAAATTCTGAATAAGTTAGTAATCAAAAGATCTAATTTGAAGATTCTAAAAAACAAAACAAAAAAAAATCAAAATTACTAGAAAACAACTGGAAATAAGTCAGTGGGATATAATTAGAAGTAAAATAGCCTAAAAATCTTTGCATTTTTATTTAAGAGGAAGGTAAAGATTTGGGTTATTTTAAACATTGTCAAGTATGATTGTTAAATTTTCAGAGTAAATAATAGAGATTACTCTTTCATGCAAGTAGAAGAGAGAAAGTATAAAAGAAAGAAAACCTGAATTATCAAGAGAAAGCAAGGGTAAAGAAAAAAGAACCACAGAAATTGCAAGTGTAGCAAAACACAGTTTCCAAAAATGACTGCAATATCTGTCAACAGCATCGTTTTGCCGCTTCTCTCCATAAATCTAGTTGGCCTTTTTTGACTTGCTTACAATTAGTGCAAGTGCTGGTGTAACTTCAGATGCTAGGTCAGAGAAGACATGGGTCTACTGCTGTGTTCTTTTGCAATATTAATTCTAAAGGAAGCAGATCCCCCCAAATACAGCCAACTACCCTGAAACCACACCTGAGAGTCCGCATATAGTCTCTGCTATTAGCCGTCATAACTGAGCCTCAGTGTTTCAGCATCCCAACTAGGAGCCAGACATGGGTGTGGAGCTAAAATGGCCCATGGACCAGGTGAGGATTATTGAGTGACCTCAGTAGACACCAGAAATACATGAATTTGACTGAATTTCTGATCCAAAGAGAAAAGGAGTTAGAATAAAATTCTTTGCATTTTATGCCAGCAAGTTTGAGCACAAGTTGCTACTAAGTTGTACAAGAAAAATTTACTGAAATAGCAGGACAAATAGAAACAGAAAATGAGATGGGAAGAAACAACCTAAATACATGAATATGCATAGTAAGTAAAATGAACTAAAATCTCCAATTAGAAGATACAGACAGACTAGAAAGGAAAACAAAATAAAAATAAAAAAAACTATTCATTTTAATAAGAAGCAAGAATGAAGATACAGAATAAATTATAGAAATAATGAAAATTAAAGAATAGGGAAAGTAAAATCAGGTCACTTTTTACCAAATTTACCTCCCCCTGCCGAAATCCACTATTTTAATACCAAACAACATAGGCTTAAAAGTACCTCTAAACAATAAAAGAATTCCAATAAGAATGAATTAAATACCAATTCATAACACAACAATATTATATTTTCCAAACCCTATAGCATAGTTTCAAAATATATAAGCCCCCAAATTTACTAACTATAAGAAATAATTAATCTCCTTTCAGAGTGAGAGATGTTATACTTCTTTCAACAATTTTAGATAAAGTGACAAATTATTAAAAACATAAAATACTTGAACACACACCATTATTAACCCAATGAATTTATAAACATTTATAAAATTGGATGTCTCAAACTAAGTAGCAGATTATTTTCAAACATATGCAGAATATTAAAAAAATGATTAAGCACATATAAATGAATGCAATTTAGATGAAAGTAAGACAAACATAGCAAAAAAGCTGACACATCTTACAATTAAAAAAAAAACCTAAATAATACAAGGTCAAAAAAAGCATCTATTATAAAGTAGAAAATATGGTAAATTAAACAATAAATGCCATGTGTGTTGTGCATACATTCAAAGAAGCACAAATAGCCAAGATTGTAGCCTTGGGTTGAGATAAAAACTTAAGTGAGAATTAACTAAATTGGGGGAAAGAAAACTTAAATGATTAACAAGCAAAACTAATACATTAAAAAGACTGGTAAAATGGATAATCTGTAGTGATACTGGTGAAAAGGAAATGTGATTATCCACAAGTAGTAGAAATGCAAAAGCATAAGGAAATTCAGAAATTCAGATAGAACACAAGAGATCAGAATAAGGAAATATTCTAAAACATAACAAATTCCTAGAAACATATAACCTACCTGGGTTGAACCAGGAGGATATGAAAAACTTCAACAACCAATTTCAAGTAATGGAATTGAAGAAGTCATCAAAAGTTATCAACAAAGAAAGTCCACAACTGGGTAGGTTCTCAGGCAAGTTCTACCAAAATTTTTAAAATTTTATTTATTGGTTCTTTTTAGTTATACATGACCATAGAATCCATTTTGATATAATTCTACAAGCATGGAATATATCTTATTCTAATTAGAACCCCATTCTTGTGGCTGTATAGACCTATAAAGAAGAACCCAATACCCCTCAAATTATTCCATGAAATAGAAAAGGAGAAAACTTTTTCAAACTCATTATATGAAGTCAGTATCACCCTGATACCAAAACCAGACAAAGACACATCAAGCAAATAAAACTTCAGACCAATATCCTTGATGAACACAGTTGCAAAAATTCTTAATACTTGCAAATTATGTACAAACCCACATTAAAAATATAGTGCACCATGATCAAGTGGGTTTTATTCCAGTGATTCAAGGTGGTTTCAACATACTGAAATCAATAGATGTAATTTATCACATAGATAGACTTAAAAGACAAAAACCACAGGATTATTTCAAAAGTTGCAGAAAAAGTATTTGACAAAATATATCATCCATTCATGTTCAAAACACTAGGAAAACTAGGGATAGAAGGAACACACCTCAACATTGTATAGGCTATATACAACAAAACTGAGAGCAACATTATTCTGAATGGAGACAAACTAAAATCATTTCCTCTAAAAACAGAAACAAGACAGGGCTAGCCACTTTTACCACTCCTATTCAACATTGTCCTTGAAACTCTAGCAGAGCAGGTAGGCAAGGAGGGGGGGAATTAAAGGGATATAAATAGGGAAAGAGAAGCTCAAGCTATCTCTGTTTGCTGACAATGTGATCCTATATTTTCAAGACCCCCCAAAAAAAACTCCACCAGAAAACTTCTAGAATTCATAAGTGAATTCAACAAAGTAGTAGAATACAAAAATCAACAGCATATATAAATCACATTTTTATACTCCAGTGATAACTATTCTAAAGAGAAATAAGAAAAACTATCCCATTCACAATAGCCTGAAAATTAAAGAAATACTTGGGAATCTAACAAAGGAGATAAAGGACTTCTACAATGAAAACTATAGAACACTAAAGAAAGAAATTAAGGGAGACCTTAGAAGATGGAAAGATCTCCCATGTTCTTAGATAGGCAGAATTAATATTGTCAAAATGGACATACTTCCAAAAACACTATACACATTCTATGCAATTCCCATCAAAATTCCAATGATGTTCTTCATAGAAATAGAAAAAAATCAGTCATGAAATTGATCTGGAAATTCAAGATGCCCAGAACAGCCAAATCAATTCTTAGCAAGAAAAGTGAAACAGGAGGCATCACAATACCAGGCCTTAAAATATACTACAGAGCTATAGTAACAAAATAGCATGGTATTGGCACCAAAACAGGCATGAAGAACAATGGAATAGAATAGAAGACACAGAGACAACCCCACAGAAATACAATTAGCTCATATTTGACAAAAGTGCCAAAACCTACTTTAGAGAAATTATAAGCCTTTTTAACAAATGGTGCTGGGAAAACTCGAAATCCATATGCAGTAGAATGAAATTTAACCTCTGTCTCTCAACCTGCACAAAATTCAACTTAAATTGATCAAAGACCTAGGAATTAGACCAGAAACCTTGAACCTGCTAGAACATACCTGCTCAGGAAATGATTTCCTTAACAACACTCCTAAAGCACAAAAAATAATTTAAAAATCAATAATTGGGATAGCATCAAATTAAAAAACTTCTTCCCAGCAAAGGAAACAATCAAGAGTATGAAAGAAAGAGACTATGGAATGAGAGAAAATCTTTCCATCTGCTCCTCAGATAGTATATCCTGGATATTAACATCCTAAGAACTTAAAAAGATTAACACTGAAAAAAATAATAATGCAGTCATAAACAGGCAAAGGAACCAAACAGACACGTTTCAAAAGAAGAAATACGAATGATCCACAAATATATGAAAAAATGCTCAACACCTCTAGAAATTAGAGAAATACAAATGAAAACTACAGGAGACTTCATTTTACTCCAGTCAGAATGGCAATTATCAAGAATACAAGTAACAATAAATATTGGTGACATAGTAGGGAAAAGGGTACATTCATACATTGTTGCTGGGGCTGAAAATTGCTACAATCACTCTGGAAAGCAGTATGTAGAATCCCCACAAAATTAGGCATGGAACCAGTATTTGATCCAGTTTTCCCACTCCTCAGTATACATATAAAGGATTTAAAATTGGTATTGTACAGTGATGCAGCCACAGCAATGTTCATAGCAGCACAATTCAAACTAAGATATGGATCCAACCTAGGTGCCCTTCATCAGATGAAGGAATAAAAAAATGTGATATATATATATATATATATATATATATATATATACACTCAGTGGAATATTACTCAGTCATAAAAAGAATAACTGCTTCGCATTTGCCTATAAATGGATGGATATGGAGACTCTCCTGCTAGGTGAAATAAGCCAGTCCTTGAAAACCAAAGGTCAAAGGTTTTGTTTGATATGTGGAAGCTAATCCACAATAAAAGGGGATTTAAAAAAAAAAGAATAGAATTTCAGTGGAGTAGACAAAAGGGAATGAAGGAAAAGGAAGGGGAAGGGGAGGGAAGACAGTAGAATGAATCTGACGTAACTTTCCTATGAATATACCTCAGTGAATCTCACTAATATTCACATCCACAAGAAATTAATTTTAAAAAAACTATGGGTAAATGGGAGAAAGAGCAGTAGAGGTAAGGGAGCAGAGGTTGAGGCGTAGGGAAGGGAAAGAGAGGTACTTGGGACTGAATTAGAACAAGATATATTCTGTACTTTTATAATTGTGTCAAAATGGATCCCACTGTCATGTATAACTGAAAAGAACCAATAAATAAAAAAATAGTTACATACCAATAATAATTCAAAAATTAACTCAAGAACTAAAAATATAAACAGTCCTATGACCACTGAATAAATTTAGTCAGTACTTGAATATAACACACCCAGCCGGTCTTATGGAAAATTCTACCATTCAAGAACAGATAACGTGATGTTTTTCTTTTATTAATTTAACACTTGAAGAGTTAAAACCAAATCTGACACTGTTATGAATGTTGTTCACACAGCATTTTCGCAGAGCCTCATTTAATCTCCGTAGCATTCCTAAAAAGCAGATATCACAACTATTCATAAATTACAGATGCAAAGATTTAGACATGAAGGAGTTAAGCAGTTTTAAAGGTTATAGTTAACAAGTGACATGGGCAAGTGACAGACAGAATCAGGTAATCTGGCTCCAAAGGCTGAGTTTCTGACCAACACACTCCTATCTCCTTGCTAAAAAGACAAAAAAAAAAAATTATATATAGATGTATATTAAAGGTACACACCATAAAAAAATTCAGTACAGAAGTAATTGTAATAGTAATAGATTGGATACAGACCAAATTGGCAGAGAAGAGTGGTTAGTGAATTATGAACCATATGATGAATTACCATGCAAATAGTTTAAATCTTTTTAAAATATTTTAAAGGTTGTTTGGTAAAATGAAAAAACACATGATGATAGGTAAAAGACAGATCCAAAATTCATATTTTTAAATAAGGTATTAGTCATGTGTTTAAATATTAAAAAAACAGAAAAGAAATTGGCCAAAATATTAGTAAAATATGATTTGGATAGTAAAATATGATTTAAAAGGTTTTATTTATATATATTTTTGCCATTTTCTAATGATTACTTGTACGTGTTTTAAACTGAGGGTAGTTTGTGGAGATTTTCCAAATTTACTACACTGATGAGAATTTTTGCATTCTTCTCATGGGTGAAATTTAACTGCCTACCATTCATTCTACAGGAAATAACAAGAGTAAGAAGAGTTTTTATTAACTACTGTCCAGAAACTGAGATATTATCCATTTTGTTCATTTTAGTTTTAAATAATAGAGTCAAAATACAGTCAAAATAAATGAAGCATGTGTTTTAAAATTACATTCCTTTTTAAACAAGTCAAATCCAATGAATGAAGGCGTTGGATACATACAGTGTTGAGTTAGCAGACATCACATCTCACTAAAGAAATTCTTTGTCTTGTCAACAAAATAAATTAAGCAAATGATACTAGCTGGCTGGGCAAATGACAAATCTGTGACATTTAAAAGCCATCATCCCAAATTATAGATGTAGAAAGAATTAGGGAAATAGACAATCACACTAGAATACCACAGTGGTAATTGCTGCAGGCAAGATCCAATAATGGCTGAGAAAATTTAAAGATAAATAAAAAAAATTTCATGGCTTAAAACTATCTCTCAAAAGTGCTTATTAACTACAATGGTGCTTTTAACACATGTCCACAAATTATTTGGTAATCTTCTCTCCAGAAGGTGGAGCTTAATTCTCCTTTTTACTTGAGGGTGAATTTATTGTGCACTTAGTAGCTAGATTCTTGTGAACTTCGTACAGAAAGAGAAAAACAGCAACTTTACAATACGCATACCTGGCATGTACCACCTTAACCTTGTGGCCTCGTAAGCCACTAGGTATCAAGCATCTCTGAGCTGAGGGGTTGAGAAAGGCACATGTTCTCTGGTATATTCTTTCCAGATTCCATAACTCCATTCTAATCATGAGAAAAATCAGCCAAAGCCATATTGAGGAGTTTACTACAAAATATTGCACTAGTATTCCTCGGGATTGTCAAGTTCATGAAAAACAAGAGAAGACTAAAGAGGTGTCACAGATTTGAAGAGACCAAGGAGAGATAAGGACTAAATGCAATATAATGTCCTGGATTGGATGCATGAAAATACTGCTAAAATCTGCAGTTGAGTTAAAGGTATTGTTTTAATGTTAATTTCTTAGTCTTAATGACTATACCATGACTATGTTGGAGCAAGCAGGGTGAGGGGCATATGGGAATTCTTTGTACCACTTAAGAAATTCTTCTATAAATTTAAGCTTATTTTTTAAAGAATTTTTAAAATTCCTTCAGTCAGTTAATAAAATGTTCCTGTTATGGTATAGATATGGTTTCAGTGTGTGCTCTAGGGGTTCTTGTATTGCAAGCTTGGTCTCCAATGTGGCAATATTTAGGGGTGATAGAACCTTGAAGAGATGGGACCTAGTGGGAAGTTAGTAGGTCATGGAGCATGCTGCCCTCAGAAGAGACTAATGTAGTTCTCCTGGACCTGAGAGGGTCCTCTGGAGAGTGTGATGTTACAATGGAGTAAGACAGAACACATGCCATTTTCTGGCTTCCTGTCCCAACATGGGATTGCTTTCACAAGTCACTGTAATGCCATTTGCCATGAGACCCTCACCAGAGACCAACTGGATGGGACCAGAGACCAAGTCGATACTCGATCTTGGATTTTCAACCTGAAAAACTGTAAGCTAAATAATCTCTTTCTTTATAAAGTATTCAGCCTTAGGTATTTTGTTACGTAAGAGAATGGTCTATATAGTCTAAGACAATATCCCTCATGTCAATCAATGATGCCTTTACTCATAACATTCTAGCCAGAAAGCAGGACTCCAGGATCACTTCCTCTGCCTTATCCCTGGACTCCTATAGATTCTGCATTCAAAATAAATACAGAAACCTTCACCTTGTCTCAAATCCCTGTTTTCACCAGTCTAATTCTCCATTGCTCCTTGCCAGAACTACAACAGTCTTCTTTCTGTTCTCCCTCTTCTCATTTGTTCTCCTCTTCAATCCAACCTCCATGAAACAGAGCTATCATCACAATACACTAAGGGGTTATGTCAGAGATCTTCACCTGCATAACAAAGGGGTTGTGACCTACCATTTCTCTAACAATGGGATTCCTCCAGCTTCATGTTGTGCCACTGTTCCAAACTCATTCCTGCATACAGGCATTTTTTTTTTTTAACGTGCTATTCCCTCTGCCTGAATTTCCATCTGTTACTCTCTCCTCCTTTGCCTGCCTAACTCCTTACTTTTCATACCTGTGCTTACATAGAACTTTATCAGTGAACGTCTTTAATTACATCTTCCCCAGTGGCTAGACTAAGTGGTGCTGGTCTACTATTGTATACTTTCACCAGCTATTTCACCGACAAGTCTCATTAATTTTCTCTGCCTTGGTTTCCTAATCGCTGAAACATCAGGATGTTAGTCAAACAATAGATAACGCATATGGATCACTTAAGATCGCCAGGCATTAGATTTGATCCTTATCACATCCCTGCCAGATAAGTCCAGGAATGAATGGGTGATCTGCAGCCCAGCTCGCTCGCGCGCTCTCGCTCGCGCTCTCTCTCTCTCTCTCTCTCTCTCTCTCTCTCTCTCTCTTGTGATATGAAACACATTCAAGTGAGCCTGGTTTTATCACGTTGGACATCTGCTTCTGAAACTCACAAATCAACTTTCACACTCATGACCTTCCCAGGAAACTTGAGAGACTCATAGACATGGGAGATAGTTCTACTAGAGCAGCTAGATGTGATCTATTCACTGTTTTATGCTGACCACAGAGAGTGAGCTAATTATTTCCACATTGCTTACATTAAGGAACATTACATCATTCCTTCTCTCACCTAATTTTGTGGTCAGGCCAGCCAATGTCTTCTACGTGGATTCCTGCCTGACTTTATATCATAAAGTGACAACACTTCTGTTGTCTCATTCTTTTACCTGTCAGAGATCTTTGCCGACTACCTGTACTTTATCTAAGCCTTGTACTATGAATTTACTTAGTCCTCCAGAACTTCCTTCAGAAATCCTTACTTTCCCATCTGGGTCCTCTATTTCTGAACAGACTTTTGTCATACGTCCTGGGCTTCTACCTCTTCCTGCCTGCTAACCCATGGCTTGAAGATCTTCTTTGCATTTTTTCCTGATATGAATTTTGTTCTGTCCTACCTGATCTCCCCCTCCCTTAGCTTCTCTTGGTCTACCTTTTCTGGGACAGTTCCTGCTCAACAAAAATTGATGCGTTCCTCTGCATTCACCATCCTTCCTAGCGGGCTGCTCGGGCTGTGCCTGTGTCATTAGCCCTGGCCAATGAACTATGAGGAGAAAGGATATGCATGAGTTCCAGCTCTAGGTTTTCTTCCCCAGCTCCCCAAACCAAGTATTCCCAATTACATCCTGACAAGACAGAAAAACAATGAGAACCATGTAGGATTTTGAGCGAAAACCAAATCTACATTGTGTTAAGTCATAAGATTTTATGTTGTATCAGGAACTATTAAGTACACAGGCTAGGGTAAACCTTCTTTATCTCTTTGACCCTGAAAAACTGTGACAACGTATTGTTCATCTATATTCACCCTGTCTCACTTTTCTTATTTCTTGGTATACTTCCTCTTTACCCAAGTGACCCCATTTTCCTTTAATTTGTACCCATTATATTTTATATTAGAAGAACAAACTTGTTCTTCTTACCATGTTTTCTTGGTCAGGTTCTCTAGAAAACACAGCCTTAAAGCTACAGGTTAATGCTTTATTAGAAACAATCTCAAATCAAGTGGAGGAAAAGGGAAATGAGGTATTAAAGTAGGAAATCAAGTACAAGAGGACACAAGGCTGAATTTGCCTTCATGAGGATATTGCAGTCAGTTCCTCGGCATCTCTAGAGAAGCGACATGGAACCGCTGTGCACCAAGCCAAACAGAAAGTACAGGAAGGTACAAAACTCATCTGCAATTTATGTCTGTCTCCTGTCTCACTGGTCAAACTTTTCTCCTTACTTTCCAGTTGTATTAAGTGTCTGCTCCAGGAAGTCCCTAGGAAAGACAGTTCTCATGCTCCAAAGCTTTGTGTTTTAACATAAGACCAGAGTAGTAGAAGGTACCATACCCCTGTGAGTCTGCTAAGTTTGACAAAGGCATCAAAGCTGATGTGGCCCCTGCCTAGAAGAGATTGTGCTGGAGCCTGATTCTCATCCTGGAAGTAGAAAACATATCTGGTAACACCAGGAGGTAAGAATGCATAGCAATGGTGGCCCCTGGGCCTCCATCCAACAAGTAGTTCCAGGGCCATGGGGAGAGATGAAAAGGCTTAGCAAATTTTCAGGGGAAAACAGACCAGGTCTTGTGCAAATGGTTCCAACTAATGCATCAGTTACTTTCTCAACTATTTACTGGTCTCTAGACTGACAGGTTGCTAAAATATCCAAAAGCTACAAAGGATTATCACATAAGCTTTTCTGTGTTTTCATGCTAGCCAGCATTTCACTGTGTACAAAAAAAAAATATTCAAATTCCAACTGATAGAAGGATCAAGTTGAAAATTATAAATGATCAATGCAACAATGTGCCCTCATGTAGCTAAACTCCTTGAAAGCATGTTTACTTTAGATGCCCTTTCATCCTTTATTAGAAACACAACCCAAGAGCCACAGAGCTCACTGGAAAAGCTCTTCTCAAAATATATATCCTCAATAATTGTCAATTCGGCAGTCTTTTGCATAAATACAAAATCTCCAATGCAAATACAGGATCATTTCAATTACCTCCTGGAGCAGGCTAACAGTTATCAACGATTTAGATATGACATTTCTTTCAAAACTATCGTGGGCCCTCAGTGCAAAGGAGCAGGAAAGAACCAGCCAGAGACTCAGGAAGCTCACAATTAGCCAACCACTCTAGCCCTGCAGCTGAAATGCCCTTAATGACCGTGTATTTTTAAACCATCTCTACCCAGGTGGCAGAGACAGACAGAAAAAGGCACAATCAGCCCAAGCAATTCATTCAGCTGCCACTGTTGTCCACGCCACGTATTTCTCTGTGGACCAGTGCTGTGAATTGAGGGAGCCATGGGGTTTACTGCTTAGACTCCTGATTTAAATAGAAGAAAAGGCCTGAGCCCCTGCTAGCCTCTCACTCTCACCCAGCAGGTTGGTGATTAGCTGTGCTTTCTCTGAGCCATTGCTTTTTAATATCCTTATTGGCTATTTTCCATATTCATGTATGGAGCCTGGCTATGAGATAACTTTTGGATGGGGCATACGAGCCTTTGCAAGGTCTGCAGTCTTAGCAAGCTCAGAGCTACACAGGGTGCATGGTGTGGGTTTTTTTTTCCGCTGTGAAAGGTATCGAGTGACATGATAGACAGCAGAAGTCGTTATGAGTTTGGGTTTGGGAGCTTACACAGACAAGCTGTATGTATTCTCAGGGCACAAAGGAAAAAAGGTGCTAATTGGTCCCCATCAGGGTTGGACTTGGAATGCAGACACTTAGGCCCATGACATCTTCTCTTTCCCAAGAATGATAATTCAAAACTCAGTTGTTTGAATGAAACTCAAAAGAAATCACCAGTTCCTGTTTCAGGATGTTTGATCATTAGGAAAAACAAAATTGTGAAGAAATGAAATTATATGATTCAGGATGTTTGATCATTAGGAAAAACAAAATTGTGAAGAAATGAAATTATATGATCTTGGATAAGTTACTCAAGATTTATATAACTTACTTCTTCCCTCATCTATAAGATATGGATAATAGTAAGCTCTACCTTAATAATAATATTATGAGGTGTTACTTATAAAATCCTTGCATATGGAATGTGGATTCAATAAATGGACCTATCTAAGTTTCCATAAACAAATGAATGATTGAATGAGCGAGAAATGAAGAGGACCCACTGTGTCTCCTCCTCCTGGCAGCTAGGGCAATAAAGACCCCTAACTCCTGCATAATTTCTTCATGCTTCTCACCATCTACATTGGTTCCAGGCTAAAAAGGAAGTTTCAAACTTTCCATTCATGAAAGAATCGTCTTTGCCCAGGGTTGATAGAGTTTCTGTGCCATGGCTCCAGTATGTAGCAATACCTGTCTTTTAACTTACATTTGGACTCACAGGATTCTATCATATAGACTCAGACTAAATGATTTCCTTAACTCCTGGGTGTTTTAATAGTTCTAATTTCATAGTAAACTGCGGACTGCAATACATTGGAAATCATTTCGTCACAAAAGAATGAGTCAAAATGCACTCCAATCTTAAGTCTCAATCATCATGACAAGGATTTTGCTTTACCTGGATTTGAATGCCTACCATCCACAACAGTTTGATAACTGTTTTAATTAGTTTTTTCGCTGCTACAACTAAAAGACCCCACCAGCACAACTGTAGAAGAGGAAAAATTTGAGAACTCACAGTTTCAGAGGCCTTAGTCCCTAGAAGACAGGTTCCATTCCTCAGGGCTTAAGGTGAGGCAGAACAACATGGCTGAAGAGTGTGGCCGAGGGAAGCAGAGAGATCACATATGAGCAGGAGAGGGCGGGGGGATAGGGGGAGAGGGGGAGAGAGGGAGGGGGAGAGGGAAAGGGAAAGGGAAGGAGGGGGGGAGGTGTCTCCACTTGCCAGATACAAATATACACCCCATAGCTACGCCCCCAATGAACCACTTCCTCTAGCCACACACTACCTGCCTCCAGTTACCACTCAGTTAATCACAGCAGAAAGTAACTTACTGATTAGGTTAAGGCTATAACCCAATCATTTCTCCTCCAAATCTTGCATTGTCTCACATGTGGGTTTGAGGGGGATACCACATCTAAACCATGACATTAACCATCTCCTATTTCCTACCGTCATCTTCCCTTCCCACACCAACCCTGGAGTTCTGTAGGTTCTGTGTACTTCAAACTTCATCCAAAACCATTCCTCTGCAAATCTGGGCCAGTAGACCAAGTCATCCTGCTCTACCTCACCAACTTTTCTCACATTTGAGATATCACAGAGCTATCGTTAATGTCATTACATGCAGGCAGAGTCCTGAGGGAAGACGTTATTGTTTTGTTTCTTCTTTATTTTTCTTTAAAAAAAAAAAAGAGTTTTGAGCAATTCTGTAGATTATTTCAAGAAGCCTCTCCACTGTAAAGCAAAATAAATCACTTCTTCCCTTCTGATCTCCAGAATACTTTGTCTACACATTTGTCACAAGATTTAAATTTCCTCTAGGAACTGCGATGGTCTTGTTCAATGCTGTACCCAAGGCATCTAACACATCGCTTCACATTCACACACTTGTGTGGATAGAGAAAATCACCTAAAACATTTTCAAAAAACTTTTCTGTCTCTTTAGGTTTGATTTTGCCAGTAACAATAAATATCTCCCCCTTAGGCTTACAATGTCCCTGTTCATTTTGTTAAACTGTGACAACATATTAATTTAAGAACCCTATTCTCTGGCCAGGCTCACAAGAAATCATATTACTGACAAGCCATGGTGAAGGAGTTTGGAGTGAGAAATACCTGGGTTCCCAGCCCAGCCCACTACTTACTTACCTCTCTGTGATTTGGAGAAAGTATTCCATCCTTCGTATCTGTGCATTATCTTTAATATGGAAATAAAAGTGGTAGTGGCTGCCCAGGTTTGTGGGTAAGGTCAAAATAAACAATGGAGGTATAATTGTCTGAAATTTCATCAGGTACATGGCAGACTAAAAATAGTAGCTGCTAGCATTTTATTATCAATAGTATTATTTTTGCAAAAATATAAAAATCATCAAACTAAGCATTGGGAACAGCAGAGCCTTGGGGATTATTGAAGACCAATAAACACACTCATATCTGCCTTGGAATGTTGATACGAGTGCCATAGAACCATGCCCTAATATTACGTATCAGGAACTGAAACCTCATCGACATGCAAAAGCCCCAGACAGAATTAATAATTATGATCAAAAAACCATGAACAACCGATTTTAATGATCAGATAAGGAACTTATTTCCAGCCAACACTGCGAGAAGCTAATCTTCTTCACGTCCTAATCTACTGACACACAGACTCCAGGCTGAAATAAGCTCTTAATAATGAATAATCTAGCTATGGAAATAATTCTGCTGAGCAGAAAATGGAGGATTATGGAACATTTCAGGATGCAGTGCTTTCTCATCTCCCCAACTACCCCCCACCCTTTCAAATATCTTTCTTTCAAGGCTGTTTTGATTGTTACTGCCACCTTAAGGACATAAGAGGTTGTATACACAAGTATTCATTGCTGCTGCAAAAGAAATGTGCTAGGCAGGGGTGTCAGAGTATAACAGAGAACTGGCTGAAATTTACATCAATAACTCCTAAGGAAAACAAGCTGCTAATTTGCTCATTCTGAATTCATCTACTCTGAAGCCTTAGGAGAAAGTGGTAAATATAGAACATGCATTCATAACTTCCACAAATGAGTCTACATTCTCCACCCCCACCAACATAAACACATGCATATGGAAACACAGAGAGAGAGAGAGAGAGAGCCAGTACAAGTTAGACTCAGTGACAAGTATTCTAATGATTCTGCATTTTCCACACTAGAATGCAAAGAATAAGCAGTTTCTGCTTGTACTGTTGAGAGTTGTCTCAGATACACTAGGCAGTTCCATCAGAAACTTTGAGACAAAATCTGGAAAATCATGGTTGCTAAGTGTCTGGTGACACAGGTGAGCTAACTGATCTGCTGTTCTGATGTGGACTTTTTGAGTTTTATCAGAGAGTACCTGAAAATAACTCAATGAAAGCAGGCTGGGGCCCTGGGACTTGGGGGGGGGGGGAGTTATAATTGGGCCAAATCTCAATGGAGGGAATGAAGGGAGAGGAGAAAAGGTAGGAGAGACTAAGACAGGAAGGATCCTGCCTTTAGTTCTCTAGAGCTGCATGTGTCTAGAGGAAGCTGGCAGACAAGTAAAGGATGGGGAAGAGAGAAGGAAAAGATAAAAGGGGGGCGGGGGGCAGAAAGGAAAGGAAAAAGGTATGTAAAAGAAAAGAAATGACAAATCATTATTTATTCACTTCTCTAGTCGTTGAGTTTTGCTGAGCACCTCCTACGTATTCAGGAACTACACTAGTGGCAAAGGTAACAGACTCTGCCTTCAAGAAGCTAAAAATCAGCCAGGTGTGGTGGTGCACATCTGTAACCCCAGCAACTCCAGAAGCTGAGGCAGGAGGATTGCAAGTTCGAGGCCAGCCTCAACAATTTAGCAAGGACCTAAGTAACTTAGCAAGACCTTGTCTCAAAGTAAATAATAAAAGGGCTGGGGATGTAGCTTAGTGGCAAAGCACTCCTGGGTTCAATTCTCAGTACCTCCCCGCAACCCCCCCCCCAAAAAAAAAAAAAAACAACAGGCAGAAAGGAAGCAAACAAGGTAGCTCAAAGTCTCATGAGAATGGTAGCCAAGCAAAGATGGGAATCTTTCCCAGCCAGACTTTAAAGAAGTACCTGTGTGTCACCCTGGTTCTTTAACTTCCTTGTTAAAGTTTCCTACTGGAAAGAACTCAGGCTGAGAATTTGGAAGGATCTGATTTAAAAAACCCCCTTTAACCTTACTCTCTCATCTTAGCCAAGTCTCTCAACTTGGTTAAGTTGTCATTTCAGTTTTTGTGAAATGGAAATAATAAAAGCTACTTAGCAGCATTGTCCTAAGGAATAGCAGTAATAGAGCAGTACCTGACCAGATCCTGGAACAAGCTCACTGGTCTTTGCTGCCCTCACTTGTCTGGGTCCTGAGCTGCTGGGGGAAGTCCCACCCTGAGCCACAGCCACAGCTTCACAAGCACTGCTCTGGCAGAGAATGGCAGATGGGAACTTACCCCCAACCCCAAGCAGAGAATCTCACAACCAGGACAAATGCCAGGCCTCCCCAGGCAGAGCATCAGGTCCAACCCATCAGGATTTGCATAGTTTATCTCAATTCCTTCTAGAAGTTCAAGCTTCTGGGATCACCATTATCGTCAGCCTTCCTCTATCCTCCCTCCCACGGCTACTGCACTCTCTCCTCCAGAAAAACTCATCTGTGATCAGCAACTAACAGCACACCTCCCAGTGCTTCTTTGTCTGCTCCCTCCATCTCCCTGCTTGGTTTAACTGCCACGTGGACACTGCTTCTCGGCATCCCTCCCAGTTCTTTTTCTTTCACCCTCAGGATTAGAAGAAAGGGGTTGTGTCCTCTTCTTCCCTATGATGACTTCCTAATCATTCTCCTGGCTCCCTCCATCCTGCAAGACCTTCTCCTGCTTTTAGGCATCTGGTGCACTTACTCTACCCTGATACCTCTGTCCTGTCTGTCTGTTCACTCACCCTCCACGAGCTACCCCACTGATTATATGGTGAAAGGCCCATCCCACGTTGGTCCCCCAATTCCTCCACTTCCATGTCCATAACGAGTCTGTCCTCCACTCTTGCAGTTTCTCCATTTCACTGCCAGAAACCCAGCCAGCTCTCAAGACCTGGTTTCAGACTCTTAGTGGCCCTCACATTCTAATCTTTCCAGCTCACTTTCTCAAAGGTCCACCTTGAGCAATTCTTCAATCACCTTGACCCTGGTACATTTTCTTAGTAAGCCTCTGACTGCTTCAAATTTCTTCCTCATCCAACTCTGAATACAGATTTTCTCATTCAAATCACAACCTCTTTGCTTCTGAGAGCAGGCCTCTGTGGCTAAAGGCACACACCTGGACTGACGGTTTCACGGTGCAGAAAGCGGTTTCTCCTTCTCCATAAGCTCCCTTTCCCATTCCATGAGGTGACCAGCTTTCCTCACCATCTCTGCTGTCTTCCAACTGGACTCACAGCCTTCTTTCTAGCTTTTCTCAAACCCTCTCTTGTCCTCTTGACTTTTACCTAGCTCTCGACCCTCACCCTCCACCACTGACTGTCCCTCAGCTCCCATTGCACTTCTTGCCTTTCCGTTCCCCAAACACCCCCAGTCCTTCCATGCCTCAGGCACATGCTGTTCCATGCACCTGGGTTTTCATAGAGCTGCACCCTCCTCGTCCTTCAGGTCTAACTCACAGGGCAACTGCTCAGAGCCTTCCCCAGGCCAGGCTCTCTGATGTTGCTGTGAGTCTCCATCCCAGCAATTTGATTCCTTCATAAAACTTCCTTCACAGTTACGTTGATTTTGGCCAGTGGTCTCAGTACATTATGCCCACTTAGTGCCAGTCCTGGAATCACCAGAGAAACTGGCTTCTCTTTGTTTTCTATTGCCTGGTGTGATTCAAAGTAAATTATTGCATGTCATTGAATTCTGAACTACATATAGGTATCTAATGCTTTAAAAATAGATTTCTAATATAATGAAATTTATGGGTATTATGAGTGTGACAATTTGTTTCTATGTAGCCATTGAATAGAAATTGCCAGTTTTGTAGAAATGAGCTGCAATTCGGTCTTATCCATTTACATGCTATAAGATTTGGACAGTCATTTACTTCTCCTTTAAAGTAGGATAAGAAAGCTTCCATCAGCTATATTATAAAGTTATAAGTAAATTAGTGAATAAAATATTTATTAATCAATGTAAAATATTAAGATGAGTAATAATTGTGTATTTCATCAAGATTAATCATTTCATCATTAATAAAATTCAATTACAAGTCAATATATCGTGTTTCATAAACTAAAATCATCCTAAAAAAAAAAAAAGCAACTTCCTTCACTCAGCCAGGCATAGCTTATTTCCTTGCTAACATGCCTTCCCCTCCCCACCCTCACCTGTCTATAAGCCCTTTGGCAGTAGGGCCATCTGGTCTTGTTCTAGCCAGCAGGTAGTGGCTACTCAATACAAATTGATTCCATAGATGAATGTTGAATGAGTGAGAAGTGTATTTCACGGGGAAACTTAATTTCATAAATTTGTTGAAAACAAAGCTTGTTTTTATCCTAAATTTCTTTGAGACAGTATAAAAATGTGCACTCAGTGCTTCTTTATGTTTCCATGAGGTATGCAGAGAGGGTTAAATAGGTTCACCTGAGAGGTTCTGCTCTTAAACAGCTAGATTTATGCTCTCTGAGCTAATCCTTCAAATGACACCGTCAGTTGTCCATATTTAAGGTTGATGATCCAGAAATAGGGACTGTGAGCCTTGTGTGGTTAGGAGAACCCTCCTGCATGCTGCAGTAAACCCCAGTCTTTTTGAAAAGCACCGACGAACATATCCATACCTGCTCACATCTCTTTTTTATAGAACATGACCCATTTTCCCTGAATAAGTGTCTAACCCACAATTTATACTCTGCCCACATTCTCTCCTTGGAATCCCTGCTCATGCCCAGCCGCCATTGAACCAGTAGGCATCAAAGGCTTCGAATCCTTGCTCCCTCTGGCCACAGCTGATTGGTCAAGGCATGGACTCTAACACCAAACTAGAATCTAGGTCAGCCAATCAGATCCAGAGCCTCGAATGCTGGTCGAGAGAACTCTAAGAACAATCATAGAGAATCAAAGCCACTTCTGTGCCCTAGCAATTCAAAATCACCTCAAAACAGTTACACGCCACACACACACAAAAAAAAAAAAAAAAAAAAAAAAAAAAACAAGGAAAGCCAACCTATTGAAAGAATCAGCACCTGAAGCAGATGCTTAAAAGGAAGACAGCCATGAGACAAACTGACCCATGAGAGAGGGAGGGACTCCCACCTTCCAGATAGTCTCCCTAGGGACCAGCTGCTCTTCATTCCCACATTTCATTTCTGTATTCACTAATTTTACTTCTGTGTTCTGTGACACTTTTCATCATTGCCTTCCAATAAACCTCCTTTTAAATTTACCTCCTATGAATGGGTTTGTTTTTTTGTATCACAAAAATCCCTGACTTGGCTACTAACACCCCCCCCCCTTTCCAAAAAGTGAAAAATTGAAGCTAGCTTCATTTGGGAAGGAACAAATGGTGACATAAAACTCTTGAGTCATGTAGATCTGGTCTTGGACCTTTGAAAGTAAATGTTTCTTTGCTCCTGCTGGGAGCTGCTAGGACCAAGGGTCCATGGCCAACCCTATCCCATGGCCCCTGGATAAGGTGAATGCAGTGGGCTGAATGTTCTCCCTCCCTGAATTCCTGTGTTGAAATCCTACAGCCACTGTGAAGGTATTATGAGGTGAGACCTTTGAGATGTAATTACATCATGAGCATAGAGCATCATGAATGATTTTACTGGCCTTGTATGAGGCCAGACAACCAGCCAGCTATTGCACCTTGTGAAGAACCAAGAAATTAGTAGTCTGCAACACTGGAGAGAGCCCTCACCTGAACCCCAGCATGCTGGCACCCTGATTGTTTTAGTCAGCTTTTTTGCTTCAGTGACTTAAAGATCTGACAAAAACAATTTTAGAGGAGGAAAAGTTTATTTGGGGGCTCACACTTTCAGTGGTCTCAGTCCATAGACAGCTCCGTTCCCCCAGGCCCGAAGTGAGGCTGAACATCAGGGCCGAAGAGTGTGGTGGAGGGAAACAACTCACATGATGATCAGGAAGTAGAGAGAGACTCCACTGGCCAGACAAAATATGTACCCAAAGGCCTCCCGCTAAAGACCCATCTCCTTCAGCCACACCCCACCTGCCTTCAGTTACTTGAATACTTGGTTAATCCCCATTATGGTTTTAATTCACTGATTGGGTTAAGGCTCTCATAACCCAATCATTTCAACTCTGAATGTTCTTGCATTGTCTCAAGAGTTCTGGGAGGACACTGAATATCTAAACATAACACTGATCTCAGACTCTCAGCCTCTACAATTACTAAATCTAAATTTGAAGGTTTTTTTTAATATTTTTTATACCAATACATAACATTTCCACACATTTATAGTGTACACAAGCTAATTCAACAGACATACACAATGTATATGATAATAAAATCTAGGTAATTAGCATTTTTATCTCCTCAAACATTTACCATTTCTACATGTTTGGAAACTTTGGACACTTCTGGTTGTTTTGAAATAGATCATACATTATTGTAATGTTAAGCTATTCGGCTACAGTACATTTCAATTTCTTGTAATTGAATTTTTGGTGCCCATTATTAGCCCCTTTATTTTTCTACAAAAAGAAAAGACAAATACCACATCTTCTCACTCACTTGTGGAAGCTAAAAACCTTGATATCGTAGAAGATGACATTGGAACAGTGGTCATTATGTTTCTGCTTTGATAAACCACACAGTGTTGGGTACTTGTTATAACAGCCCAGATCTGGGGTAGTTCCAGCTTTTGCCCAGTACCCTCAACTGCTAGGCATGGAGTTCAATACCATCCTAGCCAAATGAAAGGGTTAGATTTACCAAAGTTGCCACAGGGCAAGAAGCACCACCTGAGAAAGCAATGCACCTTGATATTAGTAAGAATGAGTTGTGACACTTAAAAAGAAAAGAAACTTTCCTAAGCTATCAACATTTTTTTAAATTGAAAAATACGCTGTTAAGAAAGATGTGATATTTTTCTATTCTCACTATAGAAATGTTATAAAATTGCTGTCAAACAAAAGTAATCACAAATAAGCATCCAATATATTCATGAAAAGAAAAGACATACTGTATCAAATATATATATATATACACACACACACACACACGTATGAGAAGTTGTCACAAAAACATATATATATATATACACACACACACACACACACACACATATACATTATACACACACACCTATATCTATATTGGGGAGGGTACCAGGGATTGAACTCAAGGGCACTCAGCCACTTAGCCACATCCCCAGCCCTATTTTGTATTTTATTTAGAGACAGGGTCTCAGTGGGTTGCTTAGTGCCTCCCTTTTGCTGAAGCTGGCTTTGAACTCACAGTCCTCCTGCCTCAGCCTCCCTAGCCACTAGGATTACAGGCACACACCACCATGCCCAGTAAATGCTTATTATTAACAGTAATAAAATTTCATATTTTAATTTCATCATGCTGGTGCATTTGTCAGCATTAAATTCTTTAAAAATTAAGTTATGATTTCTTTTCTCATTCTAAATATTTACTTTCAGACCTAATTTGATAATCACAGTTTTGCATTCTTTTACATAAAGATGACTTCCAAAACTGCTTAAGTTTCAGGCCCTATAAAACCTGAATCCATCATGCTGCCTATTACATATTAAGATACTGAGGTAGGGATAAGTTAGGAACGTGGTCTGAAGTAGTAGAGCTGAGAGTGGAATCAGGAGTTAAACTGAGGAAGTTTGGATCCACTACATTAAATCATTTTTGACCTGCTACATAATTTGACCCTGCTGTAATTACTGGCATATGGTGTGAATGACCTGAAAGGATCTACACACCTGTTTCTCTGGGTCAGGGACTGCAATGCATCCTTATTTTCATCCCTAGGAATTATTTCCATAAAATGTTCATTAAAAGTTTGGTCAAAGGATGAGTACCTGAAAGAATGAATGAACTGTTTTTATGCAGATTACAGACTCTGGTTCAAAGGAAGAATGAACAAGAACTGGCAGCCTGGGAAGGGAGACGCTTAGATCTCTAGACCTGGGGTTCCTAACGTAAGTTTAAAATCTTCTCAGGGGTCAAAATGTTAATGCAGAAACCCTATATGCATCAGACACCATAAATACAGAAATCCCCTTTTGTGAAGGTAGGCAAACTTTATGAAAATCAATAGTTCTTTCCTACATGGAATAGGTTGGGAACCACTGCTCTATCAGTTTTTCCTCCCTGTGACCAAAATACCCCACAAGAACAACTTAGAAGCTGAGCAAGGTGGTGCATTCCTTAATTCCAGCACTAGGGAGGCTGAGGCAGGAAGATTGCAGGTTTGAGGCCAGCCTGAACAACTGAGTGAGGCTCTAATCAACTTATCAAGAACATGTCTCAAACTAAAAAAAATAAAAATAAAAAGGTCTGATGATATAGTCAGTGGCTAAGGAGCCCTTGTCTTTAATCCCCAATACCAAAAAAAAAAAGTTGGGGGGGGGGACATAACAACTTATAGGTGGAAGATTTTTGTTTTGGCTCAAGATTCCAGAGGTTCAGTTCATGGACCACTAACTCCATTGCTCTGGGCCTAAGGGAAGCTTCTCATCTCCTGGCAGACAGGAAGCAGTGAATGTAAAGAGCCAGGGACAAAATATAATCTCCCTGGTGACCTACTTCCTCCAACCACATCCCACTTGTCTACAGTTATCCCCCAGTGCAATATCCAATTCAAATTATTAATCCACTGATTAGGTTACAGCTCTCATAATCTAATCATTTCACCTCTGAACATTCCTTCATTAACACAGGAGCATTTTGGGGGGCAAGGGGAGAACTCATATCCAAACCATAACAACTGCTTTCCACTAAGAGTAAAAGACAGTAGTGTTAGGAGCTGGACATAAAGGTTAAGGATGAGCCATAGTGTTATGCAAGGTAGACCATCTGAGACCAGCAAGTAGAAGTCGATTTCTTAGAGAGAAGAGAAAAGCAGAATCAAGTAAGTAACAGGAGGCGCTGGCAACAGCAGAAGCCAATGGACCAAAAGGAGAGATGCTATAGTATATATAATAAATGTCTGGAAACATGTTTTTAAAAGGGTTAAGATGCTATGAAGTGTTGCTTATCACTTTTCTCCATACCTGCTCCTCCACGTCCTCTTTCTTAGCCACGTTTGCTGTTCCTTCCCAAAAAGCTGGGATATGGAAAGGGAAACCCACACACCATTCCTTTTCCATACAGCTACAACTCCTAGGACCTTCCTTTCAGATTCACAGGAAGGTGCTGAGACCCAAGGCTTCCCCTAGCCAAATGCAGGGCAGGGGAAACATGTTTAGCAGCACGGTGGGGAAGACCCAGATGACAGGCCCTTCTGGCGCCCAGCACCTCCAGACTAAGAGACCATCTTTCCCACATCAACCAGCATCAAAGTCAATCATCCTGGAAAACTGTCAGCCCGGCATGACATTTTAGCTTTATTCCCCAATGCATTTTCTGTGCTTATGTGGGGAAAATAGATAGAAATATGGTTAACTTGTGGTGCTTTTTGATTTGGAGTTTGAGGGATTTTTTTTTTTTCAAGTAATGAAAAAGCCTGGCCACCTGGGGCAAAGACATTCACTCAGTGAGCAGGAGAAAAAAAATATATTGCTCAGAGAAAAATGAATTGAGAGCTCCCCGAGCAAGGACCTACTACTATAGAAAATTAGACTGCTGGATCTGCTCAAAACCCAGAGGACAGAGCCCCAGAGGGGCTGCAGACCTGGGGGCTCTGACAGACAGACATGGGCACAGTCATTTGAGAATTATACCAACAAATCCCCAGGCCTGTGAGGTCTCCCCCTGCACCTAGTCCAGGCTGTACTTTAGAGGCTGAATTGTGTGCCCCACAAAAAGTCCATACCCCAGAAGTTCACTTTACTGGGAAATAGAGCCTTTAATTAGTTAAATGAGGTTATACCAAAGAGGACTTCTAATCGACTATGCCTGGCGTCTTTCTAAGGAAATGCCCATTTGAAGACACAGAGACACACAGGGAAAATGTGATGTTATGGCCACAGCTGGACCAAGGAGCTCAAAAGATTGCCGAAAAATCTGCAGAAGTTAGAAGGAAGCAAGAAAGATTCCCCTATGGGCTTCAGGGGAATCAAAGCCCTGCCACCCTTAATTTCAGACTTCCAGCCTTCAGAGCCATGGTACAATAAATTTTTCTTGTTTTATGTCACTAGTCTGTGGTACTTTGTTATAGCAGCCCTGGGAAACCAAGATGAGTTGGGAGTAAGTGCCCCAGGCCAGATAAAGCAGGTAGAAAGGGAATGCCTGGCTATAGGAATGCTGTCTGCTCCATCTAAATCAGGAGGGAAGAAGTATCATATTTACATAAATGCATATAGTACATATTCTTTGATTTTTGAGGCAGGAGGACAAAATGAATCACACCAAGTTCAAAGCATTTTTCTACCAATCCAGTTGCCTAAGTAATCATATGGCAATCAATAATCATTTTCAAAGAATTAGAAATTCAATTTTAAAATAGGAGAATTTCCCCAAGAGCAGTTTCCATTTTTCTTTATTAAGTCATTTCAAATCAGTTAGTATGTTATCATGACTCTTAATAATTATCTACCATATGTTAAAAAAAGAAAAATTCAGTAATGTGGCACTTCATGACAGGGATGGGTCCCGAGTGTTGATTTCTTTATGATGCTATCATCGCAGAGTGTGCTTACCAAACCTAGATGGCAGGGGTCAGTCACTTGACAGGACCTCTTGACACAGGGCACATGAGATGTCGGAGGCTTCTGGGGCTGCACGGTGACATACTGTTTCCCAGTAAACTTTTTTAACAAGTAGAATGATAAAAATTGCAATAAGTACATAAACAAGAACATTGTATGTATTATCACTATCAAGTACTATACACTATACACGATTATATGTGCTATACTTCATCAAACCAGCAGAGAAACAGGTTTGCTTACATCAACATCACACAAATACAGAAGTCATTCATTGCATTCTGATACCAGTAAGCAGTGGGAATTTTCCCGCTCCACTATAATCTCCAGGGACCGCTATTATATATGTGGTCTCTCATAGAATAAAAACATTGCTATGCAATGCATGACTATACTAGTAATTAGGAACTTTAGATTTAGCGAACCCATGTTCAAATCCAAGCAATGGCCAGTGTGCAACCTTGGCAAGTTATAAATTCCTTATGTGGAATATATCTTACACAAAATAATGATGTGTAGGTGATTGTCATTTATTTTGCTCATGCATCTTAGGGTTTTACCCAGGTGTTGGCTGATCTAGGTCAGGTTGGAGCAGACCTGACTCAAGCTGCAGGTGGTTGTCACATTGTCTCCTCATGTCTCACATCCTACCAGCCTCCTACCAGCAAACTAGTAAGAATGACAGAGGTGAGACACACGAGACTTTCTTTTGCCCTTGCCTGGATATTGGCAATGAAACCACTTCTCACATTCTGTGGATCACAGAAAGTCCAATGACCAGGATTGCCATCAGTGGGTCAGGGAAATGCATCCCATCTCTAATTGGAGGAGGGATAGGGAAGAATCTGAGCACTTGCTGAATAATTCAAATTATCACATTTCTTGTATAGGCTTTCTTACCTGAAAATACAGATAATAATAATTCCTAATAGAGTTGTCCAATTATTTGTTTCCACTTAAAAATTGGAAGATTTCACATGAAGATCTAGATTTTCTCTTTAAAATTAAAATCCAGAAATCTATAATACTGACTCCACAGTTCTTCCTGGCAATAACTGACTGGAGATTGAGTGGGGTTTGCCCAATTTGGGAAGAATTTTCCAAATGCCCCATGGGGCCCAACAATTGATACATTTAAGTTGCCTCTTGAGCACCTAGAAGCATCTGAGCTCATGATCCCTGCTGTGCACAGAGCCAGCGTGTGAATGCTGCAGTGTGAAAAAGCCTTCTACAGTGTTTCCCCCAGGAACTCATAAAGGAACTTAACACTGTGAGCCCAGAGCAAAAGAATGAAGTTCAAAAGCAACTCCTCCATGAGGACTTCTTCCTGCTGGGCTCCCAACTCCCACGGCTGGGGAGAATATTTTATAACAGAGATAAAACAGAGCCTTTGGATCCAATAAATCTTTAGTGTTCAATTCTCAAAATTCTTTTTAAAAGCCCCCAATACAGAACTCCTTAGAAAAATATAGTTGCCCACTCTGTGCTTTGACTTTCTCTTCCCAAACAGGATTGCAGGTGCTGTGGTCTGAAAGAAAGGTCCAGTCCAGAGGTTGAATTCCAGGTGCTAAATTTAGTTGCAGAAGAAATAAAGGAACTTTGAGGACCCCATCCCGGCTCCATCTCCTGGGATAGTGTTTGAATAGCCAGCATGTTTTTCCTGGGGGATTCTGATGGACAGGCAAATGTAATAACTTTTGGTAAATATCATTCCAGGGAATGTTGTGATGCAGGAAATGCCCAGAGAAACAGAATGAAGCAAAGGCTTCTCTGCCACATATATCACACATAGGCACTCTGCTCGGCCTTACTGTACAGGTCACCTTATCAAGTTTTGGAGCTTAAAAAGAGCAGGAGAATAGAATGTTTCCCCAAGTGCACAGGACTCTAGATCAAACAGGTACTCTGTAATCGACTATGATTTCTCAAAGAGTAAATAAAAACTGATTAATTTTTCAAACTGCTTTGACCCCCTGAGAGCATTTTCCAAAGAATGCTGATGTAAGATCCTGCATTGCCTACATAGCAGTGAATCACATGTGACATAGGATCACGGGCTATGCCACAGGTGTGGATCCATGCAGCCCTGATTGCCCAGGTGTCTGACTATCCTAGGAACTGCATTTCTCACCAGGAAGCCGGTGCCCAAATTTTATTTCATAATCTACATGTATAGGCAAGTTACATGGTAATGACTTCAACTCAGAAAAGTCAATACTACCTTATAAAAGCAGTATCAAGATGTTTTTGTTTAGATTTGTTTTGGTACTGGAGATTGAACTGAGGGGCACTCGACCACTGAGCAACACCCCCAGCCCTATTTTGTATTTTATTTAGAAACAGGGTCTCACTCAGTTGCTTAGCACCTCACTTTTGCTGAGGCTGGCTTTGAACTCATGATCCTCCTGTCTCAGCCTCCCAAGCCACTGGGATTACAAGCACCGCCACACCTGGCAAAATTTATTTAATAATATAGATCTTAGTTCTGCTATCTGCAAATTCCAACTCTTTCCCTGAAAAGTTTTGAAAAATAATTTTTTCCCTCCACAATCCATTTGGTAGCAAAAATTGACCTCAGGCAAACTTGTGACAAAGCCTGACCTGAACTTCTTTGAGGCTATTTCCAGCCTTTGCATATCCCACTTGGTGTAAATATTTACACACTACACTAAAAAATTGTTAATATGTTTGATTATAGATCGATTTTCGAGATTCCACTGAGAGCATAACATACAGTATATGTATTATATTACCTATATCATAGCTGAAGAGGTAGAAATGCCTAAATACATCTGGCTACAAGACTTTTAGAGAAGAGATTGAAGGTCTAGGTTACTAAAATAACTTTTAATTTCACTTTTGCAAAATAACCTTACCTTTTCAGAGTTGGAAGTCAAGGATGTCCATTTGACCAAACATTATCTGGCATTTGCTGTACACAGATGAGGAGGCACACAAATTCATTTTCAAAATGAATAAGCCTCAATTGAGCACCTACTATACATCAGGAATGTTACTCTGTGTTCTTGCTTCTATTATTTTATCTGACTATGGTATGCTCTGGGTAAAGTGTCCTTAAAATCACATTACTAGAAAGGAGAATCTAAGCTCAGGTAAGTTTTGTGACTTGTCCAGTGGTAGGTAGCTGATAAGCAACAGGATTATACAACAAAGCTGGGTTGCCTGATGAGTTTCCTAGATCATTAAAAAGATGGGCCTTGGGCTGGGGATGTGGCTCAAGTGGTAGCACGCTCGCCTGGCATGCATGCGGCCCGAGTTCGATCCTCAGCACCACATACAAACAAAGATGTTGTGTCCGCCGAAAACTAAAAAAAAAATAAATATTAAAATTCTCTCTCTCTCTCTCTCTCTCTCTCTCTCTCTTAAAAAAAAAAGATAGGCCTGTGATTAGACAATGTTGGCAATGCATACAAAAGCTAGATACAGGGGAACATGAACTTCTGTGTTCTGCCTTCACTAAACCCTTGTCTAATCACGTGTCTAGTATGTTACATAGTCAACCTCCAACTGAATAGCACCACTTAATTCCCAGCCAACCACTCTCCACACCCCAAATCAAATGTCTTAGAGCAAGAGAATACTGATGCTTTTCCTCGAATGACAGTTCAAGTACTTAGCTAAACTATTCATGCTGGGATCAGGCATTCTTGACTGCTTCTCACTTTAAGGAACTTAAAATTCAAATGTCAAACCTATGGATATACTTGAGCCTGGAAAACAAACTATGTTTGAGCCCACTGAGCCTCAGACCCGTATTTCTAAACCTACTGCTCCTGTTATGGTCCAAATGATTGTGTCCCCTCCCCACAAATTCACATGGTAAAGCCTTACAGTGATGGTATCAGGAAGTGAGGCCTTTTGAAAAGTGATTAAGTCATGAAGAGGGAGTTCCTTTAGTAATGAAATATGCCTCACTTTCACAAGAATGAAAACATGTGGGCATGGTGAAAATTGAAAATAATGTGATTTACATGGTTCCCCCCAATGTGTGCAGACACAGTAAGAAGATACCATCTATGCAAAAGTGAGTCCTCACCAGACCCTGAACCTGAGCCTTAATCTTCAACTCCTCAGCCTCCAGGCTGTAAGAAAGACATTTCTGCTGTTTACAATCCATCCGGAGTTTAGTATTTTGTTACAGCATCCCAAATGAACTAAAACAGCTATCTATTTAGATGAAGCCCTTATCATAAAGAAAAACTTTTACATCAGTGAATTCTGTGATAAGACGTCTTATTTGGTACCATGGACTAAATCATACACTGTCCCTCCCTACAATCCCTAGGTGGCAACTCTCATCTTGATGCGATGGAGATGGGACCGTGGGAGGAAATGTCAGATGAGGTCATGCAAAATATGGGATCCGTCTCTCCCTCTCTGTCTGCCATGAAAGAACACAGGGAAGAGATGGCCCTCTGCAAGCCAGGAAGAAGAGCCCTCCGCAGAACCCCACCATGCTGGCATCCTGATCTTACACTTCCAGTCTCCAGAACAGTGAGAAAATAAATTTCTGTGGTTCAAGCCACACTGTCAGTGGTACTTTGTTATGGCAGCCCTTGCAGACTAAGACATTTGGAATGTCAAAGGGCTGGGAAAAAAAAATGCCACTAAAACTTATTCTTCCCGTCTAACTGAAAGTTGATGCCCTTTTATCGACATCTTCTCTTTCCCATCCACCTCTGCCTCCAGCCTTGGGTAACCACATTTCCACTCCCGGTTTCTATGAGAGCGATTGGTTTTAGATTCCACACATAAGTGAAATCACAGGGTGTTGTCTTATTGTGCCTGGCTTATTTCACTTATAAGTTTTAGTAATCTATTGTACTGCATAGGTGATTGTAGTTAATAATGTATATTATACAACATAATCATATATGTCAAGATTGATTAAAGAATAGACTTGTTCTCACCAAAAAAAGGTAAGTTGAAGAGATGATAGGTTAGTTAGCTAATTTAATTGTTTACATTGTGTGTATGTGTGTGTGTATATATGTAGATATATACACACATATATACACATCACAGTGTACCCTTTTAATAATATAAATATTACTTAAATTAGAATATAAATATAATTTCTAATTATGTTTAAAACAATATAAAATATAAATAAATATTTTTTAAAAGACCAAAGTATGTTGGTTTTATTAGAATTCCTTAACTACCCACAAATCCTAGGAAGCATTGCATGAGTACAATGAGGGGCTACATAAAAACAATTGTTAAGATGCTCATCACCAAGCTAGCCACCTTATCTCCAGGTCCCACCATGCCTATGGGTTTTACCCTTGTGAGACTCAGTTGCTTGAGACAGCCGTCCATGAGTGATGAGCAAGTCAGTGGCACCATGGAGATTCAAACCCAGGTATGTGTAAACTCAAAGCTCACATCCTCTGCTTCCACCCATTTTGCCTGTCTATAAAGAAAGAAGCATATAAATTAAGCTTACCAGAAGTTAGAGGCAGCCTTGACTGTGAGCACAGAGAAAACGGTTGACTTGGCATGATAGAGGATGCTACTCAGCTCCTGCACATGGCTGAAACTCCACCATCATAAATTCACTCACTGACATAGCATATTGGTGGCATCCAATGTCTCTTTTAACTTGCAAAAACTCATGTAGGAATAATAAATGCAGCCCCAAATACTTGGGGTCCAATATGTTTTTCTGTTCTGTTCAAGTAGCAAACATTAAACACTTGCTAAATACAAGGGACTTCATTACACCTGCTGGGAATGCAAAGATACACAAGGTGCCCTTCCCAGACCCTCACAAGACAGATCCCTCAGCATCACCAACTTTAAATGCATAAAGCACTTCTGCATGAACTACCCTGAACCTAGCTAGTAGCTAGTGACAAGAGGTTAAGGGAAAACCCTATCCATTAAGACACCACACAAGTGTGAGCACATACATGTTATTTTTCATTATTTAATTTGTTACACATATTCTACTTTTTTAAAAAAAATAAGATGAAAACCAAGTTAATTGAATCTTAATATTTCTTCTTTGATATTGCTAATTTCAATACAAAACCTTTCTACTTTTCTTTACTTAGACCAGTATCTACTAAGAAGACAGTATTTTGTATCCCCACCACTCCATTATACATTTATTGTCTTAAGTATACCTGGATATTTTTATGAGTGCCTGGTATGTATGTATAAGACCCACTGTAGGCACATGGTAGCATTCAAAGATATTTTAAATAAATGACATAATAGATCTACCATGTGCTGTTAGGTTACCCATAGAAGGAAAGATCCTGTCTCCTAAGAGTGTGATTGGGTTATTCTTCCTGCTTCCCTGTGATGGAAGCCAGACCCCACCTACATCATATCAGCACATGAGTACAGTCACACAGCTGAAATGCCCACAAAAACTCCTATCACCCAGGACCTCTGGCTTGCATCATACGGTCCTCTAGGGAAAGAGGCTGAGGTACACAGTAAGTTGCATAAGTCAAGATGACATTGCAAGAGATGTCCTGGATAGGCTGTTAAGACAATGCCCCCGAGGGACTGAGGGAGGCAGAGACCTTTGCAGGCTGAGGTAGGCAGGGAAGGACTTTTCCATTATGAGCCAGATAGTCAGGTTTACCCGACATTCGCTTCCCTAGCAGGGGCAGAACTGCTAAGGTTTGGTTTTCATCTTTCCCGAGTGCTATTCTCCTGACACTTATTACAAGTCAAGTAGCAATATAGCATGGTCCTCCAGGGAGAATATTCTCTCATTTTGACTGTCAGGAAAGAGAGAAGGCAGAGGAAGGAGGTTATTTGTTCTAGGTGCAATTTTTTTTTTTCACTTTCTCCAAGTGAAAAGAGCAAGGCTGTGGTACTTGCGAGTGGGCACAGCTGGTGAAAGAACACCATGTTTTCTGCCCAAGCGGTCCACTATCCAGCAATTAATTTCTAAATCCATCATTTAATTATTAGCCCGAAAGGACACTGCAAATGAACCCTACTGCACCATTTACATATTTAATTGGATTAGATTTCTGACTTTCAGATCCTGGCAATTAACTGGTCTTTGTGTCCTTTTTTTAAATTTTTTTTCAATACTTAAATAATTCATCTCTTAAATTTGGTTGCCCGGGCTCAATCCTGATATTTTATTTTGGAAAATTAATTGTCCTATTTCAGCATCATTATATGAGCAAGCTATCGCGAATAAATTCCCCTCTTGCTGTCCTAAATAATAATGACTTCATGAAGAAGCTGTGTAAGGGTCTAGCTAATGAGTAGTATGTTTATAACGCCTGATGCCCTATTTTCCCTTTAAATATGAAATCACTTAAGTGAAATCAAATGAACCTGCTCCCTTTCCATTTATGTAAGGTCAATAATGAAGGCATTCTTCCAACAGAATATAAGTTTTGCTTATCTCTTGGTTAATTAAACTAGCATGTCCCACGACCCTTGGATGTAGTTCTATATTTCCATGCACTGTCCAAAAAGAGCTAACTGTTTTAACTTAGATTAAATTTGATACTCAAAACAACCTTAAAAATTAAGCAAAATAGGTCTTAATTTATTCTTATTTGAAATACTCCCCGCTGTTGGCAAAGGCCTTCACAGAGTCGCCAGACTTTCCTACAATGATCCCAAGTGAGACCATGAGAATCAGGAAGGACCAGGAATGTATATAGAGTCAATTGTTCCCTTATTGGTGTGATTTAAAATTTTATTTTTTAAAAAAAGACAGCCTAGAATTGTGGTTTACAAGGACAGGCTCTTAGAATGGGGAGAACTGGTTCCGTGTGCCAGATGTATCATTTAATGTCCACATGTGTAACCTCTGTCAGGGGAACAACTTTTCCTGACACACCAATCTCTAAAACTGGTCAGATAAGAGCATCTACCCCAGTGGGTGGCAAGGGAGGTAAAGTGAGGTCTTGTCAGTAAGGAATCGGGTCTACTGCCTGGTGCACAGTAGTGGTTATCTTAGTATCACATTGTTAAGCTGTATAACTCACTATTGGGGCTTGAGGCCTAACACGACTATGGCCCTTATTTGATTTTAAAACTTCAAAGCCTGATTAAAACTCTGAGGGCAAGGCTGATTGCCATCATTTCACTCTCCCAAAATACCATCTGGAGCTAGGTCTAGTTCCATCATGAAACACATGAATTGGTTCCCACATTAAAAAGAATCGATTTCACTGAGCAAGGTCATTCCCATTCATTTTTAACTAACCTAGAAGGGTGACATTTGTTGGGGGGGGGTATATATTTTATGGAAAAGGCAAGACTGAATTTGGGGGAACTGTCACAATTCTCCAGAATGCCACAGATCAAGTCCCTCATCCCGGCGCCAACAGGAACTACTTCAGCATAGAACAGGTCACCCTGCTTCAACGTCCTTCCTGCCACTTGACCAGCATGCGTTGAGGTTTGACTTTATGCCAAGAGCTTTTCTTCTTTTCCCTCTGAAATGCCAAATAGTTCAACCCCCCGCCCCCCCCCCCCCGACTAATCAAGCCGAAGAAATTATCTGTATACGTCTCAAACATCTCAAGTGCCAAGTTTTCCTAGCATTCAGCAGAGCTGGAGTAAATCAGAGTAGGGATGAGGATTTCATAGGGAGGTTCTGCCTTTTTGAAGAAAGATCTATTTTAAAGAAAATTACTTTTCTGAGGTTTAAAGCCATCCGTGTTTATATTGAATCTTTTTGAGACAATTCAGAAAGGCATAAGAAATAAAAACCTCCTATTCTATTTCCTGCAGAGATTAGTACTTCTATAGAGTCTACAGGCTTTTCTAAGCAAATATATATATATATATATATATATATATATATATATATATATATATATACACACACACACACACACGCATGAGTAAACTGTGAAATGCTTTGCAATCATCTTTTTCATATTCTGCATAATTATGTCTTTCCTTGTCAATAAATAAGGATTGAAATGTTCCTTATCACTTTTAATGGCTCCATTGTTTTCCAATGTCTTGAGATACCATGTTCTATTTTACCAAACCCTCTCACTGTACACTTAAGTGGTTTTCTTATTAGTTAGTCTATTCATTTGTTTACTCCATAACTAAGACCACCTGTTATGTGCCTGAAATGGATCCAGGTAGTGAAGCCACAGTCATGAGCAAAATAGGCAAAATTTCTGCCCACATCAACCCTGCAATCCAGAGGGAAAATCAACTAGTAAAGTAAAGCAGGATGAGGAGAGAGAAGGGTTCACGATTACAGTATTTGACAGGAGAAACACACATTTTTATGTGCTTCTTGGTGCATTGCTCCAGTTACTGAAATTGGAAAGTCTACATTTTTTTGTTAGTAAATTATGACTTATTTTCTACTCGGTTGTTGGTAATCTAGATGTGACAGTCCTGACATTTACAAAATTCCTCCCAGTGAACTCTCATTGTCTGTGCCCTAAAAACCTCTCTGGATCAGGCAGCAGGACCAGGAAATGAGTTTTCTTCAACCCCTGGCTCCTTGCCGCCCACCTTGAATGTCAGTCCTTAACCACCAGCCAGAGGTGTTTCCACTCTACAGGGAACTCGGGTTTTTCACAGGCCTTGGTCTCTGTTCAGAACAAGAGGTCAAGCAAGCAGCCAGCACGTGCTTCTTTTGCGACAGATGCCCCTCTAATAAGCTGAGTGCTGGTTGTGGCTAATATTGATAGCCACTCACTTATTGTCCTTATAAAATACTTGTCTTTCTTTTCTTACTATGAGAGCAGGCTTGAGGGCTCCCTCCATTCTTCATTGACCCAGACAGCTCTCTGAAAAAGCCAAGTAGCTTTGGATTCTGTGTGCTGTCAGAATCTACAGGGAATTCAAAGATGAGTGGTAATGCTGGAGATCAGCAAGTACATGAAGAAGAAAAATTTCCTCTGTTAGCTTGGATCTAACAATTCTACACTAGCCTGTCACTGCTGCTTCAAGGGGTCATCGACCAGCAGACAGGAAAGAGAGAGTTTTAAACAGCACCCACACCCCAACTGTGCATGATGCGATGTCACCAAACAGCAGCTCACATTTAGTGAGTGTCATCCATCCGTGTACTAGGTGTGCACCCATATCCCTTACATATAGGAACTCACCACACCTTTAGAGGTAGGCTCTGTTATTACCCTCCTTTTAAAGACAAGGAATTAAGACATGAAGAAAATTAATTTGCCCCTGTAACCTAGGCATCAATTCAGGAGGCTGCTCCAGAGCTGGTACTCTTAAGTACTACAGCTAAAGTTCACGTTCGCACACTCTCCACACATCATCCATGCATGTGTTAGGCACGGACCACATTACATACACACGTACCCCATACACACATGGCACACACACTACACACCCACACATACTACACCTAACATATAGATACATACCACAAACATACAACTCACAAATGCATAATACACAGGCACACACCACATGCTTATACTCCATTCTCATTCCATCCCCAAATTGATCTAATTACTAAATAATAAACACCAAGAGTAAACTACTTGTAGAACAATTTCAAAATATGCTGAAATACAGTCCTTCTCCTAGAGGTGGAAACAGTAGCATAGTCCTTCTCAAGATGGGCTAGAGAAGTACATGTGATAGATGGTTGGGTGACATCAAAGGTACTCAATTCATAATAGCTAAGCTACGGAACCAACCCGAGTGCCCTTCAACAGATAAATAGATAAAGGAAATGTTGTACATATATACAATGGAATACTACTCAGCCATAAAGAAGAATGACTTTATAACTTTTGCTGGTAAATGGATGGAACTGGAGAATATCATGCTAAGTGAAATAAGCCAACCCCCCCCCAAAAAAAAAAAAAAAAAACAAAGACCAAGTGTTCTGATATGTGGATGCTAACACACAACCCAGGGGCAGAGAATAGAAGTTGATTGGATTAGACAAAGGGGAATGAAGGGAAGGGAGCATAGATGGGGAAAGGAAAGATAGTGGAATGAATCAGACACTTCCTATGTTCATACATGAATACACAACCAGTGAATCTCCACATCAGGTACAACCACAAGAATGGGATCCTGATTAGAATAAATTATATTCCATGGATGTATAATATCTCAAAGTACATGGTACTTCCATGTATATCTAAAAGGAGAAAAAAATTTTAAAAACTTTATAGGTGGTCTACAAAGGTGCTATTTGGGGGCTTTTCGGTCTCCGGTGAACTTTGGATCCAGGAGAAGTTGCAGCCCACGCATCCACTGGGACGTCTGACAGCTCACCGCATGTCCACAGAGCCCTTTTCCTAGGACAGGAAATGTGGTCCTCACTCTCCAACCTGCCATTCAGAGCCTTCTGCTATCCCACCTCCCTGGGACTTCTCCATATTGACGTTGCCCTCTGGCAAGCTGAAGGACTCTGCTCCCTATGCACCCCTGCCCATGCCAGGCATCTCCCCCTTCTTATGTTTTCCTGCCTGAACCCACATCACCCATCTGGCTTCACTCCAGGATCATGGTTTCTTCTGAGCCTTTTATCCCTCAGCAACCTCCCACCCTCCACTACAGCATGTACGGTCTGTACCACCTGCTTGGAATTTTGAGACGTGTGCCACCACATGTCAAAAGACAAGACCACTTCATGATGTTCTATTTCCTCAGAGACCCTCTACCCATTCATTATTCAGTGGCTGTCATAGCCTTACAGTGATAGCAAAATAGCAATTACTGACTTTGAGGTTCAAAATAGGATTTCGAAACTTGAAAATAAATGGGAGCTTAAAAGGCTGGTGTTTTTGATTTGTGAGATACTAGCTTTGGGAGAAAGGGTTTGTTGAGTTCTAAAGTCTTGCCTTCAGCTTTTAAGAAGTAAGACACAGAAGATAAAGTCTACTTGATAAGCACAGTTTTAGGATGACTTCATAAAGGTATAAAAGAAAGTTTTTTCCATCCCCAAACACACCACTTGCAATGGCTGAGAAAGGAGAAAATACCAGAGTGAAGTGAGCATTTGCATAGCAGGACGGGGCTGCTACTCCCTGCATCTTCAGTCTGAGTCTTGACGGAAACCCCCAAAAGTCTTCAGACTAAAAAACAATTGTGCCTCACCTTGTCGATGTCCCTACATAGACAAGACCTGGGAGCTTGACATCAAAATGCTCCCTACACATCTACCAAGGTACAAGAGGGTCATGGTGACTGTGTGCTGGTCGATGTCTAACAACAACCTCTCCTGAAAATAAAAACCTCTCCTTTTTAGGATGTGATAGAAAAAAATAAAACCTGCTTCCAAATATACCCACACTCTAATCTCCAGAATCCATTAAAATTACTTCACATGGCAAAAGGAACTTTGAAGCTGTTACTAAACTAAGGACCTTGAGATGCTCCTGGGTTGTCCTGGTGTGCCCAATGCAATCAAAGTCTCCTGACGGAGGCAGGTTTGCAGAATCAGAAAAGATGAAGACAGAAGAGCACAGCACACACAAGAGGGGTAACTAGGGAAGCTCAGATCAGAGGAGGGAGCAACCTGAAGATGATATGTGCTGGCTTTGCAGAGGAAATGTGTGCAAAGGAATGTTGGTAGTCTCCTAAAACTGGAAAGACAAGGATTCTACCCCCTGGAGCCTCAAGAGGAAGTGTAACCTGCTTACACTGTGATTTTAGGACTGTAGACCTCCAAAGCTACCAGGTAATAAATTTGTGTTGTTTAAGCTGCTAGATTTATGGTAATTGGTTGCAGAATCGATAGGAAACAAACAGTGAAGACTCTCCAGGCTAATTCAAGTTACCATGTTGGAGTCACTGAACATGACACGGGAAGAGATTCACACAGTCAGCCCCTCTGAGTTGATTCAAGTTGGCTTCAGCACACCACTGGCATGGAAAACACTGGAATTTCCCATGTCTCAGAGAATCCACAAGGAAACAGGAGTGACTAACAGACTGTTGGGGTCTTACGGTCATGATGAGACAAATATCAGCAGACACAGTTTGAGCTCCAAACCTTGGGACCAAGCACAGGCTTATAGACAAACACCCAAAGATACATACTGCTAAGCCATACTCAGGACTGATAGAGGGCAGCAGTTAGCCACAATTGGGTACTTCCTGCTCCGTGTCCAATGCCTGATGTGTACTGGGGGTGGGCGGTAAACTCAAAACAAAAATTAAATTTGGCTTGGTGCTCTAAAAAAAATGACACCTTCTATTCATATTACCTCTTATAAATAGTATAAAAATGCCTTAAAAATTAGCAGGTCTTTTATCCATCTGTATACCCTTAAATCTTAAAGGGTATTGCAATGTGGATGGCACAACAGAATCAGCTAGGCAACTCTTTTGGCATGGCTTTCCCAGGAGAGGCTACTCATTTGCTTCTCCTGGTAAGCTTCACGTCTAGTGTTCTCATATAGGTTCCACCCCCGTGGATTCTGATTTCACTGGTCTAGGTGAATGCCTGGGATTGGGGTTGTTTTGTTTTTTAAGTTCCCTCCAGAAGACTCCAATGTACCCCCAAAGTTGAAATTTACTGCTCAAACATCTCTTGGAGGCAGTTCTGAAATTAAATTAGTCCAAGTTTAGATAACAACTCGAACTTCCAGGTTAACCCTCAATAGATGACTTTTGTCCTCTGTACCTCAGTTTCCTCATCTGTAATGGACTCATAGACTTAAGTAGAGGCTGTCATGGAAACAATGTGTATATGGAACCTTTCACATGGTATGTGTTCATGCTTGCTAGTTAATAACTACAGCTTGATAATATGTTAGAGACTGCCTGTGGGTCGTCTTTCTCCGATCACTAAGTACTTCTGCTCAGATAGTCTCAACAGAGGCTTCTCATGTACTTGGAAGGAAAGTATTAAAGTCCAAATCTTTATTCCTATATAATTATCCCACTTGGAAAATAAAAAGTATCAGTTGGAACTCAATGGCTTGCTAATATATCAAAGAGGAAAGTAAAAACCATGTCAAAAAGCCCCCAAGCCTCACTCTCATTATGAACCAAATGAGGTTTTTCCATGGTAGAGGTGATAATGTGTTCTTGTGTTTCTGAATATCAAACATATCAGGGCACTAAGGGAATTTCCGAACATATATTTCAAGGATAAAATCCTTTTTTGTCTTCAAAGAATCCACTTATTATTCAACAAAGATGATTATAAAGTAAGACAATTGGAATTATTCTTCCTCAGAGGTGCTATATAAAAGTATATGTATTAAAATAGTTGAGAAAGATTAGAAGTTTGTGTGACTAAAAGAAGACATGCTGTAGAGGGTATAAACGAAGTTCTGAGATAGCTACTACTACCTCTCGTTAAAAGATTGCGGCTATATTTTAGATATGAGGTGTCTTCTTAAAAGCTCATGTGTTGGAAATATGATTCCTAATGTAGCAACGTTCAGGGTTAAAATTATCAGATTATGAGAGCTGTAGACTTATCAGTGGATTAATCCATTTGACAGATTAATAACTTGAAAAAAATTATTATACTGGGTGCTACCTGTTGCCAGGTAGGGAGTGGCTGGAGGAAGTTGATTGCTGGGACCGTGGCTTTGGGGATTATATTTTGCCCCTGACACTTCACTCTCTCTTCCTCTGCTTCCCAACTGCCATTACCTGAGCAGCTTCCCTCTGCCACACTCCTCCACTATGATGTTCTGCCTCACCTCAGGCCCAAGCAATGGAGTCAGCCGACCGTGGATGGAACCTCTAAAGCTATGATCCCAAAATAAACTTTTTCTGTTCTAAGCTGTTCTTGCTGGGTATTTTGGTCACATGAAGGAAAAGCTGGCACATTTGATGGTTTGGATAGGAGAAATGATTGGGTTATGAAAGTCTTAATCCAAGCAGTGAATTAATCCCCTGACAGGGATTATCTGAGTGGTAACTTAAAGGGTAGGCTGTGGCCAGAGGAGGTGGGAATTGGGGTATGGCTTTGGGGTATATATATTTTGTATCTGGAGAGTGGAGTTTCGCTCTCTGCTCTCTGATCACCATGTGAGCTGTTTTGCTCCGCCACACTCTACTGTCATGATATCCTCCCTTCCCTTGAACGCCAAGGAATGGAGCCAGCTGTCCATGTACAGAGACCTCTGAAACCATGAGCCCCCCAAATAAACTTTTCCTCCCCTACAATTGTGCTGGTTGGGTCCTTTAGTCACAGCAGCAAAAGACCTGACTGAAACACAAAAGAAAGTGTGATATTTAAAATTAAAGGTCCTAGAATAAAATCTTCAAAGGTCTACCCTAAATATCTCTTGCGCTTAACTTCAATGTGCCTTGATTTTCCCAAAGATAAAAATCAAGAAAATGATAGTGCCTACATCAAATGATTTTGGGGAAAATCAAAAACATAATAGGAGGATAATATTTGGTAAAAAGATAATAAGAGGATAATATTTGATACCTGTACATTATAAATAAGGATTAGCTAATACTCTTATGAAAATATTTGCAACAATAAACTGAAGCTGTGCTATCTCATAAAGTATCCTATAGCCACATGTAGCCATTTAAACTTATGTATAGATTAAGAAAATTAAGTGAAATTAAAAATTCATAGTCTGTGTTAAAAATGTTCAGTAGTCCCATGTGGCTGTGGCCACTACAATAAAAAGGAATATTTCCATCATCATAAAAATCAAAGTCTCTATGTGACAGACATCAAGCTCTGGGGCCTCTCTTATTTGCTTTAAGGTGAAAGAGAGTCTCATCCTTTTTTCTTCACTTGGGTAAGGAAATGAACAAGGCAGACATCCTTCTCCTCCAAACAATCTCCCTAAAAGCTGTTGTCCATCATCTCTTACATGTCCTTCAGAGGGATGCTGGGCTACTACTGGAAGAATTTCTTTTACAATTACCCAGTGAGTGCTATGTGGTGGCCTTGCCCCAGACTTAGGATGTGGGTGCGCTTAGCAACTAGTATATCATTGCCTGGATTGAGGACCTCTGCCAGAATTCCCAGTCCATCAGCTATCCTTTATGATGTAGCTGTAGCATTGGACAATATTTCATTCCTTGTTTTTACCAAATAACATTCCATTTCCTTCCTCTTCTAGTCCCTCTTCTACCTTGCTCTTTCCAGTTTTATCTGAACAAGATTAGCAAACATTACAAAATAATAAGACTCCAGGAGAGAGAACCTTTTGTCCTTCCCAAGAATTTTACCACACAAAGACAAACAGACTCTTTTTTACCTCTTTCTGCTCCCTGCATATATTCTAGAGAGTTGTCACATCCCCAACCTGTGGAAAGGCTTTATTTTCAATATCAGAGAGCAATGAGGATGTATGAAGTGATTCTTTGGAAAAGGATATGTGAAATAGAAAAATAATAGAAGTGGTACAAAGAAATACCTCCAACTAGTAAATCCATGAAGTGTGCGAATTTAGATGAATAGCCAGCTCTATTCAGTCTTCGGCAAATGATGCCAAATCATTCACGGATTGGCAAAATCCATGCTTCAACTATGAAGATTTCACTTTATATACCTACTTCAGTATTTTAATCATTCTATACTATAATGTAGTATAAAACACTTTTAAGGCTGTCTATATACCTATGTTGGCTTGAGGGAAAGAGATGAAATCACCTAACTGGGACTTACTCATGTGAATTTAAAGGACATACATCTTGATAAGCTGATTTGTCTGTAGCAGTGCAGGAAGAATGACCCAATGCACATGACACAGGATACCGCGACACTCACTACACATTTACTAGTGACACAAAGAGCCTTGCTTCCATTATAGCAATAATATAGTCCATGATTGCCCATAAAGCAGAAATAAAGACAAGTTTGTGACCTGGACTAGGGTTACCCAGACTCAATTCCTGGTGTTAGCTCCTATATTAGTGAGAATTTCAGAAAAGTTTCAAAATTTAGTCAAGTGCTTACATTTGCCAATTGACAAAATGGAGTTCATAGTAGTCCTTGAGCCAGGCATGGTGGCAGGCTCCAAAAATCTCAGAAACTCTCGAGGCCGAAGCAGGAAGAGTACAAGTTCAAGATCTATCCTGGCAACTTAGCAAGACCTTGTCTCTGCCCACTGGTAATTAGCAATCTTTTTTGTGTATATGGATCTGCCTATTCTGGTCATTTCATATAAATGGAATTATATGAAAATCAAATAATGCACAGTCTTCTGTGGCTGACTTTCTACTTAAAATAATGTTTTCAAGATTCATCTATGCTGTAACTGTAGCATGTATCAATATTTCATTCTTGTTTTTACCAAATAACATTTCCTTCCTTTTGGATTTTTGTTTGTTTGTTTTTTGTTTTGTTTTGGTACTGAGTTCAATAACCTAGGGATGCTTTACCACTAAGCTATATCCCTTGCCCTTTCTTATTTTGAGACAGGGTCTCACTAAGTTGCTGAAGCTGGTCTTGGACTTGCAGTCTTCATGTTCCCGTCTCCTAAATGCTCATATACTGTGCACACTGCACCCAGCTTGCCAAATATTATTTTATTGTATGCGTATATTACAACACAATATCCATTTATCAGTTGATGAGCATTTGGTTTGTTTGTAAATTATGAATAATGCTACAATGAATATTTTAGAACAAGATTTTTGTGAACACAGATTTTCATTTCTCTTAACTATTTGTCTCTAAGTGGGGCATATGGTTGATTTGTATTTTCCTTTTGACTAATGATGCTGAGCATCCTTTCATGTGCTTATTAGTATCTACTTGCTAGAGAAATGTCCATTCAAATCCTTTTTCTATATTTTAACTATTTATTTCATCTTTTGATTGTTGATGTGTAATGTTTTTAAGTATAACTTGGGTACAAATTCCAAATCATATATGTAGTATATAAATATTTTCTCCCTGGGTTGTCTTTCTAGTTTTTTGATAATGCTTCTTTTACCTGTTTTTTTTTTTTTTTTTTCCTGTTGTTGCTTGTATTTTTGTGTCACAACTGAGAAACCCTTGCCTAACCCAAGGTCACAAACATTGATACCTATATTTATGTCTTCTGCGAAGAACTTCAGAGTTTTAGTTATTATAAGCTGACTGGTAAGTGGAAAAGTGACCAGGCTAGAACTTAAGGAATGCAGGTTCTTGCTTATTGTGAAATAATTTGCATTCGTCAAACTTTATTTCCTTCATTTGTAAAATATGGAGGATGAGCTGTTGGTTTGTGGTTGTCTATTTCAGACCAAAGAAGAGTTCCAAATTCTTCCAACTAAAGAGTTTTAGTTCCTAAGAAGAGTTTGGATTTTTAATCCACTATTTAATCCAGGAACATTCCTAGAGAGGTGGCAAACAGAATAACTCTGAAGATCAAAAAGACCTTCGTTTGGAAGAATCTTTTCTTCTACTAGATTTAATGTAAGTCAATTTAGAACAAGCAACTTGTTAAGAACGTGCAATGACTAATGGGCTTTTATGCTGTTGTTTGCATAAGTATAGATATTTTGTAAGGTATAGTGGACATGAAGTCCCTTAAAACCTGGCTAAATGTCAGATATCTATAACATCACCAACCAGTATGTAAAAACAAAAGAGAATACATGTAAGTTACTGTTTTAATGAATATAGATGATCCCAATGAATAAATACATGAATACTTTTATGTATAATTATACAACCTATTTTCCCCTAAGTTCTAAGGTGACATTCACTGTAATGAACACAAGTACCTGCAAGGTTCCCTCTTTTATTTATTTATTTAAACTTTTTTGTTTTTTACTCACCCAATAAACTCTCTAGCATTAGCTGACTAAATATACTGGTTATTAACATTCAAATTTTGAAAGAGCCTAAATATCTGTGAAGCATTGCCACATACCAGGAAGGAAAACAATCAAAAATAAATAATACGTCAACCTTCTTTTAACAAAACTACCTTGTAATGTGTTGAGGGAATCGTATAAACAAGAAGATAATCACCCTACAATGTGAAAAGTGTGATCACAGGAATATAAAACCTGGAGAATTCAGAGAAGAGACAGAAGCTGTCAGGGTAGGCTAGTAAGGAACAGATGGGAAATGTGATAACTTTAGAGATGAAGGCCTACCTGTGCTGGTGTGGGGAGAAGGACGAAGCTGGGGTAACTTCATGGTGTCTGGCTTGGATAGCTTGTTAGATGATAAGGAAACTTAAGACAAGTTTACTCTCATTTACTAACAAGTGCTCATGACTTCAGCCGAACTACAATAATGAAAAACCCAAACCAGTATTACCTCTTCCTAACCTCAAACTAGAAACAGAATTCCAAACTACAGTTCTTGTAAATTTTTCATCCAAACAATTGATGTTTCACAGCTGTGCAAATGTCTTACCTTCATTGACCAAAATTCAAATAAGAATAAAGCTATAGTAAAGGTTATGATAGGGTATGTATTTCTCTAAGCAGTCTGTCTCTTCTCCTTCCTCCTATCATGTGAGGTTTTTAAAAATATTTATTTAGTTAGTTGTAGTTGGACACAATAACTTTACTTATTTATTTTTGTGTGATGCTGAGGATCGAACCCAGGGCCTTACATGAGGTAGGCAAGCACTCTACCGCTGAACCACAACTCCTTAACTTGCCCTCATAGTGAGTTTCTGATATTACAAAAAAATTTTTAAATGATACTGCAGTTTATGCTATAGAAACCAACAATTGTCACTTTTCCTGGAAAACATGAGAGTTTAAGAGTATACATGAATATCAAATGAAGTAGATCTTAAAACAAAAAAAGTTATTAGAGATAAAGAGAAATTACACAATAAACACTAATTCCATCAATAAAATAAAATAATAAATATGCATCTAATAACAGACCCAAATTACATAAAGCGTGACAATACTTAAGAGACAGACGGTTCAACAAAAAGAGGCAGCTCTCAATAACGAATAAGACAAGGAGGTAGAAGATGAATAAGGAAAAGAGAACTCCTATCTGTATGTCCAAATGCTCCTGTTTTTATAAAATTTGTAAAAATAGTTTTAAGTAAAAATATTGCAGTTTAGACCATTTTCTCTCACTGCTTTCACTTCCTGTCTGTCGCACATGTCAGGTTGGGTGGCAAGGAAATAGCCACAGGCATTTGAGAAATCTAAATCAGCTGAATTCAAGATTTAGTTTGAGTGGGACACATTTATGTGGTTTATAGTCCTCTATAGCTTTCCTAGACTGCAATGGCTTTCAGGAATGTTCTCCCCAATTTCTGTGCCAACTCACCTAGTATCTTAAACACAGAAGAACAAGAAGAAAAGATTTACTTGAAAGTGAATCTGTCCTATAGCACCTGGCAGCAAAAGTGTAATGGTAGGGAGGAGAAACCAGGTTGTAAATGGGAGAGCCAAAGCAGGGTCTTTGGAACACTCTTCAAATGATCAAAAAATGGTTCCTCATATATGACTGAAAATACTAGGAAATTATACATTTTATATAAAGAAGTGGTCAGTATATGCAACAAAAATATATGTGGGAAAATAATACTACACAGCTGTTTTAAGTCTTCTTGGGCTGCCATAACAAAGTACCATGGCTGGTTGGTTTAAATGAGAAACTTAATTTCTCACAGTACTGGAGGCTGGAAAGTTCAAGATCTAGATACCAGCAAGGTAGATTTGCTTCTGAGGCTTCTTCTCTTGATGTGAAGGCAGCTTCTATCTTGCAGTGTTTACATGGCCTCTTCTTTGCTGGCATACAGGGGGTGGAGAGAGGGGGGGGAGGGAGGGAGAGGGAGAGGGAGAGAGAGAGAGTGTGTGTGTCTTTTCACATAAGTGTACTAATCCCACTATGAGGGTCCACCATCATGACCTCATCTAACCCTAATTACCTCCCAAGGATCCCTTTTCCAAATTCCATCGTGTTGAGTGTTAGAGCTTCAACTTATGAATTTGAAGAGTGAAGACCGAAATGTTTAGTCCATAACAAAGATATGTACAGTAATTAATTAATAAAAGCTTCATGCATTTAATGACATTTGGGCTATTTATCAACTCTATAATATTGATAATGTTATTTTCTCTTCCTGAAGAAACATTCTCTTTCACACCTAACTTTTTGTTTGTAATTTTGTGTTATTTCTCTCTAAGGGAATCCCAATGATTATATAAGCTTCTAGCCCCATGAAATCTGAACTTGTTCCTGATATTTATATCACCTTCTGGTCTAATCCTTCAACTCTTGAATATCTAAAGCTACCCCTCTGAAACATAACCTTCAACTCACCTAATACTCCCCCTGAAGTCCTAACCACTCATGCATTACATCTATTTTCAAGATTCTACATCATGATTCTCAAGAATGAGTCTGGTGACTCATACATTTTAGATATACAGGGAAAGAAGTTGGATATGCAATAACTATCACTCTTGGAGAGTGATAAGGAGATAAGATTACAGATACCAGTATGATAATATCACACACACACACACACACACACACACACAATGTGTCTCTTAAGGACAGGGGTAAGTTCTGAGAAATGCTTCGTTAGGCGATTCTGTCATTGTGTGGAAACCGCAGAGTGTGCTTACTGAAAACCTAGATGGCAGAGTTCAGTTGCTCAACGTAATGTGGCCTCTGAATGCAATCAAGAGAGGCAGCAAACTTGAGATGTCAAAGTTGCTGCTCATGTCAAAGCACACTATTTTGTGTAAGTAGACTCTTAAATAATGATTCAAAAGATAGGTTAATGATATACACCTGTAACATAGCCATTAAGTATTAACAGTATTACATGCTATACATAATTGTATTGCTATACTTGTATAAGACCACCAGTACAGTTTTGTTTACACCAATATCACTAAACACATGAGTTAAAGGCTGTGTTACAACATTACAACAGCCACAATGCCACTATGCAACAGGAATTTTTTAGTTCCCTCACAATCTTATGGGACCACCATTATATATGCAGTTCATTTTTGTGGTATATGACTGTAGGTATGAGTATGTGTATCTCTGAGTACACATACACACTTGTGTGTGTGTGTGTGTGTGTGTGTGTATATATATATATATATACCTTCTCTACCAAAGAACTGCATGACTGAGTTACAGCCCCCATGTTTCGCCCAGGACCACTGTATTTCTCCAGCCACCAGGCTCAGTGGCTCTTTAGTTTATCTGCATTCATGGTGATTCTTTCCCACTGGCTTCACACCCACCAAGGCAAGTTGGCTTCCTTTAGGTGCCATTCAAATTCCTCAAGTGGTCCTGCCATTGTAAATTTCATTCCTAGAATTGACCCTGTTTGAATTCTGCTCCAAGAAGCCTCCTTAGCTCCAAAATGAATAAATCCACCTCAATCAGTTCCGGGAGGAGGATTCCAGGGATGTGCGAAGAAACCAGCCTCACATTCCCAAGTCACAGCACAGTACACGGTTGTGAGAACACAGCTCATGGGGACCTCACCAGCACTCACAGTTATCTGTGGAGAGAACTGCCATATGAATACAAAGTGGGAAGCTGCACTCCTTCCTTAAGACCCAGAGACAGAATGATTTCTTAACAAATGCTCCCGCTGTGGTGTACAGATGATATCGATCTCTGTCATTGGCACTGAAAGCTAGAGCTGGTATATTGCATTTTTTTCAACATTCATCTCTAAATCCAAGCTGGCAGTTTGGTGTCAAATGCAGCAGAAGCCATTTCTATTGATATCTTACCTAACAAATGGGGAAAAAAAGATCCTGATTTACAGTAATCCAGATAACCATGCTTTCAGTGCACTGGACTATTTTGTTCACTGTACTTTAGAAAAAGACATCATAAAAATACCCTCAACATCAGACAAAAAAAAATTTTTGTTTGAAAATTAGCTCTCTCCTTCTCAAAAGAAGTGTTTTTAAGTGTTTTAGGGTTCTTCCGTTGTCCATCTCAGTATTCTGCCCTTTTTGCAATTCCATTATGCCCTATAACTTCTCACCATCAGATCCATTATTCTTGACAACATTCTATTGCTTAAGGCAGGGAAATGAATGTGAAATTGCAAAAGGAACTTTAGCAAGGACTGAGTGAAAATGGTTATTTTACTTAACCCTCAGTGGACCAAATAAACCAATTAGCACTTCATTGCTTAGTTTTAACTAATTTACAGCTTTCAGAAACAAAGCTTTGAAAAAACTTATTCCTTGGCTTACATAACTATATGCAAGATTTAGTCATTTAGTCAGTTTAAATGGAATTATTTTCAAAATCCTCAAAGAGGTCTTCTTTGGGATGACTTTATTTTGCCTTGTTTGTTTGTGTCTCTTTGTGATGCTGGGGAACACAGGGCCTCATGCATGCCAGGCAAGCACTCTGCCTCCAGCCCAACCATCTTCTTCCCCATACCCCAGCATTACTATCAATGCCACTAGTAACAGAAGTTGAGTCTACAGCGAGGATGTATCACTAGATCATGTGTGTCTCAGATGGATGTTTAAATATTAGACCGTTTAATTTTACTTATTTATACCCTATATCTTTAACTGAAGTTCAAGGAACTTGAGAAAAGGTGATGAATCTTATTCATTTTGTTTTCTACCTGCATATCAGACAGTATCTAAGATACAGTAGGTCCTCAATAAAATATGAGCTTCTTTAATGCATTCACAAAGATATGGGCCATTGTGTTAGATAACCTGAGTCACAGCTTATCCAAGGTAAGTCATGGAGCATTTTAACTTGTTGTGAACACAGCAACAGAAGAGAAAGTTCAGGTGCTATCCCATTCAACATCACAGCAGCCTTGGAGGTGCCCTTTGCAAGTCTCACTTTACAGTGATTGCCCCAGGCATTCCATAGCATTTCAGATGCTGTAGTGGGGCAGGTTAATTCCACAGATAGAAACCTCTTCTCAAACTCTACTCCCCCTTTAGTCTCTTTTCATTAGCTCTGGCCACTTTCTGCCTCCTCACATAAAATATGTATACCCATCCTGTTTTCTGAGCCATCGAGCTAAAATATTCTCAACGGCCATGAGCCAAAAGATCTTGAAAAACCATTATAGATTCCTCTTTCATGGGGCAGGGGGAGGGTAGGAAGAGTTTCATAACAAGTTTGGCTTTATTTTCATGATCATGATTTTATAATTTGAAGCTTACATTTTTTCTGAATATACTAATGTTATGGAGATATGGTAACTTTTGGTACTAATTTCTTTTGGGGGGTGGTGAAAAATAATAGCCCTAAACATACACATACTTTAATTCTCAGAAACTGAATACATTAACTTACATGATTTTTTTTTTAAATGCACCATTATCCTGAATTACTTGGATAATAATTACCTGATAACATGAGTCCATAGAATCAGAGATTTTTCCTGGCTGCGGTTATATATATCACTATATATATATATATATATATATATATATATATATATATATATATATATATATATCACTATATATATATATGTGTATGTATGTGTATATATATATACACATACATACACACATACATAAGAGAGATGTGAAGTTCAAAAAAAAAAAAGGATTGGAGAGATTTGATAATGATGGAATTGAGGATGAATTAAGTACCTGAATTAAGGAACAACTTTGTGAGTTGAGCCCAACTATATGCGTACTAGAATTCTGACTCATAAAACCACAGGATAATAAAGTTGTTTTTTAAACCATTAAATTTGTGGTAATTAATCATGCCAATAATCAATAACATTATTACATAGATTTAATCTTCATAAACTGTAGACAAAGTTTTATCAATAGAAATACTGGATAGAGAAGACATTAACATTTTTTTTTCAAAATGCACTTTATTTTAAAAGTCAAACAGTGCAGAAGATCTTTTGTGGAAAACAAGCAGTCCCCTGATACCCACACCCGACTCCCAGGGCTACTTTCCAGAGTGACCAATTTTGACTCTTCAACTCCTATTTTTAGTCTTCAGTGGGCACATGGCCTCTGTTAAACCTTTCCGCACTCTGCTGCTTCGTGATTCATTAATGTGTGACATTATTGACTTCCTGATATGATAGATGAGGATTTAGCTCATGGAGGCCACTTTCCCATGCCTCTCCTGATACCGATCAATGCTCTTAGACTTCCTATTGGTTACATTTCCTGGGTTTAAATAGTGCATTCCAGCATTCCAACCCGGACCCGTCAGCAGCAGCCAGCACCTTCTGCCATCACATTTTAAAGTTGGACCGCCCAGGCCCACTCCTGCCATCCATTCCTTTCACACGCTTCTGCCTCCAATCTTCTGTAATCCATAATTCCATCTTCCAATTTCAGAGTTACTAAGTCTGTTCTGAAATCAAATTTAAGCCTTGAGATTTGGATAATAATAAACCAGGTTTATATCCACAGAACTAGTTCTTTGTAGAGCCAAGAAGTCGTCTGCAGTTATATTCCATTTCTCAGGCTTCCTTTGATGATGCTGATCTTTCTGTTAGCTTTTGTTCTTTCCTTGCATCGTTGACTCATTCTTGAGTCCTAAAATTCTTTCATTTCTCTGGGATGATGCCCAGTCTCTTAAATACTTCCTGGAGTCTTCTGGGCCCTTGTTCTGAACAGGACTCTAATTCTCTAGGCTTGAGCATGGTCCTCAGGCTCCATTTCCCTTTATCATTCTCCCAAACTAGACTCTCCCTTCCTCGATCCTACCTCTTTCCCTGTTCCTTAGTTTATTCCCTCAACTTTCTAGTACACAGATACAAATGATTTCCTGAGGAATGCAATGTGTGATTTTTGCCAAGGTTCTAACACCCATATCTGAAGTGCTCTCCAAAGGCCCACAATGTTAAAGGACCAAAACAAACATTTGCTCTTTAACAGTTTGATTATCTCAGGTATTTTATCATAGTGACAGGAAGCTTACTAACCCAGGTCTTTATTCCACTTTCACATTTGATTGATGCTTTGCTTGATTTCTGTCTTAATATCCTGTTTATTTTTTCTTTCAGATACACATGACAGTAGAGTATATTTGGACATATTATATATACATGAAGTATTAGTCTAATTAGGATCCCATTCTTGTGGCAAATGGGTGGATCTGGAGACTCTTAAGTGAAATACGTCAATCCCCAAAACAATGAAGGTCAAATGTTCTGATATGCAGATGAATATCATTTTCATTTTAGCATTTTTGAAGTATAACATTCACACAGTATTTCAAGTGAATAGTTGAATTAATTATCACAAAGTTCACACACCTGTAGAACTATCTCCTAGACCAAGAGATGAAACCAACACTCCCAGTAGGTCCCACATGTCTCCTCCTCATCTCTAACCCTTCCCTCTTCCCCAAAAGCAATCATTTTCTTACTTTTATCACAAGTAATTGTATCTGCTCTTGAAATATAAGTGGAATCATTAATAATAATTTTTTTAACTAGCTTCTTTTACTCAAAATTATATTTGTGATCTCCATCCTTCTGAAACATACAGAAAAAACCATTATACACCATTATAAATTATTATATGTTATACATCATTATGTATCACAATTTATGTTATTTGTCTACTGTTAGTGAACAGTTGAGCCTATTAATAATAATATTGATATGATTATTGTTATACATGGCCAAAAATGGAGCATATATATGCATTTAAGTGTATTATATTCTTAAAGTATAAAATCTTAGTATATGGGTTGTCAAACCTTACTAGAGAGTGGAAAGTAGTTTTGAAAATATTGGTTGCAACTCACGTTTTCACCAGCAGAAAATGAGAGTACCAGGTGCTTTACTTCATTGACAACACTTAGGATAATAAGTATTTTTAATTTAGCCTTTTTAATGAGAATTCTTTTGTTTTCATTTATACTGTTGCATATTAATTATATAGAATGGTGGGCTTCATTGAGGCATACTTGCCCCTACATAAAAACATAATTTGATCAATTTCAATCCCCACTAAGCAGTCTCTTGCCTTGCTGTACCTAAGAATACATTTAAGCTTATAAAACATAAAATGTGAAGGTTACATCCTGAAAGTGGAATTTTAATGCCTGTTTATTAATTGTAAGCTTCTGTACACCTCATTCAACATTGTGTACTTTTTATTTAAGTAAAGTGATAATAGAGAGAAAAACTAGAGACTGGCCAAACCTAAAGAGACCTAAGAGATTTCTGTGTGCATAGAATGCCCAGGGGAGCCCCACTGAGAGGGACTATTGTTTTTCAAGCTTCACTGGTCAGCCCACATCCCATCCCAAACAGCTTTAGAAAAGAAAGGATCCCGATGTTAATGTTCTGTTTAAATACAGCTTTAGTTTGTAATCATTTGTTATTTTCCAATATTCACATAATTTATATTCAAGATTGTATTTTGAAGATCTCAAGTAACTTAAATTATAAATGTCAGAAAGGGTAATAAAACACTCTTGATCACATAATTTAAGATATGGCCAAAGAATGATGATTAAGTAAGTGGGAGAAGAGGGTTTTTAAAGACTACCACATAAACCTGAAATCAATTCAGTTAGGGCTTTTTGTGAATCAATTACCAGTTCTCTGGTCAAGACAATAAGAAAAAGAATAGAAGTTTTTGTAAAAACGTGTCTTCTCTTGAATAGTTCACTCTGCATTTGAGTTTTAGGACTTCTAGTAATTAACATTGGATCAATAATATGCCTGTATACAATGCATAAAGCATCGTGTCTTAGAATCATTTCACTGATGGACAAAATGATGCGCTGTGCTTGTGAGATAGACAAGGAGAACTGTCCTTTCTACTACAATACTGATTCATGTGTATTCCTTTACAGGGCAATAGGACTCTAACACAGGAAATATGTCAAAACAGTGATATGGAAAATACCCTTCATCATCATGATTTCCTCCTTCACAGTACCCCACAAATGAACAAAACACTTTCACACAATTTATCTCATTTGATTCTAAGGGTGATCTCTAGGGAATATGTTCACGTTATTCTTCCTATTTTATAAGATTCATAAAGGTCACGTGAAAACTCATAGCTATGCATACGATGATTGTGAGGTGAAACTAAAGTCCCATTTCCAGGCCCCAGCTCAAGTGTTCTTTCTCTGGAGCTATAGTGGTTTTCTACAAACAAACTAAGGCCAGTGATGGTAGAAAGCATCAACCTATGGGTATGGGTGTTAGTGGCTGATTTCAGGAAGGGATAGATAAGATCAACAAAATATTTTATACAGTTCATTTTTTATGCCCTATGCCTATTTTCTATAGTCAAGACAGAAATATAAATAAAACTGCAGATAAGAGAGAAGGTAACTGACCCTATACCAATGAGAGTTTTTTGTTGTTGTTTGTTTTCCAACTCATATAACTAGAACAGATTAATTTAATGGTTTTTAAAAAAAAGTAGGTCATAACACGTTAGAGATCTTGGGGGTGCAGAATCTCCTGGGGAGGAAGTGGGCAACCCAGTCACCAACAACTAGGGTTTAATGATGGGATGGACAGTAGGAGCTTTTCAGAACCAAAGTTCTTAGTGGACCAGGGTTAGATGTTATATAAGCACAGGCTGAATTCAATGTATTGGGAAATGCTTGTATAGCCTGTCACAAAAGCCACAGTTGAAATTTAAATCCTACAGGGAGCAGTACATTCTTTAACATGACAAGGCAATGTACATGAAATATTTTCCTTTTGAAATCTCCATTACATTCCCACAGCTAGTTTGTAGTTTAGTGCAATAGTTTGTGTAACCTCTACAGGAAGTAATGTCCCTTCCGACTCACCTCACACAGTGAATAGTTCCCTGTGCCAAAACCTTTCTGGAAGAAAAAGAAATCATGGCAAATAATTTAATGGCCTTCACCTGTCACAAACACACCCATGGGCCCCTCCCAACACATACACGAAATAAATAAGGCTTTTGCTTAATGAACGCTCGGTCAGGTGCAGTGAGTAGCAAGGGAAATGATTATATGCTGATAATTATTGATCTTCAATTAAATAAAAGTACGCCAGATGCAGTCTGGCTGAGCACACTATTCTAAAATCCTGACTTCTCTCCAGAGGTTTATCCACATAAATTGTCAAGGTTGTTGGACATAATCAACTTTTCAATTTCAATAAAAATAAACACTGCCGATGCTGTCCTGACAACTTATCAATAAGTAATGTTCTTATAAAAACTTCTGCAGCTGGTAAAACAGATACAAGCCTTCAGACGCCTGAAATATTTGGTCCCTTCTTAATCCTTCTGTCATTTTTGCACATCTGTAATGCTAGCAACCATATCAATCTTTTCCAAACTTGTAATTCCTGTGCCTAGTACTTTGTAAATATTCACAAGGAAGAGATAAAGGGAAAGAAAAGAAGGGAAGAGGAAATGTACAGACCAAGCAGGACCATGTTCATAAAGCACTATCATGATGTGGCCAGTTAATGACATCAAGGCAGAGACTGGATTCTAGTGTTTTATATTAAATACAGCTCTATTTGCAAAGAGCAGTGCTGTAGCAAACAATGAACCTGTGCCCATAAGCAGGTGTGTGTGTGTGTGTGTGTCTGTGTGTGAAATTTTGAGAATTTTCCATGTTATCTCATTCATATTCATCTAGACTGTAATCAATTGACTATAGAACCCAATCAGTAACAGAGCATCTTTATTAGAGCAATTTCTCATTATAATTTATGAAAAAATCAATATAACATGTTGATTATGTGTCAAATTATTGCTGATCTTTCTTCCTACTGTATGAAGGTTATCTTAGCCATTTAATACCAATTTCGTCAACTGGGTTTCTCTCCACATCAACATTTCTCACTATATTTTTTATGTTATCCATTCTTCTTTTCTTTAGCATCTGAGGAAATAATGATCCGACTTTTATCCAAGGCAAATCCCATCACTTGATGTCCAAGAGTTCTTTATGAGACTTGATTTCATCAATAGACCTATTTCCAGACTTTGTCACTTGCTCTTCTCTGGATTTTTCTTTTGTATCCGACTTTACTATCATTGGTTAAAATTCAGAATTAGGATGTGTAACTGATGTGATTCTGCAATCTGTATATGGGGTAAAAATGGGAGCTCATAACCCACTTGAATCAAAGTGTGAAATATGATATATCAAGAACTATGTAATGTTTTGAACAACCAACAATAAAAAATTTAAAAAAAAATTCAGAATTAATTTACAGTTCCATCCGGAACTTCAAACAGTCTCAAGCCTCTCCCCTCTCTCCCTTCCTCTCTCTCTCCCTTTCTTCTCTCTCCCTCCCTTCTCCCCTTCTGTCCTTCTCCTCTGTATGAGCATGTTGTGTTCTCATTGCCTCTGAGTTATTCATTTTCAGATCCTCCGTTGTAAATGCATATTACTCAGTACTATCAATTCCAGAAGAAAAGACTGCCTCTTTTCTAATGATTCCAGAGAAGTCCCTGTCCTGGGGGGTGTTCTTAACCCCTGGCTGAAGTCATGTGCTTCTCCCTGAACTAATTCCTTTGGCCAGAAGAAAGAATGCTCACATTGACTGTACCTGAGTTACATGTAGATCCTGAGTAGAAGGGAGGGGAGAAAAGAGGGGATTATCTGCTGTAACACCACGTGGATGGAGGCTAAAAGAGAGGTGATTCTGCAAAAGGATGCAGCAACAGAAAAAAAGAGAATAAGTAACAGCCATTATGTATGTAAATATAATTTGCTTTCCCTAGTCATAAACTTCTTCTCCTTTAAAATGTTGTCTTTTTAGGACAACAGTCTCTTTCATATAACTCCAAGCATCTGAACTGAAGAATGGGGGACTACTACTCATTCATCATCCAGTTCTTTACCTCTTGGAAACTGGTTTCTAAACACCTCCACCATTGACGTTGGTCTCTCAAAAGTCACCAGTGGTATACTCTGCTTCCTCTTCATCCACTGTCTCCATAGCGTTCAGGACAACTGAGGACTGCCTTCTTTAAATTCTTTCTTCCTATAATTTCTATGACTTTCTAATGGCCTCTACTGTACATTTCATCTTTCTCATCCCTAAAGGTGGACACAGCCAAGGCCTGCCTTAGTCCTCCCTTCACTCTCTCTGGGTTTCAGTCTGTCAACCATCCACATGCCTTCAAGTATCATCTTTACTGAATGACTCTAAACACCTACTTCTCTAGCTCAAAACTCCTGAACCCTTCTTTGTGACTACTGCTAGACAGCCCCCCAACAAAGCATACTGAAAATTATTTCATTTGATTTCTGTGCTCTACCAGAGCATAGAATAATTTTTGAAGTAAGATGTATTCTAAATGCCAAGCATCTCTGACTCCCCTGTGGACAATCAAGTACCATTTCCTCTTATCAGTTCTCCTTTTTTAATCTCATATCTTTTCTTCCTACTGCCATTCACAATGCAAAACAGAGAGATCTTTATGACCTTGTAACACTGTCCTTAGTGATTTCCCTTATTCTGGGAACTGCCTGTGTCAATCTATTTTAATTCTCACGTTAGGCATATCACTCCACTGCTCTAGAACTTTTCACAGACTGTGCTTGCTAATGGTCCCCATCTGGCTATTGGGTGGAACAAATCTTTTAAAGGTATGCAGGCTTTGGATGCCCATTCTTCCTATTTCTTTTCTTCATCATCAACCTCTAACTAATGTGTAACAACCTCCCAGACAACAAATTACATCTTTGTGAATGTAAATTTTTCCTTAGTTGGGATATCCTAAAGAGAGATCACAGAACGGCAAAGAGTTCTAGCAAGATATTTTAGCACAGGGCTGGATTTACAGTTAGCTCCTTAGAAAACTAGGGGAAAAAGAGCTAGTATTTTATCTTTACTCATCAACCTCATTTGTCTATCTCTTCATTTGTTTCCAAAACTTAGAAAACAGAGAAAGGATTAAGACTTATAACATGGCACACTCAAGAGTCTCATAAATTTTTCCGCAATGGTCATCCATAGTTCAATGCCAAAAGTCAAAAAATATGTACAACTCTTGAAAATAGATGGGGCTCAAACTTTGCCTTTCTTAAACAGATAATCCCACAATTAGAAATTTTACATAAATGAGGCCTCAGATCATGTAATGTAACTCCACTGTTTTACAAATGAAGTGCCTTTTCCACTTTCACCTAGTTATTCAGAAACTAAATGGTCTCTAGGGCCTAGATTTTTTCTTTCTGGAGTTCAGTGCTTTACGCCACATGGCCTTCTACATGGTGGTGACTCTGCTTTAAGATCTGTATGTTGTCCATGAAGGAATCAACCAAGCACTAACATGGATCCACTGCAAATGGCTGGATCACACCCTCTGAGTGCAAGTGCATAGAAAAAATGCCTCTGAACCTTTCACAAAGACTCTATTGTCGAATTATCTTTTGGGGGTATGAGTGAAAACATTAAGAATTAGTTTCAAAAGCAAGAATTTTTCATTTTAGCATCCCAAACCACTATGTAAAGCAAAACATAATTTTATAGAAAATTGCCTTAAAAATACTATCATCTTTAAAACAATATCATAAGCATATATGAAGCTCACTATTATGTACAATTATAATGCACCAAAAAATAAAGATCTAAAAAAAGAATTCAGAGACAAAGATAAAAGAACATTGTAGCCCAGACCCATATTGTTTAAAATCTATCATATGTGTTAATAATCCAAGATTCTTCATGTTCAAGTGTGTAATAATTAAGTGAAATTTCTCTTTATGTTAATTGGCACTTGATAATTGATTGACCCACCCAAAACCAGCATCCATAATCCTTGAATGAATGAGACAAAATAGATACGTCCATTTTATCAGGATGAAATGCTTATTGTAAAATGATATTTGCTAAGAATTTAATCAAACCAAATAATTAGGCTATTACTGCTGGGCTGGCATTTGTTTCCATGGTAACTGGCTGAGAAGGGGTTCCTAGAAGGTTTTCCATTAAATGTGACTTGGCTTGTATGTTTAGATTCACTGAAGTGTGAGAAACAGTTAATTGCTGACTAAGAACAAAAGAAATGTAATGGACTAAATAGATTATTTCCTCTGAAGACATGCACAAAGTTAGAACTTAAGAAGATACCATTGAATAGTTTGAGGCAAATAGTTTGAGGAAAATGATCTGACCTGAGCTAAAGTCCAAGAGCTATCACAGCATGTGGAATACCAATTGGACTTTGGAGTTCACCAGACCTAGATACAAGTCCCCATTCCTGATGGCTACTGGTTCACATCACTGGACCATTTGAATAGTCAGAGCCTCTCCATTTTCTCCTCCATAAAAAGGCTTTGTTAACAGTACCTTCCTCAAAGAGCTACTGAAGAGTTCAATGCCTTTAAGCCCTCTGTTGAGGTATTATACAATATAACAAAACATTTTGTTGTTCTATGCTCCCATAGATGATTTTATATCCAGTTCAAATTGGTGCATGTTGTTCCTTTCAATTCCACTTTTTCTGATATTCTCTGAATGGGAGTTTAAATATGTGTAGAACTAAGGCTGTATTAGGAGTGTCACAACCCCTTATCCACACAATGGTGTTAACGTGCCACATGCCTCATGTGTTATCATCCCTGGGTCATTGAAAATTGACTGCATAAGCTAAGCCCATCTGAGCTTATAAAACTCATAAAATATTTGAAGTAGCAGATATTATACACCTAATGAAAATTCATTCTTTATGTAGAATGTAGTAGACATGCAGCAAAACACTAGGGAAACAACCACCTCCTCTGGTGTGGACATCCCAATGTAACTTCTAGAAAATGAATTGACTATGACGGGGAGCGATAGCAACAAGGACAACAGGAGCAGTTAGCATCATATTCACAAAGCATCCATTCAATTGTCACATCACCTGACAACAGTTAAAACGAAGTAGTGTCCCACAGCTTTTTAAAATATCCAAAAGAAACTTACTCAAAGTCACATGTTTGGAAGGTGGTACAGAGGAAAATAAAATTTGAATTCTCTACCTGTTGTACTCCGTCGTACATGCTAGATTCTCCAAGAAATTTAACCACTTACTAGTAACAAGAGACCCAGACGTTTTCTATCAGGCTACTCCTAGAGAGTAAATATGGCCTTTTTCTAGGGGCATATTCTCAATAAGCTTCTCATTTATACAGGGAAAATTCCCATTTCTTAAAACATATGTAAAGGGATACAGATTGAGATCTTTCCTATCACACACTCCTTGTATTCAACAAAACATGATATCTAAGATTGAAAAACTCATTAGATGGATGCTATGGTATGTTTTATGTGTCAACTTGACTGAGTTACAAAGTGTCTAGACACTTAGTCAAACCTTATTCTGGGTGTATCTGTGAGAGTTTCTGGATAGAATTGACATTTGAATTGATGGGCTGAGTAAAGTAGATTACCTTCTATATTGTAGGTAGGCTACACCCTACCAGTTAATAGAACAAAATTCTAAACTTCCTATAAGTAAGAGAGAATTTCCTCCTGTTTGTCTGACTTGAGCTGGGATGCACATTTTTTTTTCTTCCTGCCTTGAACTTGAATTAAAACATCAACTCTTTCTGGTCTGGAGCCCTGCCAGCATTCAGATGAAACTCCCATTGGCTCTCCTGGGTCTCCAGTTTGCTGATTATAGATCTTGGGATTCCATAAGTTTCTCTGGTGAACCATAACTAATACAGACAGATTTAGCTGTGGTTGGATGGGACACAGTAAAAGATCCAACTAAACCCAAGCTAAAGCACAAGAGGAAAAGAACAAACTTAAAAATGAAAACAGAAAATACCATAGATACATGAAATAGAGATGTAAAGAATATAATGAAAATCTAGTTGAATTCCAAGAAAGAGAGAGATAGAGACTAGGACACAGAGAGTAAGGCACTAATTGAAATATTTCAAAAATGTTTGAAATCTGGTGAAGGCCACCAACACAAAAATTCAGGAACTTCAGTGAACTTAAAGCAGGATCAATACTAAGAAAATCACATGTGGGCACAGAAGCCTCTGCTAAAAACTAAAAGAGAGAGAGAGAGAGAAGAAAGGGAAAATTTTTTGAGTCAGCCAGAGAGAGCAATGAAACATTTTCCTCAGGAAAAAAACAAACTGAAATGATAGCTGTCTCCTTAGCAGAAATTAATTATATATGTAATAAAAAAATTTCAAACTCTTTGTTTATATGATCATACTATGACTTTTTTGTTCTTTTGTTTTTAATTGGCAGATAAAATTGTATGATTCTCATGTACAATGTGATATTTTGAAATCTATGTACATTATCTTTTTTTAAATGCTGAAAGGAAAGAGAGTCATTCACACTAGAATTATATACCCAGTGGGAATATCCTTCAAAATGAAAGCAAAAGAAAAATATTCTCGGAAAGACCTCAGATGAGAGACCTCATTGAAATAGACCTTTACCGTAGGAAACACTAACAAAATTTTCTTGGACTAATTAAAAATCATTTTAGACCAGAACACGAAAGCCCAGAAAAGAGTGAATGTACCAGAAAAGAGAAATACAGGGAAACAAAAGACTATTGACTCTTGAAGGCAACTGGTAATGACGATATTTTCTGAGGTTTATCGCTTACGTAGAAGTAGATTATATGACAAAAACAGTACATGAAAAAAATGAGTTATTAAAAGTCCACTTTAAGTTATAATCATTGTAATTCAGATGAAGTAAGAAAAATGTTTCTCTTAAAATTCTACCACAAAATATCCCTGTCTATAAATTCTTCAAGCAAGCTTTTCTGATTGACCATCCATTTGGTCATTTATCAACAGCAGGTTTTCATACAGCCTTTCAAAAATGCAATAAAAGTAGATGAGCTTAATTTATCCCAGGAATAAGTATGGTGGTCAGAAATCCATGATTTAGATTTTGTATTTTTATGTCCACCTTCCCATAATAAGGCATAATTTTATTAGATTCCCTGTTGAAATGCACTAAAGGGAATAGACTGATGAAGAGTGTTAGTGGAAGTGTAGTTCATAAGAATATATATATATATATATATATATATATATATATATATATATATATATTTGTATGTTTTTGTCACTTCAAATTCTTCCTAGAACAGAGGAAACAAACACTTACTTATGCACAAATAAAATACACCAGCATACACACTGATTCATTCTGATTTTTTTCTCATTAAATCCTCAAGAGCCACAGAGGGAAATGCTTACTATATCCAGTTAATATATGGAAAAAAAGAATTGATGACTCGTCCCAATAAATAATGAAACCAGAATTCTCCTTCATGCTCTAAAGGCTATAATATTTCTTTTCTACCAAGCTGTCTATGCTCTCATTTGCCTATCGTACCATTCATTTATCCATTCCCTGAATTCATACTTAGTGACCATATGCTATATGCCAGACTGGGGATACCATAGTGAATAAATCAAAGTGCCACCTCTCATGGAGCGTGCAGTCTTGCCTTATCATGTGATGCTTGTATAGGAATGTCAGAATTGGTAAATTAGGGAAGTCCTCAAGAGGAACACCACTGCATGCAGTCCACCTTGCCCCATCCCCAGTCCTAGGTGTTCCAGAGCCACAGTCTGTGCTCTATTTACATTCCCCCAGCCAACCCTATAGTAGATGAATATACCAAAGCAGTGAAGAACCTGCCTGGCAATTAATGGCTGGTCTAAGGAATCCAAAGGGTATTAGGATAATAGACGCTGTGAACCCACACTGAGTTTAGCTTTGCATGGTGAGAGGAATAAAAGCAACACAACAACAACACAAATCCCGGCTTATCTCCAATTACACTGAGTAGAAGGCAGTTTTAGAACCAGCTCATCAAATATATCAACGCACTATGGCTTTTGGGAACCCAGGTTCCTCTCCTAGCTCAATGTCTTGCAATTACCCCATCGGAAGGAGAGCAAATATGCCCTGAATAATGGCTGAGGATGAGTTTAAGTGGCTGATGGGATACTCATCGAAGGGAAATTGCCCCATTTCTGCCCATTACCCTGCACACCAGCCCTTTCTTTCTGAATGTAACGTTTGCCTAAGGGACATAGAATAATTTAATAGACAAAGGGCCTGAGTGTACTTTGTGGTTCTGGTTATCTTGCGTTGTCTTTGAGGTTATATAAGAAGGGAAACTGGAAGTCTTTCTCTGGGGTCAAGAACAGTATCCAGAAGTCCTAGCTCTATGTCTTGTCAGGAAGAATCCAAAGCCAGTGAAGATTCACCTTTGGACCCAGAAGCCGACACATGCGTTTCCCTCTGTAAAACCCTATTCACCCCCTTTCAAGGCATGGCCGTAAATCACTTCAGGGAGAGAAAGTGAATTCTTTGGGGCATTCCTGAAAGCCTCTTCTGAATGGAAAGGGAAAGATGCATGGATCCTCTTTTTTGTGTCTCAAAAGAAAGAGAAAGAGAAGCCAGGTTTGGGGAAAGAGAGAGAACCCATTTCATTTAGTGAACAAGCACTTTGGTGTCAGAACCTTGGCTTGAACCCCAACCCTGCTTCCCTCTCACTAAGGAAATTGCATAACATTCCAAGCCTCAGTTTTTCACATCTGTAATATAGGACGTTATCAGTCAAAACAACTTCACAGAATCATTGTGAAGATCAGGTAAGATCTCCTTTGCAGACAGGCAATAGTAGACGTTCAATGGATACTGGTTCCCGGTGGCTTGTCGTCTGATTGTAACTCCAATTAATGAGGAGCTCTGACAACAGGGGACCATGTGATGTGAAGTCAGCCTCCTCAGATAGGCACTGTGAGGGATAAAACTCTAAGGTAATTCCTCAGGTAGGCATTGTAAGGGATTAAAACTCTAAGGTAATTGAGAAGGATAACAAATCATATTTATTTACCTCAAATGACGAGTCTGTGGATAAAATAACTATGACAAAGCATAAACTGCAAAGTTCTGTGTAAAAAAGTTCTGCTATTTTATCCACTTGTATAATCTGCTAAAGATAGTAACATACTTTGGGGGATTTTCTGGACTTTTTTTTTTTTTTTTTTTTTTTGATACTGGGGTTTGAACCCTGGAGTGTTTTTACCACAGAGCTACATCTCCAACCCTTTTATTTATTGATTCTTTTAATTTTGAGACAGGGTCTTGCTAAGATGCTGAGGCTGGCCTCAAACTTGCAATCCTCCTTTCTCCAGACCCTCATGACCATCCTTTTTTTTTTTGAAAGATTATTATATAACAGAAGCTTTGATGTCCTACCTACATTGTATCACATGCATTTTCTTTACAACCATCCCCAGAAATAAGCACTTCCATATCCTTCACAGTGGGAGATTCTTAGTCCTGGTGAGCTCGACTGATAAACAGCAGAGTCTGAAATTTAACCCACACCTCTGTGTTTAACTCTGAATCCCCCAGACAGCCTCTGATTCAAAGATGATGAGGAATTAGAAGGAAGCAAGGACATTAAATGAAGTCTTGATGCAAAAGAAAATTTCCTCTCTGAGCCCAGTGGTGCATGTTTGTAATCCCAGCGGCTGGGGAGGCTGAGACAGGAGGATCGTGTGTTCAAAGCCAATCTCAGCAAAAGCAAGGATCAAGGCAACTCGATGAGACCCTGTCTCTAAATAAAAATACAAAATAGGGCTGGGGATGTGGCTCAGTGGTTGAGTTTCCCTGAGTTCAATCCCCAGTACTTCCCCAGCCCCAACAAAAATAAAATAAAATAAAAAAATAAAGAAAGTGACCTATACCAACAAACCCAGTAATTCTCACAGAAACAGTAACTGAGAACATATCTAGGGACCTGAGAAGCAAGATGAGGTATGTGCCTTCTACAGGAAGAGATTCTGTTCTAAATGTCTCAATTGTCAGCAGAATTCCAAATTTTGATTATGAAGCAAACTGGTGGCTACTGGGTCACTGTGGATCCAGGAAGTCCTTCTTCTTTCCCTTCAGAGGCTTTAGTCTCACAAGGAAGTTCAGAGCCCTGCCTTTTCCCCAACCTTTCTCTCTCTCAGGTCGGCCCATGGAGGATAGCCAGGCATCTCTAGTTTCTACAGTGTATCTCATGTCATGGCAGTGAGAAAAATCTTGTCCAAACATCCAACCAGGAAAACCTGAGGCAAGAGGAAACTCCTGCAGGTTGGGAAAACCCAGGAGCCCACTGGCCACAAGATACACAATGAAGAGAAATGAAAGGCTGAGACCACAAGCCATTTAATTGCTTTTCTGCGGCATTAAGCGACTGTTGAAAGAACTTAGCTCTTGGTCAAAACTCCCAGGATTTTTGCAAAACCATAAACCTTATCACAATACTTTTTTTTTGCTAGTCCAAGTTAACTGCAGCAACCTCAGTCTCTCCTTTCAATTTCTTTTTCTCTCTGCAAAGGGCAAATAAATGTCTCTCCAGACACAGCTCCTGTACACAGCTGCAATATGACTCCCGAGTGCTACCGACAGGATGACAGTGAACATGAGATGGGAAGAAAAAAAAAATCTCTATTGTTCTGCACAAGAACAGACCAGTGCCTAATCTAATGCAAACATAATTACTTTTAGTTAAACAAAAGGAGGGAAACAAACAAAAAGAAAAAAAAAAAACTTGATGTTTATAGCACAGGCTGTCTGCTCAGAAATGAACAATAATGTGGGCATCAGATAGACATCGCATTCTTCCTCGCAGGGACTGCTCTTTGGAAAAAAATCTGAAAATCATTTACAGAGATGGTTAGAAGCTGGAGGCTCTGGGTCCTAGCTATCCTCTTCCTATTTTCAATATTTCCCATTTAAGCTTCACATTGTTGCTCACCTCTTTAGTTTGAATGTTAATAGGAGGTTGGCACTTCAAGAAAATGGTTTTTAAGGTTGGATGTCAGGAACATTTAAAAATCTTTTCCGCTGACCTTGCATGGCATTGATCCTTTCGGTATTTCCAAACAGAGAATGAGTCAGAAGGAATAATCATTTATTCAACAAATATTTATGGCCAGCCTACTTTATGACAGGTGTTGTGCTGGGGTGAGCAATATAGAAAGGAGGGCTCTCCTCCTAAATTATACCATCTTGTGGAAAGAAGAAAACATGCAATAATCATTCAAATGAGTTCATAAAAGTACATGTTGCTATGAGAACACAAACGAGAAGCCCAAATTACTAGCAGGGTTATTATTATGAAGGAGAGAGAGCAGAAATAGACTCTCTAAGAAACTTCCAACTTTAACAGAGACCTTAAGGATGAATAGGAATTAGGCAGGTCAGTGAATCAAAAGAAGTGGGGAGATAATACAGGAGGAGACACGCAAATTCCAAAGTATGGAGGAAGCCCAGAGAAAGGAAGGACCATGGCATGCTTAGGAACCTGAAAAGTTATTGGTTAGAGATGTATTAGTATATTAGTGATGCTATAACAAATTAGCACAATGCTAATGGCTTAAGCCAACAGAATTTACTCTCTGACATTCTGGGAGCAAGAAATCCCAAGTAAAGGTGTTGGCAAGGCTATAGCCCTTTAGGAGGCTGAAGGACAGACTCCTTCCTTGCTTATTCTGGCTTCTAGAGGTTCCAAATGTTCCTCGCCTTGGCACTGTGTAATGCCAATCTTCGACACCATCTTCTTTTCTCTTTTCCCTCCTTTTCTATGTCTTCTCCTCTTCTGACACTTGTTATTAAATTTAGGGTTTACTTGGTTAATCCAAAATGATCTCATCTTGAGATCCTTAATTATATCTGTAAAGACCCATTTTTCCAAATAAAGGTCACATTTGCAGCTACAGGTACCTAGGATGTGGATATATAATTTTGAAGACCACATTTGAGCATCACAGCCAGTGCTGCTAGAAACTGTCATCTGGCAGTCAAAGGCGGTTGTGTGATGGAACTGCAGAGATAGGCAAAGACCAGATTGTACAAATGTTTGGGGCATCCCGAGTGCACTCATTTTTTTGTTTTTGTATTTTTGTTATGGCAATTGACAAATGATCAGAATTTAGTGGCTTAAAAAATACCTCTTTATTATCACAGAGTTATGAATTAGAGGTCTGGACAAGTATGGCCCTGCTGGGTCCTGCATTCAGGACTCACCTGTCTGGAAGCAAAGCATCCTCCAGCCCGAGCCCTTATCTGGAAGCTCAAAGAAGATTCCACTTCCAAGGTCATTCCTCGAAGGTATAGGAGAGATGTCTCCCTTTCCTTTCCACACTGCTGTCTGCAGTACAAAGATTCGTACCAGGCTGGGGATGTGGCTCAAGCAGTAGCGCGCTTGCCTGGCATGCATGCAGCCCGGGTTCGATCCTCAGCACCACATACAAATAAAGATGTTGTGTCCGCCGAAAACTAAAAAATAAATATTAAAATTATCTCTCTCTCTCTCTCTCTCTCAAAAAAAAAAAAAGATTCGTACCATGTCCATTCCTCCTATCTCAAATTTCTGACCTTGCTTCTGCAACCATCCAAAGAAAGATCACTGCTTTTGAGGGCTCTTGTGATGACTTACTTTTATCACCAGGAGAGTCCAGGAAAAACTCCAATTGCAATGTTAATTGATTAGTAATATTAATTATATCTGCAAATTTTCTTGTACCATGTAACATATCATTCACAGGAGTCCCAGCAGAGTGACAGAGTTCATGGGGGCTATAATTCTACCTGCACTAGGGAATACTTGTGATGCTGTGAAACAAAACACCAACACACCCTCCAACTAAAAGATATCTGCTGCTACAGAGTTTTGCCTGACGAGGTTGCAATCTCATGAGTGTAATTTCTCCTTTCCACTCTCTTCCTCGGACCCTCAGTTCATTTTTAGCAGTGTAAATTTGGGAAGGTTAAATTCTCTGAGCCTCAGTCTTCCCCTATGTAAAATGAGGCTAATTAAACCTGAACTGTTTGGGAAAGTAAAAGTAAGAATTTGGGATAATGTCTGACAAATACCATGAATGGTCACAGGACTATCTAGAAGTGCTGGAACTGAGAGCCCTGGTCCAAACATTGCACCTCTAACCCTGGCAACCACTAGTGGCAGAATCATCTGCTCATACTGTATTCTATTCTTTTTGGCCCGAACCTTGCCTCACCTGCCTTTGTATTGTTGTTCTTCTGTTTTGTTTCCCATATCAAAGATTATCTTCCCCACGTCTTATGTTCTCATTCTTTCCCAGTGACCCTATATGACACGACATAACTCTGATTCCACTCCCTAAAAACTGCTTTACAGGATCCAGAGTCCATATTGAAGACTGATCTGGATTGGCTGACACTAGAAATGTCCCTGAGTCCACTCCCTGCAGATGTCACCCTCCCTCACCTGATTAAAAAGAAAAAATGATAAAGGTTGGCAAGGAGAAGTGGACTCTTCCTTTCCAAGGATCCTTTACCTGATAGGAGCAACTCCTGCAGGGAGGTCAGAAACTAGGAACCTTCAGGAAATTTCAGGACAATCTCTCCAAGCAGATAAACTTCCATAAAATAGTCAATACAAACAGGAATAATTATTTCCCACCCAGAAACAACCACCTGTAAAACAGTTTTCCTTGTTAGAATAATCAAAAGAATGAAAAGTTATCCCACATCTGGTTTGTCTTCAATAGCATGGCCCAATGGAATGCTTTCTTCGCTCAAACTAAGGTGTGTTTACTCACCAGTGACCCGGAATCAGGAATATCAATCACAGGCATCAGTTGATTCTGTGTAAAAATGCAGGCCATCCTGCAGAAGACCGGGGGTTTTGAAAAGCATAGACTGATGAATTGTCACTGTATAAATTCATCCAAGGATTAATCTGGTTGGAAGAAAGTAGATTTGAATATTTCTCTCCAAAGAAGTTAGAAGCAAACTCTTCATCTGGCCACATGTATGTCACTTAGATAAATGCATAGTCTGTGCCACTTTCTTTTGTGCAGTCAATAGCTAAAGTCAGGTAAGAACATAGATTCTCAAGAAAGGTTCAATATGTTGCAAGACAGCTCTATGCTAAGCGGCTTCCTCTTTTTGCCTTGCTGAAGCCAATATCCAAGATAAGAAATTCTATTTCAAAGAACTTTGTGCCTCATCTTACTTTGACCCATCTCAGTTGCATGAGTACATCAATCATATGCCTACTCTTGCTTTCATGATACGCTTTGCTTCTCTCAAGAGTTCATTCATAACAAAAACACAAAAATCACCTTCTTCATTAGACTCTTCTTGAACCACCAAAGTATTTGGTAACTTTCTATGGTGAACTGGATCTATCAATAGTATTGAATTCCTATAGAACTGAGAGATCCCTGGTCTCCTGGGACTATTTTCTCTCTGGTAGATATTTCAGAGAAGCAATTCCGGGGAAGTTGGCATGAGATTCAGCCCTTGTAACCAATTTCCTCTGCTGTTGCAGGTCAGGTGCAAAAAAAAAAAAAAAAAAAAAAAGGATCCTGGATCCCAACTACATCTCTGCATCACATTAGCTGAGGTACATACAAAGCAATCAGATTGTTGAGGGAGAAAGACCCAGAAATCCAGTGCACGTCCATTGTTTTGAATACTGGACATAGATTTTACTTCAGATTTTAATTTAAGCAGTGAATAAGGAGATGATAGGGCTTTTTACAGAGGTAAGACCTGAAAAGTCTAGGAGTCTTTGTTCTACAAAAGACGAAGAAGTTTCAAAAGAAAGGTCACTGTAATGTTCAAAATCTTTGAGATGTCAGAATCATCAGCAAAACCAGAAAAATGAAAACACAGGGATACATGGTTTTTGTATTACTTTTTGTTAATATAACAAAACTCATTTTATTTATAAATGTTAAGTCGAAGTTAATAATAGCAATGCTCTATAGAGGTGGAAGAAACATTTATCTTATAATGTTTAATTTATTCTTCCTTCTGTTCTAAAATACATATGATTCCTGATGAAAAGCAGTGTTTCATTTTATATTTAAACGATGCTCCACTGAATGTTATTAGTAATAATTCACTATTTAAAATATATATTTCAGTAATGAGGAAGAGTTCACTAGGCTTGAAACAAAAACAACTTAGTTAAAGTGGAAAATAAAATCCCTCTTCTGATTGCTGTGGAAGTTTTTCTACCCAGACATGATAAACACTGTCTGAAGATCTCTGGAAACTTACTTCTTTTTTTTTTACCTTAGAAATATTTCAGATTTCTAGAACTAGTGTGAATACAGTAAGAGAGTTCTCGTATACTCTATACCCAGTTTTCCATATTATTAACATTCTATGTATGGTACATTTGTTATAATTAAGGAACCAATATTCATTCATTATTATTAAGTGAAGTCTACAGTTTTTCAGACTTCTCTAAGTTTTTTTTTCCCTATTGTTCTTTTTTTATAAAAAGAAAAAAAAGTTGCATATAGGAAAAGACATTACAGATAGTTAAGTCTCCAGAGGTTCCTGTTTTCTCTGAGAATTTCTCAAATTGTCCTTGTTTTTGATGATCTCAAGAGCTTGAGAAGGACTAGTCAGATATTTTGTAAACTGTCCACCAAACTCATACTTGTCTAGTATTTTTTCTCATGATCAAAGTGAATGAACCTATTCACAGTTATACGAATACCACTCTCATCACATTCAACTAAGGATATGTATTATCAGTATGATGCTATCCTGGATGGCCTGGCTTGAGGTGGCACTTTTCAGGTTTCCTTCTGAAGAATAAATCAAAGACAGGCAGTCCGTGTAGATAGGTAATTAGATCGGATCATGAAGATGAAGGCCTATTTGGGTCCCAGAAGTTGGAGACCGCCCCTGGGAGATTGAAATGTTATTGCCTCCAGAGCCTTTTAATTACCAAGATTACCTGCCTATACTGCCCTTCCCAGAAGGGTGGTAATGAAGCACCCCCTGAGCAGATGGGGAGCTGCTAATCAATTCCCCCCAGGCTGCCACTACCTTCCTGCCCTAATCCCTCACCTTGGCCCTTCCAGTCCACCTGCTTCTCTCATCTATTGGTCATTCCACCAGCATCTCCTAGGCCTAGTAGATAGGAAGGGAAGAGGGCAGGAGAACAAAGAAAGTCCAAAATGTATAAAAGGGGCAGGACACTCTCACTTCCTGGGATACCAAGGCACCAGCTATGGCCCCCTTCTTCCTCCCGGGAAAAGTCTGTGCTACTACTTTTTAAATAAAACGTGCTTTTCACACTTGCCTCTGCATGCTTCTCTAATGTTCAAACTTCAACATTTGAGGAAGCACAACTCATCACTGATAACTGGTGGTATCATTTCTGTGGAAACATTGCTCCTTCCCCCACTTTTCACAACATACAATGGAAGAAAGCTACCGTATACATCCTACACTTCAGGTGAGTGTGTGGCAGAAGGAGTTATGTTCCACCCCTTTAAGAGCACAGGGCCTCCCAAAATTATTTGGAATTCTTTGACACAGAGAATTGATCTATCCTCCTCCATTTTTTTTTCTTTTATCATTTCTTCCTATCAGTGTGGAGGTTTATTTTATACTATGAGTTATAATTGAATGCTCCCTCTCTTTCTCCCTTCCTCCCTTCCTTCATTTCTTCTCTCTCCCCTTTCTCTTCTTTGCCTCCCTCTGTCCCTTCTCTCCTTCTTCTTTTAGCACTTGGCACTACAAGTTATCTCAAGATGATCCTGTGTTTCCTACCCAGTTCTAGAAGCAGCCACTTCTCCAAGGAGTTCTGATTCTTTTTATTAGAGTGGCAGGCATTTTTAAATTTGAGGAAATATCCCTAAGGAGGAATAAATCAAAGTACCACACAATCAATAGGGACTGTGGGATAAAATATTGTATATTTGCAAAATGTCTTAGCATTTTCACATACATGGGAATTCATTCTATCGAAAAGCTTCCCCAAGAGGCAAGCAGGGTTAATAACATTACTCCACTTTGTCAACAAAGAAAATGAGGCCTTGAGACTTCTGTGAGTATCCAAGGTTGCAGAGTAAATGTCCAGGAAATAAAAAATAAAAGTCTAGATTTTTCTAACTTATAATTCTGTGATACATCATTGTTCCAGGATACACAATGCTATCATTTGGATCTGGAGATTCCCCCAAAGACCCATGAGCTAAAGCCTTGGTTCTCAGCTTCATGCTGTTGGGAGACAGAGACTAATAGAAGGAAGTTAAGTCATTGGGGGCATGACCTTGAACAGGATATTAAGGCCAAAGCCCTTCCTCTTCCTTTTTGCTTCTTGCCTGCCATGAGGTGATCAGCCTCCTCTGCCAAGTGCTCAGCCATGATGTACTGCTTCACCACAGCCCCAAAAGCAGTGGGGCCAACCAACCATGGATTGAAACTTCCAAACTGGAGTCAAAATAAACCTTTCCTTCTTGTAAGTTGATTATCTCAGGTCTTTTTTCACAGTGACAGAAAACTGACTAACATACCCCATGAGTAAGTATAGGTCCCTAAAGCATATAACCTAACTCCTATTTGGTATGGCTATGAACAAGTTTTACAGAAAGTCAGAATTATCCTTTGATGCCACAGGAAACAGGTAAGAATTTGCTCAGTACAAAACTTGGTCAGCAACTATATATTGGACTGTCTGCAACCTTGGGCTGATTTCCTGGGTTATTTAAATGAATGATTGGAGTAAAAACCTTCATTTTTAACAAAGCAGTGAAACTCTTTGTATTGTACTGAGCTAAGCATTCCAAGATTTCATCACCCAACACCCAGTGAAATTCAGCTTCTAAGTGAAAACTCTAGTCAACTTTAGCCTACATTTTTGGGGGGTCAGGGTGTCAATGATCCATATGAAAAAAAAACTGGTAGGAGAATTAATGTAAAAATGAATCTAAAATCTTGAATATGGGGCTATTAGTAGCCAAAAAAAAAAAAAGTTGTAAAATCAACTTCTCTGAATCCTAGGAAATGAAATAGATTATTTCTATCCAATATGAATGTAAAAGCAAACTTTTTATGGGAGGAGAAACATTTCAAAAGTAAACCACTTTATTTCTTAGTAAATTCTATAAACTGAATAAAATTACTACCAGAGTGAAAAAAAATACAAAACTACTAAATAAGTTGTGAGACTCAGAGGGCTGGGCCCAATACTTCATATTTGTAAAATTTCCCCTTTAATTTCATAGTAACTCCCTCCCTGATGCCTCCAGGCTTATTCCTGTATCTACATTATGGTAAGTTTCATACTAACTGTACTTGCTTTTCTACATATCTGATCCTAATGTCCAGACTGAGATCCAGAGAAGTCCCAAGGTAGACACACCAAAAATGCCTACAGAATGAAAGGATTCCTCCACCCCACCTCACCATAGCATCAGACATTTTTAATTAGCTCAACTCAAATTAATGAGCTTCTCTTCTCAACAGTTTTAATGGAATTCTCATTTGATATTAATTATGTAGCACTTTTTTCATTTTATCTTTTTTCCTCATTGGATTGTAAATCCCCTGAGGGCCAAAATTAGAAGCTGTAGATGTCTTAGCCTAAAACAAGGATGATCATATTTCTTCCTGTGTATAAATAAGCATTATCATATCTTACAAGGTTGTCATGAGACCCGACACATACAATCACATAGGACAGCAAATGACAGGGAGAAAATAGCCATTAGCTTTTATTTCCCCTCCACTTTTACGATTTTGTGCTCCTCACAGTTCCTATTACAGTGCCTCTCACATAATTTATTGAATAAGTACTCAATAAATGCCCAGTGACGCCTTGTGTTAGAAGTTCAAGGAAAAGTTAAGGCAGTCGAAAGGTTAAAGGCCAAGTCTAGGAATCAGTGGCTAACTGGAGGAAACAGGAGTTTTATGTTTCAGGTGAAATCCTGTATATATATTGAATATTGTGTTATTATTGTCACTCAAAGATTTCATAACAAATTGTTAACACTGACAGGTAATGCGGTGCCTTAAAGATCGACAGAAAGATAGATAACACTTTCAGTAACAGATGTTACGAGGAAAACGCTGGAATTCTGCCCAAAAAAAGAAATGGAAATTCTGCTTCTCCTCAAGGCTAGGATGTCTGGGGGGTCATTAAATTGAGTTTGGGGTTTATTTGACAAGCAAGAGTGGCAAGAGATATTTTCAGGACCATCCACTGATCAATAAGCTATAAAATGCTGATGTTATATACTGCAGCCTGTAACACAGCTGGCCACCCCCACCCTCTCCTGGTTGTCCACCATATTGGGTGGATTTGGTGGGTGATTCGACCACTGGAATAAGTAGTGGGTCCAAATGGGATATTAGATTTTCATAACTAAGGAATCACAATCAAATTCATCCATCAATATTGCCAATTCTGTATTCTCCTAAAACTGCTGTGGATGAATAATAGGATAAAGAAATTTCCATAAACATACAAACAACAATCTCAGAAAGATTACAATATAAAAAAAATCCACTGTAAAAACACCCTCTTTGAGAAAGTGGTCCATGAGGCTTATGATAAGACAGTTTGAGGACTGCCAGGGGATTTAATACGGAGGTGAATTTTCCTAGAAAGACAGGAACAGAAGAGAAATAATGAAGAGGAAAGGTGGGATCAGGGAAAGAAAAGCTAAAATGAAAGCCAACCCACAGAGCCTATGAGATGTATTTAAATCTCAGAACCAAACTAGCTATCCAGAGGAAGTGGCTTTTCATCTTCTGAGTTGACACAAGCCTTTTGAAACCTCTGTGGCTTTGACCTTTCATTATTGCTGAACACAGCCACCCGCCCTCACCCCTCACTCCAGCCTCTCAGGTGAGGCGTTGGAGAAGAAGCCCTCCGCCACTCTGTAGTAGCAAGAGGCTTTAGCTGCTTCACTTCAAAACTGGCCAGATTGCAAGATAGGAGTCTTGCAAGAAAAAGGTCTTTTTTTTTTTTTTTCTCTCAGCGCCAGCATTTTTGGTGAGAGATGTAATACATCAAAAGCGGAGAAGAGAGGCAATCATGCAGGGAATGATTTCAAAAACTTTAATGAACCGTTTAAAATAAACTCATTTGAAGGTAATTTAACAACACCACTTTTACAATTAAAAATACTATTTTAGCATGCAAATGCAGAACATTAGTCCCATGTCAGGATGGAAAATGAAGTGAAACTGAGGGGCTTTTGAAACATGAATGCCATCTCGGTAATTTCTCATCACTCCATGGCGCTCTTAGGCAGCCTAATGAAAGAATGAATTGATTTAAACAACATTTTGTTGGAGCAGTGGGGTTTAAGGAATTAAATTAACTTGATGGTTGGTTGCGAGAGCCAGGCCTAGGATTGGCATCACATTGTCACTGAAATTAATTTTAGTCCTCGCCTAAGTTTTATTTAGGTATTTTTTTTCTATTGACTCATAAATATGAACCAAGGGTTTTTACAATTAGCAGAATACTTCATCATTTCACTCCAATGTATTAACATTTTCTTGCGGATATGTATATGTAAATACAAAGATAAAATAATACTCTCTGAGAAGACAAATTGGGCTCCAACTATAGCCCCAGGATTTGTAGCTCAGCTGAGTCTTCCTTGGAAAGGTGATAGGAATAATGGTCCCCCACATAGACTAAGCCAGGAGAGCAATTCTCAGCCTTCTTCATCAAAAAACAGGTGACTGATCACATCCATCCCGCACATCTATGGCTGCACCGGGTTGCAGATTTCAGCCTTGCTCAGACGGCTGCAGATGGTGGTGGGCAATTCCCAGTGCACTGGTGTCCAAGTTCCTTTCCCACCCCAGAGATACATCAGAATGCCAGTAAGCGAAAGTGATGTTATTATAGAACAACCTTAAATAAGCTTGAATTTTTTTTAAAGTGGGTCATAAATGTTGTACTTTCACTGTTACAAAAACAGAACACAGGATTAAAAAAAATAATAATAGGTATAACATGTCTATGCCAGTATCAGTGCAGCTGGCCCTGTAAATCCATGGGTCCTACATCTGCAGATACAAACAACCATGGATCAAAAATACTGGGGAAAAATTGCTTTAGTGGACTTTCTTTTTTCTTGTCTTTATTCCTAAACAACACAATATAATATTGTATCAAGTATCGTACATGGTCTAGAGTGATCTAAAATATACAAGAGGATATGCATAAGTCATATGCAAATACTGTTATTTTATATAAAAGACTAGAGCATCCATGGATTTGATCCATGGTAGGTCCTGGAATCAAGCCCTGCAGATCCAGCAGGACAACTGCATATGCCAATCAGCCAGACAATGCCTTATAAACATGCATATTTTCTGCTACAAATATTGTTTGTTTGTTTTTTGTAAATTTAACTCTAGCTTTTTAATATTAATCTCAGAAGAAAATACTAAAGTTAGATGATCTTCATTCATAACAATACAGGGACTGAGGATATATGGTGCCAGAGTAGAATGCTTGCCCAGCATGCATGAGGCCTTGGGTTCAATCCCCAGCATCACAGGAAACAACAACAACACCACAATTTGATAGTAATTGTTACCGTGTTTGAGAAGCATTGAGTAGTAAGTTCCAGGCATCAACCAACCTTCTCTCTGTTACTTCCCATGTAAACTCTTCAAGATAACATTATTGTGTTCTTGTGTTTTCTCCATTGGTGGGGGGTAACCAGGGATTGAACTCAGGGGCACTCCACCACTGAACCACATCCCCAGCGTTCTTTTGTATTTTATTTAGAGACAGGGTCTCACTAAGTTGCTTAGTGCCTTGCTGTTGCTGAAGCTGGTTGAACTCATGATTCTCCTGCCTCAGCCTCCAGAGCCACTGAGATTACAGGTGTGTGCCACCAGGCCTGGCTCTCCATTTTAAGAAGAAACAAATTAGGTTCCAGATTTACCCGAGATCCTATTGTTTAAAGTTATCTTTTGGTGTATTATGATTATAAAACAATAGTCAGATTCATTATGCCATATTCGTACATGCACATAACACAACTGTATCAATCTCCTTCCCCGGTACTTTCTCTTTCCCTCTCCTCCCTCCTGTAGATCCACTTGCTCCACTCCACTGATCTCCCTTCTATTATTATTCCTATGATTTTAATTAAAACATTATCATTACATATATAAACAGGATTCACTGTGGTATATTCATACATGGTCATAGCATAATATGGTAGATTTCATTCCCCAGTATTTTCTCGTTCCCTCCCCCCTCCTACCTTCTTGATACCTTTCCTCTACTCTATTGGTCTCCCTTCTGTTTTTATCAGATCTCTTTTGTTTTTGAATTCTCAAAGGTCTACGTTTGTGACTTCATAGTCACCTATTGCCAATGTCTCCGGCCTCATGAAAATAAAAACTCAAAATGTGAATATAATGCTTTCATTTGTTCTCTTCTCTTGTGTAAGACCTCATGTTTCTCAGAGAGTACTATTCTCTTTCAAAGAGTTCTCTTGGGAGGCTACATAAATATTGCTGCCAGAATGCACTTGTTCAGTGCTCGCATCTTTGGAGAAGACCTTCAAATCCAGTTTGTGACTCATGTGGGAAAATATAATTCATTTCCTCCCCATCTTTTGATGATCATACAAATGCAATTTTAAAATGTTATCTCCATCTTGCTCAGCTACCTAATCTCTGCAGAATTTTTTTGAAGAGGGCTTGCAACATGCTTTTAGTAAAGGCAGTCTCTTTAAAACAAGCACATAACATTCTGAAAAGACTATTTTGAAGGGCACAACAGATGTTCAAAATTTTAAATTCTAATATATCTATTTTTTATAGTTTTTACTTTTAGAGCAGTTTTTGGATTTATAGAAATACTGAGCAGAAGGCACAGAAAATTGAGCAAAAGGTAAGAGAATTCTCATAAAAGGGCTGCTTTTCCCCAACACAGTTCCCCCTAAAAACATCTGCATTAATGTACCACATACATTATAATTGATGAATCAATATTGACACATCATTATTAAATAAAGTTCATAGTTTACATTAGGGCTTGCTGTCTGCATCACATTTGCTATGGGTTTTGAAAAATGTTTGTACAATTAGAGCATCATATGGAATAATTTCAGTGCTCCCCAAACCCTGATATTCTCTGCATCCCCTATTCCCTCTATTTGAGCCCCCAGCCATCTTAGGTCATCTTACGATCTCCGTAGTTTTGCCATTACCAGAATGTCATATAGTTGGACTCATATGTTTTATGTAGCCTTTTCATTCTGACTTCTTTCTCTTATAAATATGCATTTAAGTTTTCTCGTTTCTTTTCATGGCTTTGGTATATCTATTTGCAATTTAGCAACATGCTAAAAGAAGTAGTACAAAAATGTCTTTCCTCCGTCTTCTGTTCTTCATTTCAAAAAAGACCAAAAGGAAATTGGTCAAAATGCATTAGAATGGTGGTGATCATGGTGTGTGATTTCTAGGCTTTTAATTTTGAAATTTTATTGAAATGGTTCTTAAAATATGGTTCAACATGCAAAGAAGAAATAAATTCTATCTTTTTGTCATTATTTTTTTACTTATTTAGAATTGTAGTTATCTGTTTTTCTTCCATATCCCTTTTTTCCCATGTCTGGTCTTTTTGAGCTGAGTTAAAATGTTGTGTATCTTTTAACTCAGAAAAAAGAAAAGATGAGAAGAAGAAGAAAAGAAATAGGCAAACAAAAAACACATCTGAGAAGTCAATGATATTTCAGATACACCCATGAGCACTCCTAGTCCCCTGTGGATTTAAAACCAGAGATGGCCAAGCAATATAAACTTCATGACAATTAATTAAATGTAACCTAGTCCTACTGTGTAGCATCTTCTGTTCCAGAAAAATCAAACTTCTCAGCCTAAATCAGGTATAGACTAAGTCTTCTTATAGCTGTAGTGCATGAAGCCCTTTCTTCATGCCGAAATCTGTGCTAAATATTCTGTGTGCGTTATTTTATTAGATCCCAACCACAATCCTATGAATTCACAGATGAGCAAGCAGCATTAGAGAGGTTGAACATACAAAATTCAAACCCATGTCTAAGTCAAAAATCTGTTCATATCCACTAAATACTGCCTCTAGTTACAATACAGAAAACCAATATGCATTCCTGCTCCCAATTTTATTTTCTCCTTTAGAGGCAAGAGTTTTGATAGAGAGAAGTTGAAAGGATGTCTAGATCAAAAACCACCGTTCAGACCCTGTCCAGAGGTTCTTCAGGCTAAATGCGAGAATTAAGTATTGTTAAAAGCCATTGAATAAATACTTTTCAAATCCAAAGTTCCCAGGCCAGTGCACCAAGAAGGATTTTGAAGACAAGTAAACCCAGATTCAAATTCCAGCTCCAACTTTCTCTTTGCCATGTCATGAGTTTTTACCTCCAATTGTTTCATTTATAAATTGGGTGCCAAGGAAAGAGATTGTTAAAGAAAAACTCAGTCAACCATTTTTCAGATTTGGAAACGTGATGAAGCTCATTATTGGGCAGAGACAGAAAAGCATGGCTCAAACATCTGGCACAGAATGACACTCCTGGCTTGTTTCTATATTCTACCACTTGGCAGAGTGACACAAGCAAACTTCTCAACCTCTGTGTCTCTGTTTACCTCATCTATAAAATGAGCATAATAACAGGCCTGGTGCTGGGGATTAAAATGGGTAAAACTTCATGTAAAACACATAGGGCTTTTCCTGTCTAAGAGTAAGGATAAAAATGTTACTCCTTGGTAATTTTTATTAATTATTATAATCATGCACAATTATTGGATACTGTTTAATAATTTGATACATGTATATAATATGTAATTATCAAATAACAGTAGTTAGCCCCCTTCCTTCTCATTGAACATCTAAAAGTTTTTTTTTTTTTTTTTTATTAACACAATAATTATACATACAGTTTGTTTTAATAAGGCCACTTCTTGAAGCATGTGGAGTGGTGGGTATAGAGAGCAAATGAAAATAACACAGAGGTTATTTCTATGATGGGAATGAAGGTGATTCCATTCAATTACTGTCCTAGAAGCAAGGCCAGGAGGGTTGCAGACCATACCATGGAATGTTGGAGTGAGTTAGGTCAAGGTCCCGGTGGGAAGAAGGTGATGTGAATGAAGTGTTGACTTCCTGAAAAGAAACCAGAGCTTTGGCATCAGATAACCCTGGGGTCAAATCCTGGTCTCAACACTTAGTAGCTGTAAATTCCTGAGAAAGTCATTGAAACTTTCTAAATCTCTGATTCTTTATCTATAAAACAGGAATAAGACACCCCTGGTGGAATTGTGAGGATTAAATTAAGAAACTGAACACCTGGGAAATGACCTAGGAAAGGACTGACCTAAAATAGGGGTTTCTTAAGAACTTGCCTCTTGGAGGGACTAATTTGCCAAAAGGAAAAGATAACCATGCATCAGCACCCTTTTTCTACCTCAGAGAAAAAATTATGACACAACATTCTACTCTCTTTGGTTAAGCTCTCCTTAAAAAGTAAGAAAACTATAGCCAACTCAAATCATGTATTTAAGAAAGACACAGCAAGGAATTGACTCTTCATTTATCTTGATCCAGCGGGATCTTTCCAAAGTCATTCTGTCACCCAGTCCTTCTCACAGCCTATCTTTTCTAATTGGGACATCTTTTTTCTGAAGGAATGTCATTTCTCCATTCTTTCCACCATCTTCAGGTCAGGCAGGAAAGCACTGAATTTTGCCTTTGATAAATGGAGCTGACATTCTAGTGAGCCACTTTTCCACACCCAGAGGAAAACCTCTTCTTGCAACTCAGCTCCTACCAAACCAACTTATTGTTACTGAACCCAGCTTTTTGATATTTACTTTGAAACTGAAGGTACCAATGAGAATCATTTGGGGCCAGCATTCTTTGCCAAGCCCAGCCTCTGATGTGGGTTTCTTTATAGGTGATCTGGGTCTGAGTAATGGGATCTAACTTGGAACCCAAATTTACACTTTATTTGAGACTGACCTTTCCACAAGTTTCTCTCAACTCCTTCCTTCAGCACTCCGTTCTGAATTCATTGCCTTCATATCCTATCGAGTCCCTTGATTCAAGGCCAGCTTTCCCACCTAAGTCTGAGAACTCCCATTCACTAATATCTACTGAATTTAACACCATGGAAATGCACACTTAGAAATGGTTAAGAGGTCAACCTCTGCTCCACAGAGAATGACACCTTAGAAGAAAGCTCTTGTAACAGATTGAACTTGTTTCTCCCAGACCTTTTAAAAGTAGGCTATTCAACCTCGCACTCATTAGGAGGGTCACTATCAAACCAACCAACAACCGAAAATAACAAGTATTGGTAAGGATGTGAAAAAATTTGGAACTCACATATGCTGTTGGTAGCATGGCGATTCCTTAAAAAGATAAAATAAAAATAGACTTGAATTACCATATGACCCAGCAATTTAATTTCTGGGTACATATTCAAAAATAACTTAAATAAGGGTGTCTAAGAGATATTTATATACCCACATTCATAACAGCATTATTTATAATAACCAAAATATGGAACCAACCCAAGTGTTCATCAATGGACAAATGGGTAAACAAAGTGTAGAATGTGCATACAATGAAATACAATTCAGTCCTCAGAGGAATTTCTCACACATGCTAAAATGGGGATGGAGCTTGAGAACATTACGTTAAATGAAATAAAATATTTTTTTTAAAAAAAAGACAAATACTGTATGGTTTCACTTACATGTAGCTAGAAAGTGGAAAGGTGGTTTCCAGAGACTGGGGGAAGGAATGAAGAGGAATGATTGACAAATGGGCCAAGAATTTCAGTTTTGCAAGACAAGGAGTTCCAGAGAGTAGTTGTACAGTACTGTGACTGTACTTACTATTACTGCACCAGACAGTTGCAAACAGTTAACATGGCCAGCTTGATGCTACACACAGTTTGCCACAATTAATTTATCTTTATACTTTTGAAAGAGTTAAATCATTCAACTTTCCATCTGGGTGCTTTTCTGTGCTAATCACCAACATCACTATCCCCACTAAAGCGTAACTTAGACCAGCAGGACAGCCAGCTGGGACAACAGGAAGTTTGATCGAGAGGCCCCTTTAGGAAAAATTATTCACCAATAAAGATAGAATCAAAATTTTGAGGAGCATGTCAGAAACCTAAAAATTAATGATGCCTGTAAAATATTGACCTCATTCCTTAAAACTATCACAATCCTTAAAAGAAGGAGGTTTAGAGAACAGAAAGAAATGTACATCAGAAGTCCCAGGGCCTCAATTACAGGGAATTTATTGAATTAATACTTGATATTTCTCCTCTATAAAGAAATACGAACATTTTCTGAAAGATCAAGGAACTTGAAATGTGTCCTATACAACACCAAGTAAAGGCTCTTGGAATCACAGACCTCTAAGTATGATGGCTCTAATGATAGAAACAAAATGTGTTTATATTAAGGCCCTTATTAAAACAAATGCTACACTGAATCTCAGTATGTATGTGTGTGGGTGTGTGTGTGGGTGTTGTTTACGTGTGTGTTTTCAATAACACTAATAAAATAAGGGTGTTTATCATTAGCAATCTTATTAAACCCCTTCTTAATTTTTTCCTAGCTGAGTAATTTGGACAAGTCACTTGCTGAGGTTGATTTTCTTTTCTCCATAGTCTACTTAGAGTTTTTTGTAAGGTTTACTGTTGACAAAGTATGGAAGGGGCTGAGCAGAATCCTGAATTGCTCTTGATCCATTTATGTTTGACAGATGACTCCCTCTCCTCCTTGAGGCCTCTTCTCCCAGCGCTGTATTTGCTCTTTAAGTCTGTTTGTCTGTCAAGTCGCTGTTGTCCTGGCATGGTGGCTGAATGTGCACATAAGTTGAGTGACACCTGAAGGTATAAGTTCAAATCTCAATTCTTCAACTTACTATCCGTGCGACTTGGGGCAAGTACTTTGAGGTCCCCACACTTCTGTTTCACTGATCTACAAAATGGGGAAATGAGGCCTATCTTTCAGGATTATGGTAAGTACTACCATATCATGCATATCAAGGGACTTAGCATGGTAACTGACCTATAGTAGTCACACATGAAAGGGTAATTATTATTGTTGTTATTATAACAATATTGTCTTAATTTTATAAAAGTAAAGCTCTTCCATGAAGCCACTGTGGCCTATGTATATTCAAATTAAGGTGTTGATTTGAAAGAGCAAGGCTATATCCTCTGGCCTAATATATTTGTTGCACTCCCACCTGAGATTTTATGCCTTCTTTTTAAAACTGGCAGTCGGAATAAAAACTATCTTTAAAAAAATAGAAAATGTGGGGGTGGTGAGTCATTCACAACTTATAATACAATGGTTAAAATTCAAATGTGTCAGTCTAACAGCCATAAAAATCAGTACAGGGAAAAGAGGGATTTTGACGCAGGGAGGAAAAATCATCACGCATAATTCTGTGGCTGCCTTTGAAAGAGATTCTGCTCTGGAATCATAGTGGAGGATTCCAGCGGATTCCATAGACAGCCTGGGGTCAGAATTGAGAGAAGCTGTCTGATGAAAATAATTGGCGTGAACAGCCATGCATCCATGCATCCATTCCTACATCCAATCATTCAACTGTGCAGCAGTTAGCATCGAGTATATGCAATGTCTCAGTGCCTAGCAAGAAACTAGAAAGGACAGTATTCCTGTGCTCAAGGAGTCTCCAGTGCAGTGGGGTAAATAAGCTTGTCATTGGTATATACATGCTACAACCTTAGAATATATTCATTGCTTTGGAAACACAGAATGGTAATTAAGAGAAAGGTAGATAAAAGACAAAATTACTAAATGAGTCTTAGAAAAAGGGTCTTATGAGCTATCTCTGCAAGTTCTCAGGAGAGGATAAACTAGAAAGGTCATATTTCAGGCCAAGGGTATGAAGATATAAAGACGCATGAGCTGTCAGAAACCTGCAGGTGATTCTGGATAATTCAAGCACAGGCCAATTTAGAGAAAGAGGGAAAGGAGAAAAGTATGTGAAGCACATAGAGGCCAAATTGGACTCACTGGATGGCTTCTAGGCAAAGAAACAACACAATTATGTATGTCTTTTAGGTAAAAGTTCTAAATATCTTGGACATTATTGACTAGAGGGGGTTGGAATGGAAAAGGAGGCCAGTACGGAGGGTGTTAAAGTGGATCAGGAGATGCCCACAATCTGAACGAAGTCAGTGGCAGCAATAATGGAAGATACACAAGCTTCAGGAACTTGAATTGCTAGCATTGACTGGCTGCTCTTTTGCAGGAGGTGTGCAGAATGACATCAAGGTTTCCTGTTTGGGTAATTATATAGAGAACAGTGGTGTCAAAGTCAGAGAGATTGAAGGAAGACTATAGTCAGAATGTGCAAGGGGCCAGCTTCCTAAATGAAACACAGTTCATTTGAAAGAACATGAAAAGTAATTGGATTATAATAATTGCAAAGAATTATTCATATCAGTCTCATTTGACACACTAGTCATCTGAAAGTCAACATCTTTCAACCTTCCGGCTGCTTTTTTTTAACTGAAGATTGACAGAGCGGCACAGAAACAGCAGCCGTACACAACAAGGGTGCCATAAACTTTAATGAGCTTTAAAAAAAAAATAGCTAAATAACTGGTAATTCTCTCAACAGCTGGAAGGTTCCCTCCTAATGTTGCTAAGTATTAATAGTCTATTTCTTTGAGTGAATCCAGGGAGCTGAGCAGGGAAGAGATCCTACTCAGATTATCAGTGGGGAATGTTTTCCCTTCTGAAGTCAAAAAGGAGCTAAACAGAAAAGTCAGAAGATACTGGCATCACACCGCAGATCAAGACCCTGTGTAGTGGAATCAGATACCCACAGCCAATGCCTCTCCAGAATTCCAAAGAAAAGGGCCTAGAATCTGAGAGATCTTCAGGAAGTGACCAGAAGACCCACAAACCATCAGATGGTGCTGGGCTGCAGGTCCCAGGCTCTGGAGAGGGCCTTCCGCCTGCATCAGAACATGGCAGGCAGCATGACAGGCCCTCCACGCTGTGTATCTTCCAAGCATTCCTCACACATCTGTCTTACCTGTGTGGTTATCTCCGCAAAATAAATAGAGGAAGAAGCTCCCGTTCATTGAAGGCTTTCTATGTTCACAGACTGATGATATATACTTTATACAGAATACCTCAATCCTCATGACCAACACCTCATAAAGTGAATACTGTAATTTCCCTTCCCATTGCACAGATGAGGTAATCAAAGCTGGGGGGAAAAAAGTGATTTTTCCAAACATCTCACTATGAGGTATAACCAAGATTGACTCAGGGATCTTTCTTTGCTGCCAGAACCAGCTGTCTTAGCCACTGTGCTATCGTGTTTTTGCACCTGTATCATCTCAAGCCCAATTTTTAAGAGTTTGTCAGAAAACTCCTAAAATATGTGTCAACTTGACACAGAAACTGTAATAAATCTAGTTCAATTTTCCTTTTGGGTCCATGACTTGACCGTTTATTAAGCCTACCCAGAGACAACCTACCAATGAGCACGTAATCTCAGGTACAGATTTGGGCTTATGATATTTGAACAAGAAAGATAGATAAATAAATATTATTACTTGGAGTCCTCCAACTCCAAAATATTAAATATTTCTGTAATATTTCCTCAGGGTTTCTCTCAGCATTGATGCTTTTTTTTAAAGCATTCCTCCATTTTTTTTTGCTACTATAATCTATTCTAAATAGAACAATATTCTCAGCCAGTCAAAAATGCTATTTGCTTTTACAGCCAAGGTTTTGCACAATGATACTAAATAATATAAATGATATTTTATCTGATGGCTGTTTTATGCTCTCTGCAGCCTCTAGTGGGACAATACACTGGGGCTTCCCTGTAAATTTTACCAGCTCCCCAATCTGGTGCAGCTATCAAGTTCTCCTTCTAGAAAATTTAAATCTCTGCTTAAAACATTAACTTCTTCTCCATTTAATTTTTTTATTGCTAAGGGTTTACAGCTGACTTTATGGCCCGGGGATGATTAATTTTTAATGCCTTTCTTTCCTTATTCTTTGATCAACTTCCTCCATTTTCAATTTGAATGCAATTGTACCTTTCTAAAAAGCATTTGTCACTTGCTGGTTTGCATATTTCAGGCAACCAGAAATGGCTGGTACTAAGTGGAAGGCAAGCATTCCTGCAGAGAGTAACTGAGAGATGACAGTCACTCTGTGCCTTTCATGTGACTCCTGATGCTAGCAAACTCTCCAGCATCAGTCAGTCTTTCGGCTCTAGGTCTTGGCAGAGAGTGAATCCCCTGAGAGGGTTATGTACTCAATCCTGTCATTGTCATGCATAAGGTAGGAATTAAGTCACATCTTTCAAACTACTGAACCATCATTAGGGAAAACAAATAGGAAAAGCAGACCTCAAAAACCAATTCCTTTCTTTTCCCACCCACCCACCAAAAAGCAGAGAAAAGAAAATGGAGATTTGTTTTGCAAGTCAAAAGTCCCCAGGTATTTTATATTCATACAGCATACAGTCATTTAAAATGATGTAGAACATTTAATGACATGGAAAAATGTTCATATATATTCAGTGGGGGAAAAAAGCAGTTTACAAAACAGTGAATATAGCATAATTAATTTTAAAGGTATATTTATGCCTAAAAGGATTGAGGAAATTTATAATGGCTATCTCTGAAGTTGAGAGAAATAAATGTTTATTCTCATTCTTTGCTTCTCCGTGCTTTTTAAGTCTTCTACGTGACTATACATTGCTTTTGTAATTATAAATGAGATATTTAAAATAGAAGTATCTTGCAGTTAGGCTAATAATTAAAATTAATAATAATTGAAATTAATTAATAACCAGAAACGGTGCTCTTGAAAAAGTAGAAAGACTATGAGAGCTTGAAAGTAAATTAATAATATTATTGATATATTGGGAACACTGATAACAGCCTATTTTCCTCTCTCAAGGCACATACTGTTATCCACATTTCACAAGAACAAAAACCAGGGCTTGGAAAGCATAGGTAAGTTGTGTAAATCAAATCAGGATCAAGGCAGATAAATCCCAGATCCATGTGACTTCAAAATGTTCATCATTGTCACTGTGCCTTACTGCCTTAATTGAAATGAATTTCCACACAAATGGAGCTACCATGTAGACTCAGTTCTTTATAGAGAGAAGTAATGACCCCCAGCCCCAATGCTAAATCAAGAGCATATTTCTAGCCCATTTTTATTCTTGCTTTTTAAAAAATATATGGACATGTGTAAAATAATATATTAATTCTTTCCATTACAATTTATGAGCAAGTTAGGGTTTATGATGCATTTTTCATATCCACTCGTCTCCCTATTTGATTTATTCACTATGTAATGATAATATCAGAAATTATGTGATATATTTAACTACCTGGGCAGAAAAATAAATTAATATATAAATAACAAATTTGAACTTCTGTTCCTGTTTTGTCTCTAAATAAACCAAACCATTTGTATTTATAGAACTGGTTACCAGGTGATATAAAGGGTAAGAAAAATTGTTCCTCTAATAAAACAGTTTCTACCAATATTATAAATTACCAGTGTCATCATTTGCTTGTAATGCTGCCATTAGCTGACATTTAGCCTTTGTCTTGACAATTTTAAAGAAAACCACAAACTCTTCTAAACTGATGTATATTAGATCCTTTATATTCTTAAACTGGGAATTTCTCTTACCACCAGCAATCTTGTTGATGATGCTAAAGTCTCTCAATTTCTACTGAACTAACAGCTATCATATACCAGCTTTTGCTAGCTCTTACAATAATGTCTGAATGTTTTACATATACAGATGACTCTGTAATCAACTAAGGCACAGGGATCATTTGTCGACACACCACCATTGATTAGGTCAAGTGTGTCTTCCAACACTGGAGACTTGGGACTGTCAGTGGTTGACTCTTGACCATGTTACCCTTGTTTTAAATAACTTATATTTGCTCATCTGTAAAATGGAAGTTGTGATAGTTAGTAGAATACTAAAATCAGTTATTAGACATGATGCCCAGCACAGAAGCCCAAGAAAGCATTATCCCTCCCTTTTATTAAAATGAATCTTGTTGAGTGTTCGTGGACTTTCAAAGATCAGATTCATCAAATGAAAATACAATTCATTCCCCCAGAGGGGGTAACCCCACAGCCTCCCTCTTTTCTCAGAAGTACCCAATGGACAGGGAAGCTAACAGCTTCTGGACTTCACTGCAATGTCCTCCATTTCTTTAACCCCCCACCCTTCCCATTCTCCCTGCCTGTCCAAGGCTCTCAGATCCCACAGCCCCCAGATGGTGCAGTGTATATTAGCAAAATCACAAGGGTGAACCCAGGTTTGGGCACCTTCTGCTGTAGTGGATCATATTCACCTAAGTCTGACCCAAGTGGCATTATCTTATCAGAGTGTCAGTGTGTGCCACTGTGAATTTTCTATCCCCTGTTGAGGTATGAGCCATGGTGCCATCTACCATGTTCTGAGGCAGTCAGAAGGCTCTGCCCAGAGCTAAGCAAATGTCACAGTCATGCTCTTCAACTTCTGGAACTGTAAGCTAAATGAATCTCTTTTCATTACAAAGTACTAAGTCTCAGATATTTCTTACAGTAACAGAAAATGAAGTAGGCTGTGGAAGGAGGGTATCAAAGGAGGGATTCTAAGAATGGGATGATTTCTAAACTTCTCTTGACCCTCCTACAGTGCGTGCCAACTACCTCTTACAGGAACATTTGATATTGCCTCCCAATTCTCCCATCATCTCTTTTGATTCCCCAGTCCACCAAGAGAGTACTCAGACACACTATACCATTCTTCCATTGATCAAATATAAATTGAGTACCTATTGTGTCCCTGGCATTGTAGTTGGCAAGGCGTAAGAGTCATAATTAAAGCAGCTTGCATCCATGTTCCTCCCAACCTACATTCCTACCACCCTGAATTTCCCTCAGACATTGCTCCTTTATAAGTTATTCCTGTTGCATGTAATGTTTTTCTACCTCTCCTCCACTTCTTTTCTACTTTTTGAAAGCAGAGTCTCAATTCAAGACCGAGGTTAAATCTGTTTTCCTTGGGCAGCATTTCCCAGGCCCCTCGGATTTAGCTAATACTCTGAGGCAACTCCCAACTCTCACTTAGTTCCATTTTAACTCTTGTGACTTTGTCTCCCCCTACAGGATAGAAACAGCATGTTTTCACTTCCAAATGCTGGGTCCTTAACACAAGGGTCCACAGACTTCTTTCTGTATAAGACCAGATAGTGCATCTTGAGCTTGGAGGTCACAGGGGCTCTGTTGAAAATACGATACTCTGCCACTATAGTGTAAAAGCAGCTAAAAGTAATAGTAAATGAGTGGATATAGCTGTGTGGCCATTAAAAGTTTAATTAATGGGCCAACCCCAGGACCCTAAAAAAAAAATATGCCGCACACAGTAGATGTAGGTGGTTACCTACTGAAGCTGATTCCTCTACCTTTTTTTCTGAGAGAGGTGTCATCCAGGTTTGTTGATTGATAGAGCTTTTATCTTTCCCTCATACTGACTGCTACATTAAATTTGAAGTGTGATAGAATGGGGTGCAGATTTGCATGTGAATAGCAAGGCCACTGGGAGGTAAAGTATCAAGATTTTTACTTCTTTTCTCTATAATTAAAAGGTATTGAAACAGCAAAACGTAAGAGAGCACAGAACACATAGGGGAAGATCTAAGGTGTCCCTTATCAAGGCCTAATGACAGGAAAGATCTAAAAAGTACCCTGAGATTAAAAAAAAAAAATCATCCTAAGTGTAAAGGAAGACATTTGTTTCTGGATTTGCCAAAAAAGCTAACTCCAGAATATCTCCAAAATCTGTATTTGACCAATGTGTATTTGTAACCTCCAGGTAATAAGTTGAGCTATTTGGAAAATCTGCCTAAACAAAATGCTCTTTTATTTAGTCAACTTTAGCTTAAGATATTTGCACCTAAGCGTTACTGAGGATGTTTTTTTGTGTTTTTGTTTTTGTTTTTTGTTTTTGTTTTTACTAGATATCAATTACATTCATAGTAGAGAACAAGCCTTTGGACAGATAGACGGAACCTGGACTAACTACCTGGATTCAGTTAGCATCCCAAGTTCTGATAGCCATCATGAGAAGATCACCCTAGGAGAAAAGGATCACATTTCCTATTGCTTCCTCTAAACAAATAGGATAGTGAATATTACCTATTGATGCATCTCTTCCAAATGACATGTATTTGTCTTAACAAATAATATTGCAGGCTCCCCCTAAACAAATCCATCAGCAACTTTTTTATAATCAGGTCAGTGATAGATGGAGTACATGAATCATGCACAAAAACTGTCAGAAACAGAATTCCAAACTTTTGGCTTAAAGAGGCTCTAAATCACATGCCCCTGAGAGTTTTCTCTGGCTTGACTTCTGCTCATACCTTGCATGATTTTGTGCACCGTGATGTGGGAGGCATGGCAATCTGGCTACATGAGAGTTGACACAAGCTAACGGCTTTTTAGAAATTTCTTTTTCACCCCTGATGAACACAAGTTCACAGTCTACGGGCCCCTACAACCCAAATATCACTACGGTAATGCTTTTGGCATAGCATTCAATATCTTTCTCCAAAACTGTCAAGACCAAAGCAGTGACAGCGTTACATTTCATTACAGTGCGTCTGTCAAGTATAACCCAATTGTTTTGCTCAGTGGCCATTAAATCTGTCAGACAATCTTCACAGGTTTCTCTGAGCCACCCTACCCCTTCCCTCCTCCAACCTGCAACACCACACACACACACAAAAAAAAAAAAAACCCACAGCAAGCTCTGTCACAGGGAATCATATAAATATTAAAAAGACAGAAGGGATGATCAGAATAGACATTTGATATTATGGGATTTGTAAATCAATTTAGGAGCTGTGTGATATATGCTATAGGAATCAAGAGGCAATAACCATTTTATGGGGGAAGATCATAAACCTGTCAAATTCTCTACCCTGTGAGCATAAGAGACTGTTCTAGTGCCAAAAAGTGATGCTGTCACAGACCTCATACAAAAAAAAGCTAACGCATTTCTAATTGTACTGTCTTTTTAATACCCCCCCATCCAAAAGAGAATTTCATTTTTTCTGACATTTTCGATATGGTCACAAACACAGCTGGGTAGAAAGAAGTAACTTTTCCTCCATGGGCCAACAAAGAATCATGCCACAGATTTGACTATTTGGTATCCCAGAATACCAAATTCCTGAAGCCAGCATTTCCAGATTCCACAGCATGTGTTTTTAATCACTGGTCTCTATATTCCCATTAGAGGGTCTTTGGCATACTTTCTGAATAACCTTCTGCTTTTCCAGAGAGCCATGCGAAACGCTATTCTGTGACACGGCAGTACAAGAGCTCTGGAGATGCCGTGAAAACATACAGAATAAATGTCTCATTGCATAAAGAGTGCTGGCAGGACAAGAGTCTCTTCTGTGGTGGAATTGTGCTTCATGGACAGAATGCTGTCGGCTTTTGGCTATCCTTCCCAACCACACTTGTCTTTTGACAGATTCTGGGCCTATCTGGGGTATTCATCAGGGTTCTCTTAGAGGAACAGAATCAACCAGAGGTATGATTATAAAAAGGGGATTTATTAGATTGGCTCATACAACCAGAAGCTGGATAGTCGACAATGGCCATCTACAGGCTGGAGAGCTGGAGGAAACAGTAGCGATGCAGTCCAAGAGGCTGAAGCCTCAAAACAAGAGGGATCAACAGCTTTACCCCAGTCCAAGACCAAAGGCTTCTGGAAACTTCCAGGAGAATCACTGGCAGAGTTCACTTTGGAAGAGTGAAGGAGTGAGAGTCTGATATCCTCAGGAATCACAGCAGCAATCAAGAACCCATTGGAGAAGAATCAAGCTGCATCTGCTGCTGCTTCCTTGTTCTTCCAAGTTTTATTCCATCCAAGCCATCATCCTATTGGACAGTGCTGCCCATGCTTAGGGAGGGTCTCCACTTCTGTTCCCTATCCCACATGCCAATCATTCCTAGACACACCCTCATTGGCACACCCAGAAGCATCTTAATCTTTGACATCTCTTAATCCAATCAAGTTTATGATTCAAGTTGACCATTATAAAGGGTAAGCATATACATGAGACTCAGACATTCATATAAGCTATTTGATCTTGGGCAAGTCACAGCATCACCCAGAGAACTCATCCAAACAACTGGGATACTAGTACCTGCCACTCCATCTAACAAGAAGTGGGTAATGCAAAAACAGACTTAACTGCATTTTTAACTATAGAAATAAAGCATAATAATGCATCAGGTAGAATAAGGACTCTGGAACCAAAACCACTTGGGTTAGACTCCTGGCTCACTTTTGGGTAACCAGGGATAATATATTTCATCTCTCTAAGCTTCAGTACAAGGAGATAATAATAATTATCTCATAGGGTTCTTGCAAGTAAATATTCTCCTTACTGCATAGTAAACACATATTACATAATACATGAATATATATATATTTAAAGTGGGGTTGAAGAATAAAGTAGATTTAAAATGTGGGTTCAAACCCTCATATTTAACCAGAAGTCTTTGTTACTCCTTTTCTAAGTTTGCCTTCATGATTTACTCATTTCTGGTTGGTAAAAAGGGACCATTGTTCTCTCCTTTATCGAGGATATGATCACTACCCCATAAGATGCCTGTTTTACTCAGCTTTGCATTGCTGTGACAAAAGATCTGACAAGAACAACTTAAGAAGAAGAAAAGTTTATTTTGATTCATAGTTTCAGAGGTCTCAGTCCATGATTGGCCAACTCCAATGCTCTTGGCCTGAGGTGAGGCGAACATCATGGCAGAAGGGTGTGGCAGGGGATAGAAGTTCAGGAAAGGACAACTAGGAAGCAGAGAGAGAACTTCACTCACTAGGGACAAAATATAAAATCCAAAGCCACACTACAGTGACCCACTTCTTCCAGCTATACCCTACCTTCCTTCCTATAATTACCACCCAAGTAATCCACATCAGTGGATTAATCCACTGATTAGGTTAAAGTTCTCATAATTTCATTTCTGAACATTCTTGCATTGTCTCACAAATGAGCTTTTGGGGGGACACCTTGTAACTAAACCATGATATTGAATTATTTTTAAAGGTATTAATTCATTGCGTCCCTAACAACTGTGCAAAAATTAAGCCCTGTTTTGGACCAAAAGAAGAGAAAAGATGAAGAGAGCTGAAATACCAAGGGTTGTTTTTTTTTAAGTTGTAGATGGACACAATGCCTTTATTTTGTTTATTTTTTTTATATGGTGCTAGGGATCAAACACAGAGCTTCATAGATGGTAGGCAAGCACTCTACCACTGAGCGACAATCCCAGGCCCCCAAGGTTCTTAACATATTGAGATAATTCATTTTCTTGTTTAGCTCAAAAAGATTGCACCATAACCTAAAAAATTCTAAAATGTATAAAGGGTGGTAACAGACTCATTATTCTTCCCCTGTAGAAGAATAATGTAGACATTTGCTCCAAGCCTTCTCTTCACCTATTCTCCAAAAAAGAAGTCAAGTTCAAACCAGTGACCAAACAAGGGCTTTGTGCATTCCTGTTCATGGACTAGGAACATCTAGGAACACCTCCCAGAGAAAAGAGTTCCCCACCAAACTGATGCTGTCACCCAGAGGGAGGCAGCATTGAACCTGGTCTTTCATTTGAAGGAGGCCACAGAACCAACGGGCAGACAGGAATAGGGCTTCCCATTTTCTTTGAAGATGTCAAATAGATCTAAAGAGCCTCAAATGGCATGGCTCAAGGGCTATTCAAAGTTTCCAGAGGGCTAGCCATTTTATACCACTATATACAGGAAATATCTCATTAGGGAAACCTACAATCAACTTGAGTGGATAATTCATCTTTGGACTCAATCATCCTGACAGTTATATTGGTTATTTTTTAATCAATTTCCCTATCACATCCACAATGAGTTACAGCCAGTGCAGTAGTTAATGACAGGGACAGTGCTTATTCAGCAGCTGGCACCTGCATCCTCTGGAAGGCTTCTTCAGTGCCACTCTGAGAAAACACATTGTCACTATTCCCATTTTACAGATAGACAGTGACTGCAAGCAATTAATTAGGCTTACTTACCTGATTTTTTTACCCATTCTGGCTTAGTTTGTTTGAGATCTAATCAAGTGACCTGAGATTCACCTAATCTCTTTTAATCTATTTAGTCATCAGTTATATTGAGAGCTTGTAGTTAATAAACTCTAATATAATTTCCAAAAAAAAATGTTATTAATTTTATGACTCTTTCCAAGAAGATAACTCTGAAAAGTTCCAGATGCAAATCCAAGTGGGCAATAAACACAGAAACACAGTCAAGACCAGCAATGTTCAATCAAAACTTCCTCCAATAGTGAGATGCTCTATGATTCATTGTCCAATACACATCCATGTTTAGCAGGCACTTGAAATATAGCTAGTGATACTAAAAAAAACCAGAATTTTAAATTGTATTTAATTTTAACTCATGTAAATTCAAATTTAAATACCTACATGTTCCTTTTGGCTACAGTATTAAACAGGATGTAAGTCTATCAGAGATTGACAAGATAGAAGAAGAAAAATCTGGAATTTCCAGGCTATACGGGTCTGCTTTTCTGTAGCTTAGCTACAGTTTGAAATTGTTCATATCAGAAGCCCTGGACTAGCTAGACATAGTCCTCCTGGTCCATTTTAGGTAAGACCATAGTTTTAGCAAGAAGAAATCTCCTTTTAGGTAAAGAGTTCCATCCATACAGAGTTACCATATAATTTACATCAAAGTTGTGACACTTTGGACCATGAACAGGGTCAACAATGATTATGCCAGGGAAACAAAGCATATACAGAGTCATCCCAGACAACAGATCATCACAGAATCATCTCAACTCAGGAGATCTCAGTACATGTTCATTCTATTACAGACATGATGGAGGGCAGCAAAGAACCATTTCAGACAGAGTAAGGAAGCCTGTCTGAGGGAGACCTTTCAATGAAGAATTTTATGTAAAGCAACCAAACTAGCAGGACCATGGAAAAGAACTTTCGTGGCAGAGGAAGCAGCAAATTCTCTGGCATTCGGGATCCTACGAGGCTAACTGAGGGTTCATGATATTAACCTGTGCTCTATGAAGTAATTTACAAATGGCAGCCCAAGAGACTATAAAAGTGCCTTTTAAAAATGAAGACTCTTAGGTCCCACCTTGGACCTAATAATCAAAATCACTAGAGGTGAAATTTAATAAGTGAATTATTCTGTAATTCTTACAAATGAAGCAAAACAGAGATAAAGACAGTGTTTAGAGATCATATCCAATGGTATTCGGGCACTATTGTTTCCCAATTGTATTGATGATGTCATCTGCGAACTGTCCCGGACAAATGTCATTCTTCAGCTTCATGAGTGAGTGCTCATGCTCAAAAATGCTCTCCCAAACAAATGAGCAACAGCAAAGCTCAATGTGACTGCTGTCGTCCCTGATGTTTCCAGATCCTCCTGTCTTCTGCCTCCTGAAGGAACCATGAGGTGCTGCAAAATCAAAACGGTCTCGCCCCTGTAGGATGCTCTGGTATATACCAAGGAATGGGATAACTGGGTCAAATGGGCATTCCAAGTCCTTCCCTATGTTCCTAAGCTTGGGGGAGAGAAAAAAAAAAGACTAAAATAGGAAAATCAAAAAATACTTCAGATAGAGGTAAATAATGTGGAGAAATTGAAACGCCCTGAGGGGACATTAGGATGTAAGATACATGAAGGCAAGAATTGCTGTTTGTCTATTGCTTTGTCCCCATTGCCAACAACAGTGCCAGAAACCAGACACTCAATAAATATTGACGGATGTGCAGGAAAGAACTAGTTTAGATAGCATGAGGAGGCCTGTCTGAAGACCTTTCAAAGAAGAGTTATATGCAAAGGATCCAAGCTAAGAAGACCATGACAAATGACTTTCTTGGCAAGAGGAAATGTCAGATACAAAGGCCCTGAGGTTAGAGCAAGTTTTTCCTGTTCAGTAAGCAGAACAAAGTCCTGTGGTTCCACATGGTGACCCAGGGGAGAAGGATTCTGGGTGAGGTTATTGAGATAGGCCAGACCTAGAAAACATGAGACCTTAAGGACACACCAGTGTTTTCAAAGCAGGGAGTCAGAGGGTCTGGGTTTGTCATGTACATGGTCACTTCAACTGCCTGATAGTGAACAAACTGTGGGAGCATGATATAAGGCTAGGAAAACTACTTAGACGGTTGTTAGAGGACTGTAGGGGAGAGATTATAGCAATCTGGAGGTCCATGGTCTCAGGCACAAGGCCTCTTATCTCATAGAGTAGAATTATGACAACAAGGCCTGAAAACCCTTACCCATGGGCAATACCCCTGTTCTCCCTCTTTGGCTATCTCATAGAAATGGAGTTTTGGTCATTAACTCCAACGATTTTGGTTATTAAAGTACCAGTTGTTAGAAAAGTGCCAGAGAGCAGCAAGAAAGGCTGGTTTGGTTATAATCCCCAGGACAGAGATGTTGGGATGGTTTAGATGGGATCCAGAAAGTAGCACTGAGATCAAGAGGAGAAGGTGCCCGAGACCATGGTCAACACTGGGAACCAGGAATCCATAACTAAGGAAAAGAATTCTGGGAAATGCTGAGTCATCTCCTCATGGCTTTTCACAGATGGAATAACTACTTCCTGGGACATCCAGCTTCTGTCCCATTCCTCGGGGTCACCCAGAGCACCTGGCTGACCTCTGCCCCAGCAACCAAACAAATGGGGGAGAATTCAAGTGTTTTCTATCAGTACCAAATTATTCATAGAACACTGTACCTCTGTTTTCACATTGCTCATGTCCTCACAGAATAGTGTTTAAAGGCACCCTTCTTCCAACAGAAATAAATAAAATTGGATACTGCCGGTATGTCACCTTCACATATAAAAAGGACTCGGCTGATATTTGAAGGATGTTCCTACTGATTGCCTATTGTCGTAGCAGGAGATTAGAGGGGAGAGAGAGCTTGGCTTCTGATTGTTACACCCATGACAAGGAGGGCCTTCAGTCACATCTCATTAATTTACTGTGGAGCAGAATGTCACATTGACATTTCAAATTATCCTGTTTCTTTGTTCACAGGATTATTTTAAGCTTAAACTCATTGAGTGTCTAGCTTGGCTATTTATACGAACTATGACTCTAATCTTCTGATGTCTTGACCTGCACACAAGACCAGATTTTACTATTTATAAAAATGATTAACTGTTTTGTCTTTGGGGTCAAACAGACGTAAGCTGGAAATTTTTTTTTTTTTTTGCTCTATTTCCTAACCGGGTCTCCTTGGGCAAGTGATTTATCCTCTCTGGGCTTTAGCTTCCTCATTTGTGACAAGAAAAATAATATCTACCTTATGTGCTTCTTATGAACATCAAGTGAAATAGTGTATAAGAAGGCCCTTAAAATTATCCAAGAAAACAACTTGTAGTGAAATTAGAACAATACGAATGGCTAATGCTGTTAGCATTCCCTTGTTGCAGGGCCTTTATCTAAATAAAGTTAAATATATTTACTAACTTAATCATCGCAGCAACTCCACATTACACACTAAATTTATTTTCTTTATTTTACAGCAAACTGGGTGCTCATAGGTCAGATTATTTGCAGCAATAAAGCCCAGACAATCTGACTTCAGAACCGTGCAGATACACTCTTGCTGTTCTGCATCCATGTAGACTTCTTGACATAAGCAGCTACACACATTTAGAGATCCAGGTCAGACGTCACCCTGAAATCTAAGCCACATGCCCAACACCCAGCCCCATCCTCATAGTTTCCCCCTCAATGTCAACCAACTCAGATTGGACAGGTCAGTGTCAGAGTTCCCCATTCTTCCTCTGAAACCTGTGCAAGCCACTGTCTTCCCCACAGTTTACATCAGAGCCATCCTTCTGGAAGCTACCATTCACTCTCCATGCCTCTCTGTCCCTTAAACCACACACCTACCCCATCAATGGGTAGCTGTTGGCTCTACCTTCAAAATAAATCCAGAACTCAACCACATCTTACCACCTACCTCCTCCATACCGCCAGGCCCAAGTCACCAACATCTCATGCAGACTCATTATGATAACTTCCCAATAGACCACCAAAATGTGCCCTCCTGTCCTTTCATTCAACACTCAACATCTCAAGACCTTCAACACTTCCAACAGCTCTTCCTTCTACAGAAGATAAAAGTTAAAAAAAAAAAATACAATGGTATACAAGACTCTATGTAAGGCTTCAGCTGTATCATCTCTGACCTAATTTCCTACTCTTATCACCATCTCTCACCCTCTTCCAGCCACACTAGAACCTTCATTTGTGAAACACAACAGGAACATGCTACCTCAGGGTCTTTGCATAGACTGTTCCCTCATCCATGAACACCATCTTGCCCAATATTGACGTGGTACCCTCTTACACCTCCTGTTCTCTACTCACCAAGCCCATCACAGACATCCTACTCTGATCCTATTCCTGCCCCTTGTTCTATTTTTCTACATAGCTTTTATCACTATCTAACATGTGGTATATTTTCTTATTTGTTTCCTATCTGTCTTCCTCTCTAGAATGTAAACTCCATAGAGGCAAAGACTTCTGACTCCTTTGCTCATTTCTCTACCACACCATGCCTAGACCATGACTGGCACATAGATGATGTTCACTGTACATGTGATCCATGAATGAGGAATAATTCCCCCCCCCATTAGGATCCAAATGACATAAAGTCACATGCCAGATCTAATACAATGAGCCTCATAAGGATCTCTTCATCCAAAGTCTCACCTGAGTGTTTTTACATCTTATCTCAGGTTCAATCTTAGAGACCCATTTCTCTGGGGCCGGCCTTATTAATCATCAAATTCTCATAAGAAAGAAGATAATAATAAACTATCACCAGTTAATACAAATCAGTGTGTGAAATCTTCCCCCCTTTGTGAATTACGGAGAACACCTTCACATAGAAGTGAAGGAGAAGAAGACAGCAAGGGGGAACAGAAGGGCCAAGGGGTGAATTCCCCTCATGGGAAGGTGCTGACATGGGCCGCTGGGATGCACACAGGAGGGAGGCAGAAGCACCAGCCGTGGGAAGGAGCATGTTAAAGGAGGCAGGAGTCTCTTTCCAGAATATTTGCTTTGGGCTGGTCCAGGATCTTCAAGGAGAGATTTTAAGCTCCTGGTAAACCACACACCTACCCCATCAATGAAGTGTCTCAGGCCTACGCAACCACTCTGGATTATTTGGTTCCCATTACTTTACTCTTTACTGCAAACTTAAAGAGAAATATTCCATCTTTCTCCTGCAAGCTACTAACACCTGCCTCACCTCTCAAGGTTTCTCTACCACCCACCACTGGAAATCATGCGGAAGGTCATGTCCTCAACCCTCCATGACAACCCTCCACTGTAGAGTCAGAGTTTGTAGCACATATTAGAGCCATTTATAGAGTTTTGACGATGGAAAGGGGATTATTTGTTCACTAGTCCTTGGGAGGAACCAAGGACTATGAGAATTCCCCAGGGGTTTGGAAGGTGCTGCCAGAGTTGGAAACAGCTGGGATAGAACTGGCTGAGTCCACTCGGGTCTGGCCCCAGATCTTGAGGCCCATGACACTGGTGAAATCACTTTATCTTTCTAGGTAGGATACTTGATCAGAAAAATAACCACTCTTATTTCTTAGGATTATTGTAGGAATTAAATAAGAAAATTCTATAGAAGTATTTTGAGCTATTAGGTACAGAGAATTTAAAGAACACTTGTATGAAAAAAACATAGAGCAACCCAGCCATTTCTCCAACAGACACGACTACACAGAGAAATGGTCCCCACACTGAGGCACAGCAGGCAGAGCCTTGCAAAATTCCCCGTGAGTATCAACAGTATGGGCCTTTTGATCACCAATCTATATTCACTATGTAAATCAGAAAATACTGATAATACCATTTTATCCAATACTATCTAAATGAGATAGTAACAGAAAAACCAAAAAGAAATAAAAATGACCTATAATTCAACCATTCTTGGATTGCCATCAGTGACATTTTCCCAAAAGTCAATGCATAACAGAAATATGCAAGACATAGGTCTACCATATTGTTCTACAATCTCCTTTGCTCACTTAGTACAACACAAATCAATATCAATGAATTCAGCTCTTTACATCATTGTCCTAAAGACTTCATAGTAACCAATGGCTGAGAATCTACCACAGAGGACTATTTCCAGTTTCCTCCCTTATGAATAATTCAACAGTATGCCCATACATGTGGGTCAGTCTTCACTTGTTCAGAACATTGTATTCCTAGAATAAGTTTCAAATAATAAAACTTCTTTGCTATAATGTTAAAAATGTAAGCATTCTTTACTATAAAAATTCAGATTTTTAAAAAATTCAAATATATGGCATTGCTCCCTGAAATTCATGTTCTCTCCTTCTTCCAGGGCATGGGGTCAAACCAGATCCCCCACCTCTCTTGAAGGTGAGTGAGACCATAGACTAAGTTTTAGTGTGAGCTATAGGGGTAGATGTGTGCCAGCCTTAGCTGGTAAAGCTCTCCTGCAATGCCCCTTTGTCCCTCGCCTCCTTTACTCTTGGAGAACCGTATCTAGAGTCCTTTTGGAAGCTCCATGTTAAAGATGGAAAAGCCCCCATCTGTCTACATCCCTGAATGATCATAACAGGCAGAACTGAACCCTAGAACAAACTTAGATTACTTACTCAAGAAAAAAGAAACTTCCACTGTGTTTATATATATAATGCATCATTCAGAGTTTACATGTAACAGCAATCAGCCCTCCTTAATTATACAGAAAGATATATCTTAATAAAATTCTAATATATATGGCAACGTCTTAGTGGCCAAGAAGTATGTGGTAGAAAACCCTAAGCGGGAACTCTAAATAAGAAGACCTATGACAAAAAGTGCCAAAGCATTTGGTAAAACTTGAGTCTTGGGAAACAGAGAAAGTACCTTCCATGCATGTACCTTCAGGGAGGGAGGCAGGAAAGATCTCTTAGTACATTGACTACTATTTGTTGCATTAAGAAAAGAATTGATAAGAAAGAAATGAATTCAAGAAAGAATTGGCTGACTTGCAAGCAGAAATGAAAGAGAATAAAGAAAGACCAGGAATTCAGGCTTTGCAGAACTGAAAAAAATTTAACTGCTAATGAATCATAAGTAATAGGAAATGAGATTAAAAATATACCTTGAAGCCTCCATCAATTTTTATTAGCTAAACGACAGAGCGCCATATTAAGTATATTTCCTTTCCACCCAAGATTTTGGTTTCACGTGGCTGACAGAGCGCCATTAGGGTGCAAGAGAAAGGCACTGAGTTAGCTAAGGAGGGAAGCAGGTAGGGCCTGCATCTGTGTCTTAGGAAAGGATTTGGGTATAGTTACTCACACACAGAACCCACGGGAAACAAAGAGATCAGAAGGCAGTGAAGTATTGGAGACAATGATCCTGCCGAAGAAACCTGTACCTAAACGAAAACAGCTTTGGCTATTCACACCTTGAAAGAACACTTAGGTCACACACTTAGGTGGCCCCAGTTCTCATTCCACCCAGGAACAAGGAAAGTACAATGGGGCGGGGACTGGGGTCACTCAGTAGACAATGGAGCTCCTTCCAGAGTGCAGAATGAGGACTTATTCAAGGAACTTTCCCTGTGCCAGGGAAGAGGGCCTTCATAACGTCTGACCAGCAGGTTTCCTTCTTTGCTATGATCCAGGAATGTCTGTGTCACTCCCTTCTCCCCCTTCCTGAATGAGAGTCTTGTCCTGTTCAACCATGAAGAAAAAGAGACAGAGAGAGGTGTGTGTGTGTGTGTGTGTGTGTGTGTGTGTGTGTGCGCGCGCGCATTTTGCCAGTGTAGGAGGGAAGGGGGAGAGATAACCTGTATTTTAACACACAGTTTGTTAGATCTTTAGGAGCTCCATCTGGATATTATTGAGAAGACTGTGCTTCACCCAGGACTCTTGCCTTTGAACTTGAATCCCATATGTTTGGATGGAACTCTGCACCCTGAACCGTAAGAAAGAGGGCAAGTGTGTCCTCTATGTGGGCGGAAGTGTTTGGTGATCAGAAAACCGGACTATGGTAGAAAATTCTGGATGTCACCAAAATCATTGTTCTATTCTTCTCTCAGGAACATAACTATCTTCTATTTCCTGCCTCCCTTGTGATCAGACATGGTCAGATGTTTGAGTTCTAGTGAATTGGAAATATAAGTGCCATTCACAGGTCTGGCCCATTACACACACACACACACACACACAGACATTCATATTATAAACTTCTAATGAATAACTTTCTATGCTCATCTCCCTTCAGCCACCTAGATATGTGTCAATGCCTTTGGACATGTGACATGGGTACCCAGAGTGGCCTTGCAAATTGTATATTGAAGACTGATTTCTGAGTGGCTATGAGTAAAGTTGAGCTCCTTTCTTACCTTTCCAAGCTTCCAAGCCCTTCCCTGGCTGGGTTACACTAAGATAACTTGTCTATCTTCTTTGAACCATCAACTTTATTAGGGTTTATTTATTATAGAAAATAGCCTATTCTGACTAATGTAAGTATATCAATTATGAAAATGAAAGTTCATCTATTCTACAAATCAATCACAGTCCTTGAGTGATCCATCAATTACCAATACCCCTATATACCCTTCTGATTTTTTTGCATTGGTATGTATACATGCATTTATTATAAAATTGGGGGAATCGCACTATACACATAGTTTGAGAGACTTTTTAAAGAGTTTATCAATTTTATAAGACATGTATTAATATAGTCACACAGTACTCTATGGCTTGACTAAAATAATAATTATGCTTTCGGAGCTAATGAAAACTTTGTGACAAATCTGTAAAACGATTTATTCTTTCCAAAAAGCACTTTGCTTGAAACTTTGCAAGTGAAATATACAGAGACGAGACTATTTAACACCACCCAGAAATATGTAGAAATAACAGCTTCTATCCCAGTGCCCGAAAGTAAATGCAACAGCAAAAGTCTACATGTGATTATAGGGAAGAGAATGCGCTCCATCTGGCCCTCTCGCATTTGCCTTCTGAATGTGTGTGTTACCAGTAAGCCTGGAATCTCAATATAGACTAAAGCAGCCACACTCTGCATTTAGCACTGACTTAAAAGTACAGGTGCCTGCGAGCAATTGATATGTTGCCCAGTGTTTTTCTTAGTTGATCATCCTTCTTATTTATAGATATTTTCAGACTTTCCTTACAAAAACATTGAACACAGAAGCTAGTACATGGTAAACTTGCTCAATCAATTATTGTCTCAGAAGATACTGCTTGCCCTGGAATTCTTAGAATAATGTCACATTACCATTGACATCTCTAACTGAACTTAAGAACATTTGGATATCATCTTCCAGTTCTTAAAGGTTGAATCTGTTTTTGCTCAATTGCTGTTATAAACTTTCCCATAAGATCACTGACTGCAGAGAGGACAGTCTCCCACTTGCCTCTACCTGGTCAGTCCATCTCAGAACCTGTGCACCGGTTTGAGTAGAATGCCCCCTTTTTCTGTGTTCCCAGAACATTCTGGCTCTTCTATCCACTAAATCAAATTCATTTTTATCATCATCACATATATGAGAAACTTAAGTGCCAGACATTGTGCTAAGCACTTTATGTGCATTATCATCTCATTCAAATCAAGAATCTATAGTGAGGAAACCGAGGCTTGGTGGAGAATCAAAGCCAAAATTCTAATCCAGATAATCCAATCCAAAAGACCCTATTTTGAAATGTCAGCAATAATTTTTGCCTATTTCTCTTCCCTTCTTCAAAAAATATTTTTTGATCGTTTATTATCATTTATATATTTTTTTTAACCAGGCTTACTTTCACAGTACATTAGGAGCCATTTGAAATAAAAGACTATCTTTTTTGCATTTATCATTTCAAATGCTTAATACCATACCTGAAAGATAGCTGCTGCTCGGTAAATTTGTCATACAACACCAAAGACAGAGACACAGCCTGTGTTTTTCACTGCTGGCACAAACAGGAGACAGGAAACGTCCCTCTGAAACAAAAGGGAATGGGCTGACATTTCCCTGCCATCAAAGAGAGGCTGGACATCTACAGGTTAATATTCCCGACCTTTTAAAATATAGAACTAGAAGTGCAATGTTAAAACTGTAACTCTGCTTATTATAGAGTATTCATCATTCAAATATGTTGGTCTTGAATAATTCTGGTTTATGTTTTTTGAATCCTTTAGTGATCCAGAGAAAATAGAGAACATTTGGGATTCAGATTGAGATAGGAAAATTCGTGGAACAAGTGGGGCTTTGGGTGAATGTTGAACAATGGGTAGAATCTGGATCAATGCCCCAAATTTGGTACTTTTCAAGCTAGGAGAACAATAGAGTCCATGAGAGGAGGAGTGATTTGGACATCATGGAAGTTAGTGCGGAATGGAGATCTCTAAAAGTGGAATTTAAGGAGATAATCATGAGAGTGATGAAGACAGATGGCAGACAATAGAGAGAGAAAAAGATGGTAGAATACAGACAGCCAATTGATAGATGGCTAGAAAGAAAAATTCAGTTCTGACCTTAAAAGAGACTTATAAAGAGAAATTTAAAAGTCGTTAAGTTTTGGTTTATGAACATAAGAAATACATAGCAAAAAAATAAAAGGGTATTTTTTTTAAATATATTGGCTTGGCAATTGTTTGCAAGATAGATTTCCAAGAAGAGTTCCATTCTAATGTCAGAGTCTTTTCTCTTTTGTGAGCTGGGAATAGGCCATCTAAAAAGGATCCCAATCCAAGGGAAAGAACCAATGGAGAAATTGTCCACCTGAATTAGTTTGCAATCACAGGGACACTCTCCACACAAAAGAGCCTTTTGACCTTGTTCCTTGGCCAAGAACCAAAGCCCTCTGAGAAGGCTCCCCTTTCCCTTAAGCAATCTGTCCACCATGGATCAATGTTAGGGTCTGTAAACAAGTCAGGATGGCGCCTGGCATTTTGCCAGAGGGAGTGGTTTGTGAAGTAACGCCAGCGAGCCATTAAGTGTGGAGATTCCTTATTGGTTGACTGCTGTATCTAGTTTATGTTAATTAAGATAAGCTGTGTGGAATGTATATATACCCCTCCTGTCCTACAATAAACGGCTCCTACTCCTGCTGTATCAATGTACACAAGTTGCTCGTCACCCCCCGGTTATTTTGCTGCAGCCGGACTGCGGCAGATCAAACCCCTGACTGTCTTCTTTTTCCAACCACCCATCTCTTCACTCCCACACCTAAAAGCATTTCCCAGGAACTTTCTCTAGGATGGTCTTAAGCAATGGGGCTCCTCACCCCATTCCGCTAAGGGAAGACCATCAACAGCACAGTGCACACAGCCGTGCTCATGCATGTCCCAAACCATAATGGTTATCACTGTGACTGTAGGTTTTCTAGTGGTTCACGCCTTCCTATAGAAGGAAGACAAGACTCTCGGTTTGGCTTCCCAGACCCTGGTGAAGTTGACATCCACTCTCTGGCTCAGTCCTCCCTCACCAGCAGAACTTCACCTCCAAGACTCGCCTCTCCAGCCAGGCCAGTCAGCTGCCTACCTTTTGTTCCCCAGCCCGCTCTGAATTTAATCCTAATGTCCTGACCCCTGCTCTCTTCTCCTTCCTCTGCAATCCAGTTTTCTCCAACTTCCTGGATGCAAAATAACCTCCACTTCCTCAAATTCCTAAGGAAATTATTGAGTTTACTGATTTTTTTTAATTTTTATATTATTCCTTAACTACCTTCTGTGAGTGTGTCCTTTCCTATCAATTATATCCCATGTGGCAAAGACCTTGTAGAAACCTTTTATATCCTTCACAGTCCCAAGCACCTAATAGGTGCTCAACAAATACTGAGGTGAATTTATAAGTTCTGACTTTTCATCTATTATATTTGATGGAATGGCAATGGGAAGGAAAACAGATTTGAAGTGGGTAATTCATCATTTCTTTCATGTGTTGCATAGCCGAATTTTAATTAGAGAGATTCTTAGCATTACATATGGCTGTTCAGAAAAATCAGGGTGCAGTTTTAGCTCAAGGTTTTGATTTGCCCGGGACTGAATGTGGCTGACTATATCATTCAAAAGTAACCATAAATTGTATTTCAAAATAACTTCATTTTTGCACTTTGCTCATTAATGCTTAGTACAGCTAGCTGGGAAGACATATCTAACCATCACAAATCTGACAGTCCATTTTTCACTACCATTTTCTTCATCTATTGCAAAACAAACAAGGATTTGCTGAACTGAGTTTGCTCTGTCAGGGAAACAGGCTGGCAATGGCTGAATAGCTCTAAAAACACCTATGTTTCCTCAAATTCCACAGAATGCATCACATCCATATTCATTGCACCTGGAAAAGGGAACATTAAAACAGAAGCCATTTTTAAAAGAAAACCGAAATATAGTAAACTAGCTAAAGCACACATGCAAAAAAAAAAAATCAGGGAGGCTCTACCAGGATGGCAAAAAAAATCTTGCTTTATAGAAGAATATGCTTTTAAAAAAAAAAAAGAAGAAGAAGAAGAATATGCTGCAGGGTCCTCAAACTACATCAAATTCTTGGCACTCGTAGACTTAATCATATTTCCATCACTGCCTTCATGTTCAAATGCAAATAATATGCAGTAATTGTTGTGGTATTGAGATACAAGTTTGGGTCAAACGTGCTAAGATGATTCTTATTTGTTATGTGGTTTCATTTAATATCAGAAACAACTCTATTGGATAGGTATGATCACACCCCCACTTTACAGATAAGAAAAACATGCAAAGCTCATGTTTTCATGGCCTAAGAACTTGGGCATTCCTGAAGCTGCCTGCTCAGCTGCAATACCATTCCGACACCCAGGAGTAAGATATCTCAGACACAAGCTCCGCTGAGTGTTCTTTTCTTCTTCTTGCCTTTGGATCCGCAATCATTTGTCAGGTTTTCTTCTCTTCAACCCAAGCTGGGATTGATACTGTCACAGTAGGGGCTTCATGTTATTTTGTTTGTTAACAAAGTTCACTGTGTTTCTACAAAGCTGTCATCTGATTCTCTGAGATTCATAAACAAAAATTTGCATGTGGAGTTGGGAGAGAATGGCAGAGAGATCTATGGGAACATTCAGGGAGACAAGCCCTGCATTTCCAAAATTGGCCCCAAAGTTAAAGATACTTCCTAGTGACTCTTAGACATGGTAAAAAACACATGAGGAGGAATCATGGTCCTTTCATCAGCCAAAGCCTGGGTGACTACTAAACAGGGCCTTAAACCAAAACCTGAGAAGAAAGACGAGGAGGAGGAGGGAGAGGAAGGAGGGAAAAAAAAGTGTTGAAGTATAAAGTCAAGTTGAAAGGTGAACAAAGGAATCTTTCTGGTTCCCTAAAGATCTTCCTGAGAATGTAAAAAGTCCAGTTTTTATTTCCCCATGTTCTTTACAAAGCATCGTGGTGTAGGAGTATCTGAGTAGCACCACTCTCCCTGACCTAACCCACCAATCCAGGACCTTGAGTTTGAGAAATAATATAAATGCATAGAGATGGAGAGCTGAGTGTCACTGTAAGCAGTGGTGCAGACAGATCAAAGGATGAACTTGGTGTTAAAAGTGGATGCGCCAGATAACCCCTGTCCCAATCCCTGCCCAGACCTGAGACCACACATGCACCAGAAGGTTTGAGTCTCAAAGATGGTCCCTTGCCCCATGCTGCTTCTCCCAGGGAGGGGGAACAGGAAGCACCCTCAGGACCTTGGATCCACTGTCTCCAAACCATCAAGAAACCTGTTGCTCCAACCAGCTGCCTAGCTCCACCTCTGTCAGGAGGGTAAGGGGCAAGACAAGAGCCCACAGCAATGTGCCCTAGGAAAGTCACTCCTCATGGAAGTAGAGAGTGGAGAAGGGCATTCTCTCATAACAGACAGGGCCTGTCACACTGAAGCAGAGAGCAGACCCATCAGCCACCCCACAGCTCTGGCCCCTTGGAAAGGCACATATGACTCACTCCCTTGACTTCACAACTACCTGTGCCTCCCCTCAAGGCCATGCAAACCACTCAATATCCACCTGGTAGCCTCCCAGGAAATGGAAAAATAGAGATGTGAAAATCAGAGAATATGAGGACCTCAGAACCTACTTAATCTGAAGGGACTATTAAATTTTCTGAATTATACTAAATAAATTTGCTTTATCCTACCCAAAATGAAGGGTTTATATGGGATATTATTAGTCAATTAAGGACAGAAAAGAAATTCATTCCCCTGTACAGATGAGCATGGAGAGGGGAAATGTACAATTCCCAGATAAAGCTCCCATAACCAAACACATTATACAAAATAAAAAAAAGAGATCAATGGATTTAAAGCAAACCAAGTAGTACATATAACTCTACTCCAGAGATAGTTCATTACCAAAGCTGACCACAAAAGTTTGCTTCAAATTTTCAAGAAATTGAGTCAAGAATAACTCTTAGCATCTGGGGAAAAACAATCTTCACAAGAGTGCATTTCAGCCAACTCATATATATATGTCTCTTCCTCCGTCTATTAATTTGCAGTCTCATTTTGAAAGCTGTGATTTCTTAATCTAAAGATTTAAAGGAAGTAAAATTTGTAGACCTAGATTTAATAGTGTTGAACCTACTCCTTCACTCTAAACTAGAAATCTCTGGGAGCTAAATTAACATTTAGGCCACTAGGGTACAATTTAGAAAATTATTACTTCATAGGTTCAATAGTAGCCCAATGGAATAAAAGATTACACTAAGTCTGTGCTTTATTAAATTGTACCTTGGAGTCCTGTACTACTGGATAGTACCCTTCAGGTACAGGAATTTACCTGTTTGTTATAGGTCTCCATAGATCTGAAGACAATTATCTATTAGTATGAACTTAGAAGCCAAATGTTTTTAAACCAATCCTGAAGGAGATAAAAAGGTTAATTCTATCTGAATGAATGCAAACATTTCTTCCCTAATTTGGTCCTTACTGTGTAGTATTTAATAAAGCTGAGCCTAATAGATTCATTTCTAAAAGTGAGTTAGCATTTTATGTGTATATAAATGATTAATTGGTAAATTCATATGGGTCTTGTGTTTTTAAGTGCCTTGGGTCGATGAGATCAGTCTACTTCCTGAATCCAGTACTCTTTAAAATAACCCTTGAACCTACACATGAAGGCTGAGAACTTTTCTGTTCTAATGTGACATATTGGTGTTCTTGGATTACATATTCATTCTAATATTCAACAAAAATATGTCTGGGAAACCTACCGTGTGCCTGCCTCGTGTTAAGCATTGTAGAGATACAGGAGTTCAGTCTAGTAGAGAAGACATTCCAGTATCAAATTATTACAGTTCCACAAACAGATAGTGTAATAAAGTTACGGAAATAAGAATCCTTATAGGATGGAGCTTAAGAGAGGGGAGAGTGACCTTTTGAGTGGACACCAAAGAGGACTGGTGTTTCCCACACCTCGTAAGGGAAGGATGGAGGGCAATCCAGATGGAGGAAACAGTTCATGAAAAGGCAGAGCGAAATGTGAGGACTCAACTAAATCACAGGCATAAAAGTGGTAGGGGAGGGCTGGATGGAAGAGGATGAGATTAGAATTGTGGGTCGGGGGCACACAATGGAGTAGGGCTTGCCTCCTAGAGGCTATGGAACTGCTGAAGGTTTGCACATAGAGCACATTTATGCCCCCCAAAAAGTAAACTTAGTTTATTGGGGAGATAAAAATGATTAAATGCACATAGAACAACTCAAAGAAATGTTGGTAATCTATACCACATGGCAACTTACTACCAGAGGCCAAACAGAAATAATGTTCCTATACACGTAATTCACACTTATATAAATATCCATATAAACATATGTATGAATTATCAGAAATGAATATAATTAGTATGCTGGGGAGGCTCCAGAGTACATGGGTATCTAACCTAGGCTCCAATTTATTTTCACATTCTATGGTATAGGAGAGCCCATACACACACACACACACACACACACACACACACACACATGCATAATCTATGTTAAGGCATGTATTAACCACTATTCCTATATGATTTTAACCCTTAACAACTAATTCAGAGTATAAGAACTATTTTCTCCCACTTAAAATAAGAAAATTATGGCCCATATAGGTTGTGTATCTTACACAAAACCAGACAACCAGAAAGAAGAACTAGACAGCCAGGCTGCTGCCTCCAACTTACCCCTTGTGCCCTTTTTCATTCCCTGGCCTGTGGCTGTGAGGCTACAAACCTAGATTCCTTGGTACCACACATCTCCTGTAACCACAGGGAGGACAATAAGCCACAGTTACAGGGGAGGAAAAAGGTGTTTAGCTTTTGTTTCAAAGGAAAAATATTAACAGTAGAGCTAAAATCTGCAAGAAAAAGAAGTCCTATTCCACAATATCCATCTTCCCTGCCCTCCCTTCCCCCCAACACACATTCACACACACTTAAAATAGTTCTTTCACCAACAAAAGGTAAAAAATTCTTGATGCAAAGGAGACTTAAACTCCAATTAGCTATACATCGTCGTCAGGGGAGCGACTCATTTGTCAAATAGATCTTAAAAAAAAAAAAAAAAGTGAACATCTCTTGGGTAAGAACTTAAAAATTCACCCATCTTTGTTTTAAAGTTAAAATAAAATAGGAAATCATATAAGTAAATGCTATTTTATAAAACTAATCATTTAGCATCTTTAGGTCAGGGTCTGTTTTTTTATACAATGAGAGCCTCTAAAATTCATTAGAGATGTACCTCCCCACCTTGAAGGAATCACAATTCAGGAGGCTGGCCATTCAACCTCTATTGACTGCCTTTAGTAATAGGGTATCATCAGAGAGGATCCAGCCTGTTTCTGGGGTGACCAGTTCTCTGGATTTGGCACAGAAGGGTTTTCTGAGATTCAAAATAGTTGATACTAAAACTGGGTGTCTCAAGCAAACTGGGATGAGAAGATCACTCTGCCATTCCACATGGAGCACGCTGTCCCTGACCCCAATCCTACCTCTCCAGTCCTACTTGTTGAGAGAATTAGGATAGAACCACATAGCATCCATAATCAGACCTAATGACTAAAATTAATTTCTAGTTATTCAAAATATCCTGCTACACGTTCAAAGTTTTCATTACTGTTTATGATGTGACATCTGTTTCTAAAGGAAAAATTTAGGAACCTAGCTCATAAGATGCACTTTGCTTGAAATTATCCTTATATTTCGCCACCTGTTTTATAGCAGCCAGCTATATTGAGACAGGCTTGATCCCCCTTTTCACGGCTGTATCCAGTAACTGCAAGACAGATGCGTCCATGCATTTGATTTGTTTTGGCATTTTGGGCACAAACTTAATTATGATAAACCAGTTCAGTTTTTTTTTTTCTCACCTACCTTCCTTCTCAGAGTGGATCACACTGATAAAGTGTGATTTAAGTACATTTTTCAGTAATTCTAATAATTGACCCAGGGAAATTAAAATAATATTTTCCTGTTCTACTTGTCATAACCTGTTGAGATATCTTTCAAAATGTGCTACTGTGGGGAAAAAGAAATTTTATACACATATTATTGCTGAAATTTCCTGGCTCTTTGCCTCCCAGAAGAGCAATGCATGAAATATTTATTCAGAAATGGAAATATTAAGAATTAAATGAGTTTAAACCATCCTAATTACTTTATGGGCATTTCTCCACTGCTTAAAGAAATTCCAAATTATCTTTAGCTCTGCATAGGCTGTTATCGACTAGAATATCTTGTTGGAAAAAAAAAAAGAAACTCTTCTCAAATAGCCAACTTGACTGATTTAATTCTATTTAAGTAATTGTACTCAGTATGAAATAACTGGCTTAGGGTTAAAGGAACAGAGTCAGAGGAGTTAAAGAACTTTACCCTATCTAAGACTTGAGATCATGCATTGTTTCATGGAACAAATATTTACTGAGCACCTACTATGTGCTAAGTACTTTTCTAAGTGCTGTTAACGAGAGAGTTTCTACACTCATGGAACTTGTGTTTCAGAGGAGAGGTAGGTGATGACTGCTTCATCGGATATGAATATGAAGAAAACTAAGAAATAAAATACAGCAAACTTCCCTCTGACTCAATGGAGGAATATCTCAAGGAATATCCAAAGCATGACTTAAATTAATCTGAGGGAGAAGAGAATTTACCTCCCCTACCACCCTCATCTTTATAGGTCTAGACAATGGTCTCAAAGCATGGCCTCTCACCAGCAGCAGCAGCAGCACCCAGGAATGTGTTAAAATGCACATTCTCAGGCCCTATTTATACCTACTGAATCTGAAACTCTGGAGGTAGGGCCCAGCAAGTTGGGTTTGAAGAGACCTTGCCAGTGATTCTGACTCATGGTGGAGTTTGATGTTGACTACTCTAGACCTTCTTATCCTTTAAGGTTCCATTTAAACACTCTCTTCCCCCAGGCAGCCTTCCTAGGTCTTTGCAGTTGAGAGTGGTCTCTTCCCTCCTCTAAAATTCTGACCATGTTATAGATAACCATCCTGCGGCACTTTAACTCTCCACTTCCTGTTACTGCCAGGCTGCCCGTGTTCTTGAGGACTCTCCCTCTGTATCTAGTCACCTCCTGAACAATTCCACCTTTGCATTTCCCCATAGTTTGGCAAAGCTCCTGGCACAAAGCAAGCCTCCAAAAATACATGAGGAGATGTCACAGCCCAAATACTGGTCCCCAGGTAATCCTGGGTAATTAATTCAGGATTATCTGAGTCAGCTGTAAATGTAAACAGAGAAGCAGAGGGAAATGTGGCACACCTAGAGGAGGAGAAAGCAACGTGGCCGTGGAGGTAGGGATTGGAAGGATGTGGCCACAAACCAAAGAATTCCAGCAGCCACCAGACGCTAGAAGAGGCAAGGAAGGGATTCTCCCCTGAAGACTCCAGAGGGAGCCAGCTCTCCTGACACACTGATTCAGCCCCGTGATTCTGGTTTCAGACCTCTGGTTTCCAAAACTGTGAAAAAAATAAATGTATATTCTTTAAGCCACCATGCTTCTGTTAATTTGTCCTAGAAGCTGCAGAAAACTAGCACAAATCTAATAGCGATAGGTTTTTGAGGTGTCACCTTGGCTAGGCTATACTGCCCAATTATTCAATCAAACATTAATTTAAGTGCTATGGCAAAGGGGGCTCACACATGCAATTAAAAGTCCTTATTTAGTTGACCTTGAATAAGGGAGATTATCCTGAGTGAGCCTAACTGTATCAGTTGGAAAGATTTTTTTTTTTAAAGAGAGAGAATTTTTTTAATATTTATTTTTCAGTTTTCGGTGGACACAACATCTTTATTTTATTTTTATGTGGTGCTGAGGATCGAACCCAGCACCCGCGCATGCCAAGCTTAAGCCACGTCCCCAGCCCAGTTGGAAAGATTTAAATCATGACTGAGGCATTTCCAAGAGAGAGGAGAAATTCTACCTGTGGACAACAGCTTTGGTCCTGTCCATGAAGTTCCAGTCTCCTTGTGGTCTTCTCTCCCTGGCCACCCAAGAAACAGCTCAGCTCATGCAAGTTTCCCATGCTCTCTTCCTGCCTGTGTTGAACAGTGAGCATTCGCTATCTCAGAAATAATGGGTACACTGTACCATTTAATCCTCACAACCATCTTAAGAGGCAAGTATGATTATAAATTCACTTTATAGATAAGAACGTTTATACGTAGGAAGGTGAACTGAGCTACTCAAGGTCACATAGCTAACAGAAGGCAGAGCTGTCATTCAAACCCAGGTAATCTGATTCCAGAGCCTCAATCCCTAATCTCTCCAAGTAGGAGAATCACTGCAAGGAGATTTTCAGTCCTCTGAAATATTTCAGGCTTATGAAGAGGGAACCACAAACAGCAATTTGCTTTAGAATGAACATGAGCCCCATTAATTTGGGATATTTGAGACAGACCTGGATGCTATAGAAGAGAATTTTTCCTCGAAGTAATTCAGAGATCTCCAGCTTGACAGAGCTCAAAGCCTCCTCCACGACTCCCCCACTGGTGGGGGTCATTTAACGGACCCTCCTCATTCCACTTGCTCTCTGAGGCAGCACCTGGAACTGGACAGATGCTCAGGACAGCAGGGGATGGACAACCCAGGTGAAGAACAGAGAAAGTTAGGAGCCCTCCTCTGGGGTTCCATAAGTCCTTCATATTCATGAGAAATAGAACTCGCCCCGGGGCACTCATTAAACATGCTAAAAGTGAAATTTTCACACCTGGCATCTTTTTAAAATATTTTTTTTAGTTATAGTTGGACACAATACCTTTTTTTAAATATGTGGTGCTGAGGATCAAACCCAGTGCCTCTTGTGTGCTAGGCGAGCACTCTACTGCTGAGCCACACGCCAGCCCCACACCTGGCATCTAATAGCTGAAAAGAAACTTACTCACCACAAAAGAGGGTACCCTGCGTGAGTGAGAAGCCGTTCATGAAAACTTGCTCTGACATTCTTCCTTATAGTAATCCAGCATAGGATGGTCCTGAGACCATCCAGGGTAAGGATGAAAACTTCTCAAAGAACCAGAAGAGCCTAAATGAGAGCTTCTTCTCTAAGCTGGCCCTGTCCAAGCAGTGGTAGAGAACATGGGATCAGGAACTAATCAGAGCAGGATTCCAGGCTCAGCTTATTCAACACATGACTTTGGTAAATTACTTATTTCCACACATGGAAAGTAGGTTAATTGGATTTTTCACATTATTGCACAATATACGTTCATTTAAAAAAAAAAATTCAACATACAGAGAGAACCTAGAAAAAGCAATAATGTTCATTTGGACTCTTCACTACCCAAAGATAACTGACATTGACACTGGGTGGAGCAAGTTTGCTGACCTGTTTGTGCCCAGCAACCTGCATCCATAAGATGGAAATTAAAGCAAATAGAATATCTCTCAGAAATAGTGGATGAGGTGCATTAGATAAAAAGCTAAAGCATTTAGCATAGGGCATACCTAACAAGGCTCTTCTATAAGCAACCACTCCAATTTTCCAGGGTCTTTCTTGGTCTCAGCAGTAAATGTCCAACATAGAAACCACTCAGTGCCTGGCAAACTGGGATGATCGGTCTCAATGCCCATGAAATAACCCCACAGGAAGGATAACAGGGAAGTGCTGTGTCCATTGATGTGCAGACAGTGCTGGGTAGCATCTGACAGCTACTGGAACAGCAGGGAGCCATCACGCAGTTTGCTTTAAATTCCTTTTCAAATTATCTGACACAGGTCTGCTTGGTCCAGCTTGGACTGAATGGGAAAGTCTCAAAGCCCAGTGATCCAACTTCAGAAAGGCATTGTCCTAAGTAAAAAACTGTCATTCACCCAGGAGCAGTTTGGAGTTTCCAGCAAATTGCATTTCTTTTCTGCCTGCCTACGTCTTCCAGCTGAAGAAATGAGCAATGACCATCTTTGGGGACTCTTCTGAACTGCTAGCCTCTCTTGACAAGCAGAAGAGAAGCTGAGCACTTAGCTCAGAACCCTCCTGTGGACCACCGGCCCCCCCACTGCCTAACCAGGCCAACAGAATATCGATCTCCTGGCTCCATTTCATTTCAGTCTTTTAAGGGCTCTCATCTCTGATGGCACTGGCACAGCAGGAGACGAGTCCCATCGTGGTGATGTCGATTCTGCCTTCAAAAAAATCAGGCTTGTTCTGACACCACCAGGATTAGAAGCAGCAGAGACTAGGAAGGTGTTTTCTTAACCTCCCTCTGTGCCTGCTGATCTTTGTTCACCTGGGGATGCTTGTTCTTAACAAGTCATAGGACTCCCTTTCTGTGCCTCTCATTGAATAGATCACTGCGTCTAGATACCCTGACAAATGTCCAAATGGAATTTTCTTCAGCTACAACTCGCCCCATCCTTTCTAGTTATCAGCTCAGCCCTTCTATCATCCAAACAAGGACCAACCAACTTCTCGTGAGTTATGGCCCTTCATCTCCCTTTCTTCCCCCATTATTTTTCACTTGGCTTCTCTCAATTACTCTTCTCTGTGCTCTCCTGGAGATCCTTAATTATCTTGCCTCTAGTGCATTCAAACCTTTGGACTAACAAGTGCTCCGAGCTGTTTTCTTCCTCCTGGGAAACCAACTGGAAAGTCATCCAGACATGCTGCTCCCACCATATTTCAAATAAGCACCAAAAAAAAGCTGAGAAAGAGCCTCTAACCTCTAAGGATCTCTAGAGTTCCAAATGTGTATCCTTGAATTTGAGTAACACACAACACACACACACACACACACACACACACACAAACACACACACTAAAAGTCCAAGTGGCATTACATTAACAACAATAATAAAAATGTTTCTGCTCTTGTCACCATCTGATCATGTAAAACCTCAGCCAGCCTGACAAAGACCCACCACCCCCATCAGCATTTCTGGGGACCATTTATATGCACACAAGCAAATCCAGTCAGGTACCATGTGGTTTTCCTGGGCACACTGCCACCCTACTGCTTCTACTGTCTCCTCCAAGGCACTATAGCTTCCCTGCAGACACTGTCACCTACTGTGCAATAGCCAACACTGAGAAGTGGTGGGTGGGTGCCACATGGAGTGGGACAATCAGGACAGCATTTCCAGGACCCCCCATTTGAGCATAATCTGCAGTGGAAAGAGGAATAATAAAATAGCTTCTGCATTTTCCTCTTTCCCTCTGGGGCTCTGCTATGAGTCTGTAAACTGAGTGTAGTAGATCAGACGGACTTGCACCACATTCCATTCAGACTGGCACCCGGGCCTGTCCCCCACGTGATGGTCGTAGGAATGGATTCAAGTTTGTCATGCATATGTATCCCCTTAAGATGAATTCTCACTATAGTTGGCACCTCATACAAATAGACCTCCCGAAGCTGCCTGCATGCTCTATTCTCTCACACCCATCTCACCCACTCCAAGATCACAGATCCATAGGCATGCCCAAATCCAAAAATGGGACAAGCACAGGTTCCCCTGCATTTCCACACATGCATATTTTTGAAATGATTTATTTCAAGCACTAAGTACTGTTCTAGAAACCAGAGACTCGAAAGTTAGAGATGTAGCACTACATAAAAGGATGCATTTTCCTGATTGTTTTCTAATATCTGAAGATTGCAAATCCTCTTAAGTGTAGCACAAGGCATATAAGGATATAAAAAGTCCAGGAGCTAAGTAAGAGGTATTGCACTACCCTGGCCAGTGTGATTGCTCTTCTGAGTTTTCCCAGGAAAAAGAAACTAGGGTGCCATGGATCCCATAAGAAGAAATTGATCTAATAGTATGCAGAATTAATACAATAAGGAAAAGGCTGAAACAAATGGATCTTGACAGCATACTAATGGTTTTTTCATAGAAGAAAATGAATTCTGGAGCGAATAATAAAAATTAATGAAGGCATCGTAGGCAAAGTCCTCCTGCTCCTCCTTACAATAGTGGAGTCTGTCCCCCCTTCAGAGATGACCAAGGGCACCACTGAGAACATGTGTGCAGTTCAAACAGGAGAAGCAGGCTAGGGCGTATCCACCAGATATAAGCATAGCCATTTCTTAAGGAAAGTGGTAAATTCCCACACCACTACAGACCACTGGGCTAGTATTTCAATATCAACAGCCTATGTCTTTACAAGGCATTTATCGCCTTGATGGCATTAAGGTGACTGAACTCCCTGGGACTCTTGAACTTTTATCTGTTGGTGAAAATCATTAATCATCTGGATGCCGGGTTAGCCTGGGAGGTACCCTAGAAACTCATGCTTCATCTCCAGTTAGCCCCAGCTCCAGAGCCTCATCCTAACCAAGACCCGATTGGCCCACGTGGAAGTGAACAGCTTTTGAGGAGGCAGCAAAGGTGGAAGGGGTGCAAGGAGGGTGTGATCAATAGGATTTTCATCCTTTCCTGGTCTGGGATGTGCCTGAAGCAGAATCTGGGTTATCCACTAGAGATTTTTCCATCTAAGACCTATAGACTTCAAATGATATAAAATTAAAGCACCCTCTCCTCCCAGAGTCCCCATCCCCTGCCACACTTGACCTCTGTAGCACAGAACACTACCTGATTCATGTAAATGTAGATGTCCTGGTCTACCCTCTAGAATGTGAGCTCCATGAGGCAGCGTTTGTATCTGTTGTATTCATCAGGGTGTCCCCAGCACCTAGTCTTGTATGCTGGCAGACCATTCATACTATTTGCTGAATTAATTAATTAATTAATGTCAAGAACCATAGATCTTCAATATTGAAAGTGAACTTCAAAGACGACCCAAGCTTCTTTTCCTTCACTTGCTGATTCGGATAATGATAATGGACAAGGAGGGTGACATAGAAAATCATGCAGGGATCCACTTGGGAATGTACCCAAGAAAATTTTCCCTCCCCAGGAGCAACGGGAGAGGGGAAATAATGGGGCTGAAGGACGCAGACTCCCAGCCCCAAGTCTCTGTCCTCATGAGGGGTCCAGCTACAGCAGCAGCAATGGGATTGACAAGGCAGTATGCACTCCTCAGTCAGCCCATCTGCCCTGCACAAAGGGTACAAAGCTTCATTGATGCAAGATGAATAAGTTCTGGAGAGCTAACGTCCTGCAAGGTGATTATAGTTGAAAATGCTCTATTAAAATTTGCCTCAAAGGTAAATCTCAGTATCTGTAGCATTTGTGTGTGCACAAAAACACACACAATGGTAATTATGAGAGGTGATGAGTATGTTTATTTGCTCAACAGTGGCAATTATTTCACAATGCATATCAAAACATCAAATTATATGCTAGATATATACAAGGTAAATATGTACGATTTTTATTTGTAAGTTATATCTCAATAAAACCAAAAAAAGGTAATGAAGATGGATAGAAATGGTTGAAATGACCATAAATATAAAAGCCTTTTCAAAAAGAAAAAGAGAGAAAAGAAGGTCCCTACCCTCAAGGAATGCAGAGTGAGTTAACATAATAAATAGGTTACAGTCTGCTCTCCCATGAGTCCTGGCTACACTATTCACCACTTTCGTGACTGTGAGCAAGTTTTCTTAAACTCTCTGTGCCTCTATTTTCTAGTATATAAGGTGGGAATGATAATACCTACTGCATAAATTCCTGGGAACTAAGTGAGATGATAATGCATGAAAATACATTAAGGACCCTGCACAGCCCCTAGCACAAGAGTGAGTTATCGTTATTGTGATGCAATGTACATCTCGAATGAAATAGAAGTTTGTCAAGGACACAGGAAAGATAAGGATAAGACCTCCAAAATATTATTTGTAAATCTCAGAGGATGAGAATGCTTGGAATGTTCTAGCAACCATGAACCCAAGCTCAGGGAGCAACTTTGACAGCAATGGGAAATGAAGGTAAAATGGTGTGTAAGGCACAGTCCATAAAGACCTTCCTTCAGACCCTGCTAAGAAGTTTGGACTTTGCTCCAGGGACACTTTAGGAAAGAAAAAAAATATGATACAATTTGTATTTCATAAATATATTATTGTCTTCTGTGATAGGTTGAGTTTCCCAGGGAGCAATTCTACATTGGAGTCTAGTTGCAGGATATTTACTAAAGAGTGCCCAGGGGATCCACCCCTGGAAAAGATAGAGGAAGGGGTCGGGATTGGGCAGGGGGAGAAGTCAGGCTGTAAAGCCATCACCGTCAGGCTTTCTTGACCCTCATGGTGATCAGGAACGGAATAAAATGCCTTTCAGAGACATCCTAAATTGGGGTAAAAAGTCTAGAAAAGTGTACCCTGCATCAACCACTCTGGGATGTGAACTACTCTGACTTGGAAAGGCAATTCCAAAAGCTGGGCCAGTAAGTCCTTCTTTGTCGAGCAATCAGGGCAGAGTATGTCCACGTCCACCACTAAAGACAAGAATGACAATAATCCGCCAAGAAGCCAGGAAACTAAGCCGAAAGCCGCCTAGCCCTGACAGGAGTATACAGCCAGGTAAAGCAAGGTACCCATGGGTGCACACCCCACCCCATATACACACGGGCCAGGGTATAAAAATGCATAATTGCTAAGAGAAAGCTTCATCCTTTTATTCCAAGTCCATATATCCAGGTTCTCCCCTTCCCCCATGCTTTCTGAGCCTTTCCAGCAGAGACAATTTTATTTATGATACCTAACCATACCTGTGAAGAAAAACAGCTCAGCTGGGGAAAAATGAGAAGCTCAGCTAGGGATCTTCAAGGCTCCTCCATATATTTCTTACTTATTTTTCCAGGCAGAAATTTCCATTTATAAAATTCTTGCAGCTCAATTTGTCTTATATTAGTTTTTCATTATTCCTGTTTTTTTAAGCACACACATACGCACGACAAATCATCATTTTCTCTGATTCATGCATTCAGTTAGTGTAGATATTAACTTGAGCTGCCTGACCTATGGCAGTGAGTAAATGGGCACCTTCATCTGAAGTTCCCTAAACTTTCCAGTATTAAATTAGCTTTCTACAAGCATCAGATGGCTGCCATAGAGGATGACTGCTTAATGTTTCCATTTGGGTGATATAGAAGCCTCAACGTGCCTGGTTCCTTTAATTTTGTAAACTTGCTGCAATGAGCTTAATCACAAGTGACAGTTCAGGAAGGCAGGATGCAGCATCAACATCAGATCTGAAATGCCAAGGGCAAGAGTGAAAAAAGATGAAGGGCCCAAGGATCCTCCACTGGACATTTAAGTCCTAGAAGGCATTTGGGACAAGATAACCTATGCCTTCATTTTTTAAAAGGGGAAAAAATAAAGCTGAGAAATATTAAGTGAATTGTCCAGATGTCTCCGTCGGTTAGTGGCAGCACAAGATACAAGTCTCCTGGCATCCAGCATAAAGACCTTCCTCTATTCCACCTACTGGAGAGTAGTAACGGACTATCATCTCCTTTGCTAGAACTGGAAACATTTCAAGGCATATTTGTGCAGGAACTATAAGAAATATACTATAGCCATTTCCTATTTTCATTTTATGACTTACCAACGAAACACTGGGTTATTTTAAAGCCATAATGGGAAGTCCCTTGAAGCCATAATGGGAAGTCGATCATGGGAAGGCCACCTATGTTGGGGATGGAGAAATCCATCCTCCCAGCCATCAAAGAGACCAATAAGAGGTCTTACCCATATGGGTCTTTGGAGAACACATCCTTAAGTCTTGTGAACTGGAATTCATTTCATTCTCCTCCATTGCTTCACCCCATTCACTTATTTTCACTTTTCACAGGTGATTGCCATTCATTAGTTTGTTTCCCTGCTGATTGTTTACTCTGTTTATCTCCAGATTAAAAGTTCCAAAAAGGCAGGAGATTTTGTTTTACTTATCCCTCTATCTTTAGCATGTACTAAAGTTAGAAAAAAAAACTAGTCACTGAATGCATGAATGAATGATAAGTGAATGAACAAATTGGACATAATGATTATGAGCTACTTGATACTACATTCTGCATTCTAGAAAGAAATTATTTTTTCCTTACTCATCCCCTTTCCCCACTCTTCCCACTACATCACCCTATTTCTTTTTGGAGTGGGGGACATTGTGATTGAACCCAGAGGTCCCCTACCACCACACTATATCCCCAGTCTATTTTTATGTCTTGAGGCAGGGTCTCCTTAAGTTGCCAAGGCTGGCCCTGAACTTGAAATCCTCCTGCCTAGACCTACCAAATCACTGGGTAACTGTTGTGTGCCACCACACCTAGATCCATCCTACAATTTTTAAATATAGAAACTAAGATGCAGAATGTTTACATGTCTATCCATTATTGCACAGCTATTTAGAAAGAACTAGAATAAAACACTAAATTTACAGGCTTCCATATCTTTCCACAGGACTACACAGTCTTCTGTGCTCTTTGGGTTCTCTTCCCCCTTACACATACAAGTGTGTTCACAGGGTACTTCTCTATTTAAATATGTACATGTATTTACTACACATGTAGAAAGAAACAGAGTTTTTAGAAATACATTTGTTCTGTGAGCCACTACCTCTCATATATTTCTCTAGGAAAAATTCTAAAAACTATTTCTAAGTTTAAGAAACTATCTACTTTGTACCCCTGCTGGATATTCACAATGTGCTTTAGAAATCAGAGCACTGGGTCATAAAACTGATTCATTTCATTAGATTCCATTTTTTATCAAGAGAACCTTTTTTTCTAACCTAACACCCATTCACATCTCTTATAACCAATGTTCCAAGGCATAGTTTGGAAAAGGCTAAGATAGAAGAAGCCTCTAAGAGCAATATAGACTCTCTGATGGAAACGTGACTCTCACATAGACCCTGTGGTTGCACTTATTAGGAGCTCCAACCTGATGAACAAACCTACCTGTGTCCTCTTTAGGCAAGTTAGGCGTCAACCTGAGTACATTTACACAAGTCACAAAACCAGGGAACAAAGTCGCTATGCCCATTAAGTAGACAGGCATCTTGACATTCAGACAACAGCAGCAAGTTTTCTTTTAAAAATTAGAATTCTCCATCTCCAAACCTCTGGTTCCCTTTCCCAGAACTGCACCCAAGTGATTCTTCTTATTATTCTTAATTTACAGATAGAGTTTTGCAGCATCTCAATCTCTACTCCTCCTGCTTCTACCTTTATGGGTGACCTTGGGTGAGTTGATTAATTGCTCTGTGCATCTTTATTTGTAACACAGATTGTGCAAGGGATAATTAGTTGCTTCATGTAAAATCCTCATAAGATGTCTAGAATACGTTTATCTCTCAAAAAAATAGCTATTATTTTACAGTCATCACCATCATCATCATCATCATTACAGTAAATCTCCTTGGCTGATTGGTTTCTAAGTTATCACTTCAGTATTTCATTAACTACATAAGCAGAAGGAGAGTTGTTGTCATTCCCATTTTAAAGACTGAATCCCAGAAACAAAGGCAAAATGAAAGAAATGTGAAACTCATATACATTATTTGTTAACAAGTAATTAGGAAACTAATTAGTAAGAAAAGGGCTGAAAGAATAATTATTTGAAGTGACTATAGAAGTGTAATGATCCAAATTAATAAATTAATTTGCTTACTGTTCATTTAAATTGCCAATTTCAACCCATATATAAACAGACATTCATCCTGATTATTGGCATAGACACTTAAAAAGAGAATCTCTATGGCAACTAAATGATTGTGATCATGAATTGTGTTTAAACTAATCAATCATCATCTTTCAGCAATGCTTCAAAGACAATGAGACCAATAAAATACAAGGATCTATTATGTACCACCCAATAACATTTATACCCCCCCCAAAGCATTTCTGGGAGTGCAGATCTACCAACACACTCACATCTGTATTTTGCATTTATATCAATTATTACTCACTATGAATCAGGACCAAGCTAGGCATGCAGGATGATTATAAGCCAGACTGGCACAGCATGGCCCTCATGGATCTTAGAGTCATGTCAAGGACTCTAACAAAAAGTTCAACAGGTGCTGCAGTGAGTGCTACAGGGCCACAGCAGTCACACTGAAATTCATTTGTTTCTGATCATTCTAGTAATATAAATAATTGTTCTGTCTCTCAGAACCCAAGGAAGCAAATTCAAAATGCTTTGGAGAGAGACAGAAGTAGGTTTACACGTTTTAGAATGGCATAGCGTTCTTAGCTTCTTCCTCTCATCCAATGCTCACTGGTGTAGGGCAGGGGAACCACTTGTTTCCATGGGACTGATAACCATGTTACATCTTCTTCTTTGATACAAACTCCAAAGGATGTGCTGATCCCCAGAAGTAAGTGTCCCAAAGGAGCACAAAAATAATATATCTTGAAATGTGTCTTACTCCACATGTATTCCATATAATACAATATTCCAATGATGAAGACTCCATGGGATGTATTTTCTCAGAGGAAAACTGTGACAGTTTATAACTTTCAAGACCTGAAAGAATAGTGAATAAGGCTATGATGACCTTATTTTCCAAACCAAAAATCAGGACACAGAGTCTAACAAAGGACTTTTTTTTCCACTTCTGGGAATTAAGCTGTCTGGGAGACATAGTTTAAATGCCAAAATATTGGCATTTCTGGGACATTGATAGTATATGGAAACAACAGAAAAGAATAGTTGGAATTAAGACTGCCCTGGAAAACTCAAGAAATATCAAGCTTTGAGACTTCTGGAGACTAAAGTCAGAGGCAAGGATGGACAGAAGAGTTTTTGAGAGTTCAAGGAGAGACCAAAGTAATCCTGAAGGTCCTTAGATTCAGAACAAAAGATAGAAAATAAAATGGAAACTATTCTCATTTTATAATAGCACTGACCCAAGTAAATCAATTCCTTTTATTCCTCTGGGTGTGAGTGTGTATGTGTGTGTGTGTGTGTGTGTGTGTGTGTGTTTCAAGGTAAGAGAGGCAGCATGCCACCATGATCAACTATTTAAATGGAAAATGTGTCCACATGCATATTTTCCGTTAGGCTCTTTTACTTAACAAGTATCAGAGACCCACTGAGGTGAGCTTAAAAATGGCGTGTGTTCATTTACTGGAGCATGAATGGACGTGTATTTATTAGGCCTCTCCTTCCACTTCAACTTCAGTACTAAAAGAAACTGACTTAGGCTAGCAGCTTTTCAAAGTTCCAAATTCAAATTCTCAGGGGAGTATCCAAGTGACTCCTTGCGTTTCTAGCCTCCCTTGCAGCTACATGTTCCATGGAGCCCAGTTCCTGTCCTGTCAATAGACATAAGGGGACATCTGAGCTTATTTCCTCCCTGATAAAAGAAAGAAAAATGAATTCAACCATTTCTCTTGCCCTAGCTGTCTCTCTTTTCTCACTTCCTCCCTGTCTCCCTCTCTGTTTTGCTGTGTGGGTCATGTGCATGCATGAACCATGCATACAAAGGTAGCCTTCTGTCCTGCATTCTGGACATAAGTGCATAAGAAAGAGGTTTCTTGAGCTGCATAAGAAATATTATAAATATGAGAAATATGGGAAGCCAAGAGAAATGCAGAGATGCTAAATAGATTCCTTGATATCAGAGAACTAAGGAATGAACATGAGGATGGCCTCCTTCCAGGCTTCTTTGGTTAAAAAATAAAGTGTCCTTTGGGTTAAGTCTCTATTGGTTGAGTTTTCTTTGGCCTTCAGACAAAATAACTTCCAACAACACAGGGAAATCATTTAGGTATTTGTAATAGGAGGCAGGTAACACTCTCTCAAGCAAAAACTCTGTATTAGCCACTTACTCTTTGCAAAGCATGGTAGGAATACAGAACATGTACAAAGCAAAGTTTCTTCATTGGATTGGAGGAGAGCAGAAAACTGATAATGAGGCTGCCAGGTGGGGCACCTGCTGAATGTGCTGGCCAGCACTGCTGTAGGAGAGAGGAGCTGCTATGGACAGGAGTCGGAGAGAGGCTTCCTGAGCTAGCCTATGGCCACACAGATGGAGAAGACTGGAAGGAAATGCCAAGCAAGGGAAGTTAGGTGAGCAATGACAGTTGGCATGACTTTATAACTTTATAAAACATGCTGGGGAAAGCCAGTCAATCAATGCAGCTCCAAAAAGGGGCTGGTGTCCTGGTTAACATGGAGTCCTGGGCACTATTCTTTTTAATACAAAGCCCATAGTTGATAATACATGATAGAATGCAAGGGAAGGAGCATCCTCTCAGAAGGCAAAAATCACAGGCATGACCAAGCTAAAAGTGATAATAATAATGAACATTGGTTGACGGTTGGAAGTACTCACTATGGTGAACACATTGTACAAATTATTCCAGTAATTATCGATACAATATTATATAAAGGAATTACATCTCCAATCACCATGGATAATAGCTAAGATTCAACAGTATGTTTAAACTCCTGCCATAGGTAAGGGACAGAATCATATTTCAAACTCAGGTCTCTCTCATTCTGATACTTATTTGAGCCTGGGCTGGCTACCATGCCTGGGGGCTTGCCCTGTCCTCTGATTTATTCCAGCACCTAGCACACTGATTTGCCAACCTCTCCCATCCGTAAATATCAAAATATCAGACTGACTAAGGAGGGGGACAATAACTCATCCACCTGTGACCTCCGTCACACCCCGCAGTACCTAGCAGAGTTAAGAGACCACAGCCACAGAGTGACAAGCATTTCCTAAATGAATGACAGTCTTCATGTTCCAGTGCTGGATTGACAGATGGAGATTTTTCTCTCTAGGTTTGGGGTGTGACAGGCCAACAGGGATGTGTAAAATCTAAGAGAAGGGTGGCAGGCTCTGGCCAACTCAGTTGAGAAGATCCCTTCATCACAGCCACTTCCTCACCACCTACTGGGTCCAAGACTGAAATTTAATCAAGAAATGAAGATTTTATACAAGAGCAGACAACAGGCTGGTCAGCACCTGCAAGACTCATCCCAGAGCTCTGTGTGCTGTGATATCCACAGGGAGCCACCAGGAGAGTGAGGAGGGTAAAGGCGAGCCCAAGAGAATCAGCTGGGGATGATTATTATCCAATGGCTGGTCTTCATTGCCAGAGGCCAGAACTGAAGGTTAAATTATAGCCAGGTGGAGTGACATCAGAGGAAAGGAAATACACTTTAGCCACAGTATTCACGAACAAAAATTCATACCGCCCCACTCTGGCACCGAGTACGTCTACATCCCAACAACATGGAGGCAATATCGGAGAAGGCCCGTGGCTTCTCAAGGACAGGACTCATTGGGCAGACCTCCAAAGCAACAACTATAATTCAAGGGTTTGGTTGACTTGTTAGAGACATGTTACAGGCATGTCCTGCCAAGAGAGGGTGCCTGTCCTATTCATTTCCACCAGGTTTCAATGAGCACTTCCTCGGTACCAAGCACTGGACCAGACACAGTGGTTGCTAAGAGTCCCTCAAGGGTCCATTAGGAGTAGTAACAGGTATGGTGCTCTATGGAGCATGAGATGTGGGAGAAAGATGGAAAGTGCTATAATGATATCATTGAGTGAGATTAAGGAGAATAAGACCTAGTGAACAAATAAAAGAACTTGTTTTATAAAGGAATGTGAATATTTTATCCATAGTAAGTGGCATCTGTGGAAAGTTTCAACAGTATGTTTCTGGTTTAGATCCTGTGTGTCATCGACTGGTAGGGACTCAATGAGACTGTGATTATCTGAGTTTCAGGTTCTTCATGTATAATGGCAGCATAGTAGGGCTGTTGGAAGGCCTGAATGAAATAATTTTTGTTGTGTTTAAAATTAAGTCATACAGTAGGTGCTCAATAAGTGAATACATGAATGACTCAGAATGGTCAGGAAAATGGAGGCCCTTCAATCTATGAGGTTTACAGATGGGGTTTACCCAGCCACTGGAAGAGCCAATGAGGGTCACCACAAGCTCAGCTGAAACACTGAAGTGCTGCTTCAAATCCCACACATGACCATCTACATGGCTGTACCTGTCTCTGAAAAATATTAACTGCTCTTCTGCCTTCCAAATCTGCCTCAAGGTGCCACTCACTAACAAATAGGTTCTAATGGCACAACTATGTAGGGAAAGGAGCCTGAAAATGTCATTCTTAAATATTCCACAATGCAGAAGAATAGTAGGAGGAGGTACCAGTGACATTAAGTTGACCTCAGACATCCTAGGACATAGTTTATGACAATGAGTACATCATTGTCAATGTACAATCATTGTACAATGAGTACATCATTCAAGTCTCCCATTACTCAGCAAGGAAAAGAAGTCTCACAGCTTCTCCAACATAAGCATCTTTCCAACTTCCACCTTGTTACTAACATACGCTTAAAAACATTCTAAACTATTCAACAACAAACATCTCTCAGCTTATCCCTCTTCTCTGATGAACAGGCTCAAGTATCATTCGCAGGATATGACATTTTTGCAATAGTTCAGATAGAACAACAAAATTTGGATTTCCAAACAATGTTAAAGCAAGACTATGAAGCAAAGACGGAAGGAGGTATTCTTTATCATGAGGCCAGAATACTCATTTTGGATTTATCTTAATTTTACAAATATTCAAGGAGGAAAAGAATTGCACTTTTAGTGTCTATAAAGTTTTCATCCTTGTTTTAAACAAGTACTTTGGCTATTCTAATATTACCTTTAATTAGTATCACACAAGAGAATTTTCTGGTTTAGATCCTGTGTGTCATCGACTTTTGAACTAATAGTTACAGAAGAGTTATCATGGGCACAATGACTCAAGTAATTTATATACATACTCTAATTTAAACTTCTCAGTCACCTTAAGGAATAGGCATTGCTGTACACATTTTTTATGAAGATACTGAGACTCAAAGATTTGAAATCATTACCCCATGGATCCACACTAATAATGAGAAAGCTAGAATTCAAAACCACTTCTACTGAGTCCAAAACTCAGTGATGTAACTAGTACATTGTAAAACATTTTGGTTCCAGGAAAAGTCAGCCTGCACATTCTCATAACACACAGAAGAGGAGAGGGGGGATTCTTCCTCATTTTTTACTTGACAACCAGGAAGCTCATGCACAAATTTAGGGTAAAATATCATTAACTCTCTTTTTCTTAAATACTTTTCAATTTCACTATTTCTATGTCCTCTTTTATGTATGTATGTATTTCTGCCAACTACTAATAAGTACCATTAAATAATATCATGAAGTATGTATGCATGTCTTCATTTTCTTATGACTGATCCATTTGAAAAATCACCATTTATTACAATAAGAGAGTATCCTAAGTGACAAGAAGAAAATTTTCTTTTACTATTATGGCCAGTTTAATATTTTGTTTATAAAGCATTAATTTTCTGCTTATTATACATATATAATATATATAATATAATATATATAATATATTATATATAATATATTATATATATATATATATATATATATATATATATATATATATATATATATATAATCTTAGCATGTTGCCTTTTTAAAAGTATTTCAAGAGAAAAATACACACATGGGCAATTCTGTGATAAATAATGCACATTGATCAAAACCACCCATTCTGAAACCCCATTAGATATATTGATCTGATTTTAAAAGAGAATCTGCTGCTGATAGAGCAAAGTGATTCACTACTTGCAAGAATAATGAAAACAGATGCAAACTAAATGAGTCTCCAGGCATCCCAAGGACCAATGGAAAAGATGAAAGGGTGAATGGTATCATGAACATCAGATTATATCTGCTTATATTACTGAGCTGGTGACTTGAGAATCATTAGATGAACCATTTAGATGGAATTGGCTGCCTGCTAGGACATCCTGCCTGCCATCAATAGCAAGTATGTCTATAGAAACTCTTTTCAAAGAGCTCTGAGATGTGAGAAATAGACACCCAGTGATCTTGGAAGTGATTGTATTGGCACCATCCAACCAGTTAGTTTCTGAACTGGATTCCAGCCTTGTACACCCATATAGGATCCCTATATTCAAAATTGGCATGGTTTCCCAGAGAGATGCTCCTGCCTATCCCTTCTGATACACCAGAGTCTGTCTCTAAAGCCTGGCTCTATGACATGGGCCCTGCACAACTTTCCAGAATGCAAATGCTTTTCCTGACTTGCGTGTAACACCTAACCTGAAATTCACCTTCTCTGGGGTCCACACTCCTGTGAAGGCCTCATTAGTTTTCTCTCTGCTCTCTCTTCCTGCCAATGTTTGCTCTCTGCCTAGACTATAAACTATCACTGCACCTCCTTTGGACATGGTACTTTGCCCTCAGCTGGCACTTCTGCTGTGAGTACCTGCAACTGGGCCAGGTCCTTAAGGCCTGATTCTGCCTGAGAATCAGCTATAGGGACAGACACCAGGCCTCTTTGTTTCCTTTGGTCACCCATGACCACAGATTCCTTAAATATAACTCTTGGGGGTTTTATAGCTGAATATTTGCATTTTGTCTTAGACTAACATTTCTTCGACTTTTTACTCAAGTTTACATTGTACTCAGTTTCTAGATGAACACTTGACTTTTTTAATCACTATATATAATTTTCCTGTGCGTTCTTTCCACTCGGACTGAGAATGTGTCTTTCCTACTGATTGAAATATCCATCTGTGCCTCAGTCTAAGAGGCCATATTAGCCACAGTGTATACATTTGAATTGACTCGTCAAACCCACCAGGGGTATCAAAGTATTTCTGCCTCTGAGAAATGAGAAAATAGTTCAAGTTTACTTGGTCAGTACACTTGAAAGTTGATTGTATTCTTTACTCTTCTTCAGACTCCCTTGTAAATATTTCTCTCGAACCTGATCCCTGTTAGGTCCAAAGTTACCCATTTCAAAATGGGTATTTTACATTATCTTCTCCAAAATGTAAATGTTTGTGTGTCTCTGTTTGTCTGTTTTACCAAAATCTTTAAGGAAGTATCCTACTGATTTAAAGAAAAATTGGAAAGACAGAAGAACCTTAAGTATTTGGGAGATAATACATTGATATGTCCTTTATATTAAGGTGACTACCTAGATGCCCTTCAGTGGATGAATGGATAAAAAAAAAATGTGACATATATACACAATGGAATTTTACTCAGCAATAAAAGAGAATAAAATCATGGCATTTGCAGGTAAATGGATGGAGTTAGAGAAGATAATGCTAAGTGAAGTTAGCCAATCCCAAAAAAACAAATGGCGAGTGTTTTCTCTGATAAAAGGAGGCTGACTTTTAGTGGGATAGGGAGGGGGAGCATGGGAGGAATTGAGGAACTCTAGATAGGGCAGAGGAGTGGGAGGGGAAGGGAGGGGGCAGGGGGTTAGCAAAGATGGTGGAATGTGATGGACATCATTATCCAAAGTACATGTATGAAGACACACTAATTGGTGTCAACATACTTTATATACAACCAGAGATATGAAAAACTGTGCTCTATATGTGTAATAAGAATTGCAATGAATTCTGCTGTCGTTTATTTTTTAAATCAATAAAAAAAATATGTTAAAAATATTAAGGATGACTTATTCTGGAAGTATGGTCATCTATTTTCTTCCGCCACTGCACTGAGGTCCCATTGCATACTTCAATATCCTGCAGAGCTCACTCATCACTCACTAGGTGAGGACTTTGCATCTGGTTTGGATCACTGTCCTTAGTGGATTGCAGATTATAGAGCTTTACATAACTTAACTTCTTTCTTGGTCCAACCCAGTGGGAGTCCATAGTGGTAAGGGTCCTTAAAATAATTCCCTTTAGAAATGTGGGCTCCCAAGTAGATACACTATAAATAAGACTTTCTCACAGTAAACCCCACAACATATTCTAACTTAATGGCAGCTCTTGGCCTTCAATTTTAAAACTGAATGATATAACTTGATTATGATGCAGGAGCTTAATTCTGGGCACAGGTGTCCTGTTGGGAACACCAGAGTGTGAACAACATCTAGCAATAGGAGAAAGCATTACTGAGTTACTTGTGCATGAACAGAACTTGCCCTGAGAGCCTGGCACATCTTCGTACAAACCACAAGTGCAATAAAAGCAACGTCATGAAAAGAAGTGCTACTAGCCTGAGTGCCAAAGCATGCATGGTGGGCAGTGCCATTGCTGCCGCACCTGCTACAACCAACTGGCAAAACTGAAGTGTGTCCCTTACCTGAGAAGTCTTCCCAAAGCCTCCGACATCTGCAAGCTACTATGTGCTGCTACTTCTTAAGGTAAATTTTGTTAATAGAGCCACCCTTCCCTACAATCATAACAGTCAATGCCAAATGCAACTCTTCTAAAGCAGTTTTCAAGTGGAGCTGGAGCCTTGATGAGTCAAACAAACCACAAGGCAATAGCACTACTGTCTGATGATCGTTCTGGGAGACATTTCTACCCAAGGAGTGCTAAGCCTACATTAACACCATAACATCTGGCACAACCTCAAAAGATCCACTGGGAAGAGTACAAAATGGAGCTTTACTGCCTGTGGGCTGGTTAATTGGAACATATAAGCCCATCGTAAAATGCTAAGTCCAATTGGTCTTTAGAATAGTGGTCCTTTTGTGGGAGCCCAACCACAGTGAAACCAAAGCATAGCTCTCCTCTCTCTACTCGAAGAAGTGTTCCTCTCCGATTGAAAACGTGACTTTGTTGAAACACACATGGAACAGTGAGGGAGGAGAAGAAATTGTCTGCCACCAATCTGGTTACCCAGATTAGTCCTGGACATCATAATAGTGACTTCTGTGAAAATCATATCACCCTAAACCCGAGGTTCTATTGAATCAGTTTTTCAATGTCATGGCTCATCTCAATTGACACACATTGAGGATTCCAGATGGTACAATAATAACCAGTAGAAAGGTTTATAAAAGTAATTCTTGGCCCCAAATATCACAGATAGAATTCCTTTGGAAATAGAGTACCAGATGGAGATTTGCATTCAGAAAGTTTGTTGAAGCATATTTCCTGGGACCAACACCTGGGAGAGACAGAGAGAAAAGAAGGCAGGGAGAAGAACAGACCAGCACCAGGGAGAAGTTAAGCTACAACGCACTCACAACAAAGGCTTTGGTGGCCCCACAGAAGGCAAGAAGCCAGATGACCCCTGAAGTTGTCTCAAATAGAGGCAAGACAGCCAGGTCTCTATACAGCACGTTGACCAGACACTGGGTAGCACTCTTCATTAAGAGAAATTCCTGGGTCAACAGGTACCTCACCTTGAAAGGGGGCAAGGGGACCCAGGCAGGCACATGACAGCAGGTACCACATCAAACAGGAGAGCAGATCAGTTGGTTTCTGAATTAAATGAAGGGTCCTGTTGCTTTCCTGTCACTCAATCCAAGCATGGAACATTAAAACAGCTATGCAATCCTTAAATGAGTCATTTACTTTAAAAAGAAACACAATAAAAGTTTTGCTGTGATCGTGATTTAATTTTTCTTTCTGGAGGACAATTTCTGAAAATCCTCCTCTGGTGAAGATGGAGGCAGACTGTTGACCTAAGGCAAATGAACTAAGCGTGGAATCGGTGGGCACTTCAGAGCAGTTAACCTGTTTATTCTCCTTACATTCAGGATTTCGCTAGAAAGGCATCTTCCTGCAAATGAAGAGCAAATATTTTTCCCACAGCATCCTAAGATTCACCACCACTGATACCTGTCCTGCTAGATGAAATGATGAAGGAAATTCACCAATAATATTTACTAAGCAATTTTTATGTGTTTGGAGCGGTTATGAGTGCTCTGCATGCATTATCACCACTAATCCCTAAAATAACTTCATGAAGTAGGTACTGTTATTACTACCATCATTACACAGAGGAGAAAACTAATTTACAGAAAAGTTAAGTAACCAGCTCAAGGTCACACAGATTATGCATGGCAGAATCCAAATTGCAAATCGTGAGACCCACAGTGTATCACTAAACACAGTTGTTTTAATCAGCTTTTTTTGCTACTGTGACCAAAACACCTGACAAGAATAATTTTGCAGGAGGACAAGTTTAGTTGGGACTCACAGTTTCGGAGGTCTCAGTCTATAGATGGCCGACTCCATTGCTCTGGGCACAAGATGAGGCAGAACATTAAGGCAGAAGGGTGTGGAGGAGGAAAGCAGCTCAGGACATGGCAGCAGGAGGCAGAGGGAGAGAAAGATTCCCCTCACCAGGGACAAAATATATACCACAAAGGCTCACTGATCTACGCCCTCTTGCAAAACCCTATCTGCCTATAGTTATCAACCAATTAATCCATTCACGATTAATGCACAGATTAGGTTAAGGCTCTCATAACCCAATTATTCAACTATGTTGTCTTATCTTCTGGTTTCAGGTTCAGTTGACCCAAAGGAGTTATCAGCCAGAGATTTGACAGTAGGAAAAGGAAACTCCCTCCTAGGCCACAGGTTGGCTGTGACTCTTTTCTTCTACCAAAGCTGCTTCTTACAGCTAGAGATGGTACTAAGTTCCAATCCTAATTAAAAACTCTTCACACTTCAGACCACTATTCCTGGCTCTGAGATGCTTCTACATCCCCTGTTTATCTCCCTTACCCCTGCCTGCAGCTTTATAAATAGCCCTTTTATCAAACTTGCCCCAATTTCTTCATTTAAGAATACTATATGCTTCCTGCAAGGGCCCTGATGGCTTTAGAAATGTAGCTGAATTTTCTATGCAGTAATATACTTTCCATCAGAAAGGGGATGGGTCACATGGACATGTGACATTTGTCTTATATAAAACACTAAATTCGTAAGACACCAAGTTTCTATACTCAGTTAAGACATGGTCATCTAAATGCACGTGCAGTGATTCCTTTATCACTGAGAATATCTACAGAGATGGGAGGAGCCTGGCAACTGGTGTTGATTCAAAGATGCGATGAGCCAGGCATGGTGGTGCATGCCTGTAATCCCAGCAGCTCGGGAGGCTGAGGCAGGAGGATCTGGAGATCAAAGCCAATTTCAGCAACTTAGCAAGGTGCTAAGCAACTCTGTGAGACTCTGTCTCTAAATAAAATAGAAAAAAAAAGGGCTGGGGTGGGGATGGGGCTCAGTGGTTAAGTGTCTTGGGTTCAAAACCCCAGTACCAAAAAAAGAAATGAGATGCATCATTCTCCATTCTAGAGAGAACCTGGCTGGAGGGATGAGAGATGTGGACCAGAAAGAGAGCTGAAAGAGAAACTGGTAACTAGAGGTCACATGGCTACAGAATATATTTGGAGGGTTAAGTTTACTTCCTCTCATTTTTCTCTTGAGCATTCATTCCTACCAATTATGGAAGGTACACTCTACCTAGAAGATTCTGGTCTTCTTATTTTAAAACATAATTTCTTTCAGACAATTGAATTTTCAGGATTCCTTCCCCTACCCATTATCATTTCTTTCTGCAGATATCAGACAGAATAGATGCTGATGTGACATCTAGAGTTGGAGTGAGAGGGAGGAGCAGGTAATGACCTCTGGAGGCTCATTATAACTGCAGCAGAAGTTGTGTGGTCTGGTGTCACTTCCACCCCAGGGCTCAGGTAGTCAAGGTCCATTGCTGCGGGGGTTATTATGTTTGTTATGTGTGAGATCTAGATGCTCAGTTAGGGTGGTCTTCCCTGCACCTCTCCATTCCACATCTTCTTACTCCTTCCCTCCCATACCTCTGAGGATCCCTTCCACCAGTATGGAGAGCTGCCTACTATGGAACTAATTTCCTAACCATCCATGTGCCAGTATGGGCTACAGGGAGCCGAGAGCACTGTCTTAGATCCATCTGCCTGGCGTCTCCCTCAGCCATTTCTAAACTTAGGTTTAGAGTCACATTAGCTAAGACTCAGCTGAATTTTGAGAAGCATGAAGTCTTGTCAATTAGGCCAAAAGTCAAGGAGTCAAGAAATAAATATGACTCTAACTCTGGGATATTGCTACCCTTTAAACTTAATGTGGGTAATATATATCTGTTGCATCCCTGTCCCTTCCAAATTACTGCCCACTGGAGGTGGAAGGGGTCAGGATAACTTCAAGTCTCACCTCTTACCCTTCTCAGCCTTTTTCCTCGTAGTCCTACCCTCAACCCTGGAGTAGTTTCCCATCATCTTTTTCTGCAATTGGGAGCATCTTTATCTCCTTATAATATCTCCTCTTTCTTTCTAAATACAATAGTCTCCCTCCCCCTTATACACAATTTCACTTTTTGAGGTTTTATTTTCCTGCAGTCGATCATGATCTGAAAATATTAAATGAAAAACTACAGAAGTAAACAATTCATAAGTTTTAAATTACATACCATTTTGAGTAGCATAATGAAATCTTGTACTACCCCACTCTGGTCCATCTGGAATGTGAATCATCCTTTTGTGCAGTGTATCCACACTGAATATGCTATCTTCCCCATAGTCACTGAGTAGATGCCTCAGTTAACATATCAGCTTGTCAACAGTATCACTGTGCTTGTGTTCAGGTAACCCCTCATACAGTAGCCTCACATATGTCACGATGCCTGTGTCATTCCCCTCATCTCAGTTCATCACACAGTGACTGTATCATCTCTCATGAACCCAAAAAGGATGAGTACAGTACAATATTATGAGAGACAGAGATCACATTCACTTAACTTCTATTATAGTGTATAGTTATAATTATTCTATTTTATTATTTTTACTAATCTCTTACTGTGCCTAATACATCAATTAAACTTTATTATAAATATATTTGTATAGGGAAAAATATGTGTGTGTGTGTGTGTGTGTACACAGATATACACAATATATATATTTGGGTCCTACCTGTAGTTTCAGACATTCACAGGGAGTTTTGGGGATACATCCCTGATAGATAAAGGGTATCACTCTATCCTCTGGATTTTTTTTCTTTCCAAAGAAAATAAATAGGATTTCTCGAACTCAACACTGTTGACAATTTGGACCAGAAAAACCTTTCACTGCAAGCAGGCATGGGGATATAGGATGGTAGGATATGTGCCAGCCTCCTTGGTCTGTCCGTTAGATGCCAATAGCCATCTTTATAACAACTAAAAATGTCTCTAGAGGAGACAAAATTTGCCTTCAGTTGAAAATCATGGCCTAGAATTAATTGGAAAAAAAAAGAATTGCAAAGCTTCAAGGGGTGTGTATATAAGGTAATAAAAAAAAGGAGGGGAGGGAATAAGAATGAAGCTGGGGAGAGAAGAGAGGAAAGAATGCAGATAATCCAAATATATTATTCTGCTACATTTACACCACTGATGATTCCTCTCCTTCACTAGAGGCATTTACTCTCACCTCTGTCACTCCCGAATAGGCAAAAGATATGTTCTAATGGAGAATCTATTTCTCTATCAATTTCCTTCCTCCTTCCTCATGCCCATACCTTACCCAGGCAAGTTACTTCCAGGTTTTAAACCACAATTGCCTTGCCTGCAAATCAAGGGGGTGGGACAAAAATCATTTCTAAGCTTTCTCCAAGCTCTGCTATTCTGCAACTCCAAAGCACTACTTTTCTTGTTGAAAAATGATACCTCTGATGGTCATCTCTCTCCTTGTATCTGTAAGAGCTTTAAAAACCAAGCATACAAGAGTAAGATGCCTTTAACACTCATAACATTTTTGTCATCAAAAAAAAAAAAAAAACACCTCTGGAGCCCTAATTTCAGCTGAAGGATAAAGCGGTGCCAAGAATTCTGACCAGCTCGTGTCTGAGGATGGCTATTTGGACCATGTTCAAGGACCCACCACAGACATCCTTCATTAGCACCACGACATTTCCATTATTGCTGGTGTCAGGAAAGAAAGTGTTGTGAGTATTTGGGGGCTGAGTTTTCAACATTTGTCAAATGCAATTACCCAGACTTTTTAGCTCCACAGTTGATTGGAATGCTATCTTCCACTTCTCATACACCCAATAAGTGGAAAAGCAAGCAGAGGGGTAGTTTATAAAATAGATATCGTAATAACAACAACATCGTGTTTAAATTAGAATGACATGAATGAGTCTGTAACGCTTTGAAATCATATAACTCTGAGGGAGCTAAAAGGTCTATTAGCACTAATGAGGCTGGTAGATGTGGCATTCCAATGGGAAGGAAAGAGGAAACATATACATGAATCACAAAACAGGATGCAATTCAAATACAGTTTTCAAACCACAAATGAAATGATAGCTTACAAGTGCCGCATCTCTCAGGATGACACAGAATAAGGTGCTGAATCTCACTCTTTTAAGGACCAAAGCTAGCCAGCTCTTGGGGGAAGAATGAAATAGATGAGTTTCCCCTATATATCATCTTGGACACCTGCCACTTGGAAAACTGGTCAACAGAATTCATGATTAGTCTTTCAGATGCCATTTTCAGACACATCACTTGCAACAGGATGTCTGTTTCTGCTGTATCCTAGGATCAGGAGTATGAGCTGGGTTTCCAGTTTTGTGGCTGCTTTAAAAGAAGTTAAGGTCAGGAGATCTTTGGGACATGAGAGTACACTTAGGACACAGGAATTTCCTGGGAGCTCATTGTCTGTGATATACAAGGACTTGATAGGGAAGAGCATTGATGTTATTAGCCAACAGCAGCCATTATTCCTTTCTTCTTATTTGGGACCATGATTGACCTCTCCTTCAGTACATTAATAAAAACAAATCTCTCAGAAACCCCAGGGCAGCCACAGAGTCACAAGCCATGTTCCTAAGGTGGCAAATTGTACAGTGGAAAAATTCAAACTTTATGAAAAGATAAGCAAAGAATTCTCTAAATGCCATCATAAACTTTTTTAAAATAACTCAAAACCATTCAATAAATTTGAGTGACAATGTCAAAAAACTGGTAGCCTCAAAAGATAAAATTTGAAGAGTCGATGCAGCCATGTTAGTGTTAGTCAAAAGAACCTTTTGGAAGTTTATTTTAATGCCACTGGAGTGGACAGACCCTTCCCTCCCAGCCCCACTGTGGCTGATGTTTATCCTGACTCATAGCAGTCTTTTTTCTTTGTTAGTTAACTCAGCCTTGAAGACATGTGTGATTGTAGGCCTGTGTTCATCTGGGTTCTCAGTTTCACTCAATAAAATCTGCTGGGACAGGATTAAGCAGAAAACAAACATTTATTAAAGATGAGGTAGCTCATAGAATCACTAAGAGGACCAGAGATCCAGGCTAAGGAGCTCTCCAGGGAGGAACAATGTCATCCACAGAACAGGACTTCTGTACGGAAAACACCAATCAGACCCCACCAGCAGCAAGAAGTCTCAGAAGTGGCTAGAATCTGCTCCATCGCACTTTCCTCCAACATGACCACTGCCACCCTGGCTCTGTGTAGCCATTTGACTCCCTCTGCCTCGGCCTCACTTTATCACTTCCAATTCTAATTCTTCTAGGCAGAACCAGGACCTCATTCCTTCATCCCAGTTGTAAGATTTTATTTAACATTTTGAAAATAGGTTGTGGTATACCTACATATTAAATTGTAAAGATATGAAAGGAAAATTTCAATTCACTGTGACTGGGTTTTTGTGATATAGTCCAAAAAACTGAATAAATATTCTTAACATTTTTTTTTCTTGTACTAGGGATTGAATCCAGCGGCTCTCTATCACCGAGTTATATTCCTACCCCTTTTTATTTTGAGACAGAATCTCACTAAGTTGTCCGATGGTCTCAAGGTTGCAATTCTCCTACTTCCTCCCAAGTAGGTGGAATTCCAGGGGGCCACCACCATGCCCAGCCTTTGCTTAATTTAATGAAACCTTTTCCCAAACATTGAAGAGGCAGTATCTCACCAGCTACTTCTTAAAATGCGCTAACTTAAAATACAAAGTTACCAAACCAAAATAAAAGCACAAAAAAAAGCTAAAAGAAAAATTAATTAAAGAAGTAGTAATAAAAAGTAGAACAAAAATAAATATAAAAGCAAGTTAAGCGAAGGGTAGCTACTATCACTGATCATAAATAGTTGTATTTCTAATCCGCCAAGGCAAAATGAGAAATTTAATATGTTACATGTTCTTATTTATTTGTTAAAACAGCATATACCCAGATTACCAGGGAAATATACCTACTTCTTATTGAAGTGGGAAAACATTTACATAATGAAAATACATTGAATGACAACAAATTGATGATACTCTTGATAATAATTTTACAAAACTTCAGAGAAACACAGCAATTCTGTTTATGACCATTTCTTATTTCAAAGATTAGGGAATAATTTTAAATTGTAGTTTGTCAAAGGCATTTCTACGGAGAATCAGAATAATAAACTTCATAGGTGGCTAGTTCATGGTGGGTTTGGATACCATGATAAAGCCTAAAGAATTGATAAACATAACCAAATGTCTCACCTGTCTCTAAGAGGGGCAACAGCAATTTTCTCAGCAGGACTTTTGATAAGCAACACATAACAGGGAATATCCACCTATTGCCAGGAGATGCCTAAGTTCTCCAGAACTACACCAAGGAAACTAAAAATCTGTGACATTGCCTGACATGGATACAGGCAGCACACTGCAGGCAGAAAATGGGAAGGTTTGTTTTTTTTCTTCAAGCAACAGTTTTGAATTAGTTCAAGCACTTGAGCAAGAGTTCTTTGGAACTACCCGAGTTCTGCATGGAAATAATGGAATAAAAAGTAAAACTGAGGCTAAGGCTAAAAAGACAGAGTTCCAGTCTTAGTTCTCTTAACTCATTTTTGTGACATTGGTGACTTGACCATTTCCCACAGACCAAAAGAAAAGGGGGAAGACTGTGGTTGAAATGGAACTTTGGGTTGATGGGACACTGTATTAGATATTTATGGCTGTGTAACAAATTTCCCCAAAACTTAGTGGATCAAAAATAACAGCACTTATGATCTGATGGTTCCTGGAGTCAGGAATTTGGGCACAGCTTAGGTGGATCCTCTAGTTCTGGGTTTTTCACATAAGGTTGAAGTCATAAGGTTGAAGGTTCATTTCCCAGGATTTTGTTCTTTGTGGGCTGTTGGTCTGAGGTTCTCGTTTCTTTCCCCCATGCTTCCTTTTCAAGAGGGTTCTCCACAGGGTGACTTACAACACAGGATCTGGTTTTGTCAGAGCCAGCAAGAAGGAGATAGAGTGACAGCAATACTGGAATAGCCAGCCTTGGGTAACTCAATCTCAGAAGTGACAAACAGCACCTTTGCTCTAGTGTTCTATTTGTTAAGTGCAAAGAACTAGGTTTTGCTAGCATCTGAAGGGAGGAAATACACAAGATTGTGAAAGACAGCAGGCAGAGATCATTGCTAGCCAACTCAGACTCTGTCAACCACAGACACAGATAGGGTATCCTGACACCTGAAGCAAAAGGAAGTCAGCTACTGAGATACGATCTGGAGTCATAGTTTTCAACAAAATTTAATAAGAAAAGTCTTTTCAAGCACAATATTAGAAACATGTGAAAGCAGGGTTGCCTTCCCTGAAGCATTGACGAAGGTACCTGGTAAGTGGACTCTCATCCTTGCTCCTGATCCAGTTGCAGCATAGACCTAAGGCTGGGCTCCTCCTTCCTGATGCACAGGAGTCTGGGCACAGGATCGCAGCATTGGCAATGAGTGTTTATCAACCACCTAATAAGGAGTCCTGGTAAGAGGAAGAGGTCAGGAACTTCTCTGGCTGAAGATGGGAGTAAGCCAGAGAATCACCATGGTGGTGTTGGCTGAAATAATTATGACTTGAAAGTGCAACTTATTAGACATCTGAAACCTAGGATTCTACTGAAAGTAGTTCAAAAAATCACTTACTGTAGCCATAAACCACATGAAAATCAAGCCATGTGAAGCCAAGAAGGGAAGATGGAATGTCTTGCCAATGGGGAAGTCCAGGCCAATGGGAAGCTGGGAGAGGGGTGTGTGAGTTGAAGAGGAGAACCAGGACCAGAATGGATGGGAAGAGGTAGAAAATCAGAAAAAAAGCTCAATTGACAATCTCAGCCCAATTTCTGGGGTTCCACTTATCTGGAAGAACATTCTTGGAGCAATGGAATTACAAATAGAGGTAAACCTTTATTTGGGGTAAACCTGTCCTGATTTTTCTAGGACAATGGTTTATACTTATGCCATTATTAGTAGTCTTCTCAAAAACATCTCAGTTTGAATAATAAATTATCTCTAACATTTATGGACACCAAGCTTAAGTGACATATATCCCTAAGGATTAGGATTTTTTTATTATTATTATTATTGGCTTTATCCATCACTCTTCACCCGCTTCAATTTCCATTTAAGCAGGGGTTTTTTTAATGATAAATTCTTTGCTCAATATCATCCTTCACTTCCTTCTACTAAAACATATTAGAACTTTCCATTCAAATTAGTATGCAGCTGGATAGCAAGAGAATCCTCCAGCGTGGTAACCATGAGCATACCTGGTAATCCATCTCAGTGGAGTTTTGATTGAGAAGAAGATGGGCAAGTGCTAGTTGGCCATATCTGACAAGGATACCAGCCTTGAGGAGGAGAAGGCAGTCCCTGGCTGAGAGACTGTAGAGAAACATCAAGAAGTTTCCCCCATTATGGCTCTCAGATGGTCTCCTACTCCTACAAGGGCTGGTAGTTCAAATAAAAACTTGCTCAAATTTAAACCAAGCCATCTTTCTTCCAGAATCATTAGAAGGAAACTCGAACATGTTTGTCAACAAGCCTTAGCTATTGATTACTCAGTCCAGGGAGACCACCAAAGTTTTCCTCCATCCAATCCAGATCTTACTATGTGTACAGACAGAAGTTCTTTTCTGAAATAAGGTAATGCAAAGCTTGATAGGCTATGGTAGCTTGTTACTCACAGTGCTTGGGGCATTCACCCCAGTATGGTGCTGCATCCTCCTGAGCACATGAGGTCTCCTTCAGAAATAAAACAAAACACACTCACTAAACAAACTCCTGTCTCTTACCAGCAACAAAATCTCTTCCTTTCAGACACAAAGAAACCTCACACGGCCATCTATCAGGGACCCTGGACCAGCCACCAAGGGAATCCTCACTGCCACTTCCCAATACTCTTTAACAGCAGGAATCAGTTCCTGAAAGTCACTCCAAATGACTTCTACCATGAACCTCTTGATTGACATGATCATCCCCGGAAGGGAGACCAGAACTGCTGACCCCTGATGGCCCCCTGTCAACTTGAAGCAGCTAGAGTGGTCATCACCCAATTTCCCTTACAGCAGTAGGATTTCTTTATCAGACAGGGGATGAGATAAAAAAGAATAGGCAGTGGAGAGTAGGGAAGGCCAGTGGAAGTGGACAAGAGGGCAAGCAGAAGGATAGCCATGTTAACATGCCCCAAGATGCTGTAAAACAGCTCCTGTTTCTCAAAGGGCATAAATTTCCATCTCACAGAGAGCAACTTCGTAATCCAGTATGCTCCACTCCTGAGCCCAGGACAATGGAAATACCAAGAACCAATCAAAAGGAGCTTATCAACTTATCCTTACATACTTTTAAAAGAAGGAATGCTGTAAGTCTTAAAAAGCAATCTTGTGTACTGTGCTAGAAGTTTTGAGTCTTTCTCTCACTTTCCTTTTATATAAAACTCCTGCTCACTTGCTTAATTAAAAAAAAAGTGTCCCCAGTCATGGCCTATGATGGCTATCATAGGGTATAGGCAGAAGGATGCTTACAAGGTGACTGGGGAGGAAAAGGCTCACCTACTAAGGCCTCATTTTTGGAATCTGAGCTTGGGTGGAAACATTCCATTAGCTTCTCCAATGATGCCAATTTTTCTCTCCTGTGTAATAAATAAATTCTTCTGTGAATTTGTGAGCTAGATGCTCTTGAGTTTGGGGATCCCAGGAAGAGAGGGTGAAGCTGACATACAGTGGACATTGTAGCTTCCAGTGCTCAAAACAGCCATTATGCCAAGTTGTGAACTTTCCCAGGCCTCAACTTCTTAAGGGATAAATGAAGGTCTTCGGGGACACAATCTAGATATCTCCTTTCATGTCTAGTTCTAATACTTATGTTTGCAACAATGCATTTTATCAAATGTTTTTCAGCTACTTCTTGCTGGAAGCTGTATAGGCCCTGGGCAAACATGAGTATGACATAGTCCATTTCTTCAAACAGGATACAGGCTAGTAGAAGAGATAAGGAACAGAATATTGAAATATTGCAGGTCAACTCGGTACTATAAAGAGGCCATGGAAGAAGTGCTTGGTTTGGTCTAAGACTTCTTGAAGGAGGCAGCAACAGAACTGACTAAGCCTTTAAGAATATGTAGGAATTAGCAGGAAAAAGCGAACATTCTAGACAGAAATACAGTATAAGCAAAGTCTTAGCAGCATAAAATAGCACTTTGGATTGGGTTAAAATCAAGCCGGTTCAGTAACATATGTGTGTAGAGTCAGGCTGGAATGTTCTGTACAGACCTAATTATGCTTGAACTTGGAGGCATACTAAAGAATGGAGATAAGGCCCTGGATTTAAGGATGAACTCTAGAATGGTCTTAAAGGGAGTGACATATGCGACAAGCCAAACTGAATTCAATCTGGATTTCTTATGCAGACAAGTGTCTCTTGTATAACTAACAAGAGACCAGGGAGAACTCAAATACTGTAAGACCAACACAATGTGTATTTTTAAAAAAAACAGACATAGCTAATGGAAATATAGGCAGCTGCTGTAAAGCTATTGAATGGTAACATAATAAGACTTTTACCAATATGCAATAAGGAAATACAAAATATGAGAATTAGAACTTAGAAGTTATTAGGTCCAATCCTTTCATCTCATAGAAAATGAAGCAAGAAGGGAAGTCACTCAGTCTTGGACAATTCACCTTTCTTCTTGGTCATATTTCCAAGGTCATGTCAGTCCCTTGAGGTTTGTGATCAGAATAAAAGCTGTCTTGTCTATTCAGTTGCTACCTACAGAGAGTCGATTTATTTGAGAATGTAGGGTAAAGTAAACTCCCCAAAATATACATATACAACTTGACATTTTATTAGAAACACATAGATACATATTCATGATTAGTCTTTCTATTCAGAGTCAATATATTTCTTTGAACATACAGATACACAATTTAGAGTATTGTCTTCTTTATTGATCAAAAAATGATCATAAAGTTTCATTTAAGATAATAGTTTTGACTTCATTACAGTAAAGCAAGAGTTTGAAGATGCTAAAAAATCAAAAAATAACTTCCTTCCAAATTTTTATTGTTTTTTTATAATTCTCAGAGTGATCTCACATCTAATTAAAAAAGCAATTTTCTTTTCCTCTGCTCATTTTACCGATATTTTTTAAAACACTCAACTTAGTTTTCAGAGAAAAAATAACCCCTCATTAGCATTCGTTATTTTTTTAAACAGCTATTCTGACTAGAGTGAGATGAATATTATTGTAGTTTTGATTTGCATTTCTCTGATGGCTAAGGATATTGAGCATATTTTCTTTCGTGCATTGGCCTTTTGTAAGTCTCCTCAAGAAGTGTCTATTCTGATCATTTGCCCAACGCTTCACATTTTAAAAACCTGATTACCCAATATCATTTTTCATATGCTTGATACAACTCTGTATCATCCAAATGAAAAAAGAAGAAGGAGGAGGAGGAGGAGGAGGAGGAGGAGGAGGAGGAGGAGGAACTTTCTTACCACATAGCCTGTGGATATAAAGAAAAAGAACTCTACTGATAAAAAGGAGTTTTTAAGATAGGGATTTGCATGTCAGAGGACTCACTGTTGATTTATTTAGGTTCCCTGTGTTGTGTGCGTTATATTGTGTTGTGTTTTGTCTTTCTTTAGATGATCATCACAGACAACAAAGTCCCACTTCCTTTTGCAACATGAGGGCCAGCTCAATACCTCTGGTTTACTCAAATGCAATTCCAAAACTGATAAGTTGAAAAAATGTAGAGAGTCTATCTGAGTGAACAACATATGCCTGTGAAATGATAGCTTCATTCCTTTCTCAGGACTCTCCACTCGCTTCCCTTATAATTGGCAAGCAAAATCATGGCTCCCCCTAAAGCAGCAGCAAATCCAAGAGGAGGCAGCAGATGGCCTATATCCTTCTGACTCCTGCAATCCGTATGCACCTTTGAATTTCTCAGCTTAAAGGCAATACTGAAAAATGATATGTTTCCATCAACAAGGAAAAAAGATAACAGAGAATGCCTGGATTAAGAGATAAATGCTCTGGAAAGAGACTAATGGTGGATCATTTGGCCTGAGAAGAAGAGATCAGCTTTTAGGGGGAGTATTGTACAATTCTGTAATGAAAAAAAAAAAAAGGAATTGGGCAATTTGAAAATCTGAGCAGAAAGCTGAGACTCTCCTACAATACATATTATCATGCTAACAATAATTTAAGTCGAAAAAATATATATACATTTTGAAATTCTGTTCAAATAATTCTAGAAATTTGGTTTGGTTAGGCCAGGAACGGCAAAAGGGGGAAGCAACAGATATAGTTCTCAATTCTTTAAGAAAATTGATGAAAGGGATATGCCTGTTAATATTTGTCAAAGATATGGAGGACAGCATAGCCTCTGGATTCATTTAATCACATTTTCAGATGTCTGCTGTATGCCGGGCTCTATATTTTGGTACATTTATCAAAGCATCACACTGTCTACCTTAAACATATACAAATTTTATTCATCAATTATATCTAAATAAATCTTGGAGAAATAAATTGTTTTAAAAACACATACATTTAAGACCCAACTGTGCCATTTACATATTTCATAAGATTGGGAAAAGTTACTTGGCATCTACAAACACCAAGATTTCTATAAAATGAGAATCATGCATTCTTTCAAAAAACATGTATTATAGATCTGCCAAAAGGGCCTAAAGACACAGGATAATTAAGGCATCAACCCTTGAAAGAATCAATAACAGTGTCTACCCAGAGGGTAATTATGAGGATCAAATGAAGTTCATCAAGGGGTTTCAAGGCATTCCCAAATACTCATTGTTCCCTGAACCAGGTGCTGAGATAAAGCAGTGGTTAGTTTGCCTTCCACTGGTGAAGTTTGAAGTATAATCTGAAAATAGATTATATACAGAATATGTTAAAAGGTGGTAATTGCTAAGAGAAGAATGAAATGAAAACTCCGTAATGCTTTTAGAGTGACTAAGGAGATGAGGCTACTTTAAATAGGTTGATCAGGAAAAGACCTCCCTGAAGAAATGGCATTTGAGCTAAATTTTGAGGGAGGGAAAGGGCCTGGCCACGGAAGATCTAGAAGCATCCAGGTGCAGAAGCACAAGGTCCCAGGGGCAGAAACCAGATTTCTAGAAACAGAGATAAAGCCCTTGTGACTAAGGCACAATGAACAGGGAGAGAGGACTGTTGGCAGGGCATGGGAGATGGAGGCAGAACTCAACTGCGTGCATCCTGTGGACTGGGAGGGGAAGCTCTGTATTATACTGGAATTGCGAGGAACGCCAGGGGAGGGCTCTGAGCAACCATGCAACCCAGCTTGCATGTTTACACTCTTAAAATCCACTCCCGCTTTCCAGGAGAACCAGATGAGCCATCAAAAGTGCAAGCCAGGTTATAGTTCAGGAAAGACACAGGTGTGGGTGGCAGCAATGGAGAGGAATGGGTGTGGACAGATTCTAACATTTTGGTTTGGATTTGGGGTCAAGTGAAGGGAAAAGACAAATAATCAATAATAATATCTGATTTGAAGCTTTGGTCACTGGGCCATTTGGGTACCATCTACTGACATGTGGAACACAGCTCTACCCTGACCATGTTGGTACAAGATGCTTCTTAAGCTTCTTAAGGATATTTAAGAGAAATATGCTATCTTGGGATTCAAGATAAAGACGAGATCTTATTGTACAAATTTAGTAGTCCTATACAAAGTAGTAGAACTACCTTCCTAGATCATTTTCTTTTCTAGGAGGTCATTTTTAATAACAAAGACAAAAAAATGATAAGGAATGGGAGGCAGACCCTCAGTTTTAATACAGCTCTTAGATAGTTAATTTACTCAAACATATCCTACTTATATATCATTACTGTATTTGCTCAACTATTTAATATTTTAATGACAAAGACAAAATGATAAGAAAGGCAGAGCTTCACTTTTAGTACAGTTTTTTTTGATAGTTCACACAAATACATTCTAGTCACATGTCATTGTATTTAGTTCAATAATTTAGCACTTTTATGTATTTTTGTTTAAACTTTTCTTAGTTTTGCAAACAAATTTAAGGCTCCTTGGACCAAAAAATAAATGCATTACATGCTAAGAATTTTCCACTTATTGTAATGGCTGTTAGTCAGTTTTATATCTCATCTATACAGCAAAGTAATAATTAGCCACTGCTATGGTTTGGATATAAGGTGTCTCCCAAAAACTCTTGTGTTAATGCCTGAATATTCCGAAATAAAATAATTGGATTCTAAGAGCTATGACCTCATCAGTCCATTCTAGTTTGAATGGACTAACTGGATGGTAACTGCAGGCAGGTAAGGTGTAAGTAACTGGAGGTAGCGGGTAACAGGTTGTCCCCGGAAGGCTGCATGTTCTTGGTACCCCTTCTTCCCTCTCTGCTTCTTGGCCACCATGAAGTGAGCGGTTTCCCTTCACACAGCCCTTTGGCCATAATTTTCTGCCCCACCTTGGGCCCAGTGTATGGACTCAGTTGTCAATAATCTGAGACCTCTGAAACTATGAGCCCCAAATAAACCTTCTAATTTGTTTTTGTCAGGTATTTTGGTCACTGTGACTAAAATAGCCACTAACTGCTTGTTGCTCATCTGTGATTTGATCTGTGGTTTGAATCACTCGTCAAATTCAATTTGATTGGATCAATTTAATTTTAACTCGAATATGACTGAAACAACTTTGTGTAAGAAGAAAGAAAATACTGCTAATTTTCTGGACTGCCTAACTCTGTACTTTTCTGACTGAGGTATGAATACTTCTGGCGATAGCAATATTCTTGGAGATACCAGAAGTCGGATGAAACATTTATAGAGGACACCTTTTTTTTTTTTTTTGACATTTTGGCAGGAATAAACAATTCCATTAAAACAACCACAGACATATCACTAAAGAAGGCAAACTTTGCATTGGGGGGGGGGGGAAATTTGTTATGTTTCCAAAAACTAAAACGAGTCACTGGCCACTTGGGACTATACTGCCAGACAGATCCCTGGTCATCCAGGTTGATGGGCCTACATGGCTAATGGGCTGCACTGGCTGGAATTTCCCCTGGACCCTTTGAAGGACAGTTTTCTCTTAGCATTCCAGTGAGACAGGGGAAATTCAGTCCAAATTCGCTCTATCAGACAGGAAGAAGAAAGTTTTGTGATTTGGAAAATTCAAAAGTCAAAACACAGAGAAGGCTCAGAACTCTGTTTATCACACATCTTTATTGTCAACATAAGGAATAAAGAAAAAAAGGAGAAAACAGCCTGTGGATTCTAGCCCTTTCCTATAAGCCCTGCCTTGCACTTGATGATACACAAGCTTGTTCTTTGTTATCATCCAGCAGCAGCCATCCTACCTGAAAGTCAACAGAGGTCAGGCAGTTAGGGAGAAGAGAAACCCAGACACATGCTTCTGTCATGTGGGGGTGCTCTCAGGTGGCTCACAGGCTCAGCTATGCATCTTCCCCGAACCTGTCCTTGCTTTGGGAATCACCCCCACTTTACAGCCCAGCATCAGGAGACAAACGGCAGAGATAAAAGCTGAGCCAGTGGTGGAAGAAAAGATGAGCTGGGCTATTCTCCATGTATTTGAAGGATGAGCCCTCAGAATCCGCGGCCTTTTTTCTACTCTGGGCTTCAGTAGGACTAGAGGAAATGGAAATGTGCCCAGATTTTTATTTCTTTTAAACAGAGCCTTATAAAGGCTATCTCATAGCTTTACCCCATAGATTCAGATACAAACAGCCGTCTTGACCAGAAATTGTGGAGTGAAAAGGCTACAGAGGACAGCTGTTATCAAATAAGACCAAAATAATAAATAAAATAAAATGTAGGAACTTTTAAATAACAGTTTTCTATTCCCAAGTCACACTCTGTACCCTCTGCATGCCGGATCATTGTTGTTGTTGTTGTTGTTGTTTTTTTGTTTTTTTTTTTTTTTTTGGTACTGGAGATTTAGCCCAAGGTTCTTAACCACTGAACCACATCTCCAGCATTTTTTTTTTTTTTTTTTTGAGACAGGGTCTTGCTAAGCTGCTTAGGACCTAAGTTGCTGAGGCTAGCTTTGAACTTGCAGTCCTCCTTTCTCAGCCTCCGGGATGCTGGGATTATAGGCATTAAAATCATTCTTTTTGAAATTATTTTGCCTTTCTTTCAACCTAAGCTACATGGACTTGGATTTATCATAATGCAATATTGTTATGAGCCAATGCATAGTCTCCTTTTATTTATGGTCATTCATTTATTATCTAAAAATGAATATATAAATGTGTGTATGTATGTACACATATATAGTAAAAGAGCTTTATTGCATATGCATATATTCTTAAATAATATATTGTTTAGTTGTTTTGTCTTTAAACATTATAGGATGAGTGCCACTCTGTCTCCAGGAATTTGTGGTTTTGCTCATCATTATGTTACCAATAGTTATTTAAGTTGTTGCATATTGCTATAGCTCATTCATTTTTAATGCTTTGCAATATTGCATAAGTAAATTGTAATTTGTTTTTTCCATTTTCTTCCCAATGGTCATTAGTTTTCTGTGATTATTAACAGAGCTATTATAAACATTCTTTTAATGGGATCTTCTGCAGGACTTTGTATTAAAACTCTTTAGAAAGAAATGATACTAGTATAAGCCATCAGACTTTGTATTTATTTTGGTAAATTTATTCAATCAGTTTAATACTCTTCTCAACAACAACAAAAAAATACATTCAGAAACTAAGTAATTAGTAAATTCATGTTTCATATTTACCACACCTGGGTTCTATCCTAAATATGTTCCAAATGAAAATTCAATCTGTTTTATGATGTAAGATTTTTTTCAATTGAAGTAGCAGCCCCCAGATATACTACAATGTATATAATTATTTCAAAGTCACATGTGAATTCAAAATGGATTAATAAATGTATACAAATAAACAACTTGAAGGTAATGAAATATTGAATTCATTCCTATTTAGTTTGGGGATAAACTATAATCATACATGGTACATATGTGCACGCGCACACCCACACACACTTTCTCTCTCTCTTTCTCTCTCTCTCTCTCTCTCTCTCTCTCTCTCTCCCTCATGTTGATGATTCAGATGAAAATGCTTAACTGAGTACATTTTTTCTCCTTATTTTTTATACTTGTTCATAGATCACACTAAGTTGGGGCAAATCATAGTGGTAGGGTAGTAGCAATATTTCATGAGTATTATAGCAATATTTCATGAACTCTTAATACTCATGAAATATTGCAGTACACCCATAGATATTTAACTACACAGCTACCATTTCATGAGCATTTACTATTTGTGCTACTTAATTTTTTATCACGATAACAAATCATCTGAGAAAAATAAACTTAAAAGAGGAGAATGTTTATTTGGCTCACAGTTTCAGAGGTATCTGTCCATTGCCACTTGGTCCTGTAGTTTTGAGCCTGTCTTGAGGCAGAAACTCATGACAGAGAGCATGTGGTTGAGCAGAGCTACTCACTTCATGGAGGTCAAGAGGCAGAAAGAGAAGACAAGACAGGAAGGGGCCAGGATCCCATCAACCCCTTCAAGGACACATCCCCTGGGCCCTCAATTCCTTCCACCAAGCCCACGTCCTAAAGGTTCTACCACATCCCATGAGCATAAAAGACTGGCAACCAACTTCAGTTCAGGCCTTTTGGAGGACATTTGGGATCCAAAGCATAACAGTAATTTCTAGCTATTGCTTTATATGGCTCACATGTCATTACCAAATCAATAAACAGGACAACACATGAAGTAGCACACTTATTATTTCCATTTGCCAATGAAGACATTGAGAACACAGAAAGTCAAATGCCTTCCCTATGGTTGGACTGCAAGTAAAATGTAGGAGGATTCAAATACAGGAAATCTAGTTCCAAAGCCTATGCTTATACTACTACATCCTAAAACTGCCCAAGCAGTGGAGTCTATTAAAATCCTTAGGCTCTAGTCCCCATATGGACCAGACCATCTTTGTGACCATGGATAAGTCTCTTACCTTCTACAAACCTTAGCTCTCTCATTTAAAAAATTAATAGAGATGAGCTGAATGATCTTTAATGGGCCCCCAACTGTGCTATTCTCTGCCTTTAAGTTCCTGTGCAATTTATGATAAATTCATTTGGACCTAACAAAATTAACTCTTGAATATTCAGAGTCATATCAAAACAAAATTATGTAATTAAATATCTGTGGCCATAGTACAATGTTATCACTGCCCCTAATATCTATAACAAATTTGCCAAGAGACGCCACAAAGGATAATACACAGTTGTGAGCCAGAGTAATGTAGACTAGGGTAAAAATTGGGGCAGCCCTTTCTTTAGTGGCCACTGGTGTGGGGCAGAACAGGGGGGAGCTCTGTCATTATCCAAGGGATTAAGAATAAGAGCTCTTTTTCTTAATCCCTTGGGTAATGGAAAACGCCTTTTTTGGGGGGTATGGAAAACACCTTTTTTTTAGTTGTTATATATGACAGCAGGATGCATTACAATTCATATTATACATATAGAGCACAATTTTATATCTCTGGTTGTACACAAAGTAGAATCACACCATTCGTGTCTTCATACATGGACTTAGGGTAATGATGTCCATCTCATTCCACTGTCTTTCCTACCCTCATGCCCCTTCCCTTCCCCTCCCTCCCCTTTGCTCTATCTAGAGTCCTCCAATCCTCCCATGCACCTTCTTTTTTTTCTTTTGTTTTTTGATTTATTTATTTTCTTTTTTTTTTATTGGTTGTTCAAAACATTACAAAGCTCTTGACATATCATATTTCATACATTAGATTCAAGTGGGTTATGAACTCCCATTTTTACCCCAAATACAGATTGCAGAATCACATCGGTTACACATCCACATTTTTCCATGCACCTTCTTAACCCATTCAGAGACTCTGGGAGCCGTAGAATCCACTCTGCAGCAGGGCCAGTATTTAGAGCTCAATTCCATAGGCGTCTTTACGCAGAGCGGCTATTGAGTGCTCCCAGCTGTGGAATCCCAAAGCCGCGAGCTATATTTATGTACAGGGCTGCTAATCCTTGGTCCCAGTTCTGCTCAAGTCGGTAGAAACATTCCGTCTCTGTAGACAAGCCCTTGTAAATCTCTCCTTGTCGAAGGATTTAGTTCACTGATTGTCAGCCATGAGCTACTTCATAAAACAACTCACAGAGGAACCGAGCCTTCTGCTCTGCCTTTGGCAGGGAGCTTGTTACACTAGATAACCTTTTAATGACTGTATTCCATTTTAACTTGGCTCCAGAGAGAGAAACTAAAAAGAAAGGAAAGATCCTTCCTTAATGCTTTGCTTTTTTTTTCATATTGCATCTACTGAGGCAAATAAGAAAAGATGGATAGAGGTTGCTTTATACCCTGGAATCCCAGGACCGTATAACATAAAAATGGGCTGGTTGTTCATTGAGGAGGTGACATCTCAGGGCTAAAGGAACTACTGAAATATGAAAAAGACAAAGTTTCTAAACTGAAAGTGGTATCAGATCTGCAACAACCGTATTTTTAACACATTTATTGGCTAAAACGTTACTTTCTAGTTCTCCAGGATACTTTACAATGATGACCCTCATTTTAATGAATTGAAATTATCATACAGAAAAAAGAATATTGGTTTAAGGGGGTACAGAAGCATATAACTGGGCATATTTAAAAACATTTAAAGTGGATTTTATTAATAGTCTCTCCTGAATCAAGAAATTACAGGAGAACATTCTCCCTGAGGAAAGCAATGAAAATAACTGCATTTATTGAATGAATTCTAAACAGAAGGAGGTAAAATAAAGTATTGCACTTTGATATTTGGTTGGAAGACAAAGTCTGTATGAAAATAAAACCAGAGTTCTAAGAACTTCGACAAGAAAGTCTTTGTTTGTTTTTCTTGGAAGACTTTGGGATTTTATTAAAGCACAAATAAAACATGCATATGAGCTTTCTGTTCATTTTTTTCAACACACAGCCTGGGACTGGATTGGAGGCTCTGATGGCCAGCTGGGCTCCTCTTTGCATCATGGCTTTGCCATTCTTGGAGGAAGCACTATGAGCAATCTCAGCACAGAGAGATTTGTGGCACATTAGCAGCACTTTCACTTCCTTGACCTTGGAGACCAGGAACTTCCAGAAGTCACAGAACAGCATGTGCTCCCAAAACCAACACTGGACATCAAGACATGGTCCTTGAATAGCCTCCTCACCCTGTTGTCAGTACTCCTGGGTTTCCAGCAGTTGCATTTAATTTCAACATAGCAGTCTCGCCAAATGAACGTCTTGGTCCCCTTTTTGTCATCCTTGGGTTTCACAAGAGGGCTGAGGGTGACTATGATGTAGGTGATGGCTGCCACCACCAGAGGCAGCACCAAGAAGGGAACAAGAGTCTCTTAGACATTCAAAGTCCTTTAACATAAAATATCTCTGCACATTAATAATGCCCAAAATTCTAAATTCTAAATACAAGTTACATGACATCCACAAAAGCATTTTGTTTGGAATTTTCTTTCTTTCTTTTTTCTTTTTTGCCACCAAGCTGCCTCTTCACCCCCTTTATTTTATTTATTTTGAGACAGGATCTTACTAAGTTGTCCAAGCTGGCCTGGAGCTTGCAATCCCCCTGGCCAGCCTCCCTGGGATGTCAGGTGTTTGCACTGCCATCAGGCTTCCAAATTTTCTTATGCACTGCAGAGGATCTCATAAACAATCTTTACTTGACCAATTTGCAGCAACATTAGACCTCTCCAATCCTCCATAGAATGTAAAGACATATGGCCTCACTGCTTCTAAGACCAGTGAGCTTCCCTCTTTGACAATGCCTGTTTTTTCTCCACCCCAAGAGATAATTGTTTACCAGGAATCGTCTCCAAATTGAATGACGGTGTTTGTTCCTGTTAGCATTACTGCATAGTTTAATTAAGGACCAAGTACACTGATGAAATATGAATTAAATAAGAGGGGATGTTCCTATGGAAAATAAATGGAATGTTTTGAAAATATGTGCTAAAGAGGATAAATAAAATATAAAAATAAAACATAGTAGAATTAAATCATGGGCTTCTTCTTCTCACCATTCCCTCCCACATACACACTACCAAGAGAGTAGTTGAGAAGAATATGCAAGATTTCTGCATTCAATTTGCTTTTCACATACCCTGAGAAGGGATATGTAATAAACTTTTCTCCAAAGAGTAAATACTGTGGTCTTTGCAGGTTTCTGCTTAATTCTGCTGCTATAGCATGAACACAGCTTCATGCAACACATAAATGACTGTGTATGGTTGTGTTGCCCAAAAAAAAAAAAAGGTTTATTTATGGACAAGTGTTGAAATTTAAATTTTATATAATTTTTATATGTCACAAATATTATTCTTCTTTTAATTTTTTCCAACCACTTAAATTTGGTTTTTGGTTTTTGGTTTTTTTAAGGTAGAAAGAGACATTCTTAGCTCAGGGCCTCACAGATGGTGAGCAACATTTGGCTCCGGCCATAGTTTGCCAAACTCTGATCTTGAGCCCTTACTACACTGGGGAAAAGCAAAAACTGACAATCATAGAAGTAGCATTTTGAGTCTGATTGATTTAAGAAAGGTGTAGAACTTCATTCAACCAAAATCTATTCAAAGAAAATATCTTGAATCTACATTGGTAAACAACTACATATTGGTGGACAACTACATATTTTAAGTTAAAATAAAATAGTAAAGTACATATGTACCACTTCCAAAATTTGGAGCTTTATCCTCATTAGGATTAATTTAGTTGCATAACTATTTATTTGATCAGGCAGGCAGGGACCCTATCTATCTTGTTCTCTGCCAGACTCCCTGGCTACGCTATCGCGGTAGTTACTAGAGAAAGAGTTCATTCAATCAATGGGTGTTATTGAAAATAGTTTTCATGTAACTCCATGCCAGGTCCTATTCCTGCCTCCATAGACACAATATTGATCATCTCTGCTTTCACGGGGTTATATTTGAGATACTTTTTTTAAAAATTATTTTTAGTTGTAGATGGACACAATACCTTTATTTTGTTTATTTAGTTTTTTTATGTGGTGCTGGGGATCAAACCTAGTGCCTCACATATGCTAGGCAAGCACTCTACTACTGAGCCACAACCCCAGCCCTGGAACACTTATTATAAGTAAAATTCAATTTCCACACAAGCCAATATTTTGAAAATCAACAGCTCATTATGAGGCAACCTCTCCCAAAGATATCAACCAGTAATTAACAGAAATTATCTTCGCTCTGCCTATTGTAACACCTTGATATGTCCTAGACATCAAGGAACTCAGTTTTCCTCCTGTCTTCGCCTAAGAGAGTTAGTCAATACTACAAAAGAAGTAATGACTACTAACCTGCTAGTATTTCTGAGAAGACATGGTATGCCCAGCAAAATACCTCTGTGGCTCAAGCTCTGTGATAGCTGGTACTCACCCCCCACACACACACCTCACTCCTGTGCCCAAACCATGATCCTCTGATCCTGTGCAGCTGTGTACATGTTACTTCATACACAAAGAAACTTTTCAGATGATTGTGGTTCAAGATCCAAAAATGGGAAGAGTATATCATGTTAACCAGTTGAGTCAAATCTAAACATGAGCCCTTAAAGACAGGAGAACTTTCTCAGCAGAAGTCAGAAAGATGCTCTGGAAGAAAAACCAGGAGCAATTCAAAGAGCAGGAGAAACTTAAATGGACATCGGTGGCTTCGAAGTTGGAGAGGTCACTAGCCAGGGCCCATAGACAACCTCTAAAATTTTATTGAGGATGGACCCCAGCTGACCACTAGCAAGGAAAGAGAGAGCTCAGCTCGGGTTTACAACAGGGAGGAATTGAACTCTGGATTATCTCCTAAAGCATCCAGAAAGGAATGCAGCCCTACTTAGACCTTGATTTTGGTGTTTAGGGTTTCTAAATAGACACCAAAGTCTGCCAGATTTCTGTCTACAGAAACCGAGATAAAAATCTGTGTTGTTTTAAGCCATTAAGTTTATGGTCATTTGTTACAGCAGTTATTTCAAACTAATACAGACTGTCTCTAAGAATATATTTGAATGCCATGGCCCCTTTTTCAGAGAAAGCAGTTTACGCCAAGAAAATTGAGTCCCCCATGCTAGGTAATTCATTTAGCAATCTCTCTAATGGTAGTATTTTTAAAAGAAACTTGTAATGCTAATTACCACCTAATTATATCAAACAGAGTATAATCATGGGCAATATTTCTAGAACATGCAATACCATTCAAGTTACAAAGTCACTTGGATACATGAGCAAAGCAATCAGATGATAAATATCATATTGCTGAATCAAGATTCTCACTTAGACTAATAATGGATTCATCTGTATGTAAATCACATCGTCCAATTGCAACTTCTGTTTGATATTCTGTCTGCTTTCAGAGAAATACACCCACGTGCCCACCCGCACACACTCCCTACTTTTCTGACGGTAAAAATCATCAGTGTCATACAACTGAAGAAACACTTGCTATAATTCCCTATGCTCTCTGGTTATGTCTTAAAGTGGGCATGAGGCTTTCTGAGAAGGGCTGTAAGTGTCCCATCTCTATTGGATTTCCTCTTTAAGGGGTTTTGTTCTTACTTTTTCACTATCACAGAGTAGACTCAGGAAGAACTAACACAAAGTCATTACTCAGAGTGTCAAGAGATTGTAGGAGCTGGGGAACAGAGATGAACTGCTGGCCTGGTTTGGTGAGTGGAAGATAAGACACGCAGGATGCTTTGGGTGACAGAACCAAAGGAACAGAAAAAACAAGGAGTTCCGCTTTGAAGTCTAAAGCCATTTCTAAAACAGAAACCGCTTGTAGGAAAGGACTAGTTTGTTTTCTTGTCTGTTTGTGGGGTTTTGTAGGAGCAGAGGGAATACTTCAATAGATGCTTTGATTAGATCAAGGAAATGTTCAATGCCCAGGCCCCAAGGGAGAGGCTGAGCTGAGAGGTGCTGAGCTCCCCTATCAAAAAAAAAAAAGTGGCAGGGCTTTGGTCCTTGGTGCACCCTTTTTTCTCTACCGAGACTATGAAGCCTGTGGGATGCTGGAGCCAGCTCTTAAAGGCTCATAGGAACCAACTGTTGGCATCTAGCCCTGCTCCCTGTTCACTACTGTCACACTGGTAGTTTAGGAGTATTTATTTACATCATGGGTATCTGCCACCCCTGGCAATCGGGGCGCTTGTTCATGGAGAGTCCGTGGCTGTGCGTTACCAGGACACAACTGCACCCCAGAAATCTTCCTCTGGCCCATCAGTGCATTAGAAAACCATCTCTAACTCCCTTTTCTAAAGTAGAACTTACACATTCTTCTCTACCCGTGGCTTCTAACATCCTGGTGCACCCTAGAAACATCTGGGGCATTGTAATATGGAGCAATGGATGCCCCCCTTCAGGCCACTCATATGTGACACTCTGAGGGTGGTGCGACGCCTAGTGGGTGTTGAGAATCCAGGTGATTCTAAAGGGAAGCTAATGCAAACCATTGTTCCATCCCCACTGCAACCTCGCCCTTCAGGATGATTGCCATGATCTGAAATCATGTATTTGTGTGTGAATCTCCCACGACAAAGGAGGTATGCACGTTGGAGGCATGCACGTTGCATAAATATTCAACACAGAATCATCGGAAAGGAATTATGCCTGCTGCAAAGGAGTCAACAGGTAAGTCTTTGAGGAAGAAAGGAAAGGAAGAAAGGAGGGAGGGAGGGAGGCAAAGAAGAGCGAAATAGGGAAGGGGAAGAGGAGGGCAGAGAGGCAGGAAGGGGCTGTCTTCATTTTGTATAGGTAGCACCTCGGGCCGGATAGTAAGTTGTTAACTGATATATTATTTCTTCAAAATATCAGAGGTAAGGGGGATAATGGAAGCCTAATGGAGAAACTAGACACAGAAGCAGGCTGGGAACTGAGGCAGAGACCCACCACCAAAAGAGAGAAACTAAGGAACAACGTACACAATGAACCTGACAACCAGTTTCAGGCTCTGCTCTTATTTGTTGTTGTTGTTCTGTTATTACACAAATCAGCTTTGTGTTGGGGCTCAGTGAGGATCAAAGAGACAGGCTCTATCCTTCTTGAGATTAAGCAGTGCAGGGAGAAGGAGCAGACCAAGCTTAGTTGACATGGAAAGCACCCCCTGGAGTTGTGCAGTGCACAAACTGCCTAGCTGTGCTAGCAGTCGCTGATGACGAGAGCCACCCAGAAGCTAAGTTATGAAATAGAGGGATCAGAGAACTAAGGGAGTGGGTGCAGATGAGGAGGCCATAAATAGGAAGGATAGGAGAGTGTCTCCCAGGGATCCTCACAAAGAGTTGTAAAAGGGCCTAGACTTTCTTCAGTCACATGGTCTGGGCACAGGGTGCTTATACTAAGGTGGAAAATGAAAGGTGTCTCTAGAAAGATCCAAACATTGGGCTCCTTTTGCTTGTTGTGGGTGAAGCTGGGCAAGCACACAGCGTAAGATGAGCAAAGCTGCATGTGGGCGAACACTGGAGGTGCTGGCAGAGAAATTCCTGTGCAGAAATAAAGGTGTCCAAGCAACCAGAGGAGTCTGGTTCACAATAGTGAGATCTTAAAGGACTCGAAGGAGGCTGGCTGCAACAAACAAAGACTGGCTCTCTGAAGGGAAAAAATAAAATTTAAAACGGAGTCATCGCCTAGCCAGAAAAGGAGTGGCTCCTGTTGCTATATCAGGAACAAAATGCCAAATACTCTACAGTTTTGATGGTTCCCAGGTTCTCAATAAATCTGTTCATACATCCTGCATCACAGAGATGCAGGGCAGCGTCTATGGAGATCTGAGCACTATCAGATTCTAGCTTGGCATAAAGAACTCAGAAACCAGGTATTGGGAAGTGCTGTCGGATAGAGGACATGTCACTGCATATTTTGGTGTCTCTTTCCCCATAGCTACCATTTCACAAGTAGCTGTGAGAAATCAGATGAACTTTGTGAATGCCACATGCCCTGAGTCTAAACGAGTTTGGCCACTAGGGGGAGACAAAGGGAAGCAGGAAGGTGGAGGGGAAGCTGCACCGAGGGATTGCAGACTCACTCACATAAGGATGTGATAACAAACCCCACCAGCACCTTGGGAACAAGAAAACCTTCACAAATAACAACTGCAGAGTAGTAGAACTGGATTTTCCTGAGCTGGATTTTGTTTTTTGAGGGGTTTTGTTTTTGTTGTTTTGCTTCTTAACCCTGTTTTGCTCCTTTGTCCCAGATAATTCCCAGAGGAAGAGCAATTTTATCACCTATTTCAATTGGCCAATGAATAAATCACTACTGGCTTGAAATGTGCTCCATGCGATTGGGAGCAGAGGGCTGGTGCGTGACATGTGCCTAAGAAAGCTAAGCAGCCTGCAGAGATAGGAGCAGCTGACACTACCAGGTGGATCGCAGGAGAAGCCAGCTTCAAGGGCACCTTGGGTCTTGTTCAGTGGGCTGCTCACAGGACACAGGGGCCCCCGCAGAAAGCTGGAAGTAAAGGCTAGATTTCTAGAGACTACGAAAGGATCCACAAATGGAATGGGGAAAGCATTTTCCTCGATCAAAAGACTATGGGCTTTAGTCTCTGAAATAAACTTCATTATTGCCCCAGACAGAAAGAATCAGCTGTAAACCGCCATCATGCCAAAGAGTGAGGAACCAGTTTAGATTAGTATGGTTCAAGGTGGACCTTTCCTATGACATTCCCACTCTGACCTCTGAACTTGGAAGAGTCAGCAACTGGCAAGAAAACTGAGGAGAAGGGAGGGAAAATAGCAGAAACACAGGGCAATAGCCAGGCATTCCCCTGTCCTCCTGCTGACCTCCAGGCTGAAGCAAGCCTCAACCGCAGGTCGGAAAAAATGTGGCATGAACTCTTCCTCATTTACCATGTTGGAAAAGACATGCTAACCTCCGTGTCCAGGCCTTGTTGCAACTTAAGTGACCTGAGAACTTTCTATTACCTAAAAGGGTTCAGAAATGTCACAGGCACAAGGAAGCAGGCAATCCTCTCCTGACAAGTAACTTTTGAAAGAACTATGGAGGACAAGAAGAAAATCATAAAAAATATAACAGTATTTGTGTTGTATCTGTCTAGTGCAACACACTAGTAACATAAAAACTGGGAAAGCCTATGCCCTTCCTTATCTTTTGGGTTTTTTTTTTTTTTTTTTTTTTTTGGCAAATGGGATAAGGAATAAAATATATATTTAAGGGATGTTACTTCCTCTTCTGACAGCAAGAATCCTGATGTTGGGAAGAGGTCAAAATTGCACAAAGTGATAAGGCCAGGAGTAATATGATCTTGGAAAGCAATGACATAGAATATGTCAAGAGCATTATAGAATTAGAGGCATGTTCCCAACAGTCCTAAATGTATATACCAAAAGAAGCAGGTGGTCCTTTAAAAAAAAATGTAGTAAAATGCAAAGTGAAATAGGAACCCCCATCAGGGCACACTAAGAAAATAGCAGCCATTAATTGCTCAAGAACCAGAGGATTTGGGATAAATAGATACACAATGAGAAAATGCTCCAATAGCATTTGGAAGAAACTTTCAGATATGATTAAAACCTAAGATCAAAACTAGAACAGGAAGAGCCTTCCCCCCATGTTTCAAGGGGACATTTTTCAAAATAATAAAGAGAAAGCTCTCAAGAGAAGAGTAAAGCCTGAAGCTTAAAAGAAAAAAAAAATCTATATCCCCTGCTGCAATATACTTAGTGCAGTGAAGAACTAGAAGAGACAAAATTGGCGAAACTGGAACTGGAATAGGGGGAAATCAAAAAGCAAGTGAGAGGTTTATACAGAGTGATAACAGAGGAAGGGAGGTTCCACAACTGAGGGCTCTGGCTAATCTGCCTCAAAACCAGCAAGACTGAAGGGAGAGAAGGTGCACAGGGAACTGGAAAAAGACCCAGCATCCAAGGGGAGCCCTAGTTAAGGCTTGAAAATGGGGAACGGTCCACTCACAGGCGCTGAGGAGGGCACACAGGCAAAGCAGGCACAGGAGTGCAATTACCTCTGATAAAAGGCAGGATCTGATAAGCAATTCAGAAACACAAATAGGAAAAGATGAACTGCACAAGTAGCCTGGGGGGATCTTAATATATTGATGAGTCAGGTGGAGCAGAATGTAGATGGAGACACTTAGGGGTATTCTGGAGGTTAAGGACAACATGAATAAGACAGAAAATTGCAAGGTAGGTCAGGAGAAATGTGAGGGATCTAATGTAGCTACAGCTAATTCCAAACACATATATATTTCAATAACAACTTAGTAAGCAGATGATGAGTTAATCAGATGAATACCTTGTTGAATAGGAGCTAAGTTTCCTGACTTAAGTGGACCAGGTACTGAAATCTAGTAGTTCACTGAAATCATCTGACGATAGTGTTAAAAAGACAAATTCCTGATGCTCATCTGGCAACTTTGCAATTTAATGATTTGGGGTTAAGTGCTAATGATTTGGGGGAACCTTAGAGGACTTGTGAGGGAGGATTTTTGACCATACTTCTGAATGAATAAGAGGTGAAATGGCATATTTCTTGAAGTTGATTAGGTACTATGAATTCTTAACATCCTCTTATAATAAGAACTTGCCATGAACAAGAACATCTGTGTATATTTCCTCAGCCCACTGATACTGGGTTTAGCCAATGGAAGGTGTCTAATTCTGAGACCAACCCTTAAGAGGAATCATGTGTGTTTGCTCACTCTTAAACACCTGCCATTGATCATGAGAATTTGGCAACTGCTTCAATCAGGAAGAATATGGAAACATGTGGAGCATACTCAAATCTAACCCTAAGCCACCCCTGTTAGCCAACTATGAACTTGAAGTATAAATGTACTACAGGCTCATACATGAGGAAAACTAAATGCTTATTGTTATAATTCACTGAGTTTTGGAATAGTTTGTTACATGCCATTATTACAGCAGTAGCTAACTTTTATATATTAATCAAATTAAATCCAAAGCTATGTTGTATCCTAAGATACCTCTTGATTCTATTTCCCATCCCAAATCATGCACACCTACTTTGTTTAATATAGCTCCCCAAAATGGCCTATAGCAATCAAAAGAATCACGAAGACCCTTCCATATCAGCAACACAAAAAGATCAAGATGATCTAAGCCCATTTTCAACTCTATAGGAAGAAATTTTAATTTCTTACAAATTAAAGCCTCTAGCAATTTCAAAGGCTAAGAACTTTACAGTTCAAATTTCTTTTCGTGGCAGGTAATCAGCTTAGTCTCATTTGGAAGTGTGTCCATATAGTGAAATTTCTTTAGCAAATTTAGACTGAGCCATCTTCCTCTGGAATGGAAACTCTATGAGAAGTCTGATGTTGTATTTACTCAGTTTTTTTCATAAGTCCAAATTACTTTCTTACATGATCTAGAAAACAAGTAAGTCCCAGCTCCTAAAACAGCTGCAAAATAATAATCCCAAAACTAATACTGGGAGAAATCTAGCCCATTTTACTTTTGACAAAGACCAAAATAGAATCTTAGTGGTGTCCAGGAAGAAGCAAAGATAGAGAGGATCTTCTTGAACTTATCCTCACAGAATGTCAGGTAGCCTAACCCAGATTTTTTAGATTTCATTACTTTTTACTGCAGCAATCTCCCATTAAGAGGTTGATTATAAATGTCGATTATAACCCTGTGGTCACCATCCACATAGGTAATGGGAATGGGATTCTACAATCAGAGAAAAACATTTGAGATACTCATATGTCTTTTTGAAAAGTGTAAGAATTTGCAATTCCCCAACAATTATCACCATATTATTTTATTAGAGGTAGCTTTCTATCCTTTTCAATATATTCAAATCCCCTTCGTTTATATTTTCTCTTTGATTCCTGCATCTAAGCTTTAGCACTAAACTGAGTGTGAGCTCTGTCGAGTGAGTTAGCCTCCAAAGAGAACATTTGTAGTCCTGTGCCAAAGGCTCTCAACTCATTCAAGCATGTGAAAGGTGGCTCTTCATCCCCACATGATTCTTCTGCTGGAGAACCACATTCCACAGCTTCCTGAATTAAAGTCATCATAGACGGTTCAAGAAGGAAGGGTCCAATGAGAACCAATCCTCTGCCATCACATTTTTCAAAAGCCTAGCTTTTGCTTAGCTTTTCAATGCCCAAGAGCTGAACAGTCACTTCAATGGCAGCAGAAATACTGTCTTCTTCCCATCTATCCCCCTAGTATCCTGCTTCCTCTTTTATTCCCCTATTCCTTTAAGAAAATTCAGCTGCATTTTTAACACCTTATCTTCATTCTTAGGTAGCTGCCTATAAGTCTCTGATGAGTGCAAGGACAACTATTTTTTCCAAAGAGAAATACCTTTCAAGTATGAAGGACTGTAACTGTACCTAGTTCTTTTCAACTAGTTTCAGGGGGTTGGAACTTTTCTACATTTCTTTTTGCCTTGTTTCACATGCATTTAAATTGTTAAGATACTAAAATCATTTGGGGTACTTTGTAATGCATAATTCATAAGGAAACAGCCAACAGAAAGGTTGAGTACCCTGTAGATGAGAGGAAAGCGGAAAAGTAGAAAAAAATCAAGCGATGAAAACTTGAAATTTTGGGGACATTGATATGCTATGCGTGTGGAAGTGTTTTGGCTTTGGGGGTGAGAATAGAATATTTAACAACTCTATATATTTAAAAAAAATTTGCGAATCAAATACGATCATACATGACAGTGCTTTGGAAAGAATAAAGTATTATGTCAAAATAAAGGACTCTTCAAAGGAAGTCATCACTGTTTCGTAAGATGCCACTGATTGTATTTATGGAAGCTTGTGTGCAGAAATGCCAGCACTGTGGACATGTTCTGGGTGAGAGATGCTGTCCTTCCCTTCCAGGTCAGGCCAGTGAGAGTAAATTAGTGTTAATTTTCAGTGTCTACGGCTTTGGCAAACAAATACTTTGTCAAAGATAAGACAATGTTTTCTCACCCTGAAAGGGAAATGTCACCTGGTCCCTGCCTCTGGCCTGAATTTAGTCAACAGAGAGCTGCCTCCTGGGTCCAGAGTAGAGAAGAATAATGGCGGAAAGCAGAGCTGTCAGAGCTCAAGGCCAAACTATATTCACCAGCTGCATCTATACAAGGACCCTCCTGGTTGCTGCCAAGAATAACTCAGACCCTGTGACTCCGGGGCCTCCAGGACACATGGGTAGAGGCAGAGGTGGAAATGACTTCAGGCTGGAAAGAGATTCATCACTACCCCTCTTGCTGTGCTACAGATTTGGGGCTGGATCATTTTCACTAATCGGCTCAGCCAAAGTATAGCATGAACTCTGGCAAATACTTACACAGACACTGTGAAAGCAAACTCTCCTGGTGCTCCTCTGGTCCTGCTCTTTTTGATGGATGAAGTGACTGCTTGGCAGATGATGAGACATCCAGAATGAACACCAGCCAGTCCTGGGTGCTTGGAGAGGGTCCACGGAAAACAAGTGTCCATCTCCAAAACTTCAGAGCTAGGGTCTGGTGGAAAGGCATGGTCAGCCTCCGGGCCCCTCAGTAGGAAAAAAGCATGAAGTGTGCCACAAATGACAATGAGGCCACCCAGGATCAGCAAACCCATCAGTCGGAACTGCTGTCCGGGAATCAGTTTTTCTGGTTATTGATAACCTTATTTCTCCTGATGATTGGGGAAAGGTGACTAAGCTATGTTTGGTCCCTACCATGTCTGAGCTAGTCTTCCAACTAGATGGCCTGTGTTCTCCCAAAAGGACCACCATAGAACAGTAGAGCATCTTCCAGAGGCAAATCAGCATCAGGACTCCTTTGCAATTTACCTGTTTTTCTCTTCTTCACTTTCACATTCTGTGCACCTCTCATCCAAGGCCCAACCACCTGGCAAATATTAAGCTTCACAGAATTCTATCCTAAAAGTGCACAAAGAGGCTCTAAAATGCATTTTAGAATCTGAAGAAGAGAGATTTTTCTAGTATTAGCAAATCATGGAAGGGGCTTTCTCCAAGCTCTTACCTATGCTTCAGATTTAGATCAAGCAAGATGAAATAGATTTTCCTAGTGATCCAGAACAACATAACTCAATATACTAGGAAACCAGGATTCCAGTCTTGCACCTAATGTTTCCTAGGTGAGTAAACCTAGAGTGTTCATCAGGTTTCACCTCATGACAAATACCTGAGAGCAACAACTTAGAGGAGGAGAGTTTCATAGGTTCATGGTTTTAGAGGTTTCAGTCCCAGATTGGTTGGCACCATTGCTTTGGGCCTGAGGAAAGACAGAACATCATGAAGGACGTGCATGTCACTTCATGTTGGATATTTGAAAGAAAAAGAGAGTGGCGGGGGACAAGATATAGTCCCCAAGGGCACATTACCCCGACCCATTCTCTCCAACTAGGTTCTACCTCCTATAGTATCCATCACCTCCCAATAATCCATTCATCTTTGAATCCCTCAATGGATTCATCTGATTGATGAGGTCAGAGCCTTTGTGATCTAATCATTTCCCCAAATTCTGCTACATTCAAGAACAACCCTTCAATGCATGAGCCTTTGTGGGACATTTCAGATCCAAATCAAAACATGGAAGTGTTTTAACTCTCTGAGCCCCCGAAAAGTGAGAATGATAACATTTACTCCACCTGTTTCCAACCTCACCACCTGTGGCAAAGATTAAATGGAAAATTGTATGGGCAAAAATTGAAACACAACACAAATATAAGTGAATAGTAGGAGGCCAATATATCTTCCTATGCTGTACCCAATTAGTACAACTCAGAATATAAAATATGAGAAACAAATCAGGCAAGACCCTCCCTCAAAATCCATGCCTCTGAAGGTAGTTGCTATCAATACTGAATGGGATAAATATTCACAGAATCACTGACATTTATTGTTTAAAGGGAGTTGAGAAAGTCTTTAGTTGAAATACTAAAACAGTGGTACAGTCTGCATTTTGAAATTAGACCATCTGGGTACAAATCATCTTGCTCAACCCTCAGAGTCTCATCTCTAAAATTGCAATGAGTGAATGTATTTTATAAGATTTATTTTAGAGATGGACCAAAATAAGGTGTGTAAGGTACTTATAATGCTATGTTTAACACTTAATAAATGTTCAATAAAAGTTAACTATCAGTGTTTTAGGGGGACCAAGTACAAACAAAATCTGGACCCATATCCAATTCTTTCTGTAAAAAGTCACACAGAATCTCCTGATTCCTTTACAATCCAGGAAACCTAGAAGAATAACAATGGCTGAGTTTCTGGACATTTCCACCTATCATGGGGAGTTTTCATAACCTCTCATTCCTCAGGTGAAGTTCAGTGCTGAAAAAATTAAAATAAACTTAAATTTTTGAAAAGAAAAAGTAGGCTAAGGTAGGTTGAGAAGAGAGGTCCATCACATCAGGGCTGTGGACCTTCCTTGCCATCAAAGAGGCTATTTTCTGATGCCAACTTTACACCAATTTTAAACAGTGTGAAATGCCAAGAAACACCTTATCTTGAATTTGATCTGTCACAGAGGTGTCGCCATAGATTAATTACTGGGTCTTTTATGCGAGTCTTGGCATGGTCCTGGTCAGTCTGGCTACAATGGTTAGGGAAGCGTTCATATGGGAATACAAAATATCTCAAGGAGATCAGCTTCTGTCCCTCCCCTGGCATCACAGATCTTATTCCATTCAGGAAGTGCCTCGCTCCACCTCACCTCAGATCTGACACAATTAGAGACTCTTCCCTTGACCAGAATTATTTATGACATGGGCAGGGGAGAAAGGAAAGGACTTTTTCCCTGAGGGAGGCCAGAGCTAAACCAGAGCATCCAACAAGAAACTCCTGCCTCTGATCCCTGAGGCCAAAATGAGTTCTGGTCTCCATCTGCCAACAAAGGGTTCTCTGCACTGATCAAAAGAAACCATCCTCTGTTCCGTTCTTCTGCAACAACCCTTAAGTTCAGAGCCCTCTCTCATCAGTTGGCTGGTGAGATTCAGGGGCTCCCACTTGGATCTGGTCAAGGGCTGTGCCTCATTACTGCAATCCCTCCTTTTGCCCACGATGTGTCTGTTGGCATGGATACCTGGAAAAGGGCTTACTCATAATAATCAAGTAGAACTTCCCCCTCCCCATAGGGATATCGCTCTCTGATGAGCCATAGTGCTTGGTGTCTGCATAATGTGTTTGGCCAAAGAATGATTTCCTGCTACATCCATTCTCTTGCTATCTCACCCTGTCAATTAAATGTTGGGTAGGTTATCTTGTGCTTATCTCACTTCTTCAAAGAAATTCCAAATTCCTTGAAAGCAAATTATGTGATGTTGTCTGTATTAAAGATTTTGGTGGGGCTCAACCAAATTACCTAGCATTTTGTTCCTGTATCAGTCACTCAGTTGAATTTATACACACACACACACACACACACACACACACACACACACACCAGGAAAAGAACAAAAATCAAAACCAAATGCAAAACAAAACCAAACCATCATATATGGTCCTGGGTCTCAATGAGTTTCCTATATTACAGAATAGACTGGCAATAGAGTCATAAAGAAGTTTATGTTACCAGTACAAACACCCAGTATTGGTACCACCTTAACTCCCAGAAAGATAAGAAGGAAAGAACAATTCAAGAAGTTGCAAAATTATGTTAATCACATAATGTCCACTTCCTAAGAAGAGACAGGTAATGACCAAATCTGGCTGAGAAGAGGAAGCTCTCATCAAATTTTTCTCTTTTCTCGAGTCTTCTTCCAACTCCATCCTTTGCCATCACTAAGATAACCTTCCTAACAAAGGGATGGAGGGATGGGTTTCCTGTGTTCCTACTGCCTAAGAGTCTTGCCTCATCATGAAGTATCGCATCATTTACAAAAGCCAAAAATAGTCTTGGCCAGACTCCTTAGCAACCCAATTACTTTCAAAGAGTCAGGTTGCCTAACTTTTCTATAAGCAGGCTCATCGAAACAACTAAGGAAACAGAGATGGCAGTGCTATGCAAACTTGTATATCAGAAGGGAAAAAAAGGTATTGTGTAAATATATGATGCCTCATAGACATTCTCCCTTGAAATCAATAATAATGGATCCTTCTTTAAGAATTCTGCTTAAACAGAAAATCCTTGGACAGTTACTGTTAGACCTCTAAGGCATCCAGGCTATTAATGCATTTCAATAATTCAGATCAGGTCTCTCCTCTGATCCTCAGGTAGGTGCTGCCTGAAGTGCTTTGTTGAGGAGTTGCACAAAAAGGTCAGGATTGATGTAAGAGGACTATGATAGATTAGCAATGTCTGTTGTAGAAAAAAGAAGAGGATGGACAGGCATGGATGTGAAAGGTTCGTTAGTCCTGAAACAAGTTCCCAAAAGAGACAATATCAATCAAGTGCTATGGAAATCCTGAGGAGGAAATTTAAAAATATGTTCAGATCACATGTAAACTAGACCTTAGAGACAGGGACGGAATTACAGCGATTGGACAAGAGGAGCAATCTTGGCAACTGAACTGGAAGGGCATGAGCAAAAGCACAGAGGCAGAGAGAGAATGGGGGGGGGGGGGCGGGCGGTGTACATCTTTACAAAATAACACATAGGCTAGTGTGGATGGTAGGTCCAAGGACTGACGCTAAGTCATGGTCCAAGCCAGTGATGTCTAATAGAAATACACACATGTCACTTAAAATTTTCCAGTTGCCACCTGTACAGAGAGAGAGAGAGAGAGAGAGAGAGAGAAAGTAAAGCTTTTTAAATTCTTTTCTTTCAAAAATGTCTCATTGCTGACAAATCATTAGAGAAGTTACTGGCAAATTTAAAAGGCTTTGGATTAATGAAATTGATGTAGCAACTGAGTTATGTCAGCCTACATGGAAGAGACAAGGGAAACTGTAAACTCTGGGATAACAACAGCATTATAAAATGGAAAGAAATAAAAGGATATCCCCAGCACTCTGGTTCTGACCAGACTTGCTGATAACAGGAAAGAAGATAAGAAGGGGAAGAGGAGGCATTGATGCTATTACCTTGTTAATAAAGAACATCAACAACTCCCTGTGTGTTCCCTTCTTATTTGCACAAAAAAAAAAATATGAGATTCCTTTTTAATTTTTTTTTATTTTTTAAATTCTTAGAGGATCTTAGTTATCCCTTGCAAGATAATAACACTGGAGAGATTTGATATCTGTTTCACTGGATTAAATCTTTATTATCATCTTAAGGGTTAATTTTTTTTTTAAGTAGATACATTTACATTATGATGAGGACCTTTACCATGAGGATTGTTCTTCTCTCCCAAGTCCTTCTCCCCAGTAGTGTCTCTTGTACAAAACTGCCAGATTTGAATTCCAGTGAGGAATTCTGCTGAGATTAATCAGGGAGTTAGGCAGTGGGATGCTCTGGAAAGGGCACAAGCTCCTGAGTCAGTCCAAATTGAATCTGAATCCTGGCTCTGTCAGTTAGGAGATGGGGAAATGTGGGCAGCCTTCTGAACCTCACTTAGGCCCAGTTTCAGGCCCTGCATAGGATGATGCCTTGACCTTTTGAATTCTTCTGAGGATTAAATGAGATCAGGCAAAACCAAAACGGTTCCAGGATGAGTTCCTTCTAGCGAGGTGAATATTTATCAGGCATCTATTAAATACCAAGCCATGTTCTTGGTGCTGCTGAAATAGCAGCCAAAAAAAAAAAAAAAGACTCATTCATATAGTTTTAGACTATCAACAATAATTTCCATTTGTATACACTCCTGGTCTGCCTAAAATGCAATGTGGCAGTTACCACATGCCTGACCTAAAATTTAGATCTGACTTCTGAAGCTGCATGCTTCCCTGAGAGCCTCCCCCATCCTGCTTCTTTATGTTGCTTATGAGAAAATGTAACTCCAGGATATAAAATTGTACTGAAGTCTGGGGATGCAACAGGGAGGGAGACCAAGTGCTGTCTTCCTCTAGCGGATGGTTTAGCAGATGATACAGACACATAAAAAGATACTAGCAGGTGTTTAACAGTGTGATATCAGACTTCCACTAAAGGCAGCCATCAGTTATGATTCAATGTGAGAATGCACATAAAGTGCTCAACTCAGAGATTTCCCTTCTAGTTCCATGAGTCTGTGGTACTAAACTGCTTTTATAAGTGTCTTTGCAGGCATTTTGTGCCATTGGAAATCCCTGAAGGACTTGTACCATGCCATGCACCTTACAGAAACTGAGAACGCTGTCTTAGACAAACAGAAGAAAGGTCATACAAAGATTCAAAGTCAGTTTTCCAGGATTAAGGGGTAACATTACAAGTCTAATAATAATCATCTATAAAAAAATATGATAAACTCTGATCAATACACATACTCAAGGATAGAATGGGCTAAGGTTGGAGACTTATTGTATGAAAACCTTCTCATCAACTGACTGCTGAAGAGAATTACTTTTATTTCACTGCTTAATAGTCTCTCCCCAAGATTTCTTTCTTTTTAATTTAGCAGAAAAACAGATGAGGTTTCCTCCATATTGAATCCTGTAATTCCATCAGCACTACAAATGGTAATTCTTATTTTATTGTGGATTTATTCATTCATTCATCCATTTATTGAGCATCTACTACAAGCATTGGAGCTGTGGAAACTGATATGCATGGATTTGTTACAGTGCTTGCACTCACGTCTATAGTAAAAAGGGAAAAGGAACAATCAGTCTAGCAGTATATACATTCCAACAAGGGAAGGAAGAGGCTATAGGGACACATAGGAATGCCACTGCTATGGTTTAGATATGAGGCATTCCCCTCCAAAGCTCATGTGTGAGGCAATGCAATTTTCAGTAGTGAAATAATTGTATTGTAAGAGGTATAACCTAATCATTGGATTAATCCACTGATATGGATTAATGGGAGCAGTAATTGTAAGAAGGTAGGGTATGGCCAGAGGAAGAAGGTCACTGGGGGTTCTTTTGGGGTTTATATTTTGTCCCTGGTGAGTGGAGCTCTCTCTGGTTTCTGGTTGAGCAGAGCAGTGTTCCTTTCCCATACCCCTCCTCCATGATGTTCTGTCTCACCCCAGCTCCAGAGCAAGGGAGTCAGCCATCCATGAACTGAACTAAAATGGTGAGCCAAAATAGGCTTTCCTCCTCTACGTGGTTCTTTTTGTGTCTTTTAATCACAGTTACATAAAGGGGACTAAAACAACCACCTAAACCAGGACTTACTCAGGAAGTATATTAGGTTTTTCTAGATGAATAGAAATGAGAGAGAGGTGGGGGAGGGGGGAGGAGAGAGAGAGAGAGAGAGAGAGAAATTATACAAAGGGGATTCATTGGATCAGCTTACAGAACTAGAAGCTGGATAATCTCACAATGGCTATTGCAAAATGGAGAGCAAGAAGAACCAGTCGCTGCTCCATTCAAGAAGCTAGAATTTCAAAAGAATAAGGACCAATGATGTAGCCCCAGGGGCTCAGGAATGATGGCCTGAAAACTCCTTGGAGACCCAATGATAAGAATCTGTTTTGGAAGAGTAAAGGAGCTAGAATTCGATGTCCTCAGGTGATCGCAGCAGCCACGGAAGCCCCTGCTCCAGAATCAAGCTTGCGACTTGGTTCTGCATTGACTCCCTCCTTCTTCCATCTTTTGTCCCAGGTAGGCACCAGTCAACTGGACCATGCTGCTCACATTCAGAGTGAGTCTCCCACTTGATTTGCTCTCCCTCATGCCGATGGCTTCTGGAAACACCCTCATCAATCCACCCAGAAGTCTCTGAATCTTGGGCATCTCTTCATCCCACCAAGTTGACAACCCAGCTTAACCTTCACAGGGAGTGGGGAAAGCTTCCAAGACATACCATCCAAACATGGGCCTGGACCATAAGAGTGCTCAAGGCATCAGGGATAGTACGCGCACAGATATGGAATAGAAAGACAATGTGGAATTTTTGAAGCACGAAGAAGTCAGGTTTGTTTGAAGTGTTGGGTGCAAGGAAATAAGTGGTACGAAATAAGTTCTGAAAAATAAGCAATGAGAAAAGTATAAAGGAACTTGTGAGCCACCACAGAGTTCAGATTTGATCCTAACCAGACTTGGAGGAAGAGGAAGGAAATGATGGTGGTGATGGTGATGACAGTGTGCTGCGGTGGAGGCCATCTGTCATTAGGACAAGCAGGTCACCGTGGAAGTGGCATGTATTAAGCACATACAATCAACTCAACTCTGTGATAAACAGTTCACAATCTCACAGGAACAAAGCTTGACTTCATTCTGACTGCTGTGTTAAGAATGAGTTCAAGAAAGACAAATTTGGAAAATGGAAAACCACAGAAGAGAATGCCCTAGAACTCAAGTGAAACATCACGGTGGTTTAGACTAGACAAGAGTAATAGTGCTGGGGACAGGAGACTTTTGAGAATTATTTATGTCTAAGAGACAGGAGTCTGTGATCCCCCATGGTTGTTATTTTAAATATCAATTTTTACTATTTATAGTATGATCTACAAAAATTTGGGTGATTGGGCTATGTTTGAATTAAAGCCAGATCACACATTTTACATGTTCTTGTTGAACAAATCTTTATAAGGAATATCATCTAAATTGTTCTTCCTCACAACAGTAAACTTTAGAAACAAAGTATATTCTGTATTTTCAGTTTCAATTTGAAGCACTCTGAATATTGTTCATCTTACCATTAACAGAGAATAAATAGAAAGAATTAAAAGGCCCCATAGAGACCTGCCAACTAGGATAAGATTGACCTAAATCCTTCTTTAAGCATTCCAGCAAACGTCTGACCTCCAGAGCATTGCTATAAAGGGGGATATTGAATTTATTAGGGTAATCACTTTACAGAATGGGCTGCCTAAAGCAACTTGAGTCTCTCTCCTATGCCAGCTAAACTCACCCTGTGAATCCCTTTATCATCAGCCTGGGAATATAGTCAGGTAGGACCCCCCGGGGCTTCCTGGTCCCTTCAGGGCAAGAACCATCTCACTTCAGTCATTAAAACAGCATATCCTATGATATAATCAAAGTTCAACACTTCATTTAATGTAGAATTCCTCCTCCCCTCCCAACTCCCCAGGCCTGTCGCAGGCCCGGAACCTGTAGCGGGGCAGGAGTCTGGTCAGCCACCTCTGCCCCAGGACTTCCACTCTGGCCCACAGTGTGTTTCTAGAAGTGGTCTCCAAGGATTCCAGATTTGGGCGCAGAGGCCAAGAGGGTGAGGGGAAAGGGCACAGTGAGCACAGTCATTGTGGCAGGGACTGTTGGGAGCTGGAGGGTCCCTCAGTGCATAGCCGCTTCTTCCATGGGCAACAATCCTCCTGCTGAAACCTCAGCACTGCTTTGAGGAGGAAGAAGCCTCTTCTCTGTGTCCACACTACAGAAACTCCAAGAAATGTTATGGTTTAGAGATATGGTGTCCCCCAAAATCTCATGTATGAGACAATGCAAGAAGGTTTTAGAGGTGAAATAATTTGGTTACGGGAACCTTAACCTAACCAATGCTTCTCTCCCCACTTCCGCCACCCCCGGGGTGATATCCTGACCTGCTTTCCTCTACCACATATTTCTGCCACAATGTTCTGCCTCACCTTGAACCCCAAGGAATGAAGCCAGCCATCTATGGACTGAGATCTCTGAAATTGTGAGCCCTCAAATAAATGTTTCCTCCTTAAAAATGTTATTGTAAGGGTTTTTGTGGTCACAGTAGCAAAAAAGGTGACTAAAACATGATCCTTCAAGAGAGATACACACATGCATACACACACACACACACACACACACACACACACACTGGTAGTGTGCACCTGTAATCCCAATGACAAGGGAGCCTGAATCAAGAGGATTGTCAAGTTCAAGGCCAGCCTTAGCAACTTAGAAAGGCCCTGAACAACTTAATGAGACCCTGTCTCAAAATTCATGAAAAAAAAAAACAACACTGGGAGTGTAGCTCAGTGGTTAAGCACCCCTGGGCTTAATCCCTGGTACAAAAAAAAAAAAAAGAATAATAAAAAAAAAAAAAAAACGAATCTCCCCTTCTGACTTCACCCCTATTCAGTAGGGGCCCTGTACTTTCTAAATTCAAAGGACCACATGCCAGGCTTTCCAAGGGTCTCCCTGAAACCCTTCTCCCTGGGCCTAAGATGAGAAGGAGCACCCCTGCCCTCCTCAAGTGTGGACAAGGAAAATAGACAGTACTGACCACTATCACCTATTCCCTTGTATGGGCTACAGCCATAAGTCACTGGGGACACAAAATCCACCCCTCATCTCATTGGCATGCCCTGAATCCCTTTGAGGGTCTTCTCTAAAACTCTGAAACAACAGGAGAAATGTACCTAAAGATCTGTTATTCTAGGAAAAGAATGGCTGACATCAAGAACTGGGAATTCTGAGTCCAAACAAGTTCTTTCTGATACGACGCCCTGACTGACAACATGAATAATACACATTCCATGTGAATGATCCAAAAGGTGATTGAGACATCCAGATGCTTCAGCCAGATGTTTAGCAAGGACCCAGACTCACCCCCTTCGTACCCTAAATGTTTCTGACTTTCTGTTTCCTGATTCTTGATTCTGTCTTCCCTTTTTGGCCCTACTCATTTGCTTGTTGACTGATTGTGAATTCCCTGATTTGCCCCTTTGATATCCACCAAGCAATTTAGCTCAGATGTACATTTGTCTGGAAAGATGTAATAGAATAATTACTCCAAGCTCTGGGCCCATTTACCCAAAGATACAGTAAAAGCTTATATGTTCTGTGATAAATGACATCTGAAAATACCTCCTTTACTCAGTACCTAAGTGACTCATATGAAGTATTAATTTTATAAATTTGTCCTACACATTGCCTTGTTTTGAAAATTATTTAAAATTTAGTTAATTGTATACTTAGCCAGTGATGCATTCAAGCAATAGAGTAAAAAAGGAAAAAGTTTACCCCTCTTAACACAAATTTTGTTTTCACAATTATATGCAAACATGTAAACATTCTTCAATCACTGATTTAGCTGTAAGATCCTAAATTTCAAAGACACAATAAATAGTCATGTATGAATAAATAACCATGCATGGTGGCACATGCCTGTAATCCCAGCAGCTTGGGAGGCTGAGACAGGAGTATCATGAGTTCAAAACCAGCCTCAGCAATTTAGCGAGGCACCAAGCAATTCAGTGAGACCCTGTTTCTAACTAAAATACAAAAAAAAAAAAAAAAATGGCTGGAGATGTGACTCAGTGGTTAAGTGCCCCTGAGTTCAATCCCCAGTACCAAAAAAGGAAAAAAAGAAAAAGAAAAAATAAATAACTTTTTATCCATAAGTATGTCCCAAATATTACATAGACTCAAAAAGTAAACTCTTAATCTAAAATTCAAATTTCACTGGGCATCCTGTAGTTTATTTATAAATATGGAAACGCTATTTCCTGGGAACTTCTTCCTACCCATAACCAGCCATCAAAAAAATTAAGTTTTTAAATGTCAACAATAGATTGGCATAGCAATATGCTGGTGATTGACCCTTCTCAGCTGGATTGATAGCCTGTTCTTTCTGGTCTTCCCAAGAAAGAAAAGGAAGTTGGAATTCAGTTTCGCAAAGAAGAAAAAAAGAGTACCCCATACTGTCATTTCACCTCAATGATTTCCAGAAAGGCCCTAAAATATACAGAGCCATTGAGAATATCTTTGGCTTCAAGACACAGAAAATATAGAGTCAAGCTGGCTTAAATAAGAAAGAAATTCTGGAATGCTTACATGGGAAGCCCAGACACATGATACCATAAGACCCAGGTTCTTTCCGTCATTCTCTGCTCTCCTCAGTGTCAGCTTCCCTGAGAGCTGTTTCCCCTCTGTGTCTACCTGTGCCAATTGGAGCTAGTACTTCTCTGTCCACGTTCAGTAGGAGAGAAAGAAATGTATCCCCTTCTGCTGATTAAAACAGCTCAGAACATCCTCGGACCAGTCACTGTTATCAAGAGAGTGCCATGTGCTAATCAGTTTAAAAGTCATGCACCAGAGAGGGGCAGAGATCCAAACAAAAAGGGATTCAAAAGAAATTGGGAAGCTTGATTGTGGAGTAGGCAACAGATATACTGAAAACTATCATTGGTTCTTTAATTTTTTTATTTAACTTTCCCGTTAATTTGAAGAGAAGTCTACCCTTAGCACGTCTTAAAAATTCTAAACCTATTCTGGCTTGATTCCCAAATCCCAGTAAAGCAAAACCTGATGAATTTCATCTATCTTTGGAAAAATATACTAATACCTAGGTTAGAAACCCAGGAAAGCATCTCAAGAATTCTGTATAAATATACCTTGCTTTTTTCTTAGTCTAGAAACATTGGCATACTTAAAGTCATTCCTGAATCTTCCCTTTGCAAAAGATGAGAATAATGACACATTGAATTGGAATAGATCCTTATTTGAAATATTTCTACATTGATCTCATTTTGGTTTCACATTAGCCTAATGGTGGGACACAAATTATTAGTCCCATTTTTCTGACAAGGAAACGGAGAGCTACTACAATAGAGACATACCCATGGTCACATGGTCACGTTCAGTTAGGCTGGAAACTGGAACAAGAGTCTAGTTTCCTTTGTCACATCCTCTTGCTACATACAGTGCAGACTATTGTATCTTTTACACTGGCACAAGAGCTCTGGCCTGTATGAAGCCTCTGTATAGAACTTCTGGCCTCAATGTGACCATGGGTAATGGGGGTTGGGAGGGCTTTTTACAATGTAGCCAGATTATACTTTACAATCATCGTGTTGCATTTTCAACAACTCCTACACAGCAGGATCATGGTCAAGAACTGAGTCAGTACTCAAGGTAAAGGAATTCTACCCAAAGCTTTCATGGCTGAGCCTCTTTTTATTTCATCCATCACGAGACCTATATAAATTAGAATTATTTTCATCACCCACACATAAAAATAAATAAATAAATAAATAGACCCTCAAGCTGGTTTAAGGAAAAAAAAAAAGGAAATGCATTGGCTCACAAAATTTAAAGGTCTAGGGTCTTTCAACTTCAGGGGCTCAGAGAAGGTGAGGTCTCCCTCCATTGCTCAGCTCTGTTCTCCTACACACTGGCTTCCTTCAGGGGCTCCACTAGGTGACATGGTCCTGCCATTGTTTCCATAACAAAACCCCTGAATGTTCAGTCCAACACAAAGGGAAGGGTATTTCTCTACAGCTTTCCCAGAAATGCTTCCCATTGGCCCTGATGGGTTGACACACCCAATGCTGTGGTTTGAACGTGTGTCCTTAAAAATGCATGTTTGAAAATTTAATCTCCAGTGCAGTGGTGTTGGGAGGTATGGCAGAGTCCATCTGTTATCACAGAAATGGGTGTCCCCCAAACACACACCTCTCCGGATAACACTGCAAGAAGGCCCTCGCCAGATGCCAGCACTTTGGTATTAGACTTTCCAGCCTCCTAAAATATGAGCCATGTACATGCACATTTATCATAAATTACTGAATCTCAGATACTCTGTTATAGAAACACAAAATGCACTAGGACACCCACCCCTAGGAGAATCACTGGCTTAAGAGAGCACAGCTCTCTGGATGGCCAACCCACTTACACACTTCCCCATGGAGCAAATAGATTAAGAGTGAAGGGAAAGTGATTCCCTTGAAGAGAAATAAAGCCCTTTTTAAGGAGAAGGGAATCCAATGCTAGGAGGTAAAAATTAATGTATCTACTACATGCATGAGCAAAAATAAGAGCTGATTTAACATCATGAGGAACCGTCCATTGTGCCATTGTTGGAATAATGACTTTCCTCAAGTCTTCTAGGATACTGCATTATCCATCTTGATTATTCCCTGTTGGGTAACATTTGCACAGGCAATCTGGCCAAGGAACAAGAATGCACAGATCCTAAAGTTTGAGGTTACATTTGTATTCAAGGAAACAGACTAGTACATATTGCCATTCTTAGCTGACAGCTTAAGAATAATTAACCGGTGGGAGAAGACAAAGAGAGGAAAGGGCAATCCTCCCTCATTCTTAAGGTTCTCCATGTGAAGCAGACGAGGGCCCTGGTTTCTGCTAAGGGTCAGAAGAATTTGCCTCTGAAGCTGAAATGATCTCACCCAGAGGGAGAAACCCTGATCATGGGGGTTGGTGGAAGAACTCAAGCAAAAAGAAAATGATTCTACATCATGTACAACCAGAAGAATGAGAAATTATACTCCATTTATGTATGATGTGTCCAAATGCATTCTACTGTCATGTCTAACTAATTGGAACAAATAAAAAATATTAAAAATTAAAAAAGAAAAATGAAGAGCAGTAAAAATAAAAAAAAAAAAATCAGAGCGGTCATCACTTAAAGCTGTTCCAAGAAATTGCTTTATGAATCTTAGTAGCACTGACCAGCTCCGTATTCAGGGGCATGGTCACAGTATCATACATGCCCATCAAGTCTGAAACTTTGCAGACTCTGGTCACTGTGGAGAGGCTTCAAATGCCCTCACATGAGACTGTGTTATTTCAGTCCATTTTTCAAAGGGCTCTAGATTTTATCTGACTGGTTAAATTGCTTTCTGTCTCTCCCTCTCCCTCACCTTTTCTTTCTGCCACTGTTTAAGAAACGGAAGAATGAATCCCTACCCTGTGAATCTTTCAGGATCTCGACTAGAGATGAAACCAAAAGGAAGAAAATGAAAGTCTCAAATAGACTCTGTTTACAAAAGCATGAAAAGAATCAGATGCCAAACACTATATCTAACAAAAGATGTGTAAGACTTCTTCAGATAAACACTGCCAAATATTATGAGGAGATATTGAATAAGACCTAATAAAGCAGTGGATACTCCAGGTTCATGGATTGAATGGCTCGGTAATGGAAATCTGGTGATTCTTCACAAATTTATCTCAAAGTTCAAGGTAATGTATATAAAATTCTAAATATCAGCAGCTTTATAAAGAAAATCTGCAACCTAAATTTTAAATGTACATGGAAAACAAAGGACCAGGAACAGCCAAGGATAATGGTGAAATAGAAAAACAAAATGGGAGGACTTGACACAACCAGATTCCAAACTTGATTACACCAGGACATTATAAAGCTAGAGTAAATTAAGGGTGATATATGGACACAAGGACAGAAAGGTGGAAAAATGGAACAGGATACAGAAACAGACTCCATGCCCACAGTCACTCGATTTATGACAATGATGATATCCCAAAGCAGTCAAGAAAGAAGGTGAACTTTGCAACCAATGATGCTAGATCAGTGGGGCATTGACAAAGAAAAAGTCCAAAGCTTGACTTATAACTCACCCCCCTCACAAAGATCAATTGCAAGACCAGAGGTGTAGATTGGTGGTAGGGGACATGCTTAGCATGCATGAGACCCTGGGTTCAATCCCCAGGACAAAGAGGAAAAAAATCAATCATCAATAAGTTGTAGATGAAAATGTAAATGTTAAAGTGACACACCATTTTATAGGACAGAAATACACTAAACACAGGGAAGAAATGAGTAACTTGGACTCTATTAAAATTTTTTTAAATTCTGCTCATCAAGAGACATGTCACAGAATGGGGAAAGATGCTTGAAATGCATATATCCTATAAAAGATTTATATTCAGAATGTGTAAATAATACTTACAAGAAAGAAACAAATAACTCAATAGAAAAGTGAGCAAAAAATGATTGATAGGCACTTCCCAAAAGAGGATTTTTAAGTAGTTATTATACATATGAAGAATTGTTTAGCTTCATTCACTCTAAAAATGCAAATTCAAACCACATGTGGCTAAAATAAAAGATACAGAATATGCCAAGTGGTGAGAGTCTGGAACATCCAGAACACTCATTCTCTGCGCCTGAGAGAACACATTCATGTCACCACCTGCAAAACCCTGCCTGCATCTACTAAAACGGAACATATGTGTATCCTCTGATCCAGAAATCCCACCCCCAGGCAGATATACAACCAAAGAAAATGCATCTGTTCATCAAAAGACATGAACAAGAACCGTCATAAGAGAATTATTTCTGACTATCACAAAGTAGAAAACCCCAAAATAGGAAAGGTAGCAGAATACAACAGTTACTAATATGGCATTATGTAAAAATGTGGATGTGTAACCAATGTGATTCTGCAATCTGTATTTGGGGTAAAAATGAGAGTTAATAACCCACTTGAATCTAATGTATGAAATATGATATGTCAAGAGCTTTGTAATGTTTTGAACAACCAATAAAAAAAAGGAAAAAAAATTTAAAAAAGAAAACCCCAAAATACCTACCCATCAATAGCAGAATTCACATGAGGGGAAAATGTACTAAGGTGTTGATAGGGCGGCAAGGATATTTGTGAGGACAGAAGTGACTGAGGGCATGTAGGGAGCTTTATGGTATTCTAGTAAATCTTTTTGTACTTTTGACCTGGATATGGATTACATGTACATGTTCACACGGTGAATAGTCATTGAGCTTTGCATTTATGACCTGCGTGTGTGTGTAGATAATATATATATAATATATATGTATATGTGTGTGTGTGTGTGTATATATATATATATATATATATATATATATGTACATGTATAAGTATATATATGAGATACTTCAAGAAACAAGTCTTAAAATGCTGGGAATAAAATAAAATACTGAGAAAGAACAAAAAAGAAGAAGCATTCACAAATGCCCAGCAAATAAATGAACTGAAAAAAGTCCAATATTCGTCACTTTTCTGCCAATTGAACAAGACTTCATGTGACTTGCCAAACACAGAGCAGCCCCATCCTGAGGCAATTGAACCAATGGTACCATACTATTATGTTAGCCACAGATGTAAAATTCTCTCATTCTCTCTCATTTTTTGAGGACAACATAAGAAAATGTTTTCCCAGTCTGGTCAAAGAGGGCAATTCTGCTAATGTATGGGTTTGTGTATAGCAGGGCCTCTCTCCTCATATGGCCTTGAAGACATTATCCAGCCTCAGAACTTCAAGTGACACCTGAATGCTGATGACTCCAGAATGTATAAACCCAGCCCAGAATTCTCCCCCTGAACTCCAGATTTATAGGGTTGACTCATACAAATTTGCCATTTTTATATGTCAAAAATGAGTGATTTCAAGTAGTTCAACTTCTAAGCAAAGTGCCTAATTTACATTTCTAATTAACATCTCTAATCCAACTTTTCTGAAATCAATCTTCCCTTCCTGCCTCTTCCAATCTCAATATGTGGTAACCCCATCCTTCCTTCTCTCTTGCCAAAACCTTGGTGACATCATAGACTCCTCTCTGTATCTAAGATCATATATCTAATCCATCCAAAAATCAGCACTGTCAGGCCTATAGTAAATATCCAGAATCGGACAACTTCTCACCACTTTCACATTATCACATTAGTCTAAGCTGCCATCACTGATTAAATGACTTTTATGATAATTCTCTCTGTGCTCCTTCCTCCTCCAATCTCCAACTTAGTTCACTCCAGCACAAGAATGACCCTTTAAAATGCTAAGTTGCATTGTGTCACTCTTCTGCTCAAAATTCTCCGCTGGCTTCCCATCTCAGAGTAAAAGCTAAGATCCACATTGTCTACAACTGATATGGGAGAATAGATGTTTGGTAAGTCATTAGCAGTTTCTACTGAGGAAAATAAATACTGCACCCCAGAGGCAAACACTGCTGCCAGTTCTCTTTACCAGCTCAGCTTCACACATTCTCTGAAACTAGTTCCCACATAGTCCCCCTGTTCCAAACAAGAATAAGAGCAAGACCACTCTCTTTTCCTCTTATAGTAGAACCACCATTTTGGGGGGATCATAATGTAAACTTCTGGAAGATCACTTTGCCTGACTTTCTTGCATCTAGATATCACCATGTAATCATGGGAAAATATCATTGGGAAGGAATTCTGGAAAGTCTGTATAAAAAGAAGACAGAGCCAGGTGTGCACACATGTAATCCTAGCAGCTCAGGAGGCTGAGGCAGGAGAATTGCAAGTTCAAGGCCAGCCTCAGCAACTTAGCAAGACCCTGTCTCAAAATTTAAAAATAAAATAGACTGGAGATGTAGCTCTGTGTTTATGTGCTCTGGATCCAATCCCTAGTACCAAAAAGAAAAAAAAATCTAGAGAAAATTTGTTAAATTTACTATTGCCTGGCAACCTCACACAAGAATGATGGGTAAAGCCAAAAATCTACAGTTGGATAACATTGGCGCTTCTGACCAGCTCTGGATGGCAAACTTCTAGATTTCTCCTATGTGGCAGAGAAACAAATTTCTGTCATTTAGGATGTTTGGTGAGATAAACTTAAACGTAATCCTAACTAAAACCACCAAGTTTTGTCCTCAAAGGTATGTTACTGACTTTGAAGAATTTCTCGGCAAGCCTGTGGAGTTCAATGGCAGAGACACCATCTCCTGAAGGGAGAAACACAATGTGACTGCAGCAGCACTTGACATCCCTTCCTCCCATGCTGTGCTTTGGAGTTACATACCTCTCCTGATACTCTTTAAGATAAGAATTTGCTTGTTTTGTTGCTTTTCCTCCCTTTTTCTTAGTCCAAGGGTAAAGAGAAGAAATGCCTTCCTATTTGACTATTTTAAGACTAGGAGGAAAGAGATCACAATTTTTTGTTTTGTTTTGTTTTTAAGGATAGAAAAGAAATAGTTTGGAAACTACAGAAGGAAATATGAAAGATTCAGTCTGATTTAGGAGAAATGTAAGCATCGTCTCAGAGGTCTGCAGAGCAAGCGATATCACCAGGGGACAGCTAGCTTCTTTTAGGGTGAAAATACAGCTGATGAGATACAGGAGCACTAACTAAGGATAACCTGGGAGTGACAAAGCATGAGAGAAGCGGGTTTTGAAAAGGCAGGCAGGTGCACTGGCTAGCTCAGAATTACGTGGCCAGTAAGGGTCATGGTAGCAATGTCCGCTAGGGAGACTGGGTCTTTGTGTGACTGAGGAAAACAGGGACATGTTCTTACCGCCTCTGGAGGAAATCTGGTTCATCCTTTCACCCTGCATTGGGGGGGAAGGGAGGCGAGGTGGGAAGAAGTCACTCTGACCTGACCCAAGTTGTCATATGCACAAGTGACCATCACCTTCTAAGGACTTGCTATCTTATCTCTTTAGGGTCTTGGGGTTCAGTTCTTCAGACCCTAAAATTTACAAAAACCTTCCTGCTGCTCCCCACCATCAAGTTCAAGGCATTTAATATACTTGAACCAATGATATCAGACGTGTGAGAAACAGAAGCCAGAGAGGAGAGTGCTTTGTAGGTGACTTCTGCTTCCTACCTGACACACTCTCTGAGGTGGGGAAACTCATCACCTGGTCCCCTTCTTTTGTGGGGAAATGAAAGGGAACCCTACAGAGAAAACCACAAAATCCATCAAATATGACCCTTCCCTCACAACAGCTCCTTCCCTTTGACCCTCCACACAGGGAACCACTCCTAACCCAGCTATGACCATAGCTGAGCTTGATTTTGGTGTCAGCAGAGTAGTAGACACATTCTTGACAAAAAAGAAAAAAGGACAGGCCCCTCAGACATTTTCTGTCCTTAGACATCTCCCCTGTTCTTGTTCTTTATGGATTCCTTTTGATCCACCTTCTTTCAAGCGAGGTTTTTCAAATGTTTTTCAAGAGAATTCTTAGCTACAACTTCAAAACAGAAAACATTGCCGAACGTGTTGCTGGTCTGGTTGCAATGGAGACACAGACCCTCGGGCCACAGTCTTCTTCTCTTTGTCTTGTCTCACCTAACCCTCCCCCTCAACTTATTACCACTAAAATCCCTAGATTAGAGCAATCAACACATCCTCATTTGCCCAGGACATTCGAGCTTGCAGTACTGTGTGTTACCCCCTGGGTTTTATGCAAACAGTGGTGAGTTCACCCCACCCTAAATAGACATCCATAATTATTTGAACATCACTGATTTAGAAATCATGTTTTGCCCCATCAAAAATAAAAGCATTTCTGGTCTGGATCACACTTAAGCCACTCTTGGTCATTGCAAAATAGTGTGGATTAATTTATCAGCAGATGTTCTTATCGGAGTCAAGTATCCCACATGGGTCTAGACCCCAGTCCCTGCAGGACAGACCAGCTGAGTACCCCTGTAATCCAAATGGTACCTGGCACCATGTCTGCCTCAACTGGAAGAAAGGAGACAGGTGGGTGAGCAGAGCACTCAGCCTACAGCCCACAAACCCAAGCTCCCCTCCAGCTCAGGTGGTCTGTTTTCTTCCCTTATTAGGAAATATATCATCAGGCCTACGGGACAGACGAACACGAAGGCCCACATGGATGGAGATCAAGCTGAGGCTTGACTTCATTAGAATAGTGCTTTAACCAAAGCAGTCAGAGAAAAGCCCATATAATTGACTTGGAAATGCTTTCAGGCACCGAAGTCTATCGCAGCAGCTGGAACCAAGGTCCAAACCAGTAAAAGAGAGCTCAGCAGACAAAGGGACTGTTCAAAGATGCCCAGATGATCCTCTTTGTTGGCAAAACTGCCCAGATGCTCATGTAGCTTTAATTAAGCCCAATTCTAATTAATCTGCGACCTTATTCAAGCCAACTGTTTCCCCGTGCCTCAAACGCCTCTGCAGCTTCAGAAGCCCTTCCCTCCAAGAAGAATTCAAAGCTCGGGGTTTTTGTTTTTTTTTTCATCAAGTTTAATTGAAAGATGACTGAACTATGGTCTTTCATAAACAGGAACTTCCCCACCAATGGGATTTATACAACAGATGGGTGGCAAAGAGATGGCAGAGACGTGATGCGGATTCTATGATTTACCCCGATGAAAGACGGGGTCCAGCCTGGACAGCTTCAAAAACAGCCCATCATACATCAGACACATGGTAGGTTCGAATGCGCACACTGAACGTGCTCACGGTGGCAGCACGAAACCATGGAGAGAGGGAGTGAGACCATCGGGTTGCTAAAAAAGCATTCCAAAATGAGGCCTGTGGTCAGGGGGTTCAAATCCATCTCTTTGTCCTCTAACCCAGGGCATCAGTGTACACTGAGCTGCCAAGGGCTTACAAGTGGTTCCTTGTGATGAGTCCCTGGGCACTGGTTGGGGCTTGGAGGACTGGAGACCCCAGGCCAGTTGCTCAGACTGGGAGCAGTCTTCCTCATTTCCACGGCATGCTACAGGAACAGGATCATTGTTATGTGTGCTCTGTTGAATGACATTTAAGATGCCCAATGTCCCATGGGAAGCACTGATGTAAACCTCTTACCCCATCAGTCGGCTTCTTTTTCTATTAGAACAAAGATACTCCCACCAACCACCCCTACCAGCAAAGTATGGGGAAGGTGAACTGCTCTGTGCCTCACTGTAAGATGCTACCAGTAAATTTGATATGCCACTTCCCCCCAAGACTTCTATCAAAGCACTTTCCAAAGTTTCCTATTATCTGTAGGATAAGATTCAAGTCCTTACCAGGGCGGGCAAGACCCTCCAGAGCCTGACTTCTTGGGATAGTAAGGAATCTTAGTTGCTCGTGACAGAATGCACTCTAACTGGGCTGGGCAGAAAACAGATGTATTAGAGAGTAACCCGTCATTCAGAGAAACTCTGGGAAAGACAGACTCAGGGGGCTCCACAGGCAGGAACAGCAACCAACCTCATTGTGTCTCCTGTGCAGACCTCTCTGATGGTACCCCTCACATGGACTCTTCCACCCACACCTGTCTTGCTGAGCACTGGACACCACCATCTCTACCCCTGCTGCTCCTCAAAGCCAGTAATGCTGCCACCACAACCTCAAGAGAAGGGATTCTTCATGACACCTGCTGCCTCACTTTGCCCTCTTATGAAAAGAAGTTGTGTTGCAGTGGGGCCTCTGCCTGTTGGAGCTCAGAACAGGCCTGTATCCTGGCTGCACAGGAAATAAGTCAAAAGGGTGTTCCGGTGTCAAGTAGATGGTATGGGGAATTCCTCAAATGTAAGGAAATCGGCCAAAGGTTGAAACATCTGCAAACACTCCAGACTTACCTCCCCAGTTCTCATTGCTGTGGCCACCAGCCTCCTTCCATTGACTCAAAACCACATGATATTTCTTATGATAGACACCATAATGCTCCCCAAGGGCATCCCCATCATGAAATCTTGGAATGTGTTCTGTTACACACCAAAAGGAACTTCATAGATGGAATTGACTTGGAGCCCAATTCAAAACCTGTACTATCCCAGTGGGCCCAATATCTTGACAAGAGAAGCAGAGGGGGCATTGTTAGAAGAGAAATGAGAACAGAATCAGAGATTACAGTGATGCCCAGAAGGGGCCATAAGCCAAGGAATGGAAAAAGGCACACAATGGATTCCACATCGACACCACCAGAAGGAACTCAGCCCTGCCAACACCTTAATTTTAATCCTGGGAGACCCTAAGCAACCTGCCCTAGGCCACATAGCAAAGTCCCTGTCAACCTGACTAAATTTATGCTGTTACAGCCACCACAGGAAACCAACACACTCTAGACTTTGCACACCCTATTCCCTTGGGCAGAAACATGCCCTGGCTGCTCCTCTTTCCTCCCATCTCAGCTCATTTCTAACCCTTTCTAGCTGAAACCACCTCTAATCTCCCAGTCTGGGCCAGTTTCCCAACTGCCCTCTCTTAGAGCTTCATGAGCTTCTATTTTGTGGCACTTATCACAAAGTAGAGTGATTTCATTCTCTCATCAGACTGCAAGCTCCCTGAGGGCAGGGACATGTCTAGTTGTGCTCACCACTGTATCTGGATCACGTGACCCAGGACCTGGCACATGATAAGTGATTGGTTAGCCTGTGTTGGATGGAAGGGTGTCTCCACACAGAAGCTGGCAGCCAGTAGCAGAGCACCCTATTTGGTTCTAAGAAGTTTCTTACTCAAAAAAAGTCTAGGTGCAACTTCTAAAAGTAACAGGGTTGCACCTAGACTTTTATAATGGCTGGATGGGTAGACACACTGGAAGGAGAGATGGGAGAATGTGTAGGCAGATGGATGGTTATATGAACCAAAAAAATGAACAGGTGGAATGCTCAAGTAAACATATGCATGCTTTAAACTCTTGCTGGGAAATTCTTGTATGGGAATAATGTTTTGATTGATAATTGCCCAGAAAGAATAGATGCTTCCCTTAATCCACACTGCCATGACACTAAAGGATATGACACTAAAGGACAGCACTGCTGTCCTTTGGTCAAGACATCCAGAAAAACCGTCACTAAGCTCCTACACTGTGGCAGGCATTTCAAAGGCACCAAAAAGAATCAGACAAGATCAAGGATCTCCCCGCTAGTGGGATGACAAAACGATCTTCTAGAGCAACACGACTCTCCCTTCCCTCCATCTCATCCTCACACGCCCTGTCAAGGAGAGCATTTCCTGCCGGCTGCAGCAAGCTGATCTTCAGCCAGCCTGTGTGTGGCACCGGGCTCTGGGCTCTGCTCAGACGGAAGAAGGTGGGTAGAGGACATGTCAGTTGGCATTTCCAGACACTGTTCTGACAGGGACGTGACAGGGTAGCCCTCTTTGTGAAGAAGCACTGCCCTTTCCTGACAAGGGGACTATTTTGCCATATTATCTTGCAGTGTTCATATCCCAGAAGCCTTATCCCTTTCTAGAACTTTCCTCTAACTGTTGGCAGGGAAAAATTGGGAAGTGGATATCTATCTCTCCCCTCACCCACTCCTGACACCTATCAGTGGCTTTTCCCAGCCCCAGGCATTGATCCACATCCCACTCCTAAGGGGCCAGGTGCTCAGGGAGTTCTTAAAGTGTCATGGCTGAGGGTGTCTTGGGCGTTAGCACTCTCGTGATCTTTTAAATATTGTGAGAGTCTCCAAGGGTTAAAGTTGTTCAGTGTTCCAAAAATTTTAAAAAAAAAATAAGTGGCTAAGGATGACAATTTGGGCATGATGAAGAGAAAAAACTTTAAAGGCAGAAAGTCTTGTCCTGAGCCTCAGATGAATTCCCAAGGAGGGCCACCCTTTCTATACCCACTGCCACGGTGTCCATTCCCCAAGGCCCAAGACTGATCCAAGCTCTTGGAGAGGAGGACAGAGACACACATCATGCCTGGCACATGGTTGGAGCTTAATGGCTAAATGGCAATTCACTGATGATCAGTACTCGTAGTAAACAGTGGTTGGTGAGAACTTGGAAGCCTGTGCAGACAAGGCCTGAGAGTCAAAGAGAAGGGCAGGCAGGCAGTTCAGAAGGACTGCCCAGAGCCACAGAGGGTTCTGTTACTGTGGATTCCATGGGAGGCTGCAGCCCTGTGCTCCGCGGGCTCAGCCTGCCTTAGAGCCCTCCAGAGCAAGCCTGGCACTGGAGGTCATCTTCCCGGTTCCTGGGGTGTTGCTTTGTCTTAGGGTTTTTCCATCTAGACGTTGAATGTCCAGTGTGAAAATAAGATACTGTCATTAGAGCCAGGCCCTTTTAAATCCAGAAAGAACAGCCCCATCAATCAAGAAATGATTCTCCTTAGTCCCTTTCTAGCCTATTGTCTCAGGATTACAGTAGGCTGCCAGCAGAGATGTAGGAGCACAATTAATAAAATATTACTCCAAGTAGAGGCTGCGGCCACGGCAGACACAGTTGAGACGCACCCACAGGCTAGCACAGGCACCTTCGCTCAGCATTCCAGACCCCTCCCCCAGGAAGCCCCGTTACTCAAAACTAACACCAATGAAAATCTAGGCCCACTACTAGCTAGTCTGTATGTGGAATCGTTTAAGCGGCGTTTTCATGAAAGAATCCCAGAAAACACCAACTGAATACAATAAAGAAAAAGCAATATGCTGTGTAAAGATCTTGGGCTCTGGGATCGGACAGAACTGGGTCTGAACTGGGCTTCTCCATTTACTAGCTGTGTGACCTCAGGTGAGTTCCTTACCTTCTCGGGGCCCTGATTTTCCAATCACTGAAACTGAAATAATAATATCTATTTTTTCAGAATTGTCGTAGAGGCTAAAATACGTTTAAAACACGTATCCCAGTGCCTGTCACTTAACAAATGGTTGTACTTATCATGGGTAATATATGAGCATACCTGCGCTCACTGCTCTCTCTCTCTGAAGTCGCACCACCCCAGCCCTATTGCCGTAATTCCCTTTGGATGCCTACATGACCAGTCTCTCAAAAAGAATTTATCAACTCAGACCAGGTGTGGAGCAATAAACTAGGTCATGTCGGAGGCACTGTTATTACGGTTGTCAGCAGTGACGGATTTCAGTTTTCTGACATAGATTTGGCTGCTTTGTGTCCTGCTGCCATCAGGAAGTAGTCTTAAAATGGGGACCCTTCCCTCCCTAATGGAAACATTTGGGAGGAGTGGGAGGGAACTGCTCTAAAGTGGGCATAGACCAGAACAGCTGGAAGTGGCCTCCCTAATGGGCACTTTCCCACGTGGTGACAGGTTTGATGCAGACTCTGACAGCCGAAAGGTGCCCGCAGAGGCGGAGTGGCAGACAGCGCTTCCTCGAACGGAAGCATCCACAGGCTTCCAGTGCAGCTGCTGCCCTTAACCTGCATGTTTGCAGTGGCTCCAAAGTACGCCTCCTGGGGACTCCCAGGGACATAGATCATTGTCAGTTTGGCTGCCAAGAGCAGCTCTGCAGAGGTACCTGGGAAAGGAAGGACAGCCAAGAAGAGCAGGCAATCCAGGGGAGCGGGGGGTTGGGGAGAGGGGACCGTGGGCCCTGGGGTCTGGCTCATCTCATGAACTTTGGCGAGTCTTTGCCACGGAAAGACTTGGGTAGCCCCCAGCACAGAGGCTGTGCAGAGGCCCTGTCTGTCCCAGCTCAGTGGAAGAGTCCTTGCCTAACATGTTGAGGCCCTGGATCAATCCCCAGCACCACAAAAAAATTAAAAAGGAAACTAAGGCTCAGTGGAACTAAGCAACTTGATCTAGGACACACAGCAAACCTGTATTGGAGGCATCATCTGAACCCAGGGTGGTATGGATTAAATATCCGATCATTTTAAGTACTACACTGTGCTACCATGAGGTAGTAGATACCAAAAACATCTTGAAAATGAGAATGTTATAAAATACAACATTTTTGTCTTTTAGAAGATTTAAAATTATTGCTTCGAAACCCAGTTGAAACAGGGCTTCATCAGCACTATTGCAACAGAGACCTGCCTAATCCCTCAATGATCAAGTGGACAGCTCCCACTTCCATGCCCTGGTGACTGTGGCAAGCAGGTGACATCTTTTCCAACCTTGACCCACCATCTCAAACCTCAGGAGCTGTATTCCAGAAATACCAGACTTCACACAGCCTCCCTAACACTCATTTTCACCCATCTATGCTTTGGCATCTACTACTCCACTATTGAGAATGCCTCTTGCAACTGGAGAGGCCCAGCTCCCATGCTAATCCTCCAAAAACCCTTCTCTGATTCCCAAGGAAAAGGTCTCCATTCCCCTTTGGGGCTATCTCAGTGCCTGGCACCTGCTTCTGTTATCACACCGTAGTCTAATATTTTGCCCACATGCCCACATTCCTAGACTAGCACCTCCTTGAAGACAGAGACTCCCCCAAAACTGAACAAAAGAAAACACAATGATGACGACTTGGGAGACCCTTGGACACACTGTGCAGGTACAAGAGGCTACAAGCCCTGGACTTCTGTCTCAGAGGCTGGGTAGCCAGGGGTCCATGCAATGATATTTCTTTAGCACAAGCATGGGATCCACAGGCTTTGCACAGAGCTGAAGGGCTTCTGCATGGAGACAGGCAAAGTGTCAGTTCTCAATAGACAATGCCACCTACTAGGAGGAGAGGGACTTTTGCATGGTTAAAGGGACAGCCATAACTTTCTCAGAGGTCGGGGTGGATCAAGACTGAGCAGTTTAGTGTGGGCTCATATAGGCCAAGAAACAGTATCATACAATGGCCAAGTACATTGGCTTTGAAGTCAGAGTCCTGGATTTGAATTTCAATTCTGTCACTTACTCACTGTGTGACCTTAAGTCAGTTAGTATCTAAGTGCTTTAGTTCCCTTACCGGCAAATAAAAAGTCTCTATTACATTAGGCTCTTGTGATGATTAAATGAGATGTAGTTGGCTCTCAGTATCTGTAATGGATTGGTTCCAAGACACCCCACGGATGCCAAAATCTGAAGATGCTCAAGTCTCTTATAAAATTGGCAATGTATTTGCATATACGCTATGTGCCCTCTGAGGACTCTAAATCATCACTAGATTGTTTATAATGTCTAAGATAGTATAATGCTATGTAAATAGTTGTCATATTATCCCTTAGGGAATAATAACTAGGAAAAAAGTATGTACGTGTTCAGTGCAGATCTTTCCAAACATTTCAATCCATGGTTGGCAAATCCACAGATACGGAAGCCACAGATTTTGAGGGCCTACTGTATTATGTGTAGAGTATAGTGCCTAGAACATAAAAAGAATTCATTCCAGAAATAGCTCTTACTATTTCTAGCAATTTGGTCAGGACTAACTCTGGGTTAAAGATAAATAATCAGTCAAGAGTAAAGGGAGTGGAATATTAGAGCAATCCAGAGAGATGAAAGAATCAAAAAGGAGTCAAGAACTGGGAAATGAGGAGGTCTGCAAATGAGCACTAGAAAAATAATACCAGAATTGATCTTCAAAGCACCAGAATCAAGTGAGGAAGAGCAATTGAGGCACCTTGCAATAACCCCTCCAAATGCTGCTTCTCCTTTGATTTGGAAGGACAAAAGCAGAGATCTAGAAGCAACTTGCTAAAGACAAGAAAGCTATTCTGCAGGGCTTCCTGGGATTTCTCATTCTGCTCTGATCTCTCCTGGTGATGGCAAATACTCTAGTTTCATTCCATCATGTCCTTCCCTCCAATGCACATTTCTTCAACAAATATATGTGTGCAGAGTACCATCTAAGTGCTGGCACATAGCAGTAGATACGATAGGCAAAAACCAATCCCTACACTAATAGACTCTATAATCTAGTCCTCATGGCAGTTGCTACTAATCAATTAATGGCACACTCCTACAAAGTCTCAAAGCCCTTTCAATTCCTTCTCGATGCTGTCCAGTCCCCCAAAGAGCCACTACCAATCAATTATAATTGACACTTGAAATGAAAACTCACTTTCCATCCCTGCTGTGAGCTCCTGTGGTTGCTGCATGGATCCCCTCAGAGCCACAGGTCCTAGTTATCTCCCAGTCCAGTGCTGATGGGGAAATGAGACTCCAAAGCCACCACAACCAGTGTAGACATTTACAATCTGATGACCTTACGCAGACACTTAGAATCTAGGACGTTCTTGTCAACTAGTAGCACTAAAATGGTCTGGATGTCACTGAAATATCCAATTATTACATTGATCTAAGCTGTTCACTTGATGATCAATTGATGGGGTGTTTATATGCCATAATCCCAATTTCATTTATTATATTCTGTGGGGAGCCACCTGGGGATGACTTGAGGGTCTTCACTCCGTGTGGAGCCAGGGAGATTTAGGTTTAGCAATGTGAACTGTTACGGAGCTCCTCCCACTCAATGGATTGCCCAGTGCCTGTGACCTCTATCTCCACTCTGCTAGGAAGACAGCTCTTGTCGCTCTGGAATTGGGCATAACCCGTTGGGAACTGGGACAGCCCACATCCTACCTTCTTTGGCAAAGAACATTCCATGGAAAACCTTTGATGTTCCCCATACAATAAAAGGAAGTGTGAGCTCCATTGCTCTCTTTATTCAGTGTGGAAGCTCGATCCCTAAGATGGGCTAGTCCTTCCTGCCCCTGCTTTTCAAAATTACTTTCAGTGTCCTGTGGTTTTATCTTTTTTTTTTTTTTTCATTTTCTCTTTCTTAGCGTTTATTCTGCTGCCAGCCCTTTCCACCGAGAGGAACCTCCATTCAGTCTCCTGTGCGGGCAGTGAGCAAGAATATTCATGATCTTCTATCATTGTATAGCTCCAGACCCAGGCTTATACACTATTTTACCATTTCTCTTTCTCCCCAAATGTACAAGCTCGGATACACAGACATTCTCTCTCTCTCTCTCTCTCTCTCTCTCTCTCTCACACACACACACACACACACACACACACACACACACATTCAGAAAGGCCCATCAATGAGATATATGGAAAGGATCATGAAGCAGCCAGACATAAATCATAATGAATGGTAAAGTTGGTGGAGCCAATCTCCAGACTCTGCTCTTCCACTGATTCACTCTATGGCTTTTAGGACCCATTTTTATCATCTTTAAAATAGGAACAACAAGATCTATACCCTACCTTCACTATCTCACTCAGTTATTTTGAGACTGATGTGATGGTACCTCACAGTATGAATAAATGGCGCGAGGCGTTATTGTCAATTGGACACTAGCGGGCAGTATATCCCCTCTCACCTCCTCACCAAAGCCTGAGAGACCAGGTACACCTGAACGGTCAAGGTCCAGACATCAGCCCAGAGCATTCCCCAGCAGAGAGCCTTAAAGGATCTGTTTATATAATGGCATCAAAGGGAAAGGACTGGGCCAGAATAGATGCACTGAACACTCCTTCTCAATCTGTGAACTGGAAAGTAGAAGACTCAACCAGGGAAAAGTGAAAGCAAAACAGTCATTGGTTAGTCACGGGAGGTAAATTCATGACTCCATGGTGTCACTTACTAGTGAAACCATTTCCATAGCCCAGTACAAATGCATGCTCCACCTTTTATGCTAATTCTGTAACTCTGATTCTGAGATGAGGGATAAGGTGACTGGCCAAATTCCACACCTGATTCTCACTCCAGGTTCAGATATGCAGACCCGCCTACAGTGGACTTTGTTCCTCTGTCTCTGGCTTAATATGAAGTTGTTTCCCCAATATTAGACAAGAAGGGAAAATGGAGTAACAGGAAAATATAGAGGCCACCAGCCACACTGACTAGTTATATTTAAATTAATTTAAATTGAATATTTACTTTCTCAGATGTACTAGCTTAACAGCCATCTGTGATTTATCACTGGACTGCAGCACAGATATAAATTATACACATGTTCTATTAGCCATCACTAGCCTAGACCATCAAAGAGTGATAAATCGGCCCATATGTCATTCAGTTGCTTTACAATATTTGCAATGAGCAAATGTCAAAATTTTTTTCATTAAAAAATTTAATATAAAATAATAAAGGCATTCTCCATGGAAAAAATTATATAAAAATTTAGAAGAAAATATTTATAAAATATTAGGGAAAATTACTAATGTTTTATAAATTGACCTAGGAGTGGAAAACACATAACAAGATAAATAAATTAAAATGACAATAAAATGCATGAAATTGTATTGATTTGCAACACACCAATAATGTTTAAAATAAAAGTAATGAGATAAGTAAAACCAAGAAGTTACTGATATTGCTTTGTCAGGTTATGATTTTTTTTTTTTGCAAAATAATATGTAATTATAGGTGGCCATATGAGTTAGATTTAAAATGGAAATTTTTTTTCAAAAAAAGGCTTAAATTATTACACAATATTTTTTACATTATTTTTGATTGTCATCAACTTTCAAATGGTGGCAATGCTTTATTTTACATGCTTCTATTGATGATCAATATCAGGTCTGTATTGAACCTCTTATCTTCAGCCAAAAATAAGTAAATAAATAAATAAATAAAATGAACGAGTCTGCTCAAAGTGAGACACTTTTTAGAAAGTTTCCTCTAGCTATCTCTGGGATAATCCCACATGTTGAGTATTTTGAGGGTATTTTTTCTGTTTTAATTTTTCCCAAGGTGTCCATATCCCACTCAACTTGCATATATCTGATTTTCTATGAGAACATATCATTGGCCAGTACTCCAACTTAAGTTTGCCTGAGAAAAAGAGTAACTTTTATCAGCTCATGGTATTAGAGTCCCAAAATGGGTCTCACTTCAGGCTCAGTTGTATCCAGGGGCTTAAACTATGTTGTCCGGGATTTTTCTCTCCTGATATTTGGTTTCTGTTTCCTGCTATATTTGTTCGCATTATTCTGTCCTTCCATAATCTTCCTGCATACAGTCAGGATGATGACGACCAAAGCCTCCGTTTCCACATGTCTGTTTAACAATCTCAGTGGGGAAAAGGGAGTCCCCCACACCCTTCTCTCTCTCGACTTTCACAGATAAATTCCAGGACCCCGAGTCTGATTGGTCCTGCTCCATCTCATGCCCACCCCTCCCTCTGCTCAATTTCCAAGGCAGGGCTGTCCCATCATGCCACACCAGGGGGCGCCAGTCACATTGAACTCTAAGTCAGCGCAGGTGTTTGGAGTTGAGAGCTGAACTCCCAAAGAGAGTATGTAATATATGGATATTGTGTATCATTTTGTACCCAGGTATCCTGGGAAGTAGAGTCCATTTCCAGAAGGAATCAATGAAAGGAAAACATTTAAGAAGCCAAAACCCATAATCCATCTCAAGATATCACCCCAGAGTAAAAAGAAATAAAAAGAAAATTCCACACCAACCCTCCCTATTATACCTTCCTGTAGACAGGGTTAGGGTCAATGGGGAGGTGAGCACAGATCTTCAAACCCTCAGAAGAAATCCGTATCTGTCTGCAAGTTACTGAGATAAAGGTGGGATCTCCTTTCTTTTTTGGAAACATTTCTCTCTCTCTCTCTCTCTCTCTCTCTCTCTCTCACACACACACACACACACACACACACACACACACACATACACACACAACACACACACACACACACACACCAAGAAGATCTTCTGCTACTCTGCTATACAAATGACAAAATCCAGCCCACCTCTTAAAATACAGCCAGCCTCTGCTTCCAAAGACACTTTCAGTCCTGAGAATATTTTTAAACAGCTGAAGTTTAGAAATGAGGCACAAGAACTGACCCAGGTCTGCAGCCTCTCCTCTATTCCATTTCTCAGCTTCAGTGGGTTCCTGGTTTGCAGGGTGTGCCCTTGAGAACCTGGGAATGAATCCATGCCATCAGCTCAGGAGACTGCATTGACAGGCCATCGGGGAAGCAGCCAGGTGAGCACAGGCCACCTGGTACAGACAGTTCCCTCTGACCTAAACAGCTAGCTTCATGTCCCTGGGTTCATTCGCCGAGCTGCTGGGGAAAGGCCAATCGCCAGCCGGACTAGGTGCCCTCATTTCTTTCCATCATTCACAGCTCTTCTCTTTATAGTTAAATGGTGTCGTATCTTCACCCCTTTTTGCATGCTATGTGAAGAAACTTCTCAGGCACTTTTCAAAAATACACATTCCTGGATCTGTTCTCAGTCCTTACAATACAAACATCTGGGGAGAGAAGCCCAGGGAGCTGTAATTATTTCAGTCCACCAGACTGATTTTGATATCAGGGTTGACAGCACTGTGATCACATCTTGCTTGGCCCCTATTTTGATGCAGGCATTGTGAACGGAAAATAAAATTTCAGACCAACTCTACACCAATTTTCAATCTGAGAACTCTTTGATGGTGTATTTTATTATCTTATCAAGTCAGGAACATTTATACTTTTAAAGATTATTGAGGACCCCAACATACTATCAATGTTTACCATATTAGTAATTAAAACAGAGAAACTTTAATATATTTAATAAAATCTATATACTTAACATGAATAGTTTTATGGTAAATAACTATATTTTCCAGAACCCAAAAATTAGCAAGAAGAGTAGTATTGGTTTACTTTTTATAAAGTTCATTACTATATGGTTTCATAATAGGCAGCTGAGATCTTGAACCTGATTTTAAACTTGGTCTGTTTCTATATCACACATCATACTGTCTCTAGAGAACTTCACTTTATGTATACTCATGAGAGGAGAGGAGAGAAAAGGGCAAATAATGACTTCATATAGCTGGAAATAATTTTGACCTTATGATATGTCCTTGAATGGATCCCAGGGTCCCCCAGTGACCCTTGGACCACACATAGAGGGCCACTTTTCTAGTTCATGCTTCAAACTACATTCCATTCATATCTACATACATGCTCATTTTTCTAGTTTCAATGCTTGCATATTCTGATGCCTTTTTATTGTTGTAAATGTTTTATCTCCCTAATCATGTGCATGTATGAAAATCATTAGCCTTAAGAATCAGAAATCTACTCAAGCTAGGCTAAACCAAGGAAGATGTGTGGTAAAGATGCAAGAAAATCTAACAAACCCCTCCATGGAAAGTGCAGCCAGTTCCCTACCCCAGGATTCACAGCTCTACATGGGGACCCACTGTCTCCTCTGCGGTCCTCTACAAGGTTCTTCCTCCCCAAGCAAGGCTGTGGGTTTCCATGAGGCTGCTCTGGTGTATGACCTTGGAGTTCCATGTCCAGCAATGTCATGCTAGCAAGTTTTGATTCCAAAATCCTAAGTGAAAAAATTTGGTTTGTCTAGCTTGAAGACATTTCTAGAAAGGGTGGAAGAGATCTGATTCTGTGTGTCCATGGGGACAGATGAAGCAAATAACCAAGTATTCTAACACTGGTTCCGAATCCTGATTGTCCGATCCCAGTTTAAGAAGATGGGATCACAGAGCCAGGGACAGGAATGTGGTGGGCTGTGTTGCTGCAGTCCGGCTGCAGCAAAATAACCAGGGGGTGAGGAGCAACTTGTGTACATTGATACAGCAGGAGTGGGAGCCGTTTATTGTAGGACAGGAGGGGTATATATACATTCCACACAGCTTATCTTAATTAGCATAAAATAGATACAGCAGTCAACCAATAAGGAATCTCCGCACTTAATGGCTCGCTGGCATTACTTCACAAACCACTCCCTCTGGCAAAATGCCAGGCCATCTTGACTTGTTTACAGACCCTAACACTGTGTAGTTTCACTTAGTACAGGATATGGTTGGTAATGAGGTAATAGCCATCCCTAGCACAGAGTGCCAGCACTTTCCAGTAGAAATATAATAAGCATGTATATAACTTTTAAATTTTGTAATGTGAAAAATAAAACAGTAAAATTGATTTTGTTAACATATTTTAACCTAGCATATACAAAGTGTTATTACTTCAACATGTAATTGTATGAAAAGCATTAATGAGATATTTTACAACCTTTTGTGCTCAAGTGTTCTAAGTCGGTGTGAATTTTATACTTACAGTACATCTTAATTGCTACACTAAATTTTCATCGGAAATAGTTGGTCCGTATTAAAAGCTCATAAAATTTAAAGCTGAAAAAGTAGATCCATGCATCCAAGTTAATCCAAACATTCTTAAAAGTTTTCCAATAATTGAATCAAGTGTCAGGGCTTTTTTTAATTTAAACTAATTATAATAAAATTAAGTTTAAAACTCAGCTCTTGAGTTCCTTAGCCACCAAAAGCTCAGATGCTAAATTTCAGCTGAGAAGTCTAGGCTGAGAACCAGAATGTTGTCTCTTCTACTCTTGTGTCCAGTCTAAACAGTCCCACAACTGAGCTGACCTCATACAGATGCCGAAAAAGAATAGTTGATGGAAACTGTCCAAGATAGAACTGCTCAAATCTAAGGCTGATGGGACCTTAAAGTGATATAAAAATGCTTTTCTTTAACAAATTGCATCATTTACTACAATGCTTTAACATATTTATTAAATAGGTCACCTTTCAGTCATTTATTATTATTTTTTTTTTTTTTTTTTTTTTGCTTATCACAGGTTAATTTTGAGCAAATCCTAGACTTGAAAGCTGTTAGGAAAAATAAGTAACCTAAGAAGTCATCAGTCACCCTCCACCCTCATGAAGCTGAAGTGCATATTGCAGAAATCCTTGATAGCCTGAAACAAAAAGGCAAATGGTGGATTTCCGGTTCCATTTGGCTAACACTTTTTTCATTACATATGCTTCTCCTTGGGCTGCTGCTAACAGTTATGGAAACCAGGAACAAATGTTGACTGGTGAGCTGATACCCATCTCCAACAGATAGCATTGCAGTCAAAGGGACTTCATAAATCCGTAAATTAAGTTCCTACAATTTCTGGAATCTGATGCTTTACACCTGCAAATTATATTATAAAGTTGTCACATAGATACATATCTCATTTTGAACAAATGGAATTATTGAAAGCCTTCCTTTGTTCACTCAAATAAGAACTTAAATGTTTAGTGTTAAACAAGTTATTCATTTGGTCATTTATCATTCATGTGTTCATCAGACCTCCACTGAGTACCATCAAGTATCAGGTGTCACACGAGGTAGAAACACAAAAAGTAAGAAATAGATCCTGCCCTGAAGAAACTCACAGTTGATGGGAAAATCAGACATATTCATAAGTAACTACAAAAATGTAAGGCTCAGTATTGTGAAACAGATATGCAATTCTGTGTCAGCAGGATGAAGACTAAGAGAATTAAGAAAGCTTTCTGAGATAACCTTAATATGGGTATATAAAGCCAGTTAGTGCTTATTGAAAGAACCATCAAGGCTTGCCATCGGGGAAAATGCCCATTTATTGAGGAACAGCTCTGCATATTTATAGAGCCGGGGGTGGTTTGACAGTTATGACAGTTTAATGGTTGAACGGTTTGACAGTTGGCTGGGGTGCTTTCTGATTGGTGGGTAAGGATCATGTGAGCCAGCAGGGCTAGTCTGATTGGTGGGTAAGGATCATGTGAGCCAGCAGGGCTCACCATTGGACGGCTCTTCTTGGGGGATGGGGAAGTTAGTCTTTGGAGCCCGGGCGACTCCCAATACTTATAAGGATGTAGCTTGAGCTAACTGCAGCCATCTTGAGTCGTAACCACCATAACTGCGCCTGTCTTCCCCACCTAGTTTCCCAGAATACCGTAAACAAACAATACTTTTAGAGTCATATGTGGAGCTTTATGACTAAATCCTAATATCATCACCATGCAGAATGTTCCTGACATCCTTGATGTCAGCTTTAGATAAACAGGTACATTTTGGTTTGGATGAAACTCTCTTTTCTCCTGACCACAATATAAGCACCCTCCCTCTGACTCAAGTTGGGGGGTGGGGGCACTGGTCTCTTTTATTTTCAGCTATATCTCTAGTGTCTAGAACAGCCCTTGGCACAAAGTGGGCTCCACGAAAATATTCCTAGGATGAACAAAGAATGGGCCAAGGCTGGGGAAATATGCATGTTCCGAGAGATTGCAGATCTTCAACATGGCCAATAGAGGGAGTAGGAGGCAAGGGAAAAGCAGATAGAAATGAGTTTGGATGGGAACTCAGTGACCAAGGCATGAAGAGCTCTACTCTGAGCTAAGAATCTGTGCTCTATTCTGAGGACAATGAGGAGCCAGTGAGGCCTTCTAAAGAAGGGGATGACACATGCAGTTATGTATACTTAAAAGACAAGTCAGAGTGCCACGTGGCAGGAAGACCAGACAAGGAATGTAGGGAAAGAGATCTGTTGGGATATTTTTGCAATCACCTCAATTTTCTCATCTGTAAAATAGAAATAGTAATGTGACCTAGTCATAGGCCACAGTGATGACTAATGGGATAAATGCACGTAGGTACTTAGCACAGCACCTGGCACATAGGATACTTTCAATGAGTATTGTTTGTTACCATCAATATTCTAGAAGCTTGGAGAATGATGTTCAATTTCTGCTCAGGTGACTGTATGGAGGACAGTGCCTTTGTTTCTGATAGGAACTAGAAAAGGTAGAACTCATTTCTGAGAATAGAGAATAAATGCGATCTTGGGCAAGTACAATTTGAAATTGAGCTGTCTAATATCCAGGTGAGAACTGTGATCCATGGTGTGATATAAGGGTCTAAAGTTCAGGAGGGAAGTTTAAACCAAAGAGATAGAGCCATCAGAATCCCTTTCCTTACCAATAATTGTGCTAGTAGTCCCTTGTAAGCAAACCCAGAATCTAAAGCACTCAAAAGTAAACTGACTAGAGTAAAAAGCCTCAAGAAGAAATCATCTTATAGAATTGAACAGCAAAATGTCATTATAGGAATTGACTATAATTCTGAGCCTCTCAGTAACCCCTAGCAATGTTCTCATAGTCCTCCTTCACATCCTCTCAGGGAACAGAGAAAAGAGCTTCGTGTATTTATGGACTTTACAACATCCTGCAATTCCTTCTCCAATTGCCTATTGTCCAATGGACCCCTGCAAGAAAAGGCTGAAAACATTCCAGAAGTCTAAATATTACAGCTAAGAGACCTCTTAGTTTTGACTGCATTTGTTTTTGGAACTGAGTGGATTTTTAAGACACAAAGTATTCCACTCCTACCCATGCTTCAAGTATCTGAGAATTCATGTATGAAGTATGCGGTAAAGAGCTGATGGATGTGGCTCTACCAATTTCCCTGCATCCAGAGGTATAAAAACAGGAAGCCCAGAGACAGAGACGGCTCTACGCTGATCCAGGGAATGACTTTGGAGGTTCACATACAGACAGCTGACTTTGGTGCCATTGAACAGCAGCGGACCTAGGCTCAACATGCATGCATTCATTCACCCACTCATTCACTCCACAAATAGATGTCAGGAACCTTCCACCATGTTCCAGGTAGTGTGCCCACTACAATGGCAGCAACAGGGAACAAGATAGATTATTGTCCCTTGTGGAGCTTTATGGCTTGTCTTCCCAGAACCATAGGGGATATCTAGAATATGAGTCAAACCTTAATTTTCATTCATTCATTGAACAAATACTTATCGGGGTGTCACACTATCCTCCAGGGTCATGGCATCGCCTAAGACTAAGCAGTTATGATTCACTTTAAATGTAAAGGCTTGGCAATACACTGTGCCACTGGAGGTGATAGGAAAGACCTGTGATGGAAAACCTTGTCCTCCAGTTCTTTGACATTCCATCAAGAAGGGATGCTGTGTCTCCCTTACTTGAATCTGCAATGGCTCCGACATTGTACTGTTCAGTGTCATATGGTAGAAAGGATGCTTCTCCCAGGCTTTAAGGAAGCAGCAGTTTCCTGCCTTGGAACACTGCTCTAGGAGAAAACAGCTGCCATGCAATATATATGATTGCCCTGAGGCTTCCGTGCTGCAAGGAAGCCCAAGCCAGCTGTGTGCAGAGTGTGTGGGAAGAGAGGGAACAAGCAAGCTCTTGCTATTCAGCCATTCCAGCCCGGTGCCAAAGGTTGCCTGAAGCAGGTATCTCGGTATTTTATATTGGATGGGGAAGACCTCTCTGAAGAGATAGCATTTAGTCTGAGACCCAAAGGATGAGAAGAATTATAACATACAAGGACCAAAAAGAAGGGTATTCCAGGCAGTTTAGTGGGAGACTCAAAGATTCAGCATTGGGGAAGTTCTAAGAATATTTGAGAAGCAGAGAGGCCAGCAGTGTGCCTGGAGCACGAAGAGATTAGATCAGCAAGAGATGTGAGTCACATGGGACAAGTCCTCGGCCAGGGCAAACTGTATGAATTGTGTTCTAAATAAAGTGGGAAGCCCTTGACAATGGAAGACATGAAAGGGATATGCCCTGAATTAAAGTCATGATATTTTATAGCAGTCTGTGAGTACCAGCTCTGTAATTCTGATCGTGCTATACTTAAGCACTGAGAATAGTACCTAGCACATAGTAGGGACTCAAAAAATGCTGATGAATAATATGAAGGATGTATTGGAGAGGGGTAAGAGTAAACACAGGAAGACTAGTAAGGAACCCATTGAAATAATTCCAGATAAAAGACAGAGGTCTCAGGGCTGGGGATATAGCTGTTGGTAGAGTGCTTGCCTTGCACACACAAGGCCCTGGGTTCAATCCCCAGCACCACAAAAAAGAAAAAAAAAAAACTTGCAAGAATATTCTGGATCTAAGGGGAGAAATAAATAAGATGGAGGGCTGAACTTAGAGACAAAAGTCCTGAGAAATAGTTAGAGATGAGAGAGAAAGAGAGAGAGGGGGAATTCATGTTGTCGCTCTGAGATGTATCTGCTGCATTTCGTTGGACAAGTCAAACTCTCTGACCCTGTTCTGTCACCTATAAAATCTCTGTGGCATTGGTGTTATGACAATCTCATGAGAAAATTTAAGTTAAAGCACTTGGTTGATCACTGTGTTGCTAACTCACATGAGGAGACATTACTATCATTATTGTCTTCTATCCCTATAACCTGATGGGTGGGTGCTACAATTTGGATGATGAATGTCTCTCAAAGGTCCACACATTGAAGACTTGATCCCCAGCCCATAGTTCTACTGAGGCTGTAAAATATTTAGAAAATGGGGCCTGGTGGAAGGAAGTTAGGTCATTGGAGGCACATCCTTGAAAGGAATATTAAGACCTTGACCCCTTCCCCTTTCACTTCCTGGTCATCATACACTCCAGCCATGATGTAATGCCTTGCCAGAGGACCAAAAAAACAGAGACAATCAACAATCAACCATGGAATAAAATTTCTAAAACTGTAAGCCTTTTCTCTTTTAAGTTTATTTATCTCAGATATTTCTCATGATAGAGAAAGCTGATTGGCGTAATTAGTCAGAAATAGTCACTGGGTTTTATAGCATCTCCTGGTTTTCTATGGTAGTACATACATGAGCCTAGTTCCTCTGGTCTCTGAGGCTGGTGCCCTGATTTCATAAGCCATTCTACCTTCTAAAGCTCCTACCAGAGCTTTAATTGTGAGATAGCATACATCTCATACACCAGAATCCTCTTTTCTTTCTTTTTTTTCTTTTGTTACAATTGGTTATATATGACAGTAGAATGCATTTTGACACATCGTACATAAATAGAGTATAACTTATCATTCTTCTGGTTATACACGACGTAAGATCACAACAGGCATGTAGTCTAGTCATATTATATAGAGTAATAATGTTTGATTCATTCTACTATCATTCCTACCCCCAAGACTCCTCTCCTCCCTTTAATCCCCTCCGCCTAGTTAAAACTACCTCTATTCTTCCCTAGCCCCCCATCTTATTGTGAATTACCATCCACATATCAGAGAAAACATTCAGCCTTTGATTTGGGGGGATTGACCTATTTCACTTAGCATGATATTTTCCAGCTTCATCCATTTACCAGCAAATGCCATAATTCCATTCTTCCTTAAGGCTGAAGAATACTCATTGTGTATGTATACCACATTTTCTTTATTCATTCATCTGTTAAAGGGCATCTAGTTTGGTTCCATAGCTTGGCTATTGTAAGTTGAACTGCTGTAAACACTGATGTGGCTGCATCACTGCAGTATGCTGATTTTATGTCCTTTGGGTACAGAAGCCCCTTTTTTTCCTTTAGAGCAGTTCTCAAACTTAGGCACACCCCAGAATCACCTGGAGGATTGGTGAAAATGCAGACTGCTGGACCTTACCATCCAGAGCTTCTGATGCAGCAACTCTGGGAAAAGGACCAAAAATGTTCACTTCTAACAAGTGCCCAGGTGAAGCAGATGCTGAAGGTCTAAGTCCACTTTGAGAACTGCCTTAGACAAGCATTCACTCAATTTCCTTTTCTGGTTGGAGTGTTTTCTATATTTCTCAGATGAGGGAAACTCAAGAACTAACAATAAAACTTTCTTTTGCACTCTTAATATATGAGATCCAGTGCTGTTTTGAAAAAAAATGGTAGATTGTACAAGCATGGAGCCAACCAAGGTGCCTGGCTACAAAACTGTATACCAGCTGCATCCCCTAGGTCAAGTTCCACCCCAGTTGATTGATGCAACGATTAAGTGTTAATGCATATTGAACACTGAGAGCCAGGACTGTTATTGGGTAAGCATGTGATAAATGCTGGCTGTTATTCCAAGTTACAGTTCATGTAATTAGTTGTCTTATGGTTTTCACATTAATATGGTAGAAAATTCAACAACAAATTTGTGATCACACTGGAAAATGAATAGGACTTTTACTAAGAATTTTAGAAACAAATCTCAGTCCAGCTTTAACTCTCCCCCAACCCACAGTACTGGGGATTGAATCCAGAGCCTTCCACTGGAGAACTCCACTCCTAAGCTACATCCGCAGCCCTTCTTATATTTTTTTTATTTTGAGACAGGGTCCAGGCTGGCCTCAAACTTTCAATCTTCCTGCCTCAGCCTCCTGTAGTAGCTAGATCACAGGGCTACACCACCTCACCTAACAAACTTTTGACTTGTATTTTTTTCTTAGGATTCTACTACTTGATTTCATTTCATTTCATTTTTTTTTTAATTTTTTTATTGTGGGTTGTTCAAAACATTACAAATTTCTTGACATATCATATTCCACACTTTGATTCAAGTGGGTTATGAACTCCCACCTTCACCCCATACACAGATTGCAGAATCACATCAGTTACACATTTCATTTCATTTTAATGAAGTGTCTAAGTTTCTGTATGGCACTTTAAATGCATTCTTAAACAAGATGAATCCTATGTAACAATAAATAGTTCTCCATTCATTTATGCAGTTTCTCCATGAATAATTAAGTTGCTTCAGGTTCAAGACCCCTGTGTCCAACATCTTTAGGAACTTGCTTGTTACTGTTTTATACTATCAAGCACACAACTTGTTCACCTAATATTTATCCATATGAGACCCATACATAAGAACACAGTTGTTTATACTTATTCTGTCAATTAACATTTGTGCTTTGGAATACTGCAACAATATACAGTACATTTTACAAAACCAAGTGGCTATCCAACTTTCACTACCTGCTATAGTTTGGATGTTAAATAACTCCCAAAGTTGGCCACCAATAGCTGTTGCTATTGAGAGGTAATGGAAACTTAAAGAGTTGGGGCCTTAGCAGGAGGTATTTGGGTCATTGAGGGCATGCCCTTGAGGGGGATCTGGGGACCCTGGGATCTTCCTTTCTCTCTCGTTTGCTTCCTGGGTATAACATGAGCAGATCTACTCTGCCCTGCATTCCCACCCTAATGTGCTGCCTTTCCACAGGCCCCAAACAATGGGTCCAATTGAACATGGACTGAAACCTCCAAAACTGTGAGCCAAAAATAAAACTTTTCTCTTTATGAATTGATTACCTCAGGTATTTTGTTGCAGTAATGGAAAGCTGACTAATACATACCTTTGTCTTCCAAAGATATAATTGACATTCCTTTGAGAGAACATAATCTTTAAATAGTTTTTGTGGCATTTGCTCATTAAAAATGCAGTCAAGTGCCTAATATATGTCACACATTATGTAGGATATTAAAGAGGTAAAAGTTCTCATGACATTATCTATCTATCCTTAAGGAATTTAGGATCCAGTGAGCAGACTCATATATAAGCAGATTGCTACCATTCTGTAATAGGTGTGTTAAAAATAATAAAATTCATACATGCTATATGCCAGGCACTATTCTGTGCCTGGCATCTTATATAAAGATTTCTTTTTATCTTCACACTGACCCTATAAGGCATTTTCCTCATTTTGAAGATGAGGAAACTGAAGTCCAGAGGTCCTGAGTCCAGACAAAATCAGACTTCACACTCAAGGAACCTAACTCCAAGACCCACATCCTGAATCTCTCTATGATGATATTTTTCTATAACTTATCATGAAAAAATAGTAGGAGGAATTATGTTTCAAGGGGTCTTGGGACTCACTGATGCAAAAAAAAGTAACTTTGGACAGACAAAAATAATTAATAAGCAGAAAGAAAATCAGGACCTCTAGCAAAGTAGATTAGGTAGCAAAATCAGGTATACTCTGTGGCATGGAACCATGGGCTGGGAACGGGCTGAATAAGCAGTCTGTGTTAATGACCCATAGAGTCATTGGAGAGTGGCCACTGTAGCAAATTGCAGCACCAGCCCCCAGGAGACCAGCAGGTCCCACATAGATAGCAGTTTTATATAAGGATCAAAATCAGCACTTTTCATGGAGTTCATCAACAGAGCAGGGACAGTAAGACCTGAGCCTTGAAGAGGCACTTGTCCTTAGCCTTCATAGGTGAAAGACAAGATTTAGTAGATAGGCAAAGATATCTGTGCCTATATGCATACTGTGTTTTAATGTTGGATAACTGATATACAGAATATCTATTATCTTATATGTTTGAATTAGTGTCCTATTCTAGTTACCTGTTGCTACATAACAGACCATTCCAAAATGTAATAGTATAAAACAACCACCATTTTATGGAGTTCAAAACTTTTCCAAATAATACACTCCTACCAGAACTGAATGGTTACATCACAGCTTGAACAACTTGAGATAGTTAGGATGTCTTGACTGGAGCCACATATATGGGGCCTTGGTTCTGGGTTCTAGTTAAATTTTTAGGCTCTTTCCTGCATTGCATAAGCTGAAATTATCTAAATGGCTTCTTCACTCAGATGTTGGCACCAGGATGGAATAGCTGGAACTTTCAGAGCTCACCGGGCCTCTCGCACTTCACAGTGTCTCACACAACTAGCTTGGGCTTCCTCACAACATGGTGGTCTCAGGACAGTCAGACTATTGCACTGCAGCTGGCTTCCCATAGATCAGAGTTCCAAGACTGATGCTTTAAAGCCTGGGTAAATTATCACCTCTTATAGTCTGCTGACCAACACAGTGTGAGAACCAGTTCAGATTCAAGGAGAGGGGGCACAGACACCTCTTCTTAAGGGAGTGTCAGAGAATTCATGGACAAGCTCTTCCATCACAGGACTCTTCCTACAGGCTCCAGAGGCACTGGAACTTGCCTCACTATGACATTTAAACTGGGTAGTAATTGCTCAGTCCCAGACCAAATTGTGATCCCAGAGGTTAATATGGCACCTTCAATAAATACTTGTTCAATGAATAAATGAAAATTCTAGAAGAATGATTTGTTTTAAGATATCCTCAAGGAGTCTGGGAAATAGGGAAAAAACACCCAGATATATTACCTGAATTAAGGGCTAAAATTTCACTAAGGAAGGTGCCACAGAAATATGTTTATCTTTTTCTATATGTGTGTGTGGTATTGGGGATTGAACCCAGGGCCTTGCATGTGCTAGACAAGTGTTCTGCCCTGTTCAATCCCTATTTATATAGAATATAGGTAATTTATATTTATATAATATGTGTGGAGATATATATATATATACAAATAGATACATATATATATCATGTGTATATATTTGTGTGTATTTGTGTGTGTGTATCTGTGTGTCTGTGTGTAGTGGTTTGTAGTTATATGAGAAAACAAACCATTGTGTTCGCTGTTTACATAGTGCTCACTATGTGCCCAACACCCTACAAAGCCCTTCACAAGAATTAACTTAGTACAGAATTGGGGGTCTATTATGGACTGACTTGAACTCACCCAAAATTCAGGCTGACATTCCAAACTCCAGTATAGCAGATGTAACTACATTTTGAGATAGGTTAATTCATTTAAATGAGAACATGTGGTGGGTCCTAAGCAAATAACAGGTGTCCTTATACAAAGAAGAGATTAGGACAGAGACGCATAGGGAAGATCATGTGAAGATACAGGGGGAATATGTCCATCTACAAACCAATGAGCGTGACCTTAGAAGAAGCCAACCCTGCCAACAGTGTGATCTCAAACTTCTAGCCCCAGAATTGAGGGGAAATAAATCTCTATTATTTAACCCACCCAGTCTGTGACACTCAGTATGGCGTCCCTGGCTAACACAAGTCCTAGAAGCAATGAGGATATGCACTCCGACAGTGTGGAACATCACCTTACTCTCTGCCTTGGGAATGTAGGAAAGGTTGCAGTTCTTATCTACAAGAACGGGAGAGGACAACAGTCTACAAAAGGTGATACTAGATGGTAACACGACTACTGAACCAAAGACAGGCCTTCCAGAGTGGAAGACTAGAAAAAAAAAACAAGAAACTATTCCCCAGTATTTTAGGGGACATAAAATCTTGCAATTTTATATGATCAGAATTCAAATTATTTTGTCAATAAAGAAACTGTGAACCTAAGATTAATGGGATCGAAAATATGCAGCTAAATACGGATCAAAATGGTGTTATTTTTTCCAATATGAGAAAAACTCTGCCAATGACCCTTGCTTTTACAAAGGAAATAAGTTCCAAAGTCTACCTTAGCCCATAAAGTGCCTGAAAGCCAATTTCCCCTGCTGTGACTCAGGACATCTCCCTCCCCACTCTACCACCAGACCCACTATGTCAGCCACTGGGAGTCCTACTCAACAGGGAAGTGAGGAGGCAGCTGAGGATGGAAAGGGCATATTACATTATGTTTCTGTGACTGATATAGCAAATCACCACAAACCTGGTAGCTTAAAACAAAGAAATTTGTTCTCTCTCAGTTTGGGGGCTTCAAGTTCAAACTCAGTGTCACTGGATGAACACCAGGAGTTAGCAGAGCAGGGGTCCCTCTAGAGGCTCTGGGGAGAATTGCCTCTTCCAGTTTATGGTGGCTGCTGGCATTCCTTGACTTGGGACCTCATTGCACCAGTCACTGTCTCTATAGTCACATTGCCTCCTCCTCTTCTGTCTTTGTATCTAATACCCTCTGACACTCTCCTGCAGGGACACTTAGGTTGGCATTTAGGGCCCACACAGTCATCGAGGATAACCTCCTTATATCAAACTATCACATCTGCAAAGTTTTTGGGTTTTCTTTTTTTTTAAATATTTTTTAGTTGCCAATGGATTTTTAACTTTGTTTATTTATATGTGGTGCTGAGAATCAAACCCAGGGCCTCACACATGTTAGGCAAGCACTCTACCACTGAGCCACAACTCCAGCCCCATCTTTTTTTATTTTTTTACAAATATAACTATTACAACTTAGCAAGGTCCTAAGCAACCTAATGAGAACCTGTCTCAAAATAAAAAATAAAAATGGCTGGGGATGTGGCTCGACTTTAAACATGACTGGGTTCAATCCCCGGTATCAAAAAAAAAAAAATTTAGGACACAGTCCATGTACAACCATAAGGTAACATTTACCGGTTCCAGGCATTAGGATCTAATTATCTCAGGGAGTCATTGTTGAGACTGCCACAGGCATTCGCCATCTTTGCCGGGCAAACAGGATACTCTAGAGTTTCATTCACAAAGGCCCTTCCTGGGCTCCTTCGGGTTTCCATCTTGAGGATACTCTTAGTACGTTCCTCTGTTTGCAGTTGCCTGAGTGTGAAAAATGTCAACTTACCTAGTGATAGGACTCTAAGTATATTCCACTCATATCCCATCTACATCCATTGTCTTTAATTATTTATCAAGGATGCTGATCAGTGTGCACATTCTTCCAACATGACAAATATCCTCAGGTTTACAAAGAGTTACAACCTTGTCACTAACAAAGACATTAAATTTCTTTCCCAAATGCCCATGAAATCCACAGAAACTAAGAAGTGAACGGCCAGTCCTCAGAGGCCTAAAGCAGCAGGGTGAAGGTGTTTCTTGTGTGAATTTTAATGCAGTAAAACATGTCAACGGGTGCTCTGTCCATTGGCAAGAGCTGGAAACTGTTGTCTAAAAGCTTCTTTCCTATACATGGATCTGGGCTAGAGTTGCCCAAAATGAGAACTTACAGAAGAAATGGAGAAGTCATTATTTTGGGGTCACAGTGAGCAAGCCTTGTGACAAATACAGATACGGCTTTCAGCTGTTCCAACCTTCTTCACACCAATCAAGAGCAGCCCCAAGGCACACTCCAGGGGAAGCAGCTTCTCCAGATTTTCCCCATCAGCTTCCTTGGCACTTGCACACTGACAGCTGGACACTCAGGGTCTGAGGATCTCCTGAAAGCTGTGACCCACCCACCCATGCCCAGGCTTGGGCCATCCTGCTCAATGACCATTTCTTAGATTCTCTGACTGTCCTTTGCAGACTTCCACTTCCTCCGTTTCTTCCACCCGTTATGTTTGGATTTGTATGATCGAATATGTTGTTTCCACAATATTTTAGTGTTGTTTTTTCCTAAACCCCAGTTGATACATAGAAATAGCTTTTCCCACAGACAATTCAACTTGTAAGGCAGTGAATCTGATGGTATTTCTCTAAGTTTAGTTGGAGGCCCTCCTACGTCAGAACTACCTGAGGTGTCTTTTTAGAATACAGATTCCTGGACTCTACTCAGACTGTCTAAATCAAAGTCTCTAGTGATGGGACCCTAGATTTTAGAAATCACGTTAGATGACTCTTATGCAGATACAAGTTAAAACAATTGTACAATGGCTAAGATTTAAAGATTTGGGTATCATTGAAAACAGAGGTTCTATGAACATATATCAGCAGTGTGTTGAGAAGAATTATGTCGTACTAACACTTTGGTTATGCTTACAAAATTATAAAATATTTTATAATGCATGTTATTGTCATTGAGGAAAGGCTCCAAAATCTCCAGCCTTTGATAGAGAGCTAAGGGACAGCTGTGGCCTGGAGTGGCCATATAAGTGCAATTGATGGTCCATTTCCTGGTTCAATGAACAACCACTGACCATCTCTTACCTGCTGGAGACCATGTGATCGCCTGGGGATAAATAAGCACCTTTCTTGCCCTCGTGGTCTGTATGCTTCAGTATGAGAAATGTGAATATGATGGCAGCAGCTCATTTCATTGCTTTTTATATGCATCATTTTATTAACGACTCTATAAGAGTCTCTTACATTCATCTTCTAGGTATGAAAAATTTGGGCTTAGAGCATAAGCCTGAATGTCACCTTGGACTCCTCACCTCTTCACCCTCCTGCTCCCCCCAGCGTAATGTAACCTGCTCACCGTTTACAGGTGCTGTGGATATGAAGGCTACACAAGAGTAGAGACCATAAAGTGGACAGGAATGATTTAAACTAAACTACAGAGCCATTTTGGAAACATTCTGAAACCTTATCTGCATCCCCTCCTCTGCCTTGGATTTGGTAGTTATAAAGTGGAATGATTTCATTGTTCTACAAACCTACCAACAAATGCTTTGCTCTCTCTGTTAAGACAGATAGCTTTGTGGAGATACCCAGATAACCCTCTATTCTCCCCTATGGCCTGAGGAAGTCAGGCAGCCTGGATACTCAGAAGCCTGCAGCTTCTGCTATGGAAGGCCTGAGTAGGTAGCAGGGTGGAGGTGCTATTTGCCTTGGTTATCCTAAGTGCTCACATCAAAAGTCTTCCTTCCTGTGAGAGGACAGGGCTCCTCCTGGAGTAAAGAGACTTCTGTGATCTCTATAAACCTGAGCTGGAAGATTGAGAGGCAGTTCCTTCTCCCTGGAGGCTCTTGACACTCTGATAATAATAACATGCCAGTTTCTGTCGAATGGCTATTTCTTTGTATTTTGTAGGTTACTCTGGGAACTCCAGGAAGCCATACTGTGAGGAGAAAGGCTCACAGCACTGTAGGGATAAGGAGTTCAGTGAGGATTCCAATCCGGGATCCAGTGACCTGGTCAGGGCAAGGTTCTTGTGCTCCCAAACTCCAGGGAGTGTCCTCATTCCCCAGACACATAGCCCTCCCTAGGCCCTTCATGGCTGGGCTTCTCCTCAGAATCCCCATTACCACAAGAGTTCAAAGTGGATGGTACCTGAACTCAAGATTCCCCGGTACCCTGCCAAACACCCCACACATAAGGTTTGCTGCCCAGTTCTGCACCCACCTCTATTCATCCTGGGAGATGGATCTTGCCCCTCTGATGAATCTCCAGTGCTGATTAACTCTTGGTCTTATTTATTTGTTTTTAAAATGATGGCAATCTGCAGTACCGTTATCCTAGACTCACCTCCCCATTGTCAAACACGGTCTGACATGTGCCAAAGACAGCCACAGCCCTCACACAGTGCCTTGACCCACCCAGTGTGACCTTGGCACAGAGTGTGTCTGTAAGACCAGTGGGCAGATGTGCCCAGACAGAACCCCCTCATTCTCTCTTGCCTGGAGTCCCGTGACCCCCTAGAACTGTGAGAAAATAAATTTCTCCTGTTGAACCAACTGGTCTGTAATTTTGTTAAGCAACCTGAGAAGACAAAGACAGAGTTACTCTAACTAGGCCAACAAGATCATCATGGTGGGCGCCATGATGGAGGTAAGTTCAGGCAGTACTGGACTCACCAGTTCTTTCCAGGAAAGATGAGACCTCAAGCTGGATCCTAATGGATAAAAGGAGTAGAAATTATTTTCAAAAGAGGAGTGGCTGTGTGAGGAACCCAGAAAATAAGAAAGACCTGATTTCAGTGGATACCGTAAATATTTCAATATGGCAGGACAGCAGGGTGGAAAGAGATGAGTGACGAGAGGTGTGGCTGGGGAAATGAACAGGGACAGGATGAGAAGGCCCTGCAGGCCATGTCTGAGTCTGGAATTTATTTTGACAGCAAAGAAAAAAAAATATTCAGAGAGATTTAAGCTAGTATTGATGAAATAGGAAGCATAGACTAGGAAGGTCTTAGGGAGCATCATGTCCATAGCCAATGATACAATGTCAATTCAACTAATAAATACTGAAGACCTACTATGAGCCAGGAGCTGTTCTAGGTAACAGGCATGTAGAAGTGAACAAGGTAGACCAACACCCTGCTTCATCGAAGAGACACAAACTATGATAAATAAAAGGAAGGGAGGAATGAGCCAGTGGCATCGGAGGGCAAACATCCTAGGCAAGGAAGGAAGAGCAAGTACAAAGATCCTGTGATAGAAACAAGGTTCCCAGAAATACCTAGGAGAGCACTGTAGTTGGAGCAGGGAGAAAGGACCAGGGGAAGAGCTGAGAACAGAGAGGCCAGCACATGTGCTGCCTTGGTATACACTCAGTGCCGTCAACTCAACGGGCTGAAAGTGCATTTCCAAGACACAGGAAGGAGAGATTTAGGATAGAAATATACAAGATTAGCCTAGAGCATCTTACAATGCAAGAAAGAAAGGGAATACTAAAAGGAGGGCCCAGTCACAAGAATGGGGATATGTCAAAAGGACAGAAGAATCAACTAACCACTTCTCAATAGCTATTTCTGGAATAACTTGAGCAACGAAAACAATTATTGAAAAATGCGTATAGCGAACAGAAACTCTCCCTTGTCTCTGCACACTTCATTACCTCTGAACCAAAGCAGCTCTTCTTGGATCCAAAGTTTCCCTTGAACAGTTCTGACAGCTGCTGACCACACTCCCTGGACTGAATTTCTACAAGAAACAGGTCAATTTTCACTCTTATTCCTCCAACCAGAGGAACTGAAATCCAATCCAAGGTGTCTAAAGGAAACTATTCTAAACCACCTACTGCACCTTTCATGTCCCCGGTTCCTACCCTGAACCAAAATTCTCCCTTCATCTCTCACATATGGACTCCCCACACACAGGGTTCTGTGAACATCTGAAAATTCAAATAGTTAACCTGTAGCACAGGTTATTTCCACACACTTGGCCATGAACTATGCCAAGAGGCTTGTATTCCCCTTAATGAATTTAGAAAACAGGTTAAGAAATTCATATGGGTTTTTTATAAGACTACTTTTACTCCATTTTAATTTGGTTTTGAGATCTCTTTTGACTGACTACAGTAACATATTATGGGGTGACAGCCCGCATCTCGTTGGGAGGTTCTCCTTCCTGCCTACGGGGGTGTAGGCCACCTGAGAACTTAAAGTCTAGAATTATTAGTAAAGAACAAAAGACAAAGAGTCAGAAATACATTTTCAAAAGTGCAGCCCCTGATAAATTCAGTCTACACGGGAGCTGGAACTAGAGTAGACAAAATGGATCCAGTGGTTTATTTTAGGAGGTACATCAAAGGCAGGAATAAGGTTTCAAGGGCGGAGCCTTGCTTCGTGATGTCTTGCAATCAGTAGGCTGACTGGCATCTTGGCTGGTCACACCATCTCAGGTGCTATGTGGGATGTGGCAGAGTGGAATAGGAATTCACAATGTCTCTGGGCAATCTTATACAGAGGAAATGTCCACTGGTAGTTTCCAGACACCAGATGTTCCTATGCATTATGCTGCGCTGCTCGGTGGCCCACATGCAGCCCATGGATGGCTCATGACAAAAAGCAAATCTTAGTGGCTGAATGCAGCAAGAGCATATTTCTTACTGGGCTGGTAATTAAGCTATTGTCTCTCTTCTCCAACTCTGCCTTTCTGTTCTCAGCTTCATGGTGCTGGGGCTGGAATTCCACAAACCACTTCTGCTCTGACAGCTGGTCCTGCCAGTCGTGAGTGCCAGGAAACTCGAAGATGGAGAGATTGGGGATATGCTTCTTCATGGGCTTGTTCTGTTCATTTGTGACTCTTTTTTTCCTGGTTGTATACAAAGTATATTCACACAATTCCTGTCCTCATACATGTACTTAGGGTCATGATGTCCATTTCATTCCACCATCTTTTTTACACCCCCTGCCCCCTCCCTTCACCTCCCACCCCTCTGCCCTATCTAGAGTTCATCTGTTCCTCCCATTTCCTCCTCCCAACCCCACCTTATACCACCTTATATCAGAGAAACATTAGGCATTTGGTTTTTTGGGATTGGCTAACTTCACTTAGCATTATCTTCTCCAACGCCATCCATTTACCTGAAAATGCCATGATTTTATTCTCTTTTATTGCTGAGTAATATTCCGTTGTGTATATATGCCACATTTTCTTTATCCATTCATCTACTGAAGGGCATCTAGGTTGGTTCCACAGTTTAGCTATTGTGAAATGTGCTGCTATAAACATCGATGTGGCTGTGTCCCTGCAATATGCTGTTTTTAAGTCCTTTGGGTATAGACCAATAGAGACATAGCTGGGCCAAATGGTGGTTCCATTCCCAGTTTTCCAAGGAATCTCCATACTGCTTTCCATATTGGCTGCACCGTTTTGCAGTCCCACTAGTAGTGTATTCTTTTGTGGGATTTTACTTTGCTATATCTGTCAAGGTCACCTGAGTACCACTTTGCCTGGTGACAGCAGGCTGGTTCCAGCTTCCAGTTTTTTTTATTTGTTTGTTTATATCTTTCCTTCTTTTTTGGTACAAAGAATTGAACCCCATCCTTAGCCCTTTTTTGTATTTTACTCAGATACAGGGTCTCACTGAGTTGCTTAGGTCCTTGCTAAATAGCTGAGGTTGGGTTTGAACTCAGGATCCTCCTGCTTCAGCCTCCCAAGCCACTGGGATTACAGGTGTGTGCCACTGCACCAAGCCCAGCTTCCAGGATTTTTCCTCATTCCGAGTTTGAGCTTCGTGAAACTCCCAGAGTATCAGCACGGCTGGCCCCATTCCCCTCAGAGGTCTGGATGTCAGCTCTACATTTGCTCACTTGTGATCCAGGGAGAAGGTTTTGGGACAATAGGTGGCCTTCCACATGGTCACCCTGTAACTCAGCACGAGGCCCTGGGGTTCTGTGTGGGATGTTTAGCATCTGTCCCACAGACGGGGAATTGTAGAAAGGAGGATTCTGTGGGAGGTTTTATGGGCCAAAATAGCAAATGGTGAACCTTGATTCTGCCATGTCGCATCACTTACCTCTCTTTAAGGGAGACCGGGAAGTGCAGTCTAGCTGTGGCTTTAACACAAGTTATCATTGCCACACAGTATCCTTCCTATACTCATGAGCTGAAATGCCTGTTCATAAATTACAGTAATAATAGTAGGCAGTGGGTTTTGAATTGGCCTAGTAAAAGGTTACTTTTTCCCAAAACCTTGGAGCTCAGTAGATCTGTGAAGTCCAAAAGGCTGAGAACAACCATTCAGTGCAAACACAGCTGGCCTCAAATATCTTCTTTGTGCTAGTGTAGAGTGACATCCTGGATCTGCTTATTCTCATCTCCACGTTAGACTCTTTTTTCTCCTGAACACAATGATGCATAACGCTTCTCTCCCACTATTATATGGAAAACTCATAACCATACGTCACCCTTGATTCCTAACATCAGGATTATAATTGTTCTCTGGTGCACTAGCAGGTTCAGGGCTCCAATGAACATGAAACTGGGACAGTATTGGCCGAGTTCTTTGAGCTCCTTCAGAGAAATTTTCTATTTAAAAATATATACATAATAGTGGAGTTTCAAATTCGTTTCTAAGCTGGTTTGATTTATACTCGTTTTCAGCTTTTGTTAAACTTGCTTTCCAGACAATTGGTTCCATTCACATTTTTACACTTATCTCTTTCATTAATCCTTGCAACTATGAAATGTTTTATTTTAAATCTCCTCTTTCCCATAAATGACTATATAATCCATATCAGGTAGAGGTCCCTATGAAGGTACAGGTCATCTGAACTTCAAAAGGCAAGGCTAACTATGAGACCCTCTGAGGACAGGTTTTTTTCCCTCATTCCTAATTTGAGCTTCATAAAACTGCCAGAGTATCAGCACTAATGGCCCCAGTCATCTTACCTAAAAAATGAAAATAAGTTTAGTATGCAGTGCTATTTCTACAAAAATAATTGAACCAGAAGTTTTCAGGGTGAATAGGCAGAACCCTTGTAATTAGTGTGGGAAGAACTTTTAAAACCCAAGTCAGGACTGTGGGAGGTAAAAAGGGCTTTCTATATTCTACCTTTCCTCTCTCTCTGTCCTCTCTCTTTATATTCATAACAAAAACATTTAAAAGGAGAAACATTGTGCCGGCAGGGGTTTTTTAAAGCAAGACAATTAATGTTTCTCTTCTTCTGTAACTCTTGCAAATTCAAGATGAGCTAGATTGCGACTAGAGCTAGAATATATTAAATTCCAATTGCCTCTTCAACAACAAAACCAGTGCATTAAAAACTTTCAAAAACTTAGACCTCTTCCTTTTTTTTTTCTTTTATTCAAAGACATCTACCAAATCCCTGGAGCTAGAAACCTTAGACTCACTCTTGATAGCCTCCTAGGTATTACTCCTGTGCACGTGGCTGGCGATACATACCTGATATTATATGGTATGCATGCATTCGTTACTATACTTTTCTCTCATTTTTTCTATCTCTGGTGCCCAATACTGTGCTGGAGCATAGTAAGCACTGAGTCCTCCCTCTTCCCTTCTTCTTTATTTTTGCATGCAAAGTCCTGCCAGGGTTTTTCCCTAAAACATCTCTTGGATCCATTTATCTAATGTCACCCTTGCCTGGGCAGTACATAATCTTCTATTAGCTCTTCTGACTCCAAGCTCAGCCTTCCTCTGTGCCCACTCTTCATACAGGTGCCAAGGTACCTTCCTCATCAGTTGCCACCTTCTCTAATATCTTCAATAGCTCTCCAGTGTCTGGAAGAGGGTCTGGATTTCTTGGCATGATTCCCAACTCAGCCTACCTCCCCAGTCCCGAAACTTGTCCCTGTGGGTCCTAAGCTCTAGCCAACCCACAACTGATCATCTAATATATATATATATATATATATATATATATATATATATATATATATATATATATGCTTTTGTTAAACTAGAAATATATATATATTTATAAATATTAAAAAATATATATATTTCTTGAGGTCCCCTGTGATCTTCATTTTCTTTCTTCCATTTGAAAAAGCACTTTCCACTCTCTTCAAAAATCTTCTACTCATCTATCCAAGCCTAAATTAAGGGTCTTTTTTTTTTTCTAGGAACCCAAATTTTCCAGGCAACTTATAAAACATTATTTGTGAATAATAAAAAGGCAATAAAAGGAAGGGAGGAATAAGACAGTGGGATTTATTTCACTTTTTGTTAGTTTTCCTCCTCCACTAATGTCTGTGCCCTTTAAGGGCAGGGATCATCTCTAAATTATTTTTGTAACCAATTCTCCTTCTGTCACCATCCATACCAACAAATCTTTGTTGAGAATAATTGCCAACCAGCACCTAACATTGTTTGGTATTTTGAAATACTAATTGGTATGTTCATCTAGAAAAGCTAGATTGCTGCTTTTCAGGACTAATCCCCAAAATGTGTTATTTTAGTGTAGTTTGGAAACCTTCCAACACCTCTGCTCAGAGTCTCAGACATGAAAACATTCCTTTTTCAGGAACTAAGGAAAGTGAATTTGCTTCTTAAAAAAAAGAAAAGCTGGTGTTAACTGAGACAAGTGAAGTCAATAATAGATAGACCTTTTCGTTGATGATATTGATGATGATAACCTTGCCTTGTCTAAATAACCCCGGCTTCACTTCCACACCCATTATCTTGCTGAGTACTATATTGACATAGTTGGATAAAGTGATGGATTAGCAAGAAGTCAGTTGAGCTAAAGAGATGACTTTGGTCTCAGGACAGGTAGGGTCCCTGCCCCAGCTCCTCCAATATGCTAAATATTCCTCTTTGGAAACATTACTTACCTTCCTTTAGCATTCTTAAACGCAGTTTCCACACCAGTAAAAGGAGTAAGTATAAACATAATATGTGTAATTATTGAGCATTTTATATTCATACATTGTTCTAAGCAGTATTCGTTTAATTCTAACAAAAAGTGAAATAAATACCATGATCTTCCTTCTTTTTGAAGACTGAGGTACAGCTTGCAAAGCTGTACCTATGGGGACCTATGTTCACTTAGGCCCTCTGAAACCACCTCAGAAATTAGATGAGATCAAACAGCACAAAGGCTGGAGCATAGTAAGTCCTGAATGAACATGGCAGTTATTATCACTATCAATTATTTAGGAGAACAATAGGAATTATTCAGCTGAAATACAAAATAATACTACCCAAAGCAACCTATAGATTCAATATAAAACCCATCAAAATATCCATGACTTCCTTCACCCAACTAGGAAAAACAATGCTGCCGCAGACCGGCTGGGCAAAATAACCGAGAGGTGACAAGCAACTTGAGAAGGTTGAAGCTGGAACTGCTTTATTTCGGAACAGCAGAGGTATATATACCTAACTGATTACATACAGCTTGACTCAATCAGCATCATCCAATCATAGCATTGCTCCCCTACAGATACAGCAAACAGCCAATAAGGAGTCCCCACCATCTTGATGGCTCGGTGGCATTGCCTCACAAACCACTCCTCGTGGCAAACTGCCAGGCGCCATCTTGACTTGATTGTGGCCTCCAACACAATGCTAAAAGTCATAAAGGAAAACAATAGACCCCAAATTAGCCAAAGAAAACTGGAGCAAAATGTGTAATGCTGGAGGCATCACAATACCTGATTTCAAAACATATTACAGAGCCATAGAAACAAAAACAGCATGGTATGGACACAAAAATCAGACCCATAGAACAATGCAGCAGAACATAAGACCCAGGAATAAATCCACACATCTTCAGCCAACTCGATCTCAGCCAAGGTGCCAAAAACACAAACTGGAGAAAGGACAGCCTCTTCAATAGATGGTGCTGGGAAAACTGGATATTCACATGTAGAAGATTAAAACTAGATCTCTGTCTCTCAGCCTGAACAAGAATCAACTGACACCATGTCACTGCATCTAAATCTCCTGTTCCTGATGGGAAAATTGTTCATTTTCCTTCTTAACAATTGATCCTATCCTGTGGAAAAGTGTAAAGGTCCCTAGACTGGGGTTTTCTGGGGACATAAATCACAAGGTAATCCTGTTTCCACATGGGAGCCAAAAACTACCTAAACCCAGCTGCCCTCACTCTCCACCCTGAAGAACCACCAGAGCGGGGACGCCCCCTTTAAAAATCTCCTGCCTTCCACCATTTGACCTATTTCTTTCTCTCCAGACTACATGGATTCACTTTCCTGTGGTTTTACTGAAAGCAAATAACGACTCTCACTGGAAATAAGATATTATTTTTATTTGATAAAACATGCATTACCAAAGGCACATCATATACATCAAGCAAAGATCCCTGCTGTAGGAAGCTTGATAGCAGTGCTGTCCCATAGAATTATCCATTGTCCAGTGTGGTAGCTACTGCCACATGTGCCTACCGACCTACAGGAATACACCTACTGCACTTCATTTAACTTTTGCAAATTTAAATATCTGCATATAGCTAGTGATTACCGTACTGAACAGGATACTCTATCAAGTAATCACTTTTACTAATCAGTGCAGAATGGTTACTCATGGGCGTAAGATATGACTTTCCACAACAACCAAAAAAGCAAACTTTCAGGAGGCCAGTCAAAGTAAAATAACCTATATAACTATAGTCCCAAACTAGGTGCTCCTAAAATTTGCTTCTAGATAGAACTGGAAGACTGACCTTCAAGTTGGCCCTGGGCCACTTCATTGCTATTCGGTTCAGGCACACAGAGCAATTACTTCTATGAGTTGTATGTAAAGATGAGCTTCTGACATTTAAACAGCGGGGAAAATTGGAGTTGCCTGCTGCCATTGCAGCAACTACTGAAAGAAGAAATTAAAAATCGAAAGTATCCCTCCAATAAAAGAAGAAGAATGTCTCTATATCCCTTACAGAGACATCTCCCCAGTCAGTCTTTGGGTTGGGAACTAGAATGTCTTATTTCCTAGGAAAATGGATTTGCTAAGGTAGCAGGGAGGATGACAAGTTTTCAAGGGACATAAAGAGCTCACATTTTTGTGATGACAAAAGTGTAAACAAAAGAATGTGGGGCTTGACGTTTGAGAGCAATAGGAAGCTGCAGAGCTTGGGGAAGCAGAGAGGAGGTAGGATCAACTTGCCGTTGGTACCATAGCTGCCATGTGAAGAAGAGTTTGGAGTCTGGCAGAGGCTGCAAGCTGCCATGTGAAGAAACCAGTTAGGAGGCCTCTGCCATTGCTCTGGCAAAAAGCCATGGCAGTAAGGATGCTGAGATCCGCAGAACCAGAGAGGAGCTGGAAAATTCAACCAATACTGAATTCTGTCAGGGACCAACCTGACAGGCTTCTTGATAATTGGATGAAGATGAGGAGGAGGCAGGTAACCAGCCAGAGGCTTCTGGTTTCCATAGCTGGTGGAGGGAGGTACTATTCCTGAGATAGAGACCACAAAGGACCTGATCCCATGGGGGTGAGGGGTGAGTTTCATGTTGGACACTTATGCTTGAACTATTGGACAGAAACAGTGAGGGTGGAAAGCAGGAAGTTGGATATATGGCTCTGAGTGTCAATTCTTTTTTTAAAAAGGCAAAGTAATGTTTTGATGAAATTTCTCACTGTCCAACCTATTAAGGGTAAGTGGGCCCAGAAGCAGCAGAGGCAGAGCCTCACTTGCAGAGGAAGCAGCTTTACTCTTGCAGGACTCTGCAGGTCTGCTGCCCGACCCCTGTAGAGTAGACTGATCTCACCACTTTCTTGGGGACACTATGGTACCTAGTCTTGTTGTCACGTATACCACTAAAAGACACCTGCTTTTGCCGTACTTCTGGGCCCTTTTTCCTGCCTCTTGGGCTGGGATGATCTTACCATTGCAGCATTTGCTGACCTTTAAGATATCTGCTATCCACTTCCTCAATCTACAGCCATGTGATTCCTGAACCCCCTGAAGGCGGAAGTTGCCTGGGATCCCATACCCTGGTAATTTGAATACCACCTGTTCCATCCTGTTGCAGTCAGGTAAAGATACCCAGCATTACTGGAGTTTACAGGAAAAAAAAAAAAAAGCCAAAAGTGGGGTGTTAAAAAAAATCTGAAATCTATCTGAACTAAACAAAAAATCCCCACAGGCCCCACTTATACCAGAGGCCATTAATTTGTGACTCCTGGTCTCACAGGTGGCACATGCACAACATTTATGTATGCATTCATTAAACTATCCCTCACGGATAAACCTTCCTACCAAAATCTGAATGCACCCTCAGAATCCATCTCAACACAATCCTCCAGGAGGATTCAGAGCTACTCCTGAGTTGAAACTTGCCCACCATGTCTGCTTTCATGGTAGCCCAGGCTGTTTCTTCACAAGAATAAGAGAGCATTACAAGTGTGATGGTTTGGAAGTGAGGGGGCCACCAGAAGCTCACCTATGAGACAATGCAAGAAGGTTCAGAGGAGAAGTGATTGGGTTGTAAGAGTCTTAACCCATTTAGAGAATCAATCCCCTGATAGGGATTAACCGAGTGGTAACTGAAGTGGTGGGGTGTGGTTGGAGGTGGTGGGAATGTGGGCATAGCTTTGGGTTTGTATTTGTATCAGAGAGTGGGGTCTCTCTGTTTCTTGATCACCATGATGTGAGCTGCTTTCCTCCACCACCTTCTCCAGCCATGATGTTCAGTCTCACCTCAAGCCCTGAGGAATGGAGCCAGCTGTCAATGGACGGAGATCTCTGAAACCATAAGCCCTCAATTTAACTTTTCCTCTTCTAAAGTTGTTCTGGTCAGGTCTTTTAGTCATAGCAGCGAAAAAGCTGACTAAAACAACAGGATATCCCAAAGTCCTGCTCTTCTTCTTTTAAGGAAAAAAACAAGGCCTTAGAGTACACGCACTAGAGCCAGACTCCTTTCGGTGGCTGCTTCTCTTAGCAAATGTTATCTGCATCCACATACTATTTCTATTTCCTCTGCACCTTGACTCTGCTTAGTGACCTTTTAAATGCCACTTTTGTGCAGCTAAATCAACATCTTTTTCTTTTTCCATTCACTCTTGGCCTTCACTTCTCCTCTCAACTTTTTTTCAAAATCTCAATAGAATTTCCCTAAATACTTTGTCCTGATTAAAAGTAAAACATAGACACTTTTCTTTACATAATTCTCTAATGTGGCAAAAAAAAAAATGGATGTAAATGCCTTTACATATTCTGACCTCAGAACTCAAGGGCAAGTGGGAGAATCGGCAAGTCCCTATACTTCCTGGAAAGTGACTCACTGTGTTTTCACCTGAGTTTAAATGAATTGAAGAAAGAGTACCCATTCGTTCCAATTAGTAAAAAAAAACAATCATTTTCCCACATAAAATTAAAGCTTAGCAGGCACCTTTCCTCGGGAAGTCATGAAGCTGAACACTTTTAATTTAAGCTGAACAAGAGCATTAAGAAGATGTATTCCTCTAGCACCGTGCTCCTTCAGGGTCCTTGAATGCCAATTATTGGTTCACATTTTAGCCAAAGTGAAAGATCTTTTCACTGTTGTCTTTGTGGATCACATTAAGAAAAGGAGCAGCAGTTACTCCATTACTGAGTCTTCTTCACTGCCTTGTGTCTTAGACAGCAGTTGTATCAGGGTACCAGCGCCCCCAGAACAAGTACCACAGACTGGGTGGCTTAACAGTAGCTTATTTCCTTGTAATTCTGGAGCCTGAAAGTCTGAGATCAAGGTGTTAACAGACAGCAGGGCCAATTTCTTCTGCGGACTCTCTCCTTGGCTTGTTAATGGACATCTTCCCTGTCCTTCCTGTCTTCACAAGGTCTTTCCTCTGTGCCTGCCGAGTCCTCATCTCCTCTGCTTATAAGGACACCATTCATTTTGGATCAGCACCCCACCCTAGTGATCTTACTTTAACTTCATTATCTCTCCAAAGACACAATCTCCAAATAGATTTCCATTCTGAGGTACTGGGAATTGGAACTTCAACATATAAATGGAGGGGGTCACAATTCAGTCCATAACAGCAATCTGAACATAACCTACTCTAGAACAGAATATAAATTTTAATGAGAAATGATAGAAATAATCCATGCTGAAGAAAACAAAAAACAAAGTTGAAAATAAAAATCATCATCATCATCATCAAAAGAAATCAAGAGTTCTAAGGTAGGAATACATTTCTTCCCCTGGAAGGTACCAAAATCAGGACTTGAAAAACTCTTAATACACATTTCTTTCCTCTGTTCACTGTGCAAATAGTTTATTCTTTCTCCCCAAATTTGCTTCTTCTTATTCCACAGAAGAGAAAATGGTCCCTAACCTATTATGCCAACAAAGGACAGCTCCTGCAATTTGTCCAGACATAGAGTTAGTACTATTTTCCAAGGGACAGAATCTGATAGTACCAGCCTGGGTCAGGTGTTCATCCTGGTCCAATCAGCTGCTACCATGGCAATGTAATTTCCTACCTTAAACAGGGCTGCTTTGGCCCCCAATGAACTAGGATGGTTCACATAGCAAATCGGGATGGAGATTCACGATCACCAGCCTATGACTAGGCCAAATGCTCTAAAACTTGCTATTACATGAATAAAGATTATTTTTTATTTTCCTCTTTTAACAGACCTCAGTACGCATTTCTCTTACTAACTCGATATTTCTACTCTTGAGGCATAGACAATAGGTAACTATAGCAACTGGTGCTACAGGTAATTGCTAGGAAACATTGCCCAAGGGTCAGAAAGCCATGGAGACAAAGATGCCTACATCGGACTGAGGCATTAGTTCACAGCTAAGGTGAGTTTCTTGTCTCCAGAACAATCAATGTTTTACCTTTTAAAATAAAGAAAAGTGTGTGTACCACAATTCTGTCTGAGAGCTCGGGCACTCAAGTGGGCCCAGGAGATGCAATTTCAAACAAGACGCACCTTTCATCTTCCAGGTCTGTGGCTTCATTAGCTCTTGGTTGCCTCTAATCTTCTCCTTTGTCAGCTTGGCTTCAACCGCCCATCACTATCCAGGAGCAGCCTGATGAGGAAAGACACGGGTTCAACAACATGGCCTTCAGCTCCAGTGAGACAGGGCTCCCTCAGATGCAATCAGTTCTTCCCTCAAAGGTCCAGCCCGCATGTCAGGCATCCTGGCTCCTCATGACCTTCCTCCTCCCTCCTTCCCTCGCACCTGGAATTTACAGGCACAGGGACCATATCCTCCTCTCTTTTTCTCAATTTTAAACACACAGTATTCAAGTGACTTTCGAATTTCTGAGGTTAAAAAAAAATGGACATAATCTGGGAATGTGCGGGCTTCTCTCTTCCTTTAGCAGCAGAATTTGGGAGACAGCTCAGTGATTAGGCATATGAATCCTGGAACGTGGCTGTCCGGGTTGAAAGCTCAGCTCCACTATTTACTAGCTCTACCTAAAACATGTTATGAACTTCTCTGAGCTTCCTTTTCCTCACAGGGCTGTTACGATGATTAAATGAACTAATGCATCTAAAAATGCTCAGACATAGATAATTGATGGCTATTAATATTACTACTGTTATAATATAAAATCTGACCTGAATGCCAAACCTAGGTTTGGACCATGGAAAAATGTAGGGATGGTCCTCCCCACCTACCGCTCAGGGTTATCTTGCCTCCTTTATCTGCGTCTCTCACCACCAAAGCGTTTGGAGTCTTATGTAAACTCTCCCATCATCACCCCTCAGAACTCACTCTCTAGGTAAGCAGCCATCTCTGGACGCTGTTTTCCACCCTGATCCCCATCCCTATTCTGTTTTCTCATAGTAAATCCAGTGTCCATCCCTTATCACATGTTCTCATTACCATCAGAAGTGAGAAGGAAACAGAATTCCTCAGAATCTCTAAGTGACCAATGGGAAAGCCAAGATTAAATGATGAGATGGGTCCCCAAGGTGATGCAAGGATCAAGCAAGACTTCCAGGACTCAGAAAGCACATCTCCTTCCCACGATGCCCTAGTGTCAGACTTGCAGCCCAAACTTGGCTCAGCTTCAACTAAGCACTTGCCTCTTGGTGGGTCCCCCAGCTCTAGCCTGGCCTCCCTCCAATCCACTCTCCACCCTACCAGGATCTTTCTGAAATCCAAGTCTAATCATATCACTCTCTCACATGACACTTACTGCAACATCCTGAATGCATACTACCATACTACATCACATCTCTGTGTCTACTCATCTCTGGGTGATACCATGCCACACTCTGTTTTATTTACTTTTACCTATCTGTCTACCTCTCCCGATAGACGGTGGAGTTGCTTGAGATCAAGATCCCTGTCTTAACCATCTCTGTACCCCACTGTGCAGGAGAGTGGGAAATTGTAGTTCAATGCCACTTTGCATGGTTCCAAATCAAAGTGTTCAAATGTCATAAAACAATCTAGAACACTTAATCCAGGTCCTTTATTTAAATAAATTTCTTTCTCTTAAAAAAAAATACCCCCAAAATCTTGTTTCCTTTTTTAAGAGATCTTCCTACTTTTTCTTCCATAATACTCCACCCATCTACAGCAGGCTATATAATTGGCCCTGCCAAATGTACTAATCATCTCCTAAAGCTGTCCCTGCCCTCCACACTCACCACAGTCGAGTTTGGATCCCTTTATCTCCCACCTCTACTGTGACATCAGGCCCCCTATTTGGACACGCCATCAATTCTTCCCCCAACCGCTGTCCATAGTACTGACATAGGCTCTTTCTAAATATTGGATTTGATCACAAACCACAACCCTTTTGAGTTAAAAATTTGAAGGAACCCTGTTATCTAAATGGTACATTCTAAAGTTCTTCACCTGGCCCAGAAGCCCCCTTTTGGCCCCTACCTACTTTGTCAACCTCCTCTCCTAGCACTCCAATTACTCCTCACCCAGCAGGTCAGCCACAGAAAGCCACAGGCCATAGCCATTCTGCTGCAAGCATTTCTACCCACTGGGCTCTTTCTTCCAGCTAGAATATGCCAGTCTTCACCCCTCGGCCTGAGTAACTCCTACCTATTTTTCAAGGGCCAACTCAACACCTCCTCTAAAAGCATTCTGTAGTTCCCTCACCAAAATAACCCATTTCCCCTCTTCTCTATTTACCCAATACAATATATACAACAAAGTACTCTGTTTGCTAGTCTATCCCTCCATTTTCTGCATTCCCTTTAAGAGCTGGAATTGTTTCTCATCAATCTTTGCATTTTCCCCAGCATAAAGCCCCATACCCTGTACCCTAGACCTGAGTATGTGCTATAGTAAATATTGATGAATGAGTGAAAGAGGGAGGAGAGAAAAGGGTGCTCCCCTTTATATACAATCATGCTACCACTTCTGCCCTATCAATAGATCATGCTTCTGGATAGACTTGCCTATCCATAGAGTCTCATCTGAATCATCCTGGGACCATACATCATGTATGTACCAGTGAGGGCATTCAAAAGTCTCTTTCTAGGGGAAAAGCAAGGGGTTCCACCCCTGAGGAGTTTCTGACTGGGCCTCCTTCTCAGTGTGACTCACGCCCCAGCTGAGCCCAGGCCCTTCCATAAGGTTAGCCAGCAGCTTAGCCTGACATTTGGACAGAGAAACATAAAGACTAATCCTCCCCAACTTCCAATAAAACTAAAACAGCAAGGGCTACACATCAGTCAATGGGTGAAAGTTCCCCCTCCCTCCTCAGTGCTAATGTAAACTTGAACCCAAGGACTTCAGTGGCTGAATAAACTCCTCAGCTTCACTCCCCTGCTAATCAACAACAAAAGCCTTCCATATACCACCAGCCTCAGAGAGGTTTTATCACTTAATTACTATAAAACAACCCCACAGGTTAATGCTTGTTGATCTCAAAGGACTAGCAGTAACCATTGTGTTATTTATATCAATTGCACAATAAGGGACAAATGCAGAGAATTCAGTCCTAGAAATGTGAGGCACCGTCTGATTTATTGGGAGAGAGGACAAGCAGCCTCCCAACATTCACTACTTCTCCCTCAATACTTAACCTGCCATTTTGCTATGGTCTGAAATTCTAGAATCAGAAATGTATTTCTTTGATTTTTTTTCTGTTAACATGCAAATATCAAATAGGATAGATTATATATGAAACCATGGTCAATTATGTATGCCTCCGACTGAATAAATTTAGTCATTTTTCTCAGACACAAGTGTATTTGCAGGGAGTTAAAAGCGTATCTGGAGGCAATGACCTTGAGTATTCGGGGCAGGTCCACCGTCAAGGGTGGGAAGCAAAAAAGAGGAGCAGGGGTTCAAGAAAGCAAGCCTCACCTGTCCACGTCTGTGCTTCCTGCTTGACTTTGATAATATTGTGGATAACTGCATGGAAACAAGAGGTTGAGGAGTCTCCCTGTATCTAGCAGAATTGAGTTCCTGAAATTTTGCCTCTGATTTTGCACCACTGACATTCCCAAAACGAGGCAGCGTGAATTCCAACCAGGTTTCATTGTGTACAGTAGGTATGTTTCTGATAAGCTATGGATGACTTTTCATAAATCCAATCATAACATAGGTATGCCAAGTGACAACTGGTGAGGTTGTCCTGAACAGTGAAAAATGTCCTAGCAACTTTTGAATAAATGCAAAATATTATGCAAAAGTCTTGCTAAGAGGTAAACTTATACCGTGTGTTTCATATTTTTCTCTATCTCCCCCACTTCCCTCTCCCTCCCTGCCCCAAGATAGTTAGAACTCAATGAATCAATTTATAAAATGCCTGCTCAGGTGGGCAAGTTTCTGCAGGAATATTCTGATGACTTCAATGTCTATACAGCATGCACAGGGTAAATATTTCCCAAACTGGTAAGAGATTTTCTCATTTTCCAAGTTAGTAGAGGAAAAGGTAGTCAGTCCCCACTCATGGGAAAAAGAGACCCCTGAAAATTACTTATATCTGGATACAAGAGACTTCTTCAGTGAGAGCAATGGAGAAAGAGTATATTGAACAAAAGTCTCCATTTCATTGAAAAGTTAACAGAAATCCAAGAATAATGATGTACATCATCGTGTTGTATGAGGTTGGACACAAGCTGCTATTAGTGTGGATTGACAATCTGAAGGGTGTTGTGAACAGAAAAGCATGCTTTGTATCTCATCACTGTGTGGGTTTTCACACGGTGGTGGTTAAGAATATTTTCACTGAGGTCTGGGAAACGGGGATACCCACTGTCAAACCAAATAAATCCACACAGAGCAGGAGAAAACAGAAAATCTACCAGATTCTTCAGTGAAATATAATCAATGACACTAGCAAATTGGAACCTTGCCCTGATCCAAAGGAAATATTCCCCAAACTATCTGCATCCCTTTGCTCTGAAAAGATCTACTGAATAATAATGCAGCTCATGACCCGGAAAGGGGGCCATCCAGACACAGGCAGGGGCTCTCTTTCGTTATAAATCATCACATTGGTATTCCAGTTTATCCATCAATCTCATGTAAATTGAGTTAGTATCTATCTCCTTCAATCTGATCAATGCAAGGCATACTAATAAATCCCAGTTTCTGACAGTGGTACATCCACACAGCTGCTGCTCCCTGTTACCTGTGAGTCCTACCATAACTTTGTCCTTTCCTTGGCCATGAATCTTTTTCTAAGTTTTCACTATTGTTTAGAAGGTTCATTTCCTTTCATGATACAACTCATGAGCAGTATCTAGACAATACCAAAACAGGGAGGTGATCTCATACACACATTCAGTGAAACCCCAGTTGGAACTGTTATTCTTCATCACTGGGAGATGCAAGGCTAGACTTGAGGATGATCTTCAATAATACCTAAGGGTAAACTTCTTAGTGCCCGTGACCCCATCAGAATCTAGTAAGAGCTATGGATCCTCTCTCTACAAAAATGTGCAATCACAGGATATGGAGATTTGGGTGATCCATGGATCCCATCTACAGAGTGCTGTTTAGGAAGCTTGCTCTCATGCTAGCATTGTAAGTGAGGGAAACCCAGGTGCAGAGAAGGGAAATAGCTAACCCAAGGCTGTACAACCAACAGTTGGTCTTCAATATTCTCAACAGTTATAGGACCATTTTTTTTCCCATTTTTAGAACAAGTCGCATTGACATCAAGTGAGCACTTTCCATAACATGGAAACTAGACAAACAATTCTGCTTGGGCCCCAGCCTTTCCTGGGACCCGGAAAGGGATCTAGAAGGATCCCATGACTCAGCCAACTCTCATTCTCTAAGCTAAGCATTTAGTCATCCAAGTCTTGACTTTGCATTCATCTCTCAAAATGGGGGCTAGAGGCTGGGGATGTAGCTCAACAGTGGAGCCTATCGTGCAAGAGACCCTGTGCTGGATCCCCAGTACCACAAAAATAAATAAAGGATCAGGCAGCTATGGAGGACAGCAAAACTGGCCATCCCAATCTGGAGAGGTTTTCAGGAGGTGTCAGGGCTTCCTCTTGTTCCCCTGACTCATTAGGTGAAGATCGGGTTTATCCAATGATGTCAATCAAACAATTGTGATATTACGGACAGAAAATATTGTGATATTGTGGAAAGAAAAACAGACAATTTATACAAGCTAACTAGCTGGTCAAGAAAGCAGACCATCTAAAGGATCCAGGAAGGCTTGCTCCTAATGCAATTTCTCTGTAAAATATTAACTCACATATCTATGGTGTTTTATAATTTATAAAGTGATTTTAGGTGCATATATAAATTGAGAAAAAGAAAAGGGAGGAAGGGAGCAGAAAATCCTGTGAGACACTTTTATATCCAGTATTTTACTTAAGGAAGACCTCCAAAATGACCTTTCTTTTTACTCATGAGGAATCACATTGAGTGGTTAAGTAATTTGCACAAGGTCACATAGTAATTGGCAAAGACAGGATTCAAATTCTGATATCTGAGTACAATCCTATTTTTTAGATGACAAATGGAGGTTGTTAGGGGTTAAGTCACAGGCCCCATAAATCCAACTTCCACTTTATGGGGCCTGTATTTGAATTCCCATATTTAAATCCTAAGGAAGCTTTCACCCCATTGAGTCAATATTTCTCAATACCCCTTGCAGAGCACTTCAGTGAGAATCAGCCAATTCTCTATGCTTTCAAGAACAAGAGATCTAGAGGTAGTTCTCAAAGTGTAGTCCCTGAACCAATAGCATTCTCACCACCTGGGGATTTGTTAAAGGCCATTCCCTGGCCCCACCCCAGACCTGCAGAATCAGAAGCTGGGGCTGTGGCCCAGCGATTTGGTTTAACAAGTCCTCCAGGTGATTCTATTGCCTGATACAATTTGAGAATTGCTGGAAATGGCTTTCCTCCATTTAACCCCTGAATGAATGCAACTCATTCACACCTTGAGAGTCCAGTGCATTACCTGTCCCCTCAAATTAAAAAGCACCAAAAGGAGTGGAAGGAGATGGACATCATTATTCAAAGTACATGTATGAGACACAAATGGTGTGACTCTACTTTGTGTATAAGCAGAGACATGAAAAATTGTGCTCTGTATGCATACTATGAATGGAAATGCATTCTGCTCTCATATATAATAAATAAATAAATAATACACACACACACACACACACACACACACACATATATATATATATATATATATAGAGAGAGAGAGAGAGAGAGAGAGAGAGAACACTGAAAGGTTTTCCTATCTCATCTAAGCCCGTCTCAGACCCAAGAGGACATGAAACCATACAGCATGTGAAGGACATGAAACCATACAGCATGTGATTGTGATTACAGAACCAAATTTCATTTTAGTCTCTTTTTCCCAAATGTGAATATAAACCAGAGAAATCAAGTTTGAATGCATCCTCAGAGATTGACTCCTAATAAAGAGGGGAAAGGTTCCCAACAATATTATTTGCATAGGAATTCAGAACTCTCCAAAATATATTTTTATGGAAAAGCTTATATTAGAAAAGAGAGTTTTCTCCAAGAGAATCCACCAGGGTAGGTTATAAGGATTCGACGGAAAGCCAAGTTTGGCAACATGATGCTATGTGTGGGTTTTTATGGTTTCCTTATTTCTTAGTGGGTGGTTTGTTGTATGACACTAAATGTTCTTCTCGAACAGGTGTTGGCTGGATGGAGTAAAACTAATTAGTGTTGGGGAAAACCGGGCCTAGAAGACTGAACTTCAGACAGTATCCCTGTTTGCTATTTGCTTGAATTACACAAGCGTTCTAATGAGGGGTGAAAAGGCATTACTTTTCCTGGAGTATGCAATATTTTATCATGGAAAACATAATCAGGGGTACCAAATACAAGTATAATATTCGTTGGTTAAACCAAACACCATCCTGCATCTCCAAAGTGATTGCTTAACAATTGAATTTACCTGGAGTCAGGCCCCGGGTAAAGGTATTGCAAGAAATGGTGCAACATTGCCACCGTGTGGTTGCTAGCTGACATGACAGAGGCAGATGATATCCGCCCACAGTGAAATAGAGCTTCCCAGGCCTCCTTATTTATTTAACCTTTGCATTTGCTGCTTCCAAGTTCGCTGTAAAGGAGAAAAGGCCTCTTTCCAGATGAACAATGAGACATGGGTCCGACAGTTCTAAAGTAACCCCGGGCGTCACATGTCCCTGGTGAGCTCATTTTCAACTCCCATCCAATCCCACTCTCTCCACCCTGCTCGCTTCTTGTTAGCAGCTGGTGGTGTGCAACTCCAGCTTCATCCGTCGTCTCCCTGCCACTGCTGAATCTCAGCTGCTGGTAATTTGGTTTGGCCCAGAAAGCTCCCGTTCTGGTTCTCTATGTTTCACAAAGCTCACGCCTAACCATTAGGAATCATTTTATCCTCAGCTTTATAAGGCAAAGGAGTGAAAAAAAAATCAAATAATTCTGGCAGTGATCTCTCTAGGAGTTGACATGCCTTCTCTTTGGGAAACGTCAAAGAATCATGCAGGAGTTATTAGTATGACTATCAAAGTATTTCACAAACCATTTATAACTTTAGATAAAGAGAATGACTTTTTTTTTCTAAATGAGTCAAAAACATATCAGTGAACTTAAGGCATCTGCAAAAAACATTTGCCAAAATTTGCACTAGTGTACCTTCTGGGTTTAAATATGGTTACCTATAACTAGCCAGTGAAAAAAATGAATGTGTACCATATACCAAGCATTATATCATGTGTAGATAATAATATAAAGACAGCCCTGGCTATTATGTTGCTCCCCATCCAGTAAGGAAAATAGGTTTTTAGCATGTGAGTGTGTGTGTGTGTGTGTGTGTATCATAATCAGGGGAGATATATATATAGAGAGAAATATATATATGGAAAACATTTTATATATGGATGTATGTGTATGTGTGTGTATACACTCACACACACACACACACACACACACACACACGATCTACATAGGAGGATCCCTCTGGGAGGTCTCCTAACCTCTCCCAAGGGACAACAGAGTAGCTAGAAAGAATGTGGGTCTTGAGAAGTCAGATCTAAGTGTGAATTCGAGCCTCCCATCCATCAGCTGGGGGGCCTGAACAGGTCAATTAAACCCTTGGAACCTCAGTTTTCTCATAATATGTAATGCTCTATTTCATGAGGCTATGAAGAGGATTGAATATGATTTTACATGAAAAGATATGCAAGTCCTTAGCATAGAATGATAAACAGTAGCACCCAACCCCTCGCTGCCAGCATGCTTCTGATAAGAGTCACTTGATGACTCTCTCCTCACATAACTTCACCATTTAGCTGGTGTGCACTTAAAGACTGAAGTCTGGATTTAATATCCACCCAAGAAAAATTATATGGTTCCCTATTTTTTATTGCCGTATTATTAATGGTTCTAATTCCTGACAGGGTTTGGCTAGGTCCTCTATGTCTATGCTAGCTCCTTTCCTCAAAACACTTTTTTTTAATGCTGTATTTCAAAGTGACACACACACACACACACACACACACACACACTCATCTGGGAAAGCTCCTCTGTGGTGGGAGGTAAAGTCTGTTTTGCTCCCTGAGTGTAGAGGACAACTTTGGTATTTCCTAGTTGAAAGTTAAATTCAAAATGGCTTTTATCTTCATCCCTGGAGGATAGTATACTTAGTATGCTTGAGACACTTGGGCTGACCATCCAAAAGCAAAGCAGATTTTCTAAGAGATAAGTTCATTTGTTTGTGCAAATCTGCTTGTGCATAGCTATGGTGGAACTAATTTACCCCTGATCACTCTGCTCTTCTGGATCAGTCAGGGAGTAGCTCTTCTCCCAGGCTCTGCTTCCTGTTGATTCCTTGATACACTAGGATCTAACTTGGGAGCTTACAGAGAAGGTCTAGGAAATGTTCATTCCTAAAGTATTTTAACAAATGTGAAACATATACGCACACACACTAGAGCAAGATCAATATTCACTTACGCTGTACTCAGAAGTATAAAAACAAATAGGCTTTTTATTCTTCTGTAATTGATCTGGTCTTCCTCACAGGCTTTCACCTAGTTGATGGTCGAAGGACATTAGTAATTTAGTGTTCATGTTTTTCTGTCTTCCTCTGCTATGTGAGGTTTCACAGCTCTGCATGGACAACCAGGCTAAACGTTCAGTGTTTCAGAAACTGACGCTCCCATCTCCTGTTCCTGCCAAGATGGGACCTTGGAGTATGAGAGGACAGACTAATGAGGCTAATTCACATGGGGTAGATGGAAGATCCCCATCAGCGTCCTTGAAACCACTGGGGTATGACTGTGCACCCTGGGCATTCTGTCAAGTCTGTGGCTGGCTTAACTCAGGGTCTGTTGGACCAGCCTAGCTCAGCTCTTGCTGGGAGGGTGCACACTGCCCTGGGGCCTGATCAGTAATCTCTCTCCTGCTATCTTCAGCACACAGCTCCTCTGCCCACTGAGCAACCCCTTTCTGCCCTTTCTCCCCAGTGGGGCACTGAAAAATCCTATGGCTGGCCCTGCAGACAAGAGGCCCTGGTTGGTTCCTTTGAGTCATTTGAGAATTAAAGGAGATTCCACAAAACCAAACCCAGGCCTTCCTAAGCCTCACCATGCTGCACCCACCAGCATCCTCCAAGGAAGTGCCAACAGGACACCATAAGGGCAACCTATGAAATGAATCCACACCCAGAATCCTGATCACATGGCTCACGGCTGACATTATACACTCGTGGGCACCCGTGCTTCCTATCTCCAGGGCTTGTGCTCAGGAACTAAAGATCACCACTCATGCTTCACTCCTTCCTCACCTCCCTGACCCCTTCTTCTCCTAATCACAGTTCCTCCATGCCAGAAGTAGTAGACTGGATTCTCTCCTTCCTCTACAAGAGATCCTTTTTCTAGGCAGCAAAGTCCTGGGCCCTGCCTGTTCTAAGCAGGCCGAGAAGCCACTGCCGTTTGAAAATCCTTAAGTTTTAATCCATTGAAGCCCACTTCTTGATACTAAATCTTCAAGAAGGGAGGAGAAAGGGGAATTTGAGATAAAGATCCTTTTGACTTAGGGCAGAACTAAAAAATTACTACTTTAAATATCCAAATTGGAATGTGGACCTTCTCTTTGCACCCCTCTTGTACCCATCCTAAATGGTAGGAGGATGCCACAGGTAAACTGGAGAGAAGACCCTGTGCAGGGAAATGCAAAATAACACTATTTCCGGAATATCACCCTTCTGTACTATCACAGCTCTTCAACTAAACTCTCCAGATCCAGATGAGTACCAGCTTGGTCCTCCACGTTAAGAGTAAGTGCAGAGGAGAAGTAAGACATGGCTCGTAGCCTCTAGGAACCTTCAGTCTGGCGGGAAGAGAGACCATGCTCTTGAATGATAAAGGGCAAGATCTGACCTGCACAAATGAGCCGCGAAGGTAATAAATGCTTTAGTGAGGAGTCCTTCAAACGACACTCTGCCAACTCCTGTTTTCCTTTCCTTCTCTGCTATTGTGAGGTTCTTTAATTTTTTTTCAAATCTCTCTGCGGCTTGAAATGGAAGCACTGAAGCAAAAAGAAAGCAAGCAGACACTGCGCAGGCTGCTGGCTGCAGACAGCCCCATTGTCAGGAGCCCAATGCCCTGAGGTCCAAGCAGAGGGGATGGAGGACACCCGCAGGGTCTCCATTCTGCATATGCAATTTGTGCCCATAATTATTTTGATTACTTCACGGGTCACATAACACTTTACCAAGCAAACACCCACTAATTAAATATTATGCAAAATGTCTTGTTCCTGTGCAGGCTTCTATATGTGAAATAGATTCACCTGAAAAATAAATCTTCAGATGATTTTCCCATCTGCTTAATTTCAGTAGACCCCTTAAGAGAAGGGTAGATGTTAACTTCGGGGCAGGGGGGGTATGCAGATACAGAAACATACAGAACTTAAAGGATGCAGAGCTTAATGTTGCCAGCGTGATTTTGGATTGTATTTTTCCCTTGGTACTTTTTTTTTTTTTAAAGATTAGCATCAGCCAGGCACAGTGGCTCACAACTGTAATCTCAGCTGCTGGGGAGGCTGAGGTAGGAGGACCATGAGTTCAAAGCCAGTTTCAGCAAAAAGCAAGGCACTGAGCAACTCAATGAGACCTTGTGTTTAAATAAAATACAAAAAAAAAAAAAAAGGGCTGGGGATGTGACTCAGTAGAGATTAGCATCAACATTTAATAAGCCAAATAGTGCACTAAGTGTAATATTCAGAAATCAAAATTTCTTATGCTTAATTGTCTATGATTTTTCTTTTCTTTTTTTTTTTTTTTTAGTATCACTTGGATTTCCACCAAAGGGCAGGGTGGGGAGGTAGGTATACTATACCTGCTGCAGACAGGAGCAGACAGAGAAGGCCACAGGTCGGTGACTTCACATTGCTTTCCATCTCTGGAGTCAGGTTGTCAGAGTGCCGTGGTTTCAATCGTCTTCCCTTGGATGACCTTCTCTAGCAAATAAATCCACATCTGCTCCATTGGCAGGTGGGCCTGGAAGGCCATCATCTCCACAGGGGCCTTACCCTATCTGCACAATGTTCTTGTAGGCTAATTTGGGTTGTTCTTCTTTGGTGAGGACCATCTAGGCATCCCTGGCCTTCTTTTTCGAGTCTCAGTATGTAGCCCTCAACACACTTAGATTGTCCATGCCCTCTATAGCCTCCAGTCCCCTTCTATGTCTCAAATTCCTTAAGAAGCTAAGAGGTGTCTCTGTCCACAGAGCAGCGATCTTTCTCTTTCAGGGCTGCCTAGGTGATGCTCATGTCCACTCTTTGAAGCTCCCTCTGCTTTTGAGCCTCCTCCATCTCTGCAGCATGATCCTTCCTACCCAACCATGATCACCGTCCCCACCCACAGGCACACAGTTGCTGTCCTAGTCCAGTTATCCCTTGGCATGGCTCTGATCACTGCCACGAGGGCCTTCTGGCTATACCCCTGCACCTCCCCAAGAGACAGACAGTGAGTACAGATGGGCCACGGCCCAAGGCCCAACAGGAACGGTCTACCACAGGACCACTAGAGCTCCTAAGAAATCGGACTCCACCAGCTTCTCAGGCAGATGTGTAGAGAAGCCTTGTTTGCTTCACAAATGACAAAGAATAAACTGGCCATGGGGTGCCCGTTTATTCTTTCAGGAACAGGTCAAATTTGAGGTTATAAAAACTGCTTTCTCAGGGCAGATTTCTTAAGTGAGAAAGTTTCAAACTGTTCTAAACAGCCAGCCTCATTCCCTATGCCCAGAACATCTCCCAGACCTCTGCTCCTGCTGTCCTGTTTGAGATCCCTGGAAGACTCTGACCACTTCTCAGGAGGGGCACCACCACAGCTCAGCGCATGTGAACTTACACACCTGAAAACCCAAACATATGTTTCCTCCTCACCTGCTGTTTCTGGTCTCTGCTACAATTTTACCTTTACTATAGATCCTCAGGAGATCCCAATTCAAAACTGAGAAGCCCTGGAAAAAGATTAAGTTCGTCCCCAGTGAGGGCCAGGTGAACTTAAGAAAACAGTCTACAAGAGAAAATTGCATAACTATCTCATTTCTTTTGAGTTTGGCTTTTATGGTTTTCTTTCATTTGGGTGTCACACAATTTGCCAAAAACTCAGGCAACTCTTCATACATTAAATTAGAAAATGCACTCCAGAGACAGATGAATACAAATGTGTTTATATATGTAATGCATTTGCTTTTGTTCCCCTCTATTATACAGTCATTAAGATTTTACTGTCTGGCTAAAGGAAGGTTATCTAATCTCTTTATGTCAGTTGTCTTAATTTCTTGCCCATTAATTGAGGGTAACACATGCTAGAAGAGCCTGTGACTATCCTCCTAATGCAAACTGCAGATAACTATTAATTCAAGCAATAAAAATTCCCCTGCCTTCCCCAGATCCTTTTCTCGTGGCCTGCTGTCCATCGTGTTCCATCAGGATGCTTAGACCTCAAGGAGCATCAGCATTCCCTGGGGTACTTGTTAAAACAGACTGCTGCCCCATCCCCAGAGTGTCTGGCTGGGATCTGAGAAGTTGAATCTCTAAAGTTCCTTGATAATGCTGATGCTGTTGGTAGAGATTAGTGCAAACCAGAACTAAAAAAAAAAAAAAAAAAAAAAAAAAATTACAATTCTCCTGGTGCAAAGAAAAGGGAAAGAGACCTTCCCACTCCATCCCTTTTCTTTGAACATATGCTTTAGAAAACTAGTCATTGTAAGCTCTTTCTCTGCCTCTTTGAAATGTGTTAAATCTTTCTACAAGCTAAGTAAGGCTCTTGCCAATTTTACAACCGGGAGATGCTCCCTCAAGGACCTGGGAGCCATGACTTTGAAATATAATCATCCAGGAAGATAAGACCCCATCTCCCAACTTGCTAGGAGGGTAGGAGGCTAACTTCAGCCAATGCCTGGAGTCAAACTAGAAACCTACCACCTGACATAAGACAGAAGAATTATATTTTTCCTTTGGATAAAGACAATTACCAAATGCAGATGGTCATTCCTGATTTCCAGGAAAATTTAGGATGAAATGTGTGCAATGCGAGATCTGCCATGTATAAGAGAACTCTCTCACTTGAGGATTAGTTGTTTATCCTGGGAAGCATGTAGGTGCTGGATTTCATCTGCCCAGCTTTAGAAAACATGAGCTGCCAAGCTTGGCGTGGTGGCACACGCCTATAATCCCAGCAGCTCTGGAGGCTGAGGCAGGAGGATCCATAGTTCAAAGCCAGCCTCAGCAAAAGCAAGGCATTTAGCAACTCAGTGAGACCCTACCTCTAAGTAAAATACAAAATAGGGCTGGGGATGTGGCTCAGTGAATCCTGGGTTCAATCCCTGGTACCCCAAAAAGAAAAGAAAATGTGAGCAGACTTACAGTCTTCTCCGTTGCTTTAGTGAAATATGAGATCACATTGTTTTAATGCTTATTCAATAATCAAACTGTTTTTGCTTCTGCCTTTATTAGAGAGGTTTTCTAGATCAGAAGAAGGTCTTTTTTTTCCTTTGAACATATTTTATGTTTCAAATTTTCTGTATTGAATACTTAATACATGTGTGATTTTTAAAATATTTTAATATTAAGTTATGGAATTAAAATGAAATTTAAATCCATTGGAATGATATTTATCTTGGGTTAAAATAAAACCAAATAGGAATTAAGTATCAGGAAGGAAGGATGATTCTGGAACATTCTGGATAAACTTTAACATAATTAACATTGATTTCAGGCCTTGCTTTCTCAACTGAGAAATGAAGATGATGTAGTTCATGTATTAATTATTGGAAGACATCTAAACATCTCAACAAGTCCCAAGCACAGGAAACAGCTGGCTTCAGCACACGTCTCTGTGTTCAGGTCCTTCCATCATCTATAAAGATGGAGAGAGACTTCATTAGAAACCATGGCCCTTCCATTAAGAAAGAAAGGTGGGGCAGGAAAGAAAAATCAAATGAGTTCAGGACTTTACCAGTTATTTTCAAATAGTCAAGGTACAGAAAGCAAAGAAGCAGTTTTCTTGACATGAAACCCGCCACCCTACCTCACCCACATTATTTGCTGCATTTCTATCAGCAAAATATTCAGCAATGTACTCATTGTGTGTTCCGTTTGTTGCTTAATTACACAAGGTATTTTAAATCCTAGAAAGTGCCCTCCATACATTTACATACATTTAAAGAATGCCACCACTGTGCATGAATAATGGACTCATACCGAAGCCAAGCACTGAGGCAAGACCTGGTGTCAACTCCCTGTTTAACTTCACTTGACCCTGGACTTCCACAATCATCAGGTGAAGAATATTTTGTTTCATTACCTGAGTTTGGTGATTAGCAAGAGTGTCTGGGACACGAAGGCCCTCTTGCCTGTCCATCAAGTAAAACGTCAGGAACTGCACTTGAGCAAGCCAATCAATGACAAGAACAGACCAAGGAAATAAGGATCTTTGTTCTTGAGACTGGCAGAATTGAGAAACAGCTCAGAAGCTGGGCATTAGGATCTGTGATATTTGACCACACACCTTCACCTGTGAGAAGGCGCCTACCTGTCTGCAGTTAACCATCTCCAAATAAACCATCTGTCCCCAAAACAGCCTCCAGGGCAGATGGCCCTTTAGGACAAGATGGTCCTCTATTCTCCAATCAGATTGCTCATGGTAAGAAAGTTCCTTCTCTGCCATGTTTTTGCCTCTGGATTGATTGACTTCTGTCTTTCTGTGAGCTGAGTGAGCCCTTTGCACAATAAAAATAACAGATCAATAATAATGTTATTGTATGGAATCTTTCATTAGTTCTAAATTATTTTATTGCTAAAATAATCAAGGAATAAAGGAAACTAGAGCCTATCTGGCCTATCTCGTATCTAAATACCTACATTAAAACCGATAAGCCAGGTGCAGTGGCACACGCCTGTAATCCTAACAGCTCGGGAGGCTGAGGCAGGAGGATCACGAGTTCAAAGCCAGCCTCAGCAAAAGCGAGGCACTAAGCAACTCGTGAGACCCTGTCTCTAAATAAAATACACAATAGGGCTGGGGATGTGGCTCAGTGGTCGAGTGCCTCTGAATTCAATCCCCAGTACCAGGAAAAAAAAAAAAAAAAACCCTCCTAAGTCAGCTACCTACCAGACTAAACATCATTCCAATTTGGTATTTTGCCACTAATCACACAAGAAAACCCCAAATTTCTCAGATCCACAGAGGAAACAGCACATGGAAACAATCAGGCGTTAGTTATATTTGGAATCAAAACAGCTGACTCTGAAACCAGGCTCCACAGCGGACTTGAAATATGAGCCTGTTCAGGTTTTTTAGCCTCTCTGCAAACTTCCTCTGCTGAGAAGTGAATTAAAATTAAAGGACAAGATTCCTCAATAAAGGGTAGCCACTAGATATTGTCATACAATTGGTTTTTTTCAGCTCTGTTGTTCAACTATATCAGAGTTCTTAGATTCAAATATGCCAGTGTCTCAGTTTACGGTTTTGATAATTGGAAGGAAAGAAGGTGGGGAGACAGACAGCAGAGGTTGACCAAATAATTCCACATAATACCATGCAATCGAAAGCCAATAAAATTCAGACTGACTTTCAAATAAGGTGCAAATTCTCCAGTTCATGCCTTTAAAAAAGCCAACCTCTGAGTCCACTCCTCAGCTTAAAATAAAATCAAAAATCCCACTTCAGCTCATTCCTATCAGAGACTTCCTGCTTTCAACCCAATTTATCATTCTACGGTATGAATCAGCCCCACGACAGCCTGTCTCAAATTAATTAAAAGACATTCCTTTCCATCCAAGGTATAATCAAGGCAATTTACTTCCAAACATAATCAAGAAATTATGTAAAGGAAGATTAACCATATGAGGAATTTTTTCATGTGTGAAGTTAATTGATTTTCATATCTTTTTTTCAGGTTTAAATGAGGATTCTAAAAGACTGGGTTTTCCAAAATATCTCAGCAGAGTTTCAAAACACTTCCCTAAAGGAGATCACACTTTCCACCTAGGTGACGGGGACTCTGGGATGCCTAGGGAGCAAATTGATTAGGAGGCTGTGGGCAGCTGCATTGGGAGATCCGGGAACCCTCTGCCAGAATTCCCTCTGGATGTTCAGGAGAGGACAAACAGTGCTCAGAGGGCAAGATCCTGCTTTAAGTAAAGCTTTAGGAGTCTAAGTGAGGACAGGATCATTAGCAGGTCTTCCCAAGGGAGAGTAATGCTGAGAAGCTGCAGTATTTCCTCCACCTCTGCAGGAGGACAGTGCCCTCTGCTGAGAGCCGCGAGTCACACCTTGGACTCCACAGACTGGAGCAATTGGGAACCCCGAAAATGTTTCCCTAGTCCCAAATCCCTGATCCAGCACTTCCACAAACCCTTAAATTTCCTCCCAAGTCATACCAGTGAAACCCCCTCTGACATGGGAATATAAAGGAAACCATGCCCCCTGTGCCTCAATTTTCTCATCTGTAAAATACTGCCTACCCTGTAGGGTTGCTAAAGGGACTAAAGAAGTAGATGTATTTAAAGTACTTACAACAATGTCTGAAATGGAGTAAAGTAATATGAAAACAGTAAATTAATATTTATTTTTATACTTATTTATAGTAAATTAATTTGCCCTGTCTCTTATTTTCTTTTTTAAACAAGTTTAATGTTGGAAATAATGCCAAGAAATATTATAGGAACTGTGTCTCTGGATGTCTAGACCTAAATGAAGGACCTTGCACTAATGTCTTTTAAAATTTCATCTTATTTTCATGTGGCACTCATTTCCAGTCTTGCCACTGTAATTAGTCACAACAAGCTCTAACACTGTCATTCTGTACCAGCTATGGTGAAAATAAATGATGATTATCAGCACCAGTCTAAAGATGTCAGTAACACCAGTGCTGATCATTTAAATATTAGATCTTTTTAAGTGACTTTTTTCATTCAGAAAATGTCACAAGGCAACATACATATATACACATCTATATGTACACATATATATGTATATATGTGTATACATATACACACAAGGTGATATATATATATATATATATATATATATATATATATATATATATATATATATATCTCCATATTCATATCCCCCATTGTATTTGAAAAACTCAAGATATGCTATCTCACTTTTTTAGAAGTCTGGTACTTTGGGAGAAGGGGACAATGGAGGGACAAGAGGGGTCAACTGATTCTATCAGATTTCTGGGGAAGAAGTCAATATGCCATAAGTGGCAAACTATATGTCCCTATGCCCAGGTGAAATGAAGAGTGCAACAATCTAACCAAAGGACACAACTCTGAAAATGAGAATGGCCAGTCTTTCCCAGTGCTCAAATGCCCAGCTGTTGATACCCAGAAAACAGTTAAGTTCCTAATGATATAACAGTCAAATAAATGTGAACACACCCGCCTCCTCTGTTTCCTGGCTGCCTTCCTCCACCACAACATCCGCCATGATGTTCCGCCTACCTCAGGCCCAGTGCAATGCAGCCAACCAACTGTAGACTGAAACCATGAGCCAAAATAATCTTCCCTCCTCTAAGGTGATTTTTTTCATGTGTTTGTCACAGAATGAAAAGCTGGTTCTCATACCTGGTTCTTATACCTGCCACTCTCAGGGCCACCAGCACAGTGACACTGTTTCCACAGTCTAAAAGACAAACACCTTCTCTCCTCCAGTTTCCAACACTGACTCTAGAATTTTAAGAAGGTAGTTTATGGCTCAATTTCCTCATCTCTAAAATAGAAATCATACCTACCTCATAATATTTTTATGAGAATTAAGTGAAAGACTCTTCTATAATATGCCTAACATAGTTACTATACCTTTATTTCAAAAAATTATATATAATTTATAAATATATTAATATGTTTATATGAAATAGAGATAATATAAGTATTAATATATCAATATACTTATTAATATATTAGTACATTGTTTGACTACATTAATGTATTCATTGATATATTGATTACATATATTAATATATTTATGAATTCATATATTTGGGGGAGAGGGGTCCTAAACTTCTACCCAAACATAGTTAGTCAAAATCTGCAAATCTGCCCAAACGATTCTGCAAGTAGCAGCTTAAGGAACCATGGATGGTCAATAGTCCCTTGATTCTCTCATTCAAAACATCTCTGGTGCAGGAACAGAAAGAGGAGAAGGTGCGATGGATTTAGACCAGTGGTTCTCAACAGGGGTCAGTTTGTCACTCAAAGCACACTTGACAATTTCTGGAGAATTTTTCCATTGACACAATTGGAAGGGGGTGCCACTAGCATCTAGGGAGTAGAACACAGAGAGGCCAGGGAACATTCTACATGGGACAGGATGGCCCCCATAGCAAAGGATCATGTGGTCCAAAATGCCAGTAGAGCTGAGTGCAACAGAACCCTGATCTAACCAGAGCGTCTCACACTCTACATGCACAGATCCCCCCGGGGGGGTCGTGTGAAAGTGTGTTTTACTCCATAGATCTAGGGTAAGGCCTGAAAGTCTGCTTTTCCAACAAGCATCACCAGGGAGCCTGTTAGAATGAATACTCATAGGCCCCAACCTAGACCTGCTGGATCAGAATCTGTATTGTAATAAATTCCCTGGAGGAGCCACATGTGCATTAAAGTCGGAGAAATGCTGCTCTAGAAAACCCAACCCATTTTGAGCTAATCCACAAGAGAGAAAGCTTTTTTCCTCAAGTATTGACAGAGTCAGACTGGACATTCCTCTCTAGGCAATGTTTTTTGTTGTTGTTGTTGTTGTTGGGTTTTGTTGTTGTTGTTGTTGTTTTTCATTTGAATGTGTTAAAGAACTGTGGGGATTTCACTAGATGAGTCTCTAGGTTGGATTACTCTGTTGTTCAAAATACGTCTTTGTATTCCCTGGTTAAATCCAGCAAAATCTCAAGGTGTTCTTGGGAAGAGAAGAAAGGAAGAAGGAAAGGAAAAGAGGGAAGAAACAGAGAAGGAAGGAATAGGGAAAGGAAAAAGAAAAGAAAGAGACAGTGAGCTTGGAAAATGTTCCTCAAGCAAAAAGACCTTTCCTTGCCACAGGACTTCTCAGAGCCTTTAATATTCTAATGTGCATTTTGAAATTCCAAAAGGAGATACTTCAAATATTTGAGCATAGGGCCTTTTTATTCTAGAGAATCTCAAAAATCCCAAGATTCTAAGAAGCTTACCTTTAGAAATGCTGGTCTGAGTTAACTATTCTATTTATCAAAGCTTCAAAGGGACTGTCATTCATGCATCTTCTGAGCCATCTCGTCCTCAAGGGACTTTGCGATCCTAGTCATCTGAACAGTCACTGATAAGTAAAAACAGTGACTAACATTTTTACTCTCCAGTGCATACTAGGCACTATTCCGGATACTAGATATGTAATTTCTCTCATATAACAGCCCTGTAAGGTAGGAATGAACCCAATTTACACCCTAGAAAATTGAGACACAGAGAGGCTAAGAAAGTTCTCAGAACCACCCATCTCCATGAAGTCCCAGTGCTCAGCCAGTTCCACTGGATGGGACACTGCCTTCCACAGCACAGGATGGAAACCAGGAGCCTCAGACCAAATGCAAATCCTACCCACAGACATCTCTCTTCTTGTGACCTGACCTCTGTGGCCTGGCCTCTGCCTCCATTTCTACCTCGCATCTCTGTCCTAGTTTGCTAGCCTTTAACAGCTCCTCTCTGCTCCATGTCCTCGGCCACACATGAATTTCACAGGGACACCAACCTCCCTCTTTCCCACAGATGAACCCGTGGAATAGAAAACCATAGTCTTGGGGCTTGGGCTTCCCTCTCAGGTTGCCCAGATGGGTGGTATCACCACTTCTAATTCCCCGAGGGGATGGGAGCCCATCCCCTGGTGAGGGCGTCACATGAGCAAACAAGCAGCTACCAGCCAAAGAGTCCCTTTCCCCATTCAGTATCTAGTAAACTCTGTTGCCTCTGTTGTCCTGAGTGACAGGTGATCCTCCCACTAAACCCAGCAGATTCCCTGGTCATTTGATCATCTGCATTTGTTACCTTGACCTCAAAATTCATTCTGCTACTCACTAAGCCTCGAAAACCCTCAAACAACAATTTCTCGCAAAGTCCTCTTGAGAGTGGATAAAGAGGGAGATGCAGATCAATCCCACCTGTTGCTTGGTTTCCTCATGAAAGGCACCACGTGAAGCTTTCCTGGCAAATATTTCCAATGGCAGGTGTTCTGAACAGGGAAACTGTTACAGTATGTGACTGTATTTTTCCAGCCCAAATTTACAACTAAGCAGGACTTCGGTTAATGTCAAAACAAGATGCTAAAAATGGGTTCACAAGCTCCAATTTCCCAGCGATGTGGAGTTGTGAAAAAGTAGACCAAAATCAGAAGGGTGGAGAATGAGCATCGTGAAAAGCAGCCACCCACCACCTTGCTAGGGAGTCATGGAAAAGACCAGCAAGTTCCCTTTATCCTGGGCTTCTGGATCCTACAGGGCTTTTTGTCTCAAAATATCTCCTTAGGATATCAGTTACTTCATTTGTAAAATGAGGGAAAGGCACTAAATAGTCTTGTGAGCATCTACCAACTCCAAAGTTAATGGCTTTCTGACAGAGCAAGACAATTTCAAATTGCCCATTGGGAGCCACGTGCAGCCTTCCTTGGAAGGAGACATAGATAACATTCTTCCTCTGCACTCCACGTAAGTGTTCTATTGCCTGTTCAAACTCAACTAGCATTCTCTCCCAGAAAGTGGGCTTCTGGAATTCCTCCACTCACATCTTGTCCCCACTTTCCAGCTACCTACAGAGGCTGCCCGTATCAGAAGCATCTTAGCCTGCTGAGACCTTCTTGATAGGGACAAGCCAAGAAAGGAAAGAGCAGGAACCAGCTCTGCTACCCCAGATGTCGCCACACATGATTTTCTCATGTAGAAAACCAGTTCTGTGACCTCTTTATGACAGTTCACAGAATAACCCAGGACCCTGGACCCACTTATTACTATTTCCCTAAGTCCTTAGTCAATTCCATTCCAGACATTTATTAGACAATTTATTAGACCATGCTTATGCTAGATGCTTAGGCACCAATGATGGTGAATGACTGACTTAAAACCTTTCTCAGATGATGAGAGGAGTCAGGAGGAGGCTAGGCAACCGCAAAGTCAGAGTATTAAGTAATTCATAGATTTTAACGTGAAAAGAAGGAATGGAGCACTGGCTTGAGAGAATCACATCCAAGTCAGAGAGCATAATGTTTAAAAGACAATGAAGCCTCATGATATCACACAGCATTGCTTTTGGAAATTCCAGGAGGCTCCCAGAGCAGGATTTAGCCCTTGGAGGTTGGGAGAGACACCTGTAAAGCAAAACCGGCAGCTTCAGTCTCAGCTCCCCTCATCACTTCCCACTGCGGAGCTCATCCATCACCACATTTTCATCAGCTCCTTCTCCAGGACAAGTCCTGAATCCATCTGCTTTGCTCCTTAGCTCCACCTCCAGCCCGGCACCCTCACCACCATGGCTTCACACCTGGATGGCTGCAATGCCAGCCTCTCACTGTTCCCCCCACTGCTTCTCCAGACCATGCCAACTCCAGCAAGCAGAGTTGATCTCTTAAAACAAATAGCACATGGTATAGTCCCAGCTACTCTACTTGGGAGAGTGAGGCAGAAAGACTGTAAATTCAAGGCCAGCCTGGGAAATTTAGAAAATTAAAAAAGCCAGGCCTGTAATCCCAGAGACTAGGGAGGCTGAGGCAGGAGGATCGCGAGTTCACAGCCAGCATCAGCAAAGTCAAGGCACTAAGTAACTCAGTGAGACCCTGTCTCTAAATAAAATACAAAAAAGGGCTGGGGATGTGGCTCAATGGTTGTGTATCCCTAAGGTCAATCCCCAGTACCCCCCATCGCCCCCAAAAAGAAAGAATATGTAAAGAGCTGAGGATGTAGCTCTGTGGTAGAGCTCTTGCCTGGCATGCACAAGGTCATGGATTTCATCTCTAGTACCAGAAACATATATAGATATAGATAGCGATCTATCTGTAGATATACATATAAATGTATATAGAGATATGTATACTATATGTACTTATGTACAATATATAGTGTATAGATATATACCTACTATGTGTACTTAGTGTATTATGGTGATAATGGGTGGGAGTTTTCACTGGTTACCTCTGTTCTTCCTAGGGTTTTATTAATGAGCTAGCCCTGCATGTGTGTGTGTGTGTGTGTGTGTGTGTGTGTAAAACATCACGTTTAACAACCCAAATGCCTTCTATAGCACTGGGATTAGAGGACAACTCCTCAACCCCTCAGTGTGGCCTATGATGTCAGTCTCTGGCCCCTCCCCCTCCACCTGAGTCCCCTTGTTCCAGCCAATCTAGCCTTCTCCCCTTCCCACTCCAGCCACCCATTCCTCCTCATGTTCCTCTTACTCCCACTTTAGGGTCTTCAGCTATATTGGCTGGACCAGGAACACTCTTTCCCCAGGACATCATACGCTGGCTCCATCCTGACATTCCCATCCTGATTTGCCTGAACTTCCATAATGAGGCTCTCCCTTACCATCCAAATGCTTTCTTTCCCTTCACTCACATTATTCTGCTTCGTAGTATCCGTCACTAATAGTGTTCTTTTCTCATTCACTGCTAACTCCGAATGCCAGTACCCAGCACATCCTCAGCATTCAATGAAGATTTACTGTCTGTAAGGAAAACTTTGAGTTCAGAAGTTTGTGCTTAGTTACTGCTTCGCAGTATGAAAAATAACTAATTCACTTCAAAAAAAAAAAAAAGAGTACAATAAAAGATCCTGAGGATTTGTTTGCTGACTTACTTGGGATTTAATTACATGGAGAATTTTGATGAAAAGAAGGAAAAATATTGTAGTGCATTATAGTGCTAATGTGTGGGAGTTTTCATTGTTTACCCCTGTCTCCTTCCTGCGGTTTTATTAATGAGCCAACTATCTTGTATGTGATAATGTATTACAATGAGTTCCATTTGGTTGCAGGTCAAGATAAAACAGCACAGTGTAATTTAAACAAAATGATGTTTGCCTGGTGAATGGCAGACTCATTTAACACTTGCCTCCCTTCTTGTGCTCCTTCTGTGTACTCTCCCTCAGCTGGATGGACCAGGCCTCCCTCCCATCTAGTTAGTGGGAGGAGGTAGAAGGGCCATTTGCCAGCAATTGAATTTAGCCTCTGAAGACATTGAGAATCAAGGTGGCCCCTCAACGGCAGCCTTTGAACCACAGTGGGACTTTTACAGCCACTTGTGATTTTCTGAAAAGTCGGGCAGGTATTCTCTACCTGGTTACTTCTCAGAAGCAACTCCTCGGCCCAGCATGGGGGACTAATCCCAGGAAGGTGGCATTCCCCTTCAACAGACAAGTTCAAAAGGTGGCCGGCACCTTACGCCCACCTGTGTTAACTGTCAGCTGCCCACAAGAGAGTGCAGCGGTGGGAATGCCCCCGTTATCTCCAGCTCTCATCGATGCAGCAGACAGAAGCTGCTCTTGTGGGCTGGCAGGGAGGGATTTCAAGGGTTTCTTTGCCTTTGAGGTCAGAACTTCACCACAAGACGCATGTGAGCCATCTGTGGGACAGAGGAGTGGGGCAAGTCAAGGAAAACACACGTGTACATAGGTATTTACCACTGAGGCCAGAAAACAGAAACAAGCCACCTCTCCCAGGAGAATACTGAGCTCCACTCTCAGCAAGCATAAAGAAAGCCTATTTATCTTTCTTTTTAGCTATAAAAAGTAAATACTTTGAGACAATTGATCGAGTTAATATTATTTCTAGATATTTCCATAACATCTTTGTGCCAAAATTGCTTGTGATGTAAAAAAAAAAAATACTCATTTATTTCCTTCTTATCCATCTGACCTAAGATGATCATGAACATATGTTGTAGATTCTACTGGTACTATTTTCTTCATTTTTTTCTATTTTGATCAATTATTGTTTTAAAATGTAATGAATGACTGTCCTATCCATTTGGAGAAAATGAACATGTGGGCACAATTTTTTCACAAAATTTATTTCATTTCTCCTTCTAATTTGTATGATGGCATTGAACAGGTTATTTATTTGATATGTAGGATATTAAAGCCTAATCACAGAGCTATGTAAAGTGACCACTTTGGTGTCATCTGTGTAAATTCTTTGTGATTCCTGCAAGATAAGTTACTAAATAAGTAACTTAAATAAAATAACTAACTAAATAAGATACAATAGAATCATTTTGGCTGACAAATGCAGAAGTCTCTGTGTCAATGAAGACATTTCTTTTGGAAAACAAATACTATGACCAGTATTTTATACCATCCCTGGCATATGAAGAGACTCACATGTCCTTATTCAGTTTTGAACACAGAAGTATCTTAAATTCAACACTCAAGTCCCCTCTGCAACATGCAGGTATTCTTACTTTTGTTTGTCTTAAAATTAAACCCCTTCTCCAGAGTCCTGTGCACCTGCACATGAACAACCAGGTGTTCATCTGTATCAACACAAAACAACACCCAACACCCATCTGGATGTTACACTTAACATTCTGAGGGTTGGAAGGAGCAGAAACAGATGCCCCAGGCAAAGCCCACAAGCCAGAACAATAGAAAGGAATACAGAGTTTAGTCAAGACAAATGCTGTCCTTTTCCCTGAGAAAGGTCAGCAAATCCAATTTCAGAAAAACAAAAAGGCAATACAGACTAATCTGTATGACTTACTGACATTTGAAAATAAGTTGGATTTGCTGCAAAAACATCAACATACACACAGTATAAGTATATATAAAATATTTATACGTACATACAAAAATCATCAGTCCATGAATCAGCAACAGATGATTGTATAAACAAATCATTTAAAGAAAGGCATAAAATATTCTTCATGAAGCAAGACCTCTTCAGGAGCCAGATGACCTTCATTTTCCAAATCTAAGTCCTCTACAGGTCCAAGCTATGAGTACTCTTAAACTCAAAGGACTTGGGAAATTATTTTTGCAAAGACCTCTGATACTGTAAGTTAAAAAGGAGGGGAGAAACCAAATCTGTATTTGATCCAAGTCCTTTCCAGTGTTTCCCATCCTTGTGGGGGGAAAAGAAAGAAGATGGAATAATTAGTGGGCTTTTTTCTAACTGGTTGTTAAACATCCTAATTACTTCAAGCGCCATTACCACCACTTGCACATAAGCCGTCCTTTGAAAATACTTTTCAATCTAAATGAAAATTGATGCTAATTTCTTTCCAAGAAAATAGCCAATATTAACACAATCTAGAGAGTTATTGGATTTACTTTTTAAATCTTAATAGGGACGTCAATATTCTAAGTGCAAACTATAGAGATAACAATCTGCTCCCAACTGAAGTGGAACCAACCAAAAAACTATACATTTTTATAGACATAAAAATACTGTACATTTTTATAATCATTTATCATATGCCATAACTTTTATTCCTGATTTACTATTATTTTGGCACTAAAATGTCTTCTTATATTCCTTCTTGCAAGATTTACCTAGAATTATAACACTGGGGGGTTTTTTTTCCACCCACTTTTGTACTAGAAAGAATAACTTTTTCTGATTGCTATCTCAATAAATCAGCACACTGGTGAAGCTCATGAACACATTTTTTCATTAGTTTCTTTGTCATAAATTCCAAGGATTAATAAATCATGATATTTTTTCTCTAACAAAATGTAACAAAAAAGACACTGGATAAATATTAGTTGAACGAATAAATCTTCATATGATTCATTTTGGGGGTATCCCATGTGGCTTTCATAAGCTAACGAAATCAACTTTGAAAATCATAATGTGCAAGGGACAAAACTCACTAAAAATGTAAGAATGAATGTGCTTTTCTCAACCTCTGGAGGTTGAGAAAAAATGTGTCCACAAATAATTATCCTACAAGGCAGAAAGAGACAAATACCAAGTATCACAAAATCCTATCAAGATTCAAGGCAAGATGAAATTTCACCTGGTGGAGAGAATCAGAAAGACTTCATCAGCAGCTCAGGAGGCTGAGGTTGGAGGATCTTGAGTTCAAAGCCAACCTCAGCAACTTAGCAGAGCACTAAGCAACTCAGTGAGATCTTGTCTCAAAATAAAATATAAAAAGGGCTGGGGATGTGGTTCAGTGATTAAGCAACTCTGGGTTCAATCCCTGGTATTAAATTTTTTTAAAAAAAGAAGAAAAAGACTTCATGTTCATGAAGGAGGTGACCCCTAGGCCACATCATAAAGGCTGAGCAGGAATTCAGTGGGTGGAAATGAGGGTTGGCCCTCCAGATAGAAAGAGCAGGAGCTGCAGGGGAAAGAGAACACTCGGGAGCCACATGCAGTCAGTTGGTGTGTATCATGGAGTACATGAGAAGTCCTTGAGTGTCACATACAGACATTTTTAGTAATCCAGTAGTCAATGGGCGGCTCTAAGTTTTGAAATAAGATGTAACATAAAAGTTAATATGAAAGCAATGCACAGAACAGATGAGAATTAAGAGAACAGAGACATTTATAAACTCACTGGAAAGTAAGAAGACCCCAGAAGGAGACAAGTAAAGATGAAGGCCTGAATAGCAGCAGGGGTGATACAGAGGAGAGATTGGAACCGAAAGGAAATGCAGAGGCAAAACCAACAGACCCTGGCAACCAACTTGTTTATGAACAGAAGGAAAGAACTTCAGGAGGAGAAGAGAAGTTGCTTAAGAGGATGACATTCCTAATACACACATGCCTGGCACACACCAAAGGCAGCCCTGTCCTAGGTTGGCCACCCAATCGATGCCCTTTCTCCCCTCTTGGTATCAGCCATCCCAGAACTTACTCAGCTACCGCTGGGTGCACCTGAGGCTTTCTGCAATATGACAAGAACATCCAAGGCCCTCTTTGCATCCCACCCCATTTGTTAGGAGCATAAACACAAGAGTTTACCATCAAGGGGCGTGGTGCTCAACAGTATAAGAAATAAGACTTGGTCCTGAAGCAAGTCTGACAAAGAAGGATGTTTTTCTTGGTTATTTGACTTTTTCTAAAAATTTTGGAATTTAAAAATATATAAAAGGCAAAAAACTAAAATACACACGTTGAAGGGCTGGGGATGGGACTCGGTGGTCAATGCTTGCCTAACCCAGCAGCAAGAAAGCAAAAACAAAAACATTGCAAAAAGAAATATGGGAGATGAAGTCGAGAAAATATCTCAGAAAACAGAATAAATAGAAATGGGAGAGAAGACAATAAGAAAACATTAGAGAAACAATCTAAAAAGTTCAACAGCCACAAAGAGGCCATGGTGAGAAGAAAACAAAGAGAAAAAGTAAAGAAAAAAATCATCAAAAAAATAATAATAATAATAACTCCAGAAAAGTTTCCCAAACTGAAAGACATAACTTTCTAGGCTAATAGCCTACTCATACCCAGAATGAAGGACGAAAATGGAGCTTTGCTCACACATATCAGCATAAATTTTCAGAAACAGTGAGAAGGCTCTTTGCAACCCAAGGAGACCCAGTGCTGGCTCTCATCTCTTCCCAGCACAACCCCCCAGCTCCCTTCCCATCATCTCCCCTGAACTATCAGATCCTGTCTCTTTCTGTATAAAAGCCTCTCATAGCTTTTACTGCACTGAGAATAAAGAAAATAAAGCGAGGAGGTTTTAAGTCTACCTCTCAAGCTTGATGACTCTTAGGAGCATGAAGAGTTTGAATGAATGAGCAGAAAAGGATTGTGCTTTACAGACAGCTCCCCAAATGGAATTTTCTTCTCCCCACTTATCTCACCTTTCTTTTCTTCTTTCCTTTTCCTTCTAAATTTTCTTTTAGGCGTCAATTCATACTTTCTTGATGTAGACTGCTGGCAATAGCAGTATCACACCGCATGAATTGTTCCTGAATAGGATTTTTAATGTAAGAAGTCATAATAAGATTTCAAAAGAGAAATTGAGAAGCAGGCAATGTTCCCATGATAACCAACATTCTCTCGATTCTCTCTTGGGGTCATAGTGAGGAAAGAAGCAATATGTTGAACAAGGGGCAGATCCAGCCCACCAGGTGAGGTTTCTCAAATTTGCACTGACCGCTTTGACATGCTCAACATATGCCTACCCAAAGAGAATCAATGAAATGGAGCTCCAAGTTCTGTGAGGTAATAAACTTATCCTTTCAGTTTTGATTAATTCAGTAGGTATTTATTGAACATCTACTTTATGCTGGGTCTTTTTCAGGCATTAGGGACACAGCAATGAAAAGATGATCTACGTCCACATGCCCTCTGACAGACTATGCTCTAACGGGAGTCAGATAACACAGGAGACGGGATGGGATGACAGGATGCTCTGTGACAGGGCGGCAGGTTTGTGAGGAAGGGATGCTTGTCAGACTCTGGAAAGACGCATTTCATGTGGGGTCTGAGTACTGAGAAGAATCCAGCCACATGATAAACAGGGAAGACCAAGCAGAATGAAGAACGAGAATTAAGTCGAAAGGTGGACACAAGGGGGACTGTTTAAAATCCAAAAAACAAGAGTACCAACAAGCCAGGACCATGAGGGAGAGGGCACAAGATGAGGTGGGAGAAGTAATAGGAGCCAGACTATATCGCACTTGCAGGAAAAGGAAAGAGAATTCCTGGTAAAGAAATCAAAGTTCAAAATTAGGCATAAATAATTTTCCCTCGTTCTGTGCTATGCCACCCAAGAAGAATCCTGAAAGTCATAAGACCATGTCTAATTTACTCGTATCTTCCCATTCTAATGGCTCATTGTGCCACCACACCCAGCAAGCTGGGACTGTGTTACTGGCTTAAAGCGACATTTTCTCCATTGCAGGCTAGTCTGTGTTGCATCTGTCACGTTATTTCAAGGTACTTCTTATATTTTCATGTTCTTCCTTCCCATTTTGGTGTGCACACTGGGCTGGTTCTCCTTACCCTATATACCGCATTTCTTTTCTGTATAAGCACAAGCTTATCTGGTTAGGACTTGCCAGCCAATTAAAACAAACCATTTCCCCCATTCAGGGGGTCACTAAAACTGAAAGGCAACCATGAAAAGTCTTTGTTCATTAAGGTAACAGTAAGGTACAATGGAGATAAAACAATTTAAGTCAAAGGCTTTAAGGGACTCATTTTCCTGTGTCATTTTTGCTATAATGCACAATTGCCTCAAATAATTCAGGGATCAATAATGCCAGGAGGAATGAATTCAAAACATAATACACCAACCCTACAGATGGACCGTGTTACAGAGGCATTCATAAATAAGGAAGTACTCCACTGAAGGGCAGACTTCTTAAACACTACAAAAGATGGATTTCTTGTTACTATTATAAAACTAAGTCCATAAATTTGGGATGTCTTTTACAGTGGTCTTCTTTACTTAGAATAGCAAAATACCACCTAGAGTCCAATGAGAGTCTCTGACTCGGTGAACAGACACATCCCAAGATTGTCCCAACTCAGCACAGGCATAGATGACACACTAACATTTTGTCTTAACCTCACAATCCTTCTCTCCATCCCACACTGCATCAGCCCACAGTCCTTGCTAGCTCTGCCCCTGCATCTCTAATCAAATCCAGGCCCTCCACTTCCACCCACGCTGCCTCGACTCATTTCTTATCATCTCCCACGCAAACTTCTAACAGTCTCCAAACTTGTCTCCCTGATTTAGTGTCACCTCTGCTTGTTCTACCCCTCACACTCACACCAAGTCCCCTGCCTGAAATACATTTTGGATCTTATGATTCCTCTATTCAGAAACCGTAAACAGCTCCCCATCAACTACAAAAGACTCTACGGCCTTCAGCATTCAGCCTACATTCCCGACTTCCTCCCCTGCAGTTTTCCCAGTTATCCTGACAGGACCCACAGAAGGCTATGGCTTTCCTTTAAACAGCCATGGTCATACATCATTTTGCTTTCTGGGCTGTATTCCCTGACTGTAATGTTCTCCACCCTCCACTGCCTCGAAAACCCCTACTGATTCTTCCTGGCACCATAGCATCACCTTCACTGTAAAGATTCCTGGCTCCCCGTGGCATAATTCAAAAATTCCCACGTGCTTTGCCACCGTAGCTCTTGCTACACAACATTCTTATCCTCTGCTGCAACACTGACACATAAAAATTCACATGCAACAAACTTCCAGGTAGCCTCGCTAAAAAGGTCAAAAGAAACGATGAATTCTAATAATGTATTTCATTTAACTAGGTGAATTTGAGTACAAAAGAATACCTTTCCAAAATATAATCAATACCAAAAAATAACAATTTTTCATATCAATTATTTGAAATCCAATATGTGTTATACACTTAGAGCATATTTTAAATCCAGACACTGACCTGTCATCAAAACTAACTGATCTATATTTAGATTTAACAAAATTTACGGTTGAAAAATTCATATTCATGTGGCCAAGTTGTTCTAAATATACTTGAAAGTTTTCTGTTATCTATACCAAATATTAGGTGTTTTTTTTAATTTTCAGTTGAAATAAAAATCAAGCAGCATTTAAAAACCAGTTCCTCAGTCACAGTGGCTACATTTCAAGTGCTCTAGAATGCAGCCAGTGATTATTCTGTGGGATAATTCTGCTCTCCTGTAATTACCTGTGTCTTCATCTCCCTTCCCCATGACATTAGACCATGTCTAATTTACTCGTATCTTCCCATTCTAATGTGAATGAGATTTGAGACATAATGGTGTTTTATGAAAGTTTGTTCAATAAACAAAGGTGTAAATCACTTGACTCTACCACAACACAACACTGAAAGCAAGAATATAAATGACATTTTTATGAGTATCTCTGCACACCCACATACAATTCTTCATACAGACACACCCCTGCAGCATTCGTCACAACAACCAAGACATGGGAACAACTTACATGACCACTGTCTGATGATTAAAGAAGATGTGATACACACTCATCTTGGGAAACTAAACTAAACCTCCAGCCTTAGAAAAAGAAGGAAACCCTGCCAGGTGTGGCCACACGGAAGAACCTGAAGGACTTTGTGCAGAGTGAAATAAGCTAGCCACCAAAGGACAAATATGACACACCCTCTGATATCAACCACAGGAGCAGAGGGTGGTGTGGAGGCCACCAGGGACTCAGGGAGGGAAAACAGGGAGATGCTATTCCATCATATAAACCTCTAGTTACACATGAATAAGTAAGTTCTAGACACCCACTGTATAGGATTGGCTTTCACAATATCGTGTACCTAAAATTTTAAGAGAGTAGATCTCATGTTAAGTGTTCTTATCACAAGGGAAAAAAGAGAAGAAAAGCAATAGGAAAAAAAATCAGATCAAAACAAAACAAATGTACTCATGTACTCAGTGGTGTGGGATGCTGATAGTCAGGGAGGGAGCAGGCAGGGAATAATATGGGAATGCTCTTAATTTCTTCCTCAATTTTGCTGTAAACCTAAAACTACTTTAAAAGACAAAATCTATTTAAAAGAGGCAAGAAAACCAATAAAGACTAATTACATTTGATTTGTTACCGATTCCTTCAACATTAAAAATTACTTCATGCATATTATTCCTCCTTGTTCTGGGTCTTCACCCCTCTTTTCCTTGATGCATTGGTGGGTGGTCTGCGTAATTTGCATTCCAATGTTCCAACATTCTCTAGTTGTCTTGCCTTTTCAAATTTAAAAGATTCTGGATACAGAAATAATTCCTTGTACTTTGTAACTATCACACATGGTTTAACACTAATAACAAATTGGAGAATTCTATATATGACATATAATCAATTCTCAGAAGCCTTCTTTTTCTGCGAAGCCCAATCAATTCCAGAAGCTAGCTCTCTCAACACACACACTGATGCCACCATCTCTGACCTCTGTGAGCACTTTTCCTCTATGTATTACAACATGTTTCCCAGCTGTGACTGTCCTTCACCCAGAAAGGAGCTCTCCTGTCTGCACTTTTCACTTTAACCCTTGTGCAGCACCCTGTGCTGTGCTCTCATCAATAATCCCTTAGGTAATTCTTACTTCCTGTCCCCATTTCCCTCTCCATCCCCAGGAGTCACAGGGTGCAACAATATGACAGGACAAGGCCACCTCCTCAGCTCTCTGGTCAGTTGCCCTCTCTCCTAACTGACAGATAACTCTGAAAAATGAAGGCACACGTAAAGATTTCCACAAAGGGAATTATGGCTAGCTTATCATTTACTCTGATACTGCTTGAAGAACTAAAAACAAAACAAAAAAAACAGAGATGCTTTGGTAAATCAGTCATAGGTCTGCGTTGGTGTTCTTTCTCTCTTGCTTCAACAGCTCTCTGATGGTCTCCATCTCCGCAGCAGTGAACTTGGGGGTTAGAGCCACGTTGTCATAATCAAATTCTTCATCAAGTGAGAAGGGCTGGACTTCATCACCAAATATCTATAAAGGTAACAAAGGAAGAAAAAACATTAATAATATAATTATTGTAAATGAAGATAAAGTGAAAATACAAACTCCCTACTAATAATTAATTAAACATTTTTTAGACATCAACATTCTCATCTAATTAAGCTGTTTTTAAGTAAAGAAATAAATTCAATTATTCAGGATACTTAATTTAGGACTCTTAATATGCCCCATTTGTACCATGCTGTATCTGAATGAATATCATTAACTAATTCTGCCCAAGGCAAGAATCAGAAAGTCTCCCCAGCACACATTCATTACATTTTTTACCATTTGTAGTGACAGGGATAGAGACACACGTGGGAAAAACAGGAGTCACATTAAAATGCGAGAAAATATGCCTTAAGATTAGACCAACCATAAGTACATTTTCACCGTTTACTAAAAAGACCCATATTAATAAGACACAATTTTCAAAGATAAAAACAGACTACCCTTATTATCATTCTTCAGATAATACCCATAATACCTAGCTAATAACAATAGCTATGAAAACACACAGCATTATCTTAAATTGAAAAGCTCAGAATCCCATTTTTTCTACCAATAATTTAAAAAAAAATAACAGTTTATGTAAAGTCAGAGAAGCTGCAAAGAGATAAAACAAATTTTATCTATTTATTCAAAACTTGTGAGTCTTTAAGATTTTCTAAAGGAAAATAAATACAAAGCATATTTTCTAATAAACAGAAAAAGAATGCCTACATCTCATTATATCATACCCTAAAAAAACCTCCAAATGATGTATGTGATACAATGAAATCAACCTGCACCTCTATCTAACTCTATATGTACAGTGCTACTGAACACTATGGTTCATGCAAGAATGAAAAAAATATATATCCTGAAACTATAGTCTGCTTTAAATATTCTTGCATGGAAGATGATTTCATTGAGTAGCTTTTGCAGTGTTTGTAAAAATGGAGCATACTGCTCAGAAACTATACACTGCTACCCCAGGTGAAAAAGAAATCAAAAAAAGTAGATTTCTGCTATCTGTTTGGCATGTTTTGTAGTTAGGTATGCAGTGCTAAGAGCAAACAACCAGCCATTTACCATCCTTTCTTAGTAAAGCAACAAGAGAACAAATTCCATTGGCTGAGTCATTTCCTTTTTATTAGAAAGTACCCGCATGCTTTCTTGACAAAAGTAATGGCAAGAGCTGCCATTGACTAGCTTGAACTTGTGATACTCCTGCCTTAGCTTAGCCTCCCAAGCCACTGAGATTACAGGCATGCGCCATTATGCCAGGCTATAAACTCATTTTTAAAATGCCAGTGTGAAGATTATTCATTTATAATAAACTTTTGGGTATAAAAAAGATACTTAAATATATAATTTCTTATAAACTAAGAATTTTTAACAACTGATATTGTTAAATTATTTTCCTGGGTAGTCTGTTAAATGCTGAAATAGAAAGGCAAGAAACCAAAGATATAATAATTTCACATTTGCAAAGGCCAAATATGATACTCCAGATATTTTAAACCATTTAGGGGATATAATTCCACATGGCCAGTTTACCCCAGAGTCAAAATGTTCGAGGAATGGTCTCTTGCAATCATTCAGCTATTTTCCATTCTTTCCACAAACTCTGTTCCTTTAAATTCTAGGCACTGTGTAAGGTGCTGAGATTACAAATATGAAGACTTGCATGAAATCACAGACAAATGAGATAAATACATAAACAATCACTATAATAAAATGTGGAAAGCACAAATGGTATAAATAAGAGGTGACGGAGACAGAGAATGGCCACTTCCCCAGACCAGGTTGGAGGGGGTTGGAAAGGAAGCTGAGACTGCTAGAAGGGGTGTACAAGGTAACAAGGCTGAGAGGAAACAGCTTTGCAGGGGAAATGTGATGCAGGATTAAAAATAAGATGCAGAATTGCACATTCCTGCATCTGAAAGGAGTTCAGCATTGTCACACTATAAGCTGTAAAAAAGTGGCAAGAGATGGCAGTAATGCCAAGTCATCATAGAGAAGATGGAAAGTCCCCGAAGGATTTTCTTTTTAAAACAGGGCAGATACTTGGTCCTCTATGCATTTCAGCTAAACTCCTTCATTTATTCAACTGTCTACTGAGTGCCCACAATAAAATAGGAGCTGGAGTACAAAAAAGAAAGATGCCCTACCTTCTTGGAGATTGTATCAACACAGCTCACTGTGAAGGTTAAACAGAGGGTAGATCTGAGGGGCATGAGATGGAAGGCTACTGAGATCCTGCTGAAGCCATCCAGGCAAGAAATAATGAGAACAGGGCAAGGGTAGCAAAGATCGAAAAAATACTTAGAAAGTAAAATTAGCAGTGCTTAATGACTGACTAGATATGGAAATGGCTGAAGGGAGAAGAGTACAGGAAGGGAAGCAGGTAAAGATGAGTTCAGTGGTTAACATGTTGAACTCAAGGTACCTGAAAGAAGCCAGATAGAGATCACTTAAATATACAAACCTAAGGCTCAGGAAAAAAAGGCCTAAAGCTAGAGATACTGATTTGGAAACATAACAGGTAGTGATTTAATATGAAAATGCACCCAAGTATGTAGCGTAGGAAAAACCACACTAAGCAGGAACCCTGGGGAACACCAATTCATTAAGGATGGATGGGGAAAAAAACCCAAAGGAGTCAGAGAAGAACAATCAGAGAAGTACACAGTCAGAGAACAAGGAAGTAAGAACGAGTGAAACAGGAGCATCAGGGGAAGATCAGTGGTGTCACAGTATAGAGATCCATTAAAATAAAGATTACAAGTGTCCACTCAATGGGATCATTGTGAAGTAATTGGTTTCTCCATTCTGATAACATCCAGGCAGGTGATGGAGATCAAGCACATTGTGCACCATACTGAATGAGTGGAAAGGAAGAAAGATCAACCAGTAGAACCTAATGCTTCTGAAATTGTGGGGGTGGGGACAGAAGAAGAGAGAGAGGGAGAGAGAAAACAAATATAAATACACAGTAACCAAAGAGAGGTCCAAGGGGAAGGGAAGGTTGCTTTTCCTTGTTCTGTTCCGGTTTGTTGAGGATGAGAGAGATTTGAACACGTTTGCAAGTTGAAGAGGATGAATCGAGAGAGAAGAAAGGAGAAAATGACCCCAACCATGTTATTTGTTCACTCCATAAATATTTATTGCCTGTCTTGTATGGTACCAAGATCAACACTCATTCTGACCTTTTGCATTTGAATTTAATAAACCTATGAAGACATGCTTGAGTGAATTTACACTCCTCCAAGACAAGGGACACATATGTGATTCAAAGGAGGACTGCAGTTCAGAAAACATCACTGTGACCTCCCAAGTGATAGCTTTTAAAATACACCAAGGTTGGATTTCTATTTCTGTGTTTCAACTTGTGGGTGCTGAAGTGCACTCCAAGAATTCTCTTCTTCTAAGCTGGGTTCATTTTAGGGTTCTAAACTATTAAGACTCCAAGGTCTTCAATTCCAAACAGAAATTCTGATTTATTTCAAAGAAGAATTTGTTCAGTAGAACACTAACTCCCCTGCTGCTAAACAAACAAACAAAAAAAAAAACCTTGTGAATTAAGTTATTAACTTGTTATTTTTGCCCAAGGAGCTGAGAGGAATGTGTGGATTTCAGATGTCTAATTTCAAATCTAATTGAAATCTTTTTGTAGCCTCTCAGAAAATAGAATTTGTGCACTATTAGAAAACCCCAAGTTTCCTTTAAATTACTCATGTGACTTATTCTAACAGAGACACTGTTAGACACATTTTCATTCATAGTACCACATAGGCAAATTAAAGAAAACAGAACTAATGCTCAAGTCAATAATGGCAGCATTTAGCTGTAGGCAAGTGTACAAAATAATATGGTAAATAAACTCTCTTCACAGTTGGCAAAATAGGAGATCTCCTACTAAAACACAGCTCAAGTTTCTTCTGTGACTTCTTCTATGGCTTCTACAGTTTTTCCTCTTTCCAATGTGAATTCATTTTGCTCTATAAAGGTATTCAAAACTTCCAAGATTCCTCAAAATAGAGCAACCACGGCAAGAAGTTATTTACAAATAAGAAGAGGAAAGTTCTTGGAAAATGTTGAACTCTAAGAGGAAAATACATGCGTATAAAACCATAATAAAAAAGGGGAAATTTTTAAAAAGACCCAATCCATATCAGAAAGTTGATGGGCTCTTAATAGGCAAGTAAGAGGAAGGCAGGACATTCAGGACAAATGTTCATCTTTGCAGACTGAAGTCACAGAAAGCAAGTACCATTTCCAGCCCCCAAATGGCCTTCTGGTAGGCCCTTACAAGACATATTTCTGGAAACTAATGATTATGTTCTTTTACTGACATTAGATGCTTTAAAATAAGATTAATGCTATTAAACCAAGAAACAGATGGTGTAATATTGTGAATCTAGACAGTTGTGGAAAGCTTCTCAAAAAAGTAATGATTAGTAATAAAAATTCCAACCAAAATATTAGTCTGGATATTCAAAAGATACCAAAAGTCATTCATTCATGGCTGAGAAGTTTGCCAACACAAAAACTTTTCATATCATTTTGATTCCAATGTTAAAAAATGTTTATATTTTCTGTAAAATTAGAAATTTATATTCAGGTTTAAAATACATTTAGACAGTTTTAATTTGTATTTCACTGGCTATTGGATAGATCTCAGAGAACATTAAGCTTTTTTAACCCATTAACTGAAAACACTTTATGACAACTTTTATAATAGTCCTACAATATGTATATTCTATAATTGCACCTAGGTATAATCAAATTCTTATAAAGTATCAGGTTCCATGTCCACTAGCCAGTCTAATAACTTGTATAGTTGCAACTGAAGTCAAGAACATAAACGGGTCTTCAAAAGAAACAGGTTTCTGCTAGAAATAACCTTGCAATTTTAGCTCCTTACAACTCAGAGAAAGCAATCTGTAATTCAAAAAGCATATTGAAAAGTGGCTGTCCCAATCGATTTCTCTGGTAACCAATTTGGGAGTTTAATATAAGCCTTCAAGCATCCTGGGGTATACTTTTGTGATGTCAGTGAACAAAAATACTATGAGAAAAAGAGCAATCTAAAACTGAAATGTGTGGATTATTTCTAATGGAATGAGTAATTCAATAACAGAATGTCTTCTAGTGACAAGTACCTGAACAATTAAAATAATCAAGAGTTGTCCTAGGGGTTTTATTAGAAAATAACAATGAAGAGCCCTTAGCAAGGTCTTGTGCCTAATTCCCTTTACCTTAGAGCAAGAAGGGTGAGAAAGGTCACTTCCCTGCACCATCATCAACTTCTACTGCTGCACATTTGCTAAATGCATAGAAGAGTCACAAAATAATAGCAAAAGATGACCTCCAAGTTTTACATTTGGGAAAGTAAATGTAGAGCAGAGATTCGATTCTTCCCTGTGTTTGATGCATATGTTTAGATGACATTTCCCAGGCTCCTCGGTGGCTAGACATGAAGATGCAACTAAGTGTTTGACAAAGGAATGTGAGCAGCAACGAAGGGCCCTGGGTCCTCAGCCTTGCTCCCAAGCTCCCATCTCCTGCCCCTGCATTTATAAAGGTGACCTGATTCAGAGGAGGACATGCAGAAGAGGACATTTTCCCAAGGGGTAGTGGACATCCAGAGAGAAAGAAACTGGGTCCTTGACGATGCCACCTGGTTACTTTAAGATCCTCTACAGACTGTCAAATGAGAGAAATAAACTTCTACTTCCCATTAAATTATTATTGGGATTCTCTGTGATAGCAGCCTAACCTGACCTTAACTAATACAAAAGGTTCACAGTACCTTAGAAATAATGATAATAAGAAACATGGCCAGTTCAGACTAACAGAGATAAGAAATTATCTGTTCCTTCTAATGCGTGATCCCTAGGTGGTACTGTTCTATAGCCTTGCATACAGCATTAAACAAAAATAGTTTCCACATAAAAACAAAAGTGTTCTATGGGTTTAAAAAGAAATATACACATTAGAGATATATAAAAGTGAGAGAGATCAATTAAACTACTTCAATTCTAAATTTTCCCAAACCTGAGAAAAATACAAAAGCACATGGGTATAAAAAGGACAAATTACAAAATCCAGGCTGTATTGAAATGAATTCCCTGTGCAGTACCTCCTCTGCTTGCTTCTCTGTTCCCTTAACAGTGGGCTTTGGCTTCCCCTCAGCAGCGAGAGGCTTGTCCACAGAAGGAATGAAAGAACAAACACTGGTGCTCACATCCTCTTCCACTTGTCCTGGAAGCAGCAGGAAATCTGTTGGATACAAAGGTTTCAATTGATCTCTGCAAAGTCCATAATTTACCTAAGTCATCTAAAAACCTTAGAAGAGTCAAAAAAGTGAGTTAGACATGCCCATGCAAAACAGGCCCATTTCATTTGAGAAACTGACTCCAGGGATACCCTTTCTGTAAAATAGGATGCTGATGTATTTATTTTTATGTTACTGTTGCAAAGTTACAATCCATCCAAAGGGTTTGGCAGAAATGCTGGTTCTGGAGTACCTTGACTGTGCCTTTCACTCCTAGCCCAATTTCTACTTCTACAGGAAAACAAGGAAGATGCTACTTTTGTCTCATTTTCCCATATTTTCCTTAGGGGTAAAGAAAAAGAAAATGGAGTGTTGATTTCATCCTGTAACAATACAGCAATATTTCAAATATATATATATATGTATATATATTACAAAACAATGATGCTAGAAGGGAAGTACTTTAAACTTTCAGCAGAAAAATGAAGTACTCTATCATATTCAAAATGCATGGTCTCATTTTCAACACTCGCAAACAACAACCTGTTTCCTGCTTGCTCAGCCCAAACACAAGAATTCAATAACCAATCTTGGTTTTCTGGCCAATTCATTATAAATGGATATGTTCCCTTATCTTCACATAGTTCATGAATACATCACAGACAACCAGTGATATTCCACAGCCTTCTTGAAGGAAGACAAACAAATCGAAGCACAACAGGTTTCTTCCTCAGTCTGAATTTCCATCAGGCCAGAGGGGCTAGCCAGAGCTAGCCAGGAATTTGCAGCTGGCTCAGGATTCTGCTGCTTGCTACTCGAGGATGATCCTAATGAAGCTGCTAATTAAGTTCTCAGTGGAACTGATTAATTACCAACAGGCTTGCCTTGGCTGTTGCCAATGGCAGCACATATAAGGAGATAACTGAGCAGGTACTGATCCTCAAAAACTGAAATTAATATTTGAAATGCATCTCTCACCACAGTAGATATCACCCTCACAAAAATATCCTCATAAATTCTTGGGACATAGTCTGGAAACTGAGAATTGCAGTGGGGAGATGGTGACAAGGGTAGCTCTGCTATGATCAGTTTTTGAAATCTTAGAATATGATCTCACTCATTAGCAGAAATAAAAACAATGATACCAGCCAACACTTACATGCCCAGCACTTTATATGCATTAATACAGCTAATCCTCCCAATTGCTGTTATTTCCTGTATTGCAATCAATGAGCTCTGAGCACTGAATAACCTTACTCGAGATTCCACAGCAACAAAGAACACAGCCAAGCAGTCTATCCACGAGCTCATATTTTAGCCCATGATGTCAATCATGAACTTCTAAAAATAAGCATTTTCATTATATGTTTTATTTAACTTGATCAAATTATACACTTAAACTCAGGGTCAAGAAATGTCACTACTGTAGCACATTATCTTGGTTATATACAAGATACACAGAGAAGTAACGTTTAAATCCAATATGGCTGGCTGACAGACTGGCACTGTAAGGTACCTGTTTATGAGTTAAGAGCTAAATTCCCTCACTGAGCTCCTTGTGGAGTGGCCTAGGACTGATCCAAGCCTGGGTAGGGCCTGCCACAACAAGACAAGAAAGAGAAAGTCCAGATCTCTTAATGTGAAAACCAATATCTCCTGGAACCATTATCTGCCAGTGCAGCACCAGTTCAAATGTGAAATCAAAATCAATCGTGTTTCCAAGGCTATTTAAGATCACTGTTCTGAATGACAAACAGTGCTGTGAGGAGGACACGGCTGTACTCGCTTTACTAAAACTCTTCACTTCCCCAATCTATTTGCAAGAAGGTAGGATTTTCAACAAAATTTGTTTCACAACAGTTCTACTGCCATGGGAACAATTCTTTCAAAACAACAAGACTGTATGCTCCACATGTTAAATTTCTGTCATTCGTTTCTTCAGTGTAAAGGGAAATGCACCAATGCATATCTATTGGTGCCTAACACAGTACCTTCTGCGTAGTGAATTCACAACCAATACCTGGAGACAGGAGATGAATTCCCTATGGATCAGCTTTTAAACTGAACAGAAAGGATCAAGAGTCGACCTGCCAATAGGATTTTGTAGATTTTCCCTCAAAAATGAAAGATTATTACAAGATAATTCTTTCACATTTAAAATCAGTCAGAATAATCAAGAACAAAATTGAATGTCTCTAACTCTGAAGATGACAGATTTACAAAAGGGTAAAATGACATGAACAAAAACAGCCCAGCAGGGTACATGTTACGAAGAAAGCTGCAGTCTTGTAGCCATTTTACAATTGTAGGTATGTTATTTATGCACAAGCCCATATTCTCTCAGGAAGAAAAATTATTGTATTCACTGATGGTGGTGAATAGGATTTCTGAAATTCCTTGTAAAACTTTCTAAAACTGAAGTGTTTTAAGAGACTTAACCCAATCCTAACTATTATCTCTAAAACATCCAAAGCCTCATTTTTATCCTAACTAAATGTCACTGTTTTGGCTGATATGAGCCACAGGGCAACTTCCAGAAATGAATGGCAAGACTGATTGGAACATTTTAATCTCATCTTAAGAATGAAGAATTTGGTGGGCAGACTGAAGAATTTCTAATATTTATGAACTATCTATTCATGTCATTTGTCTATTGATTTTAGTCAATGATCAGCAAGTCAAAGGTTATTATCCATGTAATCTGATATATTAAAAACTCACCAATCTAATTCAGACTGCAATAACATTTAATCTGCCCAGCATATTTATAAAATTAACCAATCTGTTCATTTGCTACTAATGTTAACTCTTCATCACTATGGCAAACATCTGAGGAAAACTACTTTGAGGAGGAAAGATTTATTCTGGCTCCTGGTTCCAGAGGTTTCAGGGCCTGGTCAGTTCTGCTTTGGACCCAAAGTGAGGCAGAACATCACGGCAAAAGGCCCTAGCAGAGAAAATCTGCCCAACTGATGGCAGCCAGGAAGCAGAGAAGAGAACAAAAGAAGGACTGGCGATAAAACATAGTCCTCAAGGGTACACCCCATGGCCTGCTTCCCCCAACATGCCCACCTGCCTACAGCTTCTACCCCATCCCAGCAGTCCATTGAGCTATCTGAAGATTGATTAATCCACCGATGAAGTCAGAGCCCTCAGGATCCCATCAATTCGCTAAAATTGCACCCTGAGCATTGTTGCAATATATGAATATATCAATATATGAATCTTTGGGGGACACTTCATATCCAAACTGTAACAGTTACCATGTAAAATAGCTGATAGTTCCTGAAAGTTCAGACTTCTACATCCAAAAGGAATATGTTTAAGAAATGCATTAGCCATCCCTCAACACATAGCTGCCAGCTAGGAAAGTCTACTTCAGTGGTTCTTAAAAATTATTTAAGATCCCGAAGAGCTTTTGTATATATGGGTTATATATACACATATATTCTAAATCTATATTTAATCAGAATACTACTTTAAAGCTCACAAACATTCCAATACTATTTAATGAATCATTAAAATTAATCCTATTTACATATTCAAATATTTTCATGAAAAACATATTTTCCCAAAACAAAGAAAATAGTGACAAGTGTTATTTTTTTTTCAAATCTATTTAATGTTTGGCTTAAGGAAGAAAGCTGAATTCTATATTTGTTTCTTCAATTTTTAAAATATCCTGTTTCAGTTAAAGTAAACGAAGATCTACTCTTACACTGATGAGTAGTTGGAAAGGGAAAAATTATCTTGTCTTTTTTATATGATTATGAATATTTTTTATTACTACACCAGAAGGTGACAAATGATAGAGTTTTTTTAAAGGTTAGTTTTGGCAAAAAAAATCTGAAACCATATTGTTAAATTTTTCACATTGGTCATTAAAATCCATTGGTCTATCTCACAAGCTGATGGTTATTTCCTCTATGTAAAATTTTGTAACATCATGAATTGCTTACTTGGAAAATATTGATTCACTGTGTTATGCAGATCTTCCAAATGTTGACATACTTCATTATGCAGAATAAAAATCACATTAGTTTATATCAGCATTTTTACCAAAAAAGCTTTCAAATATTGAGAAGCCATCAAGCTCACAGTACTGGATATAAGTTTTCTAAAATTTTAATTTCACTTGATCTATTGCCAATTTTGTCATTAGCAATGAATACTATCAGTTGCTTTCCTTGAAGAGACAGACTCACATCACTCATTTTGCAGAACTATAGTTTGTGTGTCAGTCATTCTTTAAAAATGGTGATTCATGAAAGGGAAAAACTAGTTTAGCATACCACTTAATCACTTGTATTTTTCTATACGACAACCAGTGTATCTCCATTTGCAGCAGAAGTGCTTTGTGGGAATTTGCTATTTCAGCACATAAATCATTACAAATCATCTCAGGCTTTCAGAGAACCAAGATTTAGAAAAAAGAGGAATTTTTACTACTTCATCAAGGGAATTTTCAATGGAAATTGGCATTTGTTTTGACTATAAATTTATAACAAATTATTTATAACTACTAGTATGTTTTGATGCAACTACCTTAACTGACATTAAGGTACCAGCTTCTCCACCAATCAGTGCTTTTGCAACATCAGTGCAACTATCAACACAGTTGACCTATAGATCTCAGGGTTTCCCAACAGTTCCCACATTGCAAGGCAAGTTTCCCAATAGCAAGATAATAGATTTAAATCTAAATAATTTCACTACATTAAATATAAGTGAACTAACACATTCTGATTAAATATAGATTTAAAATATATGTGTATATGTATATATGTGTGTTTACATAAATGCATTTATATAAACCTTATGCTGCTTACAAGCAACCTAAAACACACTTTGCAAAGGAAAAAAAAAAGATACAGAACAAAGGAAAGTAGAAGTGCAGAAGAAAATTACTGCTCATCCAAGTAGAAGTTAGGGAAAAATAGGGAAGACTTACTTCATGAATGGGGCATTTGACAGCAATAGTAAATCATAACCATCTATCGTACAAGTACAAAGATAAATGTATGCAGGAGTTAGAATAATAAAAATCAAAGTATGAACTTTCTAACTTACTGGCAGAGCTGATTTTGAAAACTGGGCTTGTCTACAGTTAAAATTGGGCTCTGTTAGCAGGCCTTCCTTTCAAGCCTAGACATTTGATTACTCCCCACTAAGAGAAGGTCTGCACAGCTGGCACCCAGGTGTAGCTTCATACCCCCACATTCCATAAATGGGGACTCCAAGAGAAACACCCCCAGACTCCCATCTAGAGATGATTCCCTGCTGTTACTGCACCTTAGAATCACTTGGGGAGCTTTCCAAATGCTGATGCCTGGAACAGACATCAGACCACTAAGGCAGATTCTCCAATACAGGACTAGCCATCAGAGAATGTTCTCTAACATGAAAGAATGAAAGGCCATGAAAGAATGATCTCTAACAGTTCTAAATAAAAAAATAAAATGTCTAAATTTTAAGTTGGCTGAAATGTGCCCTTTTCTCCTAGCTTAGGACCTCTACACATGCTGCTCCTACACTTTCCTCTCTCTCCTACCCTCACCTACCTACATATCTAGTTCATGGTTACTCATCCTTTGGATCTTAGGCTTTCAGAGAGCTTTTTCTGATACCTTAGACAAACTAAAGTTCCCCTGCCCTATGCTTTCATGAGATCTAGAACAATCTATAATCATATATTTGTGATTACATGATAAGTGCCTAATTCTTCCAATGAATTGTGAATTATAAGGGCGGGAATCTGTTATCTTTCATTCTTCATTATGTTCCGGACCAGCTGTACTTCTTAAATATTTGTTGAATAAGAATCCTGGTCATTCGTAGGTTGCCCAAAATTGATTATGAAAGGTTAAAGAAATTGAAATGTAAAGGATAAGATTTGTTTCAAGTTCTGAAAAGTTTTTAAGTTCTGTTAAGTTGCATTTGGAACCTAAAATTCATGTGGCAGTTAAAAACAACTCCCGGAAAAGCCACTGGAATGTATGTTGAAATCTCCCCTGACCATCTGGCTGTTCTGTAAAAACAACCCACCCTCTCGGAAAGAAACCGTGCAGTCCAGCACGTACACATCTCAGGACTTAAGCCAATCAGTTCGAATGTATACCCTTCTTTGTGCTGACCAATCACCCCTACCCGACTTGTTCCCGCCAATGAATGTACTAATCATAGTTAAGAGTTGTTGTTTGATTTTCCCGCGGTGTGTGATGATTTGTTATGCTGTATATGAGGTCCCTGCCCTTTCCAAAGAATGTATATAAGCTCTGCTCAAGCTGTTCTCGGGGCTCTTGGCTCTCCACTCCTCCAAAGCGAGCTCTGAGCCCCAGCATGCTGGACCCCCAATAAACCCTTTGCTGTTGCATGAGACAGTCTCTTGGTGGTCTATTCCTCCGATGTTCGCCCGACCTTTTCAGTTAAAGTTGCAGATAACTAAGGAATTTTTTAAAATTGTATGTACTCACCCTTTATTGACTAAAAATGATTAGAAGTACTAGAGAACTTAAAAATAAAAAATTACTGCCAATGACTGAGCAGTAATCAGTGCCTGTTTCATTCCACACAATTAGCCACCATATAAATCCACCCACTGGCCAAGAGACCTATAGAAGAAAGCATGATTTTGACAACTGGCCCTCAAAAAAATAATCTCTTGAGCCATCTGCCCTCAGCCAGAAAAGAGGTAGAATCAACTACAGAGGCAAAAATAATCATAATCATAACAATGAACAGAAGAGTCTTCCTACTTTAATGGCCTCAGCATAACAACTAACAGCTATTCCAAATTATAATTTTGCTGGAGAACAGTTTGAGCTATTGTATCTGAGGCATGACAGTCACCAGGCTAACTACCTTACCTTAAATTTGAAGGAGAAAAACTGGTTAACTTGATGTCAAATAAACACAGGGCACCTAGCATCCTGGCAAATGTCACCCTCAAACAACTGCTCAATACCACTGCACAAAGTTGGTTCCTCTGAAAAACTGTCTCCACTCTCTCCACCTGGGCTGCCAAAATGCTAATTCAAATATTGAGAAAGAATCTCCTTCCTGAATCTTAGAGAATATTTATGAGAATGAATAAGGTGAACAAATAAAATCAATGGTAGAAAAACAATATGCAACTCACTTTCTTGTTGCCCCAGGCAAGTCTGTTGCTTAACAATAACAACAGAATCTAATCAGTAAACTTCCCAGCTGCCAAAATTATACAAGCAACTTGCCTATTTAAAATGTCACATTTCCCATCTGATATAAATATTTGCCTTCTGCTCACATTCCTGAAGTGTAATACAAATTAGGCCCAAACTAAAATTCACCTTGGCACAAACTATTTAATTTCTTTTTTTCCTTTCAAGTGACCCAGATTGTATGAAAATTGTGATGACCTGGTAGTCTTTTGGGTAATTAGAATAAATCATTGAAGCCTGGATCGATTTTCAGCAGGGGCTTTGTACATTATTTTACATGTGGGAGGGTCTTGACCAGTTTGTTCAAGTCCACTGAGACTTGGTTTAGCTTCAGTAACCTTTATATACAAATGCAAGACTGCCTATTATCTGCTTTCTGGAAAAATCATACTAGTGAGATGTTTATATTTCATTTTATGAAGAAAGGAATAAATCTGGTAATTAAAAGATGCAACTTGAAAATGTGTAAAGAAAAAGATGCAACAATAAAAGGAAAAGGTTAAAAGGCTAATTTAAAAGATTAAATTGGAATTGCTGGCTATATTGGTTTATGTCAATATACAGACCTTATCTTTGCTGGAAGGAAATGATAAATTTAAACCACCACAAAAATGTGCAAAGTAGACACATCTGTGTTCTCCTATAAAACTGATTTTACATAGCAAATGTATTACAGGCAGATTAGAACTGTCTTCAAGTGTCATCTTCAAACTAACCATATGCAATTGCATGGAGTGTGGGTTCTGAATGCAGATCACCAGATATCACTGCAGAGCTTCTGAATTAGACTCTTAGGAGCAAGACCTAGGAATCTGCATTTCTTACCTTGCTTCCTTCTCCTAGTCACCCCAAACCCAAAACAGTGTGCTTGCTCTAAGCACTGCTTCGTAACAGTGCTTACCTCTCCCTTCTAGTCCAGCGGGAGCCCCCATACTTCCCACAGCAATTCAGAGCCATCCAGGATATAGAGCTGGAGAAGCCTCCGTGGAAGATGTGATTCCTTTAGATCTCTGACCACACTTAAATCAAATAAATAACTTAAAATCAGAGTCTACTGGTTAATACAGTGCCTGAGAACCAACTCTTTGGTGGAGTAGTGTGATGTTTGGAAGTGGAATAAAAGTGCTGATTGCTTCTAATTACCAAAGTCTCACCAATTCAAACACCCAAAGCCAGAGTGAGGAATTGACAACCAATTTACAGATAGTTGCCATTCCCAAGCCAATTCTACCCAGTCACTTTAACTCCCAATTAAGTATTTAAAAAACCAAACTTCTGGGCTGGGGTTGTGGATTCTCAGCACCACATATAAATAAATGAATAAAATAAAGATCCATCAACAACTAAAAAAAAAATTTTAAACCCCACCCTTCCCCCAACAATGACCATAATCCACCCAAAGACTGTAAACATCAGTTAAGTCAACTGACCTGTCCTTAAAGTTTAACCTTGACTTTTGAGACATTCTTGCATATTACATGAGGAATGGATGTTTTAAAAAAAAAAAAAAAACCTAATTTTGAATATATTTCAAAGATCTTTTGATCAACAAAGGATACCTATGCTTACCCAGAGATATTAACTGGCAAAGGAAAAAAACCCATCATGCATTTAAACACCAATGGCCTAACATGAAGCCCCTTCCAGTCCAGCCCATTGCAAAAATGCCCACAAAAAAACATTTGCAACATGTCTGTATCTTCAGTAATTTACATATTTAATGGAGAGTTTTTAAAAACAAAAATGTGGATTTTCTTTTAGTTTATATTTATGATCATTTCTGATATATTTATGAACTTTATGAGCGATCATTATTTCTTATTCTCAAAAATAATCTCCATTTACAACACTGTGTTTCTGAGAAATACAGAGATGACTTTATGACTTATCTCTACTTGAAATAATCACTCAAGAATCAATCATGTGGTAAATTGTAGGGACAGAGGGCAGCTTCATTTCACTTAAGACCAAAGGTTTACAATCCTCCAAAGGCTTTGATCCAGCTGGAGAAACATTTGTTTTTGAAACAGAAATTTCCACAGCTTCAGTTTTTCCTGTTTCATAGGAGGTAGAGGTAAGGATTGTTTAAAAAAAAAAAAAAAGAAAGAAAGAAAGAAAGCTGTCTAAAGCCTTACTTGTACTTTTTTACTTGTAAAGTAGTTAGCAGTATGAAAAAAAATAGAAAGCATACCCTTGCTCATTTGGGGCTCAATCTCTTCATCCATATCAAAATCTTCTAAATCTAGGAAGTTGTCTACCTAGAAAAGGATTAACATTATTTTATGCATATTAGACTTGAAGAAAAAAAAATGCCATGAAGTCAATGAATCCACTTCCATAACACTCAACTGAGCAGTAGAAACTACTTTTCTCATCAATTCTAACTCCCAGCTCAAACCCTTTGTGTTCATGTGCTTTCCCATCTGAAAAAAAGCAGTAAATTTGGATGCTGGCCTGGATTTTGCAAGCACCATAGTCAGCTCTCTATGCTGAAAGGGGGAAAAAAAAAGAGGTTGGGAGTTTTTGAAAAGAGACTTTGTCCCACATCCTCTCCCAGGATATATACTACCACCAAGACAGTCCTAAACAGGGTTTCTGTTTTTTGTTTTTGTTGTATTGCTTCTTGAGCAAATGATGGTGGTGAGGATCTGGCTATTAACATAACAGTCGACTTCCTTTTAATGTTGAAGAGCCAGAGAGAAGAAAAGAAAGAAAGCAGGAGAGAAAAGTTCATTCCAAACAAAATCATCCTGCCCCAGGTAAATCACAAGAGAGGTGAGCAGGGCAAAAAAGCAAGTGTGCTCTCTTTCAAACAATTAAAACTGAAAATTACTTCAAAGGGAAAAAGCAGAGCAAGTGACCTTTACAGACACAATAGCAGCATTTCAATGAAAAACTATTCCACCTGGAATACTGCTTTCCACTGCAAGCTGACAATGAGACATTTTATATTAGCAAAATGGTAACATTTCAGACATGAACTAATTCATCTCAGGGGAATATCAACGAGTGTAAATAAGAAGATGATTTCACCAGTGGTACAAATGACAAGTAGTAAAAGCATAAGGTCTCAATGCATTTTTGTGCTCACGACCTAAACATGGGCCTAACAAAATACTTTAAAATTACAAACTTAGACTTCAGAATTGCAATTCAAAAGCAGGCTGTCTTTCTCCTCTTAGTTCTACTTGTAATAGCAGACACGGCTACTCCATAGGAATTTAAAATGGTAACTTCCATTGCATATAAGAATATGAATGCGTTTATTACATGGCATCCAAAAGTATCTGCCATATGATGGTTTTAGTAGTAAAATTTGAGTATCTATCATATTATGTTGTCATTTTTCTTGATGGTATATGCTAAAGGAGATTAAGGACACTTTACTCTCTCAAAGCACCCCTTCTATTTGTTAAGCTTTAAGGAAAAAAGATCCAGAACCAAGCCAAGCAAGAATAGTTTAAGATATTCAAACACCAGTTAAAACACAGAGAGAGAGAGAGAGAGAGAGAGAGAGAGAGAGAGAGAGAGAAAAGAGAGACACTAGCAAGGAAAAATCTGCTGAAATCTCCAATTTTGTATAAAAGAAAGCAAACGAGTCTTATGATGTTTGTTTGTTATGGGTTTTTTACCATGCAAGAAAATTAAATTGTGCCTTACCTTGATCTTTCCTGCCCTGTTCAGATCACCTTGAAGGGAACTGCCAACTTTTTGACCTTCATCCATCACTATCTGAAAATACAATGAGGACATATTGATGGGAACATGAAACAACTAAAAATAAAGAAGCTGATCTTCTGCGATTTGTTAATTACTTATTCATGAAAGACTATTCTCTAAGCCATGGAAGTAATCAGGGAGCAGGTTTTAAGACGTGTGACTTCTACTCCTGTCCTCTACAGCCTCATCTACAAGGTAACCTACAGACCAGTTAACCCAGCATTTTCATGTGTGAAACGGAACACTCCCCACCTCCTATTCCTTCCAAGGAATCTGTGATGGACAAATCGGAGAATGCAATACAATACCTTCAAGTTACCAGAAAACAAGGCCATCTAGCAATTCTTTGCTTTTCACATGCTGATCAAAGAATCAATATATATTATAGACCTAATAACCAATAATTGCCAGTAAAGCATGAATCCTCTAAGGAAAAACAGTTCCTATCTCACAATCATCACTGAAAGCAAATTCTGGAAATAAGGAACCATGGGCCTCTGCTGTTTATTAACACATTGCTAACTCGGAGATTTTTGTTCCCTTGTGTAATCTCTTATATAATTACATAATCTCTTATATAGTCCTGTCTATAATATCACAAAGAAGACATGATAAGGCAGAAATAGAAACTAAATGGCTTAAAAAGTAGGACAATGTCTGCCATTATTCCTTGATAATGTAAAAACAAAGCCAAGGAGAATATGAAGAGTCTCTAAAGTCTTGAAGATTAGGAAGAGAACACCCAACATTTACTGCAGAAGCCAAAACACTTTCTACTTTAAGTTAGCAAGAGATGGCTCTAGGGCAGGTAAAAGAAAGCCCCAATCTACACAAAGAAGTAGAGCAAGAAACTTTCCTTGCTATAAATAATAAATAATTTCCTTGATATAAATAATTTCAAGAATTTGTAGATGGCATATCCAACAAGGTTTTTAATACAGTTGGGATAACCAAATTACTGTCATAAATGACAACTGCTAAAATACTGAAATGTGATCATGATTTTCAATAAAATGCCCCAATGTCACTCCTAGAACTAGAAGTTACCAATCGAGTGACTGTCCAGTGTTTCTTATGGCTTCATTTTTAATTTATGAAGAACACCCTGGTTCTCACATTGTTTCCAAAATGTGCTACAGTATTACCTGTTCTTCTTCTGAAGATTGTGATGAAGTCTGATGAAATACAGTTGTATTTCTAAGATGGTGGTCATTTGGTTCATTTTTATGAGTAAATTTTACTGAGGTAAATATTTTTCCAGAACCGTCAGTTCCAAGTGCTCCTCTTTTGGTCACATTATCTTCTGAAATGATAAGTAGTATAGTATTAGAATGTATCCACCACATCTAATTCTGTTTATTTTGTGTTCATTTTTCCCTCCTCCAAAAAGAATACTTTTCAAAGAACTGTACAAGCAATGCTTGAGGCATTAAGCCCTCTTAATTATCAAAAGTTATTTCTAAAAATGCACAGAATTACACTATTTCATTCAGCATTTAGCAAATATTTATTAACAAGTACCTACTATGTATCTAACACTATTCTTGGTCATTGTTAAAAGATCAATAAAATACAGTATTTGCAAGACTTTTAGACATTTTTAGACTTCTCACATTTTTGCTAAATTTTAGAGATTTTTTCCTTTACATAGAAACAATGTATGGATAGTTTTAGAAAATTTCTAAAAAGAAAAAAAGTAAACTATGAAATGAACTTATAATCCCATGATCCAGAATAACCACAACAAAATATTTTCAATGATTATCTTTCTGCTCTTTTATTATGAATCATGTACTCCTAAAAATCAAAATGGAATCATGCTGCACATATTATAACACAATTTGCCAATGTTTCTTTTCATATTATTACATATTCTTTTATGTAATTTCAAGTTATAGAGCATTCTGTTATATAAATACAAAGTATTTTATTTAACCAATGTCTTTTCTGGACTATTTAAAATTACAAACAATAATACCTTTGAATTAAATCCATGCACGTTCATGATAATCTCCTTAGGATAAGGAAAGAGCCTGAGATTAATTTAAAATTAAGAGACTGAGAAAATTTTAATATTATGGTGCCATTAAACAGAAATGGAGGGTAATGGATTAAGTTGGGTGCGAGACAGTAAATCTAGCTCTGGTCATGCTGCATTTGAGTTACCAGTGGAAACTGTGGTAGTAATGACCCAAATGTAGCTGCATTTGTAGGCTACAATGTGGAAGAGAGATCATAGCTATAGGTAAATAGATAACCATGAATTATACTGAAGTAATAGCTTAAGCCAGAAAATTATTTTAATATTAGTAGTAATATTAGGAGAATACTAAAATTAATGAGTGTTAAGTCATTGAGTAAAATGTTTTTTATGAGCATCTCATGAATCATTGCATTTATAACTTGCAACACTGTTACTATCCCCACTTTAATTTACAGATAAGGAAACCAAGGCCAACAGAGAGATTAAGTAATTTGTTCAAGGATCAGAACCAGGCCTTCTTTTTCCAGACCCTTTTTATTCCTCCTAACCACTGTGCTTTGCTACCTAGAATAATACAGCAAATGAATGAAACGGTTCAGACTAGAAGAAGAAAAAAGATGGAAAATGTGAAGTGGGGGAGTCCAAGAAAGAAAAAAGAAGAAGAAAAGCATACAATTAGCCAAAGAAGACCCAAGGCTGCAGGATACAGTCCCAAACTGGAACTTACTTGCTGTGACAAGAGCAAATATAGGAATCTCTGTCTCAGAACCTGAGAAGGGTGATTAAAAAAAAAAAAAAAATCCAAAAGCAGTCAGATGGCGGCAATCAAGCTACTGTCTATTGTTGGTTTCAGGAATCCTCCTCTAAGCCCTATGAGACTCTATGGTGAAAATGTTCCACAGATGCAGGGATGGTTTTGTCGTGCATTCCTCAGGTGGGTTTCTAATGAAGGCTTGTGAAATAGCCTAAGTGGCAAAGTGCCCACACTCATTTCTCTTGAGCTATCAGTTGCATGACATCAAAATCAGTGAGATGACCAGGCCGTTGTGATGATCACAGCCCAGTGCAAGTCCAGTGCTGAAATCCCTTGTTTGTTTCTGAATACCCTCCCTGTTGTTGGTAGAATTAAGACTTCTAGGGATGTCCACTGAAATACTGTTGGGGAACAGACATAACTTAACCTAATGTCATTAATAAGCTACAGGGGAAAAACACAAATATTGAATGCATCACTTTCTCTTGAAAAGGTCATATCCATGAATAACACATGCTCAGACCAGCTCTCTCCAACTGCCTCCTGCACTAGCACCAGAACTCCTAACTAGCCACTATAAGAGGTGATTTCTGCCTTTTGCTCCAACAAATCCCCAGCAACTCTGGCATAAAGTCCCAGCCTTGGGTGCCAGGGATGGTGGGGCTGGGAGACTCAGCAAGGTGTTGGGAGGGTTGCTAAGACTACTGCTGAGGTGACCATAGAATAAGGAGGACCAAGTGGTCCCAGGACTCCCAGATGTCTTCCTCTTTGACAGTCACAAAGATGTACTGAATCAGCCCCAAGGCAACTATGAGTAGTGGGAACAGGGTGCAGCAAGATAGGCATATAAGCCTTGGAAACAGGAGTTAACTGAGGAATGAAAGAGTTCTTCAACCTCCACCAAAGTTACAAGGGAAGAGAAGACTTCCTGTGGCTGCCACTGCTTCTCAGTACATTGCTGTAATAAGCTGTAGAACAGCTTCAGTTCTCCCTGTTCATCTTTAAAATCAAGCACAAGCTAAATCAACTATGTACTAAGAAAATACCATGCGCCTGGCACAACACTGTTGTAAAAGTGTCACACTCCTTGAAAAGCACAGCAATGTGTGAAAATAAAAGATGTTCTATAAGGACAACTTCCATTTGTTCTCATGGTCACTCAATGTAATCCTCTGCCATTTCCAGAAAAATTCTCAAGTTATCTGACAGGTAACAAAATGAAAATCTTTTGAAATAAAGAACAAAATATAATCAAGTCCCAGCTTCTGATGTTGACATTGCACTATTGTTGGAGTCTCAGATCTAACAAAATTCTTGTCCACTCTGAAAGTTCCCCCCTTTTGTAAACATAGTTTTAATTTTTAAAACACCAAAAGAAGAAGTAAAGAACTTGTTCTGTGATTAAACCTATAGGTTAAGGCTCCTTCCTAAACGTTGAAGTCAGTTTCACAAGAATACATACCATCTCCCTCCAAACACCCAAACAGCTCCTTATAAAGGTTTTCATCAGTTTTTCAAACGAAATACATAGTAACTCTATTGGCAGAACGAGATAGGAAAAAGTCCTTTGCAATATGATAATGTCAAAATGGCAGATGCTGGCATAGCCTAGAACCTGAAGTGGTGGATGGTCTGATTACAGAGCCAGCTGCTGTCTCCCAGAGTGACCCTGGTGGCAATCTACACGTGCCACCCAACTGTTCATCCCCTCTTCTTCTGTTTCTGTTTTTCATCAGAGTTCCTTACTACCCTTTCATCTTACCCCTAATGTTTCTTCCTTTGAAATACATGCTAGGCATAATACAGCTTAGAAATCTAACAGCAATGTTTCAGAGAACAAGTAGGTTGAGACCTGAAAGAGTATTTCTTTGGGCATTTCTGAGCCAAAACTTCAATACATGAGACAAAGCTTTTTCTAAAGGTGTTCAGAGGTTTCATTATTCTGAAGCAATGGAATTTCAATTTCCTTTTGGTAACAGACAAGCTTCCAACAGACTGGCCTTACAAGGCCACCACAACACCTTCAGCCTCTAATTTGGGACAAAAGGAAAAGGTCACACTCCTTGAAAAAAATGGAAACTTTTGATGCCCTGATAAATTAGATACTAACCACATATTGTATATATCTTCCAGATAAAGGTGATTATTTTTGGAGAACTTGATTTTGAAATAAACTTTTTAAAAATATTCAAATTCCTCCATGCAAAAGCCAGACAGATCAGTGCCCGTGTGCTGAGAAGCGTTTCCACACTTTGAGAAAAGTTTTCTCAGACCTGCACAACCAACATCACAATTCATGAGCAGATCCTGAGAGCAACCTCCAAGTGTCTGTTACTCTGTACTACTATCAACAGCAACAGAAACAAGAACATGTCCCCAGTCACAAGATGCTGCATACACTGCTGGAAGGAAAGAAAAATTCATGGGGGAGAATATTCTATGCAACTCAGGGCAATTGCAAAAAACCGTCTGCTAAGAGAATAGGGGATAAGCAATCATGCTTCTAACAAGGTTGAGTACTTTGAAAGTCAAGGGGTGATTTTCACATTATACTGCTAGCCTAGAGCAATGTTTCTCTGGACAATAATATTTGCTCTTGATTTGTCCAGCCAAACTACTTTACTCCACTGCTTCTTGATCACATGCTTCTTGGTATCTAGCCTCCCCTGGAGCAATAGTCGTTAGGATTAAATAAGCAATTTAAAAACCAATCAATCATAAATCAGGATAAGTCCAAAGAAGCTAAATTCAGCACATGAATGTTTTGTCTAAATTCCCTTTGCAGTGCTCTGAATTCCAACTGTTTTATGTTCTCTATTTGAAAGGGCACAGGGAGGAGAGGATTACCTCAGCCTGGCCAGTCAGGAGTAATTGTGCTTTCCCCCAGGCTGGATCATAATTGACTCATTATTCACAGTCACAGCCATCAACCTGCCAAGGCACAAATGCACAAGCCTGGCCTGGGTAAAAAATTTTTTAAAAAATGTATGTCAAAAGCCGTAGATGAGGGACACAATGGCAGTAAGATGAAATTTTTGAAATGTCCACAGTTAGGCACTTACAGAGCAAAAAATGTGGGAAAAAAAGCATAAAGTTGCTGGAAGTTTATTTTCAGGAAGAAAACTCTATGTGATAGCTAGATTATGCAGGTAATTAAATCAAAAAGTTCTATTCTGGGCACCAACTATGTGCAAGGTTACACAGATGGGTAAGGCCCATCCTTGCTCTTACAGAGACTATAAATTACGAAGTTCTGGTATGCAAGCTACCAAAATAGAAAGTACCCAAGGCAGACATTCAGAAAATGGCAAAATCATAATTGGCTGGGGAGAATAACAAAAGACTTTACATAGGAAAAAGAGCATCTAAGCTGGGCTTTGAGAGAGAGCTACAATTTCAATAGGTGAGCACTGTGAGGAGGTTATTCCACAAGGGGAAAGTCCATGAGCAAACCTGCCAAGGTAAAAAGCACAGGGCCTGCAGTAGAATCACTGAGTATTCGAGAAGACTGGAGCGCATATTCGGTGACAAATGGACAGATCAATGAAACAATGTTCTAAGAAGGTGAAACAGAGAGCAGAGTGGTTCACTGCTAGAAGTAGAAAGTACAGAGCTATTGTTGTAATCTAGGTGAGAAGCAAAGGAAGCCATAGCTACTGTGGTGGTGGTACGAACAGTAGAAATTTAAGAAAGGAAAAAAGAGCTCACAAAAAGTTAGTTCTTTTTGTGTTTGTAAAATAGAAACAAAGACACTATCTCCAGCTGCTTATGTTCCCTTTTCTAGATATCACAGAAAATTCACCTTATCTTTCCACTGCACTCTGTACCATTCTTTTACATTTAAATTGGCATGCCTGGGTAACTATTTTTTAGCTATCTCCATGATGGTGGCAGTAGACAACACAGCACGCTCATAATCCATCAAAGGACTACAGTTCATTCATGCACAAAGGCCACACAGACTCATCTCACAAGATGAACTTACATTCCCAATTGATTTAGTCAAGGCTACAGAATGAGCTTCCCAGAGTGGGAGCTAACAGTGTGACAGCTGTCAGTGACAATGTCTACATAAGGTAGAATGTGTCATATTCAAGGAGTTCATTTGAAAACAAATATAATCTTTTTCTACTTAAAACCTGCAAGTTTATGCAAAATATGGGAAATATTCACGCACAAGCCAGACCCTCCAGGTTCTTCAGCCAAAGCCAGAGTCACAAAGGCACATGCCTATCTGGAATAACCCAGGGTGTAAGGATCCAAGATTATATGACCAAATACTTCTACCACTCCATAGTTTTAATTTATGTGTCTAAAAAATTTACTCATTTTTAGCATATTATTCAATGATTTTTAATAAATATATAGAGTCCTATGGCAATCACCACAATTTAACTTTTAGATTCTTTCCATTACCCCCAAAAGATGTCTGGTACCCATTTGCAGATTCTCCCTATCACTATTCCCAACCACAGGCAATCACTAAGCTATTTTTTGTTGCTACAGATTCTTCTCTGCTAGAAATTCCACGAAAGTAGAATCATATAGAGCATGTTCTTTTGCACTTGACTTCTTTCACTCAGCATAACATTACTGAGATTCACCCACATGGTGCAATGTGTTGGTATTTACTTCCTTTTATTGCCAAATAATATTCCATCATATGAATAGAACCACATTTTATTTTTCCATTCACCATCTGATGGACATTGGGATTGTTTCCACATTTTGCATCCTCGGTGACACTGAGGTTGATTCAAGGATCATCATCATGAATCCAATTCCATGCAGTGCCACAAGATGAAATCGAACCCATAAATAACTAATTTCAGCTTCTCTCCACACCCAGAGGGAGAAAGGCATGTGTGCCCTGAGGCTATAGCTCTCTGATCACTCCATCTCCTTAATGTGTCACCATAGCTGCAGAATCAGGCTACTCTGTCACATGGCCCTGCTTTCTCCAATTTTATATAAAATCATCTGAAATGACCTTTTAAACTGTTTATTGCCCATCTCTTCCTGCTCAGATATAAGGAGGGTAGGGAGCTCACCATTAGGAACTCACTTATAGTTTCTCTCAGGTAAAACACTCAGACTTTGCTCCAAAGGATATGAAACAATTAAGATTGGAACTAGATTGATACTCCACCCTTCAATCGGCAAGCTCTGTGGTGAATGTTACTCTGCTAGGCTGGAGGACAAGAAGTAGAGTTATAAGAAAGTTCTATAACATGGCCTTTGCCTACAAGAAACACAATTTATTCCCTTAAAGCTTTTACCCACTCAAAGGCATAACATTTTACATAACTCTCAGCCAGCATTCCCATGTCTAAGAATTTATCCAAAAGAAATGATTAAGTATGTGGGCAATGATTTCTCTACAAAGCCAAAAATGTCTAATCTATTCCCTTGAAATTTTTTACTTAACCAAGGCCATAAATTTTTGCATATCTTTGAACCAGAATTTCCATGTATAAAAATATATCCAAAGGCCATAAATAACAAGGATGCAAAATTGTAGCTTCATTTAAAGAAAAGGAAAAAAAGATAACATCCTTATGAGGCCCACAAGGCCACCCATGCTGGTGTGTCCAACCTCCACATCCTCTGACCTCTGCTTCTAGTCCTCTCACTTTTGTACACACCTCTCCCACCACCATACCTTCTCACTGTTCCTCAAACAGGCCAGAGGCTGCTACTACTGCACAGTGGCTATGCCCTGGGTTTCAAATACCTGTAGGCTTAACTCCCTCATCTTTCTTATGGTTTGGATATGAGGGGTCTCCCAAAAGCTCCTGTGTTGATGCAGGAATATTTAGAAATCACATAATTAGACAAGGAGAGCTTTAACCTAATCAGTTCATCCTAGTTTAAATGGACGGACTGGGTGGTAACTGTAAGCAGGTTGGGGGTGGCTGGGGAAGGTGGGTCACTAGGGGTGAGCCTGGAAGAGTGCGTCTTCCCTATGGTTCCTTCACCCTCTGTCTCTACTTCCTGATCCCATCATGAGCTAAGCAACTTATCTCTGCTGGACCCTTCCCCATGACGTTCTGCCTCACCTTGGGCCCAGGCAATGGAGTCAGCCATCCATGAACTGAGACCTCTAAAACCCTGAGCACCGAATAAACTGTCCTTCCTCTAAATGTTATTCTTGTTAGGTGTTTTGGTCACAGTGATACAAAAGCTGACCAAAACACATAATCTTTTCCAAGGACACCTAACCATATCACCCAATATAGAACTGCAATCTGTACCCTCCAACCAGCACTTGTCATCCACTATGCCCTGCTCCTATTTTCTTTTTCCTAAGAAAAATTACTGTGTTCTAACTAGATACTTTTCTTACTTATTATGTTTGTTGTTTATTGTTAGTTTCCCTTTCCATTAGAATGCAAATTCTCTGAAGGCAATGATCTATCACTAGCATTCACTCATGTGAGTAGCACTTGGCATAAAGTAGGTATTCAATAAACATTTATATAATGGATGAGGATGTGCAAAGTAGCATTATTTATAAGATCCAAAAACTGGAAATAATACAAATTCCCAACAAAAACAGCATGGTTAAACAAATTGTGGCATATCCATATAATGGAATACTATGTGATCATCAAAACCAGTATTAAATAATATTTATTTCCATGAGAAGATACATATGTAACATAATATTATGTGAAAAAGCAAATTTCAAAAAGAATATGTATAGTGTAACCCCACTTTTCTAAAATAATTATATTAAGTTTAATGAATAAACAAGTGAAAAATACTATTGAGCCCTTAATTATAATTTGGGCATTATAAATAAAACGTGTATGCATTTTATACATATGTAATTATTTGATCCTAAAAACAAGTGTATCAGGTAGAAATTATTGTATCTATTTTACAGATGATAAAACTGAAGCTCACAGTGATGAAGTAACTTTTCCAAGCCTACCCAGTTAGACAGCAGCCAAGCTCAGATTCAAATCTAGCTATCTATAACTTTCACGTTCTTAATAATTATAAACATTTACACAAATTAATAAACACAGAAAGATTCAGAAAGGATTACACACCCATAGTTTATCTCTAAGACACAGGATAATGGTTTAATTAATTAATTGGATATGGTTTTGCCTACATAAAAGAGACCTAAAGTCACAACTTAAACAAGATGGAAGTTTATTTCTCTCTCATGTACTAGTACAGACGTACATAATCCAGAGCTAATGTGGTTGTTCTGCTCCACAAAGTCATCCAGACTCCCACCTTTCTACTGTGCCATCCCTTCTCCAGGTAATCCAGAATAGCAAGAGGATGAAGGGGAAGACAAAGGCACATTCATAGTTTCCCCTGTAAACGACAGGTACAGTATGGTTTAAGCTACTATACTGCACCAAATAAGAGCAGCTCTAATAGGAATTTTATTTCTCTCTCATACACAGCTCAGTACAGGTGGGTAGGCTCTCCTTCATGAGATGATCCAGGGATCCAGGCTGCAGGGTGCTCTGGATCCTGAGCACAAGCCTTACATTCCTAGGTCTACGGGAGTTGTCCTAATGATTGTCAATATCCAGCCACGGTGAAAAAGACAGAAAGACCCCAAGAGACATAGCTTAAGGATATGAAGTTATCCTCCCATTTCATTAGCAAAACTTGGTCATATGGCTATATCCAGCTGCAAGAGAGTGGGAAGTGCAATCTTTTATCCTAGGTGGCAATGGAATAGCTAAGAATTCTACTGCTATGGAAAGAGCAGGGTGGAGTTGGGGGGTTTTGCTGAGTTTAGGATGTGTGTGCATGCACATGCACGCACATGTGCACGCACTCATATGCACATGTGTTAACACTCAGGATTTTCTGATTTTTTTTTACCATAAACAAAAAATAAATAAAAACAAGCTTTTATCTATGGAAGTAACAAACTTTTTCTGCGACCCACCTTCTTCCAATCCTCAACCTAGGGAGAATGACTACATACATCACCTTCATTCATTAAAAGCCCCTCTTGGAAATAATGAAAAAAGAATTTTTTTATATTTTTATATTGTAGATAGACTCCTTAATATTTTAATTTGATGTCCCTCTTTTAATCATAGATACCCTACTCCTAAAACTCTACTTCTTTGATTAACTCTATAAAACATGCAAAATACCTGCAGGTATGAAATACACTGAATAAAAGTAACCTGAAGTATCAAAATTATTGGAGGGGCATTTCCTAAAAGTGCAGGCAACAAGATGCCTGTAGAGCCTGTATCATCTCCTGGTCTCTTTCCTCTTTGCTGATGGCAAAATGTTCACAAAGAACACAGTTCTGGTAAAAAATTAAAAAATAAAAACCAGAAGTGGTAAGAACATTTCCTGTGGTAGGGTAGCTTTGACCCACAGACAGAGGCACTATAATTCTTCAGACATGGGATAGAATGTCTGCTAAACCAAAGTTCACCCTAAATTCTGCAAGCTATTACATTCTAGTTGCTATATCAGAGATCACAAAGATAACAGTAAAATTATTCTTTTTTTAAGAGAGAGTGTGAGAGTGAGAGACAGAGAGAGAGAGAGAATTTGTTTTTATATTTATATATTTTTTTTAGTTTTCGGCGGACACAACATCTTTGTTTGTATGTGGTGCTGAGGATCGAACCCGGGCCGCACGCATGCCAGGCGAGCGCGCTACCGCTTGAGCCACATCCCCAGCCCAAAAATTATTCTTATAATCTATCACACTTTTTCCTGTCAAAATGTCTTTTAAATAATGTAAAATGGTGACTTTGAACTAAAAGTCATATTTTAAGGTAAAATAATTGTTCTTACCCTTTGGGGGGGGTCACAATTTCTTAAAACCTATAGACTTTACTCTTAGAAAAAAATGCGACATATACATACCAAAGTGAACACAAAATTCTTAAGAATTTGTGTATATCCTTTCATCCCTCCTTGATCTCATTTAGGGCATATTTTTCAAAATTGTTTGTCTAAAAGCCAAAATTTCTAGGCTTCACATTAGAACTACTCAGTCTGAATTTAGGGACAGATTCCTAGGAATCTGTATTTTAATTAGAATCTCCATGTGGTTTTTATATATTCATAAGATAAAATTTCCAAAACAAGATTTCATGAAGTAGAATTTAAGAACTGATAATTTAAAAGAAGGATCTTGCAGGCGTGGTGGCATATGCCTGTAATCCCAGCAGCTCAGGAGGCTGAGGCAGGAGGATCATGAGTTTAAAAAGCCATCCTCAGCAATTTAGTGAGACCCTAAGCAACTTAGTGAGACCCTATCTCTAAATAAAATATTTTAAAAGGGCTGGGGATGTGGCTCAGGTTTAAGTGCCCCTGGGTTCAATCCCTGGTATATTAAAAAAAAAAAAAATCTTATTCTTTATCTTGATCAACACATGTAAATAATTTTGCCTGATAGGTGCGTACATGTAGACACAATATTGAGTCCATCCACCAGAGGCCAGTGTGGGATTATTTCCTGAGTTTTACAGTCTTGTGCCATAACATATACATATACACTATACAATATGCACTACATATAGTTGGTTTTAACTACTTCAAGGAATAGAGTGTGAACAACTAACACAATGGTGAATATTTTTCGCTTTTTATATTGCTCATTCAAGATTTCTTGAACATTTAACCTTGATGTTTCTCTTTTATATCATAAACAGTCCTCCTAACCATGAAACTTTATACTTGAATAAGTCTTTAAAACTTCCAAGTACTTTTATGTATATTTCATCTGATTCTCACCACAACCACATGAGACAGTGAAGAGGCAGAACTATTCCTGGTTTACAAATGCAGAAAGCGTGTGGCAAGCCTGGGGTCTCAAGGAATTATATGCCTGGACTAGTACGTGGGACTTCTGATCCAAAGATAAAGCAGTCCTTTTCCATTACACTGACCCTGCCTACAATAAAATGAGAAAATTAAGGGCAGTATAGTGCACTCTTCATAAAACTAAATATCTTCAACCTAAAACAGTTCCTTCACCCTGAGATCAGCCTTTCTGCCTATGGCATTAAAGATGCATCTACTTAAGGCAAACTGCCTGACTTACGAAGGTAGAGAAAGTTAGAGAGATTAATTTCTCCCTCTTTTTTACAAATAAATCTTTCTTTGAAGTTATGAAACGTCCAGAGGTAGAATGACATCTCCCACATAAATCTGTAATAATCTAGAACTCAAATTTTGACATGTGGCATTATGGAAGTTCAACAGCAGACTTAAATTGTACAAGTATTGCATACTTTTTCATTTTTACTGGAAATTCCAGGACATCCCTCATTTAAAAAAAATAAAATAAAATAAAAGCTGGAAGTAAAAATAGAAGAAAACAGCCTGAAAATCCACTGTTCCAATCATTCTTACTGCTCTTTGACTAACTCATAGAGTTCGTATTCAACATAAAACTGTGACCCTGGAACCAAAGGCAATATTCCAGATGTTACTTTTATCAGTACTATGCAAAGAGTAGTTAATATTTCCTTACTAATCAGCTCTAACTACATAATATATAAACATACAACTACATCTAAACCACTTGGGAATCAAACTGTATTTATAAGCAGGTAGTAATTAATAAGAATAACATATCGGCTGATGAATTCTTTGAGAGTAAGGACTCCATTTCATTCATTTCTGTATTATCAGTTTATAACTCAATGCTTAAAACATGAGCATCAATACTTCTATCTCAAAATTTAGCAAGAGTGGGATTGACACTATAATTAGAGACTAAATCCAATACCCAGAATTAGATGACTGGTTACAATCTCTTTTTTCTAATTAGTGGCTCACATACTATAAAACCTAATGTAAAAGCAGACCAAGTCCAGAAAATACATAAAAATGGTATATCGATTCTACCCTATGCTAAGTAGGGAAAATTGATTGCAAGAAGAAAAGCTCTGACTGACATCACATAAATCTATCTCCCCTAGAACAAATCCAGATTTAAAAAAACCAAAAAGACATAAAAATCACATACTAGAAAGACTGTGGCTTGATTTTCATATAAGGAAGACATGAGTTTGGCTAAAATAATGTTTCCTGTTTGTATCCCTTTAGGTTTAGTAGACCATTTCAAAAAAATATTATTGTCCCGTGGATGAAAAAACATTTTGCTAAAACTATTTTAATTTGAATACGTGCCCATTCAACTGAATCAAAGGATGCAGACTTATGACCGCTCAGTTTCAAGCCAAGCAATTTACCCCTTTCCTTCGAGTAACAACACATTGAACAACAACTAAAAATAATGTCACCAGTTAAAGAGAAATGTACACTCAGTAAATGCACACCTACTAGATATTGTTTAAATAGGCTAAAGGTTCATAGTGACTATCTGAAGAGTGTATTTAACTAATAATATTTCTCTGCATTTTGTAAAAGTTTAAAATCAAATTCCCTATAAATGTTCAACTTTCTAATTCAAATGTACACATGAAATACACCACATTTAACATTTATAAATTAAAAAGACAAAGAGCCAAAGAAAATGATTACTTTATTTGTAAACAAACCAAAAATATTTTAAATATGCAAATCTTATGTAACTGTAAAAGCATACTAGAAAAGATATTTTTGTAACAAAATACTATGCATTAAGAACACTGCCAAAAATAAATTTAATGATTATAATTCAAAATGCTGTATATATTTAAGTACGTTTCTTTCTTTATCCAGTTACATCTAAACTATAGCAGACATGAAAAACAAATGATTATCTATAAACCAAATATTCGTGTTTAGAATGAATATGAATTATAACAACCTCAGCTGAAGATTTATGCTAACGCATCTGAGACAAAATGGCTCGATCAGCTCAAAATCTGTCATAATTTGAGGGAGGGAAATTTCCTTCTGCAACTGAACCAGCAGTTTTCTGTGTTTCATAATTTGTCAATTTGTTCCCTAAGTGTAGTGATTTAGTGATGACAAAAGAAATAGAAAAACAAATGGAAATTGCTTAATTACAGTTTGCAGATGTTTCCCCCAAAGAGAAAAAAAAAAAAAAAGGTTAATGTTGCTAATGCTTTAAGAGTCTTCACAGGACGTGGCTATTAATTAGTTCACTCTGTTCAATATGTGTTTTTCTTCTTGAGTGTTCTATGTGATGTTTGGTGCTATGATAAAGAGGTCACATACAGATAACTACTGAATGTATGATTGCCATAAAACTACCCGATTTTTCTTGCCCCTTTATTCTTTTCAAGGATACCAAATCACAAATTAATATTTTAAAAAAACTTTAAAATTGCACCGTTTCCCTCCTCTTTCCATAGGGATGTCAGATTAATTAATTTTTTTAAAATTGCCTCGCTACTTTTACTAGCAAATCCACATATGATGTCTTCTCAGATTTCCCTTAAAGTTAATATCATACCAATGGCCTATGTCTTTGGTCAGTTTATTGCTATTTGCTCTGTTATTTTTCAATGGGCTCTTTACTGTTCAGTTCACATTTGCAAAAGTGTTTCCTCGAGTTGCCTTTTTTTTTTTTTTTCTGATGTGGCTAACGAAAAAAAAGGAAACAGAAAGACACTGCAAATGGGCTGTGAACTAAAAACATCACTCAATATTCAGTAGGGAATTAAATGACTGATAACAACAGTGCAGAAAATGTGGCCTAAGTGCCACCTGGAAACAGAGAGCTGGTCAGTTGTTTCCAACTTCCTCCGCAGGCAATCTGCCAGTTGCAAGGGTATCAAAACAATGTTAAGCCCTCTAGTCTCTATCTAATACTCGACAGAAAATAACTGCAAAAGGCTACACAGCTAGGATTATTTTTCTTGTTGTGTTCTCTTTTATAAGGGAAAGCTGTTTTTATGCTCTACTGAAATTCCTTTCCTGCTCTGAAATTGGTAAGAGGGCCAGCTGCTTTCTCTATTTTTCTCTATGGTATTTTCTACAGCCAATTTAAAATTCATTCTTCAGATTGGGAAAAGCCTCTCTTTGTACCCCTATAGAAGTTTAAAGATACATTTCTAATGCTCAAATTCAAAACAGCTTTGGGGACCAAAATATGTCAACTTTAGACATAAAAAAAAAAGTGTTGTTTTATGTGCTGTCACCAGTTTCATTTTTAATTATATTTTTTAGAAGTTGTCAAGTGTGAGTAGTGATATTCTTATGGCTGAACTGACAAGTCAAAATTTATCAGTCCAGAAGTGTAAACCAAATCCCAACCCAAGATTCTAAGCTCCTGACAGAACATACATTCAATCAAGAAAAATATATATAAATAAATAAGAGGCTCCTGAAATAAGAACAGTGTAACTTTAAACAAGTGGCTTAGCCTCTGTGAACCTCAGCATCCCCCAGGCAAAATACCTGTGACTCATCTTTGACTGGCTACCAGAGGCTTTTATGATAGCAGACTTTCATAAAAACACAGGTTCTCAGGTCTATTCTCCCTGGTCCTCTGTCAGTCACCTGTAAGTGCTGTCTGTCATTCCTTCACTTGAACATCTCATAGGCCCTGTGGCTCTTCATTTCCTCCTCCACTACCTGAATCCAGACTTCCACCTAGGTACTTCTGCTCAGCCTCCTTCTTAGTCTGACTCTGGATGTTTCTCTCCTTCTGCTTTGCCTCTACCTTTCAAAATCACTTGCAGTTTGTGTTATTGCTTCTCATGTGTAAGTCCTACTCTAGCTCCCAGCTACCTAGCATGTCAAATCCAAACCAGGGCACTGCAGTCTTCGTAGGCTTGCTTTCCTGTGCCTGTCATTGCATATTCTTCAGAGCTGGATCTGAGGTCCCCTACCTGTCTGCCACTCTTATTTTCTTTTTGTTTCATTTATTCAACAAATATTAAGCATGTACTTATTTCACAATACCAGGCATCATTGTATGCACTAAAGTGATGAAGAAAACTCACAGGAAGTCACCTCCATGGAGCTTACACTCTAGAGAAGGTACAATAAATGTTCGGGATAGCACACTCATTCCCACAGCTCCTCTTATCTGTGGGTCAGTGCCTCCCTCAGCTTGAGAAGACTGCCTCCTCTGTAAGGAAAGCAGAAAACAATGTGGTTCGGAGTACACTTTGAAGCCACAGTGACCAGACAGGCAGTCCAACTGGTCACGTAAACCTGGACAAGTCTGCCTGGGCTGGCATCACAAAACACCGTGGATTCGATGGTTTAAACAACAGAAATGTATTTTCTCCCAATTCTGAAGGATGAAAGCCCAAGATCAAGGCGCAGGCAGGTTTGATTTCTCCTGAGGTCTCTCTCCCCATACCTTCCCATTGTGTCTTCACAAGGCTTTTGGCCTCTTCTCTGTGCACGTTTTGGGGGTTGCGGGTGTCTGTCTTCTTAAAATGACAGCAATCAGATTAGATTAGAGCCCAACCCTCTGACCCCATTTAATCTTAATTATCTCTTTAAAAGCCCTGTCTCTTTATATATTCCATGTTAGGGTTAGGGCTTCAACATATAAATTAGAGGGATATTCAGTCGGTCTGTAGTAGTAAGGTACTTAACCTTAAACCTTACTTGGCCATTGTAAGAAAATTAAGTGAAATGATCCATGTAAAGTACTAAGCATAACACCCATACTTAATACATGTTAGTGCTCTTAATAATAACATTAGACTAGTTTTTGATAATCTCACACTGCCTGATGTCTGTGGGAGAGACAAAATGGTAGTGAGTCAGCTGTCTGAAGTTTGAATCCTTGATCTGACACAAGACAAGTTTATAATCTACAGTTTTCAGTTCCCTGGGCTGTAAAAACAAATAATCATGGCTATTTCTTTGCATTATTATAATAAGTTATTGGAGAAAATGCTGAATATATCAATAAAACCAGGAGCATGGGACTATCACTTCCAGTTTATAATTTAAACACAAACATTAATAATTATCTAATATCTTAAAGATGTATAAACAGTCCTGATTTTAAGGGATTATGAGAATTTGTAATTCAACCAGTGATCCCTCAAAACTTGTGGTACATCAGAATTACCTAGAGTCTTATGAATATCAAAATTCTTAGACTCCTAACCATGAATATTCATTTCATAAACATGGAATAGACCTGAGAACCTGTGTTTTTATGAAAGTCTGCTATCATAAAAGCCTCTGGTAGCCAGTCAAGTTTAAGAATTCCTACTCTATGTATGTGGTACCCAATGAAAATATAATGTAAGCAACATACTTGATTTTAAATTTTCAAGTAGCCTCTTCTTAATAAACAGTAAAAATAAAAAGTAAAATTAATTTTAATAATATATTTCATCAGGAACAAAGTTTTAAAAATTTCAAACATAGTCAATATGAAATATCAGATATATTTTGCATTCTGTTTTTATAGTGTCTTCAAAAATTCAGTGTTTATTTCATACACCATATCAGAGTTCAGATGCCAATTTTTCATCAGAATATACAGATTTCATAAAATTTACATCTTAAAATTGTCCCAAAAACTCAGAGTCCCAAATACCTTTAAATATTTTCCAGTAATTTACATGTAAATTAATTAAAAATAAATCAAACTTAAAATCCAGATTCTGGGTAGCATGAGCTATATTTTAAGTACTCAAAAGTCACATGTGGACAGTAGCTACTATTCTGGACAATGCAGGCCCACATGACCACAGTCTATAGTAAACCGAACATTTCTGAAATGTGTAATGATGGTAGAGCATTGGCATAGCTCCTTACTTAATTAAATGCAAATAAAGTACATAAAGACTAAATTCTCAATGATTACACAACATGACTAAAATCTAAGAAAAAGTGAAACCCACTTAGTGGTTTTGAAAATCCTAGATTTTGAGCCCATGGAAGGCCAAAACACCACCAGCACAGAGACACAGGCATGGGCCTTTGTCCTAAACATCCAGAAACAGAATGTCCTATCTAATGGGGAATTTAATTCAAATAATAGTAAGTATGAAGGAAAAAAGGGAGGTTGACAGCAGTTTTTTTCAAAGCTATGTTAAAAGAACAGTAAAATGCTAAAAGCATAAGGTTCTAAAAGTGAAATGAGAACAGCACAAAAAAAAAACAGAAATGAAATTACACATCAAATCTGAAACAGAAAATCTTTGATCTACACATAGTAAAATAGGTTAAAGTTGATAAATGCATCAATGAATATAATACTGCACTATATGCTAATACAGAAACTCATACAATCACTTGGGAAACTGAATCCCAGATATTTTAAGAAAGAAATGAATGAAAAGACAAAAGACTCATTTAAGAATTATCATAAAATCACAGTAGATTGATTTCAATTTCCAAACTATTTTAGGCTGACTTAGTTGGTAAAATAGGCAACTTTGATGAAAATTAACCATGTAGCCTAAAGCACAAGATCAGGACAATGATAATAGGGTACATATGTGTGAGAAAGGGAAAGAGAAAGAGATTGAGAATTGAAGACTGTTGTAACCCTCTGAATTAGTGTGTTTTCTTTTGTTATAACAAGATAACTGAGGCTTGGTAAGTTAGAAAAAGAGCTTTATTGAGCATATAGTTTTGAAAATGCAAGAGCATGATGCCATCATCTGCTGAGGATGATGCTAGTGATCTGATAAGGATCTCATGGAAGATGGCATCACAGTGGGAGCATGTGCAAGAGGGGGAGATCACAAGGTAAAAGAGGGCACTGAAGACCATGGAGGGGACAGTGAGGCCTTTTATGACAAAACATTCTCACCAGAACTCACTTCATAAGACCGACCAGTATTATGCCTTCAGAGAACAGCATTCCCAATGATCTAATTCCCTCACTAGGCCCTACCTCTGTACTGCTACACAGGGCACAAAGCCTTCAGCACATAAACCTGTAGGGGACAAGCCACATTCAAACCATAGCTCTACAGCATACACCCAAAGTTGCTGTATGTAACAAAATGGAGTTAAAAAGATTTAATGTCAACTTCTAAGTCACCAGCTTCTTAACTGCACAGTTTCTGTGAGACAGCAACATGAATGGTAGCTAGCACTCTAAAAGCTGGGAGTAACTGCTTCCAAAATCAGTTCATGTGATAACCCTGAGATAGGACATTAAAAGAAATTGCCTCTTTCCTTCAGCAGTTTAGAAGTAATTCTCAACCTACTAAACCAAAGCTACATCTTCATCCAGAATACTTACTGTTTTAAAAGTGGAATTATATAAAAGCACATACAGATATAGAGAGACACATATCTCAGTATCAAAGCAACAGAACCATGACCCAGCAGAGGCATTTTAACATCGGTCAGCTTCTGCTCTTACCCATCAAACCTTCCTGTGCTATACTTAATGTCTTAGGATCTAGGACCTGAAGTTGGTTCAGTGGTATCCCACCCAAAATATTAACGAATGAATAAATTAGTAAATGCATTAACAAAAAAAATCAAAAAGAAATATTCACACCTGTGTTTTTAGAACCTAAAAACAAAATGATAGAAATGTGAAAAAGAGAAAGAAGTCTTTTTCCACAGATACTCTGAAAAGACCTGTAAATTATGTTCACAAAGAAACTGAGACACAGAAGATTGAAACTGAAACCTGATGCTTACATTTATCCACAATGTCAATAATATAATATCTTTACAAACAATAGGAAAAAAAACAAAATCTGCTTGCTGATATTCTAATATGTCTTATAATTTATTTTATCCTCTTGAACTGAAGACACTACTAAGAATTCAATTATAACTGTTTAATAATTAATATCTCTTTAAATATTTTGCTGTAACAGTATATTTATTCTCAAATACGTACCAGGACTTAAAAAACCTTTAGCTGTTTTATAAAAGAAAAAATTCCAAAACACTATCAACATAAATGTACTGTAGTGAGAATTATGTTGCAATATTAACAGTTTCCAACTGTTTTCCAAGAATCTGAAGCAGTAATGTGAATTTCTTTCAATAAGGCTATAATTTAATTTTTTTCTAGGGAAATGTTTTTAATAGGATTACTGACCCTTTTAACACTCTTGGAAAGAAAATGAATCTCATAAGCATTCTGGCATACAACTATTATAAAAATAAATAGAACAGTCAATCAGTAGAAATGGTAATGGACTTGAGAAACAGAAGTTACTAAGAAAATGTACATAAGTACGTACGGTGATAACAGAGAGAAGATTCACTACATATAAGCAAAACAAACAAATATTCAGACAAATGAAGGGCCTGGAAGGAAGGGGAGGGGCTTTGAAGAATGAGCCTTAATGTGTTTCTCAAGTAAACTGATCATGTAAACCTAGATGAGTTCTCCGGGTTCTTATTCAACTCTTAGTTAGGCCTGTCCCCAAGTCCTGTTTGGTTTTGCAGAAGGTGTTTAAATGTTTCAGAGGAAACACAGACACTGATTTAAAATATTTTTTCACTCACATTTCTTTGTGCTTTAAGAGGAATTTTTTTCAGGTCATTAGTTTATAATGTGAACTGGTGCCTAAGGATATTTTGAAAGGAAAAACAACTGTGCTTGGAGATGCAGTTTATGTGACTCGCATCATCATCTATTTCAGCTCAATTTGGGGCCCCAAACCAAACTCAAAACAAAGTTACCAGGCTGGGGCTATAGCTTAGTGACAGAGTGCTTGCCTTGTAATATCTTTACAAACAATAGGAAAAAAAAAAATCTGCCTGCTGATATTCTAATATGTCTTATAATTTATTTTATCCATGTGAGACACTGGGATCTATCCTAAGCACCATGTAAAAATAAACAAATAAAATAAAGGCATGCTGTCCATCTCCAACTACCAAAATAAAATTTAAAAAAAAAAAAAACCTAAGTTACCACATCTGCAACAGTTGCTTTCTCTGCATGTAGTAACCACACAAAAAACTGAAAACAGACTAGACTCTGACCTCAAAGATAAACACAGTGTAACCCCTTACAATATCAAAGTCCTTGTAATAAGACTTTACTATTCCACCTTACAAAAATGAAGTGGGTCACACAAATAATTTCCAAGATAATCTGGATTTTCACAATGCCACTGGCAATCCAAAATTCATTCATCCTACCAGTTTTTTCCCTTGTTTCCACCACCCCACCCCAGCCAGCCATTCATACTGCCATATTTGGGTCCAGAAGGTAAGAAGGAAATCAAGGCTCAGAAAAAGGAAGCAGCTTCCTAAACCTAAATTCATAAACTAAAAAGAGATTTGGTCATTCTCCAGATTTGATCTGCGTATCATATCAAAACACATCATTCACTGACATCCCCAAAACTATCTTTAACATGCCTAAAATCTCTATGACCCATAAGAGTAAATAATACCCACATTCCATGTTTTTTGTTTTTTGTTTTTGTTTTTGTTTTAGTTTAAACAAAACAGTTATCGATGTTATTTTAGAGCTTGAGTATCACTTTTCCAAATGCTTAGAAGCAGAAGTGCTTTGAATTTCAGGTTTTTCAGATTTTGGAATATTTGAAATAGACAGTAATGACATTATCTTGAGGATGAAACTCATATCTACACACAAAATCCAGTCATGTTTCATAGACACTTTAGGAGGTAATTTTATACCATATTTTTAGGGCACTGGTGTTTTGACCGTGACTTATCAGATGAGGACAAGTAGGTATGTAGTTTTCTACTTGTGACATCATAGCAGTGCTCAAAAAGTTTTGAATTTTAAATCATTTCAGATTTTTAGATTAACCTGTATCCTGCATGATAAAACAGACTAACATCACATTTCCTCTTCATGATAACTATCTTTCTTTTACATCTGCTTAGAGCATAGGAATCATGACTTATAATTATGAGATCAGGTTTCCTTAAAACTGTCATGACTTCAGAGATTATGAAACCCCTGTTCTCAACTTTACGTGCACATCAGAATTACTACAGGAACTTTTACAAAATACTGAGTCCTTAGCCTCGGCTGAGCTTTAGAGTGGGCTCTAGTATTAATATGGTCTTAAAGCTCCTCAGGACAGTCTAGGTGGAGAACCAATGACCTCACTTCAAATGCAGATCAATGGTCCAAAAAGAACAAAGATTCACAGCCAACCAATGACAACCTGAGGCAGAACCTAAAATGAAGATTACAACTCCAGTGCCCATGAAAGCCACTTAAATGAAAAAGCAAACAACATGTGCATACATTTTTAGACTGAGCACCCAAGAGTGTATATACTAGAGAGCTCAAAAGGCTAAGGCTCCTGACCTTCAGCTCATAAGGGAAATAACAGATAACAGATATCCTCACTTGATCTGAAAAAAAAGAAAAAGATACAAATCAAGGTTTTCCTATAAAACTGTCCAACTTTTAAGCACTGGCGCAATTAAAAAATGACACTGTGTGAAGCAACAAAGCATGTAATGAAACCCACAGCAGGGATTTGACCTTTAGGCTTCGGGTTATTACAGCAGGTCTAAAAGGTTGTTTCCTGTCTATAGAAACCACAGCATCATCACCAACATCACAACATTAACAATATCTGGAATTCATAAAGTGCCCACCATGCATTAACCACTATGCTGAGTTATACAAGGCTCTCAACAAGCCCTTATCAACCCTTGGGACAGGTATATTATTATTATTCCCCCAATGTCACATGGCCATCAAATGGTGACACCAGGATCCAAATGCATGTAGTATATCTTAGGTTTTTAAAATGCTTTTAACAACCTCCACTCTTTGCATTTGCATGTCTTTAAAAATAAAATGAAGAGATTATATTAAATAATTTCCTAGGGCAATTTGAGTTATCAAACTCAATGGCTCTGACTCCATGACACAGCTCTCGGATACAGAAAGACACTGGTATTTACACACATCTGTCACAGATGCCCTAATAAAAATTACCTGATAAAGGAAAAGAGGGAGTATTCATGAAATGGTCCTTCTTAAAAGGCAGCAAACACAAAGACATATAATAAAATTCTTTATCTCTACTGCTGTAGAATGTTTACTTCTCCATCTTACCTTTTGAAAGATGAGTAAAAGTGCTCCGAAACTCTTCATATGTTTGCTCATGACAATTAACAAACTTATCCAAGACTTCTTCCATTAATTGATCTTCATCCATTATCTCCAATCCCAATTTCTGGGTAGGCATCCCAGTCCACGAGGCTACTTAACCTAAGACACAAAGTAAAACATGAACAGAGAGTCATGCAGTCCCAGCTGCTCAGAAAATACCCTGGACGGGCAATGCAAGATTCCAAGGCCCCAAAAGGACAGAAAAAATTCTAGTCAATAAATCAGTTTTATTCATACATCTGCACATTTGTGCTTAGCTTCAGTTTCCTCCTTTCCATCTTCTTAATTTTCAAGAATATTGTCACATAACTACACAATTAGAAATTCAAAGTCTTTTAAAGTGACAGTAACTTTAAAGGGTATATCAACTAACCACTCATCCCATGACAACAATATGAGCATATTTTATTAGTGACTTATTTAGCACTTACTGTGTACCAGGTTCTGTTCTGAGCACTTTAATGAAAATCATCATAACCCTCGCTTAGGTCACAGAGACAGCCGGTAGAAAGAAGTGTCAGTGCTAGGAGTCTGATCCCAGAAATCAAGTCCTTATGCACTTCACTATGCTTAACTCTATCCTGTGACTCACTTTTACTGTGGCTGACAAACAGGTGACTTGACTGTGCTTTCACACATCCAGGAACTGGAAGCGCTGACATTCCAGAGCAGTCTTTGGACAGCTTTTAACACCTCTATACCCTAGCCCAACTGGGCCCTGAGTTAGTGAGCTTGTCCTGAATAATTTCAATCCTTCCTTCTTGTAACTGACATCTTTTCATACATTAAAACTGGGCCACACTGTCCTTTCTGGATTTTCTCATTCTATTCACTGGAATACATTTCTTTGTCAAATCCCAGCTGAAAGTTCAGTTTCTCTCCAAATGCCTTAACCTCCCATTGAACTCATGTGGTGGGGAGAACCAATCTGAATTAACATGAGCGTACTTATGGCTTTTGTTTATTCTACTCAGTACAACTATTCACGTTTCCCTAAAGAAATCCTACTGGGCTGCATATGAGGTGCTTTCCCAGACCCCACTGCACATTTGTATAATAGATGGTTTGTGCACTGATTGCCTTTCTTAACTCCAAAAAATTTCTGGAAAAGTAATAAGGAACTGTGATGCTACATGTTCCTCACAGGATTACTATGATGATTAAATTACTATGTATCTCAAGATATGTTAGGGATAATGACCATCATGATGATGATGATGATGATGATACTACTGATGGAGGACAGGACCAGTCTTAGTATTCTGTCCTTTGCTTCCACAAAGCTTTCTCATGACTGTGACCACTCTGACATGGAATGTACTGATGTTACATAAGATAAATCCAAATAGTTCCCTATGCATTACAGTCTCAGATAAAACATGTAAAAGACTGGACAAAAATAAAAAGTGTATGTAGATACTAATTTAAATTGAAAGAAACTTTCAAACTATTGGTACCTGGAAAATTAGACTTTTCATCTTATCAGTTATGGCTTATGCAAATTTATCTGTAACAATGCCAGGCTTCAGCAATGAAGTTTACTCAGTTTTGTTTGCAGTTGCTAGATAATAAATACTGATAAATAATCTCAATGGTGGCTATTATTTCACTATCAGTAAGACGTGTACCTAATTATAAGAATTTCAGCATCAATGTACTTTTCCAGAAGTCGAGCCCAGCAAAACTTCAGCAATGCATTATATTAATCTCTTCCTTGAGCCATCTCTGGTAGTATGCTTCAATGAACAAACATCAAAAGAAGTAGCCAGGCTGTGGTTTCTACTACTCTTTTTTTTTTTTTTTTTTTGGTACAGGGATTGAACTCAGGGGCACTCAACCACTTAGCCACATCCCCAGCCCTATTTCTATTTTATTTAGAGACAGGGTCTCACCGAGTTGCGCCTTGCTTTTGCTGAGGCTGGCTTTGAATTCCCAATCCTCCTGCCTCGGCCTCCCGAGCTGCTGGGATTATAGGCATATGCTACCACACCCAGCTCTTGAGGATATTTTAGCAGTAATGACAGAAATACTTTTAGACTTGCTTTCCAATTTGTGCATTGGTATGTTCTGAGTATTTACCCTTAACACATCTCAGTAATACCAAAGGCAAACAATTAATAGGTTATGCACAACACAAACTCAAAATCCTTCAAGGTCTTTAATTTTATCTATATGGTCATAAGGTTATAACAATACAGATTTTGTTGACTTTATTGACTTTCTAAGACTTTGGAATATAAATTATTACTGGAAGAATTTAAAAAGTATTCATCTTCAAATTTAGAACTTTCCTTATCTATAAAAATATAAATAACTAATGTTAAAGGGCCCTAGGGACTGACAAAGCAGATAATCATTGGCCAGACACTCAAGTGGTTTATGCAAATCATAGTGGTTTTCTAAAAGGAAGCTGGTTTTTTAGTTACCATTCACATACTTTTGTGTTTTTATCATGAAGTATTATTCTGAGGGGAAAGATAGGGGAGACTTGTCTAGACAACAAGGTTTATTGTTTGGTCTATGTTTTAGGGCTTTGCATACCACATGGAAGACCTAGTACATATTATAAGGATAAGGAAATATATATAAACATCAACCAGTTAATCAGAAGCAATACGTTCGCAGGCATAGCCTCCAGTAGGAACCAGGTTCTCTTTTTATCCAGCACTGGGTAAGAGGGGGGTAAAAATTACATAATTTCCCAGAAGTACTATTTTCTATTATCAAATAATAAAACCAACAATTATCTAAGCTAGTTAAAGTTTTATGTTCTCTGATAGTGTACTATTATGAAATATGGTGTATAAAAGAATTACCATTGACTTAGCACACGTTAAATTTTTATCTTCAGTTGTTGCTTAATGAACTTACCCAAAAGAAATACAACTTCTAGCCAGGCGGATGGCTCACGCCTGATATCCCAACAGCTCAGGAGGCTGAGTTCAAAGCCAGCCGTAGCAAAAGTAAGGTGCTAAGCAACTCAGTGAGACCCTGTCTCTAATAAAAATACAAAATAGGGCTAGGGATGTGGCTCAGTGGTCAAGTGCCCCTGAGTTCAATCCTCAGTACCCCTCCCTACCCCCTGGGGAAAAAAAAAGAAATACAACTTCCAGGGATATCAGCGGTAAGCTTTAAAAAACAAGTCACCATGAACTAGTCTCTCAAAGTGCATTGCCTGCAAAGAGGGTAGCATGCCTGCAAAAAGTAGTGGGGGCGGGGGGTAAAAAAATTAAGGTTTACCACTGAAACGCAATAATACATAATAACACATTTTTAAAGAGTTGTGCAGGGTCTTCTCAAACCTTTATAGCTCTGTGCAATTAGGACTTACTGCTATGTTGAAAGGAAGATGAAATATTATCAAAATAATTTGCCTCACCTAAGGAAATAAAGTCATCACCCTGTACTTCACAGGTAGGTGGCCTTTTATATTAGTACAAATGCTCAAGTCTCCAAAAGACCAAATTGCACTGTAACTGCACAGATTTATATACATGATAGAAAAGACCGGGTAGAAACTGCTTTCTTTTTCCTTTACTGAACTATAATAGTTATGCATTCTCTGACTTTTTAATTCCTTTACATAATATTAAGGAGAAATAGATTCAATGACAGAATCTCTGAGCTGAGAGAAACCTGATACTTATCTAGTCCAATCTGAGAAAATAATGAATCTGAGAAAGAAACTTGAGGTGGGTCTTCTGTCAACTAATGAGTCTTTTGAACCATAATGAGATTCTCATGATTATGAAATTTAAGGGACACACAAAGTCAGCAGGATATTACCAAGTGACAAGCTACCCCTGGATAGCCATCCTCAGGCCTCCAGCTACATTCTGAATCCCAATAATACATAGAACACCTTAAGGCTGAGAAAATATATGTATCATTATTTTTGAGACCTATAAATACACCCAAGAAAACAACGGAAGAGATAAAAGGCAGAAAGAAGAAGGCAGAATATAAAACAAAACATAGCTTATTAAATAGAAGAGAACCTAAAACTCCTTTATTGTTTTTTATCAAGATGAGATAAAAACACACAACTCTAGCATCAAAGAATACATGGCACTTCAAGTGATAAACTTCTTCCAACAAGGCTTTTCTAACATATAAAAGGCATGAAATGCTTCATTATTACCCAAAAAGTTAATAGCATAAGCATCTAGATTTCTATGTAAATTCCTCTCAGTAAAACTCTTTTCATTATTAAAGGAAGTATTTGGAGGGAGGGAGGGAAGGGTTTTGGATTACTGTCCACTCCAAAGCTTTAGAAGAGAGATGGGTTACCTCCTATGCAGAGGTCTTAGAAATAGGCATGTCTCCACAACTGTACACTTTTTCTTGACAAAAAAAAAAAAAAAAAAAAAACATAACTCAAGAAAAATAGAAAGAACACATCCATATTAAAACTACACATAATGCAGGTTCAGTACACACTTCCCATGAACAGAGAGATCACAAAGGTTGTCTTAACAGATCTAGCTCCTTCCCTGAGAAGATTGATAGTTTACATATTCTAAAATAGACCCCAACTGTAATGAATGATTCTGATGAACCTTTTCATGACTTCTTCAAGTTAAAGCAATATGGAATTCAGGGAAAGCATTTTAAAATGAAGGAGGTAACAGGAATAAGAAAAATAAAAACCCGTCAAGACAAAACACAGATTTTAAAAAGCAAGCAGAAAAATATATAGGCAATTTTTAAAACACAGGACTGGGCAGAGTTCTTAGATTTGACCCCAGAAGTATGATCAAGGAGAAAACAACTGGGGCTGGGGTTGTAGCTCAGTGGTAGAGCACCTGCCTAGTGCGTACGAGGCACCGCGTTCTATCCTCAGTACCACACAAAAAAATACACATATAAAATAAAGTCATTGTGTCTATCTACAACTAAAAGTGTTTTTTAAAAAAAGAGAAAAAAACTGATTAACTGAATTTCATCAAAATTAAATTTTTTTCTTCTACCAAAAACCCTCTTAAGAAGATGAAAAAAAATTTTACAGACTAGAAGAATATATTTTCAACAAAAGACTAGCATCTAAATACACAAATAACTTCCAAAAGTCAACGCTGTATCCAACTTAAAAAAGAACATGCACAGCTATTGCTACAGACTATATACAAATGATAAATAATCACATGAAAAGATGTTTGGTATCACTAGCCAGGTGGGGCTACACACATACCAGAATGGCTAAAATGAAAAATAGTGATAACACCAAATGCTAGCAAGCAGGCAGAGAAACTACATAATTCAAACACTGCTGGTAGCAATGTAAATGATTCAGTCACTCCAGAAAATAGTGTGGCAACTAGCAATTATACTCTTGGACATTTATCCCGAAAAATAAAAATTTATTTTCACATAAGAACTTGTATACAAATGTTCACAAAAGCTTTATTCATAGAACCAAAATCTGAAAACTACCGAAATGTCCTTTAATTGATGAATGGTTAAATAAACTTCGGTACATTCACACCAACGACTACTACTGAGCAATCAAAAGGAACAAACTGTCATTTCATGCAAGAACTTGGATGAACCTCAAAGAAATATACTGAAAGGGATGATTTCATTTATGTAGTATTTATGAATAATATATTTGGAGAGAACAAATTAATGGTTACTAAGGTTAGGGATGAGGGAGAGGATGGGGGTGGTTATGCAAGACCACATGTGATATAACTGAACTACACACACATACACAAATGAGAATAGACATAATAAATAAAATCTGAGTAAATTCTGTGGCTTTTTACTAATATCAATTCCCAACCTTTACATTTACACTATTATATGCAAGGTGTTAATCATGTACAATGCTAAACCAATGATGCATGGACTTCCCTATGAATTTTTTGCATCCTCCTATTGAAGTGGCACCCCTTCTCCACAGAAAAGTCTTAAATGGGCTTCTCCAGAAATCTTCACCATGGCTGACTTTAGGACTGTCAGCAAAAGAGTCTCTGCAAAAGAGTTCAAAGTAGATAAACTTCCTATTTTCGTGTCCCTCTGTTTTACTTGGCCACTAGCCAAGAAGATACCAGCACTCCCGGTGCTGGACACCCTCTTTCTAGTTTTTCATAAACATATCCAGTACACTAGTTTGTAGAAATGTGCAAACAAGGCCTCTGGCCTTGAGCTGGGCTTCACAGAGATGTCTACATTTTTAAGCTAAATTACCAATTGGGCTCCATGGTAACAGCTGGCAGGGGGAGGAAAGAAAAGGGAGAAGCTCTCCCCTTCTCAGGTGTTGTCCTTGAAGGGTTACCTGCCCAAAACAGTGAGAGAAAAAGCTGCTTTTATGTGAACTTCTGCAGACTGTGAACTTCTGAGCCCCTCCCTTACATGCTGGGTATATAACTCTGAAACTACCTGAACTCGGGGTTCAGGGGATTAATTGATAACAGCAAAAGCTGTGCCCTCTGAACCTGGCTGCAGCCAAATAAAACTGTTTCCTGCTATCTTCAGTGCCTTGCCTCATTTGTCCCTACAACACTATGAATCTGACCTATAATTCCATAATTATTTCAAAACCAAATGTATAAAAAGGGACAAATGACCTGAGGTGGTGCAAGATGTAGCAGGTGGGGAAAGAACTAGGGGTTGGTCGGCAGGAGACAGATCTTTGAAGGCCTGCAACTCCAGGCCAGGAATTTGCATTGTAACTTGAGAGAAAACTCTTCAGAGAGTTTTAAGCAACGGGTTAACTAATGAGATGGGTAATTTGAAAATACCACTCTATCTGCAGCATTGATATTTGTAAACAAGTTTTTACAATTTACTTACAGTTTTACAATTTCCTTAGAGTGGGGGTGCCACTTCAATCTCTCAAAGGGAAGATTATGGGAAGCCCCCATAATTGTAAAAGAAAGAGATAATGGTAGTTTGGATTGGTGACAGGGACAAAAGCAGTTGAACTGTTTGTAAGTGTAGGAGAGAGCAAAAACTCTTCATTTGCCCTCTGGAGGGTCCATAATTGAGCATATGAAATAAAATAGCAATAGACAGATTAGCAAGAGAAAACCCATTTTGATTACATATATATACATATAAATATGTGGGGTATCTCTGTGTGTGTATACACACACATATGTATATATATATCACACAAAACATGAGACTCCAAGGTAAGCAGGATGATTTAAGTTTTAAAGCACCCTGAGCTACAAGAAAATAATGGGGCTTGGGGCTTCTGGGGAGAGGTGACAACATGTTATGGAGGGAGGAAAGGGAGGAAATGTGTGTCTTGTTAGGAAAAAAGAAAACAAAAACAAAGTTTAAAAAGGAGGAGTGGAGGGGCTGGGGTTGTGGCACAGAGGTGAAGCGCCTGCGTAGTATGTGTGAGGCACTGTATTCTATTCTCAGCATCTCACATAAATTAATTAATTAAAGGTCCATCAACAACTAAAAAAAATATGTTAAAAAAAAGGAGGAGTGGAGGGTAGAGAAGAAGGGTAAACCAACTAAGGCAAAAGAGAGTTAGAAAAATAATTACCACTAAAAGTTCACCAAGAATCTTGGAACCCAGGTGTGTTGATTGCTTCCTCTGCAGAAAGCTGGGGGCGGGGGGCAGGAATAATACTAACCTGTACAATTACATGCTTAAGCAGAAACTTTCCTCTTGAAAAATTTGTTTCCCTTTCCTGCTCATCCATCCAAGCTACCATAATGATGTTTCTTGAGGCTATCATTCATTAAGCTTTTCTGTTCATCAGCAGATTGCATAAAATGAATTTCATCTCCCCAAAATAAAAGCCATTTTAGTCAATCCAGAAATATCTGCACTGACTCACTGAGGCAGGTCAACTGAGTATTAGACTGTTTTCAATTACACAGTTATTAATTCCATTAAACAAAGAAAAATGTAAGCAGTGAAGCATTTGAACTCCTTCTCCCCACTCATTCCCTACCATTTTTAAAAAACAGATCAACTGTGTACAGGGAATCTGCAGCAGATACTCATAGGATAAACCCAGAAAATTCAATGCTCTTGAAATCAGGAAGATTGACTTTCCACTACCATTTTCATTTTTTTTTCTTTTTTGAAAAATTTACAATTGTGTATAATCACAAGTAAACAGTCTACCTTCACCCCCTAACAAAACTCCTACAAGCACACTAACTGACCTCTAGACTAGTACATCAAGAAAACTTTGCCATCTAAATATTTCATCCATGTTCAAAACTGACCTCCTAGCCTCAGAAGCGTTAACCACATCAATGACTTAGCTGCTAAGAGTGAATGCTCCAGTAAACATTTTTCTCAAGGCCTCTGAGAAAGCTGTTAATCCACAAGGCAGTAGGGTTTCTAAGTCAACTTTATAGCTCTATAATCTCACAATAATGTTTCAATCATTAAAGATTTATTAGCTCAAATATAATCCCACCTTCACATGGTATGCAATGTCCCATTAATGCTTATTTTATCTGTTCTGCATAACAACTACAACACAAAGGCATCCAGGCTTGATTAAAGTTATCCCTCTCGCCAACTTCCTGAGCCTGTCAGCCACCTGCACAATGCACAGCACTTTGACAATACCAAAAAGCCTACTTTAAAGCAAAACCCACACAGCTGGTTACGAGCAGGTGTAGACCAACTGAACTAAATCAACTCTGCCTGAAGGAATACATTTCTAAGTGTTTCAAAATGCCAGATCTTGCAAGCAAAATTGACCTTTTCATTTGGCATTCTCTTAAAAGAAATGAGATTTTTGAGATGTGCTGCTTAGTTATTTTTAATTCTAAATTTCTATGACTATGGAATAATAAATGGGCTTTCAGAAGTAATAAAAGAATCCGCAGCTGGAATGTTCTCTCAATATTTTATTGACAATTTTTTGCCTCAATATACACAACATAGCACACACATGTACATTCATATAAATTTCCTTTAGCCAAGATGGTTTCTATACTCAAAGATAGAAAATGGGAATCACAAACTCCCTACTCTAACAAAAGAAGCTTTAAGCGATTTATTTTTCTAGCACAACATTGCAAAATGCCTCTGTAATTTTTCTACACTCTATTTTAAAGCAAACAGTCAACCTTAAATCAGAGAGCATGGAACTATTATCAGAAAAAACTAGTCATCCTGGTCAAGTGGCCATATTTAAATGTTTTGAATAAAAATTGACAGGTCACTTGTCATGCTCCTCTCTTGACAATTCATCATGCTAACTGTAGGCCGCTTCCCTCCATCGATGTCCTTTTCCTTCCTCTTTTCTTTGCCAGTTTAAGTTGTGGCTCCTATTGCAGCATTCACTCAACAAGCCAAGCATTTCCCTTTCCAATACTATTTACACTATTCCCTTTACAAATTAGCCACTTATTAAGAGTCTGATTGTCTATGCCAACCCTAAAACTATAAAGAAGTTGTCACTGACCTTACTTCAACATTTGTTAACTCAGGAAGCGACAGCGTAGTTTGAGTTATTCCTTCACTTACAAAATGGGGATGGAAATGCTCAAAGGGACACTGCACATCTTGATTCACACTTCCATGAGCCCACAAAATAATGCTTCTCTGCCTCCTCTACCCCATCATGTACACAGATACTCAGTTGGCAAGTTATTTTACTTTTTATACTTACATGGTTTGAATGTCAGCAAGTTGTCTCCCATCTTTTTTTCCCAGTAATTCTTCCTTTTCTGTTTAATTATAATATTACTACATCTAGTAACTAAGTATTTTATCTCACCTATGATATAAAGTTATTTTGTTCTGTAATTAGACTGATTTGTATTCTTTAATTCTCTACTGTTTGTTTGGTTTTTTTATGAAAGAAAGGATAAAACAATATATTCTAGTAGGAGTTTGGATCTGATTCTGCCTCAAGGTATAAGAATGGCTGAATAGCCTGTAATTGTGATTTTCCTTAATGAATTTCTAGGAACTTTTAAGAAAGATTGAACTGGGTGCAGTGGTGCACACCTCTAATCACAGAGACTTGGGAAACTGAAGCAAGAGGATACAAGTTCAAGGCCAGCCTCAGCAATTCAGTGAGATGCTCAGTAACCTGAGGAGGAGGGCAGTGGGAAGAGCAGGAGAGGAAAAGAAAGGCAGGCAGGCTGGTTGGACTGAATGTGCCAAGAATGTAAGGTGCTGATTGGCAATCAAAAGTTACTTCATTCGTGTATGTTCTTTTAGGGAAAGGCCTGTGTTCTTGAATTTTTTTTCTAATTTTCCACAACTACACTCAGTGGATGCTCAATAAACATGGTTTACTACTGTAGTCACCTCTTACCCAAGGGGAATATGTCCCAAAATCTCTACTAAGTACCAAACCCTTTGATATATGTACATAATTGTAACAAAGAAATTAGGCACACAGAAAGAAGAATGACATTATGACATTTGCTGGTAAAAATTAGGCACACAGAAAGAAGAATGACATTATGGCATTTGCTGGTAAATGGATGGAACAGGAGATTATCATGCTATGTAAAATAAGCCAATCCCAAAAAACCAAAGGCAGATGTTCTCTCTAATACACACTGCTAATACATACAGGGGTGGGAGAGGTGCGGATAGAAGTTCATTGGATTAGACAAAGGGGAATGAAGGGAAGGGAAGAGGATGGGAATAGGAAAGATAGTGGAATGGATCAAACATAAATTTCCTATGTTCATACACGAATACACAAGTGTAACTCCACATCATGTACAATCACAAGAATGGGAAGTTATACTCCATGTTTATATAATACATCGAAACACATTCTACTGTCATGTATATCTAAAGAAGAATAAAAATTTTTTAAAAGTTAATAATGACAATATATTTTTATAATAGTTACCTGGCAAACATTCAATAATATCAGCTATTATTATTACATAAATAAAATGACTACATTTAAAACTTGTTGATTTAAGGTTCTACTTGCCCACTATTTTTTAAAGCTTCATTGTTTTACAGTTACATTGTACATACTGGAGAGAAAATAGTGGATAAATAAATGTTTTGTTGCTTAAAAAAAAAGAAATCAGACACAGTAAGAATGCTAACAATAACCAATAATAAAATAAAACAATTAATATACTATAATAAAAGTCATGTGAATGTGGTCTCTCTCTTCCTTCCCCCACCCTCAAAATATCTTAATGTACTGTACTCACCCTTCTTGTGATTATGTAATATTTAAAGGAAGCACTTCATGGCTTTTCTTTGTCGTCTGAATTTTCCACTTAATATCTTTGGACCACAATTTACCACAGGCAACTACACACCTCCTCCAGCCATGTCCCACTTGTCTACAGTTACCATCTAGTTCATTCAAACTAGGATGGACTGATTAGGTCACAGCTCTCTCAATCCAGTCATTTCACCTCCAAACATTCCTGCACAGGAGCTTTGGGGGGACACGCCATATCCAAACCATAGCACGAGGAAAATGAAATAATGGATAAGGGAGGACGAATGTACTAACCTCCAGTTTCCTCAGGAGACAACTAAGCAACTCACTGCTACACTACAAATTCCGGGGTTTTCTTATTTTAATAAAATACAAAAGCTAAAAACACGAACCTACCCATGATTTCTAATTGTATTTACTATAGATATATCACTGTTATTGATTCTGTGATTTCAAGCACCATGATCATTATGTAATTCCACTAATAAGTAACAGAAACAACCAAATATCCTTTTACAAACAAAAATCATGGAAATAATTAGAGGAGGTGATGATGCTTTTATAAATGATGGACCAACATTTCAAATGATAAAAATCAACCAAACAATTGAACTACACTTCTATTTTTTTAAAAAAGAAGAAAAAGAAAGAAAAGTCACCCCTGAAAATTACTGTGTACACTGTATATACCAGACATTTTATATCCATGAATCCTTACAATAAGAAAGGTATCATTCCCATTTTAGAGATAAAACCAAAGCTCAAAAATATCCCTCAATTAGCAAGTGTAACCACTGAAACTCAAAGCCAGATCCACCCACCTCTTATCACTACCTTATATCATCTAAGCCACATGGAAACCAAATGACCAACCACCTAACCAGTGGATGGTTAGGTCATCATGTTTCATTAACTGAATGAAATTCTATGCAACTTTTAAAAAGTATAAAGGCAGTTTACAAGATCACTGTGGAATCTTAACATTTCCCTTGACTGAGGGCTTTACATACATTATCTCATTTAATCTTTTCCCAGCAACCATTTGAGGTCAATATTTCTGTTATCTCTATTTCAGAGATGGAGAAGCAGGCTTGAATGTTAATATGACACCACCTGAGAAATGGCAGAGCAGGCAGAGAAAACCAGGTCAACTTGACACCAAACCTCATTCTCAGAAATATTATCTTGTACAACACTACACAGCAGCTGCTTGAATGAGAAGAGGCCCTCCAACAATTAGAACTTCTTCCTTCTGAGCCTGCACTAAAGAAAAGAGACCACAGAAGAGCAACGAAAAGATCAAATAACTACAATTGGCACTTTTGGTCTTTGCTTTGGGGCAAGCAACATCCCATTGGATTCACAAGAGTATTTATTTAAACCAGAATAATTGCATTCATTTTTTCTGTTTACTAAAATGTTTTTTTAATTTTAATAAACTGGGTTTCATCTATGCTTTTTTTCCTACAAATGAATAGGGAATTGTGTTTCCATTGTAACTAGTAATGAAATAGTTAAATCTGGAGGGTACACCCTGGTGGTTATCTCCCTCAACCATCAAAGAGAAAAAGTCACAGTCAGTTACTCCTGTTAGATCCCAGTTCATTAGAACATCTGTAGGCGCATAAGCACCCTCTTTACATCAGCTTCTGCTTACCGCAGGCATAGTAGGCAGTAGTGAATCTTCCTAATACTGCTTTAGCAACAGAGATTCAGAGAGGGGTGAGCAGCCCCTCTGGCCTTCAGGTAGGTCCAATGTTTTCATTTCTCCCCAAGCTAAAAGATGGGAACTGATATTATGGGAAGGCAGGTGCCCTACTTCAGAGTATGGTAACTACAGGTGGATGGGGTGTCTAGATGGGGAAGGAGTAAATTTGGAAAATGTGGGGCTTCCTATTCTCAGGTTGCTATGAGGATTTAACTTCTATGCCTTCAGAGCACATTATTAATCTTAGTGCATAAATGCTTTGCTGGCAGAAGTGTGGGAAGAAAGACCTAATCATGGTTTTACTGCCAGCAAAAATCAAATAATATATGCCTCAAACCTGATTAACCGTGTAAAACAGTTTTAATTTATGCACTAAATACCTGCAGTTACATGGGGTTACTTGCTTTTGGAGCAATCAGGAAACATGGGCCGTACTGAGCAATAAGATTTAATGCTTCAGAGTACACTGTCTTTCTTTGGAAAGAAAAATAAGTTAGTTCAGACACAGGAACTACAAGCCCAGACCTCACACCATTAGTCCTCTTTTGATACTCAACTATGCCCTGCCTTCAAAGTGAATAAATGAAAATCTCCCTGCTGCGGACTGTTAGCATGAGGCTGGGAAGACTGTGTGTGTATTGGCCCTATATTTCTGTCTTTTAAAAAGAATCTTTAATGTGTTGACTTTGAAATTCCCCTCAGTTGAAGAAAAGCCTTTTTTTTTTTTAATCTGCCTGTTTTAGTTTAGTCTATTTAAAGAGAAACCTTTCAGTAGGTTATTTTAGGTCTATTATAATCTTTTAAAAACGCTTTTTAAAAACTAAGATGTAACTAATATACTCATATTGAAACCATGGAAGAGACATATGGTCTGCTCCACTGAAAACATAAATCAGTAAAGCAAAATCTCAAAAACTATGGCAAAAAAATGTGAAAACACTTTCAATGTTCTTGTTTATTTATTAAATATAGGAATCATCTGATTAAAATGAGTAATCTAAAAATTAAATACACAAATGACATTACAAAAGGAGATAATTCATTATAACAATAAATTTTACCACTTTTTTTAGGGCCCTGAACTAAGCTACAAAAATGGATAATATTCTTTATATCTTACCCAAGAAAATGTTTCTACCTAATCTATAATAATCATGTTTTAACTTATGACAAACCAAAATCCCTGTGAAAACCTCAAGATGAAGTCAATAGGCTACAATGAAAATATTTTTTTAAGCTTGCTGTTTAAAAACAAATGTTCTTTAGGAAATTCCTTTGGTCTGGAATTTATTACCCCTGTATGGCACCACAGATGTTTAAAACAAGCAATCTTTGGCTTTGGGACTCCCTCCACCCAAAATGGGACAACTCTGAGAATAATAATTCATGCCATGTATAAGTACCTACAGTTTTCGTTTAATGAATTGAGGGTCAATAACATTTCTTTTAGCTTCCTTTAAGTTCCTTTAATTCCCTTTAATTTCTTAGATGCTTTCTTTCATGTATATGTGGATAAGCTATGAATAAATAAAACAGTTTCCTAGGTTATTTCATAAGCAGGGGAAGTTGCTGAATCTGCAAATCCACATGGTCCTCAGACCGCAGAGGCTTGCTTTTATAGCTTTGGAACTACTCCTTCTCAGGCCCCATTTCCAAAGTTGGTTTAATAACCCAAAATATTATTGTTAAAAGATCACACCTTAAGAGATACCCAAAATAAACTAAAAATCCTAAAGTACATGAGAATGTTCAGCAATTAATGACATCTGATCTACAGAAGTGCTTAAGGCAAAAACAAAAAATTTTGTATTAAAAACACCATCTCATTAGAGTGACCATGGATACTAGATGGCCCAAGGAACATTTACAAGGAGAATAAAAATAAAACAGTCTTTCATATGTGTATCCATGGATGTGGCACAGTGGATCCTGGCATCAGAGATATCCACAGGATATTAATTTTTTTTTAAAAAAGTAAACTGTAAATGGATTGAAGAGAGATCAGTGGAGTGGAGGGAAGAGGGGGGTGGGGGTGGGAGTGGAGAAGTGCTGGGGATTGAATTGGCACAGGTTGAGTTCCAAACCTCTGTGATAATGTCAAGGTGTTTCCTGTATACTGTATAACTAAAAAGAATAAATAAAAACTAAAATAAACTATAGTATCAATCCCCACTTTGCAAATAAAAAGAGAGATAAAAATAATTTGCCCACCATGGTTACACAGCAACTAATTGTTAGAACACCAGATTAGGACTCAGAAGATTCAATTCTAGATCCCATATATTTAATGAAGGGCTAGAGAAAAGACTGACAAGAAGAATGAAATATCAACTGCTATTTAAACTAATCCACCACCAGCATCATTATATATATTTATCCCACTCTTACTAGTTCAAAAGTTTATCTATATCCACTGACCAGATCATAAATTTCCAAAGTCTTTTAACCATCTTCAACATTACAAATATCATCTGTCATCCCTGGCAGATAATTGTGCACACACAACCTTACTTTTGATAAGTTTGATAATAATCATAATAATAACTATCATTTACTATGTGCAATGTTTTACTAAATTATTAATTATAATTGACATCAACCCATGAGATACATAAAATCATCTCATTCTACAGAAAAGGAAACTGAGGCACAGAGAAGTTAAATAACTTGTCCAAAGTCGTGTACTTGGTGACAGCTAAGATTTGAATCTAGCCAGGCAGCATTTGAAAATCCATACTGTTTTATTCTGCTTTAAGTATATTAACAACTTACTCTGAAAAGTCATTGAATCTGTGTTATTCTGTTTGCTTTAACATTTGGCGCCTAAAACTTCACTCTGCAAACAGTAAGTATATTTCACATCTCTCTAAGGTATAATAAAATAAAAATTTGTCAAGCTTACTTCATCTGGTAAACATCTCATTAATACCATAATAAAAATATAAAGTCCTGAATAACTCTTGCACCTCTTTGTTTAGTGTCTGCTTTCTACAGAATTACTAAAGAATTACCTCAAAGTTCTTGGGCTGAAAAAGAGGTCTGAAATAACAGCGATTCTATTTTTCTAGGAGTGGGTAAGGGGAGATGTGTTTAGGAACCTTCTCCTCCTCCTTAAAAGAATCCTAAAAACAGGAGTAAATTACCCAAAAAAGGGGGGGGGGGCACTTGTAAAGGTCTAATTACAGTATTCCACTACTAAATGCAGGAGTGGTAACATCATTCTCAAGCAATTTCTCGCCTGCCCTCGAGGTATTCGGAGACTCGTCTTTAGGTTCTGTAAGATAGTCAACAGCTATTGTAACCTTGGCTCCCCTTCAATCCCTTCCCCAGCAGCCCAGGATCCTCCGGGGTGCAATTCTGAGTTGGGGCGCAATTCTGAATGGAGCTTCAACGCGTCTGGACAGGAGTCCGCCGTGGCGTCCCCTCAGACTGCCGTTTCCAGGCAACCACGCGCGGGCCAGAAGCAGTTGTGCATCCTACTGGGTCACCTATTTAAGAGTCCCCAGGGGAAGCTCCAGCAATTCCGGAATATCGGTTTACCCGAAACCCCTCGGTGCTGCAGCGCCCCCGTAACCCGATGTTTGGTCTGCGCCAGCCACTCTCACCTCCCAATCCCCAGTTGTCCGCCTTGTCTCCCATCTAGTCACTTCGCACTTTGGGCGTCTTTACTCAGATGGACATACTAGAAGTCTACTCTCCCGAAGAAACAAAGACAAATCATTATAGGCACACATCCCATAGAGCACAGATTCCTGGGAATTGTAGTTCTTTCGGCTAGCGTGTGATGAGTCTTTAAGAAAAAAAGAACTACAATACCCAGAAATCAAATGGCGGAGAGTCCATCTCTAAAATATGTCCCAAATACTTGGCTTGAATTCGGTAGGAATGTTCTGTGGCTCTTTCCGTACCTAACTCCCTGAATTTTGCTAACTGGGTCCCAGGGCAAGTTTGTGAGAGGATTTTGTTTTTTAACAAGTTTTTTGCATGTGAATGAGTCTCAACAGTGATATATATGAAAAGATATTTTAAGTCATTTTATCTTTTAATTCTTTCAGAGAAAAGTTCTACCCACAATCAGAAAATGTCACTGCAGATGATAACAATCAGTAATAATATAGCCTTAATTCAACCAGGCTTCTCACTGATGAATTTTGATGGACAAATTTTCTTCTTTGGCCAGAAAGGCTGGCCTAAGAGATCCTGCCCTACTGGAGTTTTCCATTTTGACATAAAGCATAACCATCTCAAACTGAAGCCTGCAATTTTCTCTAAGGATTCCTGTTACCTTCCTCCTCTTCGCTACCCAGCCATCTGCACATTCAAAGGAAGCTTGGAGTCTGAAAAGCAATATATCATTCATGGAGGGAAAACACCAAACAATGAGCTTTCAGATAAGATTTATTTCATGTCTGTTGTTTGCAAGAACAACAAAAAAGTTACTTTCCGCTGCACAGAGAAAGACTTGGTGGGAGATGTTCCTGAAGCCAGATATGGTCATTCCATTGATGTGGTATATAGTCGAGGCAAAAGCATGGGTGTTCTCTTTGGAGGACGCTCATACATGCCTTCCACCCAAAGAACCACAGAAAAATGGAATAGTGTAACTGACTGCCTGCCCCATATTTACTTGGTGGATTTTGAATTTGGATGTGCTACATCATACATTCTTCCAGAACTTCAGGATGGGCTGTCTTTTCATGTCTCTATTGCCAAAAATGATACCATTTATATTTTAGGAGGACATTCTCTTGTCAATAACATCCGCCCTGCCAACCTGTACAGAATAAAGGTTGATCTTCCCTTAGGTAGCCCAGCTGTGAATTGCACAGTCTTGCCGGGAGGAATCTCTGTCTCCAGTGCAATTCTGACTCAAATTAACAGTGATGAATTCATTATTGTTGGTGGCTATCAGTTTGACAATCAAAAGAGAATGGTCTGCAACATTATCTCTTTAGAGGATAGCAAGATAGAGATTCGTGAGATGGAGACCCCAGATTGGACCTCAGATATTAAGCACAGCAAGATATGGTTTGGAAGTAACATGGGAAACGGAACAGTTTTTCTTGGCATACCAGGAGACAATAAACAGGCTGTTTCTGATGCATTCTATTTTTATATGTTAAGATGCTCTGAAGATGATGTGAATGAAGATCAGAAAACATTCACAAACAGTCAGACATCAACAGAAGATCCAGGAGACTCCACTCCCTTTGAAGATTCAGAAGAATTTTGTTTCAGTGCAGAAGCAAATAGCTTTGATGGTGATGATGAATTTGACACCTATAATGAAGATGATGAGGAAGATGAGTCTGTGACAGGCTACTGGATAACATGCTGCCCTACGTGTGATGTGGATATCAACACGTGGGTACCATTTTATTCAACTGAGCTCAATAAACCTGCCATGATCTACTGTTCTCATGGAGATGGGCACTGGGTCCATGCCCAGTGCATGGATCTGGCAGAACGTACACTCATCCATCTGTCAAAAGGAAGCAGTAAGTATTACTGCAATGAGCATGTGGAGATTGCAAGAGCTCTACAAACTCCGAAAAGAGCCCTACCCTTACAAAAGCCTCCAATGAAATCTCTCCGCAAAAAAGGTTCTGGGAAAGTTTTGACTCCTGCCAAGAAATCTTTTCTTAGAAGGTTGTTTGATTAGTTTGGAGGGAGGGGGAGACCTTTAAGATTCAAGAACATTTGTTGCATTTATTTTAACAATGAGAAAAATATTTCAATTTTAATTGAAAATGCTTATTTTCTTTTAGATATGTGAGTTGTTAGAGGTCTAACACAATGCTAAATACTGTTCTCCCAAAGCCTAAACATTTTTAAAATATTTGACTCAAATATCTGAAATGAGAATTTTTATCTGATATTTTCATTCAAGAAATATTAAACACAAAAACGGTAGTGATAATCAAAGTATGTTTATATTCCTTGTATTATTTTGGTAACAACCTAGAGAATAGTTGAGACAACCTTAACCAATAAAGAAACTAGTAAACAAAAGATTAAATTAATTATTTTGTGCAAGGTATCAACTTGGGAATTAAAACCAAGATCAAGTATTTCCCACACTATTGCTCTTCATATGTCTTTAAGCAGCCCCTTGGATTATGCCCATGAACAGAATGTCTTAGGTAGTCTTGTAATTTTCACTGACATGTGGGAAGAAATAATCTCAAATTTGTTGTATTTCCTTGAAGCATCTGCACGCACTTTCTTCAAAGATCTCCCTCCCTGTTATTTGATACATTGATGATGTGTCAAATACACTCATTGTACCATTGATTTGAAGGCATATTCACCAGAAAAAACAAATCCTCTATTACTAGGATCCTGGGAAAAGAGAGGAATGAGAATACATTGATAAGTGACCACCAAATACATATTATGGAGAATAATAATATTGTTTCCCAAAATAATGAAAGTTTTAAACATTTTATGAAGTTAACAGGAAGCAGATTGCAAACCGGTAAAAAGAAATCTGTGCAAGTTTGTGCCTAGTTAACTTGTGGAGTTTGCTCTCCTTGAATATTATAAAATCTGAGAACTTGGCCAAAATTCAATAAAGTTAAAAGGACTGTTAATTATGACTCTTCGAGACATCAATTGGTAATGAATTTAGAAACAAATGTTTTCCCCGTAGAATATTTTTCTGGAAAAGCATTTAACCTCATCTTAAGGTCTTCAGCTTTAGTCTCTTATTCATCATTCTTCAGAATCCACAGTTCTTAAGGTAATATTTTCCAAACATGAACTATACAGGAGATGAAGTTCTGTTAATACTTGCATGTCTCAGATACTGGAATTAACTTTAATAAACCAAATCATGTTCATTTTCTTTCAGTAATGTTGCTTGATGAATATTGCCATTGAACAATTGTTTGTACCATTGATTTGATTTCTTATTTCTATCTCTATGTAAAAATAATGAAACATAGAAATTCTCTGTTTCTATTGATGTACTCAAATAATTAACATTTATAGTTACCCAAATAAAGGCAAGATTAAAAAACTTAATCTTAAAATGTTTCAGAATCATTTTACCTTGATTTATTTTCTTTTTGTTTGTGGGAAACAGCATAAATTGAAGCTGAAATATCCTTTACAGATAGATCACCTTATCTTGATCTGTCCACAGTGACTCAACAATTAAAGAATTATTATCCCCATATTTGTTTTATAGTTGATGAGATCAAGATATGACAACCAATTCTGAATTCATTGAGTTCTATACTCAAACTCAGATCTCACCAGTAAACTGTGTGTGTGTGTGTGCGTGCGTGTGTGTGTGTGTGTGTGTGTGTGTGTAGAACAAGCAGTAGGGCTCTACAAATAAAAATAGGCCTTTTTTAAGCCATCACCAATGAGCCCATCAGATGTGACCTTAAGATAATGAGGCTACTTCTTATAACCATATGCATTCAAATGAATCACTTTAGAAGTTAACACACTTATTCCAACATTGCTTTTGTCCCTTATATTTTGGGAGTTCACATTCAATCTCTTTCAGAATCTGTAGTTCACTCCATTGAAGATGTTTGATAATTGTCCCTCTGCCTCTCAGAGCTGAATTTAATTTCTGGAAACAGTCAAATGTCATTCAGAGCCTAATAGTGTGTAACTCTCAGTATTATATTGCCACTTCAAATAAAAAACAAAATGTGAATACAAGCTAACACAATGGGTTTTCAGATATGGGTCATAGATGGGTTCTAAAGTTAAGTCCAGAAATTGCACAAGAATGAAAGTGTAGTATCAAAAAAATAAGTATATGGCTTCCTGAGGTGATTATTTTGTGGGATTATAAATATCTGCAAATACAACTGAGTGGCCAAATAAATATTGAATGAATGAATGATGAATGACTGAGGGAATATCCTTCAAATTGTAATGCTAATATCTTCATTCAACCCTGAGGCACAAACTTTTGAAACACAAACCCAATATTTAAAAAAGTAGGAGGAAGACAAATCAAGTACTATCTCACAATGTTATACTACTCTGTCCACCGTTCCCTCCTTGCTACTGCTACAGCACCTTGTCATGATTTCTGCTGTTACAGCTAAACCAGCAAAAGTACTTATTACTAAGTATGTAAGTGTCTGACTCTTCCAACCAACTATAAGTTCCATGAAGACTAGAACAAAATCTTTGTAATTTCTATATATGGAGTGCTTAACCTAATACCTGTCATGTTGGAGACATTCAAATTGTTCTTGAGCTGAACTGAATTAAATGTCTCAGTGAGTTCCATTTGTCTCCCATAGAAGGTAACCAAAGTGTCCTATGCTTTAGCATAAGGTACTGAATGCTTGGTTATATTTGTTATACTAATTACCTATTACTTATCTTTTCTTCCTCTAGACTCTGAACTCCATCACAGCAGAGATATTATTGGTTTATTCATTATTTAACCTCTAGTATCTAGCAGAAAAGAAAGAAAATAAATTAAAACAATTAAAGAAGCCAAGGATATGAGCAGAAATGAAATCAACAAACCTCTCTCTAATTGACTGCATAGGGAAGAGTAGGAAATTAGTATTAATCAGGATGATTAACACTCACTACTAGAAAAAAAATCAAACTATTCCATAAGTTGTCACAGTCAAGGTTTATTTCTTGTTCATGAAAAACTTCATGCAGGAGCTTTTATCAAGCTATCTTCCTGAGCAGCTGACTCTCCTCCAAGATGCATCTCAAGGATGTAGGCTTTTTTTTTCTATTAGGTGACTCTGCTATCTTTATCTCCATCGTGTTTCCTGAAGACTTCAGATACAAAGAAAAGAAAAAGAAAACATGGAAAAGGTATAGCCATTTGTAAATACTTCAGTGTGGAGGTGAGACTCCATTTCCTCTGATATTCCATTGACAAAAATTAGTCACGTGGCCCCTATGAGATGCAAGTAGTCTGGGTTCTAGTTATATGTCCACAAAGGAAAATGTGTTTGGTGAGTATCTCACCTGTATTCTGTATACTGTATATTTAATAAGAAATATAAATAGCTTTTTCTTTTATTTGGTGGGGGTGCTTGGGATTGAACCCAGAGGCACTTTACCACAGAACAAAAACCCCAAATCTTTTGTTTATCTTTTATTTTTGAGACAGGATCTCACTAAGTTGCTTAGGACCTCATTAAGTTGCTGAGGCTGACCTCAAATTTACAATCCTCCTGCCTCAGCATCCCAAGTCGCTGTGATTACAGGCATGCACCACCATACCAAGATAAGTATTAATGTCTTTGTTAAACTAGAAATAAGACTACATTCTCTATAAATACATTGCCAGTGCCCTAATAGTGTGTAACTCTCAGTATTATATTGCCACTTCAAATAAAAAACAAAATGTGAATACAAGCTAACACAATGGGTTTTCAGATATGGGTCATATGGCCCTTATTACCATTCACTCACACTATTCTGTCTCCCAATGATCCTCCTGCCTCCACCCAGTCCCCCTCCAATCCTCTGACTCTTCTGAGAGCACAGCAATCATTCAGAAACAAAAATGGATATTTCTTTTATTCCTCATTTTCTTTAGGGAAAAGTCCAGATACGTCAGTATGGCATGCCATGATTCTCTTCACCTATCCTCCCTTCCCCCACACCCCCTTTGAACCTGATTCTCCATCAACACTGAACATCCTCCAAAGGAAAATCCTTCCCCCAGTGAATAACTACCATCTCGATGTTTTCTATGAAGATTTCAGCCTAAACAAAGTGGAACACTCCATTTCCTACCCAAGCTGTCTCTTTTGGCACCTGTCGACTTATATGACATTTATTTATGTCTGCCTTTTCTATTTCAGAGTGGCAACTGTTTCCTTTTTAACTTTGTGTCCTTAATGAAAAAATAGTTGCTCATTACATACTCATTGGATTGAGTTAAGCTCATTATATGTAGGCTTAAATAAACTCACTTCTGCAGTTGTAGTCTCATTTTTTCTGATTCTTTAATAAATGACAGATTATAAATTCTTGTTCTGACTGTGAAATTACAGTCAGAACTTGGAAACTAAAAATAAATAAATAAAAGTACAGCAGAATTCACAGAAGGAAATGAAATCTTGGGTTAAATTCATTTTTCTTTCTTATGAAAAGAGTTCAGAGGGATTAGAATGGATATTACAGTAAGTTTAGATAGAATGGGCAGCCACTGGGATCCACAGTGACAGGAATTACAAATTGCTCATATACCCCCAAACACGGCCCTACTACGGAGCATTGACTAGGAATTTATCATAGATGACTGACATCGCATCTTCCCAAACCTCCTCCTTCCAGGAACATCTGATATGGCGCACTCATTTCTAAGAGAACTAAGCTTTTACTTGTCTTCAGCTATTGATCCAACAAATACTTATTCAATCAAATCGTAATTTGTGAGAATAAGAAGGAAAAGTTATCAATAGTTTTTCTCTTAAAAGGCTGATAACTGTGTGCAGTTTGGGAACAGATACCCTGAATCTATGGATCAGTTTCTCTCTGAGTTTTCTTTAAAGTGTCTGTCAGTGAGCATTTATTAAAATTTCAAGATCTGCATGAAGTATTATAGGACCTGCAAAAGAAACATGAAACAGGAGCCTCATCTTTAGGAAACTTGTAACCTCCTAATAGAAAGAAGCCCAGGCAGGACAGGAGAGTTATAGAACATAAAATAATACACTTGAAGCAATTAGCTAGCCAATGTGGTGCAGGCTATTCATTTACAAACTGCCTTTTTTCAACCTGGAATATACTGGTAAAACTACAAAACTGGGCCAAATATCTCTAAATGTTCTTTGTTATGTTGACCTCTACAGAAGTGTTGCTGTGACCAAGATAACAGAAAATGAAGACTAGATTTTTTTAAATGCCACACAAAATGAATAATGATAACTCAAAAGAGGAAGGTTTTGTGTGTATGCAACAGATGGATAAATCATTGACCTTGAACCACACAAAAAAAAGCATGCACTTCTTCAAGAGAAAGATGGAAAGATGGCTAGTGAGACTGGGTATTTATCTAAATCTTGATTGACCAGAGTATGAAAATAAACAGATCTCAGCCTCCAAGTAAGTCAAGATGCATTTTTTCAAGTCAGAAATATGTTTTTGTCATCAGGAAGGGAAAATATGGATTATATAAAAGCTTGGATGGGAAAAAAAGGAAGAAAGAGGGAGGGGAGGGGGAGAAATGAGGCCTTCATGAAAAGATGTGGCTGGAAAAGGCTAAGAACCTCCCTCATCTCTCCTGCCCAAGGTTGGACACAGACATCTGGGAGAGTGAGACTGAATTCATAAGCAATGCATTATTGAAGTGAAAAGAAATGCTTAAAATTATTACCCATCACTTAGATTTACATGCATCACCCTTCTCAGACTTGGATGGATTCCTTCACTCTTAATACTCACCTTCCAAAAGCACTCCACTTGTGCTCCCCTTTAACATGGTGTGGATCACATCATCTGCCCACGTCAAACGCCTCCAGGAGCAACTAGGGGAAATCCACTGCGTTCTGCATGATCAAGCTTCTGCTTCCTGAAACTTCTGAGTACTTCTGATTGTTCTCCTACTGCAGAGTCTCCCCACAGACTAAGTCCACTCCAGGTGGATCACCCCAGGTAACTCACCTGACCTCATCCCACTCCTGCCTGTCTCCACTTAAATGTTCCTTCTTCCCAGGTGCTTCTCTGGCTCCCCAGTTTAGATTCTATTGTACTTTTCTTCCTACTGCACCTATTCTCCTGGTTGCATCTAGTGCTTTGCTTTCATGACACCTGACTAGAATATGTCGCCTTGCATTTATTGGTCTCAGCTCTTTGTGAGCCAAAACTATACATGTTGTTAACCACCATATCTCCAATGATGGCCCTTTGCAGCATACACAGCCTGCTCAGATAGGCAGATCTGTCTAAAATATAGTCAAAAGTAGTTAGAAACAGTATCGGGAAGGATCCAGACCTTAGTTGCTGGGCCTTAAAAGGAAGGAAATACCACATTCTCACAGGCAGGTGTAATATTCAAATATTCAAAAATCCAGATCAAGAAGTCCCCCAGCTCTGCCAGGAGTTAACATTATGAGAGTGATCTAGGGTTCTTGGATGATGGGGTGGAGTACCATAGGGGTACCTGGGTCTGGGGCACAGGCTATTTTATTTACCTGCAAGTATAGACATATTTCAGTACTTAAAAAAAAAAAAAACTGGTATAGCTGCAGAGAGGTAGATTGAATCTCAGTCCTCAGTGAGAGGAAGCAGGGAAGCCTCCAGCAGAGAGGGGAGATGATCAAATATTACAAAGACAAACTGATGCAGAGCCAGAGGGAGGATTATGAGGATGTGGTTCTGCCATTTTGTGGCTGAGATACACTTCTGTGACCTCTCATGTAGCATGAAGAAAACAGCGGTCCCCAGGCCAAAAGGAGCAAATGGAAAAATGCATTCCAAGTACTTACAACAACAAGAAACCTGATAAAAGTAGCTTCTATTATCATCATCACCACCACCACCACCATCATCATGATTGCTGGATAAAAGAACCTGTCTCAAGCTACTTCCGCTATAATCTGAGTGATCCTGAACAAGTCAACACTAAAAGTTTTAACCAAAGTATTTAGTATGCAAGAATTTTCTGGAGAAGAGCCTATATATTTTCATCAGATTCTCAAAGAAGTTTAAGAAAATCAAATGTTTACAATTTACCTTCAGTATCCTGAGCCAAACTGTCTCATCCTACATTAGGATAAATCATACTCTTTATTATTATGCTATTTCCCTCTATTTTGAAGATTGCCAAATTTATTTTCTAATTCCCTCAACAATAAAGGTGTTAATTTTTTAAGTCCCGCACTCAATGTCATTATATGTAACACCCTAATAATAATACAAATCACAACATCTGCTCATTTCAAATATTAAGCTTTTATTTCAAATACTCAAAAAACTGTTAACAATAACCATAACATTAATGAGTAGAAATATTAAAATATAAAATAAGTATTGGAACTTTCATTTGAAAAGTTTTACAGGTCTTCTTCATCAAATAAATCTATTGCGTCCTAGGACCTGAATTTTCTCTAAAGGAGAAATAAGAAGACTCTGGGAAACTGTTCAACAGAATACAGGAATATTTGAATAAAAACAAACTGAATTACAATTTCACAAAAAAGAAAAACGTCACCAAAAATTAATTCTGAGGTATAGTTACATAGATACTCTACCTAAAGAAAAAAAAAGCGAAACAGGTATAAAGTATCTACTCTTACATAAAATCTCTTAACATGCAAAGAAAAGATCATTTGTCATACAATAACTGAAGGTGCGTACTACTTTCATCAAAAAAAAACGTGCACTTACACAATGACTTGTTTTTCCTAGCCAAAACTGGTATCTACAAATCCTGCCTCCTAGCTGTACAGAATTTAAATTCTGGTTGATGTAATACAAGTTCCCTACTTTCAACCCAAAGCCATTTTCATCTTCATCTGTATTTTGTGAAAACAAATTCAAGTAAAAACTAAAGTTCAGTTTACCTGGAAGACAAAGACATCTTTTCCGCCTGCCCCAGCATTCAGGTGCATGTTTATTAATCCCAGGGCACTTCTTAACCACACACCAACCATCCATCAGTCTTCATCAGCTATGATCACTTGTCCCTGCAGGGCACCTCGGTGGGTTGGCAGGACAACTTGTAGATGCAAGTTTCACAGGAGAAAAATGCATTGCACTTCTAAAGTCCCAGTCTATACTTATTTTAAAAAGGGGGGGGGGAGGGGGCAGGGAATGCTCCATTCAGTCTAGTGGATTTCCCTGGATTGTGTGACTGCATTTGCAATGGGTTTTGTTGAACATAAAACTTGAGATAGAACCAGGGTCTAGAAGATTGTGATCTCCACAAAGAGGACAAAAATAACTATAGGCAGAATTTCTACATATTGAAATTCCTGGGGACAGATGTTCCTGGGGTTTATCAAAATGCGATCTGATTAAGGGATTATGAGGAAGGTTGTGCTTTAAATCATGCTCTTAGTCACATGCATTCAAAATAGTCCCTATAATGCTAGAAAAGGGGAATTTAATATCGGAAAGTATTTACAGTGCCACCAGTTGAGTAAAGAATGGAAACAGGGCCAGGGGAATCTACACACAAGTGTCAGCATGCTCCAGGGAATAGGATGATTATGGAAATTAACTATTTATTAGTGCAGAGATATGCTGTAAGGCTTAAGCAGGATGGAGGGAAGGGGTAGCTTAGGAGCTCATTCATTTCCAAAATGCAAACCCAAGATTTTCAAGAAAAAGTATTATTAAAATATGTATATGTTTTTGACAACTAAATTATGAATATCTTTGATATTCTGCAAATTAAAAAAAGCAAGGAAAACTGCTGTATTTTTTAATGGAAAATACTGACTTCACTCCCTGCAAACACACCAAATGCATATCATTTAGGATAATGTCACTGATGCGCATTTGACAACTAAATTACAAAGCTCTTTGATATACTGTGTATGAAGAGTGGCAATTATGGCCAATAAAATCAAAGGAAGAAAAAACTAATTAACACTAACATGTCATTATGACTCACTAGTATATAAAATCCCATGCCTGCTCTGAATTGCTAGCAACTGGCAAATCCCAAATTCCTAAGGATACTCACAATAGTTTCCAAATAACTGGAGCCACCAGAGGATTTGAGGACTCTTCACAAGTTTAGCATCACTTTCTTCTATCAAAAGACCTCAAAAATACAAATTACTTAAAAACTTACAAAAGAGTTACAAAAACTGAAACAAAAAACCCTGACCCCAAAAAATGTGATTTTAAGGTTTATAAAGCATATGATAAGTTGTAGATCCCAAATAAGTTCTAATGCTATTTTCAAAGAGAGTTATTCATTTTTGTAGTATAAAGAACTGTAATTTGGAGACAAAAGTCCTAGGTTCAAATTCAAATCAGTTCATTATTTTCCCTATAACTTTGAGCAAATCATTATCCCTCCATCAAATGAGGACAATATCCATACCTACACCACAGAATTATCATTAGCAAAAGGAATTGGAAATTTTCTAAAAATGACAAAAAAACAAACAATGTACAAATGTTAACTCTCCCACTATAATAAGCCTCCATCTAAACATAACAAGTGGGAAAAGTACAACGTTATCCAGCTACTAAAATCTGGATGTACTGCAAGTAAACTGACCATAATTGAAAGAACAGCTTTTTGCAGAGGGAGGACTCCAGGAAACCTGGATTTGATAAAAAAAAAAAAAAAAAAAAAAAAAAAAAAAATTGTTCTAGATTTCATATTTTAAAAACTGGGAGAAATTCTCAGCAAGACATTAAATCTGTTTATAGACAGCCAACCAATCTGGATTTTTAAAAGTTTCAAGATTCTAAAAGACTTGAAATTAAAAACAGCCTTGACTACTGATAGCTAAGTAAACTTTTATGATCAAAAACACTTAATAGCTAAATGTAGCTTCCAGGTATATTCTCTAACTTCATTTTTGAAAAATTCAGGACATCAAATGACCTCCTAAACTGTGAAGGTGACAATAGAGATGGAGTTGGTTTAAATAACCTAGAAAAGGGCTGAATTCCCAAAACCTTCCTTGATGTAGGTTATTTCTGCATACTTGTACCAAATGCGAAAGTGCATTGAGAAAAGTTTGTAAAGGTCATCATGCCAAACAAATGTAAGATATTGTTAGAGAAACCTACAAAGCTCTTTTGAATCTTGCAGATATTTGAAATTTATAAAATAAAGAAACTGAAACAAAATGAAACAGAAAAATCTTATTATAGAAATCTTATAGAAAAATCTTCTTATATCTCAATACAAAATATAATAATTGAGGGGGGGAAAAAACCACCAGACAAATTCCTTTCCTGGCCTCACGGGCTGCTCTCTGACCACCTTGGCTTTGATGTTCATGACACTCAGTCACACATATCTTTATTCATCTCTGGTCCCCTGCAGTTACTCCTGTTCTGAGTTATTGACCTTTCAAATAACTGATTTCTCCTGTTGCTTTTCTGAGCTCCCGAAATGGCTCAAGCAATCAGCTCATCAGTTATCCATTTCTGATACTGTTACAGCATCTGCTCCCTCTCACTTCAGCCTACCACCTCCTGGGTGATGAAGCCCAACCCACAGTAGTGAAGGGAACTAGGGGAAGACCTCAGTGCAACCCAAAGGAACACTCATTTGCAAAAAACAACTCATAAGTGGTTGCCCTTAAAACTCCATTGAATCTTGGCTTTCCAGAGAGTCTTCTATGCCTAATGGGTCCCCTAAGTTTGCCTTTGAGTTCATGGTAAACCCAGAGCTTTTTAATGCATTATGAGCGTTCATAAACTTCTGGAGGTATTTGGAAGTATACAGCCAGTGGTGCTTCAGGACATCTTCCATTTCATAGCACTTAGACTGCCTGGCATTCATTTTCCGGAAGCGCCTAAATAGTTTATTGCCAGACTCATTTCCCTCACTTGCCCAGGCCCCGATAGAGCCATCCCTCTCGATAATTTCAGGCACATGCGCCAAGGTTTTGTGAAAATAGTTGGTGATTTTGCCCTCGTATCTATACTTGAACTTGGTAGAGAGGAGCTCAGCAAAACGCTGTGAGTTGAAGCTATACTGGCAGAGGGACTCTGGGCACTCTTTAGCAGGGCATGAGGAGCGCCACACGGGTTTCATCTTCAGGTAAAGGTCCATCAGCTCCCTGAGAGCTTCGTGCCTCTCTGCAGAAGGAATTAATTCACACACTGCCTCCACAGTCTCTTTGGTCATGAGCTTCCTGGCAAAGTTGCCATTCATCCTCATGATTGGCTTCAGGTTCATCTTCTTCCGGAGATGCTTGTCCAGGGTGGCCTGCCATCTTTTCCTTTCCTCTTTGGAGGCATTGGGATTTTTATATACCTCTCCTATCTCCAGCTGGAAAATCTTGTAGAACTCAGCTGCATTGCCGATGTCACAGTGGAGTGCATCTATGGAAGGGACTGTCTCAATAAAAGGCTTGGCAGAGACCCCTTTCACTCGATCCCGCAGTTCTTCCACAGACTCGTGGTACGGGTTGGAGCGCCAGACCTCGTAGCGCTCCAGATTCTCAGCATGGCTTCTCGTTATGGAGTGGAAGACAAGATTTTGAGAGGCTTCCAAGCGGGTGGCATCACAAAGTGTACAAATGTAGACTGAGCCAGACGCCTCGAGGCCTTCCACTTCCCGGACAAGTTTTTCATCGTATCCAGTTCCCCTGAAGATGAACTTGAAGGTCCTGAGGATGCCTCCCATCTCCAGCATCAGTTCGCTGCTCTTCATGGCTTCCCTCTCGGCAATCAGAGGGCTCAGAATGGCAGTCAGGGTCTCGTGGTCAGACTCATCTGCCAGCATAAGGCACAATGGCTTGCAACACAGTTCGGAGTTAGGTTTGCCCTCCTCAAACACCTTCACATTCTGGGCGCCATGTGCTATTGAAATTTTCATGATGGTGAATGAAAAGCGAACTGCCTTTTCCGGAACTGCTGGCCCACTCCCATGCTTTTCGCTCACGTCTCCCATGCCATCACAAGACTCCTTCACCACGACAGTGAAGGGACCGTTCAGGTAGTCATCAAGGTCTTGGGATCTCATGCCTTCCAAGATGTCTTCCTCCATGTCCATCAAGGCAGACACCAAAGCTGCATCGTAGCGGAATCTCTTTGCAATGGTGTCTACTGGGTAATCATCCACCGAGGAGGAAAGTCCAGACAGCCCATCAATAATGCCAACATCGGTATTTGAAGACACATTCTTCAGAGGTGGCTGCCACTCAAAGGGGTGGTAGCCTGGCAGAAGGATCTTCTCTGCATTGCGAAGGGCATGCAGAGGCTGAAAAATCTGCCTCCCTGTGATGGCTTTCACAGTCCTGTACATCTTGTGGTACTGACTACAGCTGAGGAAGGTGTTGACACGAATGGCCAAGCAAACAGCAGGCGGCAGATCAGAGCCCCGTCCCTGCATGATGGCCTCCAGCTCATCGGCTTGTCTGTGCTCATTTCTTGCCCTCAGGGCCAGCAGGAACAAAGTCAGGCACACAGACTTCACATCTCCACCTTCTTCTTTGTCAGCAAAAGCCTTGACTTGCATCTTCAGCTCCCTCAGCCGGTGCTTCTGAGCTCTTCGAGTGAGTGACAGAAGATGTTGACGGGGTCTGCCTCCTTTATTAATATGCACAAAAGTCTCTTTGGATTCCTTGTGGCTTGAGACATGGTGATTATATTTTTCCAAGCTGATCTCTTCATTGCACTCTTCTGCTGGGCATTTCACCACCAGGGAATTCAAGATGCTCAGGAAGGACTTCACTGGACTCTCCAGGTCGGTGGGGAAGCACGGATATCGACAAGAGGGACAATAGCTGCCCATGACTTTGAGGCATCTGAGAATGCAGATCCTGCAAAACACATGCTTACAGCTGGTCTCCACAGGGTCGGCCAGAATGTGTTCACAAATCTGGCAGGAGATGGATTTCACAAAGTGTGCTGGGAAGTCCACGGCCAGGAGCTTGGTACTCAGATGGATCTGATTGCAGTTGGTGATCTTCTTCATGACCTCCTTGCTACTGATCCTTGCCTGAGCTCTTCTCTTGCGCTGACGGGCTTGTCTTGCTCGGTCAAGCACAGTTTTGAGTTTTTTGCTGAGCTGCAGGTTTGGCTGATGGCTCTTCCTCTTGAGGCCCCGGCGGGCAGTGTGGCAGATGTCGCAGGATGGTGTGTGGGGATGCCACTCCATGGTCGCATTCCTTGGGAAGTAAACCTCACGTGGGGCGCTGCTAAACTTCCTGTGCATAATGCCCCAGCAGTTCTGGCAGAACTGGGTGGGGTGGATGGAGTCAACATCTGCCTTCACATCGATTCGGAAAACCCTGGCGATGAGGTCTGGCCAGGAAGTGACTCTCTTTTCCTTCTTTCGTAAGAGGATTTGGGTTTTAGCATCCACAGGCCCATGGACTGGGTATCTCCTGTCGTGCTTATCTGTTTTAAAAGAATTCCCACAGATGCGGCAGAAGTGTCGAAGGTTGGCTTGGTGAACTGCTTTGTCTCTTGCTTTCCCACTGTCGTGGGATTTCTTTGAAAACTTAGGATGGCCCTTCAGAGCTGGTTGAGTCAGGACTGGCTTTGGGCCACCAGACTTGTCCAGGACTGCTGGGGATTGCTCCAGAGAAGGTTTTCCTTCCAAGGAATCCTTTTTTTCCTTTTGAGTTTCATCAGTTGTCTTTTCAAAGGATCTCACCCTGAATAGTTTAAATTTCCACTCTGAAAACTTCATATGTGGGTGTTGAATTTCATCGGGTGCAGAACTGATTCCCAAGGTGGGCGGCAAGGAGACAGCCATGCTTAGCTGAGGTACCTGGGGACAGCAAAAAACAAGTCAGATTAGAAAAAAATGTCAATATTCCATTGATATATCTTGGAAATAATAGAAATTGATGCACTCAAGGACTCATCGGCATCACCCTATCTGGTGATAACAAAAACTGTATGTACTGAAGTGAAAACAGATACACAGACAACAGTACAGAATGGAAGACACAGAGACAAACCCACGTGTTTACAGCTCTGAGATCCTTGATAAAGGTGCCAAAAACATACTTGGAATAAAGACAGTCTTTTAAACAAATGCTCCTGGGAAAACTGGTTATATATACATGGAATGAAACTACACCCTTATCTCTTACCCTGCATAAAAATTAACTCAAAATCAATCAAAAAATATAAATTAGACCAGAAACTATGCAAATCCTAGTAGAAAACATAGGGTCAACACTCCAACATATGAATGTCGAAGGCACCGACTTTCTCAATAGGACCCCTAAAGCTCAGGGAACAATGCCAAGACTGAATAAATGGGATGACATCAAATTAACCAGCTTCTGCACAGCAACGGGAACAATTAGGAATGGGAAGAAAGAACCCACAGAATGGGAGAAAATCTCTGCTAGTTACTCTTCTGACAAAGGATTAATATCTAGAATATATAAAAACTGAAAAAGAGAACTTAACACCAAAAAAACCAAATAACCCAATTAATAAATGAGCAAAAGAATTAAACAGACACTTCTCAAAAGAAGAAATACCAATGGACAAGAAATACATGAAAAAATTTTCAACATCATTAAAAACTTGGGAAATGCAAATCAAAATTACACTGAGATTTCATCTCACACCAGTCAGAAAGACAAGTCATCAAGCATAAAAATAATAAATGCTAGAGAGGATGTGAGGGGAAAAGGAACATTTTTACACTGTTGGTGGGATTGTAAATTAGTACAACCAACATAAAAATCAGTACGGAGACCAGGCATAGAACAATCATATGACTCAGCTATACCACTCCTTGGTATTTATCCAAAAGAATTAAAGTCATCTTACTCCAGTGACACATGCACACCCATGTTTATAGCAGTACCATTCACAATAGCCAAACTATGGAACCAGCCTACAGGTATATCAATGAATAGATGAAGAAAATGTGGTATATACACACAATAGAGTTTTCAGACATAAAGAAAAATAAAAGTATATTATTTGTAGGAAAATGGATGTAACTAGAGACCATTATGTTAAGTGAAATAAGCCGAACTCAGAAGGTCTCATAAGGGGAAACTGAAGAAGAAAAAGGAAAATAAAAATGGGGAGATATTCTCATGAAAATAAAGTGAGACCATCCGAGTAGAGGAAAGGGACCAGGATGAGAGAAGGAGAGGAAGGGGGAAGGGCTGGGGAGTGATATTGGCCAAGTTATATTGTTATGTTTTGTGCATGAACAAATATGTAACAACAAATTCCATCACTATGTGCAACTGCAATGTACCAATAAAACATATAGAAAGAGAAAAAAAGAAATTAAATAAATAATGTTGAGTCATATGCTTAAAAAAAGATTCATTTGTTCTGTGTTTCCAAGTTATTTATTAATTCTCATATTTTAATATATTATGTTTGGTGCTAGTCATACAGCAAATACTAGTCATTCCCTGTTCTGACAGTGCTCAGGGACATTTAAACCATGTGCATGTGTGTGTGTGTGTGTGTGTGTGTGTGTGTGTGTGTGGTTTTAAATACTGTGTATACAAGTAAAATTTAATTTCCTTTCCACAAAAACATATGTCTTTCTGTGTCTTTCTAGATAGAATTGGTGAGTGATTCATCTTTGTCTCCCCAAGGTTCCTGGTACACATTAGGTACTCAACATTTATTTGTGAATAAATGCAAAGATAAACTGGCTACTAAAACCAAAGAAAAGCAATATTTTCCACATTGTATTAGCCTCATTGCACTAGCTGGACAATATATTTCTAGCTTTTTAAAGCAGTCTTCCGGGAGATTGGTTGTTTATTTCTTCCAAACAGGTCATAAAGGGATGATAAAGCTACAAACCCAAAGAAACTAATTATTCACTACTTGAAAGGATGAAGTGAATTTTGAGCTTTATGGATGCAAACTAATAATAAGTATCATGGATAGTAATTATGCTTACAGTTTTAATTAGTGAATGCTGCTGTAAATTATAAGGCTGTGTCTACATTAGAAACAAACAAACAAAAAAAAACCACAGAGCTCTTTAAACCTCAACAAACTACAGTATGCACATACTAAGAGGCTGAAGGACTTTGAAGATGAGAATTTCAAGTGGTTTCAGATAAAATTCACACAGGTCATTCTGAAAGTCATTGCTGGTCAATGGTCATTAGCGCTACAGATTGTAATAAGAACAGATGGAAGGAATGATTTTTTTCCAGTAAAAAAAGGTATATATGCCAGAAAACTCTACCAGTCTGGGTTGTAGTGTAGGCACCAGAAGGGGTGTATTGAAGTCCGTCAGTGCCATCTGAGTACCCTCTAGACCCAATTTGACCAATCGTCCCAGAATGCTTTATTTTTATGCTCAATGACTTGCAGACTGCCACTCAAAGGGGTGGAACCTGCTGGGCAAGTGTTCTACCATAGAGCTGCATTCCCTAGTCCTTTTTACTTTATTTTGATATAGAGTCTCACTAAGTTACTCAGCCTGGCTCGTGAATTTGTGATTCTCCTCCCTCAGCCTCCTGAGTAGCTGGGGTTACAGGGGTGTACCATCATGCCCAGCATTTTCCCAAAATTCTTTGGTATACAATTGGAAAGACAGCAACTGTATTTTCAATATTTCTTCCCATCCACATCTTCCAAATTTGCTTTGGTTAACTCTTTAGACCCACCAATTATATCAAGTAACACTTTTTTCCCCCTCAATTAGTTAACCAAATTGGTGACTCTTTTTTAATAGTCATGCCATCATGAAGACAAATCCTTAGATGAACACACTTTAGCCAGGGGTGGGACTTGGGGGCAGGATGTAGTACCGGTGCCAGGTCTAATCTTGACTGCTGCCATCAGAGTTCCGTTTTAGTCTTCCCTTTAAACTGCCAAGTTTTTCCCATTTTGCATTCATTATGCTTTAGACATTGGTGTTTTTCATAAAAATTGAAGGCAAATTTCTAAGTCTTGGTCAAAAGAGAAATCCTGTAGATTGTTCTTTAAGCAGGGTGATGTGAGAGTTAAACAATTTCAAGCCATTTCAAAGGTCTTAGGAACCCCAAAGGTATTTCAAGTGCAACCTAACAAATACCTCAAAGCTGCTTATAGATTAATTATGTTCCTTAGCTCTCCAGTAGCAGGCCATTCCCTGTCTCCCCTGCCTCCTGGACTTGAACTCTAACTTCAAATGCATTTTTCATTCCTTAGCATTTCACTTTCCAGCCTTTTTCTAAAATTCTTGTTTTTGGCATTCCAGTATAATAGATTTTAGTAACTACTTTTTAAAAAGAAAAAGAGAAGAGTGATTGGCCATATCTGGAATTTATCAAGTTAAATACTGTCCTTTCACAATGGTTAAGTCAACCTCAGGGGCAGGACCCCTAGAACTATCTCTTCTCCTTACATATCCCTCTCCTGACTCCTACTGGCCTAAAATATTAAGCAAAATTCACCAAAACCCATGTATTTAAACACTTCTGTGGAAAGACTGCCATCACCAAGTAGTTATTAGCAATTGACATCCAAATCAAATGTATTTATTACACTGTTTTCCAACTCGATTGCTAAAAGTTAATCCAAACTAGAAGCAAAAAAGGTAGAATGTGTTGTTTTAAGGGAAATTTATACCAAGATGCTATCTGTAAAAATCTATGTGTTATCTGTAAAACCTATGTGTTATATATTTTTTATTCTTACTTATAAGTTTCACACTTTAGAAAAAACATAGATAGATTATTTTGAAAGAAAATGGAACTTTAAAGAACCAGATTTAGGGAGATTTTTTCCCCAGATATCAAATTAGCCAACTATTGATTTTACTCAGCATTAATAAGAACATGGAAAATTTCAGATAACTACATACATTATTAGGAGAAGTGTAACTTGGTCTAAAATGTGTAGTAGAAAGTTTGGCAATATCTTTTAAAAATTAAAATATGTTATTTTTAATACAACTTATCTCAGATTGGGAAGTTATTCTGTAGTTACTCTATAGAAGTATTCTCACAGTACACAGTGATATTTTTATGAAGACAAAGATTTGTTTGAACAGTTGTTCATTGCTTTGATAAACAGGAAATAATATAAACAACCACCAAAAAACTATTATTAACTAAACTGTGGTCCAGACATACAATAGAAAACTACACAGAAGATTAAATGCATTGGTGCATATCTACAATTGCTATATGCATCATTGACATAGAAAAATGCCACAGGAGCCAGCTGCAGTGGCCCATGTCTATAATCCCAGCAACTTGGGAGGCTAAGGCAAGAGCATTGCAAGTTTGAGGTCAAGCTCTGCAACTTAGCAAGACCCTGTTTTAAAATTTTACGACTTTTAGAAGGGTCTGAGAATGGGAATGGGCTCATTGGTAAAGTACCAATGGGATCAATTCCCAATATCACACACATAAATAAATAAATAAATGAAATTAAGATTAAAAAAAAGGATGAGGAGTGGGGCAAGTGGGGATGGGAGAGAAAGAAAAAACAGAGCAAAATGCTCACATTGGGCTGGGGTTGTGACTCAGTGGTAGAGCCCTTGCCTAACATGTGTGAGGCATTGGGTTCAATTCTCAGTACCACATATAAATTAAATAAAATAAAGGTCCATCAACAACTAAAAAAAAAAATATTTTTAAAAAAATGCTCACGTGAAAAAACACAAAAGAACAGCAAGGACTCCATTTATGCATATATGTTTATATTTGTATGTACACGAAAGTATAGGAATTCCAGTGCTTAATTTCTGGAAAATAAGGTGAGCACTGGTAAAAGGGCTTTAAATTTTTTTAATTTATTCATTTTTGTTTCATTTAATTTTTCTCAACATACTATTTTAAAATTTTCGTAGCGATCTCATTTTGAATAAAATCATTTCAAAGACCTGACTTAAATATAGCCATAGTCACTTTTCCTTTTTTCCTTTTTAAATTTCCCTAGAACAGCAATCTGAACATTACTCTTAGGCTATTTTTCTTTGCTATAAAAAAATGAAGAAAGGGGACGAAAATATGAACCTACAGACACACAAGTCCCGTGAAGTTAGGATTATGCAAGACTTATCTTGCATTCATGTTCTGACACTTGGATCCTTGCAAATGCTTGACCTCCTCTCTTATAACGCAAGGTCCCTGCAGTAGCTCAACTTCAAATCGAAAAGGCTGAGGGGCTGGATCTGGTTCACTGTCATCTCAGCATAGTGGTCATCTTCCCTCCCTCCACTGAGCATAGATCTATGTTAACAAACCAATCTGGGGTGGCATGGACTAGATAAAAGTTGTAGTTTGTGGTGACTATTATCATTAGTTACTCTAAGGGGCAAGGCCATAATAGTAGTGCCACTGCCCATTTCCACACCAGCCACCACCTATAACACATACCTCCTACTACTTGGCCCACTATTTTTTCACTTAACATCTTCACGCCATCTGTACAATTTCTGAGAGACCATGCATGCCCAAGTGTCATACCTTAGTGTCACAACCATCTTACTCATTTGTTCATTTACTCCTGGGGCACAGGACATTGATAGCATCAAAGCCCTTTTCATAAGTCTCAGACATCCACGAAAATGACCTGAAGATACTTGCCATTCCTCTAAGCAACTTCTTCCCTGGAGCATTTCAGAAAAGTCACAACACCTGGTCAGAAATCCCAGCACAAGACTATAACCTCAAAGCAGGGTCTCTCCATGGCACTTCTCAAACTTAATATCAATCAGACTCACTAGAGAGATTGCTTTCCAAAACAGGTAGATCATCAGGCTCCAGAGAGTCTCATGGTTTGTCTGGGATGGAGCCCAGAATGTTCAGTTTTTAAACAAGCATTCCAGTGACCCTGATGTGACAGGCTCACATGCAAGGGTCACATTTAGAGAAACACAGGTCCTCTACTTAGTGTGACCACGTTCACAAAACACCTGGCAATACCTGGGAAAACACACATTTCCTCCCATCCCCGGATTTCTTTGCTTCTGATTATTTTTTCTTGCCTGGATATGTCTTCCCAAGAGTCTCATGTTGTTCCCTCTGCTGATTCATTTACACATTCATTCAAGAAACTCTCCTTAGAACCTTTCTTTTGCCAACAGCATTTATTTCTAGTAATTTAGATATGTTGCATCTTTCCTAAGAGCCTTTAGTTTCTCTAAACCTGGCCTCTTATGCCTTTTCTATTTTCATTCATTAGAAAGAAAAACAAAATTGATGTCAGCTCTCCTCATGCCCTCCCCTCATTGCCTGAAAGGCAAAAAAGCTCAAGCACTTCTGATTGGAAACATAAAATTGTAATAAATATTTTGACTCGGGGCATGAAAAGTACAAGTGTTACCTTGCTCAGCAGGCTGCCTGGCCAAAGTATTTGGGATGTCTGCAATTCAGCTGATATTATTCGATACCAAAGAGAAGGCAAATGTGTCCTCTGCTCCCTCTTTGCTCTTTTGTCCCCCGGCACATACTGCTGCATTATTTATCAGCTTCCACTGTCCTTCCCAGCCTCCCCCACCACAGAGGGCTAACCACAAATGATGACAGCCAATCAGAGGCCAGGAGCCCCCCCAGCTCCAGCTGGCACCTGGGTCTTCAGGAAGCTTAGCTGGGGGACCTGAGTGTACAACCATGCCATTTCACTCCCCAAGAATCTCCCAGTTAGAAATGGTCTTGCCAATGTAAACCAACTTCTGCCTGGGTTCTATAGTTCTGTGCCTCAATTTCTGTATCTGTAAAATGGAAATACCTTAAGCATAGACCTCACAGGGTCAATGAGGTCATATAATGAGAGTTATCATAGGAAAATACTTGGAATAGTATGTGATTCCTAAGAGATGTCTATGAAATACTAACAATGCTATGAATTTTTGTTTTTATTTTGAAATGGTATGAAACAGTCCCAGAACCATTCTACCAAGAAGGTTAATATTCCTTAAAACTAAACAAAAGTTTAAACATGACTAGAGTCTTGAAGACAACAGACCTGGATTTAAATCTTGACTCCGTCCTTTGCTTCTTTTGAGCTTATATTATTGAGAACAATGGGCCAGTCATGCAAGTACTTGACACAGCATTTAATTATCACAACAATCATATGCACTTGTTATTATTGTCCTCTAAAAAAAAAAAAAAGAAGAAGCATAGACGTTCTGAGCAATAGAGGAATTTTTCCGTAGTCACACAGCCACTAAATAGGGAAGGTAGGTTGGGATTGCCAAGCTCATGTTCTTAATGGCTCCACTCTACTGTAAAAGGACATGAAGGAAAATCACTTATGGTAATGGCCTGAGGATGACTCAAGAATGAATAGGTGTGTGCCTAGCACAGTCTCTGTTTCAAATCACCTTAATAATTCTTAGACCAGCTTTATGCCCAAAGTACCTCTGTGCTCAACTAGTATCTGAGAGACTGCTTTGTTTGTTGGAACCTCAGCAAAACTGTCAAGAGGCAGGTGCAAGGATTCCCTTGTTCTATACCGCCCTGGTTAGAGTTTGCTGCTACTCTTACATCCTTACCCTTGTGCCTTGGAACCTGTCCAGCCTCTCCACAATAGTCCTAGGGACAGAGTTTCTGCTCTCTATATTAGAGATGTGCCAGAAACCACTATAGCACAGTAATAGTGGGATAGAGGGGAGCTGGCCTTAAGAAACTTCAGCATGTTCATGCCAAAGGCATGGAACATCACGTAAGTCTATACTTGAAAATAGACCATGAGACTGGGCAGGTTAGAGTGGAGAATTTCCTGAAGATAATGTTCATGTTCAACAGGGATCCCAGGAAGCAGGCTTCATGGCCTTGATGTCCTCCTTGTACAATGGGGTCAGGTTAAGAGGACTCACAAGGTGACTTATGTGGAAGAAAGTGCCCTTCCTATTCAGACTCCCACTCTTCAAAACCCTGCATCCCCACTAGACTCACGGAGAGAAAAGGAAAGGTCCAGATGTTTATGCCTCGCCCAGAGAAACAATATCTCCCAGAACCAGAACAAAGCAGTAAGTCCAAGCTTCTGAAGACTGGGTTTCAGTTCTATAGGCTCACTTAGAGGTTAAACGAAACTGAATCACTATTACTTGTCCTCTGCTGAGAACTAAGACCTCCTTCAGATCCCCTGGGAAAATAAGCTGAAGAATGGACCTTGGTCTCTTTGCTTGGATACTAAAATTCCACCCACTCTCCTTTCAAATATTTTCCAAGCCCCACCTGGAGTAATCCTTGAATTTTATCGTAAAATAGCAAAGACAAAAAAAAGCCTAGGATTCCATGTTGTTCTAAGTGAATTCAAAATAAAACACTGCCGACAGATGTGGACCAAATTTTGCAGGAGGCAAAAAATGAAAAGGGCCAAGTAGAGCCTGGATAATTCGATGCCTGGTTCCCACCTTTGGCAGGGCCCTTCAGTCAGTAATTAGGTGCAGTTAGTCCTGGAAGTACCCACAGGCCCTTCCAAAGTGGGCTCCTCCATGCACCGCTCTCTGCTGCTCCTCCTTTTGCCTGCCCCTCCATCCAAGCCCCAAACCCTTCTCAGCAAGTTGCCTACACTTATTCCCCCATGACTCCCCCAAAGTCCATTTTAAAAGAACTTTACAAATTCAGTTTCTTCCCAGACAGCAACGAGCTCCAGTTGCTGATATCGATCAAAACCTACCCCTGCAGCCCTGGTCTGAGTGTGCGAACACTGCATTTTTGTGCTCTTATCATAATCCAGCAGATGCTGTTGGCAGCATTGTGATTACACATATAAACATGTATCTATACATCTCCAACCAGCAAAACTCTTGTCTTCTAGCATCACCAAATCGAAAGCCAGAGCTAGGAGGGAACTTAGAGGTTATCTGGCCCAGCGGATGCATTTTGTAGGCGAGAAACTGCCCCTGGAGGATAAATTGTCCCATTCAATGTCACAGGATGGAATTAGTAGCAGAAAGAGCATTTCAAACAGGGTCTCTGGGGTCCGGAGACAAGATTCTTTCCCTGAAAAGAGAACATGCCTCTCTCTCTCTCGCTCAATGCTGTCTTGCCTCATTTGTCTTGGGAGGAACTTGAGTGGGCAACAGGGCTCAACCTGAAGTCAGGGCTAGATCAGCGCCTTGGGTGATTCTGCAAAGTTGGAGAGACAGAATCTCCCACTCGCTCGTTTCTCTCCCACTTCCCCAGCCTTAAAATTGCCTTCTAATTAACTCAATGTGGATTATCCCTGTTTGTAAATTTTCTAATGCGTTATTAATGACTCTAACAGTCGTCTCCAGCTCGTTCCCAGCACATTCAGAACTGCCGCAGAGGCCTTCCTGAAGTTGGCCAGGCTGTTTTCTAAACAGCTAGTGCCACCCTGTGGGCAGAAAAAGCCCACGTCCTTGCGGCCTCAGAAACAGCCATCAGAAAAACTCTCCAGAAGTGATGGAGTTCATGAACAGGGTAAGAAGACATTGTGCTTTTGCTTCTTTCTCTCCTCTTCTTATCTCAATCTCTAACCTCTCTGTCATCATAGGCCTCTGTAGGAATTCCATGATTTCTATAGACTAGGAAACAACACCAAAAGCTTCCAAAGGTCCAAGTACATAATGCACCCCAAAACTCACACCTAGTTCACTCCAGTCTTCCACTAAAGGTAAGGTCCAAAGCCAAATCCAGCCTCCCTGTGTTGCCACGGGCTGACCATTCCAGAAAATGTGTGATGAATGTCTTCTCCTTCCAGTCTTCATGAGGCAGTCTGGGGAACTGGAAGTGATGATGTCCAGAATATAAGGCTGAGGGGACAAATTCTAATTGGGAGGCATGTGACAAATAGAAAATTTGGTGGTCCGTTTTCAGAATACAGTATTTAGCCTTACTTGAGACATAAGATCCAATTCTAACCTTTTTAAGTATAACCCTTCCCTTTGCCCACCCCAATTTTAAAATTAGCCAATCACCCAGATTGTACCCCTGAGCTCCTCCTATCAGCATAAGGGGCAGCACTGTGCTGGGGATAAAGGCAGGTAGACAGTCCACCTGAGAGGCAGTTGCTGGCCAGTAGCACACCTTCCTGCAGAAGTCACCTTGCCTTGCCCACCAACTCCTGAGCTTGTGTTTGATTTCTTGTGGCATCTCGGTATTTCTAACAGGCATTTGTTCCATTCCAAACCCCCAAAGAGAAGGGTATTTCTTTGCCTCCTCATTCTGTTGAGCTGCATGGATGGGATCTAAGAATGAGTTCAAGCCTCGATGTCCAGTGAATTTGATCTAAATTTCTCAGGGTCAATTTTCAGGTTTGGGGACTAAGCCTATCACATGGAAACATAATGCCCTGAATTGCCTAATTGTAGGATGTTGATGGATATTTCTACCAAAAGCCAAACTGGACATCTTCTTCAAGCCTTATACAGTGGAAGCTCCCCAAGATTCACATTCACAGTTTTTTGACACAAAGTGGCTTTAACTATAATTTAGTTTAACTATATTTTATCTACAGTTATTATAAGGCTTCATTTCCTATAAATGAGAACAATGACCAAATTTTTAGGAATTTTTAACTAAAATCTAGATTCACTTTCAATTTGTGAGTAGTCATTTTGGAGAGGTTGGAAAAGTAAAATCTGCCATTGAATTGTCGGTGACATTTTATGTTGAAAAACAGTTTTAATTTGCTATGTGATCTAAATGTTTATCTTATAATGAAATTTTCCTGGAATATTATCCCTTACTCAAAAAGTGAAATTTCCAAATGCAGGGAAATCCAACTGTTAGGCTGTGAATCCTATGTCCCACAAAGACTCATGTGTTAAAATCTTGGTCCCCAGCTTATGGCACAACTGGGAACTAATGGAACCCTTTAGGAGGAGGGACTAGTAGAAGGACCTTAAGTGATCAAATTTGTGCTCTTGAAGGAGATATTGGGACTCTGACCCCTTTCCTCTCTGCTTCCTGACTGCTGTAAAGTGAGCAGCTTCACTCTACCACATGCTCCTTGCCATGATGTCCAAAGTGACAGGGACAAATGACCATACACAAAACCTCTGAACCCATGACCCAAAATAAGCCTTTTCTCCTTTAAGTTGATTTTCTAAGGTATTTCATCACAGCAACAGAAAGCTAACACACCCCCTTTACCTTCACTATGATAGAAAAGAGAAAACTGTCTATTTCCACACTGGATATAGCTAATAGTAATATCGTTTAAGGATCCCTAATCCAAAAAAATCAGAAATCCAAAATGATTTAAAATCCAAAATTTTTTGAGTGTTGACATAATGGGACAAGTGAAAAATTCCATATCACGAAATTTTGTTTCCTGAACAAAATTACTAAAAATATTATATAAAATTACCTTCAGGCAACATATGTAAGGTGTATATGAAACAAATAAATTTTGTGTTTCTACTGAGGTCCCATCCCCAAGACATCCTGCGTGTATATGCAAATATTCCAAAACCTGAAAACATCCCGAGCATTTTGAATAAGGTGCATTCACCTATAATATTTTATTCCATTATTTAAGTTTCACAATGACTCATTTGGATTCCTGACTATATGTCAGTTTCAAAAAGGAACTTTGATCTGTGACAAATAAGGGGAGGGAAGCTAGTTAGGTTGAGCTATAGTTGACATTTGCAGTTCTTTATCCTGTTATCAAACAGGATTTACCTTCATTCTTCTCAGGCTTCCCTTAATCTTTTCAATATCTCCAATATCCCCCATCCTGCTTCAAAATCCATCATCAACCATAAGGAAAAAAAATATGTGTGTGTGTGTGTGTGTGTGTGTGTGTATGTGCATGCGCGCGGGTGCACGCGCATTATTATCATTAATTACCATGTTGCTATGGTCTGGATATAATCTGGATGTAGTTCAAGTGTCCCCCAAGGCTTCATGTTTTGAAGTTGAATACCACCATGAGGCATTAATCCAGCTATGGTATTTAGAAGTGGGGCCTTTGGCCTTCATCTAAATGAAGTTGTCAGGGTGGAGCCCCCATGATTGAATCCTGGTGGCTTTATAAGAAAAGGAAAAGAGAACAGATACAGACACCAGACTTGTGTGCTCCCTGCCTCTTGCAGTGTGATGCTCTGCACCACTTCAGGAGTCTTCCAGCCAGAAGCCCAACACCAGATGAGCTTGCATCTCTAGAATCATGAGCTGCACTAAACCTCTTTTCTTATAAAGTAACCTGGCTCAGACATTTCATTATAGCAACAAAACACTGACAAATACAGATGTATTACATGTAAAACACCAAGGAAAAAAATGTTCACAGCAATCTGAGAAACAACATAAATAGTCCTCAGGCCTTCTAAGCTTATTTGTCACTTCTCTGTTGCTCATTGGCCATGACCATTGTTTAGACACTATGTGTAACATGTGTAAGACAGCAGGAGTCAACTCCAAGTTCAGTGGCTTCTAGCCACTTGGATTTATAATTTCCTTTCTTTAACAAATATATTTCTCCTTGAAATAATAAGTAATAATATAGTATAGTGTTAAGATAGTTTATGGCTTATGTCTATTGACCTAAATGTGGGTATTTGCTCAAAAGTCTTATATTGAAGGCCTCACATCCAACACCTCAGAATGTGACTGTGTCTGGAGATAGGGCCTTTTTTTTTTTTTTTAATTTTTTATTGTTGGCTGTTCAAAATATTACATAGTTCTTGATATATCATATTTCACACTTTGATTCAAGTGGGTTATGGGCTCCCATTTTTACCCCACATACAGATTGCAGAATTACATCAGTTACACATCCATTGATTTACATATTGCCATACTAGTGTCTGTTGTGTTCTGCTGCCTTTCCTATCCTCTACTATCCCCCCTCCCCTCCCCTCCCCTCCCCTCTTCTCTCTCTGCCCCCTCTACTGACATTCATTTGTCCCCCTTGTATTATTTTTCCCTTTCCCCTCACTTCCTCTTGTATGTACTTTTGTATAACTCTGAGGGTCTCCTTCCATTTCCATGCAATTTCCCTTCTCTCTCCCTTTCCCTCCCACCTCTCATCCCTGTTTAATGTTAATCTTCTTCTCATGCTCTTCGACCCTACTCTGTTCTTAGTTACTCTTCTTATATCAAAGAAGACATTTGGCATTTGTTTTTTAGGGATTGGCTAGCTTCACTTAGCATAATCTGCTCTAATGCCATCCATTTCCCTGTAAATTCTATGATTTTGTCATTTTTTAATGCAGAGTAATACTCCATTGTGTATAAATGCCACATTTTTTTTTATCCATTCATCTATTGAAGGGCATCTAGGTTGGTTCCACAGTCTTGCTATTGTGAATTGTGCTGCTATGAACATCGATGTAGCAGTGTCCCTGTAGCATGCTCTTTTTAGGTCTTTAGGGAATAGACCGAGAAGGGGAATAGCTGGGTCAAATGGTGGTTCCATTCCCAGCTTTCCAAGAAATCTCCATACTGCTTTCCAAATTGGCTGCACCAATTTGCAGTCCCACCAGCAATGTACAAGTGTACCCTTTTCCCCACATCCTCGCCAGCACTTGTTGTTGTTTGACTTCATAATGGCTGCCAATCTAACTGGAGTGAGATGGTGGTATCTTAGGGTGGTTTTGATTTGCATTTCTCTGACTGCTAGAGATGGTGAGCATTTTTTCATGTACTTGTTGATTGATTGTATGTCCTCCTCTGAGAAGTGTCTGTTCAGGTCCTTGGCCCATTTGTTGATTGGGTTGTTTGTTCTCTTATTGTCTAATTTTTTGAGTTCTTTGTATACTCTGGATATTAGGGCTCTATCTGAAGTGTGAGGAGTAAAGATTTGTTCCCAGGATGTAGGCTCTCTATTTACCTCTCTTATTGTTTCTTTTGCTGAGAAAAAACTTTTTAGTTTGAGTAAGTCAATAGGGCCTTTTTTTAGTCAGAATTTTCCAGAGGAATGGAATTATGGCAGCGGGGGTGGGGGGGTTGGTGATGGGAATTGGTTCACATGATTATAAAGAGCTGGAAGTCTCACAACCCACCACTGACAAGCTGGCAAAGCAGGAAAGCCAATGGTATAATTCAGTCCAAGCCCCAAATCCTAAGAATCAGGAGTGCCAGTGTCCAAGGACAGAAGAAGATGGATGTCATAACTTAGAAAGAGAGAATTCATTTTTCCTCCTCCTTTTTGTTCTATTTGGGTCCTAAACACATTGATGCTACCCAGCCACAGCAGTGAGGGTGATCTTCTTTATTCAATTCACTGACTCAAACACCCTCACAGGCCCAGAAATAATGTTTTACTAGCTCTCTGAGTATGCCTTAGGCCAGTCAAGTTGACACATAAAATTCACCATCAAAAACCTCTTCAAGGGCGAGTCAGATAAAATAAGGTCATTAGGGTGGGTTCAAATCCATTCTGCTTGGTCCCGTATAAGAAAAGAAAAAAGAGAGAGAGATGAGGGGTTTGCAGGTACAGGCAAAAGATCAGGTGAGAAGGTGGCCTTCTGCAAGCCAAGGAGAGAAGCCAAACCCAAGCACTTTAATCCAACCTGTAGACTCTGAGAAGAGAAATTCACGTTATTTGAGTCACCCTGTCTACGATGTTTATTATGGCAACCCAACCTAACGAACCCAGTGGGGATCAGGTCTCTTATCCTGGGCATTCTCTTTATCCATCCACCCATGTAAGAGGAGAAAGAAGTCAAGTTTGAGACTACTCCTTGAGACTCAGTCTTACTGAGCAAGTATGGTTGTCATGGCCATTATCTGTGTAATGCTGGGCTCTGGTATAGGGCATCGATTAAGATCTTAGGGTTTGGAGTGGCATAACCCTGCTTTAAGTTCTTTGCAACCTATCTGGCCTTAGTCATATTTCTTAGTCCCTCTGATTCCGTTTCTTCATTTGAGAATGGGTATAATAATACTCAGCTGCCAATGTTCTTGGGCCTATTAGGTGAGTTATAGGAGGTGAAGGCTTAGCACACTCTCAAACATAGTGCTGCCTCCAGAACTCCTGATCCTCTTCCAAAACAGTCCTTTCAGACATTTTCAGTTTGTTTAATAGCAACACCACACTTCCAGACATACTCTTAGAGTCCTCTTCAATGTATTGTTCTCTAAATACTCACATCCAATCAGTTGACACAAATTCTTTTTTTTTTTAATTTTAATATTTATTTATTCTTTTTTAGTTTTCGGCAGACACAACATCTTTGTTTGTATGTGGTGCTGAGGATCGAACCCGGGCCGCATGCATGCCAGGCGAGCGCGCTACCGCTTGAGCCACATCCCCAGCCCCACAAATGCTAATCATTAAAGTTAAATCAGATCATTTGACTTCTCTGATAAAAATCTCCTGTGGTTTTCCATCTTGGTTAGGGTAAAAGCCAAAGGCTTCACAAAGGCCAACAAAGACCATTACATCTCCTACCTCTTCCATCTCTTCTACTTAACTGCTGCTATACTGGTCTCTTTGCTAGCCCTGGAAAAGTCCAGATATGCTTGTACTTGCTATTTCCTCCCCTGAAATTTTACATAAGTCACCACATTATCCATCAGCAGTCTCCACAGACACAGACCCAGTAGAATAGAGAGTAGAATAGATATCATAAAGAATTGGCTCACACAATTTGGAGGCTGAGAAGTCCTGTGATCTGTCAGCTAGAGGCTATAAAGGAAATCTGTGATGTAGTTCCAGCCCCAGTCCAAAGGCCTGGAGAACCAGACCTACTGGTGACATCAAGTTCCAGTCCAAAGGCAAGAAAGGATCAATGTCCCAGCTCCAGCAGTCAGGTAAAAAGAGAGAGCAAATCCTCTCTCTCTCTCTCTCTCTCTCTCTCTCTCTCTCTCTCTCTCTACCTTTTTGTCCTATGTGGGTTCCCAACTGCTTGGATGATGCCCATCCTCACTGGATAGAGCCATCTGCTTGACTCAGTCCATTGATTGAAATGTTAATCACATTCAGAAATGCCCTCACAGGTGCACCTGTAAATAATGTTTAGCCAAATATCTGGGCACCCGCTGATCTAGTCATGTTCACACACACACACACACACACACACACACACACACACACACTTAATGGAGTAATTGTAAGGTAGAGAGAAAAAATGATATTGTGAGTCAAGAATCAAGAAAAGGGGAATGTGATTTCTGCTCCATCTCTGTGCAACTCTTTTGCCTTGAACCAGGCAAGTAACCACTCTTGAGTTTGGATTCGTTTAAGCTTCTGTAAAAATGGGTAACACCTACTTTTCAGAGTCCCTGCAAGGATTAAATAATTTAATGAGACTGACTGGCCAAGAGTCTGACAATTGGAAGGCATTTAATAAATCCTGAATATTACATGTTGCTAATGGAGACATGCCCTCCCCCTAAGAAAACTAAAATTAAGTTTCAATTCTCCTGAGAGTTATACTATAAAGTCAATCCATAACAGATCAGAACAAAGATATGAAAAGTCACACACACACAAAAAAAATACAATGGTTTCCAGCCAAACAAAACTGGAGGATATTAAAATGTGAAAAAGAATTTGTTAACCAAAGTGAGATGATTAATCATTATTATGGGTTTAACTGTGCCTCCTTCTCCAAAATTCATGTTCAATTTCTAACTCCAAATACATCTGAATGTGCCTGTATTTTGAGACAGATCCTTTAAGAAGGTAATGCAGTTAAAATGAGATCATTAGACCCTAACCCAATATGACTAGTGTCCTTGCAACAAGAAGAGATTAGGATACAATCACACAAAGAAGAAAGACCACAGTAATATTCAGAGGTAAAATGATTAGATTGTAAGAGCTGTAACCTCATGAGTTCATCCTAATTTGAATGGAGTAATTAAGTGGTAACTATGGGCAGGTGGGGTGTGATTGGAGGAATTAGGTCACTGGGGCCATGTCCTTGGACATGGCATCCTGTCCCCTGGCTCCTCCCTTGCTCTCTCTCTGTCTCTGCTTCCTGGCTACCTGAAGGTGAGCAGCTTTCCTCCACCATGGTCTTCTGCCATGGTGTACTACCTCACCTGGCACAGAGCAATGGAACCAGCTGGCCATGGAGTGAACCTCTAAAATTGTGAGCCTAAAATCAATTTTTTCCTCCCCTAAGTTGATCTTTTCAGGTATTTTGGTCACAGGGATGAAAAGTTAATTAACACAACCACTGACAAAGAAAAAAGACGGCCATCTACAACCCTAGAAGATGCTTCAGAAGAAACCAACCCCATTTATACTTGACCTCAGATTCCTAAGCCTCCAAATTAAGAAAAAATATATTTTTCTTGTTTAATCCACCTAGTCTATGGTGCTTTGTTATAGCAGCTCTAGCAAACCAATGTAACTATTAATGGAAATTTAGAAAACTAAAGTCAGAAAGACCTATAGATATCCACATCCATTCACTAAAATAAGAGAGTCATCAATCAACTTTAAAACTGCAACTTTCCCATCACTGAGATGTGTACAGCTTGAAAATACCTCAAGCTATCATTGTTTGAATTCATTAAACTTTTCAATCATCCAACTAAATCCTTTTGTTTTGGTTACAACATTCTCATTATAATTTGATTTTCTATGAGAGAGTTGTTGATATTGGTTACTTTTCCAACTGTCCAACACTTTGTCCCACTGAGGACAGCCTCTCCTCCTTCCATAGTGAATCTGACATCTCTGTAAGTCACCAGGCCCTGCCTTCCTCACCGAACCAAGGTCAGCCAATCAACTTCCTCATCCCTTACACACAAACATTTGGGCCAGGATTGGTCACATGACCCTAGTAGGTAGAGTGCTTCTGGGGGCTTGATATGAACAATGGAGAGAAAGGGACTCTCTCTTCTAAGACTGAGCTCCCAAAGGGTCTCATAAGCCTGGAGATGCCAAAGGTTAACTAGGCAAGAGAAGGAAATAGGCAGTAGAAAAATCTATGGCAATATTTATTTTTTTTAATATTTTATTTTTTAGTTGTAGTTGGACACAATACCTTTATCTCACTTATTTATTTTTTTATGTGGTGCTGAGGATCAAACCGAGGGTCTCACACGTGCAAGGCGAGCGCTCTATCGCTGAGCCACAGCCCCAACCCAATGGCAATATTTAAACACTTGGATTCAATTGATATAAACTCCAACCTCACAGGCTTCTCTGTTGTAAAAAGCCAAGAAATTCCATTTTCTATAAGCTAGGTTGAAGTTGGGTTTATCTCCCTCAAAACCATTGTGTTCATCCTGACTAACAATAGGCAAAGAACTTTTATTTAGCCATAGTGAATCTTCTTTAAAAACCTTTCCTTCCTGGAAATTTGGGGTAACTATAAGGAAAAGTTTACTTCAACCCACAAGTGTGTTTGGAACTTTAGAATGTCTCCTAATACTTCACATAAGTTCCTTTATTAAGATGGACCAAGGGGCTGGGGTTGTGGCTCAGAGGTATGGCGCTTGCCTAGCATGAGTGAGACACTGGGTTCGACCCTCAGCACCACATAAAAATAAAATAAGGGTATTGTATCCACCTATAACTAAAAATTAAATATTAAAAAAAGATAGATCAAATGTGGGTTTCTGACTAAAGTAAGTATCTGGCCATCTTTTGATCAGATATATGACTATTAATTGAAAAGCAAAAAAAAAAAAAAAATTAAAGTTCATTGCAGTACTGTTTGTTATAAACAGTTGAAAATAGCCTAAATGTCCATCAACAGAAGATCAGAGGCTAGAAAAAGAATAAATTGGACCAACTTCTATGAACAGCAATTTGCCAATAATTATCAAAAGTACATAATATACAGTAATTATACAGTACATAAGTCTTCTAGGTCTTCCCTAACAAAATATGTAAGCTGAGTTTATATATTTATAAATATGTAAATATTTATAGTTGTATATTTTAATATATTTATATATTTTAAACAAATTTATTTTCTCACAGTTCTAGAGATTGGGAGTCCAAGATCAAGGTGTCAGTGGGGTGAGGTTTTAGTCTCCCTTGCTGACAAATGGAAGCCTTCTGTCTGGGTCCTCACATGGTCTTTTCTTCATGTACACTCTGGCCTGTAGTCTGCTCCTTTTCTTATAAAGACGCCAACTCTATTGGGTGAGTGCTCATCCCTTCTGACTTTGTTTAACCTTAATTATCTCTTTAAAGACCTTATCTATCTTCAAATACAGTGTTCTTGAAGGTCAGAGCTACAACCTATGAATTTTGAGGAGACACAATTCAGCCCTTGCAATCACTATTTGACCTAGAAATTCCACCTTTAGTAATTTGTCTCCAAGAATTTTCAGATAAAATGCAAACAAAATTATCTGTGTACAAAATTATTCCCATGGTTTTCAATTTAAAAAAAATACATATTGAAGCCAGGTGTGGTGGCACATGCCTGTAATCCCAGCGGTTCAGGAGGCTAAGGCAGGAGGATCACGAGTTCACAGCCAGCCTCAGCAAGAACGAGGTGCTAAGAAACTCAGTGAGACCCTGTCTCTAAATAAAATATTAGGGCTGGGGATGTGGCTCAGTGGTTGAGTTAAAGTTCAATCCCTGGTACAAAAAAAAAAAAAATATATATATATATATATATATAATGTCTGAGGTTGTTATCAGATAAACCAGAATTCCATGTACATCTCTTCCATGAAATACAATACAACCATGAAAAGAATAAAGGAAAGCATTTATATGGAACAATCTGTAAGAGTTGTTAGTGGGGAAAAGCAAGATGCAGAACAAAGTTCATGACATGACTTAGGTAAAAAGAGAGGGAAATATGTAAATACATCCTTTCCTTGCATATTCACCGAACATCTCTGGAAAGATGTGTAAGTATCTAGTGACACTGGCTGCTTTCAGAAAAGGAAATCCGATGCAGAGAAACTTCTAAACTCTTCTGGTATCTTTTGAATCCTGGAAGGTTCCAGGGCAGAATTGGATCCTTTTTTTTTCCAGCCTGTAGAGCTACACTCCTTGTGGTCCCTCAGAGTGACCACTTCACTCAAATCTCTGCCCAGTGTCACAGTGTCTTCCATCTCTGTTGACCATCATTCTCTTCCTCTCTTACAAGGATGCTTTTGATTGCATTTAGGGTCATTTGGTTGGCCCAGGATAATCTCACCATCACAAAATCTTGAACTTTATTATATCGGCCCAGTATTTGTCATGTAAGAGGCATTCACAGGGCCAAGGGATTAGGCCGTGTTATCTCTGGTAGCCTACTGTACTTAATCTAAAATAATAGCTAAAGGAAGTACTGGTTTATCAATTCTAGTAAATGTCTCATACAAAAATAACATGTGGTTGATTTTTAAAAAAAATTAAGTGTAGGCAATATAAGAATTTTCTGTACACTATTCTCAGTTTCTCTGTAAATTTGAAGCTGTTCTTTTAAAAAGTCTGTAAAATTCTAAAATACTAAACATGCAACTACCATATGACCCAGGAATTGCACTCCTGGGCATTTATTTCAGAGAAATGAAAACTATGTCCCCACAAACAGATGTTTGTAGCAGCTTCTAATTAGTCTATTGAAACTCATTACCTAGAAAAATAAGCCCAAAAGAAAAATGTTTTGATTCATCTTAGCCTGGGTCCTCTGAATTGGGTATTCCATAAATATCAGATTTAGACAAAATTAGTCCATTCCATTCCCAGTTGCGTTAAATATTTCTAGGGATGGAGAAGGATCTTAGAAGGAAAGATGAAGGAATGCAGAGAGGTCAGGCAGGAAAGATGCTGGTGAGAGCCATCAAGAAGGGACCCTGTGCCCCAGCCCTAGTGCTGGATTTGAATGTGCTGGAAACTCCATGTCCAGTACACAGTGTGGGCAGGGGAGACCTTTAAGACGTGAGTAACGAGCTCTGCTCTTTGAATAGATTATTGTCACTGTCCTGAGAGCAGGTTCCTTATCTTGAGAGTGGGTTTGTAATGGAAGCAAGCTTAGCCGTCTCTTACTCTCTCACCACATGATGCTCTTCATCACGTTATTTCACAGCAAGAAGGCTCTTACCAGATGTCAACACCTTGACCTTAGACTTAACAGTCTCCAGAACTGTATGAAATAAACTTCTGTTATTTATTGACTAACCAATCAATCTATGGTGTTTTGTTATAGCAGCACAAAATGGACCAAGAAATCCAATTCAGACCAAGCAGGGAATAGGGTAAAAGGCTACAACAGAACCATTTCTCAATGGGATCTGAGGGCAGAGAGGGTCTGACTTCCTGCATAGAGCCTGGAAAAGTGAGCAAATCTGACAGTTCCATTATAGCATGCCTGCATGAAGCCCAGCTGTGTGGGGTACAGGGTATTGGAGGGCTGAGAGAAGCCCACTGTGGGCTCTCTGATGCTGGAACGTCTGAAGGACACAGATGTGAGTGAAAGAGGACTTGTCTCTGTAAGGAAGAGGACACAGGCGTGGAGTCAAATCAGCAGTGATGAAGAAGAGTGATGCCCTCAAAGCCCACGGTGTAATCAAGATGGCACCCAAGACCCTGAGCCAGTGTCAGCCAGGTCCCCATCTGCCATCTCTAGGCCATAATTTAAAGAAGTGTACAAGCCTTCAGGAGGGAGAGAAGGGAAAATCCAGGAGTAAGTAGCTTAACCTGAAATGACAGAGAAAACTATAATTAGATTAATTTTCCTGCTGTCAAATTCAATGGGGGTTCCTAATGGAGAGTCAACTGGCTTACAGAAATGAAGAAAACTCGCTTATTTGCACACGTAAGATTTGTGAGTGCTTTGCTTGTGAATTTTATGTAAAGTCAGCTGCTAATTCCAGTTAGCCTCTAATTCCATGGGTTCTGCATCTGAGGATTCAACAAACCACAGAACAGAAATGTTTGGGGGAAAAGAATTGTGTCTGTACTGAATGTGCAGACTTATTTCTTGTCATTATTTCTTAAAACTATGCTACAGCAAACTATTTACATAACATTAACATTGTATTAGGTGTTATAAGTAAACTAGAGATGATTTAAAGTATTCAGGAGGTTGTGCATAGGTTATATGCAAGTCCTACACCAATTTCTATAAGGGATTAGAGTATCTGTGGAATTGGATATACCTAGGGGTACTGAAATCAATCTCTGCAGATACTGAGGGATGGCTGTATAGGTTTTTTTCTCTATTTTTCTACATCATTGGTATATAACACATGTAACAATAATTATTATATTAAGAGGAAAAAATCAAAAACATAATGTAAGGCTTTGGGCTGGGAATGTGGCAGAGCGCTTGCCTCACACGTATGAAGCACTGGGTTTGATCCTCAGCACCACATAAATAAATAAATAAATACAATAAAGATATTATGTCCATCTGCTGGGAGCCATTAGCCAAGTAAGTAGGTATGACAATTTCCTTGCCAGCGTACCCCATGTTGCAGTGACATTGAATGTAGGTGACCTTGCTCAAGGACCAAGGCGGATTAGGGCGTTCCCGGTTTAGGTTCCAGGTTTAAGGTTTAAGATTATTCCTGCTGGAAATAGGGCGTATCCTGCTGCCTGAGTTCCCCTTGAGTTCTCACGGGATTCAGACAGTATATATTTTGGAGATAGAAGCCCAGTGGACGTGGATTTGGGCAGAGAACGTGGATTTCCCCAGAACGTGATTGTAGACGGCTGGTGTGAGTTCGGGAATAAAGAGTTGCTGTTTGAATCTACAAGCTGTGTGGTGGCTCGTGATTGTGTGCCCAGCCAGACTGCGGCATTTGTGCCCAGCCAGACTGTGGCATCCATCTACAACTAAAAAAAAACTTTAAAAATAATAATAATGTAAGGTTTCAAGTTCAACAATGACACCAAATGTCATCACCTCCACACAGCCCTGCCAGTTCACGTGTTCCCTTGATACCATTGAAGGTCCCCAGTTTCCCGTACCTTTGAATGCCACTGAGGCCACACCTAAAATCCCCTTCACAATGCTCTTCTTGTTGCCTTCTGGGGACCAGCAGCAGGGTGGCTGGTCAGAGACCTCCTCTGTGATCAGGCCCATCAGGCATTATGAAGACCAGGGAGATACCAAGCTCTCATTTCATTTAGTTCAACTAATTTACCTGAAGAAGGACTTTTATATGATATCATCAAATATTAGCCAAAATACAATGTAGGAGGGAAGATGCTCTCTCTTAGAAAAGAAGAATATAAACAGAAGTGTCAAAAGGTCTACCAGGACACTTTCTCCATTCCAAAATCAAAAGGATTGAAAGAGTATTGGAAATATGCCATTTGGTGTTAACATCTATTTATTCAGTGCTAATGTGTGTTCACCTAAAATCACCTTGAGTACCATCCAAAATCATTTCATGTGCCACAATAAGACCTTGTGAAATACCAAAGAATCCAATGTCAATGAGACCTTCTGTTAGGAATCATTTTGTGTCTATCACAGACCAGCTGATAATTCAGGAAAATGACCAGTGGGTGGCAGGATTGAAACAAGGGCTGCAGATGCAAGGCCTTTCTTAATATAGCTCCATTGTTTACAGTTCTGCAGCTGTTTTTCTACAGCCCTGCAGCCTGCTCAGCAGGGCTCTTCCTCCTCACCTGCTGCTTGTCTACATCTGCAGCTGGGTCCCCAAGGAAAACAACAGTGTAACCATGTCATGTGGAAACTAGAAATAGGGACTCCTAAATACCCATGTTTGTTGCCAGAACACCCCAGGTCCCCCTTCCGTCACTCTTCAGGAACTCTGAATTTATATCTGAACCTAGAAAACAGAAAACATAGATGTTACTGTGTCGCTGGACCCAACTTAAACCAATCAACCAAGCATTTAGCCATTTTGAGCATCAGCACTGCACTAGACAGGGATTATCAAATATAAGTTCTAAATTACCTGGACGGTGATATTAAAGCTATAGCTATCAATGAACCAGATAGGACATAACTGCTAAATGATATGATAGAAACCATAAGAAATGTAAAGTTTCAGAGGAGAATAATGGAAAGCCAAGCAGACCCTTCCTTCCCCAGGGTCCCATCACAATGCTTATTAAAACATTCAATAGGAAAGAAAATTGTAACAGCACCAGATGCTAGTGATAAAAATTGGACATGTACCAAGATTCCTAGGGTTTTCTTTTTCTTTTTTTTGCAGGGTTGGGGATCAAGTCCAGGGCCTCATGCATGCTAGGCGAATGCACTACCACTGAGCAACATCCAGTTCTCGTTATTTTTTGAGACAGGGTCTCACTAAGTTGCTGAGGCTGGCCTTGAACGTGCAATCCTCCACCCTCAGCCTCCTCAGTGACTGGGATTGAAACAGAGCTGGGACCTTCCGGGAAACTAAGACAACATGGAGACGCCACCTTCAAACATGATTCTTGCAATCAAATCAGAAATATTCCAGACGTGTTGCTCAGAGTAACAAGCATGAATTTATTGATGGGATAGGAAAAAGGAAAGTGGGCATTCTCAAGGGAGAGAGTGGGTTCCCTCAGAGAGAAAGGGGACAGTGTACCTCTCCTGCACTCCAGTTTTTATTGGAGATCCCAGAGAAATTTCCAGAGAGTCCCACCTAGGTCCACTTCTTGACTTTTGACTTACAGCAGGATGACGTCAGACTTTCAAGTCCCCTCTGCCATGACAACTCTTGGTTAACTTGGCCCATGCTGACAACAGGTTCTAATTGGATTCTTAACTATAAATTCTTACAGGAGGAATTATTCTACCTAAGTTTCTGCATCTTATTTATTTATTTGTTTGTTTGTTTATTTATTTATTTATTAGTTGTAGTTGGACACAATATGTTTATTTTATTTACTTATTTTTGTGTGGTGCTGAGGATTGAACTCAGGGCCTTGCACGTGCTAAGTGAGCAGTCTACCCCTGAGCCACAACCCCAGCCCTGAGTTTCTGGATCTTGTCTGTGAAAAGGCACACAAAATCTGCCCCTTCAGGGTAACTTGGGTTTCTCTTATTGGCATTATTTCGGGGGGGCCTGCATTTCTCCTGCAGATAACAGGTAGTCTGCTGAGGAATATGACATAGCCTATACATTTAGGCCAAGCAGGGCTGCAGGTAAATTGCTTCTTGGAAAATAAAACACAGGTGGGAGTTAGCACTGTGGGCCCATTTTGTAGAATCATTCCCTTAACCTGTGTTCAGGTTCTCACACTGGGATCTGTCCGTCCCCTGTGAGGATTACAGGTGTGCACCCCCACAACTGGCTCCAGAAGGAGTTTCTAGATTCGCAAAATGATAGATAGAAAGAGTCTGCATTAGTCAGCTAGGGATACCATAATAATACCACCGACTGGGTGACTCCAGCAACAGACATTCCCTTCTGACACCGTTGGAAGTTGGAAGTCCAAGGTCAAGGTGTCAGGCAGGTTGGGTTTCTGCTGAGGCCCCTCTCCTTGGCTTCAGGTGGCAATCTTCTTGCTGTGTCCTCATGTGATCTTTCTTCTGTCCACGGGTATCCTTGATATCCCTCTATCTCTCTTCTTATAAAGATATCCGTCATATCGGATAAGGGCCTCACCCCTAAGAGAGAAGTGATGGGAGGGGAGGGGAGGGGAAGGGGGGATAGGAAAGGCAGCAGAATAGACACTAGTATTGCCATATGTATACCCGTGTCTATATAACCAATGTGCTTCTGCAACCTGCCACACTCAGAAAAATGAGAAATTATACCCCATTTGATTCAAATGTATGAAATGTCAAGATCATTGTATTGTCATGCGCAACTTAAAAAAAAGGTGGGGGGAACCTCACCCTTATGATCTCCTTTAATCTTAATTATTTCCTAAAGGCTCTACTCCAAGTATAGTCACATTGGGGGTTACACAATTTAGTCCATTGCAGGGCCCCAATCCACTCCTCAATCTACTCTCCTTTTTACAGAGAAAACAGACTAGAAGGAAACTAATGAGAAGAGACAGAGAGGGGTGGGAAGAGAAGCACACTGATGATTGAGCCCCTTAATGAGCTACAGGACAAACCCAGGGATACCTCCCAACTTGGAAATGGAAAGGGAGGCGAACAGAGTCAGCCAAAGCAAAAAGGCTTTGAAGCATGAAGCTAAATAGAAAACTCTGCATTGGATAAACAGGTTTCACAAGTATTTGAGAGGCAGACTCCAAAGGAAGGAATAAAAATCCATTTCAGCTGTGAGCAGCCAGAGGGGAAAGGTTAAAGAGCCCCTCAAAAGCCTCAGTCAGAAACTCCACTGAGCCCCTTTGCATCTGCAGCTGTAGAAACAAAGTTTATGCTGAGATCAAGGCACATAGATTTGTTTTGCCATCTTAAAAAAACACAAATGTTATGAAACTTAAAAAAAAAAAAAAAAGAGCCTGCAAAATGTACAGAAGGCCAGGGATCTACCCTGTTTACTTCCTTATTCTTCCAAACAAGAACTTGTTGAATCAAATAAGAACAATTTCAGTTTGAGTCTCCTTGCCTTTGAATTCTTCATTTGGAAAGAAAGCTAGCGTCGTCTTTCCTATCTGAGGGGGATTCCATCTTACGCTCAAGCTGGAGCTTCCACTAGGAGCTGGTGAAACTGCAGCTAGCCCAGAAATGTGCCCCAGAGGGTGCTGGGTAAAATAGATATACGACAACTATACTATAATGCCAGCTCTGCATAGAATTCTCCTCTTTCAAGGATGAATAACAGATACTATGATATCTATAAAGAAATTCTACAGCACAAGGAAAAGCATTTTCAATGACCAAATAATAGAGTAGAGAAGACTTTTTCTGAAGCACAGGAAAAATTACAATGTTCTTACTTCTGTTCCTGTGAGGAATCACTTTTACTGACCAAGAAAAAGCCTTGATTAGAAGATAAGCCAAGAGAAGAGGAAAGTGCAATGAAACTAATACCCAGGAGAAAAGATAAAATAAATTCAATGGATATTATAAAAGACAAGTATGCAGATTGGTGATACAGAAGACAAACTGGTGAAACACAATCTTAAGATCATACAGGCAATGAAAGAAGTGAAAAACAAGAGAAAAAAACTAGGGAGAGATACTCTAAGGTGAATGAAAAGAAACCAAAGAAATGAAGGGTATTCCCCAAAGATAAATAAAAGCATTATTCAAGATAGAATTAAAGCTTTAACTTTCAGAGGGTTCATCAGCATATTCTAATTAATATGATAAACAGAGATTGTTTCCAAGGCCTAAGCTATTAAAATTTAAAGAATAACAAAGAATCTTGAAAATATTCTTTCATGAAAAAAATTACCTTTGGAAAACAAAAATTAGGAAGTATAATTAATATAAAGTAATCTTGATTTTTGCTTCCTGATGTTTTTTGTTTCTTCTTTTTAAGCATTATTAAGGTATATTTAATATGCTTGATAGTTACACATATTTAATGTATACATTTTGATGAGTTTGGGCAGATGTATAAACTGTGATACTATCACCACCATCGAGATACTAAACATACTACACAATGGAATATTACTCAGCATTAAAAGAGAATAAAATTGTGGCATTTGCAGGTAAATGGATGGAGTTGGAGAATATTATGCTAAGTGAAGTAAGCCAATCCCAAAAAACCAAATGCCAAATGTTTTCTCTGATATGTGGATGCTGATCCATAATGGGGATGGTAGGGAGCATGGGAGGAAGGGAGGAACTTTAGATAGGGCAAAGGGGAGGGAGAGGAACAGAGGGGGCAAAGGGATAGGAAAGATGGTGGAATGAGGTGAACATCATCACCTTAAGTACATGTATGAAGAATGAATGATGTGACTCTACTTTGTGTACAGTCAGAGACATGAAAAATTGTGCTCTATATGTGTACTATGAATTGAAATGCATTCTGCTGTCATATATAACAAATTAGAATAATAATAAATAAATTTTAAAAAATTTAAAAAGATGTGTATGAAAAAATAAATAAATTCAACAGAAAAGATAGTAAACATCCCTCACATCCAAAAATTTCCATAAATCTTTGAAGTGTTTGGGGTTTTGAGAGGGGTTTTTGTTGTTGATTTCATTTTTCTTACATTATATTTGAAGATAAGGACAATAATCACCTAAAGTATAAGTGATAGGATCAAAGGTAGAACTTCAATTTCACTATAAGAACATATTCCATTTTTCAATTTTTTATCTTCATCTCTTATGTCAGCAATTACCAATGCATTATCTACTTGACGACAGCATTATGAATTCATTTCCTTCCAATTAATTTTGAAATGTTCTTTAAGAAGTGTCTTCAAATCCAAACCCCCAGAAAAATCTTGGCATATCTGAGATACCTAATAAACTTTTGGAGTTTACTATGGACTGAATGTTTGTATCCCTCTCAGATTCATATGTTAAAGTCCCAGGAATAATGTGATAGTATTTTGAATTGGAGCTTTGGGGAATGATTACATCATAAAGGCAGTTCTGACCTGAATTGGATTATTACTGTTCTGGGGAAAAAAAAAAAAAAAAAAGATGCAAGAGAGATGATCAGTCTCTCTAGCATATGAGACTACAGGAAGAAGGTGGCTGCCTTCAAACCAGAAAAAGACCCCTCCCTAGAAACTGAATCTCCCGGCACTTTGATCTTGGACTTCCAAAACTTCAAACTACAGGAACTGCAGTCACCTGCCATATAACAAAGTTTTGGTCAATGATGGTTTCATATGTGATAAATAAGATTATAATGGGATTGAAATAATTCAATTAACTAGTGTCACTGCCACGGTCATAAAGTCATAGCACAATGTAAAATCATGAAGTCATAGTGGAGTGCCTTAGTCATGTGACTGTGTGATGCAGTATATGTGAGCCTACCGTGATGCCAGTCATACAAACTCTACAATATGATTATATATAGTATATAATACTTGATATAGATAATAAGTGACTATGTTACCAGTTTGTGTATTTACTATACTGTACTTTTCATTATTAATAATGAAAAGTACAGTATAGTAGTTATAAGTAGAGTGTGCTTCTACTTATAAAATTTTACTGCAAAACATTATACTGTGTAAGACTGGAAGCAGCCTGGTACATCTAGAATTACTGCATTTCTTCTTCTTCTTCTCCCTTTTTTTTTTTAGTTGTTTTTGTGAAAAGAATACTTAACATGCAACCTTAAAACAAGTACTAGGCGCTATGTCATACAGATCTCTAGAACTTATCTTGCATGAGTGAGGCTCAATGGGTATAAAGATTTTCTTTGATTTCTAACCTGGTTAAGATAACTACTACTTCCCCTAAATGGTTTCTGGTTTCATTTTTTTTTACTTGTTTTATTTTCATTTAAAATAAATACTTCATATATACAATACAAATAAAATCATAAAATATATATTTATTTATGTGAACTTTCATACTATACATAGTTGGGGTTTTTTTTAAATTTTTTTTAGTTGTAGATGGACACAATATCTTTATTTAATTTATTTATTTTTACATGGTGCTGAGGATTGAACCCAGGGCCTCACACCTGCAAGGCAAGCGCTCTACCACTGAACTACAGCCCCAGCCCTGTACATAGTTTTATGTATTCTTCTATATGTATAATGTATTTCAGAGTTTTCTAAACAAAGCAATTAAGAACAAAAATAGCTAGCATAGATAGATAAAAAGATGGAGATAGAGAAAGAGAAAAAGGAAACGATGAATGTGGTAATAGAGAGGCTGTTCTTTTTCTTGGTAACTCTCAGATTTAAGGATCACATATAATAACATGTGTACCTTACTCTCAAATCATTGGGAAATTAAAAGGCAGAAAGAGGAAGACAGGGAGGAAAAGAAGGAGGGAGGGATAATCAAATAAGCAAGTTTTTGTTGTTGTTTTTTTCATTTGTGGATCTTCTATTTTTGTTTTTGGTATCAGTGATTGAACCCAGGGGCACTTAACCACTGAGCCACATCCCCAGTCCTTTTTTTTTTTTATTTGGAGACAGGGTCTCACTAAGTTGCTTAGGGCATCACTAAATTGCTGAGGGTGGTTTTGAACTCTTCAATCCTCCTGCCTCAGCCTCCTGAGCCACTGGGATTACAGTCACACACCATTGTGCCCAGCAAATAAGCAAGATACTTAAGAGACATGATGAGGAAATCATCCTCCACAAGTCAATATGCATGAATTTTGTCCCATATTTTAAGAGTTAAAATCTCTTGGGCTAGAGCCTTGTCTAGTATGTGCAAGGCCTTGGGTTTGATCCCAGCACGGATACAAAAACAAAAAATAACCTCAATTAAGGGATCTTTAATGTCTTACTTGACTGGACAAATACAGCCATCCCTTCTCTACATTTATGTTTCATCCACCCAGGTAAATGTCATACCTCTTTTATCTGCCTAATGCTTTACTGGATAGACACTGCAGCCTTTTTCAAATGTATAATGTCATTACCTTCAGCCTTTTCCAAGTGCATCAATGTATGACTCCAAAGTCCAACCCTCCACTGCCCCCGTCCCAACTAAATGTCCTTGGATCTCATCTTCCATACTGGAATATCAGCAGGACACTCCAGGCAATGCTGAAGAGGTGGCTTTAGTGGCTGCTCTCAGAAAGCAAAGCTGGTTTCAAAAATGTAAAGGGAAAATTATTAGTCTTCATTTTTTAACTTCAGGTAACATGACTTTCTTGTATGTGAATTTTATTTTTAAAGTTTGTGTGTGTGAGTGTGTGTGTGTGTGTTTTAATGCAATCCTCAATCAGCATCCTAGAGAGAATGAGTAAGATACACACTAAGAGAGGGCAGGGGAAGGGGGGATAGGAAGGGCAGCAGAATAAAATAGACACTAGTATTGCTGTATGTATATACGTGGCTGTATAACCAATATGATTCTGCAACCTGTATACTTGGAAAAATGAGAAATTATACCCCATTTGATTCAAATGTATGATATGTCAATATCATTGTATTGTCCTGAGCAACTAATAAAAAAAAAAAGATACACACTAAGAGCTGGGTATCTTACAAATTGATACAATCTTTCTGGGAAGTCATCTGTAAGAGGAGTCATAAATATTCATAGCCTTTGACCTACCAATTTGCCTTGAAGGAATCCATCTTAAAGACATGATGGGAGAAAAATTTATGCACCAAAGTTCATTGGCACATTATAAAATCAAATCTAGTAGAAATAACCTGTTGTTCAACCTCACAGGAATAGCTAACTTACTTTAGGTGAGGTACAGCCTTACAGTTAGGAAACTATATACTCTTTAAGGTTATTTGGTGACACTTTAGTTACAAAGGAGTTAAAAGGAACAAGTAAAAACTATTTTTAAGAGCATTGGAACTAAAGGTCTTGAGCTGTTCTACTTCTTATGGTCCAATTTCTAATAATTTGTTTCCTCTCTGCAATATGATTTTTGTCACTTCTCCAATTTAGTTTTAAAGGATTTCCTACCAGAAAACATACCTCCCTGGTTATGGCTAAACATTATCCAGTGGACATGGATTTCCAATTTGGCCTTCTATAACCCTAGTTTCCTGGAACAGAAACCCAAAAAATGTCAACAACCCTTAATAAAAGCCAGAAGAAGACATTACCACCACTACTGTGCTCAAAGAACCATCTTAGAAATTTTCCAATATGAACATGTCGAATATTCAGAGAACATTATTAAATTAACATGATTCGTATCCCCTACAGAATCTCCTTGAAGATAGCAGCAGTCCTATGACCTATCACTCAGAACATGAACAGGGCCTTGTTACAAGGAAGTGAACACTTCCATGTCCATTGAAGCAATGTTCTCCCTCAAAAATCCAGAAAAAAACTCTGTTCTGGCAGGAGCTGGGATGAACATGATATTTTTGGTGGACGAAAGGTGAAAGTTTGAATTTATTTTGTTCGTAACAATCGTAGGTATTACCTGCAACACTAGGTAAAAAAGGCAGGTGTGCACAGAGACGGTGAGAACTTGGAATGTGTGTCCTACTTTATGTGATAGACGACTAAAAGGTGTGATAGCATCAACAAAACACACACACACACACACACACACACACACACACACAAAAGGAAGCAGTTTGTAATTTACCTAGTTTTGTCGTTGCAAGAAACTTCACCTTAGGCCATTCCCAATCTCTAAAAGAACTGAATATCCCCTCCACCCAGAAGCATTTCTATTTAGTTGTTTAAAACAAAATATCACTTCCTGTGGGCTGGAATTATAGCTCAGCAGTAGAGTGCTTGCCTAGCATCTGTAAGGCACTGGGTTCGATTCTCAGCACTACATATAAATAAGTAAACAAAATAAAGGTCTATCCACAACTAAAAAATACTTTTAAAAAGATGGCACTTCCTATAAAATCAATGTTATAAGTTTGGGATTAGTTTCCAGGTCCACCCCACCAAAAAATTATTATTTTTTTCATATTGCATCTGAAATAACATTTGCAGTGAACAGATACTGAAAATAATACTATTGCATAAAAAGTATTTCAAGTAGGTTGTGGGTAATTCATGGAAATGAATCATTATTTAATGTGTTTGGGGGAAAATTATTCTATAAATTCTAAACAGGAACACAGGAAACACATCTCATTCTTCTGGCCAAGTTCAAGCCACCAGGTCAAGAACTTCCTGCTGCCCTGTCTCAGACTCCCTCAGCTTTTGCTGCTGCTTTGAGAGTCTCCTTACTAAGCAGTCACCAGGAACATCCATAATTCAGGCTGTAATCTCAGACATGGATAAATCTTCTCCAGTTGTTTCAAAACATGGGTATACCAGAAGCTTAAATACACGTTTTTTAGTGTTGTGTTACAGCATATAATTAAGATTTATTATGAAGATCCCAGTGCCTTGAAAGATTCAGCATTCTCAGATTCAGCACGTCACAAACATCAAACATGCCACAATCAGAGGGAGCACTATTTATTCAATATGCAAATGCAAAGTAAAACAGGAGTGTTGCGATGGGAAAGCATAATTTTCAAAAAGTTAAACACAGGACTGATACAAATGCAGAGTGGACACCTATCTAAGGTTTTATCAATTCATCAGTGAACAAAGAAATTAATAAAATGATCAAACTGGCTCAAAGGAGAATTTAAGAAATGGAGATTTTATTCAATGTCAAAGAAATGCTGAAATGAATTCACCTGCTCAATAGATACCAAACTGGTTAGTATCCTGCAGTACATTAACTTCTGTGGGTATATTTTTCCCAGACAGAAATCTATAAGTTGCCGTGTATCTTCAATGTCTGGTCTCTAAAAAGTTCATAAAGAGCAGAGACATACATAAGCACATACTCCAATATAGAAAATAAACTAACAATGAGGTAAGCATGACAAACAAGGCTATTGAAAGGACATGTAGACACCCTTTTGCTTTATTTTTTAAGTTTTGGCTGATTTTTCTTAAGAGTAATTTCCTGAAAATGTGTTCAGAAAGGAATATAACCAAATTCATAGGCATTGTTCTCTACAGTGAATTAACATGGCCCTTAGCTCTGTGGATTCTAACATTGATTTTATCTACACTGTGTACCTGTATACTATCTCAACTCATAGGAAACACATAAGCAAACCAGAGGAAGGAAATCCATTTGCGTTAGAACTATAATTCACAAGTAGATCACATACCCACCTCCTCTGATGGGCACATTCTTTTCCTCAAGGAAAGGAGTTAATTGGGTCAATTTATTATCTTAACATTGCTTGGTGAGCAGTGATGAAACTAGGAAAAAATTGGTCCCAATGTAACGGAAATGTGCCTACCTTCCCGTCTGTCCCAAGTGAAAAACAAAGAAATTCCCTCCTTGATCCAAGAACAGGGAAAATTAGTATGGCCACAAAAAGCCTATGTTCTTGATTGGGATTTGGGCATGAGAATAGGAAGGTACACTCTAATACAACTCATTGCCATGAATAACTTGGAGATTTCTCTAGATCCTGATGGAGTCCCCATGATTGAATCCTGATGGTTTTATAAGAAAAGGGAGGGAGACCAGAATATTCCCGCCCCCCCCCCACACACCCTGTCTTTTGCCATTCAGTACCATGTGCTGTCTTAGAATTCCACCAGCAAAAAAACCATCAGAATTTTGAGCTAAATAAACCCTTTCCCTTTATAAAGTTATTCAACCTCTGGTATTTTGTTATAGTAACAAAAGACTAATGCACAAGGCGATTCCAAAACTAAACTTCTGCCTTCTTTTGGCTAAAACTCTGCTCTCAGTCTGGATGGTTGAGTGAGACAAACACATAGCTCTAAAACCTGTTATTACTAACTGAAGTTTCCCCAGAAGCCTTCCTGTACACACCCATGTGTCCACGCCTCTTATCTACCCTCTTTGTCCCCCCACCCCTTCAATTCTCATCACCTCCTCCCTCCTCTGCTCTGAGCCCTTTGCCTCATTTTGGTGGAGGAGGAGGGCGTGGAGAAGAGAGAGGATGGTAGGAGCTTCCCTGAAACGTACTGTTCTTGGAGTTTTCCAAAACCATAGTATCCTATCGGGTAGCTCCCCTTCCATGTGCTCCTTTGGCTTCATTTAACCACTGTTGTCAATTATGAAACCATTCAATATGTAATTACTTTTACAATTCAAAGATTAATGACAACAGGATGACTCCCAAATGCCTGCTTTTGAAAACAGATGGCTAGAGGGGAAATTTTGATCCAGGGTACCTCTTCCTCCAAACAGAAAGTACTTGGGAAATGCCTCCTGGATCTCTGACCTTTTTATAGGTTCCCTCATATCTAATTCCTCTTCTGATTAATGCATTCTTCCTTGGTCTGCAATTTTACCAAAGATTAACCTATTGACATCTTTGTTCTTCCTGCTTCTGGCATGGGTAAGATTCTGGCTCTAAAGTGCTTTTGATATATACAACAGATTGCATCTTTTCTCAGAACCCACAGTCTCCCTGGGTGATACCACCTCCTCAAGACTAACTGGGCACAGGCCCCCTTCTGGAAAGCATTTATGTCTCTTTGGCACCTTCTTTCCACTTCAGCTGCACTGACTTGATAGATCCTGAACGACAAAGCAAGCTCATTTTAGCTTTATGGACTTCACAATCGCTGTTCCCTCTGCCTTGATCACTCTGCTTAAGGGTGTTTGCATGAAGAAACCATCATTGAGTTCAAATCTTTCCTTTCCAAAGAGGCTATCTCTGAATACTCTAAAAGGCACACTTTGTCCCAGGATTTCTGAACTTCCAGACCTTTCCACAGCATTTATCACTATTTGACATTATCTCATTTGTTTAGCATATGGTCTGTCTCTCCACCCACACTGAAATGGGAGTCCCACGAGGAACAAGTCTGGTTTATTTTATCCAGCACTGTATCTCTGAGCTGTACACATTCACTGTGTGGCAATACGTTCTATTCATTATCTGTGACAGAAGAATAAATCATCCAAAATTTAAAAGCATAAGACAACAAATAATTAGTACCTCGCACCTTTTGTAGGTCAGGAATTCAGAAGCAGCTTAGCTGGTGATTCTAGCTGAGGATCTCTCATGAGGCAACAGTTAGGATATCAGCAGCTGCTGCAGTCAACTGAAGGCTTGATTGGAGCCAGAAGATGGCCTTCTAAAAGGGCACACTTATAGGGCTTTAGCAATCCTCTGGCTATTGGCAGGAGGGCTCAGTTCCTCATCACAGGAGCCTTTTCCAAAGGGATATTTGGGTATCCTCAGGACAGCACAGGGCTACCCTCAGAGTGAATAATTTAGAGAGAACAAGCCAATCTCTTCTACAACTTAACCTAGGAAGTCACATTATGACATTTCTACAACAGTCTATTGGTTAATGTATCAGCTCTATTCATTGTGGAGGGGGGATTATAAGTGGGCATAAATATGATCTTCAAGGCTGGCTACCACACACATATAATGGTTGCTCTGTAAACATCTCTTTAACTAATGAACTGTGTCAATTTTATAATTCAACTCTTAGAAAGCCATCTCATATCCAAATGGGAAAAAATCTCTCACCCTCCCAACCCTACCCCCACAAATCTTTTAATGTGTGTCCTGTTTCATTTTTCAAACAGAATGTGAAAAAGAGCAATCCAGGCATGATAAATTGTGGCTATGTTTTGTACTTACTTTATTTACTCATAGAACACTATTTAAAAATTAGCAGCCCTTCAGGAAACCAGAGCATTGTGGTTGTTAAACCAATATCAGGTAACTCTCCTAGTTAAAATATGTAATTCCTTCCATCCATACAGTACTTCCTATTTTGCAAAGCATCTTCCCATATGGTCTCATTTGAGCTCTGAAAAGAAAGCAAGGTAGACTTTATTCCAACCTTATAGATGGGGACACCTGGCCTGATTACAATTTTAAAAAGAAGCAGAACCAGAAGTACAATTTTGGTATTCTGATTCCTAGTATCAGAAAAGACTTCAAGAAGGAACTCTGCATAATAAGTTGGGTTATGCTGCAGAAAAGAAAACCCAAATATCTCCAAGGCTTAAAGCAACATAGATGTGTTTCTGATCATATTAGTTCAAGGCAGACTGGTTGACCTTCCAAGGCTATCTCCCTCCATGCAGCAATTTAGTGCCCTTCTTCTTATTATAGCTGACCCATGGTTTCTGTGGTTGAACACAAGGAACAGAGTATTGCAATGAAAATCAAATGTTTTGACCTATAAATGACAAACATTCATTCCACTGCCTGCTCATGAGCAAGAACTTGTCTCATGACCCTGGCTGATTGCAAGTAGACAGAGAACTGAAGTTTCCTATTGCCCAGGCCATGCCTGAGTCCTAAGACACTTTTTTACATGTAAGATAGTGAAAAAATAAATAGGATTTGTAGAAGTAGGAAAAGGCCCCTCAAAGACACTTGTGAAAACAGTGTAAAGAAATACACACAGAACATTTGATCTTTTTGAAAGCCTCATACTGGGTTGTTTCACATACATTTTTCTTAGTTGATACTGATGACAGTCCTGTAAAGTAGACATAATCACCCTTTTTATGATTTCGGAAACTGAAGGTCAGAAGGCTACTTAATTTGCTCTAGAGCTCACACTAAAAAGCAGAGGGAAGTCTGACTCCCTTGCTCTTCATTTTCTCTATGTCCCAATTTCATATAATGATCTCTTCTACATCCCTTAAGGGATTTATTTTTATAAGGGAAGTTACTGGAGACAAATATACAGGGGCTGGCAATTCTACTGGCAATGTTTTATTTCTCAAACTGGGTGATGAACATACAATTTGTGTAACTCATTGTATTTTTTATAACAAATATTTCAAAATACATTTTTTTAAAAAGGGGGGCAATTGAGTCTGAGAAATAATCACAGATTGTTGTCTTGAAAAGATATGAATTTCTAATGAATATGGGCAGTCAAAACCCAGGAAATACAATATTGCTAATATTTATTGAGCACATGGGATTTCCTAGATAATTTGAAATCATTTATTGACATATATTTACTTATTTCATACAACAACCTTAATATTATCCTAGGATAACCTATTAAATCCTGCGTTTTCAATTCCACAAAGATTTCAATGAAATTGACACAGGGACATTGAAATAGGCTGGAGATCATAATCTAGCTCTTATAAATATTATATTAATATTATCATAATTATATTCTTATTTTATAGGTATATTACATATTGAGAATTATGTTGTACATATATATTATATAAGCTTTTATATGCATTCCATATTTGGGACAAAATGGGTTAATATGAGATGAGATGAGAAAATTGAAGCAAATGCAAATTGTTACGTAATCTAAAATCAGTTTATAAAGGGAAAAAGAAACTGAATTTGAGCAAGCATTCTAGTTTCAGGGTATGGACACATGACCACTACCCTGTAATACCTCCCCTAAGAGGTGGAAGAAGGATGAGCCAAATTTACAGTGATGGTTGAAAATCTTCTGCGTACCTCTTGCAACGTTCCAGTCACATTCCGTAGACGTTTGCGTCCAGTTAAACAGGGAGTTCAAAATAGCTTTCCCATGACTTGACAGAGAACAGGCTAGTGTAGTTGGCAGCAATTTCAAAGAAAAGTTCCATGCTTGGGTTGACTCCCTTAGACTTCATCAAGGGGAAAGGTCATGTGATTAATAGAGTGCTCTACCTATCCGGAATACTACCTGGGCAAAGATGGTGGAGTTGGGGAGGGATCAAATAATTTCCGAAGGCCAAGTGAACTAACCCAGTTGGGAGTTGGAAACCACCCCTCCCCCAAGCAGGACTTTGATAGAAGGCTATAAAAATATAATTTGGGATATGTTGCTTTCAGTGCTGCTAAACAAATCAGTTACTCCGGGACTGATCTTCTCATCACCTTGATTCTTATTGTAATTTACACCACCACCACCACAACCATCGCGCGCGCGCGCGCGCACACACACACACACACACACACCAGTTCCGAAATATGGTGTAAGGAATTTCCAGAAGGGACAACCAAGCAGGAGGAAAGCGAAACCTGAGCGCTGCGGATTGACAGCTGGAGTTGCCCCGCGCCTGCGCAGCAGCTCGCGCCGTGGAGGACTGGCGCCAGGGGGCGCGCTCGCGATACTCTGCCGCTCTGTCTACCCGCGCGCTCCACGACTCTCTTAGCCCTCAGCCGGCGGAGAAGGCGGAAGAAAGCGGCGTCAGAGACTGGGGCTGGGCCTCCCGGCGGCCCGCGGACGCGGCGGCCTTCGGCCCTGCAGATTGGCCTGCGGGCCGTCTCGCCTCCGAGCGCTGCATCTGTCCTCTCTCAGCACCTCGGCAGAGCGGAGTTGGGCGGCGGGGCTGGAGCCCTGCCCGCCCTGTTCGACGGCCCAGAGCGCTCGAGCGGTGAGTCTGTTTCCGATGTCCGCTCCTGACGGTCGGGGCCTCACTTCCCGCAGATCGGGGAGACGCCCCCGGCCCCTTGCTCCTCACGGCTCGGGGACGCATCTCTCAAACCCCCCACACCCCTAGTTCCTCACGGATCGGGGACGCCTAACCCCAGTCCCCTGTCCCCTGGCTCCTCACGGGCAGGGGGCCCTCTCCCCCAGCTCCCCATCCCCTTGGGAGACTCTTCCCCCAATCTCCCGTCCCCTTCTGGGAACCCTCTCCCGGGCCGCCAGTCTCCTGTCCCTCATTCCCCATGGGTCCGGGACGCCTCGGGTCCCCGCGCCTCCCCACCTCCTCGCCCTCGCTCCACTCCCAGGAGGGAGCCCCAAGCCAACTTCCTCTGCCCTGTTTCCCCTCACCTCGCGTTTTTCCCTTCCCAGAAAAGGAAATTGCCTCTTGGATTTTCCCGTCCTTCAGAGCTGTTACCAGCTTAAATTATTAGGTTTTTTTGTTTGATTGTTTGTTTGTTTGTTTTAATTCCCGGCGACTCCCTGTGTCACCATCATGGGAAATCTAGTCTTGGATTCCCTGTTAAACTCTATAAAGGTCCCAGGAAGCAAGTTTAAAAAAAAAAAAAAAAAAGATTCAGATGACACGAATATTTCCTCCCCGCCCCTGCACTCCTTAGTTGTACGATTGTTCCAGGCTCTGGGTTGATAAAGCTGTTCCTAGTATTTGGCTTTAGGGGAACTCCAGAGAGAGTTAGGACTATCTTGAATGTGAACAGAAAGCACCTAAAGTACTAGCAGCTTGAATGTATAGTGTTTGTTTCTCCGAGAGCAGATTACTGACTGTCTTGCTACACAGATCTAAAAAAAAAAAAAAAACCTTATAAAGAAATTCTGGTGGCCTTGTGAACTTGACTGCTGGCATTTTATCCATTCTCCTTTGATACCAGAGAAGATAGGGGGCTTTTCTGACTTTGAGGTTAGAAAAATTAGAATCTCAAATGGGTTAAGGACATTGTGGCCTTGTGACTCAAGGAAAGAATGTGTTTCAGGCATTGGTTGCCCATGTGATGATTACAAGGATCGGACTTTCAACCTCAGTGGACTGTGTTCATGACTATATTTCAGCAGAGTAACATGGATACTTGGTAAATTTCTGGCAACTTGGACTGTGAATGAAATTGTCCAAATCCTTGCCTCTTGGAAAATAGTGTCCAAGAGGAGAAATGCAAGTTGAATTGGGATTAAAAATTTAAGAGCAATTGTTTTTGTATCATATTTTGATCATTGCAGCACATTTCAACTCTATATTTTAGAAATAAATTTTAAGGAGTTGGTAAATATTTCCTGTGTCTAAAGTTAGGAACAAATTGAAGGTAGTTTGTTAGTATTTTCTTTTACGTGGTATTTACTTTATGAGTACATAGCCATGTATGAATTCATTTGACTTGTAATTGACTCATTCAGGACATAACTTGTTGATTTATTTAGGTTCACACATTTCTCCCAATAGCATCTGTTCATCTCAGAGGAACAGGTTTTGGTGGATCACCCCTGTCCCTTTACACCAAAACATTTAATAGTATTCTTTTTAGATTGTATATGCCCAAATACTAATAGGTGAATTTAAACCATGATTTGTGAAAAGGGTAATTTCAATATGTATTCATATTGCAGTTGAAATAAGTTGGCAAAGGTTAACATTCCACAGCATTTAATTAAGCAGTACTTAACCAAACTAGATTCCCAACTGCAAAAAGAGAATGGCAGTCATGAAGCTCTTATCATACAAGTTAAGGAACATTTGAAACTTTGTTTCATCCTCCTCTAATCATTTACATAAAAACCACATAAATAAGTAGAAAAGGAGCTGTAAAATACTTATTTTACAAAGGCATGTTAATTCATGCTTATGTTAGCGTATCTCAAGCCTGTTTTCATAATAGCTCAAGAAGTGGATCCTTGTGGTACAGAATGAGATTTAAAAGAATCTTGATGGAGTGTGATATTTTCTGTATATATGCCATATTCATTTCTACTGCAGACTCAAGTCACTTTTAGTTCTCATAGTTTTAATTAAAAATAGCTATTCATTGTTGTTAAATTAGAAAAGTGGTTTTCATTTAGGTCATTGCAAAATGTAAAAACTAAAGGAAAAAATATTTTAACTTGCCAAAGAGGAAATAAACATAAAAATATCAAAAGGCACTGAAAATACCATTTTTAGCTTAATTTTTACTTTGCAGTGTAGTTACATGAGACTATAAACCGTAGATTAAGCTGGCAACTATCGGCAAAAGCTTATTTGTAAGATATAAAGCTTTTAAATCTGCTGCTTATTAAAGCATGGAACATAATGTGAAAGTAGTTGGGTGTCATCCATAGTTTTTAAGAATGTGCACTTTAATGTCTGCATTTCCACAGTGGCATTCCTTTTAAGGAATTGTGACTGATTAGACAGGTTTGCATTAGCTATAAAAGGAATGCATTAGCTATAAAATATAAAAGGTCTCTTCAAATCTAATGATCTTTGAGTCTTTTAAATTGGATAAGAAGAAGGTAGTATATAGACTTATCAATCAACTGAATTTTACTGGTATACAAATGCTGATTCACAATGAGGGGGCTAGGGAAGAACAGAGTTACTTTAGGTAGAGGGGAGTGAAGGGAGGGGAGGGGTTATGGGGGTAGAAAAGATAGTAGAATGAATTAGCTATTATTACTCTATGTGCATATATAAAACTAAATGACTGGTGGGATTCTACATGATGTATAACCAGTAGAATGAGAAATTATACTCCATTATATATGATGTATCAAGGTGCCTTCTACTGTCAAGTATAATTAATTAAAACAAATTTAAAAATAAACTGAATTTTAAATTGGACATTGAGAAGAAAGAAAGACTAAATTCAGTCTTGTTTACTGTTGTTCTGGCTAGCACTTTGCTATGTGCTCTATGGCTAAACAACAAATATTTAATTTCTAAAAGGTGATTTTACTAAAAAGATAGTTAGATATAAAAGATAAATATATCTGGTATTGTCAAAGATATAGAAAATGGGCTCTCATATATACTTTGTAAGAGTGAAAAATTAGAGAGTCTTCAATATCTTTCAGATAACCAACATTACCTATCAGAAAACCTCAAAAGTTAAATACCGTTTGACCCAATTTCTAGGAAATTTACCTAAGAAAGTAATTAGACACAATAGATATATGAGAAGGGAAATAACAAAGAATATACTCCTAGAGTGGCATAACTGTCATTTGTCCTCAAATCCAAATGGGCACAAAGGCGGCCTTAGACTCCATCTTAGGACTCATACATGATTAGTTCTGCCTTTTGCCAGCATCTTGCAGTCCTACCTTTCTTTCACTCTGTGAGCCTTCCCTAGGAGTACACATTAGAAATAATAAGGCTTTGAGAACTATTTTTAATTTTTCAAAAAATATTTCAAAAGTAAGTAAAACAAAATGCTAAGTTTGTTCGATAGTTCTTTGAAACTATCAACTCAGTGTAATAATGCTGGAGAGCTTGTGTGTGATAGTTATGGTCAATACCTCAGTTCAGTGTAATTAAAGAAAAGGGCAATAAATCTTAAATGCTATTTCATTGACAGATTTGTCAAAACGCAGACAAACATGGTGTAGTGCAAAGTGCACAGTTTCCAGGGTCAGGTAAGCTTGGGGTATGATCCAACTCTGTTACTTGCTAATTTGGTAATGTTGGGCAAATTACTTAACCTCTTAAAGCTTCATAGTTTCTGCCTTGATAAGTGGAGGCAATAAAATACTTCATAAAACTGTATGAAATAATAACACATGCATTTCTAGGCACAGTTCTAAGTGGTTTACACATAACACATTTAATCTTAGCAATAACTTTCAGGTGGTTCCTATTGTTAATTCTATTTTACAAATGAGGAAATTGAAGCATGGAAAAGTTATATAACTTGCCCAAGTTGTACACCAAGTGATTGGAAGAAAAGAGTTCCTCTTCCGCCAGAATTGTGCCTTATCCTTTGTAGGTTCTCATCATATGGTACTTGAAATCTTAGAGGCAAATAAGGTGTTGGTACTGGTAAAAAGATTGAGAACTAGTGTCATAACTCTCTGTGTAGCAAAATGACAGGCACAATTTTTGTATAAAAATGAGATATTTGTGGGGATATTTGTCTACTATGTTGACTAGAGCTTGCATTCTGCTTCTAGAGCTTATCTGGCATATATTACCCTCAAGGGTAACTACCTAAAATAGACCTGGTTACATGAGCTGTGAATTACTTTTAGACATTAGCTTCTTATGTAAGTACCATAGCAGTTTAAAACTTGAAAGCTGCTCATGAAAGTGGTAAGTTTTCCATTGGCAAAGAAACCTCACTTGTTTTTCCAGTCATAATAATGAAGCATAGTCACTTGATCTGACTGAAGGTAAGAGGACATAAAGACATACTTTTTAAAAAAATTCCATTCTTTCTACATAGTAGAAAACCCCTCACTTGAGCATTTGGAAATAGAATTTTAAAATTTCATAGAATTTTGGATTTAGAAGAAGAAATCCAGATCCAAACATTTAAATAAGTTTAAACGTGCCCTAAATTACACATCCAGTAGTGGTGTGTGATCAGTTGATCTTTGTATACTGCTGTTCAATCACTGTCCTGCTAACCACGCTATTCTCTTCAATTTAGGATATTTGAAGGAACTTCAACATGATTAAGGCCTTCAACAGATGCTTAATGAACACCTATTAATATGAATTGGCTTGTGCTAATGAAACTTAAACATCTTAGTCATAGGAAATAGACATGTGCTGATAATATGATATAGGGGTATTACAATTGAAGTGATTTTCTTTTTTTAACCTGATATTTTCATTCAGCTATGTTGTGAACTCCTTAAAGGACCCAGGCTTTGTGTACTACAAGTGCTTTACACAGATGATGATATATATTTTTTGAAGGAGAGAATCCGATAACTTAGAAATAGTAGTCATGAAGCAAAGCTCAAAGCACCTTAGGAATTATTTTGTAAATAACATTAACATAGCTGATGTATATGAACTTGCATAGAGAAGCTATAAGATGTGTGTGTATGCATGTTAAGGCATTTTTTTCCTTGCTATTTTTGCAGGACAATTAATAAGTTACTATGAGTCTGTTAAATTGTGAAAACAGCTGTGGATCCAGCCAGTCTGAAAGTAACTGTTGTGCTGCCATGGCCAACTCCTGTAGCACTGCAATCAAAGATGACAGTGTGAGTGGAAGTGCCAGCACAGGAAATCTCTCCAGCTCCTTTATGGAAGAGATCCAGGGATATGACGTAGAGTTTGACCCACCTCTGGAAAGCAAGTATGAATGCCCTATCTGCCTGATGGCCTTACGGGAAGCAGTGCAAACACCATGTGGCCATAGGTTCTGCAAAGCCTGCATCATCAAATCCATAAGGTATGTGAACATAAGAAAGAATGGTACCCTATATCAGAACCAAATGCAAAGAACAGTATTACATAGAACACAGGCCATCCCAAGAATCTTCTTACACATAAAAAGCTACTTAGGAAAAAAAAAAGCAATGAACAGAAAATTGAGAGATTCGTATCCCACCTCCTACAGTGATGCAAAAAGTTAATTTCTGTTTCTTCCATTCACCTGACTTTCAGATAAATAAGAAAGTAAATAGCTTAAAACTATTCTAATGTATACTAGGGGATGACTGGATGCTTTTAAGATGTACTGTAAATTATGCTTAAGTATGATAATCTAAACCATATAAAGAATGCTGATTCTGTAAGTGATTGGTTATTCTGGTTTTAGCCATGTTAAATTTTTGTTTACCTGATTTCTCTCAGCAACTGTGAAGTAGCCAGTATTTTTTTTTTAAGAGAGAATTTTTTAATATTTATTTTTTAGTTTTCAGTGGACACAGCATCTTTATTTTATTTTTTTATATGGTGCTGAGGATTGAACCCAGCGCCCCATGTATGCCAGGCGAACGCACTACTGCTTGAGCCACATCCCCAGCCCATTACCAGTATTTTTAAAGCAAGTATTAACTGAAGGCTATGCCTTCATAATATGTCCATAATCTAATCCCTTCTTACTGCCTCTCTGACACTACCTTTCTGAATCACCATCAGCTTTAACAGGTCTTCCTGTTAAAGGTCTTCCTTTAACAGGTCTTTTCCCTGTCTCATTATAGCACCCATAATGAACCTGGTAAAATAAGTTAGATGATGTCACCTCTGCTCAGAACATTGCGGCAGATACAAGGGTAAAAGCCAAAGTCCTTAGAAGAACATGTATGATAGGCCCATGATTCGTTTTCTTTCTCCTCTTTACTTTGCTCACTTTCCTTCCATTTATTCCTCCTTTGCCATTCATTGAACATGTCAAGCATGCTCCTTCCTTAGTGAGTTGCTTTAGCTGTTCTCTTTGCTTAGAACTTTCTTGCTATGGTTAACTCTTTAACTCTGTCCATTTGCCTGAAATACCATTCTCTCATAGGTTTGCTGGACACACTGTTTATACCACATCATGCCTCTACCTACTTGTCTCCAACAATCCTGGTCTTCCTTCTTGGCCATACTTCTCATTTTTTTTACCTAAGCACTTTTACCTTCTAAGACACCAGATAATTTAAGCATTTGTTATCTGCTTGCCTAATTGAAGGTAACCTCCTTGAGAGTAAAAGTTGACAGGTAAATGAGAATATCTTTAGGTGACTAAGGATTTTAATGCAGGACAAAAAAGGTGGAAGAGGAGATTTGTGTTCTTCAATAGATAGCCATCTAGTTATATTGGTGAAATCATTCCTAAGTAGATTAGTCCATCTCTGGCTATTAGACTCATAAATTTTTATTTCTCAAGTTCTATACCAGCTTTTCTATAAAATTTGAAATTAAGGTAACTATATCCATTCTCGGTACTTAGCTTAATTTAAGTTACATGGGAGTGTGTCTCTTTTCTCAATTTTGAAGGGCGGTGTGTTGTCCAGTGTTGAATTTATAAAATCTATTTAGAGTAGGTTTTCTCAGTCTTGACACTGTTTGACATTTTGGGCCAGACAATTTTTGCTGTGGAAGAAGGTCCTGTTTGATGTGGGATATTTAGCTGAATGCCTGATCTGTATCCACTGAATACTAGTGTCCCCTCTTATCCAGCTGTGAGATGCACTGTCTCTTATGGGCAAAATAGCCCCTGGTTGAGACCACTGGCTTAGGGTATATAGGATAACAGCTTTAAAAAGGCCCCACCAGGGGCTGGAGCTGGGGCTCAGCGGCGCATTTTCCTGGCATGTGTGAGGCACTGGGTTCAATTCTCAGTACCACATACAAATAAATAAGTAAGTAAGTAAGTAAATGAATAAATAAAAATAAAGATCTTTCAACCATTAAAAAAAAACTCAACCATTATTCTGTTTATTAAGATTTTTAAATTTATACTGTATTTAGATAAAAATGTTACCATATTTTGAATTGTTGATTTTCCTGTAGGTAGAAATGTGCAGTATTTTATCAGGTGCAACCCATGCCCAAGAAGGTAGCTAATCTTTAGCAGATTTTTAATAGCAGAATATTTATGAAATTAGTGAGACAGTGGTCTAAAAGAAGGTAAAACCCACAAAAGGAAATGTGAGGTTTTCTCCTCCCCTATTTCCCTCTAAGCTAGAAGTGGCCACTTGGCCCCAATATTCTTAAAGGAACTGCTCTGAAATTCCTCATGGGGTATAGTCATTGAAGGAATCATAATGCATTTCAGTCTAATTTCATTTTCTTTTGGAATCCTTGCTAATATAGTGGATAAAGGTTTTCAATTTATTTTGTAAGGTTCATCTTAATTTTTTATTAGATAAGTTGCTTTAGGTTTGACGCATGTGTTTCAGTAAATATATTCGTGGCCTCTTATGCTCTCAGAGTATATTCAATGGTACAATAATAACATTGTAAAATCCAAGAGAGGCTCCAAAAATTCAGCTCTTTCACCTTTATTCAAAGTCTCTTGACAACAGAACTTTTTTCCTAGCACAGCAGCTAGCACTGTTGAGCATATAAGAGGAATTCACCAAATGTTTGAGTGATTGATAAGGCTTCTGTGGACTACATGACCCATCACATTTTGTGATTGAGTATTGAGATATTCCAAAAAGTTAAAGGGGAATGACACTTAAGCTGGAAACAAAACAAAAACATTGGGAATCAGGATATAGAGGTTCTTTAACTCTACTGCACTGCACCATGTATGTACAAATAAAGGAAATCTTTTGTTCCCTTCAGCTCAAATGTCATAGTGACTGATTTGGATTAAACCTTAAAGTGAGGCTTCATGAGGATATTGCTAATTGGTTATATTTTTGCTTATGACTTGAGCAGTATACTGAAGACATGTTTTAAGTATTGTGAGCAGCAAATTCCATTTTACAAGTATACTCTATAGGTGCTGACAGAACAGAGGCCAGCCAAACTGTCAAAATTTGCATTCTTAACTTGACTTATTTTATGCCAATAAAATATTTTTATTCAATTAATTATTCTGATTATTTAGCTGGAATTTGTCCCACAGTCTTCCTGTACTTTGGAAGCTAGTTTGGCTTTTGATTACCTATCAATAGCTAGTTTGTCAGTGGTAGAGTGCTTGCTTAGCATGTACAAGGCCCTGGATTTGATCTCTAGTACTGCAAAATAATAATACTTATTTTATAAAATAATAGTTAATAAGCTGTCCATAAGAGAACTTTTCAAATCCAGGCATGGGAGTTTATGCCTGTGATCCCAGCTGCGTGGAAGCCTGAGACAGAAAAATCAGAAGTTCAAGGTCAGCCTGGGCAATTTAGTGAGACCCTCTCTCTAGGTAAAGGAGTCTGAGGATATAGCTCAGTGGTAGAGTGCTTGCCTAACATTCATGAAGCCCTAGGTTCAATCCCCCAGTACAGCCAAAAGTGAATTAAAAGAATTAAAGTTAGTTTTTCTAATGTGAATGTTTAAATCTACTAGTTGTATGTATCTTGTTTCTTTTAGGGATGCAGGTCACAAATGTCCAGTTGACAATGAAATACTGCTGGAAAATCAACTCTTTCCTGACAATTTTGCAAAACGAGAGATTCTTTCTCTTACGGTAAAGTGTCCAAATGAAGGTTGTTTGCACAAAATGGAACTGAGGCATCTCGAGGTATTAAACTTATTTTCTAGCTGTTAGCATGTATGGAAGTCAGTTTCTAGAGTAGGAACTTTGTTGTGTTTATCTGTATTGCCAGTACCTACCATATAATAATTGGTTAAATTCTTGCCAAGTTCTTACTAATCCTTAAGCAGAAGCCAGAAATTTTTTATTCTGTCTACTCTGGCTTTGCCCTGTAATTTAAAAAAAAAAAAAAAACTGCATGTTTTTTGGTTAAATTTTGCACCAAATGAAATGCTTCTATAGTTTCAGATTAACTGAAGCAATCAGATAATAAAAGAATTTACATTTAAATACAAATAAATCAATTATTTTTAAATTAGTTCAATTTAGTTACACATAATATTTTTTTAATATTTATTGTTTATTTATAGGTGGACTCAATATCATTTTATTTTTATGTGGTGCTGAGGAACGAACCTGGTTCCTTCCGCATGGTAGGCGAGCGCTCTACCTCTGAGCCACAACCCTAGCCCTACGCATAATATTAGGATTCATTTTGACAAAATTATACAAGCATGGAATATAATTTGGTCTAATTCAGTACTTCCCCTTTTTCTTCCCTCTTTCTGTTTCTTACCTCTTTAAAATCTTTACTGATTTTTCTCATATAAAATAAATAAATTCTTAGCTTGCAGATTTTTATCAAAAATTATTTTTAATGTTCTGTTTGAAGTTAAATGTTTAAAACAGATTTGCATCCTGCCCCCTTTTACTTAGCACTTTTTGAAGGAGTAGCCCTTTTAAAAGTACTAAATTGCTAATCTAGAAATCCTCTTTTCCCTAATTGAATGAACTTGAGAATTCACATTCCCTTTATAAACATGCAGCCCACAACCATCATTTGAAAAAAACTCATTAAGTCCTTCATATTGTGAATGTTTCTGTGGTTTATGTTAGATTATATAGGTTCAGTAGCCAGCTATATAAAAGAGAATGGTATATTCTTAGAAGAAATTATCTTTAAAAAATTTCTTCAGGAATAGCAAATACTAATCAATTATTTTTTTTCTATATTACAGGATCATCAGGCACATTGTGAGTTTGCTCTTATGAATTGTCCACAATGCCAGCGTGCATTCCAAAAATGCCAATTTAATATTCACATCCTTAAGGATTGTCCGAGGAGACAGGTTTCTTGTGTAAACTGTGCTGTATCCATGGCATTTGAAGACAAAGAGGCATGTACTAATTTGGATTTGTTAATTCCACTACTTCTTTTTTTCTTTTGTTTTGTTTTTAATAGTCAAAACCAGATTATCCATTTATTTGACCAAGAACATTAAAAAAGACCACAAAATTAAACAATCTTTAATTAATTAACTTCTTATAGAAAACTCAGTCACAGAGCAAGTACTTATTGTCTTCCCCCTGTTTTTGAGGATTGAGAACTCCCAATATTCTTTGGAGAATAAGCAATAATTTTGTTGAATGTTGCCAATAGTCAGAGCATCCATTTACACAAACCGGTAGTTCCTATTGCACATATTAACTCCACTACTTCTTAAAACAATTTTTTAAATGTATGTCTGAGGGAGGTAGCAATAGACTAAGTACGATTACAACTCAGTCTATTCTATCAATTTTTAGAAAATTGATTTTTAAGGAAGAAATGAAAGTTAGATAAATCATTATTAATATGTATGGAGTTATATTTACATGTCTTTCTTAGAAAACATTATTTATGTTAGTTACTATTGTAGATCTGCAAGTGACAAGTCACTAGAAAAGGCTTATGCTACTTGACTGTTCATTTTTATGTATTTTGATGACCATTCTGATTGTATACAAACAAGTAGAATGGCTACTATATAAGACTATATAAATTATTTTACAAAAGAAAAAGAAGTTATTCTACAACTATTATGAAGAATAAATTAAATTTCACAAGTGTGTTCCATAGCTGATAACCCAGTGTGCTATTATATTCACTTTCAGTATGTGTGTTATTTCAATTAAAAAGTTCACTTTTAAAAAGAAATTTCACTGTGCCTGACAACATCATGATAACAGGGCAGTTTTTTTTTTTTTCTTTGAGAAACTAGGTTAAATAGTTTTATATTATGTTGTCAATATCAAAATCAACACTGAAATCCTAATTCTTGATCCCTATCCTTCATATTATTGAAATAACCTACTTATAACTTTTATGTTCTTTTATAACTAATACTTAGTTCTTTAAACTTCAGTTCTTATAAATTTGTGTTATAATTTTTCTTACTTCCCTTAGCAGATCAAATATATTATACTTAGTTGAAATATTCCCAAAAAAGTCAGCTAATTTGCTAAAAATGTAGAAGTCTCAGTCATATTTTGAGCAAATTGACATTTCCTTCCAAAACCTGAGTAAATTAGATGAAGTTAACCTGAAAGTTTTAATTATTCTTCAACACATCATCTAAATTAAAATCATTGTATTCTAGAAAACAAGGCTCACCCTTCTGAGGTACTAGAGCCTCATGCCCTGATAATGCATTTGTTCTTTAACGGCACTGACAAGAATTTTAATTAAATGGTCATGCTGCTGCTGAAAACTTGAAAGATTGCCTTTTATAGCATTGGTAGATGATATCCAACTAGTTATAGATAGTCTGCCTTGGGTTAAAAGGAAGTACTACCATATTCTTTGAAAGAGCTGGAATGATGAATGAATCTCATTATACTAGTAAAAGGAGATAAGTATCCTTTATATATGTTTTGCACATTTTTGCTTTATACAAATTAATGTCCTTAATTTGTGCATAGTGAAAAAAATCACTTTTTACAAAAATTTTTTCAAATTTTCTCATGCTTTTCTTGTATTTCTCTGATAACATTCAGATACATGACCAGAACTGTCCTTTGGCAAATGTCATCTGTGAATATTGCAATACCATGCTCATCAGAGAACAGGTATAATAATTCTATTTCATAAACTAGTATTTCCATAATAGCTTAAAGAAGTGTTATTTTTTTAATTGATAATTTAAATCAGTAAGGCAAAATCAATATGCATTGTAGAAGTATTAGAATTGTGCAGAAATTTTTCATTTTTCACATGAATTAATGTAATTGGGCCAGGGGGTATGGCTTAGTGACAGAGTGCTTGCCTAGCATGCAAGTTGATGGATTCAATCCCTAGCACCACCCCCAAATTAATAAACACTTCCAAAAGAGTAAAACATTCAGTACTTCTAAAGTGCCAAAAATTCCTAGGTTGTTAACATAATAGCAAGGGTCCACATTTAAAGAAAGAAATGCATATATACACACTGAAATGAGGATCATAGTTATCCAGGGACTGGCTGAAAGAATGAGTGAGAATAATGAAACAAAAGAAAGCAAATCCTGTTTGGTAGCAGAACATTATTCATAACCCCTGAAGCATATAGGAAGATTTTTAAATTTTCAGAATTTATGGCCCCTCTGTTCAGTTGTTCATGAGGCCACTAATGGAGTATCATCAGATTTAGCAGTTACAATAGAAAAGTATATATTTTGATTATTAATAAAGAAAATTCCATCTGATTGCTATCTTCTGGCATTCAGAGAGTTTACCCACAAAATATTAATATTAGTCACTAAACATATTTGCCCATGAAATCTGCATACCCAGAGATCACTATTGATTAACTTACAAAGTAGAAGCAGGCAAGACCTTGATTAAATTTTTCCATTTGTCTGTTAATTGAGTCCCTTAGTTTCTTTTTAACAAAACTAGTTCAAAGGTGTTAAACTTTTTGCTTTTGAAGTCCCACCTCCCTGGTTTTCCTCTTTGCTCTCTTTTAATATTGAAAGAAACCATGTAGCACATTTAAAACTCAGCAAAAATAAAATTAAAATGTAAGAAAATATTCTATAGTAGGAAGCATCAGAAAACCTAGGATTTGATCCTGGCTGTGTCATTAATTAGCCCTTTTATCTAAACTATAGCAAAAGTAAAATTTCTAAAGAAAATTTGACACTACTTTTAAAAATATTATTCTGTAATGGATCATGTTCTAAAGAATATGTCTTTTGAGTCCCCAAATTTAAGACTTTCTTTAGAGCTTTTAACAGTGTGCTTTTACTTTCTAACATCTGAGTCCTAGGATATGCCCAGGTTAACAAAATGTAAGAAATGTATGAAAGGTGATCATGAGGGAATTAACGGGTCTAGTCAGTGACTTTAATGTGTGCAGTTCCTTGGTCCTTAGTATGGCCTAGACCACATAGAGTCTTGGTTGAGTTTGCAGTTGTAGTTGTCAGAAGGTGGTTTTTTCTTGGAAGTGCCACTAGAGGGTGCCAATTCCCAACAATAGGAATAAAATGCCTTTTATGAAGTGAATTTTAGTGAATTTGTAGGGTGTGTTGTATTATGAGATGTTGATATTTTATTTCTCTCTGACTTTTTGAAGTATTTTTGTTTTAATCTTTGTGGGCTACAGGGTTCTGTAATATTTTAACTCTTCCATTATGACCCAAAGGCAATACATAGTTTTGTTTAGGTGAAACAAATTTCTTTTTAAATGTAATCTCATTCAGCTAGAACATCCTCTGCAGGGAAAAACAGTTTTCAGCCTTTGTTTTGATTTTCAGATGCCTAATCATTATGATCTAGACTGTCCAACGGCCCCAATCCCATGTTCTTTCAGTACTTTCGGTTGCCATGAAAAGGTAAGTTTTCTTTTTCCTTTGAATTCTTAAATATAAATCAGAAATATTCAGTTATATAGTCTAGTGGACAGTCTCAACAGGAATGTACATGTTTATAAAACAGCATGATAAATTATATAATAAAGCTAAGTACTGATGCTGTGAACAGAAGCAAAAGCACACTTACCAATGCTTAAAGCATTTAGACAGACATGAAAAAAACGTGATGTTTGGGCTAAATCTTGACAGAATAAAAAAAAAAATTGTTCAAGAAGACAAGAGAAACAAAAGTGAGTGTAGTGAACAGTACTAGAAATAGGTGAACCAGACAAGAAGAAAGTATTGTTATGGTCTCCCAGATTAGCTTTGAGACTACTGATCAGGAATATTGGATTTCTAACATACATAAATCACAGTTTATGAAAAGCCATTCTTTGGAGAGTGCAGTTATACTTTGGCTTTTCTGTATGTTTGTTTGTTTATTTATTTATTTATAATAAACATACATTTAATAATTGAAAAGATAAAGTAAAATGGTATTTGGTATGATTATATTTTGTGGAAAAGTTCTGTATTCATGTACATGAAGAAAAGGACTTGAAAATACATCAAAATATTAAGTTAGGGAGATATATATAACATTTTCTTTCTAATCTATATTTTCTATGGTATACACAGTTTCTCTTATAATAACAATTTTTGTATCATAAATGTTTTTCATACAACAGGATGTTTTTAATGATCTTAGAATAGTATGGAGACAGCAAAGATTCCAGTTGGCAGTAGATTCGTATTACAAATAAGGAATTGGGGACATTACAGTAGACTGCCATGATTAAATTTTAAAGGAAAGAGGAGAAAATGCTGTGAACTAGAAGAAGACATAAAATCAATAGCGAGGTTCATCTAGTTTTCCTAATGGGAAAGATTTTAATAATTATATTCTGAGGGAAGGGGTTAGAGGAAGAGAACATTTGGAGATAAAGGAGAAAGGGGATGACTTAGTAAAACCTCTGAGGTGTTAAAAAGGGCTGGGTGTCCATTAGAGCACAGGTGGAACATTCATCTTGGATAAGAGGAGAGTCATCTCTTGAGTCAGTAGAGGAGGGTAGGTATGGATACTGACATTTTTGTAGTTGGGATGAAGATTTAGCCAAGTGTGTTCATAGGTAATCTCAGTTTTTTAGTGCACTCAGAGCAGCGTTCATCTCATTAAGAATCTGGTGAAGGCAAAGGATCCTCTACTTCCCTCTACAACTTTGTAGAGGATGCAGGGAAATAGTGACACTATGTAAAAGCCTCTTATTTGTCTTGGCCAGGTCCTTTCCTAGTCTTTAACAGTGTCTGTTCCCACCTAAGGCTTGTGTTTGGTTTTTAGATGCAAAGGAATCACTTGGCTCGCCACCTGCAAGAGAATACCCAGTTACACATGAGAATGTTGGCCCAGGCTGTTCATAGTTTAAATCTTGCTTTCGATGCTGCCTCTCCATCTCAGATGCCTTCTGGGTATCGCCCAGAAATTGAAAATTTCCAGGAAATCATTCAACAGTTAGAGGGTCGCCTTGTAAGACAGGACCATCAAATCCGGGAGCTGACTGCTAAAATGGAAACTCAGAGTATGTATGTAAGCGATCTCAAACGGACTATTAGAACCCTTGAAGACAAAGTTGCTGAAATTGAAGCACAACAGTGCAATGGGATTTATATTTGGAAGATTGGTAACTTTGGGATGCACTTGAAATCGCAAGAGGAGGAGAAACCTGTGGTCATTCATAGTCCTGGATTCTACACAGGCAAACCTGGATATAAATTGTGTATGCGCCTGCATCTTCAATTACCAACTGCTCAGCGGTGTGCAAACTACATCTCACTCTTTGTCCACACAATGCAAGGAGAGTATGATAGCCACCTGCCTTGGCCCTTCCAAGGTACAATACGCCTTACGATTCTGGATCAGTCTGAAGCACCTATAAGGCAAAACCATGAAGAAATAATGGATGCCAAACCAGAGCTGCTTGCCTTCCAGCGGCCCACAATCGCCAGGAACCCGAAAGGTTTTGGCTATGTAACTTTTATGCACCTGGAAGCCCTAAGACAGAGAACCTTCATTAAGGATGATACGTTATTAGTGCGTTGTGAAGTCTCTACTCGCTTTGACATGGGTGGGCTTCGGAAGGAGGGTTTTCAGCCACGAAGTACAGATGCAGGGGTGTAGCATCCCCCTCATTTGTTTAAAACAACAAACTGTATGGAAAAAACAGTGCCTTCCCTTGCCTTGTTCTCAATAATATGCAAACAAAAACGCAGCAGGAAAGATGTAATACCCACCAGTGAATGTTGTTAGAGAGGTTGCTTCTCACTTTTTCCTGTTACAAATATCTGAGGCAGGTTTTTTTTAGGGATCTACACCTTCCATGCTTTTTCAGAAATGTTATATCTAAAGTGCCTGTGGCATGCAGCAGCTGTTTTGTCAATGAGTATACCTCTTTGTTGTACTTTCATGGGCATTTACTCCAGTGTCTTATTGTCACCGAGCCCAGAGTTGAATGTGGAAGCTCAAACCTTTTAATAATAATGAACTTTACTTTAAAACTTCAGCTTATTTTTATATTATTGTATATAACATATTAAATGTGAGAATCACTACTACCTTGTGCTAGTGCCAGTATGAAGAGTTGTTGCACTAGAGTGAAGTTCTCATTTTATTTGACCTCTTATAGATTTCAGAGGATTTGAAGCATAATCCCTGGAAAGCTTAAGTTCTCATGTTAACTAAGGATATTCAGGGACTAGTTTAACCCTGAATATAACCTTACTTTTTTAGTATAAACATTTCATCGGTTGAATAAAACCTGTTGAAGTGTTTAATTCTGCATTGCTTATATATTTCCTATGACCACAAAGTGGCAGCTTCTCCAGAGTTTATGCTGAGAACCATATGGATACCAACTGCTCAGCATTAAGCTGTGTACCTCTTTTAGTCTGTTTAGTGCAGAGTGAATGCAAAGCCCTGCACATGGCTTCTGTGGTTTATATACACAAAATCCCAGCATAAGTAAAAGTGATTCAATTAGTCAACCATTATGACAGTTCAGATTGGTGGTGATAGAAGCTGTATGAGCCAGAAATTTTCAGCCCTTTTCAGTACCCTCTGGTTTAGTTTAATTAAATGGAATGAAATTAACTTCCTACAAAAAAGCAACATTTTTTTAAACGAGATCATAGGAGGTATGTGAATGGTCACTAAACCAAGGTTGGAAGTCATAATGGTAATATCACAAGTTAACTTAAGTCCAACAGCCCCCTGCAGGTTCTGAGGGGGCATCCTATGGTATGTATTGAAGTGACTAATAGGGAGAGGTGATGTTTATACTATTATATATTTGTTATAAAATTATACGTATAAGAAGTGGAATCTAGTTCTCAGGGAACCCTAAAACTAGTATGAGTGCTTATAAAGAATCTAAGAAGATTCATCCACTCTTGTTTTATACAAGATTAAAGTTTCTGGTAAAGAGAGATGGTATTGGTCTCTAAGAGGTCAGATCAGAGGCCCCCCCCCAGCCGGCATTCAAGATCTGCCTTAATTTCAAGAGGAAGCAGAATGCTTGTCTGTGGAGAGGAGTCTGGTTTTCAGTTCACAGAAAAACAGCAAGTGTCACTATGATCTTTCCCTTTGTTTTTATCAACCCTCTCTCCCCACTCCACCCCATCTTTGAGCTTTTGCTCTGTGGAGTTTGTTATAGAGTGAAAATAAAGGTCAAGTAAAGACCTTGTTTGGCATGATGTGAGTACCACAAGCTCATAGCTAGTGACCAGTTTATTGCCTAAGTGGTTTGTATCTCTTTCCAACCAGTTTCTGAGAATATTTGTAGCACCACCTCTAGGTTGAAAAACAAGTGCTACTGGTGTTCCTGTGATTGTTTTTCAGTGAATAAATAATTATCAAGTTCCATTTTAAAAGTAAGCAGCAATCATTTTTTGTATTTGCTTAGAAAAAACCTGAAAGAAGTAAACATTTTTGATGGCTTATTTTCTTTTTGCATTCTTAGATTTTTTTTTTTTTTTTTTTTACATTTTCTAAATGAATGTACTTTTATCAGAGAAGAAAATTAAGTTGCCACAAAGCATCACACCCCCCCGCCCCACCACTTTTAAAAAAGGAAATGATATTTAAAAGCTTCCTGGTCAAATTTCTATTAAAAGCAAGTCTGTGCATTAAATACTAAGAAGAGTCATTTCCTGCTTGGTTATGGGTTTGTTTGTTTGTGTTTTTTTTCCCCCTCAGGAGTCTTAAAAACAGTTTTTTGCTAACTTAAACTTTTCTTAGCTTCAAGTTTCCCATCTATAAAATTAGTTGAACTAGATGCTTCTAAGGTCCTCTCCCCAATCATAAAATTCTGTCTTTAAGAAATTAAGTTCTAAACAACAGAATATTGATAATACTTAAGTAAGGATTATACCAGTAGAAAATTGCTTTAATTTTTTTCTTTGCTGCGATTAATATTGTATTTCAATTTAGTGTCTGTCAATTAAGTCATATCTTAATTAAAATGAACATTGTGGCATTTTATATCAAACCAGTTAACTTATGCTAGTAATTCATTGTAAATGTAGAGTAGAAATAATCATCAATTTGTCATTCAACTAGAAATCTCAAGTCTCAACTCAGAATCAAATCAATGACAGCTTTTACCTAAAAAACTGGGTTCAGGGGCTGGGGTTGTGGCTCAGTGGTACAGCATTTGCCTAGCATGTGTGAGGCACTGGGTTCAATTCGAAGCACCACATATGAATAAATAAAATAAAGGTCCATTGACAACTAAAATAATATTTTAAAAAACTGGGTTCATCTTTATAATTTATGAATCTCCTACCCCACTCAAACACTGGTTTCATCCAGTTGGTCTACAAGCATTTGGGCTGTGCATTTATATTTTTGTGAATTGTCTTTTAACATATTCATTTTTTGGCATTATTCTGAGTCATTGCTAAATTTTTTTTTAAAGTCATTTCCTCTTTGTTCAGAGATGTCCAGCCCAATGTTGGATGAAATTAGCTCCAAGTCAAACATTTTACTATTAGAAAATAAGTCTGGATGCTGACTGATAGTTTAGTAGTTTATTACTATCCTTTGGCTATTGTAGCAATGACAGCTTCTGGCTCTCCTACAATATGCTTCAACTTTTATTTGGGGGATGAATAATAGAAGAAAGTGAAATAGTAGTTTTTACCCGAATGTTGGACAAGTAGATATATATTGGATGATCTCTAGCAATTAATTTTTTGTGACTAGTATAATACTATGTTTTCCATTACTGTTTTTTTACCAGTAAGTTTCAGGTAAACTAAGATCATTCCCATGAATTATGAATGCAGTTAAAATTCTTAGAGCAGAGCAAATGCTTGCCATTCTTTTATCCAAGGAGTTGACCAAAAAACGTTTTTAATTATTTGAGAGATTTTTCTAACTTAAGACTTTGAAGTACTTCTCTTTGACTTGGTTACTAATATAGCTCTTTACCTCAACTAAATTCTCCTAATTATACCATCAGGTATGTTTTGGATTTGAGCGCGCGCGCACACACACACCTAGTTCCCTAAAAGCCTTAAAGAAATGAAAAAAGGAACAACAAATACTCATTTCCTTTGAAATATTCTTTTTAAATTTCTAGGTTTAGATTCCCATGATAAGCTACAGTTAGTTTCACAGTTGCTATCATGTCTGTAGAATGGGTTGGCATTTCCAGATTCCTAATATTCAGAAAGGTGATCATTTGAAACCAAACTGACTAGATGTCAACAGGTTCTAACACTCTTTTACAGCCTTCACTTTGAGTCAAGGACAGACACTTGCAAGGAGATGTCTAGTTTCACAAAATTTCACCTGTTTCTTTATGTTTTAAAGCTTCACTTGCTGAAAATTCAGATTATTATAAAATAAAACTGAAAAATAATTCTTGATGGGAAAGATGTTCTGTGGAATGAGATGTGGTGCTCCTTTTCCCATCAAAATGCTTTCTCAACAGGACACTAGGCCTGCCTCTTAAGACAGAGAAGGAGGTCAGGCATGCTTCTCTGCTCTGGAGATTTGCAGCTCTGCAAGTAGTTCAGTCCTCCCAGGAAAATCACCAAGGCAGCAGTAACCACAGTTCGCTGTCCTGGTACCCAGAAGAAGGTAAAGTATATATATATGGGACATGGACACTGTTCTGGTCAGTGCTGAGTCCCCTGTACTTAGCACAGTGCCTGGCACTTAACACACACTCAAATATGTAATAGCATTCAGTGAAAGCAAGGGTGGAAGATCAGATAACCAGTTTGGTAGCCTGTTTGTCATGAAAGCTGTAGGTGGTAAGGCACAGATGTTACTTTTTCAGTTTTTTCCTCCCAGTGCTCGATTATGAAATTTTTTAAACATGCAGAAATGTTTAAAACTTAGTGAACATCCACCACCTAGACTCTACAATGACATTTTGTTGCATTTGCTTTATCATTTAATAAACATTGCTTTTAATGAGACTTCAAGTTTGGTTTCTCTTAAAAATTCTCCGTCCTAAAATAACTGAACAACTTTAATCAAGTTAAATTCTTTGGGAAAACTTGTGATATGTGTGTTGTAACTGGAATTGTAGTCCTTACTTTAAGCTAATTTTATACTTCTGTATGACTATTATGCTGAATTTTAATTTTATTTATTTGGCCTGAAGGGGTATTTGTGCATACTATTCTAATGTTCTTTTCACACTTGATAAATTATCCAATTAATTTCTCTGGTGAGAACGTACTTTGGGGTCCATTTGCTTATACAAATTTCCAGGATTATGTTCCTGGGGAGCTGTAGGGGCTGTGTAATTTATCATATAAACCCTAATTTAGGAGCTAAGAGACACTTTCCCCTGACTGAGCATGGACAAATCAGTTTTCTTTGTTTTTATTATGGTTTATTTACCTATAAAGTGAGAACTTGAACTTGAAATTTAGGTATTATGTAATGGGTAACATTTATTAATGTTGAAATCAATTTTTAAGGAGACTTCATATGAGTACAGGAAAGCTTCTAACAATTCTGTAACTGTATAACAAACTACAAAATGAATCTGACTTTTGAAAAAATTGGAACATCCAGTGGTCAAAGTGTCTTATCTGAAAGCCTTCCGTTGTTTAGAAATTATCTTCCCATGAAATATGTGAGTTTCCTAATCCATTTGGCCTTGGAAAACATGTGCTTTACAGGAGGGAGTGAATGTAAAGATGGGGATGGTGATAGTAATCACAGAAAAACTGAAATTCAGTGTTCAATTTAAGAATAGCTTGTTTTGAAGGAACAGAGGAAGAGAATTATCCAGATTCAATGCAACACCCACCCCTGTACTGCCCCTAACTTTACCAGGAATGGCACCTGAAACAAGCCCTATTCCTGCCCCCAGCTTTGCCTCAGATGTCTTCCTCCGGTCAGTATGGTTGAATTGGTAAGAGTGACCGGTTCCCTCCAAACCCATGTCATGAAGGTAGATTCACATTTATCTCACAAAGGCACCTAGAGTTTTGACTTTAGATTGTGTCTTAGTATTTGCAAAGATATGATCTAACCAATGTTCCTGGAATATCACCTTATTGAATATGAATTTAGAAGAAAACAAATAACCTACTCCTTCTTCTCTGTTGTTATTCCCATACCAGCCTGTATATTGCACCAATACCTTTTTTAAAATTTTTTTGATATTTTGATTTTTTTAATATCTTTATTTTATTTATTTATTTTTATGTGATGCTGAGGATAGAACCCAGCGCCTCACACATGCTAGGCGAGTGCTCTACCAATCAATCCCAGACCCAATACCTTTTTGAAAAGTACTTTTAATGAAAATGAAATATAGAGCTGGGATTGTGTCTCAGTGGTACTACAACACTTGCCTAGTATGTGTGAGACACCACTTTCTATCCCCAGCACCACATAATAATGAATAAAGTAAATGTATTGTGTCCATCTACAACCAAAAAAGTAATAAAATTTTAAAATGAATTATATATTAAAATAGAAGCAATATTCCAGGTGGTTTTTAATAACTATCAATTTTTGCTTTAGTATTGTTTTGTTTGGGAATTGCAATTCACTCTGTTGGGAAGAAAGAATAATGCCAGGCAGGGGTTTTCAATCAAAATAAAACTAGTATTTTCTTTCTTCAAGAAATGGTAAATGAGGACTCATTCTATATACAGGATGCCAGGACATAATGGATTACTATTACATTTTATGAAACACATTTAGGCCCAATGAGAGAGAAACTTCTATAATCCCTTTAAGTCCAATGGAAAAAAAAAAACAGGTAAATAAAATGTGAAACCAGATAACAGCATGAAATCTTTCTCAAAAAATAAAGCAAAGCCTCTGTTTTCCCCAGTTCCGTAGCTGTGGTATCCCTGCCCTCTCCTTAGCAAATGCCCCAAATGGAATTTTAAATAAAGTTGCCCCCATTGAACTGGAGTTTTGAAATGAAATCAGATTCCCCGCTTCTCCAATTTCCTTCTGGGTTCTTTTTTTTTTTTTTTTAATTTTTTCCTTCTGGGTTCTTGTCACACAGATTTGAATAATAGAAGTCACAGACAATAATGGAAGGCAAGAGTAAAGAGAGTAGGATTCATGTAATTGAGAAGAGAATAGGTAGAACTCCCTCAATGCTGGGGGGACCTGATAACAGGAAAACCACTCTGGTATACTACTGTAAGGGCTTAAATAGTTTTGGGTATGAGCATTGACCAAAACCTGTTAAACAGGCATTGAAAATGTATCAAGCGTTGGCTGTATCCTTTGGTTTTTGAGTTTTAACCTTCCAGTAACTCCCATCCAGGTTCACCTCCACCTTCCTTTTTCCTGCCACTTTGGGACAAAGGAGTTGGCTAAAATGTTCCCATCCATAAGCCTCATGGTCTTTATACTTGAAAAAAGGTGTTGAGGGGGCCCATTAATGTGTGTACTAGTAAGTCTCATGGTGTGGGCCCTACATATGAACAACACCTTAACGGGTATGCTACCCTGACTGCCTGATCATTGATTATTCTTACCATTGAGGAGCTATTAAAAGCATTTAGAAAACTTTTATGGGTTAACCCAAGTCTCCTTTTTTTTTTAAGCTTTTTGCATATATCATTTCATTTTTTTCCACTTTTTAAAATATATGTACAAAATGGTGGGATTTATTATTACAAATGCATACATGCACCTGTTCAGCTCCTTTCCCCATTTATTGATCGGGTTGTTTGGTATTTTGTGAGTTCTTTGTATACCCTGGAGAGGTTAGAGGCCAAACTCATTCTCTTTCTTCCTCCCCATCCCGGCCCCCTACACACACTAACACTGCCAAGGAACCTTTAGGACCCTATGTTTGGGGGCCTTGCTCCTGTTCCATGCATTCTGGCTGGGCTCTAGTCAGTCCTGCCCCTGTGGCCAAGTGTCTTCTCAGGACCTGGTCCTGTGATTCCTGTTGCTCTCTCCTCCCTTCACCTGGAGGTAACCTCATGGTTTAGTGAAAGGAAAACCCCCATCTGTTCTCCAAGACTGAGGACCTTTCTCCCTTCTCTAGATTTTTCTAAGAACTTAAACTTTAGGAAAACAAAATCCAGATTTACAAGCTCCTTTGTTTTTGTTTGTTTGGCCACATACCTCCCCTGAAGCAATGAGGTAGGGAGGGTCTTACCAGTTTTGATGGAGCAGCTGGGAGAAGGAGGATGGGGAATGTGTTATATCTCAAAAATTACAACATTGAACATCTCCTTAATTAGACTGTGTGCTCCCAAGGAAAGATGATACTCTTAGATGGAAACCAGAGATATCTAATTTGACTTCAGTCCTTATGAAAGGATAATTTAAAAAAAAAAAAAAGCAATATCTTGGCTCATATAGATATCAAATGAGTATGCGTTGAAGATTTTATTTAACTTTTAATGAGGGAACCAAGCAGATGTTATAACCAGTTCAAAGGAGAAACCAAAAAACAGACACATTTATGGACCAGAAATAGTGAAAGAAATATGCAAATGAAGGAAAAACTAGCTTCTTCCTCAGTGGAGGAGGGAAGTCAAGAGAGTAGGACATAATTTGCATTTCTTGAAATAACAATTATTTAGCATTATTACTATCAGTTATCTACAGGACTGTTATAAATTTCATTACAATCAGAACCAGATAAACTTAAAAGGTCTGCACTAGTCAATGTCCAATAATGCATATAGTTTTCCCCACAGGCTGTACTAAAGATAATTCAGTTGGGGTCCTTGTTTCAGCTTAGAATTGAACTCCTCGGTTACTGTGAGAAAATACCTTCTTAGAGCTCTATAAAACTCCAGATAAGGAAACAGAGCAAAACTAGTTTAAAAACCATGTGGCAGTAGGTGGCAGCAAAACTCTATGCCTAAAGAATGCAGCCTTCAAAGAAATTTGTGAAATAGAGTTAACCTCAAGTCCCTGGGCTTTCAGGAATCCATAAATCCCCTGATGAATGTATGCAGAAAGTTGTCCTGGATTCATTTTTCTGGGAATCCAGACTTTTTTTTTTTTCTTTAAATCTGAAAAAAAGCTACAAAGAACTTCCCTCCAGTGATGGAAATCCCTCATCCCAATAATTGTATCCACAAATTGGTTGGCAAATCAGCTCAAGTTAGAAACACCTGAGGAGTTATTAGAGCAAAGGATACAAAACCGGCATTCTTGTAAGGTCAATAAAGAGTTGAGTATTAGGCAACCTATTATGGTTCAACCTGTGTGCACAGGTGCGTGGTTGCCCCCCCCCCCCCATTCCCATAGAACTGATAGATGCATGAACATCTGAGATCAGCTGGCTTGTCAAGTTGAAGTTTAGAAGAATGAACTCTAGGATTCCAGACTCTATCCCAAGACCTCAATGTTTAACTACAGTCATCTCTGTCCACCCTGGACAGTGAGAACCAATATGGCATTGGGGTCCTCACTAGCACCCAGTGCCCTAGGGGGCTTTTTCAAAGGGATATGAACAGCCTTAGGATCTCCTAATGTGCTTATTCAGACACATGCAATCAGGCTTCACCCCTCTCACTCTCTGAATTAGACTCTCAGGGCCACTTGAGGAACCTGCATTCGAGGGAGGCTCCCACACTCTTCTGAGCCTAAAGAGTAAGTAGTCACCGCAGATGGGAGAGAAAGCACGAGCTGAGATGTATCACCTATCAAAATGCACTTGTTAAAGTGTTGAAATTGTGACTCTGATTAAAATGTACAATTGGCACACGTCAAAGATTTTGTTCCGCTCATTAATTTGAACCATTATGTGGGTGCTGCCGACTCCAGGAACGCTTGAGAAATCTACCAGGAGAAGCATTTTCAGAAAAAAAAAAAAAAAAGAACATGAGAATAAGATCATGAGGTTACAGATAAAGCTGTTTAATACACTTCAGGCTAATTATACCCTAACCTTTGGAATATCTTTTCTAACCAGATAGATTAACACATAACTTCACAGTTCTAAAGTAATCAATTGCCAAGTCATAAACAGATACATTCTTATAGAAAATCAAATAATCCTTGGGGGGCCTTGTCAAAACATACCCCAGTATGACATTGAAAGTACATGCTGCCCAATGTTTTGTTTTGTTTTTACCTTATGTTTGAGTTTTAAATAATTATTTTTTAGAGTGAAGAAAGATAAACATGGAATGAGTGGACCCCATACCTCTGGGTGAGAACATTCAGGCTGAAACTGATGTGTTCAAAAATTAGACCCAATTAACTCAGAGGGAGAAGGACTGACCGGGATTCAGAACTCATGTATCTTAGATTTATTATAGACACTAGTTACAGTCACGCCCTCTTGATTTTAATAAGTGCTTTTTCATCTTTGTAGTTATTTTTCTTAAAAACTAGTTATTCCCTAAAAACTTATCTTGGAAGTTTATCATAAAAGTTTGCTATGGTTTTAAACTTTGTTCTTCTGTTTTTAATCTAAAAATCCAGGCTCTTTGTCTAAAGATCAAAAATATCCTTTGATTTCTATGAAACAATTGTTTACCTGGGGGATTAAGCTATGATCACCAAAAAACATGAACTTAAGTGAAAAAAAAATCCATGTGTTCCAACTCAACTTCATTATTTTTTTGTAACTTTTTTTTTCGCCTTTGGAGAATAGTTTAGGAATGAATATCTGTTGTGAGTAAATATCTAAAGTTTAGCAACTTCTTCATTTCAGTTCCTTCTACTAATTTCAAGTAAAATTAAAACTTAGTAGCTTTTTTTTATATAATAATCTTTCAGTGGTTATCCCTAAGTGGGATTACCAATATTTCCAATATTTTTCTTCTTTGGGCTTTTTTGTTGTTTTCCTCTTTCTTTAACCAAGAACAAGACTTTTTAATTAAATTAACCTGAAACTTTTTTTTTTTTTTTTGCGTGTCACAGAGATGGAAAGCTGGGCTTATGTCTGTTAAACCCATACCCTAGTGCTGAACTGCAATCCCAGCTCCCTAAATTAATTTTACTAAACTCATTTTATTGACCAAATTTATTATTCTTTATTTATAATAACAGCATCTACCATTTATTGACTTCTCAAATTTTAAAAATGATTGAAGTTTTATTTAAAGTGCTTATATGGAGGTACATCTTACATATCATAAAATTAACCAATTTCAAGATATTTATATATCAATATTCACAACGGCACTATTAACAATAGAAAAAGGTAGAAACAACCCCAATGCCCATCACTAGATGGAGGAATATACAAAATAGGGTATATACATACAATGGAATATTATTCAGCCTTAAAAAGGAAGGGAATTTTGACAAATCTCCAATATGGGTGATCCTTAAAGATATTATGAAATGAGCCACTCACAAAAGGGCAAATGTTGTATGGTCCCATTTATGTGACATACCTAGAATCTCAAATTCATTTAGTCAGGAAGCAGATTGGTGGCTGCCAGGGGTTAGGACAGAGAAAATGAAGAGCCAGTGTTTATGGGCATGGAGTATCAGTTGAGGAAGAGGAAACCGTTGGAGAGGGATGGTGGTGATAACCCGACAACCATGTGACTAAACACCACGAAGCTGCAGTTAAACATGGTTAAAGTGGGAAGGTTTGTACTACATATATTTTACCACAATAAAAAAAAATAAGGAAACAAATTCTGCAGTTTCAGATGCACAATTCAATAATTTTGAGTAATTTTACCAAGGAGTACAATTACAACCATAAATCAGTTTTAAATGTTTTAGAACATTTTTCATCGCTGCAGTAAGATTATAATTAATCCCCATTCCCACCTACAGCCCCAGGCAATCACCCATAAACTTCCCATCTCCCTCAATTGGCTTTTCCTGGATGTTTCATTTAAATCATGCAATCTGTCTTCTCCTGTGTGTAGCTTCTTTCACTTAGCAAGCTGTTTTTGAGGTCCGACTACAATTGTAGCATGTGTCTGTAGTTTGTTCTTTTGTTGTTGCCAAATAGAATTCTACCATATGGATAGTCTTTATGTTTGCTATCCATTCAAAAAGGGATGGCTGGTGAAGGTGTTCCCGGTTTGGGCTTTATGCATCATGAGGCTTGGACATTCACATACAAGGCTTTTTGTGGACATGACTTCATTTCTCTTAGGAATGGAATCGCTGAGTCATGTGGTAGTTTGAGGTTTAAAATTTTGAGAAACTGCCAAACTTTCAAAGTGGTTGCCCATTTCACATTTCAACCAGCAATGTCGGCAGCTTCCCAGTCTCCACATCCTCGCCAAAACTTGTTATCACCTGTCTTATTTATGACAGTCATTCCAGCAGGTGTGAAATGGCATCGTGTGGTTTGAATCTGCACTTCATCGACAGCTGATGATGTTGAGCATGTTTTCATGTGCTTGGTAGCTATTCATATGTTTAATGAAAGGTCTATTCAAATCTGTGGCCCATGTTTTGGTTGGGTTGTCTTTCTTCTTGATTTTTAAGAGTTCTTTGTAAATTCTGGAGGCAAGTCCTTGATCAGATATGCATTTTTGCAAATATTTTCTCCCAATCTGTTGAAAACTCCAAACTCACTAACTTTTCTTTTCCTTTTCAAAAATTGTTCTAGTTATTTTAGTTGTTTTGCATTACCATATTAATTTTAGGATCTGTCAGTTTCTGCAAAAAAAAAAAAAAATGCCTGTTGAAATTCTAATCCAAATTGCATTGAGCCCTTTCATGATCTTAAGAGTGGTTTGTTTTGAACTTCAAAAGTTTTTCTTATTTTAATGAAGTATAGAAATGTTTTTCTTTTATGGGCCATGCTTTGGTATCATATCTAAGAAATCTTGCCTAACTCAATGTCTTGATTTTCTCCTGTTTTCTTGTAAAATTTTTGTTTTAGCTTTCATGTTAAACCTATGATGTACTTGAGCAAATTTTTGTGTACGATGAGGATCTAACCATTTTTTTTTCACTTGTGAGCTTCTAACTGTATCTCCATGAGTTGTTGAACTGTTTTTGAACAATTCTCCAATCAATTGCCTTGTACCTTTGTCCAAATTCAGTTGAGTATAAGGATTAATTCCTGGAATCTCTGTTCTGTTCCACCAAGCTCTGTGTCTGACTTTATGGTAGTAGCATATTGTCTTGCTTACTATGGAGCTACATTAAGTTTTGAAATAGAGAAGTGAAAGTTCACCAACTCTTTGCTCTTCCTTTTCAAAAATTGTTCTAGTTATTTTAGTTGTTTTGCATGTCCATGTTAATTTTAGGATCTATGTGTCAATGTCTGCAAAAAAAAAAAAAAAAAAAAGCCTGTTGAAATTGTAATCAGAATTGCATGAAAGCTATAGCTCAGTTTAGGGAGAACTGCTTCGTCTCCAATATGGAGTCATCCAATCCATGGACATTAAACGTGTCTCCAGTTATTTACATGTCCTCTGATTTTACTTAGCAACATTTTGTAATTTGTACTTGTACTCCTTTTGTTAAATTTATCCTTCATTTTATTCTTTTTATGAATGTAAGTGAAATTTTATTCTTAACTTCATCTTCAGATAATTTTCTAACATTAGTCTTATGTCCTATCGCCTTGTATTTATTTAAAAGTTTCAATAAGGTTGTTGTTTTGTTTTGTTTTGTTTTCAGTCAGTTCCTTAAGATTTTCTACTAGATCATGCCAACTTCAAGTAAAAAGTAAAGACTACATCCTTTCCAATCTGTATGCTTTCTATTTCTTTTTCTTGCCTGACTCCATGACTGTTGGAAACCCCTAGGTCTATATATATTGTATAGAACAGGCAAGAAAAGATATACTTGCCCCATTTCTGATCTTTGGAGGAAAGCATTCTGTCTTCTCCATCCTGTAGGATGTTCACTGTAGGTTTTTGCACATGTCCTTTATCAAGTTGAGGAAGATCTCTTTATTCCAAGGTTGTTAAGTTGTTTAGCTTTTTCACATTAAAAATCATGTTAGGTTTTTGAAGTTTATTTTTAACTTCTGTTTATAATAATAAAGATATCACATGTTTACTGAAGAAAATTAAAATCACAATGGACAAATCAAAAAAGCAGTATGAGACTCATGATTTTAGTACACACAGATGGCCTGAATCTTTGGATCTGAAGCATCCCCAAAGGTTCAAGTATTAATGGCTTGGTCACCAGCCTGTGGTGCTATTGGTAGGTGGCCCAGTGGGAGGAAACTAAGTCACTGGGGTATGCCCATGAAGAAGTTATGGGGACTCTGGTCCCTTCCTCTTCCTCTGTCTTTGTTTCCTGGTGGTTGTGAGGTGAGCAGCCTCTTCTGCTACACATTTCTACTGCCATGATCTACTGGGTTGCCACAGACCCAGAGCGATGGGGTCAAGTGACCATGGACTGAAACCTCTGAAACTGTGAGTCAAAATAAATCCTTCCTCCTTTTAAGTTGATTCTCTCAGGTATTTTGCCACAGTCATGGAAAACTAACTGACAATGTATATATATTTATGTATATATATATCTTCATATATAAATGTGTATAAATACTTTCTAATCCTATCAGGAAGGCATAATCAGCTTGGGAATTTGAACTAAGAATTTTAAAGAAGTTGGGCTGTGATCCATGAAATGGGGAGGTCCCCTAGACTCGCGTTGAGGTAGCCTTTTTAGTATTGTTTACAGAAGAGCAGAGCATTTACACGGAGAGTGTGTGTAGATAAAATCAGACAGCTTTCTTTTTTTAAAATGGTTTCCAGTCCAGCGTTCCAGGAGTTGCTGCTGAATAGCCTGCGTTCAGGTTAAGTAGTCGTCCTGTGCCCACAGGCCCTCTCCAACTAGTTCAAGCAAGTATTCCACAGGCAGTATGGTGCTTAGAAAGCAGAGCAATGATCAAAAGCTCTTTGGCAAGAGATCAGACAACCTGTCTCTACTGTTTTCCAGTTGTATGACCTCAGGCAAGCGTCTCTGAGCTTCAGTTTCCTCATCTAGCAAAGTTGGAGTGATAAAATTGACTTTATAAACTTGGCCAGAAGACTGTGCAAAACAATGTGAAATGCTTTGGATGATGCTTGGTGTATAGTTGATAAATAACAATTATGTGTATGATTTATAGGATCCCTTTGACTCAACCTTTTATCATAATGAAATTTGCAGGATTCTAATTAGCGACACTGTGTTTTTGTGGCTAGTTTTTTACATGGTGTATCTTTTTCCATCCTTTTAATTTCAATCTTTCTGATTCCTAACATTTATTCCTAACATAAATAATATGAGCAGCATATTATTATTTTTATCTTGTCTGACTATTTTGGTCTTCTCATTGGTGTATTTAGTCCATTTATATTTAATGTAATTACTGATATAGTTATATTTAAGTCCACCATCTTATGGTGTGACCCTTATCCTAGGGTGTGACTGTTAGGGGAGTCTCATCCAAAAGCTGAGGATGTTTGCAAAAGCCGTGCACTTCAATGAGACTTGAATTTCTATCTTTGGCATAATGGAGGAGCTGAAATAAATTAATCTCTTTAGCATCTCAGCTGCTGCTTTCCTTTTTGCTACTAGTTCTCACTGTATTTGCTCAGCTTAGGAGTCTACCACCCATGTAAAGGGGACTTGTGTGCAGATTTCTCATTCAGCCATCTCTGTCAATTTACCTTCAAGTTCCAGCTCCTCTAGTAACCCTGAACTCTCCTCTTAGCCCAGTCAAATGGCAGCTTTCTGTTATCACCTCTCTCCCCGTCTTCCCTAACCAGTTACGGGGAAAATGCACTCAGGGGAAAACCAGGAAGAATGTGAAGCTCTTCTTGTATGTTGGTTTTCTCTCTGGGATCAGAACCTCTCCTGTCCTGCCTGCATTGTGAGCTCTCCGATTCCTTCAGGCAGGTTCTTTAAACATTTTGCCTAGCTTTTACCATCATTATTTTGGCACAAGGATTAATATAAGCCATTCCCCTCTGGCCAGAACCAGAGGTCTTCCATTTTTGAGCCCTTCTCAAAACTGTTCAAGTGGACAGCAGAAGTGTCTGTTGGCAGCCTAGAGAGAATGGAATGACCCCATAAATCAGATCACAAACAAAGCTCTATGAGATATTAACTGATATCAGGCTGAAATTTAGGTATTTTCTTAAAAAGTTATGGGTTCCTGAGAAAATGAAAGCATTCAGGAGTCTATTAGGTTGAAGATATTTACATTGCTTAGAATTCCTCTTCAAGGTCATTAGACTTGGGCTGGAAGAGCCAAAGAAACTAAAAGCCAATCTAATGAGTGATTCAGTGAGAAAGGCATCTTCTGAAGATCGACTTAAGAGCTGGGCAATTGCACAATATGGGAACAAGGGCTATAAGAGCAGGTCTAAGTTACGAAGCCACTGACTCAGCAATCATAAATAGGACCCATTGTCTCTCAGAGACTCATGAAAATCAACTACACTTCACCTGTGAACTCAAGAATGCTGGGGAGCAATCATCAACATTATTTAAGATGATATTACAGTTTCTTTGGGGGTGGTGAGAAGATTCACTCTGAATGCCTCCAGCTGTTTACACACCCGAGTGTGCAATCTCAGCTACTGGAGTGATTGTTGTTTTCTCCCGTGAGTATTTTCAACCCTTGTTCTTCAGGCAGAGTCTAATCAGAGGACAAAAGCTAGACCAGCTATTTTAAAAAGATTTAACATCTGGCTCGGTGGTAGGGCGCTCGCTCAGCATGCATGAAGCACTGGGTTCAATCCTAGCACCACATAAAAATAAAATAAAGATATTGTATCCACCTAAAACTAAAAACAAATATTAAAAAAAAAAAAGAATTAGTCTTCAGATTTTGGGCAAAGAAAATGGCCAAGAGGGCACAGAGAGCAATCACCTAGGTGGAAACTACAGGAAGGAAATACAACCCTTAGAACTGGGGAAACAAAGAAGAGTCGTTGACATTGATAAGGTTTGAGAGGGGCTGTGGCCAGCTGGTGGTGGTGTCTGAGGGGAGGGGTGAAGTCTGGTTCTGAGAATGTGGGAAAACCACCGGTGGGAACCTCTGCTGCTACTGCACCCCAATGCCCTGCAGGTGACAAGGACAGGAGGAGTTCTCTGTTCTCACTCTACCAGCCTCCAAGGCTCCCTCTAGAGCTGCAGGCCCTGGCAGGGCCCCAGCTGACAAAGCCAAAGTGGTTTGCAGAGTCCCAGCCACAACCTCGCAATGGGGGCAGGAAGGACAGTAGAATGAATCCAACATTATTACCCTTTGTGCATATATGATTACACGACCTGTGTAACTCTACATCACGTACGACCAGAAGAATGAGAAGTTACACTCCATTTATGTACGGGTGTGTAAAAATGCAGTCTACTGTCATGTATAACTAATTAGAACAAATAGAGAGAGAGAGAGAGAGAGAGAGAGAGAGAGAGAGAATGACCAGCCAATTCCCCAGGAGCACATAAATGTAAGTGTAGAAACTCTTAAAAGAAGCCAAAGTACCCATATTTTTATGTCATCAAGGAACTTGTGCATATTTGGTGTTTGAGATATGTGTGATATTTAAGAGAATAAAGCCTACTAGAGTGACAGCTTTATAACTCCACTTTAAAATGTGTAATTGAGAATTAATTTAGACTTGTGAATTTTTATGGTGACACCTAAGTAGACTATAAAATCATGTAATAGAACTTAAGGTTGTCTTTATTTATAAGCTCATTAGCGTCTGTAATTATTTAAGATTTGGGGTGATTTTTGCTTGCTATCAGAAAAACTGAAGTATTTAAATAAATAAATAGATTTATAAGTTCATTTAGAAGTGTTTGAAGGGCTGAGCTAAGCTTGTAAACTGGACCAAGCATTATTCAAAGCTTTTGCGAAAGTTATTGCTAAACTCTGCTAGATTCATAAGCTGAACTTAAAAGCCTACAAAAGGTCTTTGAGTTTGAATATTCTAAAGACAAAATTATTATATTATTTATTAAATTATTAGTGATTAGTAAACATTAAAATATTACCTTTTAAGTTAAGCCAAATTTAAACTTAATGTTAATTTTAAGGGGAAAATAAAAACCACTGAAATCAGTTACCTAAGAAATCTACTGTCCAGGACACCAGAATCTCCTCCCCCTGCTCCCTGCCCCGTGAGTTTTCTTGAAGTGGCCAGGGAAGAGCAAGAGGTGTAGCTTTGCTCCTCGGTGTTTCTGGAACCTGTCAAAGCATCCCTAACCTTGTAGCAGGCTGAGCAGTTTATGCTCCTGGCTTGACAATTCCCCTTTCTCATTTTCTATCAAGCCAGGACCATTTGGATGCAGAACCTGGGGTTGAGTCCCGCCCAGCTCTATCACTTAGAAGACCCCAGCCTCAGTTTCCTCATCTGCAAAATGAGGGTGATGCCTGCCTCCCAAGGTTGTGAGCATCAGCACAGAGCTCGCTTGTACAACAGGGCAAAGGAATTTGAACCTCACTGTCTGCTGGCTGCCTATGGGCAGGGAGCTGAGCACACTGACCTGGGACACCCTCTTTCTTGACAAGGGGGTTTCTTCAAAGAAATGGGCTTCAACCAGGTGAACAGTAAGGGCCGATTACCTTTTCCTCAAATAGACGTTCCGGGCATCGAAGAAATGTCTTACCACAGGTCTAAAGAGGGCAGGCCAAGAAAGAGGCCACAGACTCCAGAGCAGAACGGCAGCCCTGTGGACTGAGTTAATTCTCTGCAGGAAAGTAGCTTCCACCGGCTGGAAAGGGAGGGGCTCAGATCCTGGGCCCCACCTGTGTTCACAGGTTCTCTTGTCCATTTGGAGCATGCTTGGAGAGCATGGGGGGGAAGATCCCTACCTAGAGAGAGAGGAAGGGAGGAAGGTCGTTTCTGCACATACCTGGGAGAAAGGCATGTAAATACAAAGGTCTTTAAAGTTGATGAGGAAGGCAGAATGTGGGCTGGAGTCACGCAACCCGGGAGGCTCAAGTCTCCCTTCAGTGCTGGCTTTGAAGGGGCAGTAAGGTGGCCAGAGCCAAGGACCACCCACACCCTGTAGGGGCTGGCAGAGGCAAGGAAGAGACCATCTTTGAGAGCTTCCAGAATGTAATGCAGCCCTGACACCATCTTGATTTCACAGACATGTTGGACCTCCAACCTCCAGAGCTGAGAGATCGTAAATGCGTGTGAAGTCACACAGTTTCTTACCATCTGTTACAAGTGACAGGAAGTGAAAGCAGATCGTAAGGCTGGGTCCCTTGTCATCGGCTCTCAGCTCAAGCCAACTTGGAGAGGGACCTCTTCCACCTTCCCTCCGGTCACCTCTGGTCACCTCCCGTCACCGGCTCTTTACCATCCAGCGTTGTTCACTCTTTGAAATGCTCCTGTTGACTTGATTTCCAGCTTCCCCACCACATCCAAGGGAGCAGGCACTACTACCATCCCCAGCACCAAGAAAAGTGCCCCCATGCAGTCGGAGCACCACAAAAGATCTGACAGAGAGATGAGCGGGTGGATGGATGAGCATGGTGGCCCATTAATGGCACAGATGCACTGATGGCATGAAATCCACCAAGGCAAAATACTCAGCGGCTATTTACCAGAGCAACGGCCTGCAGAGGCTCAGCAAAAATGTGGGATTATTAATCAGTTCAGATCACATCTCTTCAAACACTTGTTAAGCTTTCAGAGGGCTCAGACTAATGCTGCTACAGCCCTCCTAGGAGTGTTTATGCAGAGAGTAAATATAAATTTCCTCTGCCCAACAGTATCAGAGGGAAGTGTGAGGAGAGAGTCCACGATTAAATACGGGGAGTGCCCTGTCAAGGTCCAGCGCTCTGGGAAGAGAGGCCACGTTGATGTGGGGGAGTGGCCCGCCTTCAGATATTTTTAGGGTTTCCTAAGCTGCACTGATAGGCTGTTTCTCTAGGAAGTGACTTGCTTATCCAGTCCAGGTGGTGACAAAACCCAGGGTAGATGAGCAGAGCCAAGGCTACTGCCTAACTCTGGAGAGGAAGCCTCAGGAAAAGAGATGAGATGGCAGGACAAGTGGGGTTTTATGGTTTGGATCTAAAATGTTCCCTGAAAGCTCATGTGTTGAAGGCTTGGTCCCCAAGGCAGCAGTGTTCAGAGGTGAGGTTTGGGGGAGGTGACTAGATCCTTAGGGCAAGGACCTCATCAATGGATGAATCCATGCAGGGATTCATAATTTAATGGTGGGTTGGGAGGTGGTGGACACTTTAGGAGTTGGGATGTCATTGGAGGAAGTAGGTCTCTGGGGTCTGCTTTGAAGGGTCTCTCTCTCTCTCTCTCTCTCTCTCTCTCTCTCCTTCCCTCTCTTTCCTTCCCTCTTTTTGAAACAATGGAACCAAGTGGCCATGGAAACCATGACCTCTGAAACCATGAGCCCAAACAAATCTTTCCTCCTTTAAGTTCTTTTTCTCAGGTATTTTTTCACAGCAAAGAAAAGCCGACTAACCCATGGATACAGGGAGCACAGGATGCGCCAAGATCCAATTTGACTGCTGTGCTTTGCAGATTCAACCAAGACACACTTGAGGCACCAGGCAATGGCAACAGGGTAACATGTACAAAATTATGTTTATTGGATCCATTTTGGAAACAGACAACATGTAAAAAGGGTTTTGGTTTGTTTTCACTCAGAGTCGAGAGTTGGGATTGCTTCCTGTCATTAAACCTCAGCCATGGGAAAATCCTGGCATAAATAAAAGGAATCTTCTTTGCACAGAGGAGAGGAAAAGTGGTTAAAAATGCCACAGGTATCATACTTGCAATATATCTGAAGGCTAAAATGCCCATAAACACCCACAAAATTTTTATGTGTATAGTCTGAAATATTTACTACACTATCAGGTGTGTACAAAGGTGAAGTTGTAAACTGGCTACCAGTCAGCAGCAACTAAGTATACACTGGTCTATACTGACACTCCCATCCTCACCCTGAGAGGTTATATATTTAACTGATGACTGCTTGCCTCATCAGAGATATCTGAGATATGGAAAAGGCATTTTAAAAACACGAATCATTAATCTTATAAACCAACAAAAAGCAAACCCAAGCACGATTAATTCCTTTGCCTGGATCAATAAATATCTGTCTCAGGTGTGTAATAAATGAGGACAGAAGCCATCAGTTAAATAAATCATGGTGTTCCATTTGCTAATGCAGATTAGTCAATTTGTGGACTTTAAACCACACATGCTAGGAAGATCTCCTTAACATTCCTCTTCTGTCATTCTCTTGGAAAGATGAGATTGAATCAACTTTTTAAACAAAACTTCCAAGTCGCAAACTATCAAAAGCACAATTCTAGACATACTTCAGATCTTCACCCAGAAGGGAAATACCATGGAGGCTTAGATGAGCTGAGGAGGTCTCTTCTCCAGCTGGCAGCTTCAACAAATCCTCACCCTCTCTTGCCTTGTGGCTCACATCTTAAGATTTCATAAACAAAACCTCCAAAGACCAACAAGATCCGGAAAGGCCACCATGTGCCCCCCACACACACACTGGTGGAAGGAACTTTTTTTTTTTTGTTCCCCTGGAGCTGCTATTAGTGAGGCCAACAGACAAACATGAAGAGGAGGATGGGGACTCAGGTCGATAGGAGCCCCGAGACCTGGAGGGAGCAGTCATACACAGTACCAAAGCCTGCTGCCTCAAATAGCACTGAGGCAGGTCAGAATGAAAACAAATAAACCTCCTTCCAAAAAATCTCTCCCCCACTCCCGTCTTCTCGGCTGACTATCGAGCATGGCAACGATCTGTCTGTTACAGTCCTCTACTCAAGAGGCAAACAGTCTCCGCACCCCAACACGGCTCTGCCTAGAAACCCTGGTGCTCCCTACCGCTCACAGGTCCAGAGTGGCCTGCGCCCTGCCCACCACAGATGGCTATTCTGAGCCACTCCCAGTCTCCCTTCCCAGGGGGTCTGCTTGATTTTCAGTCTGAAGAGTCACACCCCATTGGAAATGGACAGTGCAAGATCCTACGTGCAAACATCTGCAAACAAGGTTTTGAAACAATACACGTTTTTAAAAATTCAAGTCAAATCCAGGCACAGACTAACTGGTTGGTTTCCGCCAGCCCCTCCCATCCACTAGAGGAAAGCCGTCCACTTTGAAATGAGAGAGAGATTAAGGCACCAGTGACTCCTAAGGAGGTTAGTTCCTTGACCTTGGGAGGAAGCCTGAGAGGGAACTGCTGAGGTTTAATGAAAGACAGACACCAGGCAGCCTGAGGCCTCTGGGGCCCCAAACCAAAGGACTCTGTGTGGGCAGCCCATGGGTGTAGGTGAGGATGGACCCTCGGCCACCAGTGGGCGGCGCTTTCCCAGTGATCACAAAACTAAAGTAAGGAGGGTGCGTTCCCAGGGCCACAGGGGACGGGCTGCAGTTGACTTTCACTCCTGCCAAACCTGCTACTGCTTTTCGCCTGCATCAAGGGCCTCAAGGGGAAATGCAAAGGCCAACCCACTGTTGATGGCTTTGCGTGTGGTCCTGACAACCTCTGCCAGGGGCGACGGATGCAGCATTGGGAGCACCGGGCAGTCCAACGTCTCAGGGGAAAAGGCCCAGGCTTGAAGATCCAAGTGGGGGGGGGGCAGGACGCAACTGGGTCTTTGTGGCTGCGAGGAGCTGGTCAGACACTGCCCCCCTTGGGCAGCTAGACCAGAGCTGTACCTTAAAAGAAATAAGGCACCTGCAACCAAAGGAAGAGCCCCTCGGGGGTCCATGCAGGGCTCTCCTCGTCCTGGTGCTGGGAAGCCCCGGGGGAGGCATCTCAGCTGAGGGAAGCGCAGTTGAGCTCCGAGTCCTCCTGGCTGTCCCCTGCCACCTCCTCCATGAGCTCCGAGTCCTCCTGGCTGTCCCCTGCCACCTCCTCCATGAGCTCCGAGTCCTCCTGGCTGTCCCCTGCCACCTCCTCCAGTTCGTCGGGGCTGTCGGTGATGTTGGGCTCACTGGAGCACTGCCGGTGGGGCGGGGGAAAGCTGGGCGGCAGGAGCAGGCACTTGTCCTCACTACCGGCCTCCTCCCCCAGGCCCGAGTGCATCATGGTGGCCATGGCTAGCAGCTGGATGTCCGAGTGGGCGTTGGCCACCGTGTGCCGCCGAACGCTGCCGCACTTCTCCAGGTAGGCCTCTCCCTCCTGCTCCGTCAGTGGGGTCAGGGCCATCTCGTTCAGCGGCCGGCTGACGGTGGTCACTGGGGAGGTGTAGTTCAGGAGGGTCACCTTGGGCCGGACCCTGGAGTACCGCCTGGCTACAAGAGAAAACAGCAGCAGAGGCTGTAACTGAGGGGGACGAGTGCTGGGGGAACCGCTGGGGGACTGTCCCCCCAGCAGTGGGGAGGGTGAGCAGGTGGCTCACCTCTAGACCAGCCCTGCAGGACCCAGGGAAGACCAGACAGTGTCTAGATGTCTCTCCTGCCACTACCTGTTTACACCAGACACTGCCCTTGATCTGCCCTACCCCCACAGTAGCTGGCACCAAAAGACTGTCCTTGATAGTTTAGGGAAGGGGCTCTCTTTCCCAGCTGCTGCCTGAGCCGCTGGATGTGCCCTAAATTCCCCTTCTACCAATCTTTGAAGACCTGGGCTTTGGCTGGGTTAGCTCCAAAGAAGCCTCTGGTTTGGTTCAGGATGTGGCCTCTGCAGGGCCAACCAATCATGCAAGAGGGGCTTCACAGACTGCCATCCAGAGGAGGAGGGGCAGGGGGTGCTCAGCCAGGCAGTAGGACCATCCTCCAAATTGCACCAAGTCAGGACACTAATGTCCCTTGCCTCCCATCGGGTGGATGAACTGAGACCTGTGTTCCAGTCAAGCCAAACCTCCTGGATTCAGACAGCTTTGGCACCACTGGAGAATGAGCTAGGCTTCAGGGATGGCCCCAAGCAGGCGGGCTCAAGGAGGAAGGCAGGACAGGAATACTATAAAACTGCCATTTTTTGAATGCTCACCATATTCTAGAAACTGCACTCAGCCTTGACATGCATCTTTCGAATCCTCCTAGAAATGGGACCTAAGTTATGATATATTATTAGCTCCCACTTTACAGACGAGAACACTGAGCCTCAGCTAGAATACAGTCAAGCAGAGACTCACACAAGCTCTGTCTCCCCCCACCCCTCAGACTCCGTTCTTCCTCGTGCCCATGCAAAGAGCACCGAAGCTCTAACAGAATTACCTCAAGGGAAGGATGAGTCAGTATATGGCATTCAAAGGTGGTGGTGGGGGGGGTATCTGGGAGCTACCAGGAACTTGACAGGGAGGATGGGCACTAGGCACAGACCTTGTGGGTGGAAGAACACTGAACCAAGTGGGGAGAGGGTGGCAGCATTTGATGGGAACAGCCTGAGCACAGCCCTCAGGTCAAACCTTGGCTGGGACACAGAGTCCATGAAACAATGGAGCTACGTCCACATGGGCAGGATGGGCATGTCCTAGAGGCCAGATGGAAACATCTGTGGTGCACCACAGGCCATGGGGGTAGGGGGCCAGGATGCGGTTGCTTGCAGAAGATTGCCCTGGCAGGGATGTGAGCATGGGATGCGGCCAGCGAGACCAGGCGGCAGGAGATCCAGGGAGCAGGCTCGGGCATCATTTTCTATCATAAATATGGATTGCATGAGCGAGAGAAAAAATAGTGTCAGAGTCAAGAGGAGAGGAAACTGACAAGATCAGGACAGGAACTGGCATGTGGAAGTGAAGGGGGGGAGTGAGGGAGACGATGGGATGGAGACACTAGAGAGCCTGATGCTACAGAATCCAACAAAGGAGGGATGTGGGACAGGACGGGGCAAGGAGGAAGAGGAGTCGGGGTGGTGACGGGCACTGAATGGTGGACAGGACAGCGCCAGACGCAGCACAAGCTGATATGGGGAAGGGGCTGAGGATGGAAAGAGGCAGAGGAAGCAGTTCGTGAGCCACGCTGACCTTGACCCTCAAATGCCTCCCTGGGCAGACACATAGGAAGAGACGTTCAGAAATGTGGGTATTTTCAAAGTTAGGACATCAGAAAATGTTCACAGTTATGGTTTTGGGTGACAAAAGCAGAATATAAACAATGCTATTATGTGTATTTTTTTTCTTTTCTAAATGACACATTATACTGGTGTTTTACACACACACACACACACACACACACACACAGCTGGTAAGACTACATGAAAATACCAATTGTAGTTACCTCTGAGTAAACAGGTTATCAATAATTTTTAAAATTTCTTCCTTATCCTCTTTTTGGTATTTTACAAATTTGATTCCATGGGCATGCTTTCCTAAGCCATTTTAGAGATATAAAAGCTGCAGTCACCTGGACCTTGGTAATGTCCAGAGCCCTCGAAGTGACCGAGACCTCTCTGAAAATGGAGAGGGGGTCGAGGACTACATTATTCTTGTGAATGCCTGTGTGCAGGGTGAACAAAATGAGAAGGGCCACCTAAAATGACAATAAAAGCACTGGTGGCTAACATGGAGTGCTGAGCACCGTTTTGAGCACCTTGTGTATACAAGCTATATAAACATCCAATCCAGGGAGGAGGGACCATTATCATTATGACCATTCCATACATGAGGAAACTAGGGTACCAGGAGGTTAGATAACTTGCCCAGTGTCACAAGACACAGGCACTGGATTCTGAAATTTGGGTATCTCGAGCTCCATGTGATGGCACATGCCTGTAATCCCAGCAGTGTGGAAGGCTGAGGCAGGAGGATCATGACTTCAAAGCCAGCCTCTGCAACTTAACGAGGCCCTAAGCAACTCAGGGACACCCTGTATCTAAATAAAGTACACAAAAGGGCAGGGATATGGCTCAGTGGTTAAGTGCCCCCGGGTTCAATTCCAGTACCAATAAATAAATAAATAAATAAATAATTGGTGAAGCTCCCTGCCTTCTTCAGAAGGAAGGACCCCCTAGGATGGTGTGAGAGGCTGGAAATGAACTAAATAGTCAAGTAGCCAAGGTCTCAAAGGCGAAAGTGAACGTGCCACCGACACCCCAATTCCTGGGGCCTCTCCTCCCCACCTTTACTGGGACCATGTCGGTCCAGAAGCCCCTGAGTCTGGGGCCACAGCTGGCATTGTGGGTGGGTGCCAGGCCTCGGTGAGGCAGGAGATGTCCACTGTCACAGGTCTATCCTGGGAGAGAGCCAATTTGAAGGTAGGTATGGAGGGGCCAGAAGCACGGTGGAGGGCTGAGGGTCAGGCAGGTTCTGGTCAGGGACTTCTCTCTTTCCAACCTTCCTCCCCTCCAGAGCACAGCTCTCCCCAGCCTTCACTGGCCACCACTTTCTACAATGCCCTTCCCTGAAGACCCCCAAAGAGCACACCCCTCTCCTAGCAGGCCAGAGTGACACCATGGGATACAGCAGAGAGCAGAGAGCAGCATTAGGACCCCACACGAATGGATGGAGTACCCACTCTCTAAAGGGAAGGCGCACAGTGCTGCTCATCGACTGGCCTTTGGGACACTTACTTGGCCCAGGCTACTTTGGTTTGCTCTCTGCTCCTCCCATGGATCCCAAGGGGCCTGGGCATGTGCCCACCTCTTCCAGAGCTCCTGCTCCTAGATGCGTACCACAGTGAGGTCTGCACATGGCCACCCACAAAGCTCAAAGCGGCTTGCATCGTGGTGTGTGTGTGTATGCAAACACATGTGAGCACACATGTGTAATTACAAGAGAATGAAATTCCAACCCTTAAGACTAAATTCCCAAGTCTACTGGCTCAGAACCATAAGGGAGCTGTTTGGTGGTAACAGTAGGAATTTTTCTGAATCAAATGACAATGTGCAGAATTTAGAGCTTAGAGTATTCCCTTCCACAGCTCCACTGTTCATCCCAATCTCCTCCCTCAGAAACAGGCGGGCGAGGGCTCGTCATCCCCACTGTGCAGACGAGGAAGACCAGGGTGCAGCCCCCGTTGTCTTGGGTTCTCAATGGCAGGCCCAAACTTTCCCTACTACACACCACTACGATTCAAGGCGCTTTGCTGTCACACTCCAAAGACAAGCTCCTTGAGCCAGCCCCCCATCTCAAGTCAAGTCATAGCAAACACCACCCATTCCCACTGCGCTGCACAAGAGGCAGGGTCAGGGTCATTGCCCACCCCTTTGAGGACAGGAGACACAATGCCAAGGAGCGAACCAAGAAGAAAGAGTCTATGTATGAGCACTTGTCCCCTCCAAGCCACACATTTCTATATTGTCCCCACATTCTAACAATAACCATACATTACTTTTATGATCAGAAAAAATCGATACCCATAAAACAGAAGCACTGGAAGAGTTCAAAGCAGCAAGGACCCCATTAAAGAACCATCCTTTAAAAACAATGCCCTTGAACACAACTCATTTCTCTCCCGCTGCTGTTAAAAGCCAGCACTGGGATTGACTGTAGAGAAACCCATGTTGGGGGTGAGCCCTGAAACCAGCCCAGGTGCAGACAGGACGGAGCAGGTACTACATGCAAATGGTTGTGCTCCTGAGGGTCAGGTCCATCTGCTAGAGGGGTGCAGAGGGCAGAGCCAGAGGCAGGTAGGAGCTACATCATTTCTACTGTTGGTAGAGACTCAGATGGTTTATAGAGGTCTGGGAAACATTCTGTTTGGGGAAGGGGTATATGAAAAGCAGCAGTATTGATGTTAGATGTTACAACATGGCTAAAACTTGGGAAAGGCTCATCTGGCCAGAATGGGCTCATCAGGCCATAACCCTGCCCTTTTGTGTACTTTATTTAGAGACAGGGTGTCCTTGAGTTGCTTAGGACCTCGCTAAGTTGCTGAGGCTGGCTTTGAAGTCATGATCCTCCTTTGCCCAGGAATGAGCTGGGCAAAGTCTGGACATGGGGTGAGTTAAGAGGGAGGGGATTTACAGGGCTGACCCATTCAAAGCATCCCCAGAGAAAGAGAGAACTGGCTGACAGAATTCCGCAGGCCCCAACTGACAAAATGAGTCCGGCAGAGGTCTCTAAGGGGTTCCTGGACATCATCGTCCCTCACTTTAGTCACAGGCCAAAGTCCTTGGAGCATTCAAGGGCTGCAAATTGACAAAAGAGGTTGCTCTGGATGCTACTGAGCAGGGCTGAGAGCAGAAGCCAGCATGAGGGTGGCCAACCCTGGAGGAGAGGGTCCCAATGGTGCCCACCCATCCTCCCATAAATGCTTCCTGACCTGCAGCACACATGACGCTGCAGAGCTGCTGAGAGCAGAGAAAGGTCAGTGTGGTGTGTGGGCGGCCACAAGAGGCTGGGGCCCAGCCCACAGCACATGCGAGCCCTGAGGCAGGGTCTGCAGTGTCAGGAGCGATCTTGTGCCGCGTGTCCAATAGGTGCGAGGTGTTGAACCAGAAAGGAAGCGGGTTGCAACGCCATCTCCTTCTCAGATGCAGAAGAGGACCCTGAAGTCGAGCTGCCAAATGACTCCACAAGTCGTCATTAGTGACGAAATCAGGACCCGAGCCCAGAACCCACAGCAGAACTCCTGCTTGTGAGCTTCACAGTAGGAATAGCCAGAACAAGGTTGCATTTGCAAATGTCAGGGCAGAGCTCCAGACAGCACACCGGAAATTCAGAGGAGGGGAAAATCATGAGGAGAGGTCACTTCTGATGGGCTGTGTTCCTTGGGCAACCCACAGACTGGACCTAGACTGGCCACTTCCTCGCTCACTCACAGGAGAGGTGTGTGCTAGGTCCTGGGATACACCAGGCCCTCCATAAACTCAGAGTCTAAGAGGAAGGTAACAAATAGTCAGGCCTGACAACAGCATGACAGGGACTGGCAAGTGGCTTGGGGTTCAGGGGAGAACAGGAGGCAACACAGCCCCCCACCTGGGATGATCTTCAGGGGTCCGTGATGCAGCAGGTAGCAGCACTTGCTGGCCTTCCTGAGACAGGGCAGTTTCTTCCTCTGGCTGCCCCACCAGGACAGGCCTCTGCAGCTCAGAGAAGTAAAGTAACGTACTCCAGCCACATGGCTGAGCCTGGCCCTTGTGGTTTCCAAGGCCCCACTCCTTCCACGTTGCCTCCACCCCTCTCGCCCTGCAGTGACTCATGGGAGAGGCCTACAACTCTTCTTCTGCCTTCTGGAGGAATGTTTTGGTTCCCAAGATTGGGGGTGGGCAGAGCTGAGACCACAGGGGACGCATGGCTAAGTCAAATCTCTAAGTCAAATCTCGGGGCAGACAGTGCTTCCCTGCTAAGCTCCTGCCAGACTCAGAGTCAACCCTCTGGCAAATGAGTCAGCAGCGTCCTGGTAGGGTCAACCCCCGCTGGGCGCCATAGGAGTCTTCAAACCAATTGCTAGGCCTGGCTGATGGACAGCTGCCCACACTTGCTTCTTGCTCTCTCCCTCTTTTTCTCTTTGCACCAGAAAAGGCAGGCTCAGTCACCCAAGGAGGGGCAGCTCACATTAGAGGTCAATTAGACTGCGGGTCAGGTGCCCCCCAGGGCCTAAACACTGGTCTTTTCCGGGCAAGGTGCACCTCAGCCTGGAGAGGGCTGGGTTCCCACCTCTGGCCCCCTCTGCTTCCTCCTCCTGGCCTTTTGCATGGGGTGGGGCCAGGGGCATCTGTGGAGGCAACATAGAAGGAGTGGGGCCTTGGAAACCACAAGGGCCAGGCTCAGCCATGTGGCCTGGAGTAAGTTACTTTACTTCTCTGAGCTTCAGAGGCCTGTCCTGGAGCACTCCCGGCTCCCTGCTGAGCTCTGGCATTCATCCCCAGGGAGCCAACAATGGCAGCTCCTTTCAAATCCCCACAGAGAAGCAAAGCCTGGACTGAGCTGGCTGGGGCCCTGGCTGGGGACTGGCTCTGAGGCCTTTGATCCCCAGGCTCTCCATAATGCGGCCATTGTGACCCCTGCACAGGAGGCCCTTCTCCAGGCCCCGCACCTGAAAGCCCAAGAACCCTTCCTTGTCATGCAGGGAAGTGTCAGTGTCCAGCACTGGCACTCAGGAGAAGGGCCGCCCAGACACCGTGGAGGGAGGCTTGGCAGGGCTTCTGTGAAATCAAGCCAGCAGCCTGAGTGCTTGCTGAGGGCCCCTGGGCAGCTCAGGAACTTGAAAGGTAACACAGGGCCCGGCCTCTGACCAACCTGCTTTTAAAGTAGGATTCCCTCCCCTCCCCTCCCCCCTCTGCTACCACTGCTCTTTCTGCTACCACTGTGGGGTGGGGAGGGCACACACACGCTCTCCCTCTGGGGCCTGGGAGGGCTCCTTGGTTCTCTCCGAAGCCAGCCTCACATATTCAGGGCAGGGGCCTGTGGGAAAAGGGACTTCTCCAGGACTCAAGGATTCAGGGACTGTGGGACAGGGAGACACACCTCTGAAGTGTGTGACACACTGCTCTGGCCTGGGATGCCGGGGGTGCCCCTTGAGTCTGAGGTGACCATAGCAGGCCCCTGGGGGGGGGCGGGGCTGTGCGAGGGAGGAAGGAGTGGGTGCCCAGAGCCTGGTCCCCACACAGTGTGGTGGGCATTTGATGAGTGACTTTTGAAATGAAGGCCGCAGCTGCCCTTGACCACTCCTACCCCCACTCAAGTCCTGGCTGAGCCCTCGGTGGGTGAAGGGATTTCTCAGGCCCACTGTTATTAGTCGTTATTTTGCCATTTTTCTTAGTGCCCTCTTGCCCAGGCTGGGGAAAGGTGACCATCCTCCTCTTGGGGTGGGGCAGAGGGAACCCTCCTACCTGAAGAGGTAGGCTCAGAGAGGAAAAGCACCTCAGCTTTTTGCTATCCAGAGGTTTGGTATAAAAAGTCTGGCTGAGGCTACCTTGGACTAAGGAAGAGAAGGGAAGGACATCTCTCACCTGTCCCTTAGTAAACTCTAGTCCCATATGCCCAAGGGGCTAGGGCGGGGTGGTGGAGGAATGTGTGAGGCAGCTGGGGCTTGAATCCTGACTCCACCAGCCAAGTGGCCTTCATCCTCATGTGCCTCACTTGTCAGATGGGAACGGAAGCACCTACATGGCGGGTCTAGTTCACCTGGCCCAGTGCCCAGGATGTGGTCTATGTCCAGTGGCTTCCCTTGCAGCCCCCCCACTCTGCAATTCTAAAGCCTTTCAGTCCATTAAATGGTCCCCCCTCTGCTCACTCACCACCTTCGAGTTCTCCCAGAGGTCTACCCCTCTGCCTGGTGCTGGCTTCTCTCCCTGTTTCCTCACCTAACTCCTATTCCAGCCATGTCTGGCTCCCATCACAGACATTGCTGAAGCCAGAACTAGACAGGCAGTCAGCATAGATAGGTAAATCGAGTCAGGTTGGATCAAGGAGGCCAATTTTGATGGGTCCTGGAAGTTGGAGACTGTCCCCTGGGGACTGAAATGTTAATGCCTTCAGAGCCCTTCCTCCACCCTGATTAAGAACATGCCCCTGCACCAACCTGTTGCTGAGGTAACCTGTCCCAGGAATTGTCCCTCCTACAGAGGACTATAAGGTTAATAATGTGTCCTTGGCTGCTCCATCCTGCCCTTCCCCCTTCAGCCCACCTGGTTCCCACCCTGGGCCTAGTCACAAACGCAAGAAGGAGAAAGATAAGGGGGGGAAGGCAGGAGAACAAAGGAAGCCTGGGACATATAAAAAGGCAGAACACCTTGCTTCTCGGGATACCAGGATACCAGCTGTGGCCCCCTTCTCCCTCCTGGGAGAAGTTTATGCTACCCCTTTTTAAATAAAGCCTGCTTTATATGCTTGCGCATGTTTCTCTAAGTTCAAACTTCGACATGTGGGGAAGCAGGACTCAGGATAACCAGCAGTATCAATGCCTCTTCCAGGAAGCCTCCTCTGGTTTCCTGGCCCAGGGGAAGCTCCTGCTGAGGTTTCAGAGGCCCCTGTGCCTTGTTTGACTTCCTCCCTACAGGGCAGGATGGGCCCTATTTGTTCACAGATGCACCTGCAGCACCATGCAAGGTGCCTGGGATAGGGTCACAGGGCGCCACTGTCCTTGGTACAGTAAAGGCTCATACCACCAACTGATACATATTTTTTGTTGTTGTTGGGTTTTGGTTTTTTTGTTGTTGTTGTTGTGGGGTTTTTTTGTGTTTTTTTTGGGGGGAGGGTACTGAGGATAGAACTCAGAGATGCTTCATCACTGAGCCACATCCCCAGGCCTTTTATTTTGAGTCAGTGTCTCACTAAGTTACTGAGGCTGGTATTGAACTTGAGATCCTCCCACCTCAACCTCCCGTGTAGTTGCAGGTGTGCACCACGGTGCCCAGCTCCACCTCTGCCTTATAATTTGACAAAATGGATATTATTCTGACTGTAGATTGAGTCCCCACAGAATACACTTCCAAATCTACTCCACCCACCCAGTCCAGTGGGCTGAAAGCAGGACACAGACTCCAAAGTCAAAGGTAGCACCGCAGACGACTTCACACCTTGCCATCCGGGGATGACGGGGTCTGCACTCTCAGGCTTTCCCAGCCGGCCCTTAGCCACCACTCACTCGCTTCCCACAAGGTGCTGCCCTTAGAGACTCTTTGCCCTTTGTCTTGTCACCTCTCTAAAAAGTCCCTGTTCTTCACTGAAGATGCTGTGACAGCCAGGATTCAAAGCTGCCTATTTGAAAGCTACTTGCTCCCTGGGTGTCTTCTATGTATATATAAAATATATATATTAAGAAATTCCTTTTTTTTTTCTTTCTCTCTGTTAATATGATCTAGGAGTCTCTTCCAACTAAGAACGTAGGAGAGTTAAAGAAAAATGACTTTTTTTTCTCTCCCTGTTCTGGCATTTGGCCCAGATAGTGGTCAGGGCCCAGCTAATCTGGTGGTGTCCTGACATCTCCCTGGGACCTCCCCACGCTCCCCCCACCAAACTCCATGAGCTAAGCCAGTAGCGGGAAGGGGGTTCCAGGGAGATCGCAGCAATAGCATGCCCGGCTCAGGGCTGGAGAGGGCAGGCGAGTCTCCCTTTGTGTCATTTCCAGCTCCTGGGTGGAGTGAGAGGAGTGGGGGGGGGGGGGGTGGACCTGGCAGCAGCAGGCTGGGCCGGCACCCTCCTATCTGTGGTGTCTGTGGTTAAGCTGGTGTCTCCAGAGAAACACGACCAGGGCTGGGAAAACTGCCGGTGAAAGGCTCTGCCTTTTTCTGCAGTTGGGAGGCCCAGGAAAGGCAGGAGCCTCTCTGCACTTTGCCTTGGCTTTGAAGCTCAGCTACAACTCCATTTCCACGAAAAGAGGGGCAACAGTTTCCAGATGCAGGTACTGCTTCCTGTTCCACACCTCTCTGTGGGTGCCAAGTGCCTGGGCTTGGGTACAGCCAGTCACCATTCCAGTTGCTGGGACAGAACACTGAACAAGTTCCTGCATTTTAAGGGTTTGCATTTCAGGCAGTCGCTGAGGAATGTCTTTTATTACAATTCCTATCACAGAGCTGTTCCTACCACGACTGTGGTTTCACTGAGAGCTACTTGAGATTCTATTACTCAGCAATTTCTACTGAGACCATCTAGACTGTGGTCTGAGAAGGAACAGACCTGATTCATCTCTAAGTTCTTCAAAGGACCTAGTACAGAGCCTGATGCCGATACAGCTTCAGAGCCATCAATAGCCAGGATTTGTATCCACACCCAGGAACCCCTTTCCTTGCAGTGCAGGCCTGGTAGTGCTTACAGAAACAGAGCAGGGGACAGCAGCTCCAGAGCACCTGGCTATGCATGTGACAATCTGGCTCCACATCTGAGTGCTTTCATCAGTGGGTTTTCCACTCAAGCCTGGGAGGGTGGAATAAGGCAGGGTTTCTGACATCCGATAGAGACATAAATGTCTTTTTTTGTGTCATGAAAAAGATCAAAGTCACTGATCAAAGGTGTGGATCAGACAGGCTCCACCACGGAGGAGGCTGGGCTCAGTCCTTGGGGAGGAATCACCCCAGGGGAGGTCACTGCCACCCAGGCTGGGGACATGAGAGATTAAGATACACAGGTTTGCACTGACCCACACTGAAAGCAAAGTGCTCAGCATGCAGTCAGTGCTCGGTACAAGGTAACTGGCATCTGTACTGCCCGGGCCCCTGGCAATGTGGCAGTTGTGCCCCTTACCCAGTGAGTACGTGGGTCCTGAGAAGCTTCGGTCCCCACTGATGCCCAGGAAAGGAGAAACCACTTGCTTCACCAGCTCCTCCAGCTGCAGATAACCCTCACTTGGACCAGTGGGCTCGTGAACACTCTGGAAAGAACATCAGTCAGTCAGTGAAAACTGGCCAGTGGACGCGTGTCAACGCATCCCTCCTGCCCTGCTGCTGTGCACAGGCAGTGTGGCCAGCAGGCACCTTCTAGAGATTAGAATAAAGGAAACTGAGGCCTGGCGCCCTCATCACTTGTCTCAGATCACAGGGGTCAGAACAGCACCTGGTGAATACATGGCGGCCTCTCCTAGGGGGCCCTTCCAAGGCAGCATGGGTGGGACAGACCCAGCTCCAGCTCCAAGGCCAAAGTCTCACTGGTCCCATGATAACCCCACCCACAATGGCGTGACCAGTTTGCCTACAGCGCACGTGCATTTTATATAAGCGCTTCACTTGTATTAATGCAGAGGCCTCCTGACAACCACAGGGGAGGCGCCCCCGTCAACTCCCTTCTACAGACCCAGAGAGCTGAAGTCAGTTGCCTGGCCAAGCACAGCTGGTGGATAAAGCCCAAGCCAGAGCCCAGGCTATCTGTCTCTGAGCCTATCCTACTATCACTTATTAACAGGCTAAAAAGGGGGAAAAGAATATGGAAAAGTCCAGAACAGCACAAGAAAGGGACTAGAAGCAGGCAGACGTTTTGCAGCAACAGGATGAGCCTGTTCAAAAGCCCGGCAGCTCAGGAGTCCTCACAATCAAACCCCGAATAAACACCAACCCTAATAACTCCAAGGGCCAAACCCACAGAGAAGCCTGTAACCAGCGCTTTCTAGAAGCCCAGCGAACTCCTTGGGAACTCCGCTTCTCCCTGCAAAGGAGGTGGAGGCACGCTCTCCTGTGGAGGGACTGGGAGGAAGTAGAGGCCGCCTAGCAAGGGACAGGGTCCTAAGCAGGAAGAAGCCAGGTTCTGGGGGGCTGTGCTCAGCCTGAAAGTTTATCATGTCAAATTCTCAAAACAGATTTTCAATTACTTTCACTTAAATGTAAGAAGATGGCCAGGCAATGAGGCAGGAAGAGCCAACTCCTATAGGCCAGGGGTCCTTCTAGAAAACCGCGGGTCCTGGCCCTTCTCACCTGCATCCCACAGAGATGGGGTATGTGTGTGTGTGTGTGTGGGGGGGGGGGTTGCGAGTGGTTCAGGGAGGGGCTGCTTAAGAAAATAGAAGGAAGTTGGGGAGGGGCAGAGGATTTGGAGGTTGGGGCTGGGAAGGGGTCTGGAGAGAGGAGATGCAAAAAAAAAATAGGTGGGCCTGACACACACCGGGCCTAGCAGCCAGGGTGCTCTACACCCTCTGCTCCAATCCACCCATACTAGACAGAAGTCCCCGGAGACTCAACAGTGGAAATGAACAGAAAAAGCAAATGAGCTGCTCAGCTCAGGGAGACACAGCCGCCCCAGGTGGAGGGAGGCCTTGAGGCAGCAGAAGGAAAAGGGGAGCCCTGCTCAGGCGCCCCAGGAACCACACCAGGCCTCAAGAGCCGAGCGGTTTCAGCCACAAAACCACCGTGACTGGGCCTCAGAGCCCAGGAAACTTTCCCATTCTCTCTCTCTTGTTTTGTCCTTGACAGTTCTCATCTGGGTTCATCCATGGCCCCTTCCCCCCTAGAATTCCTGAGCACTAACTGGGGAGAGGTGACAGGAAAATGAGAGGCCTACAGGTGGGAGGGAGTGGGCCAGGAGCACGTGACGCGGAGCTGGTGGCTGGTTCTCCCAGGAACACAGCCTCGAGAGCTGGGCTGGCAGGTGCCCTCTGCCAGGGTGCCGCTCTCTGCCCTCCGTTGGTCAGCAGACTGGCTGTGACCCTTTTGTCACTCAGAGCAAAGGGAAGATAAAGGTCCCTTCCTCCAAAAGCTATCACGAATGCCAAGTGGGTGATGGGAGACAATGGAGCCAGGCGCAGGGTCCTCGAAGCACAGGTCACACACCCTGCCCGGCATGGAGGGCCTCCAGGGTCCAGCACATAGCTAAAGTCTCTGGTTCCGCCACTGACCAGGCCAGCCTGAGCACAGACCCCTCGGCTGGCAGAACACCCTGTGTATTGAAGGAGGGGAAGGGTTGGCTCCAATATATTTTGGAAAAGGGAGAGTTGAAGTCTGAGAGAGGGCTCTTTTTCCTAGCAGTCAGGTGGCTTTGGAAAAATCAGCCCCAGGCCTCATGACCCTGGGGAAAGTAGGGGTCTGTGCAGAGAATGACAATTCTAAGTACAGAGACCCAGGGTTCCTGCAACAGGAACGGCCCCAGGGCAGCGCCACCTGAAATGCCACTCAGACCCAGGCTGCTGCTCAGGAGGAGGGAAAGGCCTGCTTTCAGTCACCATCCCTGCCCCGTGGCTCCTGAGTAAGCTACTCCAGGAAGCCCTAAGGGAACTGAAGGGTGGTGCTGAGGGGGTTCAGAGCATGGAGGGGGTGCTGCAGGACGAAGGCAGAAAGCAGGGTCCCGGGAGCTGCTGAGCAGTCAGCTGGCTACAAATTAGTATGTGGTCCTGAGTCCCTGAGCCAGCTTCTCTCATCCTCCCTCTCTGCTTGAAACGGAACAAACAACGGGGTAGTCACAGGAGGGACCATTTCCACGCCCAGCTCTCCAGAAAACTGCCGAGACCCTGGACCTGCTCCAGCCACACTTCTCTCAGCCCTGTGTGATGGTCACAAGCCATCGTAATCTTTGGGGCCGGGGACCCGGGGTCAGTCTCACTCAGGCTCTTGCTAGTTGGTGCTACCACTCAGTGAACAGTGTTTAATTAATACCTACTATGTGCCAAAGACTGGGCTGGGTGCTGGGACACAGGGTGAGATGGAAGCCCAAGGATCTGCCTTGATGGAAGGGGGCTTGTGGGTCCCAGAAGACAGAGTGCTGTGGGCAGAGGGAACAGTGGGCACAAAGGTCCTGCTCACTCCTTATGCAGAGGCCAAGTTCAATCAGGTGGGAGCTGCACACCTGCATTCCAGCCAATTCCACTCTCCCTCTTCCTATTGGCAGCCCTTCCTCCTCTGGGATTACAGGGAAGGGGACAACACCCAGAAGGATGTTCCAGCTTAGAGAAGGGAAAGAGAACAGCAGCTGGGGGAGGCAGGTCGGAGGCCCCTGGCTGGATGCTCCATGCCTGCTATGAGGGCAGCCTAGGGTCCCCTTCAGCCTGATGGAGGATGGAACCTGGGAGAGCAGCACTGCTCTGGGAAAACAGTGTGCCCAACACAGGAATGGGCTTGCTGAGGCCAGGTTTGGACTACTTGATCCCACTCAAGGTCAAAGTCCACTAGGCAAAGAGGACTCACTTAGCCCAAGGCCAGCCCATCAGATTCTTTCCTTTGGAGAGGAACCAGGGTGCACAGTTCTCAATTTTATTACCCCTTACTAGCTGGGGTAATAGAATGTTGGTGAACTTCCTAGGTCTCAGTTTCCTGGTCTGTGATGGGAGTGACACACAATGCCAACCTCACGAGGTGGTTGATTCCTTGGCCTGAGGCTGCAAACACCAGGGACCAACAGTGTTGGCTCACTGTCCTGTTACTGACTTGAGGGTTGGGATCAAAAGACACAGGGCAGCCATCTGGGTGGTTAGTCTCTTACTTCGGCCTGCCACATGGATCAGGCGGGAACCAAAGCACTGGACGCGACCCCATGGATCGAGAAAGACCAAGAGAGTCTGTGCAAGGCCAGGGAGCATCAGAGAGAAACACGCAGACCAGGTACAACTAGAGGCCAGGAAGTGAAGAAACGCTGGTGGCTTTGCAACTTGACCAGTGTCACCTTGTCACAAAACCCATCTGCCTTGTGAGCCTTCCGTTGAGGACCTGGTCTGGCTTGTGCTAGGCAAAAATGGATTCCTTGTTGTCCCCTGCAACCCACAGCTCCCTGACATAACTGGGGAGTGTCCACTTCCTGAATGAAGGACCACGCTTCTTTTCATGCCCCTCTACAATTCCGGCAGTGAGCACAGGACCAGGGACCTAGCAGGGACCCTGTGAATGCACATCAACAAATGAACTCAGGGACGTGGCCAAACGAGCTCAAAAGAATTCTCAACTAAGCTCAGGTGCTTGGTCACTTGGTCCCTTCCTGTTAGTCCCACAGCGGCTGCCTCCTCCCTTGGCCTCCCTCGGGGCCTCACCTGCAGGATGAGCAGCATCTGGATGATGGAGGAGGGCAGCTTGGATGGCGGCCCCAGCAGCAGCAAGTCGCCCAGCTTCACCTTCAGCAGGACCAGGTCTCGGAAGCCCAGGAGGGAGATCTGGCGGATGGTCAGCTCCTGTCCCTGGAGAGGAGGGAGGAGGGAGGGTGAGAGGTGACAGCTTGCTGCATCTGCCCCCAGCCACGTGCAGTGGAGGGCATGTGCCTACGCAGCACCTGGGATGGGACAGGACCAGACATCTGCAAGGCCCAGCGGGGCCACCAGAGGTGAAGACCCAGCTCCTGTCCCCTGGAACTAATGCTTTGTTTAAGTCAGGACAGGATTTATCCCGTTTAAATGCCCCCAAGACAACACAGACACCTGGAGCAGGGCCATGCTGTCAATGCCGTCAATGGTTAGGACGGAGGACCGAGGAAGTGGGGGAGAAACCAAAGATCAAATCCACCTCCCCACGTCCAAGGCTGCTTCCCCAACCTTGTCTGCTAAGCGCTGAGGTGCCCACCAGGTGCCAGGCAAAGGAAACAGCAGTCCTTAGATGCTTCCATAAGATACTAGATTTCTTAACAGAAACCCAAGTAATGGAGGAAGAAAAATAATTGGAAAAGTAGAAGGGATCTGAGAGGGGCAGGCAAGGGATGACAATGATCATCGCACCAGAGCAGGCGTTTGGTAACCTCCGACTACATGCTGGGTGTGAGAATGGACACTTTAGGTGGAAGTAACACCTTTAATGTGTGGTTTGTGTCTCCCCCAAATCACAGGTTGAAATCCTAACCCCAAGGTCAAGGTATTTGGAGGTGGGACTTTTGGGAGGTGACAGGATCGTGAGGGTGGAGCCCCTTAGGCATGGGATTAGTGCCTTTGTGAAAGGCTGCAGAAAAGCCCTGAACCCCTTTCACCAAGCGAGGCACAGCAAGGAGGCACCACAGGCCCGCATAGACTCTGCCTGCACCTTGATGTTGGACTTCCAGCCTCCAGAACTGTGAGAAATGCACTTCTGTGGTTAACAATCTACCTAGTCTGTAGTGTTTTGTTGTAGCAGCCTGAACAGACTAAGAAAACCGCCCACAGAGATAGCTACTATTATAAAATCCATTTCATAGATAAAAAATGATAAAGATTCAAACTGAAATTATTTGATTTTAAGTGTTAGAGTCTGTAAACAAGTCAGGATGGCACCTGGCATTTTGCCAGAGGGAGTGGTTTGTGAAGTAACACCAGCGAGCCATTAAGTGTGGAGATTTCTTATTGGTTGACTGATGTATCTAGTTTATGCTAATTAAAATAAGCTGTGTGGAATGTATAAATACCTCTGTTGTCCTACAATAAACGGCTTCCACTCCTGATCTATCAATCTACACAAGTTGTTCGTCACCCCCCGGTTATTTTGCTGCAGCCGGACTGCGGCATTTAAGAGCTCCTGAAAACTGCCAAGACAAAGAGGAAAAGAGCTAATTTCTCAGATTCTCCCTCTCATACCCATGCTTGTGCACACACACACACACACACACACACACACACACACACTCACACAGCATGTCAAAAATGTCTTGCTCCTGGAATAAGCCAGAGGTATCATTCCAAACAGGATGTAGTAGTCCATGCCCCAAGGCTTAAGGAAATTTTATACTCCCTGTAACCCTTGGGGTTCACAGGAACCCTTGCCATTGCTGCAGCCCCCTCCCCCAATGAACACACATGACCCCCTCCCATGGGCTCAATTCAACCACCTGGGACTGCCTTCCTGATCACCCCCAGTGGCAGCATCCCCCATGTCTTAGGGTTTCCATTTCTCAAACTACGTCCCAGCACTCACAGTTACTTGTACCTTACTTCATTTCCAGGACTCCTTTCCCTGTGCCAAGGTAGGAGAATGAGGGCCAAGTCCCATCCACAGCCCCGAACATAGTAACGCACTCAGGGAGGAAGCAGGCCTCACACAGACACACGTGCACATCACGAGTCCTGACACCTGCCTAGTGCCTCTGACTTGGTGTCCTCGGAGTCGGGGTCTGAATTGCTGTTAATTTTGGTATAAACTTGACTGGCCATGGGTGCCCGGATGAAGCATGGTTTCTGGTGTGTCTGGAGGGTGTTTATAAATGCTGGAGAGATAACGCAGGCTCCTGTCGCCCACCTGAGAGGCTCCATTCAATTAGTTGAGGTGCCAAATAGAACAAAAGGAGGAGGAAGGAGGCACTGGCCCCTCTTGCTTCTGGCCTGAGTGGGAACATGGCATCTGGCCTCACCCCCAGCCCTTGGATATACTGACACCAGCAGCCCCCTGGTCCTCAGGCCTCTGGACTCAGACTGAACTACACCCCTGGCTTTCTGGGTCTCCCGTTTGCAGAAGCAGACCGTGGGGCTCAGCCTCCACCATAGTTTGGATCTGGAAAGCTTCCAAAGGCCACGAGTTGAGGGCTTGGTCATCAGCTTGGGGCATGACTGGGAGGAGGCCAAACCTTTAGGAGGCGGAGACCAATGGAAGGAAGTTAGGTCATTGGGGGGCATGCCGACGAGGGGATATTGGTGCCCCAACACTTCCTGTCTCCTCTTGGCTTCTTGGCCACCATGAGGCGAACAGGCCACCTCTGCCACTGCTCCTGCTGCCACGACATACTGTGCCACCACCGTCCCAAAGAGAGCATGGACCAAAACCTCTGAAACAAACACTCTTTTCCACTTTTAAGAAAGTTGATTATTGCAGGTATTTTGTCACAGAGGTAGAAAGCTCACATGGCTTCCACAGCCACCGCAGCCAATGCCTCATGATACCCACACGTCACCTACTGACAAGGGTGCTTCTGAGAAGTGAGTCAGGCAATTTCATCACCGTGCAAATATCGCAGAGTGTACTTACACAGACTGAGATGGCCTGTCCCCAGGTGATACCATCTCACGGGACCGCCACAGTACATGCAGTTTGTTGTTGACTGAAATGCTTCTCAGGAGTGTGTGTGTGTGTGCCTACACACACACACACACACACACACACACACACTCACACACACACTACTGGTTCTGTTTCTCTGGAGAACGCCTACCAAAGCCTGAATCAGCAGCATCACTGTTGCTGGGAAAGCTGGTGAAAATGCAAAACTCTCAGGCTCCGCTCTAGATATACCAGAGCAGAGACTCTGCAGGAATCTGGGTTTAAAGGAGCCTTCCAGGTCATTCTGATGCTCTTCCTGGCTCTGATCAAGTCATGTGATGCAGGCCCCAGGATGAAATCATTCTGGATTTGGATAAAAATTCTTTAGCAATAATAATACACAGCATTAGGGTTTGAATCTTGAAGGGTCCCTCAAAAGCTCAGGCATTAGGCAATGAAAAAATGTTCAGGGGTGAAAACACTGTACTGTGAGGGCTGGAAGCCCATCAGCGGATTAAGCCCTTGGATGGCTTAATCCTTTGAAAGGGCTACTGGGTGGTTACTGTAGGCAGGTGGGGTGTGGTTGGAGGAAGTAGGTCACTGGGGATTATGGCCTGGATTATATCTGTCCCCTGGCTCCTTCCTCCTTCTCTCCCGTCCCCCCTTCCTATCAGCCATGAGCTGAGCTGCTCTCTTCCTCCACACCCTCCCTCCATGAAGTTCCGCCTGACCCAGGCCCTGGGCAATGGAGTCAACCAATCACAAACCGAGACCTCTGGAATGTGAGCCCAAATAGACTTTTCCTCCTCTAAGTTGTTCTTGCAAGTATTTTGGTCACAGCAACAAAAAGCTGACTAACCCAAGTGGGCTCTGAGAAGGACCACAAGCCACTTCTTCAGCCACCTTCTGTGGAGGCCGGACACTGTAATGCCTGCTGCATGGGAGACTAGGTGATGTCACCCAAGCACTGCTGCTGGGAGGAATCGTGTGGATGAAGCGAAGGGGCACAGAGCCCAGCATACTGTATGTGCTCAATAAATAGTGTTGACTTTTTTTTTGTTGTTCTCTTCAAGAGCATGTTTTTTTTTTTTAATTTTTTTTTAGTTGTTGATGGATCTTATTTATTTATTTATCTATTTATTTATTTATATGTGGTGCTGAGAATCAAACCCAGTGCCTCACACTTGCTAGGCAAGTGCTCTACCACTAAGCCACAACCCCAACCCCAAGAGCACGTTTTAGTGAAGCTTTATCACGTCTTGTTATGAAAGTAACACGTTCAGGCATTATGAACATCCATAATCTGTAAAGCGTCCCAAGATACCATAGCTATATTTTATAGTTTTATATCTGCCATGGTTTAGATGTGAGGCGTTCCACCAAAGTTCATGTATAAGCCAATGCAACAAAGGTCATTAATGCACTAATGCACTAATGAATGCACTAATCAGTGCATTAATCCCCTGGCAGGGATAACCGGGTGGTAACTATAGGCAGGTAGGGTGTGCATGAGGAGGCAGGTCCCTGGGGGTGTGCTTTGGGCTATTTATTCTGTTCCTGTTGAGCAGAGCTCTCTCTCTGCTTCCTGGTTCCCTGTTCTCAGCTGCTCTCCTCCTCCACATTCTTCTGCCATGATGTCCTGTCTCACCTCGAGCCCCAAGGAATGGAGCTGGCTGTCTATGGACCAAGACTTCTGAAACCATGAGCCCCCAAATAAATTTCACCCCCCTCGAAAATTGTTCTTGTTTTTTTTAATCATAGCAAAGAAAAAACTGAATAAAGCAGAAATTGGTAGGGAGAGGTGGGGTCATTACTGTGACAAACCTGACCATGTGGTTCAGAAGCTTGGGGAGCTTTTTGGAAATTGTGGGAGGAAGTTTTTGGAAAGTTTAAAGTGACAAGCTGGAAAATCTGTAGGTTGTGGTAATTGCTGAACGGGCAATTCTGGTGGGCGGCGTTCAGAGACCAGATGACAAGGAGGCTGTGACAGGGCTCACGAGGTCTCAGGGGAGGAGGACTCTACGGGAAAGTGGACCAGAGGCCATTCATTATGTTCTGACTGAGAAGCTGTCTGCATTTTGCCCTGTCCCGGGACTCTCTGTGGGGCTGAGTTGACAAGCAATGGACTCCTTAGTCTAGCAGAAGAAACTGCCAGGCAGCGAGACATTCAGGCGGTGGCATGAATATTAATAGGGGCTTTTTGCCAAGTTTATTATGATAATCCGAAGCGGAAAGCAAAGCAGAAAAATTTGAAAAATGTGTCTTTGGGACAGAAAACTGTGAATAAAACTGGGACTAAGGAAAGTGTGGTGGTTAAAGATATTAGAGTCAGTAAAGAAGTGAACGCTTTCCTCAGAAACCACAGGAAAGATGGTTCGAGGGCATCTCAGGAGTTGGCAAGATCACGCCCATCTCAGGCTCGAGGATGTAGAAGTAAATATTCCCTTAAGAAGAAACCAGTGGGCAAGCTGCTTGCACAAGGGGGCCTAGGAAGTTTTTCAACTTGCTGAGCCCCCAAGCACTCAGAGGCTGTGCAGCCAGGGTCCCTGAGGCTGGGCTACTGTTGAGATGGGGAACTTGGTGGGGACCACATACTACTGGTTCTGCAGGAATGCAGGACGCCGGAGCCAGGGGTGCATGGAGGCTTCCACGGAGATGTCCAAGGAAGGCCTCGGCAGCCAAGCGAAGTAAGGCAGGGTCCCTGCAGGCTCTCCCTGAGAGGATGATGTGTGGAGATGTGAGCAGGAAGCCACAGCAGCCGTGGAGACCCCCGAGATTAAGAAATGCCCGTACTGTGACATCTGCTGAGGAAGGCTGCAGGAACGGGCAGTGACAAGCCAGCGGAGAGGCCACGCGGGCTGCAACCAGCAAGGCCACAGGGGCGGAGCTACCAAAGCCCTTTGGAGAGAGCTTCAGGATGCCGCATGTCCCAGATGCTGGACGTGGAGCTACAGGACCAGTTAGATTTCCGTCTTGCTTTGGCCCCATCCCTTCTTTCCATGTCACCTACTTCTTCATGTGAAAATACTTACTCTGTGCCTTTATATCCTGGATGTATGTATGGAGCTTGTTTTTCATTTTTACAGAGGCTGGTGCTCAAAGTTTGCCCTGAGTCTCAGAAGAGACTTAACTTGGACTTTTCAGAAGTCCTGGAACTGTTAAGACCTGGGGCTCTTGGAAAACAACTAAAGGTATTTTTGCATTGTGAGATAGGCATGAGCTTTGGGGGACTAGGAGCGAAATGTTATGGTTTAGATATTAGGTGTCCCCCAAAAGCTCATGTATGAGACAATGCACGAAGGTTTAGAGGTGAAGTGACGGGTTCTGGGGTTCGGAGAGCCTGAACCTAATCAGTGCATTAATCCCCTGATGCGGATTAACTGGGTGGTAACTGGACAGCAAGGGTGTGGCTGGAGGAGGTGGGTCCCTGGGGGCTGCCTTTGGTGTATGTATTTTGTCCTTGTTGACTAGAACTCTGTTTCCTGGTGCCGTATTCCCTTTTGCCACACTCTTGTTCCACGATGTTTTGCCTCACCTCAGGCCCCTGAGAGGGAGTCGGCCATCTGTGCACCAAGACCTCTGAAACTGTGAGCCCCAAGTCAACTTCTCCTCCTCTAAAATTGTTCTTGTCAGGTTTTTTGGTCACAGAAGTGAAAAAGTCCACGAGAACAACATCTATTTCATATCTTTACAGTTTCTTTCTGATAACATTAAAATAATAACTTCAAATAGAGCAAACACTATGTTGCATATTTTAAATAAGTGGTCTTAATTCAAAGCACTTTTGCTTTATTTTGTTATTCTCATATCCCTGAAAAGTTGGACAGTGGTATTATCTCTGTATGATAGATTGATGGACAGGGGTGCAAAGGAACTAGTACCAGACCCCATCCCTATGATGCCGGGAGGTGATAGGATCTATCCAACTTATTCTCCACCCTCCTGTGAACAATAGAACACAGGGAAAGAGAAGAAGGAAGACCAGTCAGGTCAGGTTCTAGGAACTACTCGTGAACAGCAATCTGGTGGAAAGACTGCAGGGTAAGAGGAGGCAATTCCAAGAGCCCCACCCAGCAACTGCCAGAAAACTTCACAGAATGGTTTTCCAGACGGTCCCTCCAAGGCCAGCCAGGTGCTCAGAGGCCTTTCACCCCTAGTGCTGCACCCCAATAGAGACAATTTCTGTTTCCTTTGCCTTTTCATTTTTTTATTTCATTCTTATTAAGGTCATAGATATTTATGGCAAAGATTAAACAGAAGAACTCTTCTTATAGTCTCTTATTTTTCCAGAAAGTTTCTACATCTGTAAATTACACATATAATCTTTAAACACACATAGGGAGTGTATGCTTTCTACTGTTCTGCAACCTGCTTTTGTTTAATGTAGTATATTTGGGACATCTTTTCATACCAGCACATATTGCTTCTTCTCCTCACCCCCTTTTCAAGGCTGCATGGTATTCTATTGCATGATGGTATTCCATTGCATGAACAGGCTATATTTAACTGACATCTCCTCAACCAAGGTGTTGTGTTTTTTTTTTTGCCAACAAACAATGCTATAATAAACATGTTCATCCATGTCTCTCTGAGCACTTTTATCAGTGTATTCAGATTAGCAATTCAAAACAAAAATTGTGTGATCAAAATATGCCTTTAAAAAGTCTTAATCCCAGTAGCTCTGGAGGCTGAGACCAGATGATCAAGAGTTCAAAGCCAGCCTCAGCAACTGTGAGGCGCTAAGCCACTCAGTGAGAGCCTGTCTCTAAATAAAATACAAAATAGGGCTGGGGATGTGGCTCAGTGGTTGAGTGCCCCTGAGTTCAATCCCTGGTAACCCCTGCCAAAGTCTTACAGATACTTCCATGTTGCCCTCTGAAAAGACGGCATTGATTCACACACCTGCTGACAATGGATGAGAGCCTATTGTGTCACAGCAATGGAGAGGATGATTGTTTTTTTTTTAAAGAATGATGATTACATAGACATTCAAAAATAATACGTTCCAAAAGCAAACCATAAACAAACAAAAAAGACGCACCCATTCCAGACTCATTAGCTTAGTCCATGACATGTGAAAAGTAGATCCAGATACTTGGGCCTACCAGCTAAGACTCTGACACCTTTTGATTGACAGAGAATACTAGCCACACCGATGGCAGAGCGGCTGTTCTGAAGCCCTGACTGTACGTGCTATGCTAACCCAGCTGCTTTCCTATCATCACACTCTCCCTCCTCCTCACCCCTCTGGAGTCGACTTTATTGTTTTATAGAAGAAACAGGAGGCTCAGAGAGGTGAGGCTACCTTCCAGGGGTTGGAAATGGTGCCTGGTGGGCTGAGGACTGAGCACAGGGCGGCCGGGGCGCTCCTCAGGCCCTGAACCACTCTTCTTGGCTGACCCCCCTGCCCCACGTCCTCCCCAGTGAGCTCTGTGGCCATCACCTCTTCCACAACACCCACAGTCATGGAGCGTGGCTGGGCACGAGGAGTTAGAGCATTTGTCTGCAGAAGGCGAAAGATTCCACCTTCAAAGCTTCCCAGCCCGGGGTGGGGGAACCTCCACACGCGGGAAGAACAGCCCAGATTTAAAATGACCAGAGGGACACCTCCTGTGTTAAAAGGCAAACTGAAGCAGGCTCAGGACAGCTACGCAGTGCCACCATTGACATGGCAAGGGCTCCAACATCCCATACCATGGCTCCTGCCTGCCCCAAATAGGGGGCTTTTTTTTTTTTTCTGAGAACCTCGCTGGTGCCCAAAGCCACAAAGGCCTTTTCTGTATATAAGAACTAGCCCCTGAAGAAGGCACAAAATGTGTTTATGGGGCCATGTGGAAGACCCTGTCCTGAAAACAAGTTAGTCACCGCTTTCTTAGAGGACCATCGGGGCCACTGACTTCAGTTCGTCATGAATCAGAGAGAAGTCATGCTAACCCAGAATTCTCTTTCCCCTTCTTGTTTTAGGTTGGGGTGGGAGAGCACCCAATCCAAGCCTCTCTCCTCCTAACCTCTGTCCTCCACCAACAGAGGACAAACAAGACTCACGTCCACGGTAACCAAGGTTCCATCCGTTTTGTCTGGGCTTCGCCAATCTGAAGGCTCACTGTTCCAGAAAGTCATGCATGTGTGACCCTGGGTCAGCTGAGACCAAAGAGTGGGCAGGAAGCACAGCTCCCTCCTTCCTGGGACCCCTACCCGGGTGCCCCTTTGCTCCGATTTTCCCCAGTCCACAAGGTGACTCTGTCAGCGCCCTGCCCAGTCTCAGAACAAGGGCCGCACATGCAAATGTCTGCAGAGGCTGGGGGTGGGGGGGGTGGGGGGGGTGGAGACTGGGGCAAACTAGAGCAGAAGCAGACTTCCAGTCTGGCCAGGAGAGGAGAAGGGAGAACAGGGCCAAGACGACGATCGCCAGACCTTACAGGTTTTCAAGCGAATCAGGGCAGCCAGTGTAGACCTGTAGGACTGGACTCCTGCCTGCTCTGGGCCTCAGGGGCCCCTCGCTGCCCACCTCTGACTGCACCGGGGCCATGTCCTCCCAGATCCCACAGTCCCCATTCTAGAACCACGCCAGCACCCTGGAGTTCCCTGCCCAATGGCCCTTAGAGAGGCCCAGGTCTGCACGCCCTCTCCTGCAGAGTTGCCAGATAAATACAGAATGTCCAGCTAAATTTGAATCTTTTAAAAATATAACTATGCCCCCAGTGCTGTGTTACTTGTTTATATGAAATTCAAATATAATTTGGCATCTTGTGTTTTTATTTGCTAAATCAGGCAACCCTGACCCCCAGGTCTGTCTTCCTAGGACAGGATCCCCGTATGGCAGTTGGGCGACGAATGCAGAAAATGAAGCAGACACAGTGCTGCACTGGCCACATAAATGCAGGCCAGGGCTGGGGACGGGTTGAAAGAGAGGGGCAAGCTGTGGGCTAGGGGCTTCTGGCTGTTCTGTTGTACTAGAAACATCAGGGACGGGACTCAAATGGGTAATGAAATCTGCAAGCACAGCCTCCCAGGTTTTAAATATTAGATGCACTTCCAAGTTCCTTTAAAATACCATCTCTGTGGGCCTTTCCCCTGGTAGGAGGAAACCCTCCATCATTGCTCATGGCTCTGTTCCTACTCTGCATATTATACACTTCAACACAGCCAGATTGTGTGAGGAGCCCCAGTCCCAGGGGCGAGAGTACAGACGAGCTCGGTGCCACCTATGTGAGAGAGCTATGCCAGGCTCCCTGGGGAGGGGGCACTGCTCTGACCTGGCACCATTGGCAGCGGTATTAACCTCTGTAGAAGGAGGAAGAAAGCCCAGGGCAGTGGCGAATATCTATAATCCCAGGGGCTTGGGAGGCTGAGACAGGAGGATCGCGAGTTCAAAGCCAGCCTCAGCAACTTAGCGAGGCCCTGAGCAACTCAGTGAGATAAATAAAAAGGACTGGGGAGATGCTCAGTGGTTAAGCACTCCTGGGTTCAATCCCCAGGACCAAAAACCAAACAAAGAAAGAGGAAGGAAATTGACACAAGTGGTCAAATGAGCTGAGGTCCTAGAATTAGAACACAAAGGAGAGAGTGTTCCTTTTACTCCAGATTCTTCATTTTGCAGGAGGTGGAGGGAGTTGTGCAACAGGAGTTCATGACGGCTCAAGCCATCCTGAACCCAGGTCTACCGATCCTCGCCCACCCTGCGCGCCCATCATCTGGCTCCTAACGAGGACAGGGAACAGTACTCCTTCCCCACCATCCGGGGACAATAGCAAACTTGATTAGAAATTATGCTTCAAAAAGAAAGCAAGGACGGAAGACAGAGAGAAAGAAGGAAGGGAGGGAGAGGGGGTGAGAAAGAAAGAGAAGAAAAAAGAAAAGCCCCCCGCCCCCAGCTTCTCCACTTTGGGAAAGTAAGTGGAAAACAAACCCCTCCAAAGCATGAAAGCACCCTCAACGCCAGGAGGGCAACAGGAGCCTGCGGACTCTAGCCCTGTGGCGCTTTTCTTTGCTCCAAGGGCTGAAGGTGGCCCCACAGGGCTCTCAAAGAGCCCCACGACCCTTGGCCAACTCAAGCAGCCACCTCCGGGTTCTCCCCGCTCACCTGCCCCCCAGCTTCCAAAGGCCACGTCAGAGGCCGGCAGGAGGTCGAGGCGGTGACACTGACCTGAACTGGGTAGAAGATGGCCTGCAGGGTGGGCAGGGTCTCAGTGAAGAAGTGGTCCCAGACATCAGCCAGAGCCTCCACGAGGTTCTCACCTGCACCGGGGCGAGAAGACGGGAAGGGAGAGGGGAAGGGAGAGCTCGGGTTAGTCCCAGCAGAGGCCAGAGACAGTCCCACCTCCGAGGTGAAGTCCTACGTGATGGATAACTTGCAGCCAGGGCTGTTGGGACCCGGAGGCCAGAGCTGTGGGGCTGTAGGGTCTAGGTCCCTGGCCTAGGAGCGGGGACCTCGTGGAAGGTCATGGTCAGGTCAGGCAAGCTTTGCCCTTGGAAGGGATCCAGGCTGGCAGTGCAGACTTGGTTCTCTTCAGAGTGGATTATCATAACAGTGAGTCAGACCCCGGAATCCTGCCCTCCTGTCTTGGCTGGTGATCTCTTCTGCTGTTGTGATGCCACCCACCAGAAAGCCCTTACCACAGGCTGAACCAACGGGACCACCAGATTTTGTATTTCCAGCCTCTGAAACAGTGAGCTAAATAACCTTTTTTCATTATAAAGTACCCAATCCTGGACATTTTGTCGTAGCAATGGAAAATGGATTGATACTGATGGGAAGATTCAACTCAAACTATGTAAACATGACTTTGTATCCCTGGATTCAAAATAGGTGGCTGAAAATTTAAAATCACATAATAATTGCTATCATCATGTGAATAGTTACATTATCAGACAGTGTGTTAAGTTGCTTATTAACAAGCTATCTCATGAATAGACTCTGTTACCCCCGTTTCACAGGTTCAGAGAGGCCAAGTACCCCCTGGTGTAAAGTCACACAGCTTGAAGGCAGAGAGCTATAATTCCAGAAGCCATGCTCTTTACCACCCTAACCTGGGAAATCACATGTACAGCCATATATTGTTTTGTTTTCTTAGTCATGAACACACTGGCCTTATTCTGGGATTGAGCTGTCAGTTGAGAGAGGTGGAAAGAGGATTCTGGAAACTGTCAGCTCCGCCCACGGCTTCACAGTAAATGAGAGGGCAGCATTTTCTCAGAGGTCACCTGGGAAACACGGGACCCATCTCCTGATTCTGTGCCTACTCACCCAGGGACCAGGCAGCCTAGGCTATGGCTGAGTGCCACCTGCAGGCTGGGGCACACGTGTCACCTGATGCCACAGGGGTGGGGACAGAGAGAGGAATTTGCACCTGCGGGAGAGGCAGGCGCTAGCAGAAGCAGCCGGCTTGGCGGTGGCTGCAAATGACCTAGATATCAGAGCTGACTGGGCACTGTCTGCTCGTCCCCGGCAGAGAAACTGGGTCAGCCAAGACAAGACACCGTTTGGCAAAATCCCGCTCGTTTCACGGGGCAAGTCCTGAAAGGCCGATTGAGCCTCCCGCGTCTATTAATTTAATGGACAATAAAAGCCATCGCTGTGGAGAAGGAAGAGAGCGGGGGCGGGGGGCTGAGGAGTCGCTCAGGGGCCCAAAGACTGCAGACCTTTGAGGTCAGGTGACACACAGTGGGGGAGGGGCAACCCAGGCGCCGCCACTCCCTTGAGGACATGGATCCTTACTTTGTAGGAGCTGCTTGTCACTCCCTGTCCCCTCCCTAGAGCTGGCAGGCCACACTGTACTGCTGTACTAACAGTGTGGAGCACAGTGCCAGATACACGAACAAATCTATTCTAGAAACCTTCTCGGGACTGAGTGGCGAGTGCCAGGTGTAAAGGTCTGTGCAGGTGCTTGGCCCCGTGAGTGGAAGGAGGGACCATTAGCCCAAATATGAGGCAGTACGGAGAGGGACTTAATCACAAGTGGAAATAAAATGCTCTTCGGATAAAGAAAATGTCTACGTGTGGCCTACTCTCTGTGTCTTCATCCTCTGGAATATCTGCCTCAGCCTTTGGGCTCCTTGTGGATTTTATCTTAGCTGTTCACTGTCACCGTGCTTCCTTATGCCACAGGGCCTTTGCACCTGGCAGTTTCTCTTGCCTCACCTACTTCTGTTTATCTTTCTGTTTTAACTGAAATTTTACTTCTACAGAAAACTCTTTCCCCATGGTTCCAATCCCTCTACGATGGATTGCCTTCACAGTACTATCTAGTCACAATTCTATATTTGGTGACGACTTGATTAATACCTGTCTCCACTACCTGTTTATAAGCTCCATGGGAGTCTATGAGGTTTCATTCATCACAGTATCCACAGCACCTAGCAAAGAACCCGGTATCTATTAAGTCATCAATAAATGTCTGATTGACTCAATTACCACCCTCTTTCAAATGTAGGTTGGGCTCATTCACCTCGGGGAGGAGGCAGGAAGTCAAAAGAGCCATATAAATGTTAGGTCACCACTACTCCTAAAACTAAGGTGAACCCCAGCAAGAGGCTCCTCCGTTGATGGGCCTTCTCTTGAGCCCTCCACAACAGACACGCTCCTGACTTTGGATGGGCAGGAGCAGACCCTCGGGGCCCAGCTGTGCCTGCTTCAGTGCCTGGCACGTGAGGGGAGCCTTGAGCCCACCGGGGAAGCTGGGCCAGGGAGTAGCGAGCAGCTCCCTAGCTGCTGGCTGCAAACTTCAGAGAACAAGGAAGGTTTAGGAAAGCGTTCAAAAAACACAAAAAACACCAGCAGACGGACACAGGCCAACAGGACAGGAAGGCCCTGGGGAAGAAAGAGTTAAAGGAAACAGGTGACTGAGGGAAAAGACCCAGGAGCCAAGGACCTAGCTCCTGCAAAGGGGAAGGGGATTTGCAGTGGAAGGTTCTAAGTGGTTCCTCTAACGTACCACCAGAGCTGAGATCCCAGAAGATTATAGGAAGGTAGATGAAGCTTCCTGAGGTCAAGGTCACTGAAGCTCTAGAAAAGATCACTGAGAACACCTGTCTCCTGCCACAAAAGTGCAACCAATGGACATGGAGGGCCACCTGTCCTTTCTGCAGCCATCCAGCAGGGGTGAGCAATAAAGTAAGGTTCATGGGGCAACCGGAGAGATCATATTTGTTTTTCCCAAACTTCGCTTGATAGCCAGAGAATTCTTTTATCCAGACAAAATCTTTCTTGGGGTTCTAATGCATAAAAGTAGAGATGTCCTAGTTGGAGATGGGAAAGACCCTTGAAGTTCCCAGGAGCCCGTTGCTTGTGCAGAGAGGCCCTGGCACCCAAAACCCTGGAACTAGAGGAGACCCCCAGGGACGCCCTGGCCCATGCACTCTGGCTATGCCTTGGGGGCGTAGGCCAGGATCCAGGATGATCTCTTCACTCTGCCTCGCTCCATTTCTGGATTTTGGCTCTACATTGAGGATGACCTGGACGAGAGTCGTCAACTTCCTGTCAAGGGCATGTGAACGTCCAAGTTTTCTGAGGACCTCTTTCATACGGCTGGTTCCCTGCATTTCCAAGAGCTTGGAGTAACTCCCTCAGTGACTGACAGATGAGGAATGTGGCCAGGGACCATGCTTCTTGTCCCCCCCTTGACTGGGTAGCTGCCTCCTCTACCTATGCACTCGTGAGACTCCAAGATGCACAACCGCACCGAGTTCCTGGTCAGAGCCACCTCAAGTCTAGCCTCCACTGACTGGTGAACGGATAAAGGAAGCACAGTGTAGCTACGCTAGAGTAGTATTTGGCCTTTAAAAAAATAGAAGAAAAAAGGGACAATATGATGCCTATTGGGTCTGGATCCAGAAACCAGCTTGACTATAAGTCAAGATCAAGGTCATTAGGCTGGAGAAGGGGGGAAAAAAAAGCCCCAGTAGACATCCTACTATGTGCCACATACAGTGCTACTCCAGTTATGGGCCTTGTACTCCCTGCAAGCCCTCAACCCAGGTCATCGCTTTAAATAGGATGAAAACAAACTCGAGAACCTGGCAACTTGTCACGTCACCCGAGAAGTCAGAGCTCAGATCAGGCCCCGGGTCGGGGGAGCCCAGGCACAGGGTCGGCCTTCCCTGCCTCTCATACCAGCTCCTCCCAGTTCTTCTCAATCCTGTCGGTTGGCTTCTAAAATCAGCATAGACCAGGAAATTCCTTTATCTATCAAATCCCACCCCATTTTTTGAGTGTGAGCCTGCTTATCCTAATGTCCTCCAAATAAGGGGGACACTGCTGTCTACCAGGATCCCAAGAAATATTACAAAGGCCAACAGGAAACAGCCAGAGGCAGAGCCAAGGGACCAGCATGGCGGAATCCACAGAATCTTCCAGGAAGTCCATCAGGATGTACCCCGTGAAATCCCTTAACAAAGTCTCCAGAGCAGCCACCCATGTCCCCTCGCTCTTCAAAACACCTTCTGATTGCACTGCATGAGCGGCTGACTCAGACCCAAGTGCCACAGCAGAGCTGAGGGACAGGGTGACTCACTCGCGTGCAGCCTGCTCCTTTTGGACAGAAGCGTCTCAGCTGTCCCAACATCAAAGGCTGAGTCACAGGGGCCCCACTCCACCAGGGCTGCCTTGTACTTGCCTTCGCACAGCTTGATCTTCTCCTCCACAAACGACAGTCCCTTTGCAAGCAGCTGGTTCTGCCAAAAGAGAACAAAGGACACAAGAATTGGCGACTCTGGAGCAACCAGCAAGCAGCCCTCCTCCATTTCCAACAGAGGCCTGGCCTGCCTGAGCGCAAGTCAAGGCCAAGGAGGCTTTTGTCCTCTTGGAAGGCCGAGGCCTGGGAGAACCAGGAGACACCCCAGAACCAAAGCAGTGAGCAAGCGAGCAAGGGAGCCCGAGCCGAACGCAGCCGCCACCCCTCCACCGTGGGAAGAGATACGGCACAGCCTCTGCTGAAGTCACTACTGCTGCCACCCCATGTCCTGAGATCCCCGATGATCTGAATTCACAAAAGGAGCTTTGAGGCAATGGGAAAATATGCAGAAATAGTTTAAAAAAGATAAATTGAGAGTGTGTCACACTAGCACAAAAGAGATCGAATGCAAAATCCTGAGCAGCAGCAAGTGGGGGTCCGTGAGTGCCCCAGTGCCTGGGGAAGCTGTGGACAGATAGCCAAGTCCTCCTGCCATGGCAGCTGGCCATGGGCGAAGGTCCTGCATCGATCCCAGGCTCTTTCAAGTCATTTCATTCCATCCTACGAGGCTGAATGAGTGAACTATTAGCCTCATCTACTGGTGGTCAGCGAGCTGGGCCCACAGGACACGGCGGACCTTCCTGCTTCTGGGAGCTAGGCTCTTCCCACTCTGCTACTCCGAGTTCCAGCACGTCTTCCCACCCAGACCCCCTCCTACCCTCCCAGGGCTGCAGCTGGTCCCACTGTGAGTCACAGAAGCTCAAGGTGCTGGTGCCTCTCCACTCACCTCTCCTTAGATTACCGGAGGCCTGTGCTTGTGGGGAGGTGAACAACGAGGGCATGCATGCTTACGAATAAAACAGTGTGGTCTTTAACACTGGCCTTTACAAAACCCTAAGGCCCTCTCACAACAGTGATGAGAACATAGCACAGTGGAAAGAGCCTGGGTACCAGAAAGTTCAAGTTCCAGCTCAACTACTTTTTTTTCCCCCCACTTACTGTATTACTGTATTCTGTTTTTAATTTGTATTTTGGGGGGAGGGTACCAGGGATTGAACTCAGGCACTTGACACTGAGCCACATCCCCAGCCCTATTTTGTATTTTATTTGGAGATAGGGTCTCACTGAGTGGCTTAGCGCCTTGCTTTTGCTCAGGCTGGCTTTGAATTTGGGATCCTCCTTCCTCAGCCTCCTGAGCTGCTGGGGTTACAGGCATGCACCACTGCACTCAACTATATATTTGTATTTTTAATTGACACATAATAGTGGGACCTACTTTTGGAGAACAGTGACATTCCAATACCTGTGTACAATGTGTAATGATCAGATGAGGGTAACTAGCCTACCTGTCACCTCAGATATTTACCATGACTTTGTGCAAGGAACCTTGCACATCCTCTCTACTAGCTATTTTAAAGTGTACAGTTAGTTGTTTTCAACCATAGTCACCCTACAGAGCTACAGAACGTTAGAAGCTAGCCCTCCAAACTAGCGGTACCCCTATGGCTTGGCTACTTCTAGCTATGTGAGTTGGAGCTTAATTTCCCTGAGTAATAAGTTCCTCATCTATAAAATGGCACAATATCAGCAATGTCATAAAGTCCTTGCAAACCAATGATTATAAATCCACACACAGTATCTCATGTCTTCAGTAATCAGTGGTGGTGGTGGTGATGGTAGTAGTTACTATCTCAGCCCAACCACTTCACAAAAGAAGTGGGAGGTAAAGAGAGTCAGTAATGAATGGGCCTTATCACATGTGCTCAGAGTTTATCAAAGACACCATCCCCTTTTTGTGGCTGGGACACATAAACTGAACTTCATAATCCTATCGAGACTTGCAAGCTATGACCTAAATTTGGATAAGTGATTTGGCCACCACTTGGTTTCAAGATGGCGGCTGGAATCCCAGATCAAAGTTGGAACCACACGGTGTAGGAGGACTTTGCTAAAGCAAACAAAACCAATTCCTTCACCAAGAATTATAGAACAGATAGGATTAGGATGTAGCCCTAATCCGTCCCCAAGTCCCCAGCCAAGCAAATGAATCCTGGCAGCTTCCCGGTCAGAAAGCAAGAAAACTCCCCAGCAACAACATCAGACTGGCAGGACCTTGTGACAGCTGAGCAGGATGTGCCAGGATTGCTCAGGGGTCCAATGATGTCAATCGTTCTGTCCAAACATTTCTGACACAGTCCCAGTTGTGGCCTGGAGTCTCCGCTTAGGGTTGAAGGGGCCTTAGGTGTCATTTAGTCATCCTCCCCTCTCCCCAGTCCTGTGGTCACACACACACAGGTTTTGTTGTTGTTGTTGTTGTTGTTTGGTACCACTGAGTCACATCCCCAGCCATAGAAGTAGGGTCTCCCTCCCTCAGATTCTAACATGTGGACGTGAGGCTCAGCCTCCTCGACTTGGCCTTCATTTCAGTACAGGCTATCAGGAGTAAGGACTTTCAGTCGGCTTCCCGCAACCCCTTTTTCTGCAGACCTGTTCAACAACCCGACCGAGCTGCCCCCTGCCTGTCCACACACCAGCGCACCCACAGGTGCAGCTCTGGCTGCCTGAGGGGCCCCCTCCCACCCTACCCCATCCTGGCCCTTAAGCTGCTGCCCCGCTCTCCTCCTAGGAGCCCAGTCTCACAGTTTCCTGTGGCCAAAGGGTCCTCATCCCAAAGGCCTTGTGCTCTGAAGGACCCCCAGCTGGGGCCTAGCGCTGCCCACTGCCCGCTCCAGGTCCTCACATGTTGATCTTGCAGTCTGTGCTTTCTAAGAAAAGTCTGAGGAGACCCTGCGACGTGCACTGTGGCTGGGCCTCAGCTCCTGATGGTCCTGCCTCCCTCGACCTCCCTGGGCCTGCTCGTCACACCCCTCTCCACCTACCACCCATGTCCCTCTCCTCCTGGGTGGTGACAGGGTCATGTTGGCCTAGCTGCTGGTGCAGGGAGGGTCAGGGTTGGCTGTGTGCCTAGGGCAGAGGCCTCTAAGGGGCTTAAGTCTGCTCACAGGTCCTGAGACAGAGAGAGGGGAGGAAGGAAGCCTGGCCTCGGGCAGGCAGCAATCCTGTATGTTTCTAAGTGCCTGTTCTTCCCAGATCCCACCTCTCAGTACTCCCACCCCTGTCAAGTGCTGATTCCAGAAGGTTCTGAGCAGTGGTGAGGGAGCCCATAGCCACAGAGTGAGACAAGACCCCCTTTTCCCTAGTGAAACTGCAGACCCATCACCTCCCAGCCAGACAGCCCTCAGCCAAAAAGCAGTCACGTTATATAGCGGCCACCTCGGAAACACCTTGGGCCTCGGGAAGGGACCCGCGTTGCTTAGGGCACCCTCCTCCTGCCCCTCAGTGAACTCGGGCATGGACTAAATAGCACTTTAATGAAGAGGCAGAGTGGTCCGGAAGGGAAGAAATGGCTGGCATTTTTTCTAACACATAAAAAAGTGGGCTGTAAACAGAGAGATGAGGCTCAGTTAGAAAAATGCAAACAAAGTTGCCTTGGGAACGGCACCCGGCCACCACCACCCGGCCTGCAGGAGGAGAGAAAACCCAGCCCATCTGGGGAAGCCGAGGCTGGGTGGAGACCAGGAGAGCAGGGGTGAGGTGGGGCTCCTCGGCCTCATGCACCTCCTGTGAAGCAGACACCCCCACAACCAGGGAGCACAGAGGGGTGAGGGTAGTACCAACCACCTCTTCTTGCAGGAGGGACTTTCAACACAGAGCAGGGACTCTACATGCCGAGGCTGCCGGCAACTGCAGTGTCCACTGCCTCAGCCCTGATGGTGACCACAGTAAGAATGGCCGTGGGGTCATTTACTGTTTTCACTACCAGGCTCCGAATGTCACTCTCTCATGCATTACCTCATTTTACCTCTACCATGCACCTATCCCCTTTTAACAAAAGAAACTGAGACTCAGAGAAGCAGACAGCAAATGTGGGGTCAGAATTTCTACCCAGATGGCTCTGAACCCCAAATCCATGTATTTCCCCCATTACAGCATATTCCTCTGGCTTACCTTAGCAAAACAAAACAAAAAATAAATTAATAAAAGCTAAGATGCAAATAGCCATCCTGTGTTGACGACTCATATGTACCAAGCACTTTGTGTCTGTCACCTCCCTTAGTAACCACATTAACCTTATGAAGTGGGTACCAAGATCACAACTAGGTTATTGCTAAGGGAAACGAGGCTCAAATAGGTTAAGAAACAAGCCTAAGTTCACACAGCGGATTGGACTCCAGACCCACCTGGCAGAAGGGTTGGTGCTTTTCGCCATCACGCTGTCCTGCCCTGAAGAGGTTTCTTGTGTCCTTGCCCACAGAAGCAGCAGATGGAATCCACTTCAGTTTAGACCCTGGGGACAGCTGGCCCAGCCATCACAGGCCTCGTAACTAGATTCTACCCCAGGCCTTCCATCCACCGTGGTTCTTTCTGCAGCCCAGTTCTGCTATCAGCTTTCCAACTCCCATGTCTCCAAAAGGACTCTTCCAGGGCCCTCCTCTCCACTACCACATTCCGTGTCCAGCCCAGGTGGATCCCATTCCCAAACAAGACATTCCTTCCCACCCCAGAGGGGCCTCATGGCTGTGCTACTCTGCCTACGGAGAACATATGTGAGCCAACAATTCCACCCAGGCATGTGTTTCCGGTGATATCCGTGTCTTCAAAGGTTCCTGTTATTGGCAAGGACCAAGGGATGGAAAACACAGTTCACCCCCATTTCTACCCGGCACGACTTGGAAAGGCCAGCATGATCTCTAATGTTATCTGCATTTCCTGTGAACCTGGTCGCCCTCCTAAGCAAGCAATAAAAGTCTCACAAACACAGTCACCCCCAGGCCAGAGAGTTCTTAATAAACCAGTCCTGGTGTGGGCGGGTGGGATGAGATGGAGCGAAAACCCAAGACAGAGACTGAGAAGATCAGTCACTCAGCAGTAATACTGGTTCTCCACTGAGTACCGTTTCAGCCACCATGAAAGGGGGAAGTGGGGCTTCTAAAAATTATTATTTTTTTTATCAGGAATCAGGAAAACAGACCATATCTGATTTGTTAGACACTCAAAACAAACAAGCCAAATCCCTGAGCCTCCTCCCCCTGGGTCTTTTCTCAAAGGATGCCTGGGGGGGCATTTTTACATTTTATGTTCTAATCCAAGAAAGAGGCTTTTCTCCTGTGGTCAGATGACCTGGGTTGGATCTTTGCTCTGTAATTGACTATGATCTCAAAGAACCTCCCCCTCCTCCCTGAGCCTTAGTAAGCGGCTATAAGAAGGGGATATATATAATAACAGGATCTCTCCGTCCTGGGTTGTCAGGAGGGATAAAGGATTGTCAAACGGGTTGTCATACTCAAGATGCACCAGGATCCCGGACGCTCACGAAAGCCCACAATGCTGGGTCCCAACCCTGTGTTCCTCATTCAGGTGGTCTGAGGGAGGGCCTGAGATTCTGCTTTTCCACACGTTCACAGGTGATGCTGCAGCTGCTGGTCCGGGAACCACACTTTGAGAACTGTTGTCTCAGCACAACACCTGGCACAGGAGTACTTGAAAACACCGGCTGACATCACTGCTATGATTTTCTCTTCCCTGCAGCTCTGAAGGACTTCAGAGAAAAGGCTTTCCAGAGTGAACAAAGGTTCCCAGGGCAGCCTTTGCTCCTCATGCAGGTTTACTCTTTTTTAGGACTAGATTTGCAATATCTCCCCCCACCTTCTAGGCCTCCCTCTCCCTTGATGCCCTAGTCCTGGATCTTGCCATTCTTTGCCTGGTGTACAATAAATCAGCCAATTTCATATATAATGAGTTTCTGAAATACATCCTGATATGGAAGAACACACTCACATGATACAGGGGAAGTCCCTTCCACAGAGTACGGTAAACTCCCTAATCACCTGTCTCTGGAGCCCATCTCTGGATGACATCTCAGCTTTTCGTACCTATGCACTCCTTTCTCTCACAATTGAACATGCGATAACCTCAACGCAGTGAGGCGGAAGATTTGACATTTCGGTGTGCCTATTGATTTTCACCTTTGTCTCAAACATGTTAAGGCCGTGTCTGTCCATTTCAAGACCCATTTTCCCACTTAGCTTCATTAAGTATGAGAAAATCTCAATAAAAATTGCAAATAATTGCTCAAAATTCAAGTAACTGCTGAGCAGACTAAGCACAGTGAAGCCACCTCTAAGTGACCGCTGGCTGGTGGGCAGCCTCTAAAGGATGGGTGGCCACCAGCAAGCAGGGTAAGCTCCCTCTCAGCCCTGATGAGCTCAATCCCATTTTCTCCCTCCAGTGGCCAATGGGAACTTTCTGGGCCAACCTCAAAGTTTATGGCCTCCACCAGACCTTGATGGTTCCAAGTACTGTCCAAATCCACAATGCAACCTTCATGACCTTCTCACCCAAATAGAACACAAGGCTCACCCATCCCCATCCTCTCGCTGGAGCCCAGCTCTGTGCATCCACAGCCCCATTGTATATGGGCCCCAATTCTACCTTCAAAGCAGAGCAAATGTGGAATTCCCCTCACTCCCTGAGTCCACCAAATGACCTCTTTTTTCCACTGGGGAAATCCTGCTTATTAGAGAAGCCTTCCCAAGTTGATCAAAGAGCCAACATTTTTCTCCCTTGTTCAACTTGTGTTTGGAAATTACTTTGGCCACCAGGCAACTGCTCTCCACCCCATGTGCCCTGAGTCCTATCTGTGTCCCTACAAGGAATGTCCACTTATGCTGGACCTGTTTTTTTTTTTAACTTCGAATAAAAAGTTTAATTTTAGAAACTGAAACCATCATTTGTAAACACACTAAAGCAAAGTCTACTCAAATTGAGAGCTAGCGTAGTTACAGTATTAATAGAAGGACAGTTTCCTAGGGGGCCATGGCAGAGGAGCGAGTAGCTTCACCCACAAAACCTAATGGTCTGAAATGACGTAGAACAGGAACCTTTTTTCAGATGTTAAAGCAAACACTTAAAAGAATCTGACAACTGATAATTTCACTCTGATGTCCTCGGGATTCTAAAATACCCCAGTGATGGTTGAATCTTCCCTTATTATAAAAAAAGAAAAATCTAAATGCCTAAGGCTAGTCTCGCCGCTGTAGCCTGCCAGATGCCCCCATTGGTCACTACAGCCTCCAGGGCCCGGCTGTGGTCCCCAGCACCTGGGTCAGCACACACAGAGCTCCACTGCTCAGGGACACTCGGTCAGAGGCGCCAGACGAGGTCAACTGCCACACTCTGCACCGGCTGAATCCTCAGCATAGACACACACGGGACTCCGATCTCAAGGAGTCAGGACAGACAGTTGGGGACCTCTGAGTGAATGAACGGACTGTGCAACTCTGAATGCAAAGACCTGAAATGGAACATGTCCGTGACCACGTCACTGCAACTGCACACTCCATGACTCACCCAAGTACAATTTTGTTTTCAAACACTTTGGGTAAACAGTTAGCTTCCAGAATATTCTCTCCACTCCTCAACACATTTAAGAGCCTGTCCCCATCAGGATGGCTTAGGCTCCACCTCCTATTTACAGGTTTCATTTCACAGCCACAAAAGCTGTTTTGTTGCAACTAAAGCAATATTTAACTAAAAAACAATACCTGGTTCATGGTTTTTACACAATTGAACAAAAAGCCTACAGGAAAAAACTGTTTACATCTTGTCTCCATTCAAGGAAAACTCATTTCTGACCTCTGACTTTTAAAAAACATTGCAGTCATTAATTAAAACCTAATCACCCCACTTCATAACCAACGAGACAGGCTGCTTCCAGTGGGCTCCCCAACATGCTGTGACCTGGCCCGACAGGAGTAAGGCACGTGTGATGTTACGGTGCAAGCCAGCAGGTGGCCCCAGATGCTGGCCTGGTGTCCCACATGGCCCTGTTGGGCAGGTCACAGCCCTGGTACAACAGCCAGCCAGCACTGCCGAGAGTGAGTTCAATACTGAAAGTAGATCAAGGGAAGATTCACTTTCAAAAAGATAAGTTTTTCAAAATGCTCCATCATGAGCCGGGGCTGGCCAAAGCTGCCATTCTCCGTGGGCGTGCTGAACAGGATGGTAACTTCTGAGGGCCAAAAAATCTGATGGCCAAAGTGGACAGCCCAGGCCAGGATGACCGCTTGAGGTTCCAGTAGGCCAGTGGGTCGCAGCTGTGCTCCAACACCTCCTCCTCCAGGTAGCACTATGTCTTTGAGCAGCCTCTCCCGCCCGTCTCACCCCTCCACCTGGCCACCAACAACCATGGGCTCTCCCCTCCGCCAGAGTGTCTCAATGGGGGCCCTGAGTCACAGCCATCGGAGGCGGCTGTGTCCTCTGAGGTAGAATTCAGTATCTCTAGCTCCCTGATTTAGATCCTGCCTGTACTGCTCGCCTCCTCCTCCGTAAACAGGGAGGCTTTGTAGCGAGGGTTTTGTTGGACCTGTTCTTATATCTTTGCCACCCAATCTGCTCTTCAATTCAGGCTGTGCTGTGCGTTACCCATGAAGATGCATCTTTACCCCTGTGCTGTCTCCAATTTTAACTCCATGGTCACCAGGATGCTTCCTAGGGGTCTCCTCCTTTAGCTCTATGCCAGATGCCATATGTCCTTAATATTCTTTAGTGTTGATGAGCCAGGGGAAATTGGCTTCCTGGGACTCTTGCAGATGTGAGAAGCAAATTGAAAAAAATACTATATGTTTGTGTATGTGTTATATATGCACACATAGGCACACACACACACACACATATATATACCACACACTACATGGCACCTATGACCTACTGGCAAATGGGTGACTAAATTTCCCTTCTTCCTAGAACTAGCTCACTCAGACTCTACACAAATTTCTGTACCAACAAAACTCTACTTTCAACAAAAGGGTTGGAACTTTCTGGGGCAGAAGAGAGGCCTTTAACAAACAACGCAGCCTGCTGATGGCAGACAGTGCTCTGTGTCGCCCAGGCCCACACCTCATGCCTGAAGCACCAAGATACCCAGCTAGGAAATTAAAAAAATAATAATAATAATGCAGAACGTTTCACATCATCAGTTTCAAAAGTTATAAGGGACCAATTATCCTCCGGAGCTGGCGCTAGGATATAGAGTTCCACTTGGAAGCCCTAATTTTCCTTCCGGGCACAATTCAAAACAGACAGAAGGAAAAGAAAAAATCGATACTGGAAATGTCAGAGATTTTTCCAGCCAGTGTCTCGTGGAAATCTTTCCAGGCTTCTGTGGATCAAACAGCCCGACTTCTCTGTGTGCAGACCCAAGATAAGTACCATTTTTTTACCTGCTTCCCGTGCCCTCACCTCGGGTCATTTTCATTATTCTTCACACGCAGATATTCTTTCTATGAATCTTTCTTTAAAACTGTAAAATGAAAATGCGCAGAGCCTCTCTGTGGCTCTGCAGGTGGTGAGCTGAGCTGGAAGGCGGGTCCCAGAGGGGACAGACCTCACTGCTGAATGCATGAGCCTGGAGGGGAACCCATCGGCACTGGGGAGCCCAGCACCCATCCTTCACCTTCCCACGAAGCCATATCCACAGTTGGGGTGACTTCCCTGCCCACCCTGGGCTCTGCTGAGTTGGGGGGACTCCCCTGCCCACCCTGGGCTCTGCTGCTCCTCTGCCCCTACACCTTCCTCTTGTCCTCTTGCTGGGGGAAGTTCTTTCCCGAGCCCTTATTAGCTTTCCTTCCTGACACTCTCAATGGTAGCTGAAGGCCAGCTTGCCCCTGTGAGCCTGGACTGCCCTCCTCACATGGAGATTTCTCCTGAAATGGGAATGGCTTTGAACCAGCTCCTTTTCAAGTAGCACCTGGCCCTGGGCTCTAACCCAACTCTCTTGAACCACTTCCACAGATGGGGCCATAGTCGGGGCCACTTACCCTATTATTCTTTGCATACTGTTTTTCTTAAATCCAGTCACTCACTTTGTATGTGCGTGCATGGGTGTGTGTGTGTGTGTGTGTGTGTGTGTGTGTGTTGTTACCGGGAATGGAACCCAGGAACATTCTATCTCTAAGCTACTTCCCCAGCCCTTTTTATTTTATTTTGAGACAGGGTCTCATTAAGTTGCCCAGGCTGACCTCAAACTTGGAATCCTCCTGCCTCAGCCTCCTACAAAGCTGATTACAGGTGTGCACCACCAAGCCATTTTTTAAATGTCACTGTGTTTTAAACGGAAATTGTAGGCACGTCATTTACCATAAGCACAGTATCATTCAATGATCAACTTAATGCAAACAAATAATGTTACAAAATCCTAACTAGACCATGTCCCTAGCACAGGCACCACATTTGAGGCCTGCTCCTACTCCCTCCTTAAACGCAGGAGGTTGCTGAGTCCCAGAGAAGGGCACAAGACACATGATACGGCCCAAGAATCTCCAGCACAATCATAAGGGCTAAAGGAAAATTTTAAAATGGGAATACTTTTGAAACACAAGCTCTAACATTATCCAGTGCCACTGTGTGTTGTGTCACCTGTAATCATTTGGGGAATCTCTGGTAAACAGCCCCTCCCTGCTCTTCTAAGAATCTATTATGCACTCTACAGAGAGTGGGGAACCAAATATTTAAAAAGCAACCAAAGGTTCTGCACCCACATTTTGAAAAAGTCATGTCTTCAAGAGCCTTCTTTCCTTAAATAAGAAAAATCCCAGATTCAAAATTACAAAAACCATGCTGAGTACGATGGTGCACACCTAATCCTAGAGGCTTGGGAGGCGGAGACAGGAGGATCGTGAGTTCAAAGCCAGCCTCAGCAAAAGCAAAGCACTAAGCAATTCAGTGAGACCCTGTCTCTAAATAAAATATAAAACATAGGGCTTGGAATGTGGCTCAGTGGTTGAGTGCCCCTAAGTTCAATTCCTGGTACCCAAAATAATAATTTTTTTTAAAAAACCCTACTAAACCCAGCCCCCAACCCCCACACCCAGAAAGAGATTCGGTAGATATTCACCAAGCAGCCTCTCTGATTAAGCCCCTGATAGGAAGTCACAAGTGGTTATTAGTTTTTCAATGCCTGGCATGCTTTGTAAGCAGTATTAACCGCCCCCAAAAAACCTCAGGGCTTCCCAGATAAAGTCCCCACCCAAACATCCCTCCCCACCCGACCTAGGGTAGCCCCCAACGCCAAGAGACAAGAGACGCTGACATTTAAAACCTGATTGAAACCACACCAAACCCGTCTCCTTCAAAGGTCAAGGAGGAAGGCAGCCCAGCCCAGAGGGCCCCTCCAAGACAATGAAAAACCACTCTCTGTAACTGGACGAGAAGTCAATCCACAGAGGCAGCAGGCAGTGAGCCCAAGGCTGACCTCCGGGTCAAGGGCAAAAATGATTCACATCTGCAACTAATTCTCTGTCTGGTTCTTCCTCTTCATGCTTCTCTCCCCCTGCACAGGAGTCTGACCCCATCAAACCCCAGGCTTCTGTTGGGTCCTGGTTTGTCTCCACTTAGAGGAGGCAGTTTTTGGCTGATATTTGTCATTCTTTTGAAGTGTACATAAAAGTTTAAGCTTCCTGAATCTTGGAAAGAAAAATAATATAATGGAGACTGCACTGTTTTTTAAAATTTGAAATGTCTTTAAACTGTCTTAAAAAGTATGCTCCACTTGGAACCCACCTGAAACCAAGATCCTTAAGCCACTGCTCTTATTTTTCCACTAAAAAGAAGGCGTTAACCTGGGCATGGTGGCACACTCCCATAATCCCAACAGCTTTGGAGACTGAGGCAGGAGAATCACGAGTTCAAAGCCAGCCTCGGCAATTTAGTGAGGTCCTAAGTAACTCAACAAGACTCTGTCTCTAAATAAAATATTTTAAAAAAGGATTGGGGATGTGGCTCAGTGGTTAAGTGCCCCTGAGTTCAATCCCTGGTACAAAACACACACACACACACACACACATATACACACACACATACACACACACACACACAGGACTCATATAATAAACATGATTACTCTCTCTCCTGCTTTTTGGCAGTAACTGAGCACTTTATAAATAACTTATCTTTAGTCTTTATCACAACCCTATAAGGTTAGGTCCTATTACCCCTTTTTTTACAGAAAAGGAAACTAAAACACAGAGAGGTAAAGCAACCTGCTCAGGGCCACACAGCTAGTGAACAATTATGCTGGGCTCTGAACTCATGTAGTCTGCCTCAAAGGTCCATAATCTTGATCACTAGCTTCAGCTCCTGACATGCTAGGTGCCCAGTGCTTCAAGTGTGTTATTGCATGCAAACCATACAGTAACCTTATAAGGTAAGCTGTATTTTATTCCTGTTTCACAGATGAGGAAACTGGGGCACAGAGAGATAAAGCAGCTTTTCCAGCCCACTCAGCACACAGTGAGAGGTGGGGACTTCAACTTCACTGAAGTGTCACCCACTCAGTCACAGTTGTTCATGTCTCCACCACTGCGCCCCCTCCCCCCATACTTGCCTTGGGTTATTCAGGAAAGCAGCTTGTGTCTGTGGATTAAAAATGATCCTCTAAATGGATCTGGAACCTTGAACTCATTAGCCCCACAAGAATGTGTAGGCAGGAGGGAAGATTGACATCTAATCCAATCCTGCCTTCAACAGAGCAGCCCAGGAGCCTGTGACAGGAAATAGCTGGCTAAAGGGCACATGCTCTTACACCCAACTAGCTGTCACCCACAGGAGTGGGAGGGGATACCCTGAGAGCAGGAATTCTCAGGGTGTGGTTGGGGGCCCTGGGGGGCTCCTCCAGACCTTTCAAGGGACCCACATGGTCACAGCTATTAGCTGCCTTTGCCTCTCCCTGACGGCACAGTGGAGTTTCCCAGAGCCCACGTGACCTGCACTATCCCAACAGACTGAAAGGAAAGCAGACAGGAGAATCCATCCATCTTCCAGGAAGCCAGATGGCACTAAGATTTCCCAACACAGAAGACGGTGTCCATCCTCTCACTATTTTTTAATTCTGGAAAAGCTATTTTTCATAAAAGTGATATTTATGACAATGTAATCGGTTTCAATGAATTAAGACATATTTTAAAGCTTCTTGGGCTTAATTTCTAGTATGATAAAGACTGACAGACATAACCTGAATAAGCAGCAATTTCTAAGAGCATAAAGGGGTTCTGGGACCAAACAGCCCGAGCACAACTGCAGGGGGGTGGCTGGAGTCTCCATTACCTGCAGGGGTCACCTGGTGCCCTCGCAGCAGCAGCCCTGCATGGCGCGGTGTGTATGTGGGTGTGGGTGTTGAAGAACACCCAGGTGAAGAGTACATGGCCCTTCAGCTACATGGTCCCACATGTGTGATAGTGATGGATTCTCAGATGCACCCAGCTTACCTGGAAATAGTCTGTAATGAACGACCCAAGTTCACTCTTCAGCAGGCGCCTGGGGAGAGAGAAACACTGTCAAGCAGGCCTCGGTGATACAGCTCATAGTGACCAGTTCCCAAAGTAGGGCCATGACAATGTGCTCACCAGTGGCATAAGGGCTGAGGCCCAGCCTGAGCAGGGAGGGCACTTTCCTGGGTCCTAGTAATGACCTCCATCCCCAAGGTCATCACAGCTGTGAAATCTTAGAAGGAGATTTGCTCATTAGTTTGCTCTGTAAGGGTGACCGTCAGCAGAGGGCAGCTGCAGGAAATCCCAATTCTAACAGAGCCGGCTGGGGCAGGCCAGGATACCCAACTTTGGTGAAAAAAAGAAAAAAGGAAAAAGCAAGAAGACAGACACAGCATTTTGCAACCTTCCACGTTTATAGAGCCCTTCATAGTGTAAGACGTGCTTTTCACACATTCTTTAACGATGATTTGGTGTGTATGTGGGAGGGTGTAATTATTATTCCTCCTGTACCCATAAAGAAATTGGGCCTCAGAGACGTGCCCCAAATAGGGGCCGAGCCAAAACTGGAGCCCAGACCTTCTGCAACATCTTTTCCCATAACCCCATCTGTCTCTCCTCCAAATCCATCGGAGATACCCAGACTTGACATTCAACTGGGCACCATGGTTCGGGCAGTCTCACCACTGATCACAGAGGGTCTGAGGCCGTTTTCAAAATGGACCACAAAGAACAGAGATTCTATTGACCCAGGCAAGACATTTACTGCGCTGTCCTGTATTTGCCACATAACATCATGGCACCAGGAGTACAAAGGTAAACAAGACAGACAAGACCCCTGTGGAGTCTCTATGTTTCTATTCATGTGTGTGGAGAGGGGTAGAGATAAATAGCATTTCAATAAATATACTCACAAGGTATTTCCAAAGTCTTAAGTGCTAAAAAATGGAAATAAAAAATTGGGAGTTTGGCATCCGATCTCATTTCCCTATGACAAATAAAGGGATCATCCCTACTGTTGCGTCGATACATCAATCCAGAGAAGATGAAGAAGCTAAAAACAAGAATAACTGGTTCCCAAGGTCCAATGTGTTCTTGTGGGAATAAGATCATCACGACTTCAAATGATTTCCTTTGCTCACCCCACCAGCTCTGGGTCTCGAAGAGCAAATGCTCAAACTTCTGACAACCCTGAGTATGAACTAACTCCCCAAAACATGCTGGCACATGTCACTGAAGGCTGAACGGGAGGTTGTTACAGCCAGATGTTGTTATGTGCAGAAAACAAGCAAAAGAATACTGAGAAAAGAGAGAAACACTCATGATCTAAAATTTTAAGAGTGAGCCCCGGAAAGATGCAAACACGTGTTGAACAAGAAAAATATCTTCCTTTTGCCTCAGCAGAAAATATGTCCCATGGTAGATGGAACATTTTGAGATTCAAGTTAATGGCAGGTCCCTAGAGGGCTACCCTCTCGACACACCCCAGGGGTTCTCCCGGATCTGGTCAGGGATGGGGAAATCTTCATCCAAAGTCACTGCGCTAAGAGCAGGTGGGTCCCTGCTGGTCTTCCAGGCTGAGGCTAGGACAGGAAACAGCACCCTAGGAAACAGCCCCACATAGAGGGAGGAAGAAGAGATAAGGAGTCTGCTTCTGACCACAGGAGAGAGAAACACCTCCTAACAAAGCCATGGTGGCTACTGGGAAGTCTCAAAACCACAAAGAAGCCAAGCTCATGAAAAAGTAGAAAAACAAGTCCTGGTAATGGCCCCTTGCCGTGGAGGTTTACAAGGTTGGCTTGGGCGCTCACCATGCTAAGGACACACTGTGGAACTGGGGTCCTGGAACCTGGGCTCAGAAAGCACTGTGCCCCTGGTGCTGTTGGAAAGATGGAAAGAGAAGGCAGTCAAGGAGAAGGAGAGACCTTCAAGATCCAGAATGAGGGCACTTCTTGGAGCAACAGGGTGGCAGGATCTTGGCTGGCATGATGATTGTGACTTGGAGCTGGACATGGCTTCATAAGTGACAGCTGTCCTGGGACATGTACAGTGGTACTCAGGGAGTGTGTGATGCCACCAAGTTGAAGATCCCCAGCAGCCTCCCTGGCTCCCTCCAGGGAGAGCAGAAGAAGCTGCTCCCTATGGGGTGTGTGGGTGCAGCACCCACTCGTGGTTGCCAGGGCTGAAGCAAGCCACAGAGCGCGTCAGGAAGGCTAAGCTGTAGGTCAGATCAGCTGATACAGGAAAGAAGTCAAGAATGGATTTGATACAACTGCCAAGACAGACTTAACCAAAGGGCCCTGGAGCTAGAATCAGCTGTCCCAGGGGCGAAGGGATGTGGACAAGAACACAGTGGAATGGGAAGAGAACTTCTCTACCATCCGGATACTGTGACAATTACTTCTTTACTACTCCAGAGCCAGACACAGAGGTGGGAACCTGCTTTAGACACTTGAAATGTAGTGGACTACAGTAGAATCACATGCTCATCCTATTAACCAACCCTGAGTTCAAGACCCTCTTCAGAGTGATTTATAGAGTTATCTGAGCAGAAAAGACCCATCTGATAACCTATGTCAAGACTTTATTGTCCTAGGTGGCAAATCAATATGCCGTGTTGCCCCATCCCTTACAAAACATTATCTTCTGTCTGAGCAGGTTATGAGGCAGGGTCACCGCATATATGTACAGTTTTCACTGTAACCAAATAGGAATCAAGTAAAGAGCTAATTTAAAAATCATGGTTCATCCATACAATGGCATTCTTTGCAATTGTTAAAAAAAAAACAAGAAGTACTGTAAGCAACAATATGAAAATATGTAAGTTATATTAAGCATAAAGACAATAAGATGTAGAATAGTGCGTACACCAAGGGGCCTTGTGGAAAGAGAGGATAAAAACAGGAATACGTATTTTTAATTACATAATACCTGGAAATTCATTGGTTAATTCTGCTCTGACAACCTGCTGTTTGAGTCTGGATGAGCTGTATAATTTGGTTTCCAGTAGGCCTTTCAAACCAAAATAGTTGACACTTTGATTTTTTTTTTAACACAAAAAACACATGTGTTTTTAAAAATCACATATAAAAGCACTGGATCATGTGTCCTCTCGGTGCCCCCAGGCAAGGAATTGGAGAAGGTTGAAGCTGTCACTGAAATTTAAACAAGGCAACAGTTTAGCAAACGGTATTTCCTGAAGTTAGAGGGAAATGCTGGCCAACAGATATCCCACCCCATCAGACCCCAAGTCCAGGCTGGGGACCTCATATATAGGGACCCATGTTGTCAGCTGTGTTTCCAGATGAGCTCCTTACAAGGGCAGGAAGAAACTCTGGAATTATTAGCTACTGTTACAATACTTATCTTTGAGGAGGAGGTTATGGGAACTGGGCTTCTGGGAAGCGGGTGAGAGATTATCCACTGTGTACCTTGTTAGAGGTTTAACGGTTGGAACCACATGAATAGAGTCCTATTCAAAAACAAGTCCCAAAGATTCTAATATGAACAATAATCACTGCCAAGGTCACCATGGATGGCCTGAAGCCTGAGAAGGAATGGTAGGAGGGAGTCCCCAGCAGGGCACATCAGGAAGTAGGCTGGGGTCAGGGTGACAGAAAGCCCTGGGAACCTGCCCATCCAGGCTGGTCACCTGAGAACCTTTGTCCTAAGGTGACAGAGAACAGAAGGAGGTGAGAAAAGGGGGCCAGGGCCACTTCCACACTCCCCATCTAATCCATTCTGCTTGTACTTGGTGTACAAGGAAACCAAGTTTGGACAACCCTACCCTTGCCTCAGCTGAACTGAGAGGAAGGGGTCCCCACACCTCTGTCTTGATGATGCCATCTCCAGGGGAACTTGACAGATGCTTCCCCATGAAACAGACACACTCTCCCCCTCACCAGAAAAAAAGGAAAGAAAACTGAGAGCAGAAACCCCACTAGTTAATTCTTTGGAAACCTGCTATGGGTTAGACATGGAGTTTGATTCAAGAAGACAAGGACGAGACAGAACTCAATGACTTTCTCCTCCCCAGGGCACAGGAGGTTCATCTTATCAACAATTATCCTCAGAAGTTGAGAGTAAAAAAAGTATCAAGGCATCAGAGACACACAGACCCGAATCACAGAGGGATACTTTTCCTGCACCATAGTCTGGCACACTAAGTTTGCCCACTTAATTTGAAAAGCACAAGAAAGAAGAGAAAAGCAGGAGAAAGACAAATTTAAAAGAACATGGTTTATAGTTCCCCAGATGTGAAAAAAGATGAAAATTCTGATTCCCATTTCTGAGCACCTAGGTTCCCGTGAGGCTCAGAGGCCTAGAATTCAGCTGCCTCCCATCTACTTTTTCCATTCTTTCCTAGGGTTTCTTCCCTGCGAGCAGAAAAGCAATTACTCACCAAAAATAAAAAATAAAATAAAATAATAAGGCATTAGAAACAGATTCCTCCTAGGGTGGAGCCTGATTTTTTTTCCAGTTCAAGTTTACTGAGCACTTGCTAGGCGCCAGGCACCAAGGTCAATAACATGTGTTTCTACATTTAGCCTGAACCACAGTGATACCTCTGCTTTCAGTATGCAAGGACACTGAGCCCAGCATCTTGCTGAGTGCAAGAATCCTGGAGGCAGCTTACCTGGGTCTGAACCCCCATAGCTGCTTCAAAGCTGTCGTGAGCAATAACCTGAGCAAACATTTTGCGCCTTCCCACCATCATTTCCTCAGTCAGAATGTGGGGATAATAAGGGAACTTAACTCCACAGGATTATCCCAAAGGCCAAATGAGTTACATCCCACAAAGTTCCTAGAACGGCACCTGGCACATAGCAAGGCTCAGCAAGCATGGGCCCCGCTTTCTACCCGGGTCTGCTGGACTCCAAAGCCCACATCCCTAAGGACTCCACCCTCCTCTAGCTCCTCAGCATTTTCTTCCCAGTGCAGCCAGACCAGCATTTCCTGAGCTTGGAACTAAGGACACTGGGGAAAATCATAAAGGAGGAAGTCTCTCAGGGCTAGACCGTCCTGAGCAAAGGGTTCAAAGGTGGAACACTGGAGACAGCGCTAGAGAAAAGGTTTGCTGGGGTTGGGGCTGACATGAGAGCAACCCCTTGGCCCAGGCTGCTCCCTGTGGTCGGTGAAACGACATGTTGAACTTCCATACCTAGTTTCATTTGAAAACAGAATTCTGCTAACACCAGCCCTACCACAAGCCACTGAGCTAGAAGGAGAAGGAAGCTGGGGAACTGAGACTCATGGGATGGGACCCAACCAAAAAGGGAAACGGCCTGAAGTTCAGTCAGAAGTGAAAAGGAGCCACACGAGGGAAAAAAGGGGTAATGACTCACTGGCCTGTATTATCTCACCGCTGCTGCCCCCAGCCTGACCAGCCACGTCGCCACCCCAGTTGATGGGATTTCCTGTTATTTATACGGAAACATAATTTCACTCCTTGCCATCTTGACGACTCAGGCTCCATGCCTGTGGGCTCGAAAGTCAAGGAGGCCCGACCGACGTTGGATTCCCGAGGGTGGAAATGTGCAGGGACACAGGCTGAGCTGGGCGGGGACAGAGAGGACTTAGAAACCATCTCAGGCACCGGGCTGCAATCCCCCTTGCACACAAGGGAAGATCCAAGGAAGCAAATCTCTCCACTGGCTGTGCTCCTCCTGACAGGTGAGGTTAAGAGGATGAGGCAGTGTGGATGGTCGTCCAGGATGAGGAGGGACAGCAGTATTGACGGCTATATCAATGTATCTGTCTGTTAACAAGTAGGGGTGTCCCAGGCCCCTCCAAGTACGGCTCCTTTATGGGATCCACTCAGACCACATCAAAAAAAAAAAAATCTAGGAACAGCAGGGGGTCCCTGCGTGCCCAACACGGCAGCCGGGTGGTGGCCAACCAACCTGATGGCTCCACTCTCTGAAGATGCCCCACCTCACTTCAGCAACAGCACGAGGTTCAGGAAGGCAGCATCTCTTAGGCAGTGACACTTGAAAATACGCCTTTACTCCCTTGGCCCATTCCCTTGCGGACCATGGAGCTGGTGACTCAGGTGTGACACTAGCTGCCCCAGCTCTCTGCTGTCTGCACCCCAGTAGGGACAGTGGGAAACGGGGACAAAGCCTCAAGTGGGAGTGTACTGAGCTCCTAGCTCTGTGGCTCATGCTGTGCTGGGCAGTTTGCACATAATATCCTGAATTCTCCAAGAGCCTCCCAGGTTGGAGTTGATTCTCGCTTTGCAAATGAGGAGAATGGTGCTCAGTGTTCAAATGGATGTTAGGCAGTGGTGCCCCAGGCCCACAGGGGCAGGCCAGGAAGGTGAGTGTGGGGAAATGGTGTATAAACGGTGAAAACCCGTCTAGCACCAGCAGCCAGGCCTGGGGTCCACGGTCAGGTCCAAGCCAGTGTTGCCAGATCCGAACTTTCCAGAGAGGCCAGAAACCTGGAGTTTTGGGGGCGGGGTCCAGATTTCTAAACATGTAGGCCATGCCCCACTTGGGCTGGCCCCATAGGTTTCCGGTTGCCACTTCCCTCTTCCGGTTACCCTTCTTCTCTTCCAAGGCAAGTCTATTTCTCAACCACAGCAGGCACAGCCTATCAGAATAAAACCCTGCAGAAGACCACATCTTAACTCCTGCCCACTTGGGGTCCTCTGAAGAAGATGCCTCCACTTCCCTCAAGATCTGTTGGGAACTCATGCCTGGGTGCTCACAAGGCGAGCCCTGTGTTCCTCCTGAAGCCTGCTCACGACCAGAAGGTTCGGGTTCCAATCCCAGCCCAGGCCAGATGACTCCCAGTGAGCCATTCCACTTCCTTGGGGCGCACTTTCTCCTGTGTAAGATGGGGATGTCGAATATCTCCCGTGGGGCTGTGGGGAGTCCTACAGAGTTATACACACCAAGCCCCCAGAAGAGCCGGGCTCGCGGCCCATGCCAAGTGTCTGCCATGACCATGACCTCATGGCTCCACCGTGCCTCACATTAGCTGGCGTCCTCTGCCAGCCCTTCTCATCTTCCCCCAGCTCCTCCCCAGCCATGGCTCCCACCCCAGTAGACAGACCCTAAGAGAGACATGGAAAAACCTGGGGTGGATTTCCCTTTGGGGTTCCGGCAGCCAGCTGACTCAGGAGGAGGATGTTCCACCTCAGCCCTGTCAGAGATCAAGCAAAATTCCTGGAACCTCCTCTTTCCTTGAAAATCTCTGGGGTTTCCTTCACGCCACCTCTCCATCCCCAAGAACAGAAGCGGGGTGGCTGGAGAGGAAAGGAAAATGTGTGTTTCCTGCCTCAGGCCAGCTGTAGATAACTCATCTCTGACTTCCCGGAAACCTCACCTCTGAGCTTTTATTTCTGCAGAGAAAAAGCCCTTCTAGGGAGTCGAGGGCACGGAGATAGTGTAGCAAGACAGTTCTATCCTCAGCTGCCCTTCCCCCTGATTCCTATCTGCTCATCCTTCAGATTTCAACTGAGGGATCATTTCCCGCTAAATCTAAGCATGTGCCCAATCTCTGCACACCTCAGCACTCCAGATTCTGCTGCCACCCCATTTCAAACATCAGACGTGGCTGCCTGCTCAGTCGCCCTCTCTCACTGCCGTAAGCTCCCAGAACAAGAACCACCTGCCTCAATGGCTACCCCAGATCACAGCCCAGGACCTGGCAGCGCATGTCACAGACATTCATTAAGTCACTCAGTAACACAATCAATCACCCTTCCTTCCACACCGTCAACCAATCAAAAAGGGAAGGCACCCCTAACCACCTATGTATGTGCAGAGCTTCTCACTAGAACCGGTTAGCATAAATCTTTCCATGCTTTTCTAACTCTTCCTGGTCACATCAGTCAGCAGCAGAGGTGCCAGTTTAGGAAGAGCGAGGTCCCTGTGTCAAAGTTCAGCCACCCCCAGTTAACTGGAGGCCCCACCTCGAAGCCAGACCTGGCCCCAGCCAACAGTAGCCACATCAGAGGTGAGGCTGCAGAGGGGTGTTAGGAACCACATCAAGCCCCAAAGAGAATCCACACAGGAGTGCCCAGGACCAGCCCAAGTCCAGGCTGATGGAACTCGGGGGAGCCAGAGTTGTGGATTGTGATGACTGGCGATTTCACAGAACGTGTCTACTTGGAAAGGTCACTTGCTTGATTTTAGGGACATAACATCAAGCAAACTCTGCTTCCTAAGGTAGTTTCAGTAGAAAATATTCTAATTTATGGTTTTCATATCGACAGACCATGTACCCTTGATTTTTATTTGGGGAAAACTGGCCACCATGTTGTTGAGGGGTGAGGTTTCTGATGGATTTATTCTCCAAGTGTGGAAACACTTGTCTCTAAATTCAATATTCCATTCCAGAACTTAACTATCCTCAGTCCAGAGCTCTTCCTCATAGCTACCTCGAAGGTTATCTGCTAAAATACAAACTAGAGTTCGTTCTCAATGACACATTTGAAGAGAAAAGGTCCATTTTTGTAATGAATACAGTATAAGACCCAGTTACACAAAACATCTGCCTTCCCAGCTATCCTCTGCCTGGGCTAACCTTTACATAAATTCACACTCCCTGGTCCATCCTAAGTCCGCAGTTAGAAGGGTTGGCTGGGACAGGTGATGGGAGAAGATGATTCAGCTTTGACACTGGACTTGGATAAACCATCAAAAAGTTTATTACCGTCTGGCTTGAGTAGCACCGAGAACTGAGAGAGGCATTTCCTCTTGTCCCTGCAGAAAGGAGAAGCCGCTGGCTCTCCTTGTAAGAACCTTGTCTCACCCAAGCTTCAATTCCAAGAACACCCTTGATGGAGCCATCTGACTCCCCAATTCAAAGTGAGCTCACCTCATCCAAACTGCTGGGGAAGTCTTTATGTGGTGCTATTCATGAGGCAATTAGTCACACTAATTGTGCCCACATGAGTATTGTATGTCACTTTATTGTTCCTAAGTGTTCCCAATAATAAGAATAATAATGACTAGCATTTAGTAACCATTTATTTTGCATTGGGTCCTCTACTAAGGACACTTCAGTGTCTCAATTCTCCCTCCACATGAGGTTGGTGCCATTTTTTTTTATCCTCCTCATTTTTCCAGGGGGGGGGGGGCGAAGACAGGAAAATAAAGCAATTTGTCCAAGGTCACATGGATAAACCACTATTGAGCCCCAGGATCTGAGTCAGAAACTGCTCTCTTCAATGAAAACATTCTACTGAAGAGAGACCTTCTGGCACATAGCAAGGCTGTCACAATGGATTGAAAAATAAGCTCGGGAACAACTTAGCCTTCGCTCCTTCCACAGTTTTAGACTTTCCCACTGTCCTGTGTCTCCATCCTCATGCTTCAGCCTGATTATGGATCTATTCTGCAAAAGGACAAGCCCAAACCAAAGCATCCATTATAATATGGCCGGAGAGCATGTTCGCTTCAGTGTTTTAGATCCTGAAATGCGGGCAGCTGTGTTTATTCCCACAGAAGTTCTTGCAGATGTGGGGGCACATGTGGTTCAGGTTGCTGTTTGCATCCTGAGACATCCAGGTCCCATATATGGGGGGTTCCCAGTTATACTCTGAAGCCCTGTGATATAAAACCTGTCTCTACTTGAGCCACTCTGGAAGAGAAGCCAGAGGATGGAAGGCCCAGATGCAAAGGAAGCCCAAGTCCTGGTTTCTAAAGGCAATGACTTATTCTGGGCTCAATTCCTGTATGTCCAGATAGCATCAACCCAACCATCCGTAGTTCCCACCAGTCTGAAAATCAAAACTCAGAGGTGCATCCAGTGGTACCCCAACACTGGAAAGGAGAAGCATTAGTCAGATTTTTGCCACTGTGATCAAAATACCCAATGAGAACAACTTAGAGGAGGAAAAGTTTATTTCGGGTCATGGTTTCAGAGGTTCAGTCCGTGGTCAGCCAATTCCATTGCTCGGGGGCCCAGGGTGTGGCAGAACATCATGGTGTGAGGGTTTTGGCAGAAGAAAGCTCAATCGAGAAGTCAGGAGGCAGAGAAGAGGTGAGCAGGAGCCACAGGGAAGATGAACCCTTGCAGGTCACAACCCCAGTGACTCACCACCTCTGGCCGTGCCCCTCCTGCCTACAAGGACCACCGTGTTAGTCCATTCAAACTAGGATGGACTGATTAAGTCACAGCTCTTCTAATCCAATCATTTACCTCTGAATATTCCCGCTTTAACACTGGAGGTTTGGGGGGACACGTCATATCTAAACCATAACAGGAGGGCTGGAGGAGGACCACTCCTCAGTGGGGAGTTAAGAATCGGCAGCAACGAGAGACGGGCTCACAGAGGCCTCATAAAAGGAATGATGACAGAAAGAAAAACCAGGAACCATCAGCTTAACCAGCTTCCCACCAACTCTACAAGACACGAGCAAGAGTGGGGCCATGGACTGAATCATGTTCCCCTCAGATTCCTGTGTTGAAGCCCTAATTCCCAGTGGAATGGCATTTAGAGGTCCCCGCCTCCAAATCACCTTGGGAAGTGATGGGGTTCAGAGGGGGGTCCTGAGTGCACGGCCATCATGATGGACTAGTGTCCTTATAGGAAGGAACACCAAAGAACTTCCTCTCTCTCCAGTGAGATGGTAGCCACCCAAGAGACAGTAAGTGGACCCTCTCCCAGGTCCCGAATTGGCCAGCAACTTGATCTTGGACTTCCCAGCCTCCAGAAATCAATAAAAAACTTCTGCTGCTTCATCCACCCAGTCTTCGGAATATGTTGTAGCAGAATGAGACACTCATACAGGTGCCGAAGTCAGGCAGGTGATCACATCCTGACCCCAGCTCTACAGCTGTGTGACCCTGGACAAGTTATTTCATTTCTGTCATCCACAATCTTCTTGTCTGCAAACCACTGATAACAAAGGGCTGGATGAGCTGGTGTCTGGAGCTGTCTGGGACGCAGCACCCCCACCAGCAAAGCCGCCCCTGGCACCTTATGCAATGGGTAGCTTCCTGGCCACACTCAGCCCACAGATGTATTTTGTTTGGCCTGCATCAATGTTTGGAGAAATTTGGACTATTTACGAACACTTGAAAGTCAGGAAATTTCACATAAAAATCTCAATTTCCGGTTCTTCTTGAGAAATAAGATGAAACATCACTGGACCTAGGTTCCCACAGGAGAATCCCCTCTGGACCAAGGGCAGGACCCCGCTCCATGCACCCAAGCCAGCTCCACCCATTTATAAGACATGCTTGGCACCTCAAGAGATCCCAGGGCTGGTGAAATCTGGCATGGCCTGGACTTTTCCTTGCTGCTCATAAATAGAGCTTTTAAGTACAATTTCAGGATCAGTCTCCCAAAGTGAGGAACAATTAGCACATTCCCAAGTCGCTGTTTTATTTGTTTATACTTCTATTGGGAGCTGAAGAACCTTAGGAAAGGCCAGACTCTCAGTCCTTGGAGTAAAATGAGCTCTTGCAACAGGGGTTGGTGACCAGCTCTGTCCCTGTCACTTACCTTCTCAGGCCTCAGTTTCCTCCCCAATAAAATGAGGCCTTGGGCTGGATTCTCTTTCCTCTGTCTCTTTTCACATTTATGTAATTATGACGTGAAATTCAAGCACATGGATAGAAATGTAAAACAACTCTTGTTTACTCATGAGCTGTGAAGGTTTTAATGAGAGGAGAGCCCTTAAAACACCCCACTGACCTCAACACAGGCCTGAACTAAATGGAATCAGGGCCCCTACAGTAGCCTGTCTGTTGTTGTGCCCACTCCGGGGTTGGGTCACTACCCTTGACGTTCTAGGCTTAACATACCCAGAGGGAAATGTACACCAGGGCATTAAAAGATGGGCTGGAAGCCAGGCGCAATGTCACACGCCTGTAATTCCAGCTACCTGAGAGCTAAAGTGGCGGGATCATGAGTTCAAGGCCAGCCTGGGCAACATAGAGAGAGCCCCATCTCAAAAATAAAATGATATAAAATGAAGATCAACTGGTTCAACCTTCTATCTTTAGCAGAGTCTGATAAGCCCCACCTGAGTTTCTGCCCCCACTTCAAGACACAAACCCAACCACACTACCCAACTTCTGATGCTTTCTGCACATGGGCCCTCTTTCAGTTCCTTGCTCACTGCAACCACAGGACCTTTGCACCTGCGGCATCCACCACCTGGAACCCTGTTTTCCTAGTGAACTGCCGCTGACCCTCAGGTCACAGCATAAGCATAACCTCCACCATCCCTGGCCTCCCTGGCAAGATCACATCAACTGTGTTGTAGCAGCTTTGTTACACATTTACATTTTACATGTGTGATTACTTGACACTAATGATTATCTCCCCAACTGAATAAAGTTCAGGAAAGCAGGGTTCACATCTGTCTTTGCTCTATAGTACCTGGCCATCAGTGGGGCACTCAAATGTTTGCTGGTGACTTCCTTATTGAAAGGAGGAATGGCAATAAATTCCGAGCAGTCTGGTTCCAACCACCAAGTCACATGGCCTACTACGGTGCCTAAGGGCTCAGCAGAGCACAGTAAGTGTTTGCAGAATAAATCACAGCTACCATCTACCAGCCTCTAACCCCAGCCCCACGAAACACATTAGATGCGTGAACCTTCTCTGGATCATAAGTCTAGACAGATAAGGGTCTCAGAACTCGACGGCCATGGGAGAAAGATAATAGCTGAGAGAAAAACCAACGAGAGCCAAACAGGAAATAAAACAAAACAAAAAACATAAGCGAAGGCCCCAGCTCAGGTCCACAGGGCCTGGGTGTGTCCACCACATACCTGATGTTTTCATTCAGGACATACAGCTCGTTGCTTTGCAAGCCGCCCCCTTTGAAAACGTTGATCACGGCTGTCTGGACGCTGCAAGAAACAGAGACAACTCCTGGTTAGACAATCTGCTTCCCGGGGCCATTTCCACAAGCAGCTGGGAGCCGAAAGCAGGTGGCAGGGCCAGGGAGCCCATGGCACTAACATGGCTAAGCCTTTTCTCTCTGGAATCCATCACTTCCTTCTCAGGGTCCTTCTCAGGGTCCTTGGGGAGGAAGGATGACTGAAGTCCAAAGGACTCAAGAGTGACCGTCACCTTCTTGCAGGTCATGTGGGTCTTCCTTCCCCACCCCGCTGGTGAGCAGCAAAGGTAAAGGGCAGGCAGTGGGGTCTGTACTCAGGAAACTGTGGACAGCACCACTAGGCCTGGGAGAGTCCAAAGTGGCACCTGCTGCCAACAGGAGCTGTCCCGAGCCGGGATGCTTTCAGCTAGGGGGCCACTGTCTCCCCAGGGCAGCTTGGCGGCCTGAGGTTAATGTGAAATGAAGGTTCCCTGTCTCTCTTTGGGAGAATTCCCTGTGTGCTAGCCTTCTTGCCCGTTACTGTCCCCTCGAGGTGTACAGGAACTAGAGTTAGGTCCTTGAGGGGCCACAGTTAGGGCTTGAGGCCACATTCTCAGGGACCACAGCCTACTCTGACAGCCCAGGAGCTGATTATAATTTCATCTGTGCCAGGAGATCTGGGCCTGTTTTAAAGCACAGGGGGCCACTTGGCACCAAAGCATTTCTGAGCCCCCACTTTACCCCCATCCGTGGAGCTGAACTTCCTGTGTCTACTCATTAAAAAACTCCACACAGACCCAAACTATGTAGACTTTAGTAATGTGCTGAAAGACCAATGCATTTAATTTCTCCAAAGAGTATCTGCATAGGTGTGGATACTAAGCAGCCCACAGAAGCATAAGACAGTATTGGTGAACCCTGCTTGGTGTGCAAGGTCAGCTGGACACCTGCTAAAAGCTCTCAGTGTCCCCTCTCCTGAGCACCTGTGGCTCGTAGGTATGACAACCTTTGTCTCATGCCATCACTCAGCTTTTCACAGACACACGTCCAATCTCCACCAATGGGTAGCAGGTTGACACATATGACTCCATCTAGGTGTGACTGAGGGATGTGGACAGTAACTGTAAATTCCAATCCAACTGTCCTGGCTGGTCAACCGACTCTGACAGGCCAGGGCTCGAGGGAGTCTACTTTATCACCTTAAACAAAGCAAGCTCACAGATGCGTGGGACGCCAGGAAGCTCGCCCTCTTTGTCATTTGCCTCATCCATCACCACCACCTTCCAGAGCAGAGATCCCAGAAGCAGCAGAAACTCACACAGTCCCCAGAGGTACCCTGGTCCTGGCCTGGCCATGACAGCCCTCCGGCCCACCCCTGCGCTCTTTACCTGTTCCAGGCCGAGTTGGAGCTCAGCTGCAGGGCCTGCCGGGCAGCTTGGAACCGGGGCAGGTCGCTGAGCACCGGGGAGCTCATGAAGCGCGGTCTTGGCCTGCGGAAGGAGCCCATCTTGTGGAACTCGAGGGGCAGGATGGGAGTGAGGCCGCGGGTCATAAGTCCTGGTGACGGGTCAGCTTCACCTGTAGGACCAGAGCGTTCCAGCTGCCCGCAGAAGGGCTTCTGCCAGGGCTGCCTCCTGGCCCTCAGTCTTCCTTAACACCACAGACTCGGCCAACACCTGGAAAGAGAGGGCAGCCTTTATCCAGAACTCCTGGGGCAGAGGAGACCACGTCTCACGGGACGCTGGCCGGGACTGTCCAGCCAAACTCTCCCGAAAACAAAGAGGAGACCCAGAAAGAGCCTCTATTTGCCTCTTGTTCCCATTCACAAGTTTTTACAGCCTTTATTTATTTATTTATTTCAGTGATGACCATGTGGTCACCCCAGGGTGGGAAAGTAGTGATCCCAGGGCCCATGAGAGCAGTCCCGAGAAAACCCCTCGCTGTGCCTGACTCTGGTTCCCACGCACGTGGATCAGTCTGAGCACCACCGGGGTTTCAGCAGACCCCACAGTGTCATGCACTAAGTGATGGCTTTGAAGACAAGGCATTCAGGAGAACACAAGGGCTCACATCCCAGCACCGAAAACCTTCCTTGACATGTCCTGTCGGTTTACAGGTATTGTTCAGTATTTCCCAAAGTACCAGGGCCTCCTCCTTCACACCCGTCTCCTCATCAGGATAGAGCTACCGAGTGCTTACTCTTGATTAACCACAGTAAGATGGGAAGCATCCAAAGGTCTCTGAGACCTAGTTCCTGCCTCTACTCATGGTCCATGGAAAAGATATCCACATATATCTACCTGTGCGCTCCTTCTGCAATAAAGATTTATTGAGCCCCCATATGTACCAGGCACTCGCTCGGGCACTGGGAGATACAAGGATGGCCCTGAGACCACGTGCCTGCCCCGTGAGCTTACGACCACCAGGAATTGTTCCACACTTACTCCTGCTTCCTGGTTCTGGATCTTATCTATCCCCACCCACCCCGCCCCCCGGCCCAGAATTGTCTTTCTTTTGCTCTTTGCTTATCTAAATCCAACTTGTTCTGCAGGGCTGGGTCCCAGAATACTGTTTCCCTGTAGCAGCCCAGGAGAGATTTTATGGTTTTGTGGTTAGAGGGAATGACCTGGGGTTCAAGTCTTAACTTGGCCGCTCCCAAGTTGCATGACTTTGGACACACGGAATCTAAAGTCCCCAGGCGTTGACAGTGCCAACCTCACAGGACTCGGGGGAGAGATGAAATGAGATCAGGTGTCATGCCCAGCAGATGCAAGGGCCTCAAGGGCTGGCCATTTTCCCCAGACCTATCTTCTTCTCCTTGGCACTTTCAGATCTATAATTTCCACATCATTGTTTAATGAATCCAGAGTCTGAGTGCATGACTTGAAAGAAGTCTGAGTGAAAGACAAAAGCAGACACTGAGGTTCTATCTGTAGTTGCTTTTCTCTTAAGGTAGTCGGCTTAGCCCCGAAGTGTCAGCGCCCTTCTCATCAGCTAACTCTGAGAATGCTCCAGAAACTAATGACGAAAGCAAGATCCAGCCGACAGTGTCAAGCTTCAGGTTGGCAGGGGGAGACAGTTTTTCAGCCCCAGCTGTAGCCTTTGAAGAAAGAGAACAGACGTGGCCAGGTCCAAATCAAACAAGGCACTGGGGTTGGGAGAGGAGCTAGGCGGCTGGAGCAGGCCCCAGGGTGAGACAACTGGAAGGGCAGAGAGGTACTAGTGGCCGTCTGTACGCAGTGGACACAGTGACAAAGCACCTATCCTAGCAAGGGCCAAAAGAGGCATGGCTGCTCCAGCCTTTTAACTTTTTTCTTGAGGGACAGGAGTCTTGTGTACCATTTTCTCTGATTGTCTTCACCCCTTCACCCCATGCTCAGAATGAGTCAGTGGTTAGTAAAATTGATCAAGAGATGCAGGGGAAGTCATGATAGGCCTGTGAGCTTCTGAGAAGGTCTCAGTAACTCCCCAAGTGCCACAGAATTCATCAAGACCTATGCCCACAGAGACACGAGGTGAGGATGAAAAAAAAATGCAGATTCTCCTTCAGGTTCCTTAAGCGGGTCCCTCTGGGGATTTCATTTGCCAGCAAAGTCCCTTTGTCAAGACAGGACTCGTCTTGATGTCCTTCTTTCAAAGGGCCTGTGGAGTGTGGCTCATCTGTGGAATCATAGGACATTAACTCCCTTTACAAGGATCTTAAACCCGAGGTGTGGCAGGAGCCTCTCACTCCAAGGTCCTAGCACAGGGAAGCAGATGGTGGGCAGAATGGACATCCCCATGTTCACCTTCCACCTTCCCGCCTAACACCCGCTTGCCCAGGGACACTGAGACTCTGAGGGTCTCTGAGAATCCCGACCCCCCTCCACACTCGGCTCACGCTCCCCAGGCTCTACCCAGCTTTCCCAGGACCCAGCAAAGCACGCGGCAGCAGGTCCACAGGGCCACCTTGCAAACAAGGGTGATCTTCAGCCCAAAGGACGATGGCCGCAGCTCCCACGCCTCCGAGGCAAGAGCCCCACACAGCACGAGTGGCCTCTGACGTGTTTCTCAGATCCCAACTGGTTGAAGAGTGATGGCTCCGGCAGAGGTGGGGGGATGGAGGTCGGGGGGGGGGGGGGGGGGGGTTCCTAGCTGAGGACAGAGCCACTCGGCATCACCAGAGCGCCCCCCAGAGGAGGGCGCTGGGAGCGCAGGCAAGGAGGTCTAAGGAACGGACCTGTTGCTGGTCCCTAGCAAGCATGACAAATCGGGAAATGCCAAGAGTCCAGCCTGTCAGGCCCCACTTACACAGGACAGAAGTGGAGCGAAGGAGGAAAGAAACTTGTCCACGATCTCCAAGGTGTAGAGAACTCAGGTTCCCTAATGCCTGATCCAGAAAGTTCCCCAGGCCATTCTGTAAATTCTAAAAGATCAGATGGGTTTATTTACCTCTGACCCCAAGCCTGAACTCACTTCCTAAAAGAAAGATAAGAAGACAGCTTCAGCTGCCTGCCTGACATGATGCCAGGTGCTGTGGCTACAGGTGAACTTACTCGCCCCCCCACAAAATGCCATTTGAAGATGAGAGCAGTTAAGTAAACTCCCTGCAGTGGCACAGCTAATAGGCGGAGATTAATTGACTGGTGCCAGGATCAGCCCAACTCTCCAGACCATTCCCACTTGGCAATGCTGTCAAACTCATCAAACCAGAATCAAAGCTACTAAGTTAGGAACCTCAGCCAAAAAGTTCATATCAAAATTACATATCATGCCCCTGAGATAATAAACTGCTATAAGGAATTCTATGGCCACAATTGGTGGGGACAGGAGGAACAGTGAGGGAAAAGAATGACAGGAGAAAGCTCAGACTGCTTATTACTGGCTGGGTGGCCTTGGGCAAGTTACTTGACCTCTCTGAGGTCTGATTTTCTTCCACATGAAATGAGTATGCTAATAATGACTGCCTCGGGATTGTAGATATACAAATATATCTCTCAGTATCAGGCAAATAGCAAGTGCTCATAAGCTCTGGCTAAATAAATAAAATAACATTTTTGTTGTTTCTAAATCACCAAGACCTGACCATGGTAGGGAAACACTTCCGTGTGCTTCTGGTGCCTGGGGAGCATGCGAGGCCTCCGAGCCCTGTAGTGGTCACAGCACATTCACAGCTGGCCTCTCAGGCCTAAGGTATCTCAGGACTTTATTCTAAGTAGCATGTCCTAAGGCCTACACCTCCAAGAGTTTCTAAATCTCACCCCAACCCCGTAGTGCAGGCAGAGCAGGCAACCTGCCTCAGATGAGGCCCAAGCAGGCGAGGTGACCTGGCCAAGCCTGGAGAGCCAGTTGGTCAAGGACCCAGCCCAGCTGAGAGGCTCCAACCTAACCAAGATTCCTTTTGTCTTTTTTCCTGGTATATTTAAAAAAAATATTTTCATTATAAAACATACTTGGAAAGCATATGCACACATAAACACACATTTAAAGAATGACAATAAATCACCACCAGCTTCAGAAATAGACTGCTCCCTTGGCAACCCCGTGTGCTCCTGTTTGGATAATAGCACACGTGCTTATTGATTATAAAAAATGCAAATATTCACCCAAGTCTATCACATCATGTGAAAGGCCTCTTTAGGGCCATTTAACAGCAGAGAGTACAGCTGGGCCCAGGAGTCCTTTCTGAGAGGACGGTAGTGACCTTCAGCTGGGCTCACCAACGCCATGGCCACCGGCCCCACGAGCTAACAAGCACCTGAAATGTGGTTGGTGCCACTGAGATGGAATTTCCACTTTATTTAATTTTGAACAGCCACACACATGGGCACATACAATATTGTGGCCAGGATGGGCTATTTTTTCTTCCCTTTTTATAATATATCATGACTACCTTCTCACGCCAGTATAGATCAATCGATTTCATTCTTTTGAATGGTAGCCTCACTCTTCCACCTAGGGAATGTCATGTTTTATTAAGTCAGTCCCCTCTGGACGCATGTTTAGGAAGTGTTCAGTTTTGTTATGGCAAAGAACACGCATATCTGAATGTCTTAAGGACCAGGTGACTGTTTTTGCAGAGTATGTACTCAGCAGTGGGTCAAAGGGCCAGTCATTCTTCACTCTGTGGCTCTGATCCCTGCCCCCACCACAGCCCAGATGTAGCACGGCAGGAAAGAGGTTGAGAGGCTAGGCCCCTAGCTCCCAAGACAGGCAGCACTGGCTGTCACTGAGGCATCAGGTTTGCTCTGTCACTCACTCACTGTGATAGGCAGAATAAGTGTCCTAAGAAATCCTTCACTTCTTAACCCCCAGGACCAGTGAATTTTACCTTATATGGCAAAACACGTGACAAAGTTAAAGACCTTGAGCCTTGGATTGTCCAAGTAAGCTCCAGAATGCAATCAAATACACCCTCATGGGGGTGGGGCTACAGAAGGACAGCAGAGAAGAGAGACAAGCATGGGGGGAGGGGAGGCAATGTGAAGGCAGGTGGAAACTAAGACAATGCAGATCCAAGCCCAGGAATGCTAGCAACCACCAGAAGATGAAGAGGGAAGAAACAGATCTTCCCCCTATAGTCTCCAGAGGATGAACAGCCCTAAAACACCTTGGTTCTGGACTTTGGACCTCCAGAACTCTGAGAGAATAAATTTCTGTTGTTTTAAGCCATAACAGTTGTGATAATTTGTTACAGCAGCTACCAAAAACTAATACACTCACTAAGTAGCCTTGGACCACTCTGAACTGCAGTTTCTATATCAAAGAAGTGGAAAAAGGGGGAGTTTATCTTTAGAGTTGCAAAGACCAGAAAGACCGGCTGTGAGGTGTCTGTCTTAATTCCTGAGACTGTACAAGTGCTAGGCCAGGTACTGTGGAGTTTCAGGGTATAGGTACCAAAGCCAGCCTGGTGTCATCACTTCCTGTGAGGTCCCTGAACCAGTGACTTGAGATTGGTATGAGGATTAGATGAGATGATTCAACAAAGGCACACAGTAGGTGTTTGATAAACACTGCCTAATATTTGTTTTTATTGCCACCACCACTGTACTGGTCTGTCGGAGCCAAAATAACAAAATACCATGGCCCAGGTGGCTAACATGACAGAAATACATATTCTCACAGTTTTGGAGGCTGGAAGTGCAAGATCAGGTGACAGCAGGTCTGGTTCCTTCTGGGGCCTCCCTCCTTGACTGACAGACAACTCTCTCTTCTCGTTCTTTCCTCTGTGCATTCACAGCCCTGGTGTCTTTGTGCCCAAATGGCCTCTACTTCCAAGGACACTAGTCAGATTGGATTAGGGCCACCCTCACAACCTCGGTTCACCTTACTCCCCTCTTTAAAGGCCCCTTCCTCAATACAATCACATTCAAAGGTGGTAGGAGTTAAGCTTCAACATATGAATCCGGAGGGGGGCACGGTTCAGCCCAGGGCCACCGTCACCACCATCACAATATATTCTAGGCCTAAGGTTCTCTGTGCCTTCAAGAAATTAGAGTGTAGGTGGGCATTCTCTCCTGAAGGGCCACTGCAGTTTTAATGTCCTTCTAGAGCAGTTGAGGTGGTTGGTTTGGGTGCTGAAGGGTTTCTTGAGGTTATGTGGATAGCAGGGTCCTGGATCCACGGAGCTCCGAGGTTCCTGGGGGTTCCTGACCCAGCTCGAGAGACTCACCTCCCATGGGTTTCTTGGAAAACCTCTGCACTCGGGATCCAGGATGTGTTTGTTGGAGAAAAAGGCTGTTGTCTCAGTTTCTCCTCACAGCTGCCAGGGACCGGGCAGGGCTCGGGGGCACGGCCCAGCCTGCCCAGCCTGGGGTAGAGGAGGACAATGGTGCCCTCAGTGGAAAATGCAAATTAATTCCACTAAGGCTCCAACCTCTGACTCTGAAAAGGGAAGTAGAGTCATGGCACAACAACTTGAAATCAAGAAGTGGGCGGCTTAGAATAACCCTGAGGCTTCCAGGAAAAGGCCATTCTGAGTGTAAATAACAGAGAAAACTGAGCCACGTGGCCTGAAGTGACTGCCCAGAACCCGGGGAGAGGACAGTTCCCAGGGAAATGAGCCATGGACACTCGGCCCTCGGGAGCTCCGCAGCCAGGGCTTGTGCAGGGAGGCTTCCCTGGGTCCTGAGCCCAGAGGTGAGGCCCAGACGTCCTTCTGCACCCTCGGGCCCTAGCTACTGAGCGGCCTCAACTCAGCTGACCCACCCGCTACTTAATGACAGCCAGAAGGATCTTTCTAAGGATGATGACCACCGCACCACTGTGCAGCAGACACGTGACATGAATTCCCTCAGTACTCTAAAAACGGGCCGAGGGCACCGTGACCTGTAACGAAACAGAAGAGAACAAGGTGGCAAAGTGCCTGGCATTTCAGGGAAATCGCACATGGAGTGTGCGCCCAGGTTTACCTTGAGTCAAAGCTATAGCATGTAGCGCTCAAACTCCACCGAGGCCCCTGGGTCTCACCCTCACCACCACCCAGGTTGGCTGTGCTACCAGCCCCAAGACGTTAACTTGCCTAAGCGCTTGTGAGGGAGGGTGCTGGAGCAAAAGCCCAACAGTCCAGGGCCCACAACACTCCCACCACTCTGTCACTCCAGGACTCTCCAGGGCTCCCCCAGCTCTTAGAAAGAATCCCCAAGCCCCAGCCTAGCACCCTGGCCCCCCACCCCTCTGCATGCCAGCTTGTTGGCCTTCCTTTCCTGCACCACTACCTCCTCCTTCCCTGCCCCAGGACATTTACATATGCCATACCCTTTGCATGAAATATTTTCCACTCAGTTCTCAGTGCTCAAACCCACACACTGGTTATCATTCATCTTCTCTTGTTCAGGAAAGCCCTCCTTTCCCTTCAATTTTGATTACTTCCCATCTCCACCTTGTTTGTAGTCTTATCACAAACTATCTCACCCAAGAACTACAGAATTATTTGTCATAGTGTTTGCAAGGCCCACAGGCAGGCACTATGTCTGTCTTGTTCTCAGGTACATCCCCAGGTCCGACTATAGCACTGAGTGTAGCAGGTGGTCACTAAGGAGGGGATGAGCCAGCTACATGAGGCACTCCTGCTGGGTGTCCAGGAACCGTAAGCCAGTGTCAGCTCAGAATATCCACACATAACGTTACACATACAAATACCCAAACACCGTGCTGTTGAAATCTGTCCAACCCTGGTTCAAGTCCAGGGTCTATAACTTCTCGCTGGGGACCTGGGTAAGTTCACTTTTCTCCTCTGTCAGATGAGCCTTATACCCATTACACTTATCTCAGTGTCATTCAGATTAAAAACAAGATCCCTTAGATCATGTTCTGGCACAGAATAGGGACCAGCGATGTTGTAACTAGCATTATTGTTTGTGTTCAACACTGTATTCTTCACAAAACCCTCTCAGGCTCCAAAAAGTGGTGTGTGGGCAGGGTGTGGGGAGATGGGCGCTCTGCTACAGTCTGGGGCAATTGCCATAGGGGGAGGAAAATTTGACAGGCGCTACCAAAATGACAAAGGCCATACCCTCTGACCCACCTCTGCTACTTCCAGGAATATTACCCCAGGCATGTAGAGCGGCTTATGGAACAAGGGTTTCCACTGCAGCCTTCCTTACGCAAGCAGTGGACTGGCAATGACCTAAATGCTCGCTAACGGAGACTGGCCGTGCACCCCACAGGTCCAAAAGCCCCAGGAGCTCTAGAGAAGAGAAAGCTCTGTGTGCATCAGCTGGGGTGTTTTTCAGGGGAGACTTTGAGCAAAGAAACAGGGTAAGCACAGGTGTATCTGATGCTGCCACCTACATAAAACACAAGAAAGACCATTTATAAACTCTACTGCACGCACACAGGGATCTCCAGGAGGACAAACTGGTAACACTGGGAACACTGGTTTCCCCCGGCAGGCAGCTGGGTGGCAGGGCCACTGAGGAGAGAGCCTTTCTCTGCAAGCCCTTCTGTGCCTTCTGAATTGTGAACCTGCATTATTATTCAAATAAATAAATAAAGACAACAGTGCTCCCCCCACCACCACCAAATTAAAAAAAAAAAAAAGAAAGACAAAAATAAATAAAGCCTCTATGATTTACTCAAATTCAGGAGGGTCAGGACTGAAACTTGATTTTTGATCCCAAAACAGGGCTATCAATTATAGTCCATCACTCATTCATTCATATACTTAATACAAATGTACTTATTCAGCACTTACTCCACAACAGGGCTGACTTGTGTAGGGACACAGAAGCCAGGAAATAAAGATTGGTGGAAAAGAAGATGAAAAGCAGAACTAATTTCTTTCCCCCTTTTGGGCAGCATACACCATGAAGGGGCCAGAGAAACTGGGTTTGACCCTCACAGTGAGCGAATGGACGATACCTTTGTCACCAGCTCCTACCTTTGTCACCAGCCCCTCCCCAGCCTAAACGAGGCACTGATACTCAATCCAAGCTGGCTTTTGCCATCTCAGGTTACAAGTCCATTTTTGCCATACCTGATTTTTCCTGAGAAGACTCAAACTCACATTTTTTTAAAAATGTGAAACCTCCTGATCTGTAAGTGTTGATAACTGGTTCAGCCAGCGGGTTGGCACTTTTGGAAACAAACATATAGGTTTGTGACTTTATTCTATCGCATCACAGCTATGACACGTAGGCTTCTTGGACCATTGACCCAGAGCCTAAGCCAGGTGTTGCGTAAGCCTGAACTCACCAGCCGCTGTGGCCAGGGAAAGTCACTTCACTTCCCTGGGTCTGTGGACTAATCAGTTAATTAAGGACTTGGCCTAGCGGATGGCCAGGATGATAATCAGCATTGCCAACTGGGCACACTGGTCACCTCTGAGACTGGGTGGGGCCCTTGGACCCTAACACAGCACTAACCCAGACCCAGCACCCAGACAATGCTTCCACTCCACCTCCCATCACCTAGCTAACTCACCTCTTGACTCAAAGCTCATCCTCACCCCATCGCTGGTTCTTCCACAGAGCCCCAGGCACCCCTCGTATTCACACACACACACACACACACATCCAGTCAACCATACAACCAAGAGACAGGCCAGCAGCACCCAAGGTACGGGCAACAGACACTCATACCAAGCACAGCCCTCCACGCCAATACAGGAAACCAGATCTAGACTCCATGCACATCCCCCAGCCCCACTGGATGGACACCAGGTCAAAGTAGGTTTCAAAGAGCAGTGGGCCACTTGGTCAAATCAACTGCCTCTCATGGCTGTTTCTTTGCCATCATTATAGCTGATCAGAATCATATCCACTGCCACCAGAGGCTGGTGACGATGAGCAGGATTGGGCCAGTCCTCTATTTGCATTTATTATCTCAGTTAATTTCTACTCCAAACCAACGTAGTAAGTTTTATTATTCCCATTTTTCAGATAAAGAAACCGAAGCACCGGGATTCCAAAGGCAGAAAACCACGAAGAGGGACCAAGAGTCACATCCCATGTGATTCCAAAGTCTGAGCTCCCAACGCCCCTGCTTTACACAACACGCAGGTCTGCCACACACTGAGGCCAGAGACTGGGCACTGAGCACTGCTTCTCTTCATGAGCATCACCAACAGCCTCTTACCTCTGGGGCAGCACATTGTCCCTTCCAGGAAGGAGGCTTTGTTTCTGCAGGGCACTTACCCAAGAGGCTGAGGTCACTGGGTTTGTTTACTCACTCTTCAAAGACAAAGGCTTGGCCTGTCTTGTCTGCTACTGTATCCTGATGCTGAGCACAGCGTGGTGCACATAAAAAACACCTGACAAATATTTTCAAATGATGGGAAGAAAAGTGGTCTTTCAAGCCTCAGGAAGAGCAGCCTTCATTTCTAAAGGACCAAAAGAATAATCTTCAGGGCCCACCTAGCTCAGGTCCACCTAGGCACTATTGCATGCAGGGATGTGGACCTCAGTCACACGGGCAAGGAACCCCGGGTCTGTTTTGCAGAACCTACAAACACAGCAGTGCAGAGGAGTGGGCTGCCTCGCAGGGCCCGTTTATTTTTATTAAGGAGCAACCTTCACAAGTCTTAGGAGACAAAAGCCAGCCAAGGGACAAATACTGACTCTTCCAAACAAATAAATGTTAAGGGTCAAGTGTGCACCATGGAAAAGGCTCAACAGGAAGCATGAGACAACTTTCTCAGCACTCCCCTGGAAACCAAACGCAGACAGAAGAGTCTGGGAGTCCAAATTTGGGCAGCAGTAAATATCACAGCAAACAGGATGCAAGCCCGAGGTTTATCTCTGCTCAACAGCATTCACTAAGTGTCCCTGGGACTCAGAACGATTTATTTTCACCTAGAAGTAATTATATGATCACATCACCATTTGGATCTGCAAACCACTGTATAATCAACAAAAACATCCCCTTCTTTGGAACAAGTTAAGCAAAACTGTGGGAAATGCCACACATCTTATTTACTCCCACATAAGCCCCACTTTAAGTATCAAGTTTCTTGGAGTGCAAATTGTTTGGGTGTGGCCCATAAGTGCCATCTCAAGTGATTCTGCTGTGCCTACCAGATGATAAGCCAAAACGTCTAGACACAAGTGCTAGCTAAGACTGACCATTGTGGGAAAATTACATTTTTGATGCATCACGCATACAAAACCCTGGTGGGTAAGAGAGCTAACACCACGGCGGCCAGCCAGTAAGAATTTCAAGCGTGGGAAAACGGGCTCCAGATTAAAATGTTCTATTTTGTTAAAAATCAGCTTTATTCTCTCATTGCAGAAATGCTTTTCCGTGAGAGAAGGAGTGAGGGAAAAGAAAATTCTCACCAGGTGGTGTAGCCAGGTGTAGAGTGTTTGAAGAGGGCTAACCCAACACAGATCACTTCGTGAAGGCCGTGAGTCCTGTGCAAATCCACTCAACCAAATGCATGAAGGTCCAGCGAGTGCCAGGATCCAAGTAAAGAAACCACAGAGGAAGAAAGTACCTGCTTCCAGGGAGCTCAGAGTCTCACAGCAATATCCAGAAGTAATACTGAAAATGCAACTCCACACCCAGGGCTGTAACTGAAGACGGGCCGTTGAGACAGGACGGAGGCAGAAAGGTTAAATCACATTCTAGAATTACAAGGCAAAGCTAATGAAAGGTCAACTCTTCTTGGGTTCTCCGTTTCTTTGCCAGTGACTGTAAAAAACATGGGCACTGGGGCCTGCAAAGGAAATTTCTAGAAGGAAAAGCAAACTTTAATAGGCAAGAGATTGAAGAACTAAGCAGTGGGGCTGGGGTTGTGGCTCAGTGGTAGAGCGCTCGCCTAGCCCATGCGAGGCCCTGGGGTCCATCCTCAGAACCACATAAAAATAAGTAAAATAAAGATATTGTGTCCAACTACAACTAAAAAATAAATATTTAGAAAAAGGTGAGGAGTACACAAGGTCTTCATGAGAGTCCAGGGTAGGATGAAAACATCTCATTTTAACACCTAGGAAGAACCTACAGTACTGGCTGGAGGAGTGGAGATCTGACTCCTAAAAATAACGATAAAAGGGGGAGAAAAAGGGGAGTTATCTTAAATTAATTATCTTAAAAATAAGAATTAAAAAGACAAGAAAGGATGGCAAACTCCTCAATGTCTACAAGGGCCAAGGTCAAGAACGTGACCGAGATTAAAGGGCCCGGAGGGGTCTGTGGCAAACCAAGGAGCATCCTCAGTCTTTGTTTTTTAAAGAAAAAGGTGAGAAACCAAGTTTACATTCTGACTCTCCCAACTTTTAAAAACTAAAATATTTTTCTTTTGTTTCTCTTCAAAATAGGATGCAAGCCAAACAATATATGAATATGTCTCGTGCCAAAGTCTGGCCCACAGGCTACCAGTTTGAGACCCTCATGTTAGAGTGGGTGGAAAAAAATGTAAACAGTTGGTGACCTTGAAGGCTAAAGGAACAGTAAAGACAGATGTTGTGAAGGCTTCTGACTGAGGCCTGGGGGTAAATGAATGAAGTACTCGGAAAAATAAATAAAGTGAATGAATCAATAAAAGGAACCCCCAGAGGCCCAGGGCATTCCACTCACCACAAACATCTGCACAGCACTTTAGAGTTTCTATAGCTCTTCCCCATGTGATCCCCTCAACAGCCCAAGAGATAGGTGTTGCTGTCACCTCTATTTTAGAAGGGAAGAAATTCTAATCAGAGCATTTAAGCAACTTATCTGTGGTACCACAGCTACAGCACCAGAACTCCAGTCTAGGACCTGTACTTTTCCAGAATCTCAAAAGGGAGCACTCTGGGATATCTCTGTCAACTTCTTATTGAACAAAGTAGTGTCCCTAGAGGACACATTCCAAAACCCCAGTGGATGCCTGAAACCACAGGTAGTGGCAAACCCTGAATACGCTATACTTTTTCCTATGCGTACATACATATGATAAAGTTTAACTTATAAAGTAAACAAAGTAAGAGATTAACAATAAAACATAAGTGCAACAATATACTGTAATAAAAGTTTGCACGTTGGGGCCATTAAGTAAAATAAGGGTTAAAATTGAACACAAGAACAGCGATGCTGTGACAGCCCATCCAATAACCTTAATGGCTACTGGGTGACTAATAGGCAGGTAGTATATACAGCAAGGATCCACTGGACGAAGACATGATTTGATCTTGAGCAGGACTGACCAGAACAGCACAAGATTATACCACACTGCTCAGAGGGGTGCATGATATAAAACATGAATTTCTTATTTCTGGAATTTTCCATTTAATACTTTCCAACCATGATTGATTGTGGTTAACTGAAACTGAGGAAAGTAAAACCACAGATAAGGGGGAGATACTGAATAGATTCCTAGGCCCTTCCTCTGGTGATTCTGACACATTAGGCCTGAGGTTTGGTACAGAAATATGTACCAAATTTCTTCCTGAAAATCTGATGTACAACCAGGCTAAATACTTCTGGTCTAGATCAATGTTCTCAACCACTGGTAATTTTGTCCCCCATTCCCCAGGAGATGTTCAGCATGTATGGATACATTTTTGATTGTCACCCCAGTGGGGGGTAAGGGCGGAAAGAGCTATGGGTGTCCAGTGGGTAGTTACCAAGGCTGCTGCTAAACATCCTACAGTGCACAGGACAGTCTCACAACAAAGAATTCTTCAGCCCCAAATGTCAAAAGAGCCAAGGCTGAGAACCTGCATTAAAACTCTTGTGTCTAAGAACTCACACTGGAGGCTGAGAATCGGCCCAATCAACATCACCTGGGAGTGTGTTAGATGTTCAGGCCCCAGCCCAGCCCCAGTGACTGGCATTCTGTGGTGTAGTAGGACCTCCAGATGATTGGTGGGCACTTTGAGAAGCATGGCTCCTGAGCATGCTTCCTTAGCCATGGTGGAAAGGATCCTCAATGGCAGGCTGGTCTCACTGTTTTATAGATAGAAAAACTGAGGTCTAAAGTAATTGAGCAAGCTGCCCACGGGCCTGGAGCTAGCTCATGTCAGAGTTGAATCGGAGTCCAGGTCTCAACTCTCTGACCTGTGTTATCTCCCAGATGTTAACTGGGACCCAACATGGGCTCATTCAACAACTCTGCTCCCCTGGAAAGCTGATGCTGACCTTGGAAGGTGTGTGTGTGTGTGAAGTGGGTGAGGGATGAAGGTTTCTTTTTAATGCCTGAAAGAAATCTATTGTCCTGCTGATGAAGAATTTAAAAAAAAATTATCTCAAACACCACGGAGGATTACCATGTTTACCCACTAATTTTGCCTCCAGATACTTTACAAGGAAAACAGCCTTACCGCTCCCCAGTGGGGGGGCCAGCAGTCAGCAAGATGCAGCCAAAGCTCTCCAAAATGACGGCAGCATCCAGTGCGGTCTCCCCCAAAGACATCTGGAGAATGATGCTGAACCAGTTCCAAAGGAGGCTTTAGAATTAAACAGCAAGCGTAAAACGGTTTACCCCCAGGATTTACGCAGCTGAGGTCATGAGCAGGTTGTGACAGGGTCCGAAGCAGCTTAGCTCAGACTAATACAGACACACATCAGAGCCAGGGGGAGATTTCTGCCCCTGGCCCTTGGGAAGAAGACAAAAACAAATTCTCTGAGCTATTCTTCCAGGATCCACTTACATTGACATAACTCCAGGGCCCTAAACCAACGCCAAAGGAGCTCAAACCAGTCCCTTAATCCTTGTATTTGCAAGGAACCCAACTGCCCTAAACCAAACACAGAACTCAATCAGTGTTGAAAAGAACCAGGAAAGTTGTAGAAAGTTCTGTAAGGAGGGAAGCAAGCAGAGAAGCAAGAAATTGGAGGTGTTTGCTGTGTTTGGCAACAAAGTGAAGACTGAATACTGATGGGTAGGTGAGAGATTGAGTGACAGTGTGACCACTGTCCCTTCCCAGGCCAGTGCTAGTAACTCTCTATATTCAAAATTGAAGAAAGGGAAGGAGGATGAAAACCCAGAGAGAGAGATACATGAGTTTATGTACCACATAATTCCATGCAAAATAAACTGCACAAATAATTATGATAGGTCAGATAGCGGCAGATAGTGGGCACCATTCTTCCCACAGTCCATGGTCAAAAGAGGAAGAGCAATCTGATGTGTCCCATCCCTTTCCACAGCCCTTCTGGATTCCATCTGAGCTCTGCAGAGGCTGCTGGAGCCGGCTGAACATACCCATGAGCCTCTGTTTCTTAACGAAGCCAGTGTATAATGTATAATGATGTCATGTATTTTCCTGCTATAGAAATGTAATATTTTTAAATGGGGGGACAGAGACTGTCCTCTATACATTTGAAGAATAAGTAAGAGTCTCTAAAAATTCTTGACTCTGTTACAGCTGGAAATATCGCAGTTCAAATAAAAGTCAGCTTAAGTTTAATAGACTTTAAAATTCCTAGTTGACAGTAATTAGAGAGCAAGAAGTATTTCTTTAAACTCCGCTAGAGAGAACTTAATCCAATTTAGGTAATCACTAACCTTTGCTTTTTCGTCTCTCTCTTTCTCTCACCCTTCAATGAAATCCAAGGATTGATCTACAAAGGCCATAAACTGGCAAAGCATAAGAAAAGAACATTTAAAGAGAGAGATTGGAATGACTCTTACCTCAAAGGGCCAAGTCCAATTAGCACGGAAACAGGTCCCACAGGCTCTCTAATTTAGGGGGACTATAAGCTGGCACCAAATAATAGGAGGTCTTCTGAGGAAAGAGGAGGTACTCCTGATTTTTCCTCACTGGGAGCCTCATCCAGCACATTGATCAACAGGTCTTGCTCTGCAGTGTGACCACGGTCCCTTCCCAGGCCAGTGCGAATAACTCTCTGTATTCACAGTATCCTCAGGCGTGGTGTCTCCTTTCATGGAACTGCTATAAGAATCATCCAGACCGTTGCTTCAGCCCCCATTGTTCCACCATATCCTATCCCCTCATTTTAGACTTTCCACACTGCTCTGGCTTTGACTTCTGATCTAGAAACTTCCATGTGAATCATTAGGACCTTCTTGAGAACTTAGGACACTGGGTTCTTCATGAAAGGCTTTCAAAGGTATATGTCAAAACGGACTGGAGGCTGGTATGGTGGTACTTGCCATATTCCCAACTACTTAGGAGGCTGAGGCAAGAGGATCTCAAGTCTGAGGCCAGCCTGGGCAACTAGTGAGACCCTGTTTCAAAATTCAAAATTAAAAGGGCTGGGAATATCGATCAGTGGTAAAGGGCCCTAGGTCGTATCCCTAGGATTAGAACAAACAACTGTGTTAAGAAGAATGAGAGGCTTAAGGTAATGACTGTGTGACCCTGGGAAAGTAATAAGGCTCTCTGAGGCTGTTTTCTTATCCTAATGCAGATAAAATAATATCTCCCTTCCCAGATTGTTGAGAGGCTGAAATACCATTACCATAGCTATACCTGGTTCACTGTAATTACTCAATAAATTAACTCTTTTGTTCTAATCATTCAAGTTTAAAGGAAACCTTGGATCCCCAGGCCCTACTGAAAATGTGAATTAACTCAAGGTGGCCTCTGATGGTCTATTACTGTCTTGCATTCTTTAGACCAAGAGCCTCCTTCTTGGCTCCAATGTGGAATCTCCCCTTCTGCTTATCAGGTCTGTTCTGCTCTCTCTGTTCCAAATTCCAAACCCCGTGTCCTGTACAAAATCCACAAAGTATCATGCTCCAGAATTTCATCAAGTGAGATATCAATTCACACACTGGCTTATTGACAGATGATCATATCTATAAGCATTGCCTTTAACAAGTATTTACATTTTGCATATAGACAGGCAACTCTGGGAACAAACCTTTCATGATAGACATTATAGGGCCCTTTCAGAGGAACCTCTATGCTATTTCTCAAAATCTAGCCCTGAAAAAAAGGATTAGGAAAAAAGCTCACAATTTAAGGAAGATTCCCGCATATTTTATCTGTATGAGGGTAGTACAAAAAGAATGAAGCCAGGGAAATAGGTAACCACATACACACCTACAAATCATTAGGATGGAGAAATCTGGAAAAAATAGGTTAACTTAGTGAACATACTTTAAGTCAACAAGCAAGCTAAGTAGTATGACATTTAGGTCTGAACCGTCAGCATGAAATTTTCAGATACTCAGTGTAACTATTCTAAAGACAAGATTGGGGGCTTTTTCAATAATTGTGCCACTTTGTGATATTTCTTGATATTAAAAAAATAAATAAAAGTCCACCAATGCAATCACCTATAAGATGATCTAATCAACAACTGGGGAATCAAGACATCTCCAGTCTCTAAGCCTGGAGTAACAACTCGAATTCCATTTTGAGTTCCATGCCCGTGTGTGGAGTCTTAGACAAATTATTTAAATTCCCTGAGCCTCAGTGAACTCACCTATAGATCAGAGATGTGATAATGCTTACATCAGTTTTTCAGTGTGGATCATAGGTTATCAAAGTGCAAAGTTTGGTATAGTAGGATCTGGAGAGGTGTTCGTAACACCCCCCCCCCCTTTTTTTTTAAGAAGGGGAATATTTTTGTAATGCTCCAACACAGAACATTATTGAAATCACACCCTTTGAAATAAATATACACCATGGCTCTCTGGACCTGAAAGGAATGAGGCCCCACTCTTGAGAAACACCCTAGACTGAGGTAAGAGCTAGTCTAACTGACCTATTTCTGGCGCCTTTCTTCCTTTATACATGAATAGTTCCAGCTGTTGGCAACATCTCTCTCTCTCTCTCTCTCTCTCTCTCTCTCTCTCACACACACACACACACACACACACACACACACACAACCAAACCTGAAAGGACTGTGTCTGAGGATGGAAAAACTGAAGACAACTTTGAGGATGACCAAGCATCCCTTCCTTACCTGCAAGGTTACATTCGATAGAAACCATTCTCAACAGCTCCTTTAATCAATTCTAGGGCTCAATATGGCCACCAGAGAAGACCGATCTGCCAGGTTCCACTGAGAGGAACCTCCCTCAAGTGCACTGGGAATCCCAGCAGGGACTAACTTCAGAATGTGGCCAAGTTTGTTTCTGTGAGCTCCATTTCCCCTCCTGACCCACTTGGTGCTTCATATTGTCAGCAAAGCACCTTCCACCTCGAAAGACATTTACCAGAGCTCAGCACTATGACATTTTGCAGTATTTAGGGCAATGAAATGTGAGGGCTGCAAACCTGTAGTGATCAGAATCGCCCAAGGGAGGTAAAAGGGGGGGGGCAGTCTCCAACTCATCTATCTGTATAATGGGGGTGCGATGGAAGGATGGAGGCAATCATGACCGTGGCCTTCCGTGGACTGCTGTGGTCCTTAACAGGAGTCAGATCTGATTCTACACATATTGCCTGGGCAACAGGTCCAGAGTTCCGCGCGAATAGGAATGCCCGGAGACTAGCCGAGCCCAGAGCTTTGTCCATGCGGGTCTCTGGAGCAGTCTGCTGGACCGCCTCGCGTGAACCTCCCGTCTTGTGGGGCGCATCTCACTGCTGTAATTGAAACCTTGCACACCGCAGGATTGCAGTGCCGTCTATAAATACTCACTGCCTTACTGCTGACAAACAAAACGCGGGCTCCCGGCACCGCGGGGGAAGAAGCGGCGGCATGTGATCTAGGACAGGGGACTGGTAGAGCTGGGGAAACCCCTACTGCCAACCAGGGAGGCACCCTATTTCTGAAGCTGTTTGGGTCAACCCCGGGCGGCAGTCCTAGGAAGGGAAGGTCCGCGCCGGCGGGCTGGGGCTCCGGAGCGCCCCCTGCGCGCAGAAGCATGCCGTGCGCGCACAGTAGGCGCGAGAGGAAAGTCTGGCCAAAGTGGTGGGAGCGCGAAAGACCAAGTCGAAACAGGACACCAGGGAGCAGACCACCGTGCGTAGGTCGGTCGGCCCTGGGTCCTTCCCGCTGTCCTCCCCGGCTCCGTCTCCCTCGGGCTGCTCTCCTGTCCGCCCACTGCGAAGCGTGAGCGCCCAGCGGCGCGGGACAAAGTGACTGCCTTCCCTCTTCTTCCACGCCACCTTCCAGAAAATAGGGGACTGCCTGAAAAGGGCTGTTTCGGGGACTCTCAGTCTCCAGGGCCTGAGCATAGGCAGCTCACTAGATGGGCCCCGCCGGCCGAGGGAACCAAGCAACCAAGAAAACTTTCTCTTTGGACCTTTTGACTCAGTCTGAGTCCCACGACCAGCAGCATCCCCCAGTCCCACTCACAGCGGTCCCTCCACCCGCAGGCGCCGATCGCGGTCTCCCCCGTCCCCGCCCACACCTTGGTGGTCGTAAGTCTGGTTCCCTACTCCCACCTGCAGCGTCCGATCGAGGGATTCTTAACCATGCGGGGTCCTCACACTGTTGCGCCCAAAGGACGCTTTCCCCCTACTCCTTCCACCCCCGTCCCCCGCCTGAGAGTGCGCAGCGATTTTCTTCTCAATCTTGGGCCGTTTCTGAGCCTAGGACTGTGGCCCCTCCCGGGGACTTCCCCACTCACCCCCTTGGGGTACCCGGCGTGAGTCACCCGCAGCCGCGCATACCCACCGCTCGCCTCTGTCCCAAACTCCGCGCGCCCGGGAAAAAGTTTCCGGTGTTAGGAAGAACGTTTTCTCACTGGAGACACGAGCGACCTGGACGGTTCTAGGAGCCGCGCTCTGCCTGCTCCGCCTGCCCTCCCTCGCTCCCTCCCTCCTCTCCCAGTCCTGCCCTCCTCTGCCTCGCATCCAGCCTCGGCTCCTCTCCCGCGCCGAGTCCGCAAACGCTGCGGGCGCGGAGCTCCCAGGCCGGGCTGGTGACACGTTTCCCTCCTCTCTCAGCTTACGGCCGCCTCCTCCCCGCCGTTCCTCCTCCCACTTTTCCTGTCCTGTTCACAAGGCTTTATTCTCTCTCCAACGACCCCCGCCCCACTTCACCCCATTCCACTCCTCTAGCAGCGACTCTCACCCTGCTGGGTAAAGGGCGCGAGGGGGCCCCTGCGCTTAGATGCAATTCAACAATTTCAGGAAATCCAAGTTCTTTGACTTAAAAAGCCCGGGAGGATGCAGCACATCAAGGCAGCTCTGGGCTGCATTTCTTTCACCCAAGAGCAGCTCTGCCTCCCGCCTCTACCCCAGGATGAGAGACTGCCAAGAAGCCAAGAGGTGATTCTGGGGCTCGCTTTTGGAGCAGGGCCCAGCAGAACAGAGGACTACAGACTGGAACTAACACACACACACACACACACACACACACACACACACACACACTTACTTTCTCCTGCTTCCTTCCTTCCTTATTTTTTCTTTCTTTTTCTTTTTTAAAGAAAATGTTCCCAGACCCACTCCAGAAGTTGTTTTAAGTGCATTAGTGAAAATATAATTCAAGCGAAGTCTCTCCCTTAGGTTTGCAAAATTCGTTTCAAGCTCCCAAATCTCCAGCTGACTTTGTAACGAATTCGTCAGAGGCTGAAATCAACAGAAAACCAAACAATCTGAAAATTAAAAACAATGTAAAACTATTTTCAAAATGTTTTTCTCTTTGGCAGGTGTTAAGAATTTGATGCAGCTGTTCGCAGGACTCAATGGCTTGCACAATTTCACCCTATGGTTGAGCAGGAAATACTTTTAAAATGCTGCCCGATCTCATATCACACTTAGGCTTTGAAACCACAGTGACATTTGCTGAGGAAAGGATGTATGTTTCTTTTTTGGCCAAAACTGAGCATAATTTGATTTAGTTTTGGGCACTGTGACCTTACAAAACCAATGCCTTGGGGTTGCTCTGGGGGAGCTGCAGTGGATGAGTGTCTGAGCGGCTCACTTGCCCAGGGATATTAGATAAAGCTAAAGGATTCTCAAAACAAACTCTAGAATGAAGTGCCTTTGAATCTCACTCCAGGAATCTCATACAGTGCAAGGCAGGCAGGTGGTTTAAGGAAGGTCTTAGAGGAGGAGAGCCAAAGCCTGCAGCCCTAAGGGCAAGGTTTAGATACCACTCTTCTTCTTCCCAACCTCAGGATAGTAGCCAGTTAACTTAAGGCTGCCGGTGCCTCAGTTTACGCATACAAAAATGGAGACAAAAGTATTCCCTAGGGGCTGGGGATATAGCTCAGTTGGTAGAGTGCTTGCCTCACATGCACAAGGCCCTGGGTTCAATCCTCAGCACCACCAAAAAAAAGTATTCCTTAGGGTTGTTAGTTATATTTAATGAATTCATAGGACTTCTGCTATGACTCAAAAGATAGTAAGCCAATATGATTTTTATTATTATCCCTGGGGTCTGGGAAGTAAAAAGAGAGCTAGTTCTGCAGGGTTGCAGGGAAATCCATTTGAGAACATCCACTTCACTTTGCTAACTCTATTTTCTCCTTCAAGTCTTTGTTCAATGAGGCCTTCCGCATTCTATCTACTTAGAATTGTAATTCATTCTTTCTTCCAAAACCCCCTTGTATTCTACTTTTTCTTTTTTTCTGTAGTATCTGTCAGCTTGTAACGTGAAATACTTTTTTTTTTGTTCTTAACATATTGTCTCTCTCTCTCTCTCACTACCTCCTACTTCCAGGATATACCCATTTGGCTCTATAAGGCACAGATTCATTTTGTCAACAGATATCCACTGATGTGGCCCAAGTTTCTAGTGTCAGGTATTAGCATAGCATCCACCCACTAAAAATTATATGAGTGAATCCATGAATAAATTCACTTAGCAAATTTATTCCATACTGACCACCTGCAGTGGGTGGGTTTTATGCAATAAGAAAATGTATTAATCACTAAGCTTGCCCAGGATGAAGAAGGCTCCCTCTGGAAGAAGTGTACTTCCTGGTAATGAAAATATTCACAATGTGGGCAGAGCCAACTTAATTGGAGCACCATTCAAGAGTATTCAAAGCCTGGAAGGGAGGTTTGAAAAACTTAAGTCAGCTGGGCACAGTGACACAGTCCTGTAATCCCAGTATTTTGGAGGCTGAGGTGAGAGGATTGCAAGTTTGAGGCCACCCTGGACAAATGAGACCTTGTCTCAAAATAAAATTTTAAAAAGAGCTGGAGATGTAGAGTTTTTACTTGGCATGTGTGAGGCCCTGGGTTCAATTCCTAGCACCTCCCTCAAATAAAAAGAAGTTAAAACCTTCTCTAACACTAAGGGTCACTGATTTAGTAAACATAATATTCTTTTTTTTAATATTTATTTTTTAGTTTTCGGCGGACACAACATCTTTGTTTGTATGTGGTGTTGAGGATCGAACCCAGGCCGCACACATGCCAGGCAAGCGCGCTACTGCTTGAGCCACATCCCCAGCCCAACATGATATTCTTAAAGTGAGAAATAGCCAATAACTTTGGTGTAAATTAGAGCGTCTCTGATGCGAATATAGTATGCTTGTCACCACTCAAATTTTGACCACAACTCTAACTAAATACCAATAGAACATTGACTTTTCTTATTAAGGAACAGAATCTTATTAGGAGAAACCAATATAGATAATTCTTACTAAATATTCAATTATGGAGGAGGAAATTTTAGATCTTAATATTTGACGTATGAAGTTCACAGCTTGCCATGTCCAGTCTCTAAAATGAAAGTTGGCCCAATCAAGGCTGCTGTTGAAAGGGTAAGCTTTAGGCAGCCCTTTTAGAACTAAGGATAAGATACCTGACTTAAGTGTAGCCAGTCCACAGAGTTGTCCTATGACATACACAGACCCCCAAATGTACTGAGTAAATCAGATTCTATTTCAGGAATGTGAACATAAGTATAGAGAGAGTGAAAGAAAGAGAGGGAGAAAGAGGTGGCAGGGGTGGGAGGGAGCACACTCATATGTAGAACAAAGCAAAGTCATGATTTTATCTGAATTCTAAATTCTAGAAGCTGCAGGCTGGCTGCCTGTGGACCAGTAAGATGTGTATTACTTGAGACCTTTGTTGGATATTTTTTGAATGACTTGCCAATATTCAAATATCAGAAAGCTTCATGCAAAAACAACTTTAAAAAAAAAAAAAAAAACAATGAATTTTCAGCTTGCCTTGAACACTCGGAAAGACCTGGCATCCTCTCACTGCAGGCTGCAGGACCAGAGTGGGCTAACTCAGCAATGCTCTTTTCCCTTTTAGGGAGGACACTCAGTTTCCAGCTTGCCACAATTCCGGCCACTCCCTGCTTCTCTTGTTTCGGGCCTGCCCACCATTTCCCTGCCACTCCCGATGCAGCTAGAGAGGGGTGCTGGCCAATGTTAGGAGGGGCCAGAACTATGAGCAATCAGAAATTATGCAACGGAATGGCATGGGCTCAAACCAATTTTTTCTCCTAGCAAGAGAACCCAGTTTTCAAGCAAAACCTCGTTGGAGTCATACAGTTTGAGCACCTCCGAGGTCAAGGAAGCCACAGGGCAGACCAGGAGGCAGCTAGGCATCAGTCAATTGGAAGAAGCAGGGGCTCTGCAGCTGCCTTGGAGTCAGAACCACCTTTCAGGTCTTGCTCTTTCCGAGGCCTGTTGTTCCACTTTTCCTTTGTTCCCTTAACAAGGCCTCTCTCCTCATCCCCATTACTCATTTCCACCCCAAGGAGCTTAACCAGATCAAGTTCAAAAGGAGTGAAGTGACTTGACCAAAGTTGTACACAAGCAAGAAAGAACAGGACAGGGGACCCTGCTACCGATTTCGGTGTCCTTCTCTGACACTGAACTGATTTACTGCTTCCCTCTCTGAATAATAATGCAAATGACTTCAGTTTACAGAATTATGTTGTCATTCAATACCTTAGGGTCTGGTATCACATAGGAGTGAAACTATCTGCCAAATTTATGTGTTAAAGGTCTGATGTCCCATTCAGACCAGCTTCCACGAGGCCTCAATGTCCTTGATGTCTCATTCCATGTCATAAAATTATTCCAACACAAAGGCATTATAGCCACCCATACTTGTTTGTCTTTTTATAGATGGGAAACAGGAGACCTTGAAAATCCAAGAGCCTCTGTTGCAGCCTAAGACAGTGCTCATGAGGAGCACCGGGAGGGCTCCTAGGCACGAGCACTGGAGAACACAGTTGTTCAGGTCCTCAGAGCCCAGTGATAAATGAAGTTAATATGGTGACTCATGATACATGCCAATCTAGATACAGAACTTGCATCAGCTTTCAATACACATCCACAGTACAGCACCAGCCATGAAAACAAGACCATCCGAGAAACAAGTTCAGCGTCTGATCTAACACCGGGGTGTGAAATCAGTGACCTTTGGTACAGCAAGAAGATTTAGCCCACAACTAGAAAAAGCTTTCCTTCCTTCTGCCCTCCTTCTAATATCTAGTAGAAAAACTGAGTGCCTTGAAGCCTGGGTTTTTTTTTTTAAGGGGGTGTCATTTAGGTGACATAAACAAAAAAAAAGAATTATTTTGGTCCCTGATATTCTTTTCTTGATAGCAATGGGGTCTTTCCAGTATGCTGGTTTTTACTATCTTTCTTGCCTTTTGGTATTGAGGAGTATCTTCCCTCCATTCTAAAGGAATTGGTATTTAATTAAATAAGCATGTATTTTTTTTAAGAGAGAGAGAGAATCTTTTAATATTTATTTTTTTAGTTTTTGGTGGACACAACATCTTCATTTTATTTTTATGTGGTGCTGGGGATCAAACCCAGCACCCCGTGCATGCCAGGCGAGCACGTTACCACTTGAGCCACATTCCCAGCCCAATCAGCATGTATTTTGAGAATAATTTGAATCAGCAATCTTAAAGTGAAAAGAAATTTGGTGGTCTTAACATGAACTTTCCTTGGGAAATCCAAAATTTAATTACCCCTTTCCACAGTTGCAAATTTGGTAAGTGGTCAGCAAATATTGGCTGGTCACTTATTTGTGTCAAATACTACAGATGCCAACAGCAAAGGACAAGGTCCTTACCTTCAAGGAACAGAAGTCAAAACAATTGACATGGAAGGAAATACACAAAGGAGATCATCTGAAGCACAGATATGTGCTATGAAGAGGATAAAGTGAAGGCTAGAGTGGAAGAAAAAGAGAAGTGCTCCGCCTGGAGTCATCAGGGGTGGTCTCCCTAGAAGGCGACTTTGGGGTGAGACTTAAATGATGAGACAAGCAGGGGGACAGAGTTGGGAAGAAGCTGGGCAAGTTAGAGTGGGAGAAGGACCATGTGGTTGGAGCAGAGCAAACAGATGGAGAGAGGACCGAGATGAGGTCTAAGGAACAGATCTAGGGCAGATCAGAGAGGACCCTGCAGGTCATGGTGGGTTTTGGGTGATGCTATGGTTTGGATCTTGAGTGTTCCCCAAAGTCCATGTGGTTAAGATTGGCACCCAGTATGGTGCTATTGGGCTTCGTGTGGTGCTAAGAGGTGGGGCTTAAGGGTAGGTCCTTGGGTAACTGGGGACATGCCCTTATAGGGGATTGTGGGACTTCAGTCCCTTCCTCTTTCTCTTTTCATACCCCAACCATGAAGTGAGCACTTTTGCCCTGCCATATGCCGCAGCCATGATCTGATACCGTACCTTACCACAAGCCCAAAAGCAATGGTGTCAACCAAGGAAACCATGAGCCAAAATAAATCTTTTTTCTCTATAAGTCAACTGTTCCAGGCATTTGTTATAGTGCAGAACAGTGACTAACACAGGTAGGAAGTACAGTGATCCTTATGTGTGGTTTCTCTTTCCACGGTTTCAGTGAACCAAGGTCCAAAAATATTAATTGGAAAATTCCAGAAATAAACGAGTCATAAATTTTGGGTTGCACATATTATTTTGAGTAACATAATGAAATGTAGAATTCTCCTGCTCCATTGCACCCAGGACATGAACCATCCCTTTGCGTAGCATATTCATTCTGTATGTACTACCCGCCCGCTAGTCATTTAGCAGCTGGCTCTGTTATGAAATGGACTGTCAATGCTTGTTTTCAAGAAACCCTTGACCCAAAGCACAAGAGTAGGGATCCTGGCTATTTGGATATGCCAAAGCAAGGCCATAAAGTGCTTTCTTGAAGTGAAAAGATGGAAGTTCTCAACCTTAATAGGGAAAGAAAAAAATTGTATGATGGGGTTGCCAAGATCCATAGTAAATATGAATCTTCTCTCGGTGAACTTCTGAAGAAAAGGGCAAAAATTGTTTTCTTATGCTGTTGTACCTCAAACCAAAAAAGTTATGGCCATGGTATATGTTAAATGCTTAGTTAAGATGGAAAAGTGATTGAGTTTGTAGGTAGAAGACAAGAATAGAAAACAAGTCCCAACTGACAAGTCCCAACTGACAACAATGTGTGACCAGAAAGCATTAAGCCCATAAGTGACTTTGGCAAGGGACCCCTAAATTGAGTGACACTAAGCTATTTACTGCAAGTAACGGCTGATCACAGAGATTCTAGAATAGCTTTGGGCTGAAAAATATAATAATTATGTGAGAGGCTGTATCTGCCAATAAAGAAGCTGTGGCCACATTTCTGGCAGAGATGAAGAGTTGACTAAGGAGAAAAGGAACCATCCATAGCTAGTCTTCAATTATGACAAAACCACAGGGTTCAGTACTATCAGGACTTTCCAGGATCTTCTGGTGTCTTGGAATATGTCCCCTGCAGATAATGGGGGACTACTCTAATGCAACCTGATTTCTGCATTAGAAAGATCCCAGTGACTGATGTGTGTGCTAGATGAGCTAGAAAAAAGGCAGCCGTGAGGACCATGGATCCCTTTAAGGGGTGGTTATGGTAGACCAGGGATAACATCGTGATGCATAACTAGCTTTGGAGCAATGATGACTTTGATCCATTATAGAATTGGAAATGCTAGGACTACATGATGGATTGGGTGGGCAAGGAAAGGTAAGTGGGCTTGGGTGATGCTTCAGTTTTTTTTTTTTTTTTTTTGCTGGAGCAACAGTGGATTGTTACAATGTCAGGTCAGCACATACTTAATTCATCTCCGCACTGGACTGAATGGAAACTATTCCAAATAAATAAGAAAGTTATCCAAAAGACGTGTTTTAATCTTTCTCGATCATTACAGAAGGCATTTGGGCATAACTTCCTTCATCATATCCCCTTCTCCAGGAATGATCACATTCCTCTGACTCTTCAGGGTGGAGCAGTGGATCGTCCCATGACTTGTGTCAAGTTTGCCCATCAGAATCCCCTTAAAGAACTGAAGCAAAGGGACTAAAGAGTGTGCAAGATGAGTGGCCTCCTGGCTTTATCCTGACCCAGCAGAAGTGGTTCCACATGCTTCCTGGAACACTCATAGTCTCATCACCTCTCTGCCATGAGGTCATCAGAACTAACCCCTCGTGACCTTCCTCTCTGTTGCTGTCAATCAAAGCAAAAAAAAAAAAACCAGAGTAAACAGATCTCTTGATCTCCCTAGATTGTTATCATGGTGGGCTTCTCTTCTATATTCATTCTGACCTGCCTCTCAGTCCATCCATTCTCAAAAAAACATTCTATTGTGTTCTCTGGAACCTGAAGTCCACCACCAGCAAAAGTCCCTAGACTTCAGCTGCTGCTGCTGCTTCTTCTTCTTCTTAATATTTTTAGTTGTAGATGGACACAACACCTTTATTTTGTTTATTTAGTTTTATATGGTGCTGGGGATCAAACCCAGGGCCTCACACAAGCTAGACAAGCCCTCTACCACTTAGCTACAACCTCAGCTCATACTTCAGCTTCTTAATGGAACATTTCCTTGGCCTTTTGCCCTAACTCAGTTCTCAAACAGTTGGATCTCAGAACACTCAAAAATGAAATGAGCTGGGCACAGTGGCACAGGCTTAGAATCCCAGTGGCTCAGGAGGCTGGGGCAGGAAGGTGGCCAAGTTCAAAGCCAGTCTCAGCAACTTAGCAAGGCCCTAAGCAACTTCGTGAGGCCCTGTCTCAAAATGAAAAATAAAAAGGGCTGGGGATGTGGCTCAGTGGTTAAGTGCCCTTGGGTTCAATCCCCATTCACAAAAGAAAAAAAAAATGATTGAAAGACCCCAAGGAGTTTTTATTTGGATGTGTTATATCTGCATTTAAAATTTAAATTAATTTATTAATTATAAAATAACAATATAAAATCACCACATACTATATGAAAAATAACTATATTTTATAATCAATAGAACATACTGGGAAGAATGGTATTATTGTGTACATTTCTATAAATCTCTTTAACATCTGGCTTAGAAGACAGTTGAATTCTCCTTTCTATTTCTGCATTCAGTCCATTGCATTGTCATGTCTCATGTCACCTAAGGAAGGACTGAATACCTATGGAAAAAGGCGAATATTATTTTAATATTTCTATGAGACAGTTTTGGGGTTGGTGGATCTCTGATTGGGGTTCCAGAGACTCCCTGTGGCCCCTGAACCACACCTTGAGAAGCACAGTTCTAATTGAACTCTGTTCTGCCCTGAGAACCCATCTCCCAAAGTAAGCTCAGATGGTGGGAATTTCTCTACTATACTCCTGTGTCCCTGAAATGGAGGGTAGAGTGTTTGTCTTCCTTGTCATTTTTGCCCCTGCCAGACCACAGTCCCTCCCTAGAGATTCCCAGGAAACCATCAGGGTCTGCTACTCACTACCTCCCCTTGTGGTCATTGGAGATCCTTGCGTGGTCACTCTTGTTTTATAGTCAGTGTCTCAGATATTGCTCCTGCCATAATTCTTTGGTGGTTTCAATATCCATGGAAAAATCTTCCCAATATCCTGGCAGCTGAGATCCTTGACTCAGCACCAATGATCTATTCTCATCTACAGTCACCGCTTACTCTCATGGTGGGGCCTGACATTGTCATTTCCTATTGACACCCTCTCCCACTCTCGAACCACACCTCCCTTCTTTCCAGGTTGCTGCCTCTAGTACTCTGAACCCCATTAACCTTCATTCCCCTGGGGTACCCTACCTTAGCCCACAGCTGCTCACCCCACTCCTGGCCTCACTTCCCGCCTCACCTGGATGAGATTCTACTATAACATGAACACCCTCACATGCGCGCTGGATTCCCTTGCCCCTTAGTTCACTTGGTTGTGTTTGCTTTGCTAAGTCAAAGCCTTGTTCAGACAGATTCTCCTCCTACTCCATCCCTGTATACACCCTGGTACAGACATCACTGAAAACATTCATAAAACACATCACCTAATTTTACTTTAAATTCAACTCACATGGCCGGTTGCAGTGGCCCATGCCTGTAATCCCAGCAGCTCAGGAGGCTGAGGCAGGAGGATCACGAGTTCAAAGCCAGTCTCAGCAACAGTGAGGTGCTGAGCAATTCAGTGAGACCCTGTCTCTAAGTGAAATACAAACTAGGGCTGGGGATGTGGCTCAATGGTTGAGTGCCCCTGAGTTCAGTCCCCAGTACTGCCCCCCACCAAAAAAAAAACCAACTCACACTCTCCTGGGCCCAGTGTCCCTCAGCACCACCTGTATGTATCTAGTCCACATTCCCCTTTCCCACCATCTTTTTTCTACCATTCGAATTTTCTCCCACATCCTCACTTTCACTTGAGACCCTTCCCTCTTTTCCTGAGAATATAAGACCATCTCACCACAAATGGGCTGCCACTGTCATTCTATCCACCCACAGAACTTGGAGCTCCAGTCTGCCTCCCTCCTGCCACTGGGCCAAATCTGATGCCAGCCTTCCATTGTCACCAGATCCTGTCCTGTCCTCTCCTCTTTCCTTCCCATGCGGGGCATGCAGGAGTCTCCCTCTACCCTCTCAGTGTGCGTAGAGCAAATCACCTGAGCTAGCCATGGTCGTTACCCCCAATTTTTCTTTTTCTTTTTCTTTCTTTGCTCTTTCCATGAAAGAATTCTCAGATAATGAGGATCCCACAGCAAAAGCCATACCACCCAGGTGTGCACACACACAGAGATAGGGACCGGGGAGGAGAAAGAAGTTCCTGGGCCCAGCTCCCATGAGGCCTGACTTGGTCTTGTTTCTTTGAAAGGCCCCTTTTATGTGAGGTGGTGGGGTCCAGGTCCAGGTAAGGGTAACCTTCAAAACCCATACATTTTGACCATAGCAGTCAACTCTTTTTTACATGAACCAAACCTTAGAGTTAATAATGGCTTCCTGTAGGGACCAAGCCTCAGCTTTCAATTGAGACCTGCACTCAGGAGCAGTTCCTCTCCAAGACTCATTCTAGTCTTGCCTGCAGAAACAACCTGTCTCTTGGTGATTTTCTGAGACCTAAATGAGGCCGTATGAAAGCTTTGTGTAATATAATATGGCATGTTGCTTGGCACACGGTGGTTTATTTTTTGTTGTTGTTGTTTTTTAGGTAGCAAAAGAAAAATAATTAAGAGAAACATTCAAAACAAGAAATCTTTGTATGTTTATTGCCCATAATGTTGTTTCCCCTGATGAATAACCTCAATTCCTTTATGGTAAAGCCTATTAATACACCCTATTCTTAATTTGGTTAACATACATTTTAGCCTTTCTTTATACTCTCACTTGTGTTGTAATACTGTATACCCTTGACTATAAAAGAGACTTCAGTAAGTAGCCCATAAATATGAAAATAAAATATAATATTGAAAGTAAAGTTTAGCATTAGTACCCTGCCCACTGGGGGAGAATAAGGGGAATAATCACACAAATATAGCATGAACCATGACAGAAGATGCTGATCTGCACTGGATGTATACAAAGGTAGATGGGGTAAACAAGAATAAATAAGAATGCATCTATATTTACTATCTGTGAAAGAAGAGAGAAGAAAGGAGGGATAAAGGAAGAAGAAGAAAATAAGGAGGAGTTCCTAAATCTACCAAGAAAGTGTCACAAACACAGTCCAGCTGAGCCAGGGCAATGGAACAGGTTGCTGACAAACCAGAGAAAATACCTAGAGATGGCACACCGCAAACTCAAGGCTTTACTGAGAAATGCTTATGGGTGAAGTCCAGCCCTCGCTCTGCTCTGCCAACCAGTGCCTCTTTCCCTTAGTGCCCTTAGTCCAGTGGCAGCTGGATGGCTGGGTGACCTGGATCCTTTCCACAGTGCCCTAAATTACATGCCAATCACCTCTGAGACAGGGGTTTCATATGTTAGGCTGCAGACAAGTGACAGAAATGTGACATGATCAGAATTAGCTTGCTTAGTTTGCTTGTCTGACCAGCATCCCAAGGAGCAACTGTCCTGGTGTACATGCAAGAATGTAGCTTTCTACAGATAACAGGAACTTGTCCTAGGTCCCAGTGTCCTTTGAGATAATGCATACCTGGACATTCCAGTCCAGACTTGCTCTCCTTGTTCCCTTAACTTGGCTAGGTTTGAGGAACAAAAAGAGGGCATTCAAGCACATGGTTTTACTGATCTTCTCCCTTCCACCACCTTTTTTCTTTTTTTTAATCCACTAAGGGCTATGGTCAAGGACCCTGATCAAAAATCCCTCAGGTAATATAGATCTCTTATCTCAGAGTCAAAGCCTACCACACAACCCTCTGAGTACTGATTTAGTGTCTTGGGTACCATACTACACCCATAATACCAAGTAAGCTTTGCTAGCTAAATTCTTTAGAGACTGATGTATATGTATACATTAAGATACTAATGTATGCATGTATAATCAGTGATATCGATTTCTAGAAATCTCTGCCTAGAATCACATTTATAAATTATCTCTTTAAGTGAAAGAGAAACAATTCGTAGGAAATGCATCCTTTTCCTTTTTCCATTTTAATCTAAATCTTTCTTTGCAAAGTAGAATCTATGTTATACTTTAAGCACTGCATATGTCTCCGTCCCTTTTTTCTCTCTCCCTCCCCTGCGCTCTCTCTCTCTCTCTCTCTCTCTCTCACACACACACACACACACACACACAAATATGAAATGCATATGCAACAATTACAATTGATATGAATATTAATCTCAGACAGACAATGTGCCAAGACCCCCATTTTACAGAAGCAGAAGTTGAGGTTCAAATACACGGTTCAGTTCTTTTCCAAGGTCACATAGCTTCTCACAGGTAAAAATAACCACAAATTGTACAGCTTTATTTCCTATTGTTAGTACTTTCCCAATTTCAGTCATCTTGACTTCTCAATTTAGGAAGAGGAAGTTACCAAACTGTTGGGGGAAGATAAGTTTCCTCATTCAATCCACCCACTGTAAATCAGGAAAAATCTGCAAGAGCAGAAAGTGAGCAGAGCAAAGATGCCCCATCCCTGGGGAACGACTGTACCCAGCAATGCTGGCGTGACCAACCAGGTCAAGGTGAGCCACGCTGGCCAAGCGCATGGCCACCCTCCACAAAGAACTCTCTGTTCTTTCTCTAGCTTTAATTGGGGGCAGTTCTCATCTGGCTGGGACACAGACCCGTCCATCACTCAACGTCTGCTCTGTTCCTGCTCCTCCACATCCCACTCAGGTTACTGGAGTTTGAATGTTTCGGCCTGGCTTTCACCAGTGACATCCAGCTAGCCCTCCTAGATGGACATTTCTAAGATGGGATAATCCTGCAAGGTGGTGCTTGTGTTACTGGAGAAAGTCTCCCTCATCAAATAATTTTCAGAAATACAGCATGCAAAATTATAATATGCATTAGTATATTAAGACCTTGGAGGTAGTCTGCTGAAAACAAACTTGCAATAGTTAATTTTTTTTTTTCATGGAACACTAGTATGAGCTTAAGAAAACAGCATCCTGTAGACCACAACTGGGGAAATGTGTTCAGTCAAAAAGACTTCCATGTCAGTGAAATTTACTTTGAAAAAGGCTCAGGACTGTATAAGATCAAGGGGAGATCTTAATTGAGTCTACTTGGTAGATTCTGCTTTCTGCTTTTTAATTTCCTGGATGACTAGTCTGCTGATAGTATCCCAAATTTACAGGGGGAAAAAAAATATTCCTGCTTCACTTTGCACTGCAGAAACAGAATGAGTGACCTTGAACAATTATTCCCTGTGTCCTACTCAAGTACTGCATGGTAAGAATCAGCCACCTCCTCCAGGGGAGGAAAAGACGAGGCCTAATCTAGATGTGATCAAAGGACATTTGAGAGTAAATTAGCATGAGCAGCCATTGCTTACTGAATGCACCAGCCCAGGCACCAGCAGTCAGTAACCCATTTAATTCTCACAGTCTACCCATGATGCAGCAGGACTGAGCTGTCCATCAGGGACATCCAGAACCTCACACGATGACTCCACCAAGTTCTGCTCCATGAATGCTCCTGAAAGGATAGAAGGCAGAGAAGCAGGAAACCAATTAGGTTTTGGCTATGTTAACTTGCCCAACATCACACCTCCAGCAAGAAGAGTAGACCTCAAACCCAGGGCCGCCGAGCTCCTAGCACCCTGACTAGCCACCAAGCTTTGTGGTAAACAGCACAAGGATCTGGCCGCACGTCTCAGTGGTTAACTTTGGCCAGAGTGTAGCTTGCATAATGAAAATTGCTGTGTTTATGGGACACTTTTTTTTGAGGGCCTAACAATGACAATTGCTAAAATGTATTGAGCACTAAGTGCCAAGCATGCACTAATAACTTTACAGCACTCCTTCCCCACAACCATCCTAGGAAACAGATAATAGTTATAACTTATATTCCAGATGAGGAAACCAAGGAGCAGAGAGGTCAGGGGAATTGGCCTCTAAGCGGTAGAATCAGGCTTTGAATAGAGGATCAAATCCCTACAGCTCTGCTTTTCACTTTGGGATCAAAGGCAGACATTCTAACAGAAGGGAAGGACAGAGGCAAGTACTCTACCCCTATCTGGAAAATTAAACATGTACATTTTATTAATTTAATTTTTTAAAATTCTTACTATGCATAGTTCTAAGCACTAGTTCTAATCACAAATGTCATCTCATTTTATTCTCCTAAAATAATCAACAACAACACCGGGCCACTACTATTGCTCTTATTATTCCTATTCCACAGATGAGGAAATGGAGGCACTGAGAGTTAAGCAACTTGCCCAAAGTCACATAGCAAGTGGCAAAGCTGAGTCAAACCCAGGCATCCTGCCTCCCTGGTCTGTGGCCTTACTCATCCCCGACAAGAACATATAGATGACTCCTTTAAAAGTAAAATACCCTCCAAAGTCCAGTGGCTAAAAATGGCCTCTAAGAGGAAAGCAGAGCCCTCTGTAGTCCTGGACATTAATCGGGGCCAGCCAGCTGAATGACTTAATCACTGTTCAATTTAGATTTCCTGGCTGAATGGGTTCCTGTTCATCCTACCGGAATTTAATAGCCAATTGTTTCTTGGCATTCTTGCAGGAGTGGGTGGGCTATTTTCCTTTGGCCCAGCTGTTTCTGGAAGACTAAGCACTCAGCCATTGTCAGCAGGTGAAGGAAGGCTGGCAGTTAGGGGACCCAATCCCTTGGTCCCCTGTTCTTGGTGGAAATGGGTCAGCTCCTGCTTATTCTTCTGATCTGGGAGCTGGGCCCCTTCTCTCTGTGCAGGAAACCTGCCTGGGGGTCAGTGCCCTGCTCTTTTGCACCTTTGACCGAGGGAGCAAGAGGAAGGAGAGGAGAAAGACCTGAGTCAGATCATTTATTAGCAGATGGGCCTCTAAGGAAGCAAAGAGGACCTTCATGTGCAGCCTCTGCAGAAATGACGTTGAGCTGTTATCAGTGAACCCTGCACAGCATGGTCTGTCCAGACGCCGGTCTTGGCACACAACAGGTGCTCCATGAGCACATGCTGCAGAACTTGCTGCATGAGTATAAGCTAATGGCTCAGAGCTGGCTTTGCTTTTCTCCTGGCCCATAGACGTCTGCTTCCCTTTCCTGTTTTCTGGGATGAGGATAGGAATGGCCAGTGGAGTTGACCACAGCCTCATCCCAGCTGCGACTTGTCCCAGGTGCCTCTAGGCTGTCGTGCCCAAACACCAAGGGGTCCACACAGTTGCTTAACCTCTCTGGGCCTGCAGCATCTTGTTCTCTTGCTCCCCACCCCAAATTTTGTTTTGTTTTGGTTTTTGGTACCAGGGACTGAGCCCAGGGGTGCTTAACCATGGAGCCACATCCACAGCCTTTTTTATATTTCATTTAGAGACAGGGCTCTCTGAATTGCTTTAGCTTCACTAAGTTGCTGAGGCTGGCTTTGAACTCACAATCCTCCTGCCTCAGCCTCCTGAGCCGCTGGGATTACTGGTGTGTGCCACTGCACCCAGCCCTCTTGCTCCCACTTTAAAACACCCACATTCCCCACCAAGAGCCAGGTCAAAGGACCAGTCCTGCCCCTCCATCCCAGGGAGGCTGCTCAGGTGCTTGGCATGCCCTCCCTCACGGTATTGGCCTCAGCCTGTCTCAACGATCAGTTTTCCTGTCTCCACTCACAGATTATGAAATTGATGATACCACATTATTTATCTTTGAATCCCCAATAACATAACTAGGCAACACCTGGGATATAACAGAGGACCCAGAAAGCCTTCTACAGTAGGAAGGAGGAAAAATGGGAAGGAAAAAGGAAAGATGGATAGAGGAATCTAATTGGTTCCCCCTTAAAATCACAGGCATGGTGTGAGAAATGCTAGAAAAACATGCTTTCCCTAAAATGTCAGTTCCATTTGCACAGCATCTAAAATGTCCTGCCTTGGATATGCATTTCCCTGGGTCAAGGTCTTGTCTCTGGAGTCTCCTCGTTTCTTTTCCGAGGGCAATGTGATGTGCCATTAACAGCCACACAACTATCATTCATTCATTTACAAGATGAATTTTCGAAAGATAAGTGGGGGAAAGTCAGGTCAGCACTTTGGTGCTGAAAGTGGAGGAAAGTGTCCCCAGAAAAGGAAAGGAAGGATCAGTTTCAGTGAGTCAGAGTCATGAGAAGGAGAACAGGCGATTCCCATTCCCACCCTGCCCTGCCCTCCCTGTTGGAAGCAGCCCCTCCTTGGTGGACATCACTGGGAGAAAGTTCTCTTTTCAGGCTGTGGCTGGTGGGCTGCTTCTCCTGCACAGGACAGGAATCTCTAGTGACTGCTCCCTGCTTCCAGCTGAAGCCACTGTGCTTTCTTATTTATTCCTTTTATGTACTTGTTCCTTGTGACTTTAGCCCTGTGCCTTTGGACTTGGTAAAGGAAGATTCTTTACCAGCCTCTGGCATCCGCAAAGTGGAAGAAACCTCCTATCCAACTCTACCAGGGGAGTCCTCGGTCCCGCACCGCCCCACCCCTCTAGGAAGCAAGAAACTCTAGAGGAAGAGAACAAGAGCTAGACACCTCTCAAGCAAAGTCCCATCCTGGACAGCTCCAAGGGCTGGGTGGAACCCAGAGTCGGCCCCTCGGAAACTTCAACAAAGAAAAGCAAGTAACAACGAGATCTGTGCTAGGCCACAGCATGGGAAATCCTGCACGAGTTCAAGGTTGCAGCCAAGGCTGTCTCTTCCTCTCATTTCTTTAGTAGATGTTGGTTTCTCTACACAAATAAACAAATATAAAGAAACACACTGTATCTTTCAATCACATTCCCACAACCAATTTTCCTCCAGTAGAAATAATAAATACCTGGAGAGCAATGACTGTCAAACTTGACTGTACTCCATTACAGTCTTAAACATTACGAGGAGGCCTGAAGGCTTCTGCTTTCCCGAGTTGCATCTATTAATATGTAACATATCAGAAACTAAAATCAAGAAAATGTTTATTTACTCCTTCGTTCACTTACTTATTTATTCTGGAGCTGGGATCTAACCCAGGACCTCTCTCACATGCTAAACACCACCCTACCACTGAGCTACCTCCCTAGCCGATGGAGAAAAAATTTAAATGGTGACTTATTAATTCATTTAAAAATAAAATTGAAAACACATCACATGTCAGCATAAATAATGTTTTTTTAAATGAGAAAGAGTTAGACTTTCCAAAAGCAAAATATATCTAGCAAGAAGAACAGCACTGTTTTTCCATTCCTGCAAATCTCTTGACTGTCTGACTTCAGAAAGGACAACTGGATTCCCAGCAGCTTCTGCATTCAATCTGTTGCAATCAGGTAGCCTCTGGAAAAGTCCACTGTATACTAGTGGGAGAGAATGAGAGTGGAAAAGCAAATAACATTATTATTCTTACTAAAATAGTTCTGAGCACATGGACCCCTTGAAAGGGTCTCAGGCAACCCAGATCAGCTACATTATGTGTGAGGACCAATACAAAGAAGAAATGTAAAGTTCTAGTCTCAAAAGTCACTAGGAATTTTAAGATGGCTATAGCAGAGCATTAAAGAACCCAGAGACACTCTGAGCAGGGGGCCCTGTGTAACTGCACTTTCCACGGGGCACCTAGGAGTCCCAGACCACAGCTAAACTGTTGCTGAAGAGTTCTACCTGCATCCTGAATCAACTGGTGTTCACAAGGTGATACAAGTTGGGGTAGGAGGAGAGAGCCCACACTACTGGACCACCAGGCCTAAGTGTTCCTGAGTGATAACATACACACAAGAAGATAAAAGCATAACTTACACAGGTTTTCCCCAGGTGTCTACCATAAAACCTTCTCCCCTTATTCAACCTGTTACTCCACACAGACCTCACATATACAAACACCTGTGCACACATGCACGCTTCTTAAGCTGATGAGTTGCACTACTGGGTTCCAAGTGGCTGCACACCAGATAGTCAGATATTTGTCACGGTTTCCTGCTCTGGGTTTTTTGTGGTCACAGGCTTTGATCAGCAAAACTGACATCTATACTCCCCATTTTCCTGTTTGGTGCCTTACCCTTGGCAGGCACTCTGAGCACTGGCTGAGTTGAACAGATCTGGCGGTGAGGGAAAATTCCACTAAACACCATTAACAGCTGATGGCAGGCAACACCAATGCACACTTGACCCTCTTTCCTGGGAACTAGGCACTTGGTAGATCAGAAATACCACTGGTAACAGACCTATGTGTTTTCAAAGAATAGCAATGCATGACTCTGCAGCAACATGCCGGCAACATTTCATGACATCTCCGAGACTCAGACGTGTATGTGACCAGTAAAGGATGTAAGTTTTTATAGTATTGAGGAAAACGCCCCTAGAACCCAGATAACCAGTGAATCCATTTCAATGAACCTTATACACATTTATAAATACAATGCAGACTCTGTTACAGTTGTGGTCAAATCACCTCTCTCACCTACACAGAGGAAAGTCAATGTGGCCGCTCTCCTACTGTAAGACAAATCTCCCAAGCAGGATTAATCAATCCTTCCCCTAACATGGCGAGACAGCCTTCTGTCCACATTAGTAGCTAATACTGCTGCAAATGCAAAAGACTCTATGGCGAATTCAAATTCACCATTTTACAGATGAGAAAATGGATTCAGAGACATGAAATAATTTCTTTGTCTACGATCACACAGCTCTTGAATAGCAGCCCTGGGATCAAACCTAACAACTAGATAATGGACCACCCACACCAAGAGAATGGGGGCTGCTGGACAGTGCAGGTCCAGATTACCAGATCACCACCAATTTATTGGGGACAATTAATAAGAAAAGCCCCAAATGGCTCCTGCAAATCCTCCAATCAGGACCAGTGAGCCAATGCCTGTTGAAATAACTTTCTTCCCTTTTCAACATCTTCAACCTCTTCCCTCCACCAGCCCCATTTTCTTACTTCCAATGCATATTCATCACCTTGGGGAGAAGAAAAAGCCAAACCTTCAACACAGAGGCTGCTCCTTGCAGTGGTGATTTTCTTTCTTTCTTACCTGTTACTACAGCACTGGGAGTGATGTATGCATTGGAGGTTTCCCTTTTCTCACCTCCATTCACTCCCTGAAGCCCTTGCCTCCTGGCTGCCATCCCAGCTTCACAGAAACCATCCAATTAAGGGTCAATGATGTGCTTGTCATTAAATCATAGAGCTTTCGCTTGGTTTTCATTCTCCTCCCGGCCCATGGCCCTACTCCCCTAACAGTGAAGTCATTGTAAAATAATACAGAAACTTTTTTTTTTCCACTTAAAAATAGGACGGGCTCTGGAGCCAGACTCCTGGCCCAAGTCTTGCTTCCACCATGACTAGCTGGGTCCCATGAGCAAGTTGTGCCTGAGCTTCCATATCTATAAAATGGGGACCTAACTCTGTCCAGCTCACGGGGTCTTGGTAAAAGTCCTTGCAATGTGTTTACAACCATCTTGGCCTTCAGCTCAGACTCTTCATGTACTGGATGATACCCTTTTTGTTCTCATGATCATAATCATAACAGGAGACATTTCTTGGGTGTTCACCATGCACCAACTCATTTCTAAGCGTTTTATTTGTGTGATCATCTCCATATCCAAAGCTTCCCCCTTAAAGGCACGTGCAGCTTTAGGGGTTTTCTCACTTTTGATTTTAAAAAATGACCTCCACTCTCAGGATGAGAGAACCTCTCTTTTAACCGGCACATTTCTCTCACTGCCCTTGCACATACCGGAAATAACAGGCTTAGTAATATTTATGATACTTTAAAACTAACCACAGACACAATCCGCATGCCATTAATAAGGGACAACAGATGGCCAAAACTAAAAGAACTGCCCCATCCGGTGACCTGCCCCAAGCTTTGGTGGTATCGATGTGCTTGTGCTGAAAGCAAAACTTTGCTCCTAATTTTAAAATGCTAAGAACCAGAGAAGTTTCTACAGGTTTGTTGAGTGCAAATCAGGTCCCAGGCCCTGCGTGGTGTCATGCATCATTCACTGAATCCCCAGCAAACAACCAAGAGGTGAGTGTTGTCACAATCCCTTCAACAGACAAGGAAACTGAGGGCCAGAAGCAATTTGCCCAAGTCACAGTAAGCCTAAATCCCACCACAAGTGCACCTGACCCCCAAGATCTGGGCCTGGTCTCTCAGTTCCTAGGCTGACCATGGCAAAGGACCCTCTTGGTCTTGTAGTCATTTCCACGGTGAATCCTCTGTCTTCTCTGGTCGCTTCCCTTCCCAGTGGGAATCTAGAAGCCCTGGCCATTCCTTGTCACAGTGTCACTGAACCTGACCCTGTTGAGACCCTGTCATCTATTCCAGTCCCCCTTAACATCTCCTGCTGTTCTGCATGTGGTACACGAACACCACCTATTTGTGGAATAAAAACAAATCGCCTTTCTGAAGACTATTTGGAAAGATATTCATTATTTTAATTCTCAGCAAATGACAAAAAAGCTGTGATTTTTATAATTTTCGGGTTTTCTTCCACCCACGTGATGCCGAGGCCCACACTACAGGCATGGTGACGTAAGACATTGGTTTTCAACTAAGGGCAGTTTCGTGCCCTCTTACCAGGAACATTTGGCTGGAAACAATTTTAAAATGTCACAACTTGTCGCGTCAGAGACGGGGGAGAGAAGATGTCCATCAGCTAAACATCCTACCATGCTCCTGACCATCACTCATGATAAAGAATTGTCTGGTCCAAAACATCAATAATGTTAAGGTTGAGAAAGCTCAGGTAAGTTTGTTTATTTTTCTCACTGAAATTAGTATCCTGGTGGCTGAGGCAGACCAGGGATGAATAAGCCCCACTGAGAACCAAGCTCTGTAGCCCAGGGTTAGCATTGCCCTCTTGGCTGAATGGAAGGACCAGGGATCCAGGATCAGATTTCTGGCCCTGAAACCAGCTACTAACATGAGTTACCTCTACAGGCAGGTTGTTTCACCTCCCTGGGCTCAATTTTTCATCCGGAAAAGGGGTAGAGAAAGGGGAGTGGTAAGCCCTTCTGGTTCTAAAACTCTAGTTTTAACAAATTCTAAAACTTGAACTACTTTGTAAACCCATCCTTCTGCATCATATCCAGTCCCAAGTCAAGCTTTCTTTTAAGAATCTCCGGTGATTGCTCTTTTCATTTCCTCACCAACTCCCCGGGGCCTTAGGCCCTCGCTGTCACCACACAAATGACTTCTGTTTTGCCAGGGCCTTGAGAGATTCCAGAGCGTGGTGTGGATTCGCACAGCCCCTAACATGTGGTCGAGGGTGTGTTTTCTCTCCATTGTCCCTGGAGAACTCATGCTGTGGTGTCCTTCCTTGTGGAAGTTTCTCTGAAGTTGGCATCGGGGCCTCTTCTGTGCTTCCACCAGTGCTGGCTCCCAGTTTCCTCTTCCCACCACCCCTTCCCTGCAGCTAGGGGAGTGTGCTAGCCCTGGGAGACTGTCCTAGACACTCATCATTTAACTAGTACAGTTTACAAGTCCTGGATTCCCCTCAGCCAGCAGGCCACAGGTTTTAGGGAGAGAAAAATAATCTATATGTCTGTGTGGGTACAGTGTGGGGTTTAAAAAAAATATTTATTCTTAAGTTTTAGGTGGACACAATATCTTTATTTTACATTTATGCGGTGCTGAGGATTGAACCCAGTGCCTCATGCATGCTGGCAAGCCACAACCCCAGCCCCAAGGGTACAGTGTGTTTAAGCATCACACAGGCCAAGGGGACTTCAAGGACTGTGACAGCGAAAGCTTTTGCATTGCTTCTCAGAGGTGCAGTGGGGTGAATGTGAGGAGGTGTGGGCCTGTCCATCTGTCCACCTGTGTGTTTCACCATGCTAACTCTGACCGGGGGGGGGGGGGATGTAGAAGGTGGGAGCTCACATTCACATTCGATGGCCTCATGACCTACCTCCCCTCACCAGAGTGAGCTAGTTGAGGGCTTATCCTTCCATATTATTTTGACCAAGAACACGTCTGTCTGATGCCTGATGGAGTGTGTGTGCCCTCTCTCTCCCATTTAATCTGAAGTTCTTCAAAGGCTGTGGCTGTGATTCATCTTTGTGTAGTAAGAAAGTGAACGCTATTATTTTTTTTAAAAATGGACACAGTCATTCCTGCATTGTGTGCACTTGGCAGGGGGTACCAAATTGTCCCCTGGGCTGGGGAGGAGAGCCACAGTCTTTTGTTTGGTAAAATGAGGTGATAAACTTTTAGGTAAGAATAGTTTTCAGATTCAGACCAGAATGAGGACATAGAAATAAAAGAAGGTAAAAGTATTGTCTATAACAATGTAACAAGAATTTTCCATGTTTCCCCTTTCAGCTTTATGCCATAGGCATATTGAAGAGCTCTGGAATCACAAAAGAAAAGAGAAATGAAAGAAGTTACTCTCTGGGGTAAGGGTGGTCAGGGGCTCCAGCCATGTGCAAGCCAGCCAGGTCAAAGGCCAAGATACCTAAGACGCTGTGGTGTCACTGGATAGCTGATTATCAAATGCTTACACTGTGCCTCTAATGCCTTGGAAGTTAGGTCATTTAATCCTCACAACAACCCTATTGACAGGTACTATTTATTATCTCCCATTTATAGGTGAAGACACTGAGGCACAGAGAGGCTGAGTGACTTGCTTAAGGTCCCACAGTGGGCAAGAGGCACAGTTGGGACTTGAACCTGGACAGTCAAATTTGAAGGTCTGTGCTTTCAACCACAAGGGAGCATGCTGTGCAATTTCATTAGCCCAGACATACATGAGAACTCAATTTCTCCCCTTTGCCCAGGGAAGGGGTGGGGGCAAGTGGTACAGAGAGCTCAAGAGGCACCAGCATCTGTGAAGACGGGGCTCGGGGTAATGGAGAAAAGCAGACAGCAGAAGTTCAGGATGGAGACGGGCTCTCCCCTTTGCTGAATCCTCTGAGAGGATGGGCAGGTCTCATAACAGTTTTCTGGTTATTAAAGGGAAGAGTGAGCCCAGAAACCTAGAGGCATTGGGGGTACTCCTGTTGCCATCTGGACCACCCCACAGTCCCCTGTAAAGAAGGGGAGCCAAAAAATGAGCTAAAAAGTAAAAATTTAAAAAGTGATGATCCGAAGCTGTGCATCCTCGCCATCAAGTAGGAGAAAAGGAAATTGCATGAACTGGCACCAGTGTCCCCAAACCCCTTACTGGCCCCCCATCCACATAGAAGGGGGAGACCTGCCTTCAACATTCTAGGGTGGGGGTGGGGAGAGCTCATTTTTCCTGCTTCCAAAGAGGGCACCTCGAGGGCTCCAGAGAAAGAATAGAAGGCCCCCTTGCCTTCCTTCCCGTGAACAATCGACCAGAAGGAAGTGGGACGCTCAGCTCCAGGACTTCCCCACAGGAAGCCAGGGTCCAGCTAGGCCTCCTGCTCCCCCTCCCTCACCGGCCCTGGTTCAGTTCCAGGTGAGGTCCAGCCTGTTTGGTAAACAGACACCAGAAAGGGGTAAGTGCGGGCTCAGATAGATTTTTTTTTAAACTTACTCACATTTAAAAAATAACATTTTTTAAACCCTCCAGTTCATGAAAGAGAAGTGATAATAGTATTTTACTTCATATTTACCCTAAATTCAGCATGAGCTGACATGGTCCTCTCCCTATAGCTGAGTGGTCCTGCCTGAGCTACTTGGTTCCTTTCCTGAGCCCCACTGCTCACCAGCAGAGTGGGGACATGGTGACCTATCTCATAGGGTGTTCTGATATTATTAAATATTAATTCTATGTGAAGACACTATAGATATAGATACATAGCTCTATATCTGACATGTAGAAATCTCCTTGAACTGAGCATCCATTACTAGCTTTGAATGACTTATTTACATGAAAATGTATAAGACAAAATCCTATTTCTCTAAGATCTTTCTTTCAATTTTGGCCATGACGCATATATGCAAAATGGTCCATTTACCATGCAGAGCCACACAGCATAGAATCACCAGCCCAAACCGGCAAGGCAGACGGAAGTACCCCAGAGGTTCTGAGCAGAGACATCATGTGGTCAAAAGAGGCGGGGCTCAAGTTAATGGGAAAAGGAGCCAGACAGGCATGCAGAATGGGGGGCGAGAACTCCAGGTTTGGGGTTTCACATTACCTCCAATTTGCAGGCTGCAGTTTACTCTCCAGGACATATCAGTGGAGTCCATGGGGCAGCATCCTGCCCTAGAAGGTGGGAACAACAGATTGGTGAAGTCTGTTTCACAGATGAGAAAACTGAGGCTCAGAGACAGCCATGCAGCCACAGCATCTGCTTGGTTTTATCCAAGACCATGAAGCAAAATGTTGTTGGGTTACAGGGATGAACCTATCCAAACAGGTAGGGAGTTAAACGAAAGGATAATGTGGCCATTGCAGTAGCCATCGCAGTAAGAACCAGCCCAGTGACAAACTTAGCTTTTATGAAGCATTTATTCTTTGTTTCAAGCATCATGAAAAATGTTAAATGTGTAGTGATTCATTAGATTCTTATAAAAAACAAGTAATGAGAGTTTTTTTGTTCTTGTTATTTGTTGTTGTTTTCACATGTGACATCCTGGGGATAGAGCCAAAGGCCCAGAGCACACTAGGCAAGTGCTCTACCACCTAGTTACAGCCTCAACTCATCATCACCATCATCACCAACATCACCATCACCATCACAATCTTCCCATTCTGATCATCTCCCTTTCACAGAGGAAACTCAGAGAAATGAATGGAGTCAGAAATTTTCCCTGAGGTGCAGATTCAGGTCTGTTCACAACAAAGCTCTGTCTTTGAAATAAATAGAAACTGTGAAATAAACAGAACTTCCTGAGTCCTGAAGAAACCAGCTCCTTCTGGAATATTCTAGAAAGGGGGCCATATACAGATCTTATTTCTTCCAGTAACCTGCTCAATGGAAGGTCACTGACAGCAGGGGCTCAGAGCACATCCAACACCAAACACAGCCCTGGATGTGGCTTGAATGGTGCAGAACTCAGTGGGACTGTCCCTTTTAATCAGAAAATCGTGACCTGTTACCATCATCTCAAACTGGGTTGGGTTTTTAGCAACAGCTAGTTTCTCTGGAGCTTGTGGTGAACCAAAACCCCCTTAAATCAAGTTGAAACTTCTTCACTCCATGGGCAAAGTCATGTCTATATGACTGGGAACTCCCGAGGCTGGAGGACATCATCTTAGGAATTGGAAAAAGAAAATACAAAAGCAATACATACATGTGTTCCATTTCAAATCAAAGAAATCAGAAATGAATAAAGAGAGAAATGAATCATCACCGGTTCCTCATCCCACCCTCTTACTCCCCAGGGTAGCCAGATTAGCAGCTCGGAGCCTATCCTTACAAAACATCCACAATATACAAAGGTTCTCTTCAAAAACAACATAATCTATGCCAAGTGTCAGCACACTATGGGCTGCAGATTTAATCTGGTCTACTGCCTGCTTTTGTAAATAAAGTTTTATTGGCACACAGCCACGCCTATTCTTTTGTATATTGTCTGTACTGCTTTTGTACTACGATGGCAGAGATAAGTAGTCATACATCACAACCATGTGATACTCAGAGCGTAAGATATTTACCATTTGGCCCTTTATAGAAAATGGTTGCCCACCCCTGTCCTACACACTGCCCTTCAACTTGAGTTTTCACTTCAGGAATATCATAGGTACCCTTGAGGTCCCTACATACAGATCAAGCTCTTTTAAGAGCTGCCTACATACAGATCATACTCTTTTAAGAGCTGCCTACTCTCCTATATTATAAATGAACTACTACTTATTCCATGACTTCATTATTGATGAACATCTAGACTGTTTTCAGAGTTCATCCCACTATGTACAATGCTGTAATATGCATCTATTTTTTAAATCCTTTGGAAGAAAGTGGAATAATGAAGCCACCTGGGTCCCCGAAGAGAAATACAGCCTGAATCACAAACATGCTGCCCTCACTATAAATTTCTCTAAGAGGCAGTTGTCTAGGTGGCCCTGGCTGTGACCAGACTCCCAAGGAAAGGGGGTTGGTCTCCACCTGGAAGTCCTCACAGATGCACTTGGAAGCTTCCCAGCTCTGCTGTGCTATAGAGCTTTTCCTGAGCCTCTGTTCAACTTCACCACCCACCAGAGTATCCAGAAGGGTTTTCTGCCACTGACAGGACCAAAGGTCTCTTGGGACAGACAGAAGTGAGGCTCCGGGGAGAAGAGATCTTTGCTCCTGGAGAAAGAAAGAAAATACACACATCACTTGTGCATGATTTTTCTTGGGGTCACAGACTGCTGACAACTATAGAGCTTCTCCCTTCATATAAAATGTCTGTCTTTCTGTATAAATTCTGCCTGAGTCAGGATGTACACAGATGTCACAAAGATGCTATCAGGGGTGCACAATCCCAGAAGCCCAGCTCCAGGTACACAGCCACCGTGCTTCCTACAGAGGCTCTCCCTCCCCTCGTCACAAGTTCAAGGCACTGCATATTTCTCTGTGATTCATTAATACTTCCCTTCTTTGCATCATTGACCTTGTGCCTGCTGTGCCAAAGGTCTTCCCCAGGCTGGCAGTCACATGCCCCCTTTTTCCTTGGCCATCCTGTTTGGGAAATTAAACTCACTTCCGAGCCCTTGGGCCAGCGCTCACTGGGCACAGGACACCGCCATCAATCCCACCCGCAGACACATTTCTTCCTGTCACTGCTCTCACCCTGACCTGCTTTCCTAGCCTCCGGTGCAAGGCACACTGGAAAGACCCTTTCTCTCTAGCCCTTTGCCATCTGGAACAGTCTTCCGGAACGTTTCTGAAAGCTGTAAATCTTTGCAAACTGGATTTTCCTTTCTGGCTCCTGCCGGTAAGTTTGATGACTCTGTTGTTGCTAAATTTTAACAATGCAAGCTTGGCAAAAATGCTACAAAATTGACAAATCAAATGGCCAAGGAGGGACTCCGTTGGTGTTTGTGCTGCCCCCTACTGGTTAGAAAACTAGTACTATATAAATCAACTACTGGTCAGTCCATTCTTGGTCAAAATGTTCATAGTTTTAATTTTTGTTGACTTTTGATCTCAGTCCTGGAAAGTCGTGTTCATCCTGTTATTTACAAAGGCAGAATCCACTGTGTTCTAGTTTAATGTCTCATAAATTCCATTAAAGTGTTCTTGCTCTTTGATCCAGTAAGTATTCTTTCCAAAATCTTCTCTCATGTGATGAAGCAAGTAAACAACTACCCTCAGAGATGACCACCTTGTTGCTGCTGGAGATAGCAAAAAAATCAGGAGGTAAAATGTCCAACAACAGGTGGTGTGATGTAGTCACCAGATGAAATATTATGTCCACCTTAAAAATGACGTTAATGAAGAATCTTTCGTGCTGGTGACATCATGGTCAGTGACAAGTTCTGCTTCCTCACATGTTGAAGTATAACATTAGATAATGTTACACGTCAAGGCGAGCATATAAAGCAGGGTTTATTTAAAAGAGGGTAATGCAGACTTCTTCTGGGAGGGAGAAGGGGGCCATTTAGCTGGTATCCTGGTATCTCAAGAAGTGAGAACATTCTACATCTTTTATACATGCTAGATTTTCTTTGTTCTGCTGCTCTCTTCCCCCTTATCCTCTCCTTCCTGCATATATGAGGAGGCCCAGGAGATGCTTCTGGTGGGATGGCCAAAAGGTGAGAAGCAGATGGACAGCAAAGGTCCAGGTGGAGTGACCCGGGCAGGAAGGGAGGCCCAGGGTGCATTAACAAATTTTATAACTCCCTGTAGGGAGGGACAATCCCTGGGACAGGTTACAGCAGAGGCAGGTTTTCTTGATCAGGGTGGAGGAAGGGCTCTGAAAGCATTAACATTTCAATCCCTCTCCAAATTCCCAGACCCCAAGGGCCTCCTTGATCTGATCTGACCTGATTTACCTGTCTCTACGACTGCCTCTTTTAATTCTGGCTTCAATATGAAGAAATGAGTATAATATGTTAAGTAAGTAAGACTCAGCCCCATGAGTGCTGAACCACCCCAACTCCATAGGCATGAAAATAAGTCTGGAAGCAACACAGCAAAGCTCCATTTGATCTTCCTGGAATAATTGAATTAGGCTATTTTATATGTTTGCACATCTTCCAACGTTCCTGTGAGCATATGATACATTTAAAATCAAGAAAAAGCCAGGAGCAGTGGTGCTCAATTATATTACCAATGACTTGGGAAACTGAGGCAAGAGAATCACAAGTTCAAGGCCAGCCTCAGCAACTTTGTGAAATTTTGTCTCAAAATAAAAAATAAAAAGGGTCAGGGGTGTGGCTCAGAGGTATAGTGTCCTGGGTTTAATCCTCACAAAGATTAATTAAAAATAAAAGAAAAACATCACAAAACTTATTTCTGCATAGTGAAAGAACAAGACTTTAGAATCAAAGGATTTAGTTTTACATCCTGATTCTGGGTCCTTGGACAGGTGACTCAAGGTCTCTAGATCTGGTTCCCCAACAGCAAATGGACATACTACTAATAGTACCTATGTCATAGAGTTACTGTGAGGATCATTTATGTCACGTGCATGTACAATTTTTAGGTTCACTTTGGTAAGTGATAAAAGGCACTCTCAAGTTTAATGGGTGGGGGTTAGCTGCTTTCACACCCCCAGGAAGCAAACCTTGAACCGAACCAAATCTTCCGCTGACATCAGCTAATTTTTTTTTTTTTTTTAAGTGAGCAGGGATAATGTAGGTCTCTACAGCCTGTTCTGCTTGCTCAGTGAAGTCCTTACTTAGTGCCTTTTATCCGCTTAGACCAACCTCCACCTTGTATGGAAGAGTCTTCAAGGCAGTTGGAACTTTTCAGAAGCCAAATTGCAGACCCTTAGCTTCAGGGTCCAAGAGATTTTCTAAATATCTAGAAGGCCACACAGGGGTCTACATTTCTCACATACTTTGAGAAGTATCAGTAATAAAACAAATTAGCCAATATCACTCACAGATAGCGATTGAGAGTCCCCCTTCTAACATCTATTATCCCATTAGCATGCTACTAAATTCACCAATGAAAACCCATTTCTCACATTTGGTTTGCCAATTAGCAAAACATTGGATTTTTCTGGAAGGTTAAAATCCCTGAAGCATTTAAACTGGGCTCTACTGGAGTGAGGCTTTCCTGAGACAATGCTAGCTGACCACCCCAGGGCTTAGAATGGGAGCTGCCCATGGGTGCAACTTCAAATAACTTTCACTACTATCTCACAGTCTGTGCTGAGTTGTTTCTAATTCATTATACACATAATGCCTGTCACAGGCAAGCACTCAACAACTATGTGGCAGGTTAATTAAAAATAAAAGAAAAACATCACAAAAATTATTTCTGCATGGTGAAAGAACAAGACTTTAGAATCAACGCACTTAAGATTACAGAGAGCTTCATATTTTAAATTTTGCATTTCCTACACATACTTCTTTATAGATTTTTGAACTAGAATTTCCTTCTTTCCTTCCTCCCTTCCCTCCTTTCTACATCTATTTCTGATGGATGTGGCATTCTGAGCCAAGTCATACAAGCTAGTCACAACCTGGAGGGAATTGTCCTGGGGACTGGTCCCCTTTGAAGTCATCAGTCCTTCAAAGGGAACCAGTGAGTCTCAGTTGTGAGCTGCCAGACATTTTAGGAATCCTTTTTGCAAAACCATTCTGTCTCTCCAAACATAAAACTGTTCTGCCTTCCCCCCAGTACCTCACTTTCTGAATTCTGTTGTAAAGCCACTCTGACCAGTGCCCAGCCCTCAGTCCCTGGTGCGTGATTGGCATTAAAACAAAATACCTGCAGGATTTTAAAGAGAGACTATAGGAGAAAACAAGGTGCTGGAATCAGCCAATATTAGAAGAAGAGTTTATTTTGTGTGTCATGAATTTATTTTATTTTCCATTCCTTCCAGTATGTGGCCATGTTTAATAGGGGGAAAGACAGGGTGGTAAAGGGTCTCCTGTCAGAAAACACAGAGTCAGAGCACTGCACCTCAGGTTCTGAGGACAAGAAAGGATGCCCATTCTGGCCCCGGTAAGTCTCACCACCCCTGAGGAATTCCAGAAAGCAGCTTACTTTGGTGTTTAAGAAGCCTCCATTCAGGGGATTTATCAGAGAAATTAAAGTAGAAAGTATTCAGCTCAGATAACAGGGTTGACATTCTTCGCATTCTGCAAGGAACTGAACAGGGCAGAGGAGCAGCCACATCTTCCTGAGGTAGGCCTGGTGGTCACTGAGGGCTGCCCGAGGCTCGCCTGACATTTCCTGAAGTAATTTCTTTGTGTTGAACTCAGAGCATCTCCAGGCACGGGGTGCTGGACCAACCATCCTCTCTGTTCTCATGGGGCAGATATTTCCCTGCTGACTGTCCCACCGGTTTTCAGCTTTGGGATTCCAGGTTGGTGTTGACAGACTTTTTGTTATTGTGACAAAGACTTGAGAAAATCAACTTAGAGAAGCAAAGATATATTTTGGCTCCTGGTTTCAGTCCATGATCGCTGGCTTTATTGTTCTGAGCCTGGGCTGAGGCAGAATTTCATGGCAGAACGGTCTGACAGAAGAAAGCTACTCAGTTTGTGGAAGCCAGAAGCAGAGAAAGAGAGAAGCCAGGGACAAGATATAGCCCCCAAGGCCATGTCCCCAAGGACATACTCCCTCCAACCAGGTTCTGCCTTCTACAGTTTCCACCACCTCCCAGTGACCCACTCAGCTTCAAATCCCTCAATGAGTTGATTGTTTAGATGTGGGGATTTGGGAAGAGATTGGATCACGAGAGCCAGAAGCTCTCTGGCTCACTGGGACTAGGTGTCCAGAGCTCTCGTGATCCAATCTCTTCCCAAATCCCCACATCTAAACAACGCTGCATTTGGGAACAAGCCTTCAACCCATGGACCTTTGGGTCACTTTCCAGATCTAAACCACAATACAGATCAAACCAGCCTGATAATGGTAATGATAAGAAAATGATAAGAAAAACAGGAGCCATCATTATGGGGACTCTCTAGCCTAGGACTGGGACTAGGCTCAGCACAGTGCATTCACTGCCTGTCCCCAGAGTCTTCTGCATCCTCCCAAGAGATCTGCCTCTACCCAGGCACTCAGGGACATTCCTGAAGATGTGAAGCAGAGATGGACAGGGAGACAGGGAACCACAATGTTACCGCACAGCAGTAACTCAAATCGTTTCCTATTAACTGAATCCTCCCAACATCATTCAATATTTCCTTCTTCTTCCAGGTGTCTTCCCCTCTTTGAGTTCTCTTCTCCACCCTCAACCTCTACAAGAACCCCAAGTTTCCAGAGCACCCCGCTAAGCCCACTGAGCTCTCAGCTCAAGGAAAGACAGGGCAGTCCATGAAGCTGGGCCACTTGGCTTCAAGCTCACCTCACAGGGAGGGCTTCTGGGCCAATTCCAGCCATCACCTGATCTCAGAGACTCTTCAGGACATTCTTGAGAGGCAGAAACCCTGGAATGTTAACCTCCCCATTTTGCATATCACACAACAGGCTCAGAGGTTAACTTGCCCACAGTCACTTGGCCAGGTTCAGACTTGGGAGCTCCAGGGATGCGGGTAGTCTTAATGACCCAGTTTATTGTGACACCTAGTCCCAGTGAGCCCCAGAGAGTCAGGGTTCAGCCTGATGTTCTTCACATTTAAGCTCCCTGGTCTGGGATCTTACGGTCACCCCAACTACGCTCCAGGCAGGCCCACTGTGGCATCCAGAGCTCCTGGCACATGGAAGTGAGTGCTCAAGGTCTCAGCACAGCCACCACCCACTGAACCAGCCACACTCCAGCTGCCTATGAATTAGGGAGCGTTGCAAATGAAACTTACCTGACCTGCATAGGAAGAGGGCTTAGTTCCCCGAGGCCATCGGGCAAATAACTGGACCAAATTAATCTCTCCATGTGTGACAGGTTCCATTTATCACGCTGTGTACTTGGCAGCCCAGGGGGGGCTCAGGCAGGCTGGGCGACCACCGTAGACACCAGGATGAGGACCAAGATACTTGCCTGGCCTGATATCACAGTCCCACCTGCCTCCCACCCCACCAGCTTCCAGGAGAGACTCGGGGACTGAGACGGATTACACTTGCTTATGGGCTAATGTTTCAAGTGAGGGTTGGATGGAGGCCGAACAGAACTAATTAATTTTCTCCCTTCCAAGAAAGATAAGGGGAGGCTGTCTCCACCACAGCTGGCTCTGAGATGGCCCCAGAGACACTGCCAAGTGCTCACCCAAGGTCCTTTCAGCACCCTGCTCCCTAGTGCAAGTTCAACTTTGTTCAGCACAATAAGGAAAAACCGCCTTTTCCTGCCTGTCTGCTCTCTGCATAGGAAATAAGCAGTGTGGTTTATATTTTCAACGTGTCGGCTTTAGGCAGCACAGGGACAGGGGCAGGTCCCCTCCCTGTTCCCATCTCCTTTTAGAGCAGGGACACAGGCTCCAACGCCTGCATGGAAAGGTGACAGTGAGGAACTGAGAAACAAAGGCTCTGAAGCCAGAATGTGGGTGTGGGTCCCAGACCTTCCACTTACTAATGCGGGCTCTGAGTCCTCATCTGTAGAGCAGGGGAAACTTGCCAAGGTGACAGTGGTGAATTAAAAGGCCAAGCACTACGTCACAGAAGAGGATATATGGATGGTCAACAAACATATGGAAAAATGTCCAACGTCATTAGCAATTAGAGAAATGTAAATTGAAACTACACTGAGATTCCATCTTATTCCAGTCAGAATGACAATTAATAAGAATACAAGCAACAATAAATACTAACAAGGACGTGGGGGAAAAGGTACTCACACATTGCTGGTAGGACTGAAAATTGGTGCAACCACTATGGAAAGCAGTATGGAGATTCCTCAGAAAACTTGGAATGGAACCACCATATGACCCTGCTGTCCCACTCCTCAGCATACACCCAAACGACTTAAAATCAGCATCCTACAGTGACACTGCCACATCAATGCTCATAGCAGATTCAATTCACAATAATTAAGCTATGGAACCAATCTAGGTGCCCTTCAACAGACGAATGGATAAAGAAAATGTGGTATATACACATTAGCCTATTACTCAACCATAAAGAAAAATGAAAGGATGGCATTTGTCAGTAAATGCAAGGAACTGGAGACTACCATGCTAAGTGAAATAAGCCAGTCCCCAAAAACAAAGGCTGAGTGTTCTCTCTGAAATGCAATGCTAACACACAATAAGGGGTGGGGGAAGAATAGAAGTTCATTGGATTAGACAAAGGGGAATGAAGGGAAGGGGATAGAGAAGGGAATAGGAAAGACAGTAGAATGAATCAGACATAACTTTCCTGAGCTCATATATAACTATACAACCAGTGAAACTCCACATCATGTACAACCACAAGAATGAGAAGTTATATTCCATGAATATATAATATGTCAAAATACAGTCTACTGTCATGTATAACTAAAAAAGAACAAATTCTAAAAAGTATTTAAAAAAAAAAAAAAGGCAAAGCACTTAAAACCGTTCCTGACACAGAGTCAAATGCATGTGAAACTTGATCTTATTGCTATTATGGGTGGTGGCTGCCTGTGTAGGAGCGTAGGGAGGAGGGGACTGTGCCAACCCACACAGCAGAGCTCCTCCTCAACCTGGCAGCCTGGGCCCACAGCGCACAGACTCAGCATTTCCAAAGTCTGTGAGTTTTTCAAGAGTAGCCCGAAATCCAGACTCTATGTGACATCTTCTAATTTGTAAATGCCAACTGTGAATTAAAATGCAGTGTTGAACATTGGGGGGAACTAAGCAAAACATGTCAGCGGCCGGATCCAGGTGGGACCCCCAGACTGTAGACTTGGCTCAGTCACTCCACCCTGTGGCCACCCCAGAGGAGATCAAGTGACACAGCCTCCACGGGACACAGAGGCAGACAAATTGGTTTTTATCACTTCCAAGTGGGATTTGGTCATCAAAAGGGAAGGCAGGGGAAGAGTGGCAGCTGAGACTCGGATGGGGTGAGAGGGTGGCAGTGCCCAGGCCAAGGGCATTCCAGACACAAGGGCATCTCAGCCCAGAAAAGCTTCCTCTTGGGGCTGGGTGGCAGCACAATCCATGTTGCTAGTACATCTTTGAATCATGAGGCTAGCCCTGCTTTCCAATTGCCCTTTTTTGGGGGGAGATACTGGGGAGTGAACTCAAAGGCACTCGACCACCAAGCCACATCCCCAGCCCTGTTTGTATTTTATTTAGAGACAAGATCTCATTGAGTTGCTTGCAAGCCTCACTTTTGCTGAGGCTGGCTTTGAACTCACAATCCTCTTGCCTCAGCTTCCCGAGCCTGGGGGATTACAGGCATGCGCCACCGTGCCTGGTCTCCAATTACCCTTTTAATATAGTGACTAAGAGCCTGGGCTCCGGAATCAAGTTCCCTGGCTTGAATCCTGGCTCCACCCCTTACTAGCTTATGTGACATTGGTCAAGTAACTTCTCTTCTCTGTGCCTCTCCTGGAACTATAAAAAACAACAGTGCCTGCCTTATAGCTGTTGAAAGAAAGAAAGAAAGGAAAAGTCTAGCACAGCGCCTCACACAGTCAATACTTAATAAATATTATGAATATAAGTAATAATTATTTAAATAAATGTCAGCTTTTATTCCTCAATAAAGCAACAGAAATTGATGGAGTATTTAGTGACAGGCACAAGCTTTAAAACCAGATGCTGTGGGAAATCAGGTTTTGAGGAGAGGTCTTGCGTCTTTTGTAGTATGAAGTCCCCAACACAGAATGCAATGCCAGCCGGAAGTGAGACAGGAGGCCAATAAGTGTTCATTAAGGAAGGGGCTCAGTCCTCAGGGAAGCTGGAACAAGAGCAGGACTGGGGATAGGGCTTCAGTGGGTAAAAAGCTAACAGTGAAAGAGTTAAGCTGCTCAGGTCATTCAAAAAAGAGCAATCCAAGGCCGGGGAGTGTGAGGATCTCAGGAATCACATCCAAGCTGCTCGCCAGAGGAGCTCACTGTGGAAGGGAGGAGTCAGGGAGAACCTCTTAGACTCACAAGGGAACTTGGATGGACTTGTTCCAGGGGCCCAGGGCATGGAGAGCAGGCAGCAGGTAGGTGCCAGGCGTGTTTCAAGATCAGTGAGTAAAGAAGGTAGAGGAGGACGAAATTCAGAACTGCAAATAGGTGAAGGAACTCTTGAGAGCTAGGCTGAAACTTGCTTGAAAAAGACTTTCAATGCTAGACTGTGGTAGAAACCACTAGATCTCTCCCCTTCTTCATATTAAACTATATATTTGCCCAGAAAGGACTGTATTTTTCAGACTCACTAGTGGCTAGGTGTGGCCATCTGACAAATGGGACTTAAAGGAAAGTCCAATGTGTAAAATGCTGGAATGTGGACACCATGTCTGGACCTTTAGCAGCCATCTTAGATTGTGAGGAAAAAATACAACTTTCAACATATGAATTTTTGGGGAAATCAACATTCAGACGTATAACGCACTTCAATAATGTTGAAAACAATTGTTGCTTTTTCATTGATGATCTGTCTAAATTAACATGTTTGGTGACTCGGACTGGAGCAGAGATTACCATGTAACACAGTAAAATACACATAAAGCGGGACTCCTGAGTTAGACTGCCTGCCTTTAAAGTTGACACCATTAACTGTAAGCTCTGGGACCTTGTTAAGCCACTTAAATCCTCGATGTCTCCATTTCTTCTTCATTTATAAGACAATGGAGATAACAATTCCCATGCTAGGATGACTATAAAGATTAAGGTAGGCATGACACTCACTGAGTTTTAGATGTCTGCTGAAGACCTGTTATGGGCCCCATACCGCATTAGGTGATAGGGAATCAGAGGTAGACACACTGCTAAGGGTCAGAAGTACCTCTCCAGGGAGCAAGAAAGACAATAAACAATGAAATGAGCTCATTCTACAATGATGACTGTCATACAACTTGGTAAAGCATGCTGACAGGTAAGAGGCCTCTACATGGACAGTGGAAGGACATTTTCCATTATTTGTGACAGGTACAGATTTAAAACTTAGAAAAATAGCCATATCTCTATGACTAATAATGACGTTTATTCATTCAACAAACATTCCTTGAGCCTCTGCCAGGCACTCTGTTAGGCACCAGGGGACTACAACAGAGAGCAAAGTAGAAAATGCTCCGTTCTGCTACAGCTGGCATTATACATTTTCTTTTTCAGTTAATCTAGTTTTCCTTTTTAAATAAGCTTAAGTTTGAAAAATGCAATCTTCCTCATTAAGCAAACAGTGATGGTTGGTGGGCAGATTTGGCCAAGTGGTGATGGTAACAAAACATGAGCCTGTTGCAGGATGTGCTGGGCCCACACAGCTCCCTGCATGCCCAGGAGGAGGAGGGTCTGCAGGTGCTGTCTCGTTCCCTCCCTCCCGGATCTGCTGGCCTCTGCTGGCTTCTGCTGGTCCCTTCCAGTTTCCATCTCAACTCTGTCTCTTTCTTTGACTATGTCTTGAGGCTTACCCACAGGAAATCAGAGGACGCCTGCACAATTACAAGAAGACCTCCTAATAGAAATCGCAGAGGCAAAGATCCATGAATCCAGGAAATCTTGAAGAAAGAAATATTTAGAAAGAATGTGTTTTTTCACTTTTTCTTATGATATAGTTGGTGAATCATGAGTTGCTCTACAGAGAGCCTAGTGTTTTGAATTTACTGATATCCCACAATTTTCTGTCAAAACACCCATGTGAGTATTCCTGCATCCTACATCAATGCCACATACTTGAGAATAATTTGTATATCAATGTCACCTGGCCTCAGCAGTTCAATGAACAATGGATATGAGTCCCCATGTGCTGCTGCCCTACCTTTCCTCCCACAGGGAAACAGGAGAATAGGAGTTAAGAAACTAAACGGTGACTTTTATTTCCATAAATTCATTTCATATTACCCATCCAACAATCAAGCTCTCTCTCTCTCTCTCTCTCTCTCTCAGTACTGGGGATTGAACCCAAGAATGCTCTACCATTAAGCTATATTATTATTATTATTATTAATTTTGAAACAGGATCTAGAGAAGTTGCCCAGGTTCTCCTCGAACTTTTGATCCTCCTTCCTCAGCTTCCAGAGTAAATGAAATTACTTTGAGAACCATGCCTGGCTCTCAAACAGGTACTATTCTTACAAAGATCTCTGCTTTAGTGCACAGCTGGTGACTTAAGTGGACATTCGGAGTGGAAGGCAAATATGATCAAATGAAATCCTATGAAGCATTTTAAAAACTGACGCCTAAGGGTGACCACAGTGAGTTCGGTGTTTGCAGCCAGGTCTGGGGGGAAGGTGGAGCTGCGCCTTAGCAACCTCAGTTCACTAAGCAGTGCTACCTAGAACTCGCTCTCGGGCTCCCTCACTCAACAAAGTCTCCTCTAGCTCCAGCTGCCTGGCTGCCTTGTGCGGTTCAGCTACACTAAGGTGGGCAAAAAGATGAATCTAGCGTGTGAGAAAGCTCTTAGTCAAACTGTCACACAAATATAAAATTACAAACCGTCGGGAGTGCCATGCAGGAAAGGTAAATCTAAAACAAAACAAGGAAAGGAATCTGACTCAGGCCAGAGTCGGGATGACCTGAGAGCTGAGGAGCGGTTGACAGGCAGAAGGGAGGGGAGGAATTCCAAGCAGAGGGAAGCCAAACCGCCCTGCTGGCCTGCGGGAGCTAAGGGCAGTAAATGATGGCAGAAGGTCCAAATAGGGGTACAGAAGGAACGGAGGCCAGATTGGGCAGGTTTGGGGAGCAACTGAAACCACGGAAGAGCTCTGAGCAGAGAAAACAATATGATCAGACGCTTATCTTGAAAACAAGATGCAAAAGGCAGGCAAATCTCCATCTTCTCCTTCCATAGTCATGAAATTTGCCCCTCTGGGGAAGCCGTCCAAGGCAAGGACTACAATTCCCAGCCTCCTTTGCAACTAGGTCCTGCTCCTGACTAAATCATGGCCAATGGCAGGTAAGCAGAGTTGTCAGGTGGGCGGGGCTTCTAAGGCCTCGTGCAGGAGGGAGCTTCCTTGCGCTTTCCTCCTGGAGCCATCGTGGACGATCAGGGAGAAGGCATGCGTGGAGGGCCACCAAGGAGAAGGGAATCCCAGATCCCGACCTTGTGGGATGCTTTACCAACCCTGGGCCCCGTCATATTTTTAATTTATTTTTATTGTACTCATACCCTGTTGCCTGGATAACCACAGTTTGTTCAATCCACTCACGAGGGGATGGATATTTGGGTTATTTACTGTTTGCGGGTATTGTGAACAAAGCTGCTCTGAACACCTGTGTACAGCTTTGGTGTAGACGTATGTTTTATTTTTATAGGTAAATACCTGAGAGTGAACTGGCTCAGTCATATGATAGAATATAACAATATACACATAAGTCTGTTAAACAACGTAAGAGTTTTCCACTCCCACAGGCAGTGAATGGGAGTGCCAGTTGCACCACATCCTCACCCCTCAATAGTATTGTCAGTCTTTTGAATTTTAGATATTTTAATGGGTTCTCAGTGAGCTACCTACCTTTTTATATTGGAGGGGAGGGGCTTCTTAATTGTGTTTAAGCCTTGCCGTTTTTGGATTTTCTTTCACTCCCAAAGTTGATCATGCTAAATAATGAAAACAAGATCAGAAGGAAGAAGACCATTAGGTGATGGTGGATTGTAGCGGGGAGGGCAGTGGGATGCAGAGAAATGGATAGATTGGCAAGGTATTTAGGAGAGAAGGGATTTGGAGTCTGGCAATGGATTAGCGTTAAGAGAATCACTCAGATCACATAGCAGAGGAGCTGGCCTCCGACCCAGGCCTCTTTAGGGCTGGTGAATACTCCCAACCCCTGCTCTTTGCCCCCCAATGCCAGAGTCACATGTAGAACTGGAAACTGAACCCCCTTTGGCCCTGGTGAACCTGTGGTTTGGATGGTACAGTTGCTTGTGTGTGAGGAAGATGAGCAAAGGCTGAGGAATTTTTTTATATAATACTGTTGCTACTTTTATTACTACTCAAGAAATGATTGTTATCTTCTTCTAATTCTAATTGCAGGTGTGGGGTGTAGAATCAAAGCACTTAAATAAGAATGAGGGGATTGGGGATGTAGCTCAGTGGCAGAGCGCTGGCACGTGCAAGGCACTGAGTTCGGTCCTCTGCCCTGGCGGGGGTGGGGGGGTTGGGGGATGGGGAAGGGGGCGAGGAAATAAGAATGAGCTACCTAAAGCCAAAAATTAAATTAAGGGCTTTAGGTGAATGGTTTCTATCTCATTCAAAGCAATCCTGTGTTTTTCTGCATGTTGCAGATAAGGAAACTAAGATTCAGAGATATTAAGTAATTTGCCCAAGGTCACACAGCTTGTAAGAAGTGGTATTTCTGATATTTTGGAACTTTTCTTCCAAAATGGAGAATTACAAATAGTGATATGTTGGAATTAGGATAAGTAGGAAGAATACAAGATGATCATCCATGAACCCAAACACAGGCTCAACCATGGGAAAATTTCTTTAAAATTCTTGTACATGTTGCATTCTCCTCCACAAATTATCCATACTTGTTTTTATAAAGAAGTACTACTCACTAGGATTAAAACTGGACAGCCTAGGAAGGATTGGTTGGATCCTCGGGCTGTCCACACCCATTTGCAAACCAGCCTGGTAGGAAGGTGAACCCACAGTCACATGAGGCCAAGACACAAGCCCACACCCCACTTCCTAGCTTTGTGACTTCATGTTCATGTAAATTTCTTAGTGCTGCCAAGCCTTAGTTTCCCAACCTGAAAAATAAGAAAAAGAAAAAAAAACTTTATTGGGTTATGAGTAAGAGCAAATGGAGCCAGGCGTGTCACCCGTAATCCCATTGACTCTGGAGACTGAGACCGGAGGATCACGAGTTCAAAGCCAGCCTTGGCAACTTAAGGAGGCCCTAAGCAATTTAAGGAGACCTGTCTCAAAATAAAACAAAAAAGGGCTGGGGGTGTGGCTCAGTGGTTAAGTGCCCCTGGGTTCAACCCTTAGTACCAAGAGTCACACACACACAAAAAGATTGAATGGAGAAAAAGAAAAGGGCAAAGAGAACCACAATATATATTATTTTGAAGACTCTTTCTTCTGAACTCTCTTATCTGTCCCAACAAAAGAACCTCTGAAAAGAATTCAACCATCAAAATCCCCTCTCAAGAATTTTGCAACCAGGGAAGATTCATCCCTATCAGCAGGGACGGCAACAGGTTTAGAAATCATCCAACCACACGTTGTCACAAAACCATCAAATCTCCCATCTGTTCTCATAGGGGTCTGTTTATCTTTGCTAAAAGTCATTCATTTCCTAATAGGTGTTCTTCTTCCCCTTTTTCTTCCCCTGTTAAGAGAGATATGTGTCCTGTGATGGTTAATTTTATGTGTCAACTTGACTGGGTTACAGGTGCAAAGATACCTGGCTACACATGATTTCTGGGTGTGTCACTGTGTTTTCAGATGAGATTAACATTGGAATAGACGTTCTCCCTGATGTGAGTGGACATCATCCAATCCATTGAAGGCCTGAACAGAACAAAAGCTGAAAGAAGGACAACTTTTCCTTTCCACCATTGGCTACCCTGCGGCTCTGATTGCAATATTTGTGTCCCCTCCAAAATTTATGATGAAGATCAGTCACCAGTGCAGTGGTATTAAGAGGTGGAGTCTTGGGCTGAGGTTGTAGCTCAGTGCTAGAGCGCTTGCCTTAGCTCAAGTGAGGCACTGGGTTCCATCCTCAGCACCACATAAAAAATGAATGAATGAAATAGAGGTATGGTATCTATCTGCACCTAAAAATATTTTTTAAAATTTTTTTAGTTGAAGATGGATACAATACCTTTATTTTATTTGCATATTTTTATGTGGTACCAGGGATCAAATTCAGTGCCTCTTGCATGCTAGGCAAGTGCTCTGTTCACTGAGCCACAACTCCGGCCCCCTAAAAATATTTTTTAAAACTAGATGAAGCCTTTAGGAAGTGGTTGGGCCATAAGGGCTCCACTCTCATGGATGGGATTAGAGATTTTATAGCAGGGCCCTTCATTCCCTTCCTCCAGAGGAAGACACAACACCTAAGGCACCATCTTGGAAGCCAGTGCAGGCCCTCACCAGACACTGAATCTGCTGATGCCTTGATCTTGGGCTTTCAAGCCTGTGGGGGAATAAATTTCTGTTATTTATAAATTATCCCGTCTCAGGTATTTTATTATATCAGCAGGAATGAACTAAGTCCAAACTAGTACCAAAAGAGCCAAAACAAAACAAAAATCCAAGAGAGAGAGAGACTCTGGGACTCAGCCTGAATTACCTTTGGCTTTTCTGGGTTACCAACTTCCAGATAGCAGACTTTTAAGCCTCCATGATCACATGAGCCAATTACTCAAAATAAACCTATCTTCTCCATCTCTATACCCATTACCATATTCTATTGCCTCCATTCTTGGAGAGTCCCAACTAACAAGAAGACACAAGAACTAACCACCTCCTTGAGTCACATTTTTCTGTGAACTCCCACTTAGGTACTTGAATAAAAAAATCTCTTTTCTTTGACTAAGCTCTTGTCAGTCCAACTCATGGCTTATTTCATGTGCTAAGCTAAGATTGAATGGAGTTATCATATGTTTTTAAAATTAATTTTAATATGAGAAGCACTTCAATGAAAGACTGAGCTTGGCATTCTCTCCCTTAAAATGATAAAGTTTCTTGGACTATCAACTTGCTCTTATTAGGAGACCTTTGAATGATCTGCCCAGGAGGCAAAGATTCTGTGTCTCATCAGGAGAGTTTTCATGCCTTTTTTTTTTTCTAAGAGAACCAATTCTTTATTTTAAGAAACAGTGACCTAAGACCCTGCCTAACCAAGGGCTCGTGCCTTTTAACATTTTGACAACTTCCCTAAATCAAATTTTAAATAAAGTTTTCTTGGCCTCAAACTGAGTTTGAGATCCAGAAGCCTCCTGAAAAATCTCTAAGGATATGTTCTGTCACCTTGCCAAAAGAAGGGTGTTAAACTAAGGAGGTGTATTTTCTATTTTAAGTTGCATAGGAAGCATTGTCAAATCCGAAAAGATACTTAGCCTTCCCTATATTTGTCTGGGTATATGTTATTAATATAAGTATTTCAGAAATTATAAAAGGTTCCTAGAAATCTGTCAATGCTCTTGCTGTCCTGGCATAATGTTATTGCTCATAATTCCATTTATTATCTTTAAAAGTCCTGTTTCACAGAGACAACCAAATTTCCCTCTTCTTTACCTTGTAATGAATGCTCATCATATCTTTAACCATGGATGGGTTTAATCCTTGAGTCATTCACAGATTGTCCTTTTACCCTGATGCCCTCCTGGACGTTCTTGCAATCACCATAGGCCAAAGGAACTCATCTTCAACAACACGGACTGTCTCAGAAACCCATGGCAGGGAGTATGACAGGCACACAGAAGTACAGGCTTCCTATGACGTTGCCTAAGTAACTTTAAGATCCAACCATCAGACTGAGGTAGGATTTCCAGAAATAATGGACAAGTTGATGGGTTCATAAAACTGCAAACCCAAGACACAGCAAAAATTAATTCCATGGGTCTAAATGAACAGATGAAGAATGATTATAATTTTCTGGCCCCTTTGTTGGGAGCATTGTTGGGTCTTGGATGTTGTATTTTGTGGATGTAAGGAAGCTCCTTCTCCGTTTTTCTTAAGCCGTCTATTACTTACAGCAGTTGAGTAGATTGTATTTCTGTAAACAGAACTAAGACCTACAGCTTTTTCTCCCTACTTGATCCCTCCAGAATTCAGAGACTTAGTTACTGAATATTCTTATTTTCATGGCTATATAGTTATTTGCGTAAGTTCAATCATAATTTGTTCTCCTTCCAGGAGAACATAATTGGAGACATCTGTTGTATTGCCACAGCTTTAACTGCATTGCCATATTTGAGGATGATGTGCAGGGAGTCAAATACGACCTGTTTTAAGGAACAGAGTTTCTGGAGCCAATGCTTACAAAGCCCTCTCTAAAAAACCAGCCTGGCGCTTGCATTACAGGGTTCTCAGCCTTCCAGATGAGTAATGAAGGTCATTTCTGGGAAGTTTAAGAAAATTTAGGATTATTTTGAGGACCTCAAGAAGAGAGGAATTCACCTAAATCTACAGATAATTACAAGGTAAGTGTGAAGGCAAGTTCTGGTCTTTGGCTTCCTATCCTCAAGAGGCTCTTAAAAAAGTCCTGAGATTCCAATAAAAGCAAACTTTAAAAGACTTGTGTGGATAATTACCATTTTGTGGCACTTATGCAAATTTAATAAGGCTAGACTTACTTTGATTATCTTGGATCAAAATGGGAGCAATTGTAGAGAGAAATGTTCACTGGAAAACTCACCTTGCATAACATCAGACTCTAGTCCTGTTCATTGTCTGAGCCATTTTGGACTCTTTGAAAATGGGATCTTGCCATCTTACTCAGTTTGTCAGTAATTAATGTTTCCATTTTTTTTTCCTCCCATCACTGAGAACTAGAACTGCCCTTTCCCCCAAACCCTGGAAGCTGAAGCTGTACAACTTCATATAACTTCAAAGGATTTATCACACAGTTTGGGCCATTCAGAAAGTTCACCAGAACACCTTGTCTCCAGTGCCCTGCTCCAGGAAATAATTGTTCTTGCGACATTACCACTGGCATCCTAATTTTATCGTCTGAGCACACTTAGAGTCCAATGTGTAGAAAGCTTCTGGAGAAGTTGCTCTCTGGACTTTGAACAAATGGGTTTACAGTCTGCTCCAACCATTCATCTTTCTTTTTCTTTGACTTCCATGGATGCCTTTCATTGAAGGCCTGATTGCTTGCACCACGTGGAGAGTGACTGCAGGGACTCCGCTTCTCCCACCTGCACCTCTGCCTCCTGTGCAGCTGCTCTGACCTTTCCCAAGACAGGGAGACATGCTCCATGAGATATGGAGCAATCAAATCACTTGGCTCCTTATCTGTAAAACTTGTAGGCAAGTTTCAGATGAGGCAAATGAAGAGGTCCAAACTATACCACTCTGAAGAGTCTTTCTTCCTGAGCCACCCATAGCTACCTGGAAGCAGAGATTCCCAAAGGAACTCAGTGCTCACAGATCCCCTCTCCAGGAATTTTGCAACCACAGAAGATTAACTCCTGTCACTGAAGTTAAGAATTTGACACTGGGATAAGAAATCACCTAAACAGACATTGTCACAAACTATCAGACCTCCCATCTATATTCCCAAGGGTCCATTTATCTTCCCTAAAAGTCAAGTTGACTTGCAGTAAGTGCCCTTTTCTCCTGTCCTTCCCCTAATATGGTGTTACAGGAGCCCCAAATTCTGTTTCCCTGAGTCACGTTTCTCTGTGAGCTAAGTGAACAGGGAGTGAAATCTCTTTCCCCCTCCACTTGGCTCCGAGGCTCCCAGCACTTTGTACTTCATCTCCCAAGGCCTCAGAAGAATCCCCTCCGACGCAATAACAGGGTTTTATTTTTATTGCCCCTCTTGGGCGAGGTTTGAACAACCACTTATCCTGACATTTCATTAGGCTCTTTAGAATGGTTTAGATTCTTTACATAGTCATGATCTTTGCAGGGGCCATTTAAAGTTGTTCTAAGAGCTTAGCAACTTTAACCAAAACAATATAATGCAGCCTGTGGGTGTGTGGGGGGGTGAGAAAGGGGGAACAGGATAAGGATACCACAAGGGTGCCACATGGGCCCTTCAAATAGCTGACTCAGGGTCCTCAAATAAATAGAACTGTTGGGGAGGAGGTGAGGAAAGAAGGGAGGAAGAGGGGAACTGTTAGATAGAGGGGGCAAGCCACATGCAATGTTTGTTTGCATCCAGATTCCAATAAAGCAAGTGGTAAAGCTTTTTGGAGAAAATGTGGGAAAACTGAATATGGACTCAGTATTAGAAAATTCCGTTAGGGCACATTCATGGATCGTTGTCAATTTGTGTGTGACAGTGACAATATGTCTGTGTGTGTGTTTGTCCTTTTATATTGAAGACAACACTGAAGTATTCATGGGTGAAAAACATTTGCAATTGGCCTTAAATGGACCAGAAAAGAAAATAATGGTGTATTTTGGTGGAGGGGAGATGGAAATTAAATCAGAATCAAATATGTGAGCTGGGGGTTGTAGCTCAGTGGTGGAGTGCTTACCTCTCATGCATGAGTTCAATCCTCAGCATCACATAAAAATAAATAAATAAAATACAGGTATCATGTCCATCTACAACTAAAAATGTTTTTTAAAAGAACAAAAAAGGTTGATAATTATTAAAGCTGGACAATAGTTATGTGGGGGTTCATAATACTATCGAATTTTGCATATTTGAGAAGTTAAGTAAGGAAAAAAATTAAAAGGCAGATATTGTTGCCATAGTTTGGGAAGAAATTTAGAATACACATCAAAAGTAATAAAAATGTTTATCTCTTAATTTAAAAAAAGAGGGAAGTAAACGTTGGCATTTTTGCAAACCTCAACAATTGATTCACAGGAATCTACCCTAAGACCTGGACATGTATGAGGCAAAATAAATGAATATTTATTACTCCAGAGAGGGTTATAATGTCAAAACATGAAAAGCAATAATCAAAACTATCAGAAACTGGTTTTATGGTTTATGGTAGAGGAATACAAGCTGTATTATGCCAACATGCAAAATGATGTTGTTGAAGAATATTTACCAATATTGTTTTTACATATATATATATATATATATATATATATATATATATAGTAAAAAATGTATACAAAAGATTAAAAAATAGTTACAAAGTAATTGGTACACTATAATCAGACTTTTATTAACATGAGAAGAGAATATTATTATTAACATGAGAAGAGAATGTTTTATTGACATGAGAAGAGAATGTTTTATTAAAAGAGAACAAAAAATATATCTCAAAAGTCAATAGCGGTTTTCTGGAATAGAATATGGATGACTTATTTTCTACATTTTAGTTTTCTATGTCGTTTAAAATCTAAAAGTGTGCATTTGTTTCAGATACATTTAGAAAGAATAGATTAAGATTTTTGATATTAAATATTGTGTTTTGCAAATTCAGAATGTATCATCTTCCCCTAATTTTTTTTACTTCTGTGATGATTCCCCTAGATGTACTCATTTTAAGAGTCTATCTTTGAGTTTTACATACATATATGTCTGTACCAGAAACTAAGACTCCTGGCATAGAGTAAGGGTGTGTTTCCAGCATCTCATGGGGTTTTCACCCACCCACCTTCCACTGCCCACTCCCCACTTTGACAGGCATAAAAATTGACAAGGGTGTGCTCTTCTGGAACATCACATAAATGGGATTGCACAGTCTACCCTTTGTATCTCTGATTCATCTGTATCTTGATTCATCTATTTCCATGATTCATTCTTTTCTATTAATTATATAAAAATATTTTGTAAATATATAATAATTCACTTATCCATTACTGGTTGCTGGAGCATTTGAGCTGTTCCAAGTCATCAATTATTAGGAATAATTCTTCTCTAAACTGTTAAGTCTTTTTATGGACATATACATTCATTTCTCTTGGGTCTATAACCAATAGCGAAATAATTGGTTAACTTTACAGTAACTATCATGTGGATTTCCAAAGTACTAATTTTTATACTAAGTATCATACAAGACTTTCAGTTGCTGTGCACTCTCGCCAATACACAGTATTATCAGTATCTGAAACTTCAGCCTCAATAATTTTTAGCAGACATACTCCAAATGCTTAACATATTTGTAGCTGATCATACTGAAGAAACTGGGATTTTTTGAATTGCAAATGTTGGAAATCCAGGTCAATAAAATGTCAGCAAAAACAGGAACTATGGGTTCATAACAGTAGGAAGGCTGTGGAGATAAGTTGGCACTTCGCATCTTTTTCATGTCTTGGAACACACAAAAAATGGTACTGTGTAAGAGCTCACAGGGATGATCTCAATTTAACTGACCGTGGTTGCAACTGGAAGTAGGCTTCCCACCCTAGCCCAGTCTGAAGGAACTGGTCTCAGGATAATGAATTTATTTCCATTGGTGACCTGGTTAGAAAACTCTGAGACAGGTTAATTGGTGCCACAGGAAGAATTGCTACAGGAAGCAGGCCAAAAGATTAGAACTGGGGTTCAGCAGTACCAGAACAACTCACTTTCTACTGGTCTATCTCTCATCTCTTTTTATCTCTTGTTTTTCCCCTTCTGCACAGGCAGCCACCCAGAATCCTTAGCCACTGCCAACTGTATGTCCAAAGAATCGGAAGCATATTAGCATCTGAGAGCTTCTATAACAAATACCAGAAACTTGTAATTCTCAAGGTTAGAAGTCTGAAGTCAAGTTGTCCACAGGAACATGCACTCTGAAGGCTCTAGGACAGACACTAACCCATGTCTTTCTCTTAGCTTCTGGTGTTGCCAGCAGTCCTTGCTGTTCCTTAGCATTAAGGCTCCACTTGGCTTACAGTATCACATCCATCAGTCTCTGTTTCCATCCTCACATGGCATCTTCCTCATGTTTCTCTTTGTCTTCTTTCAACTTCTTATAAAGATACTAGTCATATTGGAATAGGGCCCATTTCAATTGTGTTAGTCAGTCTTGCAATACTATAATGAAATACCTTGGGCAATAAACTTACAAAGAGAAAAGGTTTATTTTGGTTCATGTTCTAGAGGTTCCAGTCCAAGATGAGCCATCTCTATATCTCTGGGCCCCTGCAGAAGGTAGCACATATTTGTGGCAACGTATGGCAGAACAAGATGCTTAGATCAAGAGTCAGGAAACAGAGAAGAGACCAGAAGAGGAAAGACCAGGATCCCACAATCCCCTTTGAGGACATGCCTACAATGACCTAAAGACCTCACACTAGGCTCCACCTATTAAAAAGTCCTACCACCTCTCAATAGCACCACTTTGGAGACCAAGCCTTCACCACATGGACTTTTGGGAGATATTATCCATATTCAAACCATAGCATAAGAATCATATGAACTCATCTTAATTAGAGAATATCTACAAAGACCCTACTTCCAGATGAGATCATATATATAGGTACAAGGGATTAGAATTTCAACACATCTTAGGGGGAACGCAATTTAACCTACAACAGGAGGGTCACTCTTCTACAATTCCTGACACTGGACAAGTTCTGACTTCGGCCACATATCCAATCCTTTAACTTATTACCATGCCCCAAAGATGGTTAGGTTGGGTCACACCATCAATCTTATTGGGAAGCTACAGGTGTGTGTGGCAGTGGGCAATATTTTGACTGGCACATATTCAAAAATCACATGGAGTAGAGAAAGAATTCCCCAAGAAACCAAAAGCAGTATAACCAGAATAAGCAAGGCAGATTAAAATAGCATCTGCCACAGTTCACTCTAACCTGTAAGTTAAAATGTTCAGTTTTCTTGTGTTATATTTATTACGAACTCCTTTCTGGGATTCATCAAGAATTTATGTTGGGTACAATTGTGTGAATATTTAAATGAGATACTTAAAAAACAGACACCCCAAGTTACTGGCAGCTTTACAATCTTTCTAGGATAAAACTGTCGAACCTATACAAGATTTCCTGTCTGTGGAGAGACCTCATCGATATTGCCTTAATCTCTGCATCAAAGTCAGTGTAGGTTCATTTCAAAGAATGTTTTTGGCACAATTATGAACTTAGATGTGTATCAAACCATTACAAGTAGTTATTCTGAGAGGTAGGCTTGGAGGTGGGGGGCTGCTAAAGGTGCATTGTGTCCCCTCAAAATTCCTGTTGAAGCCCCAAGCCCCAGTACCTCAGAAAGTGTCTATATTTGAAGATAGACCTTTAACGAGGTAATTAAGATAAAATGTAGTTGAGTTGGTGGGTCCTTGCCCAATATGATTGGTGTTCTTACAAAAAGAGATTAGGACACAGACAGACCCGGACCAGGTGAAGACACACAGAGAAGATGCCCATCCATGAGCCAAGGAGAGATGCCCCAGAAGAAACCAACCCTGCAGACACCCCAATTTTGAACTTCTGGACCCAGAGTGCTGAGAAAATGAATTTCTGTTGTTTAAGCCATCCTTTGGTGGCTTCAGCAGTTGTTTGTGGCAGACTGAGCAGATGAATACAGGGACTTATAAACAACACAGGATTAAAGCAGAGGTGGTGGTCCCTAGTGATGCATTGCTGCCCCTGTCCAGGCACGGACTGTTCCCTTGGGGACAGTCTCCCTGCATCTAGGGCTGGTCGCATGGACCACCAGCCACCTTCAGAGGTGGGTCCAGATTAGTTGAAGCACATTAGTGATGCTCAGCCTCTGTGGGCATAATTTTTTTCAGGAACAGGTTCATGATCTAATATGGGCCAGTGAGACTTGGAAACACATTTGCTCAAGATTTCTGGGAAAGAAACTTTCCTGTTCTTCTGAGAAGGCCACTGGGAGAGATCTCTTCCTCTTTATAGGATGTGGAAGAGAAGCAGGGAGCCCTGGGTCTATTGCCTACCATCCTTGGTCATGAGTTGAGAAGGTATAACCAAGAAATGGTCTCATAGAAGGCAGAGGGTAGAGAGAAGACAATAATCTTTGAGGACATTGTTGAGTGCATATTAAATTTAGATGTCTTTGCAGTTAAGTGAGCAAATAAATATTCTTTCTTACTTAAATTTGTTACTATAGCTAAAACACCCCTACTATAGTTGTTCAAAAATCAAATCTTTTTAAAAATATCTGTATATTACTTAATAATTTTAGAAAAACAACTAAAAGCATGAAAGCCCAAGGAATTATTTTGAAAAATTCCACAGTAAGAACATTTAAAAAAAAAAAAGGAGGAACCCCTACAGAGCCTATTCTAGAAACCAAATAAAATCATTACAAGCAATTACACTACACAGTTATTCTTTTGGGGGGATGGGTACCAGGGATTCAACTCAGAGGCACTGAGCTATATCCCCATCCCTATTTTGTATTTTATTTAGAGACAGGTCTCAATGGGTTGCTTAGGGCCTTGCTAATTTGCTGAGGCTGGCTTTGAACTCGCGATCTTCCTGTCTCAGCCTCCGGAGCTGCTGGGATTACAGACACACGCCATGGCATCCAGCTTCCACAGTTATTCTTTACAGGGTGTTGAATGACAGGCTCTGTACTAAGCATATTCTATTCAATACTTCATTTAATCCATACAACAATTCCACAAAGAGGACTCTATAAATGTCTCCATTTTGCAGAGGAAGAAACAATGATTCCAAGAGTATAAATAATCTGTTCAATGTTGCACGGCATGAAAAGGACTAAACGAAGATTGAGTCCTGCTCATGAAGGTCCAAAGTCCCCACTCTGAACCAATCTAACACTAATCCTCACACAGCCTTGCAAGGTAAGGCTGATACTAGCTGAGAAAATTCTTACCCACAGAAAGTCAGAACATAGGGGAGGTCCCACAGCTACTGATTATGCAAAAAGGTGAACTGCAGGGCACAGGGTATTAAATTTTAGAGATTAATAGGCAAGATGAAGGATATATGGAAAGAACGGACAGAAGTTGGTGCTCAAAGGGCCCTATGATTCTGAGTTGATCAATTTCCTTTTGTACTTAAAGAACTAAGCCCCAGAGAAACTTTGGATCTCGCCCAAGACAAAACAGCAGAGGTACAACCAGGACATGGGTCTGCTGTCAACTGGAACTTTTTTCAAACACCTAACAGTGTATTTGATGAACCGCATGGGTAGGGTGGCTGCCGAATATGCTCGATTTGGGAACTTCTTCCCTTCTCAATGCAGTAGGCCCAGTGTTCCATGTTTATCTGGTAATAGCTCTTCGTCTTTCCTATAGAACAATCCCTACCCTCCTGCTCACAGCCTTGGAAGGACTGCTAAGTCCCCCTCCCCTGGACATGTGACCTGAGCTATCACCATCAGACTCTCTCTGGGGAGAATTCGAACTTTGGTTGTAGTTTATTTTGACAATAAATTTCTGAAAAAAATTTATATTCAATGTCTGTGGTTCACCCTTTTTAAAACCCTTTTGCAATAAAGGCTTTTTTTTTTTCAGTCACACATTAGAAAACCTAAGCAAAATATGCTTAAAAAAAAAAAAGAATCTAATGTCTTATTGAAGATCTGCAAACTATTGGTCCTGAACCAAATCCTGCCCACTGCCTGCCTTGTAAACAGCTGACTGGCTCACAGCCACGCCCCTTGGTTTCTGTCTAGCCAAAGGCTCAGTCTGCTCCAACGGGAAATGAGAAGCTGTGAAAGAAACAGCAGGGCCTCTGAAGGCAGAAGCACTGAGGATCCAGTGCTTTGCAGGATGAGTCTGGCAGTCCCTGACGTAGACAGATGAAAAGCCAGGTGCAGGTTGATCGCCGGGCTCAGATGACATTCTAAATCCCAGTCCCCATCTCTCAGCTTCCCTGTTTTCCTCCATGTGTGATTCTAGGGCTGTCCTCTATATGGCAAATGACTGAACAACTCCAAACCAACATCGCCCAGCTTCATCCCTCCCAGGGGCAAACAAAAGTTTGGGTCACAGCCCCATTGGCCATAATGAGCCTTTTGCTGTGTACAGTGACATAGGACTCACTGGTTGGTTGAAACCAATCAGACTCCCCCCAGGAGATTAAAGTAGAGGAGACCAGTGCTTTGCTGGCAGAGGTGAACAGCCTGGATTCTGGGGAGTGGAGGAGTCCCTGCTTGCTACATTTGCTGAATCAAGTGTAAACGCAAGTCCCATGGCTGATTTCAAGTAAGTCGCCTAATGTCACTGAACACAAAGTTGGGAGATTTCAAGTAAGTTGCCTAATGTCACTGAACACAAAGCATAGGAGAACACATGTACTCAGTATTTTCACCATTAACCTACAATAGACAAAATAACCCCCCCAAAGCAGATAATATCAAAATGCTGTAAAAAATAGGGAACAATTAACTTTCAATATTTATTACTTTTGGCCTTAGCATGCAAATCGTACATTCATATAATTTAATTTTTAATCATTCAGGTTGGCTACTGAGTTGTATTTATTTAACAGTTGGCTCTCAGGTGCTTCATTTAGCACAGCACTGGGTTAAACCCATCCAAACCATTCTGAGGAATTCTTTTACCAGAATAGAAAATAAATCAATATTAAATGGTAAAGCAAACCAAATCCCCCTACACACTATGGAACACCAATACACCATGGAATATAGGACACATCATGTGGTTTTATAGAAATCAAATATTTATACCAGGGGATGAATCCAATGGTGACATTACACAGGATCTGGGGCCCTATGCTCTTGTAGAGCCTTGGTATTATCCCTCAAGGACCACCAGGAAGCACTAGGTATGTGCTCATTTAAGGTGTGTACCCAGAAGTCGGTAAAGCAACACATTGGCTCATACTGACAATTGTGCCAGACAGCTCCACAGAAGGAAATCATTCCAGTTAGAGGGCCTGATGCCAAAGAAATTAAAGGGCATAACCCCATGGAAATACAGATGGATAGTAAATGTTGTTCCTTTGGAACATAATTCATTGATAGAACAAATGTTCTCTGGAAACATTTGTTATAAGAAAATTAATAAATGCTTTAGTTTTGTGTACAGTGATTGACAGCTCTTGAAGGAATGTTCTATGCAGCATCTGACTTTGACTCCAGTGTTCACTCTGGAATAGACTCTCTGACTCTCACTCTCTCTCTCTCTCTCTTTCTTACAAATGGAAATAGAAATGCTGAATGTTATAGCAGGAAATGGATTGAGCAGCACCTATGATTTTGGTTTTCTGACTCTAAATTCTTTCTACTCTATGAGCTCTAATCCCACAAATGATGTGCTTTTGTCTTGATGGGTCCACATACCCATACTTCAAAAGCTATAGTCACCAAAGAAAAAGTACTAACACAATAAAATATGCTTCTATTTAGGTGTTTATTTTCATGGCTAATGATTCCATAAAGGAATTTTGCATTAACTAGACCTATTGGTGCCCAAAGGGGCAGAGGTAAATTTGGCTTCATATTTTGACTTGCAGAGAAGTAGATTCAACACTTATAGCTATGAATAATATGGTGGTTCAGAGTTCAGGTTCTAGAGACAGGCTGCCTGAATTTGAAGCTTTGCTCTGCCATGGCTAGCTGGGTGATGTTGGATAAATTATTTCACTCTTCTGTGGTTTAGTTTCCTCATTTGTAAAACGGGGATATTGATGGTGCTTAACTGATGAGGATACTTAAAAAGAGTAAATGAAATTCATGAAAAATACCTGGAACAGTGACGGCACATAATAAGCCCTGAGCAGTTGGTAGTGGTTAGTACTTTTGTCATAATCAATACTAGGATCATAACTTTGCACAATATGAGCTTCAGAAGCCCAACTTTAAATGAAAAACGCTGCAGATTTGGTAATACCTGTTAGCGTATTTCACAGTAAGAACACCGTACATTCATACATTTTTATATTATCCAAAGTTTTTCGGAAAATATTCTCTCATTATTCCTCTAATAAGGAGAGGACTAAAATCATTTTCACATTCATAAGAGAGGGAGTCTGAGACCAAGAAATTTGGGGTAACTTAACTGTTAGGCACCGGAGCCAGAGTCTAGCCAGGTCTCCTGACCCCAGGAGTGACCTCAGGAAGCTGCGGTCACTTTGTTGGCCTTTGGCTCCTATATCATCAGCTACTCTTGGTACATGCTTTCCCTGACGGTCCAAGCTTCCTTGCCAGGTATAATGGCCACTGTTTGGTGCTTCCCCAGCATCAGCACCCCTTTTTATCGGAGAAGCCATGCGATTGGGGCAGGCCTGAGTCTACAGCCAGATCCCCTTGGATTCTGAGCTGTCCAATACAATTAACCGAACTCAGACTCCTGGCCATGTGATTGGATAAGCTGTGTCACATGACCCAGTGAGCCAATGAGAGGTTGCGAATCCTAGCACTTTAGCAGGAAATACTGCAGAAGGGTCCTCCCCTTCGGTGGACAATGTGGGATGAGAACTACAGTTCCTTCAGCTACTGCTGTCCTGGGAGGGAGCTGGGAGCTGTCAGGGGATGGGGATGCTTCATAGAGATAAGCAAAGGATGAAGGCGGCAGAGGAAAGAAAGCCCCAGTCCCTGGTGACACCACTTGAGCTGGCAGAGAAGGCCTCATTTAAGGCAGCGCCCCCTTTAGACCTTTCAGTCAGTCACTTGAGTCAAAAACTTCCTTTGATTGTTGAAGCCTTCACATTGGGCCACTTGCAATCAAGAGTTCTGTCTGATATAACGAGCCTCCTAACATGACCTAAACAGATACTTCCAAGACAAGGGATGCTGTAGGCTGAACCAGTTTCACAGTCTTGACAAGGAATATATCCTCTCCATGGGGCTTGCCTCTGCTTCTGTTCCTTTCATTCTTTCATAGAGTACCTATCCAAGAGTCAATAGCCCATTTTATTCCCCATCAGGAGAGGAATATGATAGATATGAAGTGTCTCTATTATCAAAAAACCGTTGCTATGTGACTCAGACCATTAAAACCTTACTAGTAAAAATAAAATAGGAAAAGTCAAGGAAACCCGATCTCATAGGGCCAAGCCCCCATGAACACCTTTCTTTGCTATATTTGAGCTTCTGACATTAGCCATGTAGTTAAAACCTTCTCTTCTATTTTCCTCCCCATCTCTTGAGCTTTTCCTATTATCCACCCCCTCTCGATTGTTCTCCCCTTTTCCAGAAATCCAGAAAACTTCACTGGCTATACTGCAAGCTGCTCAAACTCCCATTTCGCTAATCCTCTTCACCTCTCCCCTGAAATCCTGTCCCAGTGCTGACTTATGCCCACCCCAATCTCCCCCTCTGCTTCTGTCTCTGATACCATCATCCCCACTTTCAGTGAAATGTGAGATGAACAAATAGATGACACTGAACCCCACCCCAGTGCCCACGATGATTCACAACTGGTAACTGCTCCGTGCATCCCTCCTCCCAGGTGTGTTGATGACAAACTCAAATGAAAATGGTGGAGTTTTCTAGATTCCCCAAATCTCAGAATGGGGAAAAAAAAAATTAGCCAATGAATCCAATGGCACATACTGGTATGAAGTATTACAAACAATGTGATTTAAACAGTAGCAAAGAATTTGCTTGAATCACTGACTTTAAAGCAAAGATAGATAAGGAGAACTGTATTAAAATCAGGGACTTCTGTTTACCAGAAAACACTTCTCACAGCTAAACGTCTCATTTCCAGCCTGGAGAAAGAGCTTCTGCAACTCATTAAGACTTGTACCCATACAGACATGACACAAAAGAGGCTATCAATAGCTAATAAGCACATGAGAGAGTGGGCAAACTCATTACTCCGTAGGAAGAGTAAATTTGCACCACCAGAAACCAGAATGGTAAATCTATATGATTTATATAAGTTTATAAATCTATATGATTTATAAATCCTAAAGAGGCTTTGAGCTTTCCTTAAACTGCACATAGACTTAAAGATATCCCATCTCCACCATTTAGTATAAAATAAACAGTTCATATAATGAAGTTCATTTGATCCATACCATTCTATGAAACAGGTTCTATGATCTCAATTTTACAGATGGACTCAGAGAGGGAGAAATGACTTGCCTCAGGTCACACAGCTAAATCAAGGGAAATCTGTGGTTTAAACCTGACCCCACTCGTTTTCCCTACTCTTCTCCATTCTGTAATACATCTCCAACTCGTTGCTTTCATTAAGACAGCCAAACCCTGTGATGGAAGGGAAGAGACAAAGAAGGTGTGAAGGTACCCTGCACCAACTTCCCATGGCCCTGTTTCACCCATCAACCCAGATACAAGTCTGCTTCTGGAAAGTGGTTTGCACCCTCCCCTTCACCAGTTTCCCACCCAGAGCCTTAGTCTAGACCAGAACCCAGCAAACTATAGCCCATGAGCCAAGTTTGGCCCATCACCTGTTTCCATAACGTTTTATTGGAACACAGCTAGACCCATTTGTGTACCCGTCCTCTGTAGCCGCTTTTGCCCTACAATGGCAGGTAGTTGCAACACAAGTCCTATGACCCTCGGTGGCTAAAATATTTACTATCTGGCCCTTTGTAGAAAAGTTGGCCAATTCCTGATCTAGAGTAACAAACTTCCCTTGTAATCAATCCCCCGTAATGACCAGGAGGAGACTCATTTTGTCATGTTGTCCTAAGCAACAAGCCTCCTGGTCTCTCAGGTTCTATTGGCAAAGAGAGGCATTTAGATGCTCTGGATTCTGGAAAATTCTGAAGAGCCCCAAAGCTGCTTTCTCCTGACAGGCTCACCGCCTTCCTCCCAGAAGGACTTGTCTTGAGCAAGGCAACTACTGTCCTGTCTGTGAACTGCATTTACATCTCATTACCGCACGGTGCAGTACTGATTTTGCATATTCTTTACAGTGTCACATTAAATTTGTTGCAAGCCTTATTTGATCCCAGCCTTAAACTCTACTCATGCATATTCTCTCTTCATAACTAGTTGCTTGTTGAATATGGCCAATTGCTCACAATTTACACAAAATCAAAGGGAACACTGACCAGAGTGCTGGGCTATTAGCTCATACTCCAAATTAATTCTGAGTGTGTCGTGGATGAAAGAAAACCCACTACAAAGCCAACAGCCAGAAAAGAGGTTGAGATTTCCTAAACTAAATATCAAAAGAGAACTATTAGTAAGTTTATGGATTGTGTAGTGGTTCTAGACTTCTAAAGCCAAAGCTATTAGCTTAAATTAAATAATTTCTGCCTTGACTAAAGCCTTCACTAAAATAATATGAGTATTTCTTAAATACATCTAAATCTTGTGAACTTGAATTTTATACCAGGAAAGAAGAAAAATTTACTTTCATATTCTAGTAGTTCAACTCCGTGCATAAACTTTGAATAGTGGCTAAGGTTTTTTAAAGTCTCCAATTGGATCAGGCTCTGTTATTACATGCACTATCTCATTTAAGTTTCCTACTAGCTATAAATAAGTACTGTTATTATCCCCATTTTATGATGGAGGAAATTAACACTTAGAGTGATAAAGTTGGTTGTAGAAGTTCCCAACACCGTCTCCATCCCTCTCTCTTCATTCCTTTATACCCCATGGTGTCTTATATCATAAAAAGTTACCAAAACCCATTTTCTACTAGCAGAAATCCCATTTACATGAGGGATTGGGCTACTTATTTATTCACAAAGCAGGCATTACAGACCTATTATATGCCAGGAACTGCTCTCTTTTCTGGACATGATTTTACTTTGTCTTCCGAATAACTTAATAACAGTACTTTTTTTGGACGACTGATCTGAGACTCAGAGAGGTAAAATAACTTACCCGAGCTTGCAGAGTTAGTAAATAACAGTAGGCGCTTAGGATGTCTGCAGGCACTTTGAGGCCCCCTCTTAGGCACCCATGAGTGTTGTCTACCTTGGGCTGCGGAGGTTCTGAGGGTTGGGTGGAGCAAGACTGGGACTCAGAGCTGGGGCAGGGCCAGCTGCTCAGCTGACTCGGGGGGAAAGGGCGTGGAGGGAAACCCTCAGAGCACAGCCAAGTGGGGCTTGGGAGAGAAGGGATCCCGGGAGATGCTCAAGTGTTTGCAGTGGTGAGCAATTCGACCCTGTGCTCCTGCGCGCGCCTGCAGTATACCCCCTCTCTGTCCCTTCCTCCCAACTCCCCAGAATGCTGCAAGTGAGGTCCCTCTTGCCCACAGATGTGTGACATTGTCTGAGGGTGACTTTTAGTGAGTTGCCCTAGATCTGGACAGCCGTGAGGCAGAACCAGAGACTGCTCGTGTGGGTGCAGGAGCCCAGGCTTGGGTGACCCACTAGCCTCTTGTCCAAGTTACATAAGTAATTTACAGGGAACTTACTTCAGCCCCTTCATGCCAACTACTTGATTCCACTGAATTAAGAACTCTTCAATACTTAAAAATTAAGTACTCTTTTAACTTAAAAGATAATTTAAAAAACAAAAAAGGACTCTTTTCTGGTTATTTGAAATGAACCTTCTGTACTTCTTAGTATGAACTGGGAATTTACCTATAAGAGCTCATCTAACCCTCACAATCTCATTTCCAAGCAGGTGCTGTTATGATCACCATTTTATAGAAAGGAAATTGCAGTCCAACCACACAGTTGGACTCAGTCTAGATGTCCATCAGTGGATAGACTGCTAAAGAAAATGTGGTATATACACACTATGAAATATTATTTAGCCATAAAAAAGAATGAAATCATATCATTTGCGGGAAAAGGGGTGGCACTGAATCGTCATATTAAGTAAGATAAGCCAGTCTCAAAAAATAAGTACCATATGTTCTCTCTCATATGTGGAATCTAAAAAAAAATAGAAGAGCGACTGTTAGGCAAGAGGAAAGTGACTGGAGGAGAGGGAGGGGCCAAAGAGGTGGCTATGATCAGATCATACATTATATGCATGAATCTTTTTCCTCCAAAAAAGAAACCACAACACTGCTTATAAAGAGCATAGCTGGGGCTTGAACTCAGGCAACACGGCTTTGGGGGCCACAGTCTGTACCGTGACACCCCCCTGTCCGGTCGATGCTATGGGTGTGGAGTGGACGAAGGAGAACTCGGAACAGCAGTAATCACAGCATCCTCCCCTCCCTTCCCCTACTTCCCCTTCTTCCTCCTCAAGGCAGATCTGACTGACAAGGCCGATGAAGGCTACAGCTTGGCTGCTCCTGGACCCCTGTTCTGAGAGGTCTTTGTATTTTTCTAACAGGAAAAGACACTGGAGATGAACTTGGACTTATTGGGTCCCTGTCTGCCTTATTGGTGCCTCTCTGCCTCCCCTGCCTGATCACATCTGAAGAATAGGCTTGCTTGTCATTGGCTCATCTGCTACTTCCAAAGGAGACAGTATTTTGTTTACACAGCGCAGAAAAGCATGTCTCTGGCCAGAACACAGGGACCAGGATAGAACCTTCCTTGGTGTATTAAACTTACTTTCCCCTCCCCCTTCCCTTCCCCCTCTCCCTTCCTCTCCTCCTCCTCCCCGCTTTTAGACAGGCTCTTTCTGGGTTGCCCAGGCTGGCCTTGAATCCTGGGCTGAAGCAACCCTCTTCCCTCAGCCTCCAAGTAGCTGGGATTACAGGTGCACACCACACACCCAGATTTTATGTGCAACATTTATAAAACTTGAAAAACTCTCCTTGAACTCTTTGAACACTGCATATTGGTGCAGCCTACAACTTCTTTCTCAACACAGTAAACACATAACAGCAGTAAGATTGGAGAATCCCCCAGTAATCCGGCCAATACCAGCTTTACTCTTGCTTGTCTCAACCAAGATACAATCATCATAAATGGAATTCCAAGTAAATTGCTTGATTGGGTTGGAATCTGGGCCCATGGTGTCTTCCCATAAGGCAGAGAAGACTGAGAGCCAGCAATCTGGTGTGGTTGGAGGTGGGAAGAGATTTCTCCTCTTAGAAGAATCATTAACTTTTAGAGCCATTTTTGCAAATGTTAAGCCATTTATTTAGCAATTATGCAGGGAATACACACTGTCAGGGTGATCTGTGAGCACAGCTGCACACCAACATCTGGCATTGCCTCTGGAATCCCGCAGGACACATCTGCCACCAGAAGAGCTCCTTTGGAGATCCCCTCACTGAGCCCTCAGAGGCTGAAATGGAAATGTCACTGTTAGGTCAGCCAGGGGGTCAGCAAGGGCAGGTTGGCCTGCTTCCGTGGAGAGACCATAGACCTGGTACATCCTAAGTGTAAAGAGTCAGGGTCTGTACTTTGGTCCACAGAAATTACTACTCAAGTAATAAATAAGCACTAAAATCTACTGGGCATCTATGATGGACCTGACATTGTCCTGTGTACTCTGGTTCACTTCCTAACAGAGAAGGATGAGCACTAGTGTTATTTCTGTGTTACGAGTGAGAAAACCGAGGCTTAAAGAAGATGCATTAGGTACTCAAGCCCTGTAGCCAGCAAGCCACAGAGCCAGGGCTTGAGCTGACTCAGGGATCCATGCTTGTACCCATCGCCCTGCCTGGCCTCCCAAGGGGGTGGCAATAAAGGGACTGACCAGAGAGATGGTACAACAGCAGACTGGCTCAGACCTCAGCCGCATCTTTCCGAGCCCCTTCTTGGTGTAAAGCATATGTGTTGAGTGTGATGTGGTGAGCACACCAATGATGTGTTTAGCAGATACAGATGGCAATCTCCACCTGCAGAGAGAGCACCCCACCTCTGACCTCCCACTGGTACCCTCTTAGCTCTTCCTCTCTACCCCTTTCCTTCTCCCTTTCCCAACATCACAATAAAAGACATCCGGGTAACTTTGGGCATGAGGAGCAAAGGAACTATGTTAAGCCATCCTCTTCTGTCTTCCCCTCTTTGAGTCTTTTCAAGATCTGTAGATATATGCAGCAACATACTTGCATGTTTCCAGAAAGTGGTATTCAGTCAAAAGTCCCCTCCTTCTCAAGGTCCCGTCTACCTTGTTCCCACCCTCAAGCCCTAGTGGCATTTTATGGTGATTCCTTCCAAACTAGGTGTATACATAGGACATCCCCCAACTCCTGATCATTTTCTTGGTGCTCTTTCCCTGTCAATTCTCAGGGAGAGTATCTTCGTTCTCTTTTTTATAGCTACATGGTATTCCAACTTATGGAAGTACCACAATTTTTAAAATCTCCCCCTTATTAATAAGCATCCAGGTGGTTTCTGATCATTTACTATTCTTGATATTTTGTCTTCTTATGTCTATATCTCAATTGACTGGAAAACAGAGAGAAGGAGGGAGATGAATGGGTACCCATCACTATCCACCACTAAAAGCTCCCCGGAGAGACTGCCATGTCCATTTTCACCCAAAGATCCCATTTCTCCTCAGCCCAGAAAAAAAAACAAAATCCTAAACAAGGTCATCTATACATAGAACTGTGGTTCTTAATGCCCTGGAACTTTCATAAAAATAATAAATCCTCCCTAGATCTTTTATTTTAACTTCAGAGGATTTACTAAGGCAATATAAAATTCCACCCAACATAGCCTACCACCTCAAAAGGGGGTCCAGCAGAGAAGTTTATGCTTCTCTGGCTGGGCCCATTAGGGGCTAAGCAACAGGCCTCTCCACTAAGATATTTACTTCCCAGCCCTGCCCCATCCAAGACAGAGATGCATGCCTGAAGTTGCAAAGATGTCTTCTTGGTGTTAGCTACATCACCAAAACAGGGTATGTGTTTCTTTTCCTGCCTATTTAAGGTATGCACTAAAAAGAGAAATGCCAAGCAGCCACACCTGAGGAGGGGACTAGCCCTAAACAAAATGAGTCAGGAAACTCTTAAAGCCCTTAACCTTGTCCCGACAGCTGGGCCTTCCCTAAACTCAATTGTTGCTTTCAGAGCTCCCTTCTCCTTGTCTTTCTCAGTGTAAGTGATACTGTTGGTTCCCTGCCCATATCCTCTCGGGTGGTACCAGGGCAGGGCACGTCAGCCTGTCTTTCAATGACCAGTACCTGGATCTCATCACCTAGGAGCTTTCTTCAACTACCAATGTCCACTCTGCCCATGTTCAATGCAAACTGGAAGTGCCCAGCGATTAACACCATCACTACTACCACCTTAGTGGCCTTCAACCAATGACTGGCCAAAGCTGGTATAAATAAATAACCTGTCTGCATTGCCACTAGGGAATGGATATGGTAGATCGCTTTCCAGAGTTCCCCAGCAGAACTACGCACATTTGGGTAACTTGCTTGATAATGTGGCATTTAGCAATCTTCCCTACTCAGGCTTCTGAACCACTCCTCTGCTGGGGCCTCCTTCAACAAAGAAATCCCACTATTATGTATAAATTACTGATAAAAATGTGGATAAGTAAAGAGACAGGAAAGGGAAAAAAAAGATACAAATTTAACATGAATTTACTATTTTTAGTCCCTTGGTTTACCTCAAAGGAGTTGTTTGGTCATCACCTTGAAGCATCAGTGACAGAAGAGAATGGGTTCAGAAGAGGACATGAGGAGATCTGATTGGTGCCGGGGTGGACTGTCACAGGTTCTCTCAGTGCCTTGCCCATTCTCCCCTCAGGACTTTCCATAGCGGTACATTTCTTCCTCTAAGGGCATTCCCTGGCCACCAGGGTGCATTATGCCCATGCATGAGGAAGAATAGAAAAGACAGGGGATTTTCACCCCAGAAGCATTTTCCACTCATGCCAAAAGAAGTTGGTGTGTAAATGCTCCAGCTCCCTTTCTTCTTGGGTGAGATGACTCTGAGGTGCGGGTTCCATGTTGGTTCCCGGGGATCCCTAGAAAGATTTAACTGCCGTCATCCATGGGAGGGGCAATTTTCTTGACAACACATATTGATAACACATTTTCTTGACAACACATCGACACATCAGCTGGGACCCTCACCTATCTCACTTGCCTACATTTATAACTCTTCCAAATAATTACTTGCACTTGATTTTTGTCTCAGGGTCTATTCCTGGGGAAGACCTTACCAAAGCACTTCACTCCATCTCCACTTAATTCTCTCTGGGTAGATGCTGATGGGCTCATTCTTATTAAACCATAAATGGCTCATAAGGCCCAGGGGAATGAGTTTAAAAGATGAAAGCCCCTTAGGAGTGGTTCCAATGGAACGGGCTGGACACATGGGAGCCCTTTGTAGACATGCTGCCAAATTAGGATCGAAAGGTAGAGTCTATTTTCGTAACAACTGATTGCACTTACTGTTATACTGTCAGAGAGATGTGTGCACTGACAATGCCCTTGAGGAGACAGGGACTGGGGTACACGTGCAGCACCTAAGAGTGAAGCAGTCCAGCATCGTGTTGGGCTCCAGGTCGATGATGTGTGCTTTGAGAGGACACAGACTTCCAGATTAGGGTGGTAAATGGCTCTGCTCAAATAGAGACTTGGTGTCAAAGTACCACCACACAACTAAAGGGTAATCATGGATGATGGTATTGACACTTGGAGACATCTCACAACTGAATCAACAAAAAGCTGACTGGTTGAGTGTGGTTGAGTCTCTTCGACCTTATTTTAAACTTTAAACTGAGCCCAAACATAGGCACCCAAAATCTTTAATTGTGACTTTCAGAGTATGGTCAGTGAGGGATCTAGGAAGAAGGGAAGCCAAGGAAACCGGGTAGGAGACTTGGACATCATACACCACTGTCATCACCATCTACATTTGTAGAGTGACTTCACTGTATCAGGAATTTTCAAACTAGGCTGCAGGGAACCCTAAGGGCTCTGAATAGGAAGCCTACAATTAAAATCTTGGTGCCAAAGGATGAAGACTTAAACTGACTGTAGCATTCAGTTACCAACTTTCTACATTGACTTTGTCTGGAAAGAAATCCCATCCACTAAATCCACAGTTTGACAACCAACATATACGTGATCATTTTATTCTTAGAACCAACCCTCCCTTGCAGGCGAGGAAGGTGAGTTTCAAAGAGATTAAGTGACTTGCTCAAAGTCACAGACCAGACACCAGCAGAACTATGGTATGGAAGTGCGGTCCAACCCCACATCACGTCCCGGCACACTTTCCTCCACATTACACTACATTTCGGTATTAATGAAGAAACTCAGGGTGTGGCAATTTCTTGGCCATGAAGTTTGTTTTGGTGATAATAGGTCAGAGAACTGTTTTATAGAAAGTTCCTAGAATTTGGGTTGTTTCAAGAAACTCACCCAAACATCTACAGTTCATTTCCTCCCTGAGCTGCTCTCAATACTTTCTGTTCCAGAAGCTCCTTTAATACAGCTTGTTCTACACATCCACACTACCAATATCCTTTTAGACAATACCCCCAAATATCAGTCAGCTATTGCTGCAAAGCTGCTGCAAAATGAAGACTTGTGACATAAAAGCACAGGGACAAGCCAAACTGTGTCAGCGATATTTACAGCCTCTGATAGAGTCACAGCCACTCATTCTATTGGCCAAAGCAAGTCAATTTCCAAGCCCAAAGTCTACCCTGCCCCAAAGAGGAAGGAGATGAGGCAAAGATTTGCCCAGTGATCCTCCAGTCCATCATGTCTAAGAATGACCTTCTTGTGAAGGAAGGTCCAGCTCATCTTTCCAAAGTTCTTTAAATCTAAAATGGGGTTCTGTTAACAAGTGAGTCCTGCAAGTTGCCAGAAAGAGATCACCACAAAGGGACTTCTCCCGAGGGGAATGGAGGAGTGGAGTAGTTTTTTTTTTAAACTGATATTGGTATGTCTTTAAAAATAACTACTCCACTCCTCATGATGTGCCCAAGCCAGACCTTCAGACCCCCACCTGCTTCATAGGGGATTGAACCAGCCGACAGAGAAGGGGCAGGTGTGGGTGATATACAAGCTCCACACTCATTAATCACCCTGCGGCACAGGGAGACTCATCCAAGACGCAGAGCAGTGCAGCCACCAGGAGTACAGACTCAGGAGTTTGACAATGTCCCCTGACGCCAGACACTGTTGGTTTCCCCACCCAACTCCTCTTCTCCCTTCTCCCTTCCAAATAGAATCTCAGTTTTGCTCAGGGAGCTCCCCTCCTCAGGGGACAATGATCCATGACAAACCTCAGAGACCGGTCTCGTTGGCCCAGAGCTAATTCCATTCCCACTCCAGTCAGTGGTTGGTTCCCAAGTTGTATAGTGACCTAGGATGGGCCAATGGGACCCACAGTGTGTCTGTGAGAAATGTCTGCCAGAAAGTGGGGAAGGGGCTTCCACAAACCATTTCCTCACTCCAAGGAGAAAGCTCTAGGGACAAACCATCGCATACCTCCCCGCTGGGCCTAGCCATATTTTTCTGTCATTGCTAGAACTCTATTGCTGTCTGAGGATGAAAGCAACAGGAAGACTGCAGAGTACACAGATGGAAAGATCTGGCATCCTGAGGACTCAGCTTTTGAAGCAGCCTCCCCTGAAGCTTGCCCTACCCGTGACCTCACTTTTACATGAGGTAGTAAGATACCCTTGTTTGAAAGGCTTGACTAAGGCATCTTTAAGATATCTCCCTGGGCCTCTTACTTACTTTGGGTAAGTCACTTAATTTCTTTAACTCCTTTTTTTTTGCACCGTATCTATGTCATTCAGATGTTGGGACCCTGCATAGGAAGCATTTGCAAACTTGAGGGGTCTGGCAGCTGGTGGGGGTGTGATTACTCACAGGTATGTTTTTATTACAGTGGTTTGGGACCTAGGACAATAACTGTCTTTCCCCTATGTTTATCTGTCGCCCCCTGGCTGTTTCTTCTAGAAGTTTGCAACAAAACATGAACAGGAAGGGCCCATGTCTTTCTTTGAGATGCACCAATAAGTAAAGAGTCTCCTATGCTAACCACCAAGGCTTCGAGAGTTGGGAGCCCCCAGGGGAAGACAGATGGAGGGTGCTTGTATTTTTCAAATATTACACACTTATTACATATTCTTTTTTAGTAATATGAGAAAATACAGACAAGTATACAGGAAAAAGAAACGAAAATTCACACCTGATTTCATGATCCAAAGAAACTACTGTGAATTCTAGTGTGTATTATCACAGCATTTCTTGGCTGTGGCTGATTTGAGAAGGAAAAGGAGAGAGAAAATGGGTACCTTCGTGTACTACATCATAAGGAGGGTGAGTTGATAAAGATTTTTTTTTTTTAAGGCAACTTTGTAGGATCTTTGAACGGAATACCTGTTGTTAGGCTTCTTAGCAACTCTGCTTCTAGGAAGTTATGCCCTGCAAGCAATAACAAAAATCATGGTCACATCGGTACAGTTTACACAGTGCTGGGTGCCGTTCTACCACTTCATGTCTATCCTTCATTCATTCCTCAAAGTAACTCTATTAATTTTTTTTGAGATATAATTCACACACTCAGTCTGTTTTAGCTACTATAACAAAACACCACAAACCAAGTGACTTATGTAGAACAGATAGTCAGTTCTTATGGTTTTGGAATCTAGGAAGTCCTAGATCAAAGGTTTGGAAATTTCAGGGACTTGCTGTCTGGTGAAGGCCCACCTTTCTAGTTCTTGGAAGGTGCCATCTTGCTGTGTCCTCACATGGCAGAGGGGACAAGAAAGCTGACTAGAACTTCTTTTCAAGGGTACCAATCCCATTCACCAGGGTTCCGCCATCATGCACTAGTCCCCTCCCAATATCCCACTTTCTAACATTGTCACAGCAGTGATTAGGTTTCAACATGTGAATCTGGGGGGCAGGGGCACAAACATTCAGACCTTAGCACCTATCATAAAATGCAGCTGTTTAAGGCATACAATGCAGTGGTTTTAAGTATATTCTCAGATATGACCACTCATCACCACAGCTATTTTTAAAAATATTTCTATCACCCCCAAGAGAAATACTATACCCATAAGCAATCACTCCTTATTTTCTCCCTGGTATACAAGATTCTGGCAACTACTTCTCTACTTTCTGGCCTTGTACATTTGCCTAGTTTGAACACCTCACATAAATGGGTGTGTGTGTGTGTGTGTGTGTGTGTAGGCACATACATACATGCATGTGTTTATACACACATGGTCTCTTCTGACTGGCTTCTTTCACTTAATGTAATGTTATCAAAGATCATCCCTACTGTAGTATCTATCATTACTGCCTATCTTTTTAATGCTGAATAATATTCTGATGTATGGACATACCACATTCTGTGTTCATCCATTCATTAGGATGATAGACATTTGGATTGTTTTCATCTTTTGGCTCTTTAAATACACTGCTATGAACATTCCTAAACTAACTTTTAGGTGGACATATATTTTCTTCTCTCTTGGGAATACACCTGGGAGTGAAATTGCTGAGTTAAATTTTAACTTTCCATTTAACCTTTTGAGGAAATACCAGACTAATCTTCCAAAGTGGCACACCATTTCACATTCCCATCATCAGAGTACAAAGTTTTCAATTCATATATCCTCATCCACATTTATTATTTGTTTGATTGCTTTATTGTATCTATCCCAGTGGGTGTGAAGCACTGTCTCATTGTGGTTTCGATTTGCATTTCCCTGACGGCTACAGAGAAGTGTTGGTGTCACTTCCATGGCACAGATGAGGAAACTGTGGCACAGAGAGGATGTTAATTTACACATCATGACTTGGTAGGTGTACAGACTTGTGTGTACAACAGTGTATGCAGAAGGAAGTTGCTACAGCACTGTTGGTGAAAATAAATATTAGAACTGGATATTTCCCAGCAGGAGATTATCCTACAGAGGACTACCATCAAAGACCGGGGAAGGTCTATACATGCTGACATGAAATGAACTCCAAAACATTGTTGGTGAAAAAGACACAGAATCACATGTGCAGCATGGAACTGTTTGTGTTTAGATGATAGATAGATAGATCGGAAGGTTACATATCAAATTGCTCACACAGTATGCTCTAGAACGTAAAACTTCAGGAGAGCAACAGCTTTTGTTATTGTGTGTATGGCTTTATCGCCAACCCCTCACATAGGATGTAGCACATAATAGTAGCTGAGTAAATATCTGTTGTTCAATGAAAAATTCCTTTCGAGAGAGGAATGGAAGACAGAAGAATATGCATAAGAACCCATGTTTCCCTCTGAAGACCCATGTCTTCTAAGCATGAAGTTATGCAGTCATTCTATTATTTCTGACGCTGAAAAAAAAAAAATCCAGGAATTCTGGGGCCTTCAGCAAGAAAAAAGTGAGACCCCCTGGGGAGTCAGTATGAAGCTGAAAAGTGGCCTCCATGGCTTCCACGGATGCCGTGAAGACCCTCTGGGGCTCTGGGGTTCCTCATTTCAAGTGGATGCCTGGCTGCCAGCCCAGCTCCGTCTCTGGGGCTTGGTTATCCAGAGGGGCAGGCAGGACCCCTCCTGCTGCTGGGCACGCCCACCTGATCAATAAAGCATGTCCCAGCAAGCGGGAATCCAGGGTCAAGATGCCAGCCATGAATCTTGTTTTCACGCCTGAGAAGATCTTAAAAAATCAATGAGTATTAGAAGGACACAGCCATGCACTTTTGTTTCTATCATTTTTCAATATTTGTTTAATTTTTCATCCTGGATGAGCCCTCGGAGAAGTCCCAAGGATCAAGGGCTTGTGGTGGAACAGACAGGTGTACAGTCATCACACTCTGAGCTCCAAGGGACTAGCTGTTCCCAGATCCCCAAAGGTGAGGAAGGAAGGCTGTCTCGGAAGGCTCCGTGGGTTGGGGCAGGGGCCAGGGTTCGATTGTGTTCGACTGTGTTTTCCACGTCAACTGAGGGTACAGCCATGACCTACATATTACAGCAGTTTCAGATGACAAGACTCAAACAGTGAGAACAACATGTCTTTTTTCTGCTGAAAGAAGCTGACAATTCAACCTAGTATGGGTTCAGTTTTCCATGTTGAAGTCTTTTCCCCAGCACCTCCGAACATGACTACATTTGGCAGGGGGAGGGTTTTAAAGATGATGAGGTTAGAATGAGGCCTTTAGGGTGGACCCTGATCTAATATGACTAGAAATTTTAACAGAGAGAGAGCCCCAAGGGATGAGCACACCCAGAGGAAAGACCATTTGAGGCCACAGCAAGAAGGCAGCCACCTGCAAGCCAAGGAGTCAGGCCACTGTCAGCAGCTGTCCTCTTGATCTTGGACTTCTAGTCTCCAAAACTGTAAGAAAGTCAATTTTTGTAATTGAAGCCACCGGGTCTGTGGGATTTTGTTATAGCATCCCTGGCAAACTAATACTGCACTTCTCTGAAGCCCAGGAACCAACAAAGGTCTTAGGCATTCAGTTTCAAGGGACTAGCTGTTCAGAGACCCCCAAAGATGAGGAAGGAAGGCTGTCTCTGAAGTATCCACAAATTCGTGCCAAGAGTTAAAGCAGTGGGTTTAAACATCCACCAGGTCCAGGCAGCAGATGCCATCCTACCACAGTGTGGTTTAGATCTTAAACGTCCCCCCAAAACCCAGACACTAAAGGCTTGGTGGTCAATGTGTGGCACTATTAGGAGGCAGCAGAACCATTAGGAGGTGGGGTATAATGGAAGAAATTATGTCACTAGGGTGTGCCCATGAAGGGGACATTGGGACTCTGGCCCCTCCCTCTCTCTCTCTCTCTTTTTTGCTTCCCAAGATGCTATGGGGTTTCTTCCACCATGTGATTCCACTGTGACACACTATTGCCTCCCCACAGGCTCACAAGTGACAGGACCAAGTGACCATGGTTAAAAAAAAAAAAACCTTGAAATCATGAGCCAAAATATGTATTTTCTCCTTGAAAAATGATTTTCTCATGCGTTTTGTCACAGTGACAGAAAGCTGACTATCACACCAAAGTATTAATGAGAAGGGAATCCCAGGTGAAGGGATTTTGTCACAGTGACAGAAAGCTGACTATGACACCAAAGTATTAATGAGAAGGGAATCCCAGGCCCCTTCCCAGCATGCTGCTCCGTTGGAGGACAGACGGAGTCTGCACTGAAACGAAGTGACTTTGACCTTAAGGCCGGGCATAGCAATTGTTGAACTGAGGCAGTGTTGGAACTAGAAGCAACTAACATATTTTGATTCCTGGAGGTCAGCCAGAAGGGTCACAGACCTGACTTAATTTTCATCGAAGAGCATGAGAAGAGTGAAGAAGTGTCCCCCCAAAAGATTAAGGACAGGAAAAAGACAAAAAGAAAGCTGAATCCCAGAACACACTCCAGGAGTCCTAATTATTTAACATAAGTCCTCTTTCATGTGTAGCAGTTTGGACCAGTCTCTGGAAAAGTAACAGACCCCATTTAATAAGCAATCATTACCATTTAAAAATTCCCTCACTGTCACCAGTAAGCAATCCCATCCTCTTTGAGCAGGACAAAAGCTGATGACAGAAGACAAGTCGTTTAACAGCTTCTGCATTCTTTGAGCCGACAACTCCAGTACAGATGTTCCACAAATCCAGGGACTGAACACCACCCTCTCTACCCCATGACTCAGAGAAAACCACAACAAACTCCCGGTCAGCAGTGCTGGGCAGGCCTTGGTTCACATAATATGCCAAAGAAAACCGAGTTCAAATCCGGCTGTGTCACTTCACATCTGTGCAATCTTGGGTACATGACTTAAGTTCTCTGTACTTGCATTTCCTCATGTATAAAATAGGGGTAATAAAGAACTCATCTTATAGGGTTATTGTGGAGAGCAGATGAGGAAATAGATGCAAAAGCATTTAGAACCTTGGCACAGGACAAGGGGCTCCATACGCTCAGTGTCGTTGTACTTCACTGCCTCTCAAAGTGAAACCTCGTGACGATGTTGGCTTCTCAGCACGAGGTTGTAAAGAACATTATACGAGGGGCCTGGTGATGGAAAGCATGGATTCTAGAACCAGACTGCCCGGAATTGGATCCAGCAAGAATGTGAGGCACGTGGTTTAAGTGTTTGCAGTTACTGCTATTAATGCACTGAGATAATGCAGTAGTATTTACACAGATGCAATACTCACTCAAATATATCACAGGCATTGGATGGTGGTCAAAGAAGCAGAAGACAGTCATCCCTTGTTAGCCACTGGGGACTGGTTCTAGGACCCCTGCTGACACCAGGCTCTGAGGATGCTCAGGTGCCTTATTTTTAAAATGGCGTAGTATTTGCATATCACCTACCCACACTCTTTCCTTTGCTTTAAATCTTACTTCTGATAATGAATACAATACAAAATCCATGTAAATAGTTGCTATACTTTGTTGCTTAGCAAATAGTGACAAAGAAAAACAAATCCATATATGTCAGTACAGAGGCAACTTATTTTTCAAATACTTTCTCAGATGTGGAGCCCGTGGATACAGCAGGCTGGCTCTATGTCCCTAATCTGGAGGCTGCAAAACTGGACCTCAGTTGCTTTTGCTTGTTTGTTTGTTTACCAGCAGACAGTGGCTCTCAAGCAAATAAGAGTCTTGAACCCAGAAACCCATCCTCTTTGGACCAGACCCTCTGCCATTACCTGCAGTGCCCTCTGAGGCCACCCCCAACCCCCAGCTCTCTTGTGTTACCTGGTCTGGTTCCTTCCTCCAGGGCGGATCCTACCCTGCAAGGCAGAGCAGATAGCATAGCTTTCCAGCCTCCTGAGAAGGTGACATTTCCAGGGGCCCAGCTCTCTCTGGGCCTGGTTCACCCCTCACCGACCCAGGGCCTGAAGACTGATGGAGAAGCAAATGGAAAATTTAAAAAGCTGATACCCCTGCAGGAAGTCATTGTTTCGCCAATTCCAGAACTGAAAAACAGTGTAACGTTGGAGAAAGGAGGGTAAAGTGCCATTCAAGGCCATTGTTACAGCCACTGCTCTGTGTACTGGGGAAACAAAGGGGACCTCTGTGTGCGAGGACAATGCTGTTGTGTCACCAGCTGCTTCTGTGTTGCTCCTAGGGACCTGGAACGAGAAACAAGGCCACAGCGCCTTCCTCCATGTGATGCGCCCCAGACTTCACTGATCACAGCAACCGGGCCAACCAGAGCTGGGAGAGGAGACTGGGACATTCATCCCATGGTGCTCTGTGCTGGGGAACAGAGGCAGTCCCTTAGTAGCAACCAACTGCCTGGGTGCCATTTTTCCGTACAGGATAAAGCCCAAATTGTCACTCTCCTCTCCAGCTTTAGAGATTTAACACAAGTTAGAGCTGAAAAGAATCATAAGGCATCATCTCCCCACAAACATATGTCATTGTGTTCATCAGCTTTTCATCCTATAACAAAACACCTGAGAAAATCAATTTAAAGTAGAAAAGAATTATTTTTTACTATTTCAGTCCATGGTCACAGGGTTTCATTGTTTGTGGGCCCATGATGAGGCACAACATCATGGCAGAAGAGAGTGGCTGAGAAAAGTGGCTCACCTGTTGGCAAATAGGAGAGAGAGACAGAGCAAGCCCAGGGACAATACATACCTTTCAAGGACAGGTCCCCCTGTGCCCTCCTTCCTCCACCCATGCCCTACCTCCTACAGTTTCTACCACCTCCCAACAGTGCCACCACCTGGAAAAGGCCTTCAACAGGTGAGCCTTTGGAGGACATTCCAGACACAAACTAAAGCAATCATATACTCCACCCCCTGGCTTTTTTCCATGGGGCATCTGGCCAGGACCAATCCCCAGCCATGAGGCATTTAGTAGCAGCTGATAAGGCCAGATCAATCACCACATGGTTCCACCCATTAAGCCCCCATAAGGGACTTAATGAATCTAGTTACTCCTGTCTTCCAAACCTTGCTCTGGCAGTATTTCCCATGGATTATAAATGAGCTTGTTCTCTGAGTCTTGGTTTCCTATTTGTAAACTGGGATTATTTCCTGTTTGTAAATTGGTACTGTGTGGATTAAATGAGGTAATTAATACATGCATCACTCTTAGAACAGTGCTTGGTTCATAAACAGTGAACAAACAGCTATGGATAACAAATTAGATACCCATGTTACATCGGCAACTTGCACAGACTCATGAGGAGGTGATACGGAGAGATGGCAGGAAGCCCAGGACCCACATCCAGCCCTGTGCCTACCGCGGTGTTATTCTCTTCCCTTGTGTCTTCAAGGAAAGTTGAGCACCAACAGATACTCTTGAGGAAGAGGCGGGGACAAATGTGTGAAGACGGTTTATTTGGGGCACAACATTTATTAGTGGGGACTGGGGCGATTCGGTGTCCACATCGGTCTTCTGGGGACAATGAGGACTCTGTTCTGGAGAATGGCTGCAACATGAAGAGATGAGAACAGAATGGAACAGGTGGGGGAAGGAGCTGGCCAATTTTTAAAGAAAAAAATGGAAGTCTGGGTTTTTATTTCAAATTTGCCAATTTTGAAATGCTGTACACCAAATGTGACATTGTTGATGCAGACTGAGCCCCAGATCTGGCAAGTTGTGATGCCTGGTGTGGACACAAGTGGCATTTCTGAACCAGGACCTCCCTGTTGATATTCCCAGCTTTGGTCCCACACATGCCTGGGGTCTCCTGGTATATGGTCTGAGTGTCGGTGTCTACCCGCTCCCAAATTCATACGCTGAAATCCTAATCCCCAAAGTGATGGTATTAGGAGGTGAGGCACTTGGGAGTGAAAGGTCATGAGGGCAGAGCCCCCATGAATGGGATTAGTCCCTATAAAAGAGACCCAAGAGAGCTCCCTGAGCTCTTTGATCATGTTAGGACACAGCCAGAAAGTGCCATCTCTCAGCCAAGAATTGGTCCTCATCACACCAAATCTGCTAATCTCTTGATCTTGCACATCTTAGCCTCCATACTGTGAACAATAAATTTCTGTTGGATAAGCCACGCCATCTATAGTATTGGATCATGGCAGCCCAAATGGACTAAGATATCTGGTTAGCTCATTAGGCCAATTCAAACCTGCTTCTCGAGCTGAATAGGGGACCTAAGACCCAAAACACAGTCCACCTTCGTCTTCGTCTATGAGATGGGGGTAAGGAAAAGAGAAATGCAGTGGGGGAGGCTCTCCCTAAGGGACCACAGGCCATTTGGCCTAATCGACCTCCTGCAGTCATTCCTCTGATAATGAAGGCAGCTGGGATTTAGCAACGGGACCAAAGGGAGAATGGAAAATGGGGGATAAGGTTCCCATAACCACCGTCAATTCAAATTAACATGAGTAGTCTAAAGGACAGAGTATACTTGCTATGCAAATGCAAATTCAAGACAAGATTGCTCACAATGAGCCACCCACTAGAATGGCCAACTTCAAGAAGACTGATAATAATAAGCATTCTTAATGATATGGAGAAATTGAAACCCTTCTACACTGCTGGTGCCCATGCAGAATGGTGCAGTCACTTTGAAAACCAATCTGAGAATTCCTCACTAGGTTCAACACAGAGTTACTCTATGACCCAGAAATTCCATTCCAGATACCCCAAGTGAAATGAAGTATATGCCCACATGAAAACTTGTACATGATTGTTCATAACAGCAGTATTCATAATAATTCCAAGGCTCAAAAATCTGTTCACTGATAGATAAAAAAAAATGTGGTAGATCCATGCAAGGAAATGTCATGCAGCACAAATAGCAATAAAATACAGACACATGCTACAACATGGATGGACCTTGAAAACGTGCTAAGTGGAAGAAACAAGTACAATATGGGAATTTTATGCCATGTCCAGAATAGAGACAGAAAGTAGATTAGTGGTTCTCTAGGGCTGCGTGATGGAGAACCTTGTGAGGAGGAGGTGGAGTGATGTCTAAGGGGAATGGTGTTTCTTTCATGAGTGATGAACATGTTCTAAATGCCCACGTTGGTGGTTAGAAAACTCTGTGAATGTACTTAAACCCATTGAATTGTACACTTAAGACGGGTACATTGTATGTGAATCAGTTCTCAATAAAGCTATTTCAAAAAACATTAAAATTAAGTTGTTGACCTTAAATCATTTTCTATGAAAAAATCCTATGGCCATATCCCTCTCTTCACATCTGTTTCAGTGCAGAAAAATGAACAACCTTTCCCAAAGGATGGTTTCCCTTAAAGTTTCCGGGATCACGTTAGGGTAACCAACTGGCCTGCTTTCCCCAGCACTGTCTCAATGTTAGACCTCAAAGTTCTGCATCCCAGAAAATCACTAATTCCTGGGCAAACTGGGATAGTTGGTCTCCTTAGTTCCTCCCTTTCCCACAACAAGAAAGCTCTGCCCTTCATCGCTACTAATGGCTAGAACTGAGTGTCCAAAGAGATAGTTCTGCCAGGCACAGTGGCACAGACCTGTAATCCCAGTGGCTTGGGAGGCTGAGGCAGTTGGATCACAAGTTCAAAGCTACCTTCATCAACTTAGCAAGGCCCTAAGCAACTCAGCAAGAACCTGTCGCTAAATAAATATTTTTAAAATGGGCTGGGATGTGTCTCCTTGATAAAGTGCCCCTGGGTTCAATCCCTGATACAAAAAAAAAAAAAAAAATTGACAATTCTTCCCCATTCGGGGTATAAGTCATCCTTGAGCCCCCTCTAATGGCCAAAAGGTATTTTATTGTAGTTTCCATTTTACAGATGAGGAAACTCAGGTTCAGAGAGGTGAAGTAACTTGCCAGGAGCACATGAAAACCAGGAACCCAGCCTGAGTATTCTTCCAAATCCCATAGTCCTCCTTCCACTCATAATATTTTCTCTTGCCACATCACTGGTTTAACACACAGTTAAACTCAGAGTTACCATATTACCTAGAAATTCCACTCCATATACTCCAAGTGAAATGAAGTTTTCCATACAGGAAAACTTGTACATGATTATACAAGCTTATTCTTGCCCACTGAGGAGGGTACCGACATCCAAACAGAAGAAACCTGCATTTTCATTTATGGGAAGACAAGGAGACATGTACAGCTTGGTGGTTAACAAACTGCCCAAGTTTAAATCTGAGCTCTCCTACTGCTAATCTGTGAGACATTGGGCAAATTACTTAAAATGTCTATGTCTCAATTTTCCTATATTTGAAAGTGGGGGAAATAATAATATGGTGTATGTATCAGTGTACATATGTATATACATATATATACATATATATATACATTTAATATAATATACAAATACAACATAAGCTATAATGAAGCCTGGCTCATAGCAAGTTTACTAAATGAGTGAAAGTAAGCACTGCTTTCTATACTCAAAATTGGAAAAAAATTGAATTGGTCTAGCTAAATCCAGAGAGTGGTACAAAAATCATGGACATAAACTCTGATATTCTGCTGTTTCTTCTTGAGATAATGCTTATGGTTTAGGAACTGCAGACAAAATTTTAAATGCAACATGGCACTGGCAATCTGAGCTGCCCTACCAACTTGGCATGAATGGTATAAGGTTTCAGACCCTGCCAGCCACTGACTGTAGCCCAGGGAAACGCCCCTACCCCATCATACCTGCTCAGGAGAGCAAGAAGAGCTGGGGCTGCACCTGTCACTTAGCTGTGCTCTCTGAAATAGGTTTTTTCAACACTGTTGTACAGATGTGAAAACTGAGGCTCATAGAAATTCAACAATTTGTTGATGATATACTCAATAACGTGTAGAACTGAGATTGAAATTAGGTTGGATTATAAAGCTCCTGTTTCATTGTCTCTGCATTAGTTACTATTGCTGTGTAATAAATTTTCTAAAATCTAGTAGATAAAAAACAAATGTTTATAATCTTATATAGTATTTAAAAACAGAAATCCTGATGTGGTTTAGCTGAGTAGTTTTGGCTCAGAATCTCTCTCATGAGGTTGCAACCAAAGTTGTTGGCCAATGCTATCTGAATAAAGATCTACTAGGGGTGAAGAATCTACTTTTACAGAGGCTGTTAGCAGTCATAAGTTTTTTGCTGGCTGTTGGCTGAAGGCTTCAGTTCCTTGCCACATGGGTCTCTCCATAGGACTACTCACACAACATAGCAGCTTGCTTTCCCCAAAACAAGACAGTAAAGAGAGAGGGAAGATGAGAGAGTGCAGAAATAATGTACCATCATCCCTGGCCACATACCAATCCTGGTACAAATGAAAAGGGTCTACACTAGGTTGTGAATACAAGGAATTATTGAGGGCCATCTTGGAGCCTGGCCACCATGCTCACCTTTCTACAGTAAGATGAGAAGGCAAAATCTTGCAAATAACAAGCCAATATCCCCACAAAAATTAATCTTAAGTCTAATCAACTTTTTGTTTATTTAAGAACACGCCATTCACCCAAGTTACTGTACCTCACCCTATGGATAAAATTTCAGTCTGTTCTGAGCTAGGACTTCTGATCACTGCCAAATCAGAGTCCAGTACTGCCAACTCAAATTACTCACTTCATTCATAATTACCTGTTGAATCCACAGATTAAATAATTTTTATGATCCACTCCCATCTCATTCTTGCCATAGATGTAAGGAGACTCTGGATAAGTAATAGTGGCTCCCTTCCTATCCCCTTTCCTAAACACTTTCTCACCTGCTCTTCAAACCAGATCTCCCATAGACCTATGGAAAAGTTACTAAAAACCCTAAATGATTCGGTCTTCCCATTTGGATAAACCTAATAAAAACACCAGCTCCTACCTGAGAGACAGAAACTATACATGCAAAAGCAAGTTTACGTTCTTCGAGATGACGTGTGTGTTTGTGTGTGTAAATTACATGAATTACAATGAGCACAGTTTCGTTTTAATTCCAAGTGGCCAACAGACTGATCACTTCTGAACAACTATGCCTCCAAGGTGCCCGCCAAGCCTGCATTATCCATATCAGCCAGTCCTCCTGCACGGGTCCCGGGAAAACTAGTTTCCCCTCCGGTAAATGGACAAGCCAGGTCAACTTGCTCCCCTGAAAACCATGCTCCCTCCACTTCCTCCCAGGTCCTGGATCCTCGAGATGGCCATTCTGCTGCAGAACCCTTCTAAGTTCCTCCCAGCCCCGGTGCCACTAGCTAACCGCTCCCGCTCCCGCCACTTTGAAAGACTACAGCCCCCGGCATGCCCCGCGCAGGCGGCGGAGTCACGTGATCGCGCTCCTCCCGCGACTGCAGTCACATGATTTCGGAAAAATGGCCGCCGTGACAGCGGAGCACTTCGCGGCTCTCCAGAGTTTGCTGAAGGTAAAGGGCGGGGCGGGGACGCGTGCCGTCTCCTTTGTCTTCGGAACTGAGTCTACGGACCATAGGGGCGGGCACCGGGAATAAGTTGGCCCTGATTTGGAGCCACAACTCTGCCACTGCTTCTCTGTGTGACCCCGGGCAAACAGTTGCTCCTTTTTGAGCTTTTAAAGCGAAACAAAATCAACAACTGCCTGACTAGAAGGTGAAAAAGAAGAAAATGAGATAACGGACGTGAAGGGGCTGTACAAATGCCCCCCACTGTTAAGTCTCTGGGGCTGGTTTTGGGGATGGGGCGTTGGGAGTGATAATTGCTGGATCCGTTTTACTGGTTCCCCATTTCATCCCACAGCCCTTCTGCACTCCCTCTGCATCTGCCGGCGCCAGCGACTGAGGTGTGCTTTCTGTGTTCCTGAGGCCCGGGTTTTCTGTTCACGCCTCTGACTGAGAAAGGGCCGGAACACTCTCCTGATAATTATTTGTTTGAAAGATTGAGTGGTTGAAAGGGACATACTTCCCCGGGCTCGTAAAGTTCAAATAAAATGAGGGGTTGGAATTAACTTTTGATTTCCTCTATAAAAGGGCGGCTTTATTTTCCTTTGAAACACTTGTCATTAGATAACATTATGAATCTATTTGCCTATTGTCCGTCTTCTCTTAAGAATGTAAGATCCATGAAGGACGGTTTCTTTAACTTTCCTTTTCCCTTTAGTAGGTGAAGAGGATTGAGTTAATTATACTCAACAGTTTATGACAGAGCATCGTCATCAGTCCATACAATGGTCTCCGTTTTGTTTAACTTAATTTTGAATGGCCTCCCCAGTATTCATTTGCACTCTACGATCCTAAAATCACTACTTTATTGTTCATCAGTATATATCAACAATTCTGTAGCAATATGCATTCATTTTCATTGCTCTTATCCTATGTACTCTTTTATTTTTTTTAAATATAAACTTTCTTATTTTGAGATAACTGTAGATTGACATGCAGTTGTAATAAATAATGCAGAAAGATCCCATTTACCCTTTACCCAGTTTCCCCCAATGTTGACATTCTGCAAAACTATAGGAAACTATCACAGCCAGGGTGTTAACATTGATAGTCAAAATACAAAATGTTTCCATCACCACAAGACCCCTCTTGCTGCTCTTTTATAGTCTCGCTTCCATTCATCCTCCACCCCTTCTTTAACATCTGACATTATTTTTTTAAAGAATTTTATATAGGCTAGGTATGGTGGCCCTCCCCTTTTGTTCCCAGCAACTTGGGAGGCTGAGGCAGGAGGATCAGAAGTTTCAAGTCAACCTGGACTACTTAGTGAGACCCTGTCTCAAAATTTTTAAAAAGGGTTGGGGATGTAGCTCAGTGGCAGAGCACTTGCCTAATATACATGATACTCTGGGTTTGAACCCTAGTACTGCGCTAGCGCACGCGCGCGCACACACACACAAAAGAACTTTATATAAATCATACAGTATGTATGGATTGACTTTTTTTCACTCAGCTTAATCCCCTGGAGATTCGTCCACATTGTCTGTATCAATGGTTCTTTACTTTTTATTGCTGAGGAGTATTCCATGGTGTGGATATACAAAAGTTTGCTTGATCTATTGAAAGACATCTAAATTGTTTCCAGGTTTTGCTATTACAAATAAAGCTGCTGTAAATGTTTGTGTACAGGCTTGGAATACAGTTACTGGGTCATTTGGTGGTTGCATGTTTCATTTTTCAAGAAATCTCCAAACTCTTTCTGGAGGCTGAACTACTTTATATTTCTACTAGCAGTGCCCAGGTACTCCAGGATGTCCCACATCCCCACCAACGTTTGATGTTATCACTATATTTTATTCAAGCCATTCTGAAAGATGTGTTTTGGTATCTCAGTGTGGTTTTAATTTGCGTTTCTCTAATGACTAAATGATGTTGAGTCTCTTCATTGATTATTTTCCCTCTGTGTATCTTCAGTGGAACATCTTTTGTCCCTATTCTAATTGGAGTATTTGCCTCTGTAATCTTGAGCTTTGGATTTTTAAAAATATGCTCTGGGCTCCAGATTACTAATTTTGACATTTGTTTCAATTTCTAATATGCACATTGAATATTATAAATTTCCTTTTCAACACTTCATTGACTGTGTCCTACATATGTTGATACGTTGTTTTCTCATTTTCACTCACTTAGTGTAATTTATTTTAAGTTCCCTTGAGATTTGGTCTTTGACCTGTGAATTATTTAGTAGTGTATTGTTTAAATTTCCATATGTTTAACATTTTCCTGTTATCTTTCTGTTTCTGATTTCTGGGTCATAATACAAACTTCAACAAATTTTTAAAACTAAAATGAATAGTGTGCTGTTTTGTGGACCAGAATATGATCTATCTTGATATATGTCCAGGTGTTTGAGATGTGAGTGTATTCTGCAGTTTCTGGGTATGAAGTGTTCTGTAAATGACAATTAGAATGATTTATTATGTTGTTGAGTTCTTCTTCATCTTTTTTTAATATCTGTGTAATTGTTGTATTAATTATTGAAAGAGGGGCTTTGATATCTCAACTATATTTGTGAATTTGTTTCTCATTAACAGTGCTGTCAGCTTTTGCTTCACATATTTTGCAGTTTTTTTAAAAAAAAATTTTGTAGTTATAGATGAACAGCATGCCTTTATTTTGTTTATTTCATTTTTATGTGGTGCTGAGGATCGAACCCAGTGCCTCACGCGTGATAGGCAAGTGCTCCGCCACTGAGCTACAGCCCCAGCCCCATGTTTTGCAGTTCTTTTACTGGGTACAGATACATTTAGGATATCGTCGTCTTGGTGGATAGGACCTTCTATCATTATTTAATGTCCCTCTCTTTCTCTGGTAATTTTCTTTTGGTGACACATGCTTTATCTGATATTAACGTAACCACTCTTGCTTTCTTTTGGTTAATGTTTGCATGGCACCTCTTCTCTCATCCTTTTACTTTCCAGCCAGCTCCTATCATATATTTGAAGGGAGTTTTGTGTATAAACATTTAATTGAGTCATATTTTTAATCCACTCTGCCAATTTCTGTATTTTAATTGGAATGTTTATGCCAATTAAATGTTAGAATTAGTATAATTACTGATATGTTAGAACATAAGTCTGCCGTATTTTTTTTGTTGTTTCCTGTCTATTCTTTCTTGTTTTTTGTTTCTATTTACATTTTTCTGCTTTCCCCTGGGTTGTTTTTTAGAGTTGTTTTGATTTGTCAGTAGTTCTAAAAATGTATTTCTTTTTATAGCCCCTTTAGTAGTTGCTATAGTTACTCTTTTGTGCATGTACAGCTTATTTCAGCCTATTGGTGTCATCATGGTGTTAGGGTGAAGTATAGACACCTGCCTCTCTGTCTGCCCCTTAACCCTTCTTTACTTGTAGCATAATTGTCATGGGTATGTCCTCTGGGTACATTTAGAGGCACATCAGACAGTGTTCTAATTTTTCTTTCAACTTTTAAACATATTTAGAAAATTCAAGAAAATAAAGGATTTTTTTTTTTTTTTTTTTGCTTATCCTTTTCTTTCTTCCTGACATTCCAAGGATTCTTCTTGTTCCAAGAAAATCTGGGGTGAAAGAACCAACTTCTGTAGGCCACATGTGGAAAGAGACTGCAGAAAGATGTCAGGCATATTCTTGGCACTGCCAGCACCAGCATTCGGCACCTGGTGTTCCCCATACCTCCCTGACAGCTTGGCATTTCTCTAGTCTGCTGGGAGGCTCGTGGGGAAAGAGGCCAGGGTTCCCCAAGGGTAGTCATGGTGTCCTGGCTCAACATGGCTGCAGTCAAGTCAAGCTGGATCTTCGCACTCCTTTCATTCCTTCTTTTCTCTTTACAGAACTTGCTCTAACCATCCTTTAAGGTAAATATTGTGACAAATTTTCTTAGTGCTCTTTTACTAAGAATGAATATCTTTATTTCCTCTTCATTCCTGAAGGATATTCTTATTGTCTGTAGGAGTCTAGTTTGACAGCTCTCCTTTCATACTGAAAAATACTATGCTTTTTGTGTTTGTGTATTTCTCTGTGGTTTCTGATGTGAAAGCTGCTGTCATTCTGATTGTTTATTATAGCTAAAGTGTCGTTTCTTCCTCACTACTTTCAAGATTGCTTTGTCTTTTGTTTTTAGAAGTTCACTTAGGGACCTGGTGTAGGTTTTTTTAAATTATTATTTATCCTACGTGGGATTTACTCAGGTTGTTGAAATATGTACTACTGTGTCTCCAGCTATGCTTGGAAAGTTTTCAGCTGTTATTCCTTTGAATACACATTTTTGGTCTTGCCCTTTTTTATCATCCTCTGGCTCCGTCCGCTGATTCTTCTCTCTGTCCCTTCCATTTTGGTGTAGTGAGCCCATCTATTGAGATTTTACATTTTGGTTATTGTATTTTTCATTTCTAAAATTTTGCATTTTATTCTTCTTAATATCACCTATTTTTTGATGAAACTTTCTCTTTTTTAATTTGTTTCAAGCATGTTCAAAGTTACTTATTGAAACATTGTCATCAAGGCTGCTTTAAAACCTTGGTCAGATAATTTTAATGGCTGTCATCTTGGTGTTGGCATCTGTAGTTATGTTTTTTTCCTCAGCTTGAGTTGAGATCTTTCTGGTTCCTGATTTGATACATGATTTTTATTGAAACCTGGATGTGTTCATATTATGTTCCAAAATTCTGGATCTTATTTAAGTCTTATGTTTTAGCCAGCTTTCTCTGGTACCACTCAGGGAGGCTTAGGGGGCACCTCTCATTACTGCCAGTTGGAGGTAGAAGTTCAGATTCCCCACTTGGCTCCTGTTGATACCTGAAAGCAGGGGCTTCTGTTTCCCCTGGGTACTGGGGAAGCCCTGTCTCCACGCAGACTCTCTCTGTACCACAGGCAGTGTGGCTTGTGACCCACTGGTGCAGATGAAGATCCCAGCTCCCTGCTTGGCTGTCTTTGACACTGACCCAGTGCAAGTGTTGGGGTACCTCTCACAGCCTCACACAGACTTCATCAGCATAAGTCAGGATGGGTTCACGGTTCTTTATGTGATATTTGGCTGGAATAGAAAGCAGTGATTGTCTAAAGCTTGTTCATTTCCCTATGCTGTTCCTTTCCTGGTCCTTTGGCTAGAGAGAACAGGGATTTGTTGTAGCTTTTTTTTTTTCTTTTCCTCCCTCCTGTACCCATTGACATTTCCACATTGCCCTCTTCTTCAGCTCAGGGTCTAGGATAGATAAAGCAAAAAGAAAACCCAAGGAACTCACCATCACCTCATTCCTTGGGGCTTGAACTCCTCACAGATGTGCCTTCTCCCCTCTTTCTAGAGACATCTCAGATCTGTTTTCCATGTAGTACCCAGGGGTTTTAGTTGTACTTAGCAGAAAGAATAGGGAAAAGTACATTTATTCTGTCTTCCCAGACAAATTTAAAGGTGTCCTCTATACCTTTAAATCTTACGTGTGAAATATGTCACATAATACCTAAGCCAATGTTATTTGAAAACATGTTATCAGAGGTTTTTTTTTTTCCTCCCCTATCTGTGAATTAATTCATAGGCCTCCTCAAAAGATGTTGTCAGGCAGCTGTGTCAAGAAAGCTTTTCCAGTTCAGCCCTTGGCTCAAAAAAGCTCTTGGATATTACGTGTTCCAGCTTGTCTGTGACCCAGGAGGAGGCAGAGCAAGTAAGTGTGGTCAGAAATGACCTTTGGCCATGGGCCCTCTTCCCTTGCTAATCTTTCTTTTGACTTCCCAGTCATTTCCATGTCCAAAGAAAATTTTTCCCAGAAATTGACATTGTAGCCAACTCTAGATAGATTTTTTTTTTTTTTTTTTAGTATTAGTAAGTTGAAAGCTTTGTCTTTGAGCCCTTCCTTGTGATAAGTAAGTCACATGTGGGAGCTGGGCCCAGAATCAGCTCCTGAACAAGTTCTTTTAGACTTATTGCCTAGACAGTGTAATCAAAAGCCAAACTTGATGTGACTTTCTTTCTCAGCCTATACACTGCTAAGACTGATGAACTGTCAGCTGGAGAGCTTCAGGCAGATTCTTCAGGAATCTTCCACAGAAGATGGAGGTCTGAGTGGTAATTGAGCTGGGCTCAGTGAGGCTCCCTCTGGGTGCCATGTACAGCGCTGCCTTCGCAGCCCTCAGCCCCAGTGGAGTCTGCTCTGCTCGCCTGAGCTCCCCTGATCCTAGATGTCATGCTGCACTATGTAGCAGGGACTCTATATCTTTCCAGAGCAAATGCACTTTTAAAACAGGAGTATCTTCACATGGACTCATGTTATTTTTATTCTTTAAATATGAAGCTTTGCTCATTAAAATCAACTTTAGAAAAGTTAAAAGCAGAGCAAGATTATAGAGGTAAGTGGAGACTTAGTTTGGGTTCCCTGAAAAGTAGATACTGAGGCAAAAACTTGAGTGCCAGAAGTTTTTTGGGAGGTGATTCTAGAAAACACAAAGCAGGAAGTAGGGAAGATCAAACAGGCAAAGTAGAAAAGTCTTAAAGTAAAAAAGTATATTAATGAGTGGTTACTGCCGTAGCAATGGGGCTCAATCTTAGGGTTCTGTGAAAAGTCAAGTAGAGCATGTCTTGGAATTTTCCTTGGAGGGCAAGGAGACTAGGGCATTTGTCCACTACCTCCCCCGCAGCTATAGTGGAGGTTTAACTCCCCTCACTTCTGGGTAAGTGCATTTGCGGACCAGCAACCTCCTAGGATGAGAACCTTAGGAGTACAGGGTCTGGCACTCCTCTTTCACAGGGACTTGAGACTTCTACCACCCTGAATTCAAAGCCCACCCTCCCCAGGAACCAGTATCTCTTTGTCACATGCCAGTAAACACAACTTGAGATACTTGTAAGGAGCGGAGCGTGCAGCCCCATCAGAGGAGCCCAAGCCATGGGCCCCAGGTGTTTATGCAATCCTCTCCATCCAGAGGCATTGGACCAATGCAGGGTTGCGTAGTAACCCAGCTGACTCTCCACTTCTCAGGTTACCAGGGAAACAGCACCAGAAAGTTAACTGAAGGTCAGATCCTTCTGCAGAAGAAAAAGGGACACATTAACCCTTTGCCTTAGGAGTTTCTGGCAGGTGGACAGCTTCCTAGGTCAGGCAGCTGCATCTGTTTTGTGAAGCAACAGGTGAAGTTAGGGGCAGCAGAGATACATGGGACAGCAGCATCTGCTACAGAGGCTGCTTGGCTCCTGTCACTCGTTCAAATGACTGCAGCATGCAGTCACAGGGTGTGGGATAGAGGGCCCTTCTGCTGCCTCTTGTCCTGTGTCCCATGTCCCCTGCAGCTACAGGGCTGTCTCCTCTATCCTGCAGCTCCTCCAGGCTCTGCACCGCCTCACTCGGCTGGTGGCATTCCGTGACCTGTCGTCTGCTGAGGCAATTCTGGCTCTCTTTCCAGAAAATTTCCACCAAAACCTCAAAAACCTGCTGACAAAAATCATCCTAGAACATGTGTAAGTGCTCATTTTTTGAAAATTCTTCTTTTACATTTCTTATTGTTTTTATAACTACTTTAGAAATACTATATTCCTTGTTGGAAAGATAGAAAATACAGAAAAGCAAAAAGAAGAAAATAAGATAACTACAGTCCACCACCCAGAAGTGAGCAGTAATATTGATTTCTTTCTGGAAAACCGTTTAGGACTTGGCTATTGTTTCTCTTTACACATACATAGAGAGGTTGATGTTTTGGTTTTATTTTTTAACAACTACAAAAAAAAAGATCATCCCATTTTATAACTTGCTTATTTTCAGCTAGCAGTATTAACAGTAATGACATTTCAGGTCAATAAGTATTTACCTTTACTATCATTTTTAATGGTTAAATATAAGATATATTCCATTACAAGAAGGAACTGGGTATACATTTTTAAATTCTTTAGTGTTAGACATTTAAGATTTTGTCAGTTTTGCACTTCAGTGAGCAATTTAGAAACTTTGCTCATGTGCTTAATTATTTCCTTACTTTGGTAAAGCCATGAACATATTGGGTTTTGGTCATCAGGAAGATTGTACTCTTTCCACCATAAGACACAACATGTCCCTCTTCCTACACCTTTTCTATGAGATTTTTTCTTACCTTCCCCCCCCCCCAGTTCCACAGATGGCAAATGAAACCTGATTTCAGCTTATATATCTTTGATGCTAGCAATGTTGAATATATTTTTCATGTGTTTATTGGTCATCTTAAGATCTCTTTTGTGAGTTTTCTCTGTATCCTCTCAGCCAGACACATCCTTTGAAACCCCCCAAAAACTTAAAAGAATCGATTATTGTTTAGCAGAAGGCTTGAACAGACCTGTCTAATAGCAATAACAGTTAATGCCTGTTTACCAATATTTTTTTGTTTATTTGAAACTTCCTTACATTACCACATTTGACTCTTACTCTGCTTGACATCTCACCATGATGTTATTTGCTGTAGCATTAGACAGGTCTGTTGGGTGTATTTTTGCATAAGCTGCTGTATTCTGTATGGCAGGTGCTCAATAAAGAGAGCATAAGTTGACCTTTTCTCTGTTTTGTCTTTGAGAACAGTAGCACAATAAGATTATAGAGCAGTAAGCCTTTTATTTTCTTGTCCTAAGCTGTGAAAACAGCACTTAGGTCTTAACATCACCAAGCCTTGTAAGACAAATAAACAAAAAGCTGCTTTGGGGAAGGATGATTTCTGAGATCATTTCCTGTTAGGAGGTCTGAAGATCACAAGAAAGGTGGAGGCTAAGGTTTCTCATGATCAGAAAACTCAGTCTCACCCCTTTTCCATAATTTTTTTTCCTCATCTTTCCCTCTTTAATAGATCTACTTGGAGAACTGAAGCCCAAGCAAATCAGAGTAAGTACTAAGACATCTTCCTCTCCTTCCTCTCACCAGCCCCAGGCCTGAATCTGCCAGGACACCAAGGATGTTAACCAAAAGTCAAGGGCAACTATTCTAGTCTCAAATCAAAGACTGTCTGTATGCTGTGTTTTTTCTTTTTAATCCAGCTCTATATGTTTATATAGATATGTTCATATAACTGTAAATATTGTTGTTAAAAAATACAGAAATACCCAAAGAAGAAAGTGATGTAGTAAAAATTGTGTTTTAAAAAGTAATTCTGCTTCAATTAAGAAAAAACCCAACAGTAATTAAAATTACTTTGAAAGATTAAATAAAAGTATGTATTTAGAAGCATCATTCTGCTTACTCTGAGCCAGTCACAGTGCTAGAGCACTTGACCTGCCTTGATTCACTTAGTCCTCCCAGCAACCCAGGGAGCTGGGATGAAACTATCCCCATTTTCCAGATAAGAAAATGGAGACTCAGAGGTTAGGCAAGTGGTGGAACCCAGGTTCAAACCAAGCCTGATTATCTTTAAAGCAAGGCCTCTTACCACTCGCGGAAGCTACACTTTCCCCAAGACTCCAGCTGTGACTTTTTCTGTACCTTATGTCACTTGTCATTCTGTCCCGACAACTGGAGGGTTGGGTGTTTGGTGCAAGTCTGGAGATGCTGCCCCACCGTGAATCAGTACTAAGGGCAGGCAGCACAGAGTAGTGGGAAGGTCCGTGCTTGCTGTGGTCTTTTGCCCCACTGTCTGTCTCTTTCAGAGATTTGCTGCATAGATCAGATGGGTTATGTGTGTACAGTCTTCAGAGTAAAGGCCTGATAAACGTGGGCGGCGTGACCTCTGAGCTAAGCTGTCTCTTCCACAGTCTCTCTGCCACGCCTGGTGGACCTGGACTGGAGAGTGGATATCAAAACCTCCTCAGACAGCATCAGCCGCATGGCCATCCCCACTTGCCTGCTCCAGATGAAGGTAGGTCCACTCTCATCATCATTAGAAGGAAAGAAGGTACTGTAGCGAGTTAGGCCCTGTGGGCCACCTAAAATATCAGCCACCCAAGTTTTGGGGTCACTACACTAACTAAGCCCCCCCACCAAAAATGTTGGCATCCCCCGTGTGCATGTGTGTTTCACACAGTGTTGTGTCCTGCTGTGTGAACACATCATGGGCATCATAAAACATGCACTGAAAGTTGACATTTTACAACAGTGTGACAAGTGCTAAACAATATATTTTTAAAATTGTTTTCTGATCACTTAAAGGTGTACACGTACTGAGACGTTTAGCTTTAACTGTAGGAGTATGTGTTCAGATTTCAGATTGACCTCTGGATCATTTCAGTGTATCGTCACCAACTTCCTGTCCTGTTTGCAGTGTGGTCATCAGGCTTCTGTTGGCAGTGGAAGTCAATGCTTTCTGTTCTTGTTCACGTGCCCTTGCTTCATTGTGTTCACTTGATAGTTTTTTTCAGGAATCTTCTAAAATCACATTATGATAGAATTCATTTAGTTTAAAAAACTAAGTGATATATTGCTGTATTTACTTCACCAAACACCCAGAAATTCAATACCTTCAAGAAAAAACTTTAGGAGGCCTCTTGCAACTAAGTTTTAAGTATTAATAAAGCTTTATTTGTTTCTTGTTTATGATTAAATAAGTAAAACTATAAGTTGTGATATTTTTCTTATATCCAGTGGACTGTCCTGTGTACCCCATAGAGCCCACATCTAAAAATACCAGTGTGAGCACGTTTTCTCACTTCAGTGCTAAGACAGGGTATTGGGGAGAAGGCTCACCCTTCCCTGCTACCCACCCAAGGCTCTTGTTGCAAATGGGAAGAGACCCAGGTCTTTTGAGTGTCTCCTTCACCTTCCCCAGTTGCTGAATGACTCAAGGGCTGGGGCTCCTTGCAGCCCTTACAAAGAACCTCTCTTCAGAGGCCCAGAAGAACTGAGAAGGACTCGCTTACGGGGAGATAGGAAGAGAGGCAGCTTTGACTTTCTGGGCCATGTTCTCTTTACAGATCCAAGAAGATCCCAGTCTGTGCGGGGACAAACCCTCCATCTCGGCTGTGACTGTGGAGTTGAGCAAAGAAACACTAGACACCATGTTAGATGGGCTGGGCCGCATCCGAGACCAGCTTTCTGCTGTGGCCAGTAAATGAGCTGACCTGCTGCTAGTGCCATTGCCGTGCCCAGCTGCTCATCAGTGTCGAGGCGCCTTGCAGCAGCAGCTCAGTTGACTACAGGCGGACAGGATGGTGGGAGTGGGGGCTCACTGCCTCCTGCAGGCACAGGAGGATTGGGAGGAAGCAACCAGGCACCTTGCTGTTCTCCTCCTCTTTTTTCTCTTTCTGAAGCTGATAAACAGAAGCTGTCACTTTCGAGAGGCTCCTGATGCAGCCTGACTGATGCTGTGTGCTGTGAGGGAGCATTGCCTCATCAGATGCCCCTGCCTGGCTGCCCGGGGAAGCCAGGCCCTGACTGGGGTTCGCTTAATGAGTTATTTCCAGCATTGACTCTGATAAGTTCATTCCAGTCCTGGAATACATGGAGGGCATCAGGCCCTTGATGCCAGCAGCGCTTGCCCCTCTGTCAGAGAAGCAAGGCAAATCCCACTGAGCTTGGCCCTGCAGCCTGGCCCCTCTAGGGTATCCCCTGAGCCCCCTTGGCCCCTCTGGACCACCTCTCCACTTCTGAAACGCATTCTGATTCTTACTATTCCCAGGTGAGGAAGTGGGAATAACTGGAAATAAATAACGTTTTAAGATTCTGGCCTTGATTCTTTTCACCCAGGTTGTTGCCTTCAGCCAGGTGCTGCCTCTCAACTTCCTGAAGATAATCCCAACTTCCTGATTCCCAGCTAAGCCCTTGACCTTTGGTATGACATGAAACCAGACCTATGACCCCGACCAGGCTCCCTGTGCTCTTGAGTGCTACGTAGAAAAAAAAAAGAAGCAAGGGTGACTTCAGTGCACACTTGATACGAGAGCTCCAATTAGTGTGCCCCTGAGACTGGCTGAACAAGACCATCTCTGTAGCGAGGCTCACACGTCATAGGGCCTGTGTGTGAAGTTCCTTCTGCCTTGTTATCCAGGTCATCCCTGTGGCAACAGCATGCTGCCTGCCTGCTGAGCTCTTCGTTCTGGAAGCTCAAGTGTGTGTCTGGGGTGGACGGAGGAGGTGAACCATAGGTTAAGGATATACACTTGAGGCGCAGGCAGCCAGGGTCGGAAGCTGTACCTCCAAAATAATAGTAATCTGTTAGCCCTAATTATTAATAGGAATGAAAATAGAAAGCCAGTCATTTGTCATTTTATCTTCTAAGAGGGTTGGTGAGGAGGAATATTATTGTCCTGCCTTGATTGATGAGGGAACCTGCTCATGGAGGCTTAGTCCCCTGCTGGTAAATGGCCTCATTAGGACTTGAGCCCAGATTTCCCTAGCTTTTTCTCCATACCAGGATGTGGAGGTCTAAAACTAGCTCCATTTGGAAATTTTTGAAACTGAAATAGGAGAAATCATACCTCTGCCCACCTAGTGAGATACTGGAAGGTCAAGACTAACCATTCCAAGCTCTCTGCTGCTCCTGGAAGCTAAGCTGCCTGCTTTTAAACATGGCAGATCTTAACCCTGTGGGGCCCGTCCCCGCTGAGAACTTGATAAGAGCTGTGCATCCTTTTCTGTAGGAAATGAATCTTTAATTTTTTGCACATAGTGACAGGTCATGAACTCCAGATCCCACCCAGCTATGGATCAGGACCCCCTGGTCTTACACTTAGGTTGAGTTCAGCCTTTGGCATGAATTCATCCCTTTCTGTTTACCTTTTACTCCCATGACCTATAAACAGTGATCTCAAATTCCTGTCTCCCAGTCTCAAAAGTACAACAAGAAACTAACGTGGACCAAGGAGCCCAGCATCCGTGTCTGATGAGCCGGACATTGCTTTAGCCAGGCCTACCTGAAGAGAGTCAACTGAGCACAAGACATTTGGAGGGCATTCAGAACAGAACTGGAAAAGTCAATAAATGTTTACAACCCTTCCCATTCCCTTGTTTAAGAGGTTGTTTCCATTCTTAGTGAGGATGGATTGTTTATAAATGCCATATTTCTGGTTGGCCTGACCTTACTTCTGTACCACAAAGGTCTTTCATTCAATGCTTGTCTGGTTTCCCAATCGTACCTTGTGTGATGAAGCATCTCTGCACAAACTGTCTTTCCAAGGGTGTAGGAAGGTTTGAAATGCAAACACCATCCACAAAGAGCCAAGAGACTGGCCCCTGGATATCAACACATTCCATCTACCTGGCCACAGGGTGAGCACCAGGCTTAGTCCTGGTCCATGTGGCCACAGAGATTGTATCATGGATACACATGACTCTGATTGGGCCCATTGGTCTTTCCCTGGGGCCTTCACTGCTGGAATGAGCAGAGACCACTTCCTGTCTCTAGGCGGTGATGGTGAGGCCAGTGATGCTCGGTTCCCACTTTCTGCCACAGAAAACCCATCTGCCATCAGTCATCCACTCCCCTATGAACTATGGAGGGCTCAAGTCCCTGTTCTCAGTTGGGAAGTGTGCTGTCATTTCCAATGCTAGTGTATCAATTCTGATGGGTTTATTTTATTCAGGAATGGAAAGACCTGCAGACACAGGTGGTTGTCATGCAGAAGCTTATACTGACAGCTCTAGAAACGAGGCACATCCCATATAGAAAAGACTACCTCTCCAGGGCTGGACCCAGGTTCTCCTTTCCTCTTTTTTGCTTAAACACTGAGTCACTAATCTCCAAAGAGGGAGCTTCTGATAAGCCACTGGGTTGGGAACAAGTCGTGATAGCAGCAAGCAGAAGACTGCAATCTGGTGAACATTCGTGGGGCGCCATGATCCCTTCATGCCCTACAAATGGCTCCCGTGAGTGAGCATTCAGACAGTGCTCACTCTCACTCCAAGAACAGGCCTAAGTTAGACACAGCAAATTTCAGAGGAAAAGGGGGAAGTGCTTTATGGAGTGCCCTTGGAGCACATAACATCACAGACACTGGGCACTTTAAGTGACTCACATGGCCCCATGGTTGTCAGTGCTGCCCAGTGAGTGGATCAGACTTACCCCTTGGAACTAGAAGAGTAGTCACTCCCCTTTGGAGATATCTTTTCAAGAAACGGATATAGCCAGTTACACATATAACCCCAAGTACTTGATTCTAGATCTGCAACCCTGGGCACTCTACCAATGGGGAGAAATATGGTGAGTGTCCCTGGGTGCTCAGTCTCAGACATATGATGCTCTAACCCAAAAGGCTTCTTAGGGAGGACCCAGCTCTTTTGAGCTCATCAGTTTTAGGTTGAGAATGTACGACATCAACTGACAGACACCCCAGTGTCATAGCCATCAAGCAGCAAGCGTGCAAATGACCAGCCACACCTTCCCAGCCAGTGGAAGCAACCTGCTGGGTTCAGGTCCTGGGCCAGGAGCAGTCTAGCATACCATCTCTATCTGGTGCTAAGCTATCTTTCTCACTACATCAGTTCTAAAAATGTGTGCCAGGGATTTGTTTTAATCAGGAATGGTAACACAAGAAAACATGGAAATGATCATTATGGAAAAAGAAGTTTGTGCTCATAGAGCCTGTGAGGCAGGAGATGGAGCATGTCACTCAGAGCCACACGGTGAAGATCAGCATTGGACAGGAGGAGGAAAGAAGAGGCCAGAGCCTTTATTCGTATTTTCAAAGGAATAAACAGTCAAGGCAGGATAGGCACAATGAGTAAATTTAGGATTGGATAGTTGGACCAAATGTGGTGGGTTCTGGATTATAGGGTCTGTCCCTGGGATGTTTGAAGGCAGAGAGAACATTGGCTTGGGGTGTGAGGGCTTGATAAAGGGTTAGAGTTAGGGTTAGTTGGGTGTGTGGCTCTGTATTGGTGGCATCTACTCTCTAGGAATTTTCTAGCCCTGAGAGGAGCACTATCAAAGATCAAGACTCCAGATGCATCAAAAGTGCAGAGGGCTGGGGTTGTGGCTCAGCGGTAGAGCGCTCACCTAGCATGTATGAGGCCCTGGGTTCCATCCTCAGCACCACATAGAAATAAATAAGTAAAATAAAGGTATTGTGTCCAACTACAACTAAAAACTAAATATTAAAAAAGTTCAGAATATCAAAATATATTGTTGATATGAGTATATACTGTAGTCACAAACCTTGCATGGCTTTTAACACAGCAGAAGTTTCTCTGCCAATGTCAAGTGGTCCAGAAAATTGGGGGCAGAGGGTGAGTACTCCCTCTCTGTTGTCTCTATGGTGCCTTCTCAACCCAGACCTCCAGAGTCACCGGGCAAGACAGGGGCACCTGGCAAACTGCATCTGTGATTGTACAGACCCTGCCCCGAAATTACAAGTTACATGGTCACAACAGCAAAGCAGACAGAGAAGTTCAGTCTTACTCTGTGCCAGGAGGAAGAGAAATGGGGTCTTTGTGAGTGGCTCTCATGATTGCTGTATCCTGTCCCTTGAACCAAAAGATTCCTCTTTTGCTTCAGCCAGCCTGCACTTCCGAAGAATGTGAGTGAGGGCAAGCATGCTGTCTCGGACCTTTTCTCCTGATAAACCTCATCACTAAATATCTTGCTCTTCACCACAGCCACCAAGGGTCAAGCAGAATACCGATCATAAGAATTTGTGCATTTTGCTGAGGATGGCGTCTTAGAGAGGCCCAGGGCTGAATTGAAACTCAGATCTAGGCCAGTGCTTTCTCCATTCCTACCTTGATTTGGAGATAAGAAAATCCATGATTCTTTACAGACACCTGCGTTGGCCCTGAACTTGGTGACTTTCAGCTCTCCCTGTCACCAGTCTGGCCTTACCACTTCCATGCAGAGCATGATCCTCCTCTTTTGCCTCCCTTTTCTGGTGATTTTCAGGTTCAAACAAATTAGCATCAGGACCAGCCATCTGGGGCCTTCCACCATGAGCCAGTTCTCTGAATATCATGGTGGGCATGCTGTCCATTTGACACTAGTCAAGTTCTGTGCTCTGGTTTCCATTTTATTTCCAGGAAGTGAGTCCAGCATGGTGGGAGAAGTTCTCTGTTAGTCAGATGAGATGGTCTCACAAGTGAAAACTTTTCTTTATTATTCTTTTTTTATATTTTAATCTAGAAGCCATTGGCTTACCTGGCATTTTGGAAGTGTTCCACAGATGGAATATTTGTAAGAACTATTTTGAACCTGAGACTGTTGCCTTCTAAATCATGACAGTTCCACATTCTCTTTCTTGCGTGAAGTTGACCCTTTATAGAGCTTCCTTCTTACTTTGGCGCTCACATTTCTGCGGCTTAATTGTCCTTTTTACAACTACTTTGTAAAGAAAAAAATGTTGATAGTATTCCCTGGTTGGTTCCTGAGGACCATAATTTCCAAGGAGACAGAACCATTCTTTCTTCGAGGAAATGTCAAGAGCTCTTAAAAGCATGTTTGAAAGTCTGGTTTCAATTGGTCCTGGACTCTTGGGAAAGGCTGGGATGGGCTTTTACACCTCATCTGTAAGTAGAGATGAGATAACCACTAAGTGATGTATCTTATTGATTTGCAAAAAAACTATGTGGTCCCACTGGCTGAAGAATGGAATTTTCTTGGCTGTTGGTATCAGTGCTGCAGTAGCCACGTGACCTCAGACACATGTCTTGCTTAGTGTCTTGCCATGGCTGAGGCTGGCCTCAGCCTGCCAAGCTGCTGGGATTACAGGTATGTGCCCTCATTCCCAGCTCAGATTTCAGGAACTTTTATAAAGCTCCTATTCAAGGTATTTTGCTTATCTGCTTATTCAACTTCAGTGAGTGAGAATCAGTATATTAGGTATTGATTTGGCTGCTTTAACAAAAGCCCAAGTTCCATGGATTAAAGAATCTAAAGTTTATCTCATGTGAAAGTCTGAACCACTAGAAGACTTGAGGGGACAGGTGATCCTTCTCCAGGAAATGATCCACAGACTTGGGGTCCTTCTCTCTTGCCGCTGCAGCAACCACCAAGCGTTGCCTTCTTTGCTGTGAGCAAGGCCTGCTCATAGCTACTCTCCAAGTGTATATCCCAGCCATGGGAAAGGAGAAGAGGGTGAGCTCCAGAAGTTACCAGTTTATTTCCGCTCATATCCCTTTGGCCACAATCATGTGGCCAATACTTAGCTGCAAGGTAGGCTGGGAAATATGGTCTATGGCTGGGCAGCCCAGGGTCTAGCTAACTCTCAAGGGGGTAGGGGGAGGTTAGAGAGTGGGTGGGGTTTGTTACTAAATAGAGAGAATGGAGAGTGAGAGACAGTTGACAGGCACTGTCATCAACACCTACTCAGTTGACTACGGCTCAGTGCAGCTTAATTTCTTTCCTGGGAGCAGGTTTAATGGGGGAAGAAAAGAGAACAGAAAGACACTATGCATGAAGTGGGGGTGGAGATGTGGGTGCTCCTTGAGGCTGGAGACCATGTCTCATTAACTTGGTCTCCATGGAGCCACCACAGTGCCTGGCATGCAATAGACTGCCCAACAACTGTCCATTTGTGTCTCGTCTTCTTCCACAAACTCATAAGGAGGTTTGAACTGTGTCAGTGAGCCGTGGTCAAATTATATTGAATGGATTAGAAAGGAAGATTAATTGAATTAATGTTCACTTACATTGCTCCTCCTGCCCCAGCAGTCCTAATTCTCCAATGGAACCATTCTTGAATTTTGCCACCATGCTTTCTGCCTTCATTGACCAAGCCTGTGGGTGTGGGGATCGCTGTTCCTAGCACAGTCTTCCAAGCACGCATTTCACTCAGGTATGAAGAGGAAAAGATGGCGCCCTAGATGTGGGTGGGGGAGGCCCACTGCCAGGATGCTAGTGGAGGGGCAGACATTAGCACCCTGGCTCCTGCCACCATTGGAATTCAGTGACCAGAATTTCTGAAGGGCTGGGTGGAGAGAGGTCCTGGGCTCTCTCCAGCTGCTACAGGAAAAAGAAAAGGGAGCTTTTCTGGACCTGAACAGAGATGGAAGCCCAGACAGCCAGGCCTTTGCCCCTCTGTGCCCTGTCTCTGGAATGCCTTTCCTTTGCCCTGGTGTGACTCCTGTGTGTCCTTCTGGATTCAGGAGCAGCACCTAACAGGGGCCTTGGAAGTCAACCCAACTGGCCTGTCCTCTCTGCCTGGACCCACACTGCTTTGTACACTTGCCTCCCCCACGCTATCCGCCAGGGTATCCCCAACACCTGAGCACTCAGGTATCAGGCAGCCCCTATTAGTGCTGAGTTGCCTGCTGGTAGTTGAACTTGGATTCTGTCCCTGGAGTTAGTTCTATAAAAGAGGTCACCTGTCAAGGTGTCATACCCTCTTTGGGGACTCAAATTCTCCTTGTGCCCAGAACATACCTGAAGGAAATTTCTGCCTTCTCCTCACCCGGGTGCAGCTGGAGCTTGCCCATCTTGTCCAGCAGATGGCGCAGTTGTTCTCCTTATCCTCCTACCCACCCTGGCCTAGTAAGGAAAACAAAGCCCAGGAAGGAGTGGGCAGGGTGCAGTGGGGGCAGACCTCTCTGAGAACCCCAGCAAGGGAGAAGCTCTCTGTACAGAAGCCCTCAGACCCTGGCCCCTTGGCCTGCAGAACTTACCCCTCCCAGGGCAGGGATGAGAGGGGCAGAGCCAGGTAGGCCCAGGGAGCCCCTTCAGTATGCTGCAGCTGCCCTGTTTCTGGAGCCAGCGCCACTGTTTCCTCACTGCTCTACCGCAGGCTGGTGAGCTCCATATCAGGGCAGGTCAACCACAGCTCCTTTGAACAAGGAGTACTCCGCCAAACAGTAGCACTTTCTACCCCTCGCACAGGTGGTAGAGCCAGGATTCAAGGTTAGGTTTGTTTAGAGCTGTCTCAGTTGCTTCCTCTCTAAAAAAGAAAGATTACCTTTAATGTTTCCTGACAACACAGCTTGGAAGGGATTAATTACCCAGGAAAGTGTCTGAGAAATGGAAGATGCCCCATGAATGGGGTTAAACTTCATCTGTGTACGTGACGCCTCTACTGGGACAAGCCTGCCACAGGTCAGAAGACTCATCAGTTCTGCTCTGGGAGCAGGTGTGATGTGAAGGGGCTGCGGGGGTGGTGAGGCGCCTGCTCATCCCCTCTGGGTTATTCCAAAGGCCTCCCTGGATTCCCTGCACCAGCCTGGCCATCCTCTCCCTCCTCCATCCTTCTTCGCCGTTGTTGCAGGTGTCTCCCAAATGGAATCTAATTCCCTTGCCTGAGACACTTCAATGGCTTCTTCATGTCCTTGGAATAAAGGCTAAATTCAGAAAAATGTTATTCAGTGTCCTTTATAACCTAATCTCTGCCTACATTTTAATCTCTTACAATTCAAGAAACAGGCTTCAATCAAAATCAACGGTGTGAAATGCAGGGGCTGGAGGGAGTGGAGGACCTGAGAGATGATTCTGGAACAGCTCTGGGTACCAAGAGCAGAAGTGGGAGCAGGATGAGGATGCAGGGACTAAGAGGGCACATGGCCAGTATTGTCCAGTTCTCCATTTGCCTCTTCTTGAGGGTGGAGACTGGGTCTCACCCTCCATTTGGCCCCCAGCACCTGGGACAGTGTCTGCAGTTGTGGTGCTCAGTGAGTACTGGTCAAATGGGTGTCAGTGTGAATGGGTGAATGTCCTGACAGGGTTGACCCAGCAGCCACTGCCAGTGCTCACCAGCGCCTGCCCCTTGCTGACCTCAGAGGCTGGAAGGGACACAGCTAGGGGACAGTGAGACCAAGGAGAAAAGACCTCGACTCAGCCTGGCCCCCGCTCCAGGGGTAGGCCATGGAGGAGCTGAGGGCAGGAATCCCAGAGCCTGCTGTGCCTGCAGCCTCTCTGAATGCTCCATCCTAAACCTCCTGGGAAGGTCATCATGGCTGCAGAGCCCCAGGGAAGCCTTGGTCAGTCAGGGGCCATGAATGTGGCTGCAAGGCCACCTGTTCCACAGGATGGTGTTCTCCCCGCACAGATGGCACCCAGAGCCCCTTTCTCATGTCAAGCAGTCAGCTACAGGAGATGCCGCACTGCCGCAGCCTCCACCTGGTCTCTCTCCCGACCCCGCTTTCTGTATCATCCACCTCTGCTCCCTTCCATATGGTGGCTTCACATGAACTTTCCAAAAAGAATTCCTCCCTCTGGTTTGGCCTGCTTGGCAGTCTTGCAGACAGAGATCCAGAGCATTTGGAGGGTGGAAAGTTCTTCTCTTGGCTTGTTTAGCAGGGACATCATTTTCCCTGCCACCCTGTCACCAGCTGGGTCCTCATCATCTCTCACATGGAATCCTGGACCATTCTCTAAGATGAAGGCTCCCTGCCCTGTGCTTCTTCTCAGTGCTTCTGGAAAGCCAATCTGATCTTGTTTTACCCTTAAACCTGGTTCCACCTTCCCAGGCTTCTCCATCCCCTAAGGAACAGCTCCAGCCAGAAACATGGGAGACGTCCCTGCCGCTCCCTCTCCCCAGTGCTGCCCCCGTCTGCACCCTGTTGAATTCACTGGCAGTCTATCTCTGAATGTGTTCACACATTTCTCTTCATCTCTGCACCAACAGAGTCCTCAGCACCATCAGTCCTCACCCACGGCCCTCTCTGAGCTTGAGGCACCTGTCAGCCTCTGACTCCTGATCACCTTCCCATCACTCTGCGTGCACCAACCTTCCACCAGTATCTAGGCCCTCCAACGTCTTTCCAGCCGCAGGGCCTTTGTACTCACTGCCCTGCCACCTCCACCTGGAATGCTCTCTTGCTTCAAAAGATTGGCTCCTTTTCATCTTCCAGGACTCATCTGGAAAGTTACTTCCTTAGAGAAGTAACTCTCTCTGAAGAGCGTTCCTCCTTATGCTCCCAGTCTCATCATCCTGTTTATTTTTCCCCACCCCAATATAAAGTCCTATTTATTTGATGAACTTCCACGAGACTTACTTATTTAACATGTGCATTACCATGTGAGTGAGGAACTTGTTTTGTTCAACACGATATCCCAGAGCCTGCGCAGGCCTGGCACAGTGTACATGCTCAGCAAGTCATTGTTAAGTGGATGGAATGAACAAATACACGAGCCATCGTGTCACGGCTTTTGTTGGTCAACAGTTCCCCGCTGCCCACCCTCCACACTCTCCCATTAGAGTTCCCCCACGCCCTCGCCTGAGCTCACCTTCCAGCCTGCTCTGGGGAAGCAGGTCTGGGGAACCAGCGAAGAGGGGAAGGCTCACCTGGGCAGGGATGCCATGACGCAGGCAAGAGCACTGGTAGGAGAGGAAGCAAGAGATGTTGGATACACATTCTTTATGATCCCAGGCAGCGCTTCTATTCTGTAATATCTGAGTTTTTTAATATAATAGACATTAAACTCAGGACCAAGAAGCCAAGGGAGAAACTTGAGAACAGAAGCCACAGCTCTGGCCATCTTGGACAGCAGGAAGGGATGTGCAGAGGAAGGGAATCCCTGGGGCCAACTCCCGCCAACCACCAGGATTCTTGAGAGAACAGGTCCTGGCCATGAGCAGGTCTGAGAGCAGGGGCCACGCGCTGCAGGGCATCCCTGTCCCCCGTGCTTGGCCCAGTTTGGGGCATGTGGTGGTGAAAGGTCAGTATGTGTCATGGTGGTCAAAACCCAGCACCACTCATGTTATGGCTGAGGTACAGCAAGACAAGAGTGCCCCTGGCCCACTGAATGTGGCCTCTCTGGGTAGCTGAAGAGGAGTCACCTGCTCTCCTTTCATCCCCACCCCTCCCCAAAAGAGACCTCACGGAGCCTTCAGCTGTCCAGTGAAGATGACCCACGATCCAGCCTCTGTTCTAGTCCCTTGTTGATAAATTCAACTGGCAGATTCAGCTCGTCCTTGCTGGCTCCTCACAAAGTGGTTCTGTGCCAAAGTCACTTGCTCCAAACCTCCTAAGCCCGGCCAGGGCGGCTAAGTCGACCAGGGCCCACGGAAGCCTTTCTGAGTCTCCAGGTGAGCCATCTCCAAAAGCATTTCCTCAAGAACTGGCCATGCAGCTCTGGGGAGGCTGTGGGCCTCTGGGCTCAGTCCTGCCCACAGACACCCATCCAGCCTCTGTGCAGCAGGGGAGCTGAGGGTACCTGGGCGCCTTTCACTGACCACAGTCCTTCTCAACAGCTCACTCAGAAGCCCGTGTGTACTTCTGAGAATCCACTGAGATCAGAGCATCCCCACTTTAACCCTGGGCGCCAGGAGTTGCCAGTGAAGCACCTGGTGGCACGTACAGTGGGTCCTCGCGTCCTCACAACACCCTTCAACATCCTTCATGTCCTCCATTCAGGAAGCAGAACCTAGCCTTGGAGAGTGAACTTTCCCAGCAGCTGGCTCTGGCCCCAAGTCCAGAGTTCTCTCATTCTGGACAAATAAAGGTTCAGGAAGTTACAATGTGAAAAGGGTCATGCTTTGAAGATAAAAATGTGAAAATCCACAAGAGGCTGGTCCCCAGGAATGGCGATCTGACGCTGTGAGTTCTGGGCAGCCTTCCTGCTGAGCCCAGGCCAGCCAGAGGCCAAAGGAACTGGTGTTATGCCTGGGGACCTTGTGACAGTGTTAGAAGCAATTGGGAACAGAGGAAGAAAACAAAGAAGCAAGCTGAGGCCAGGCTAACCTCAGGGCCACCTCAGGGAGGCATCCTGTTCCAGGCAGCAGGACCCAGCTGGGGCTGGAGGAGGGTGGGAAGGAGCAGAAAACAGCTGGCTGGTCTTATGGGCTCTTCTCTGGCTCTGGGGGGAGATGGGAAAAGCCAATGCTGTCACTGAAGGTGCCCTTGTGGGCACAGGTATCTTCCTGGACCTTTTTCCTCTGGACTTTGCTGCAGATGAGTGGTCCCCTCCAGATCAGGACCTGAAGTTACCTGGATAACTCTCCCCAGGGCTGGGGCTGTCACGGCCCAGGCCCACCATGACACAGGACTCTGGGCCCCACAGCACACATGTCCTGGCCTCATTCAACACATTTCCTTTTTCCAAACCTCCCAACACTTCTCACTTTCCAAGCTCTGCACTGATGAGTTCGTACAGGCAGAACACTTGTAGGGAAAGAAGTCCAGCCACGGGCTGCCCCTCAGGGTCAGTGACCCAGTCCCTCCACCAGGTGAATGCCAGGATGAGAGAATGGCTCATCTGGGAATGTTCTTTTCTTTCTGGGAAGTGCAGCCTGGCTGTGATCCACCTCCTCCCCTGGGAACCCCACTCTGTGGCATCATTAAGCCAGGGTCCTTTGCAGCTGTCTCTAGGGAGTCCCGAGGAGTGGTTTTCTGCTCTGCAGTCAGTATGGCTCCAACATGCCACTCCTTTCAACGCCACCAAGTGTACCAGCTCAGGATACAGCGCTTCTCCCCTGGGCTCCTTCAGTTCCACAGGCTTTCCTACGTCTTTAGCCCTCTGAAGTCCATTCTGTGTCCTGTGCCCAAGTGGCCACTTTCAACCCACCAAAGACTGCCTGTCACTCACACTTCACCCCTGCCACAGCCCCCCATGACCCTGCTCTGAGGCCTGTCCCTGGCTCAGATGCCCCTCTCCCTTGCTCACTCTGCTCCAGCCATGCTGAGCTTCCTGCTGGGCCTCTGCTGGGCTAAACCCCTTTCTGCACTCCCCTTCCCCCCTCCCAGGAACACACTTCCTCCAGATCACATGTGGCTGTTCAGGCTTCCGCTTAAAGAAGAGCTTCTCAGAGAGGTTGCTTGACTGCCCAATCCCAGTTGGCACAGCCTTCCTCTGGTGACACATCACACACTGTGAAAGGTCTCTTTTGGTGTTTTCAGTCTCCCCCCACTAGAGGGCAAGTCTCAGGAGCATGGGACCTTTAGGACATTTTCACTGTGGTCCACCCTCCAGAACTTGGATTCCTTTCTTTTTAGAGCTCCATGGGAGCCCTATCTGTGTCACATCCCAGAATCTCTTCCACAAACACCTTCCTTGGGCTACAGGTCCAGCTGCCCCTTACTTCTGGTTTTTGAAAGTTAACTACGATTCACAAATTAGAGCACAGATCCAGTCTCAGAGGACAAGAGTCCTGCATCTGATTGGTTCCTCTTCCCTTTGATGCTGAGACTTTGATCTCCTCTACCTGCCTGCTGCTCCGCCTCCCTCCAGCTGCCTCCACCCACAGGGACAGGCCCGGGGCCCCTGGTCTCAACCCCTCCTCACTTGCCACTCCCCCATCAAAGGAAGGCAAGATCCACTCAGGCACCCCTGAGCTTAGCTGACACAAAGGGAACTAGGACAGGAAGACAAGGAACGCAAAGGAGGGGAAGCAGGGCTCCTGGGGCCCTGGTCACAGAGGAAGTCAGCCTCCAAGGGAGCCCAGCTCTGGCCCGGGGGCTCACAGAACCATGGGCTCCCTCTTGGTCAAGCTCTGCCTGTGTGACCAGCACCCTCCAACCAACCAAGGGAGTCTGGGGGAATGTCCAGCTTCACCTTGGACTTGTTGAGGGGCTTGGGGTGGGGTTCTGAGCTGGCCACACTTCTCTTTATTTCCTGGTCTCTGTATCTTGCCCTTGATCCCCACACCTGGATAATCTTAAAAGGAGGAATGTCGCCAATATTTTCAAGCATTTACTATAAGCCAGACAGTGTACTGAGCCTTTCGCATGCTTAGACTATTTAATTCACATGACGATCCTATGAAATAAGAACCATTATTCCCATTATTAACAGATAAGAAAATGGGTCCAGGGAAGTTAAGTATCTTGTCCAAGGTCACACAGCTGTTAAGGAGAACGGGAATTTGCTTCCAGGCAATCTAATTCCAGAGTTGATAGTCTTAGTCACCCCACCTCACGTCTTCCAAAGAAGATAACTGAGGTACACCTAGCATCTCTCTGTGTCTCTGTTAGCATACTTACACCTGAGGGATACAGAGGTCCCCAAGTGGGATCCCTTCCTTCTGGGAGCCAAGTGCCCATACACAGCCTGACAGAACAGGGACATGGCTGTTCGGGAAGGTTGTTGGGAAATGAGTGAAGAAGAACAAAATGGCAGAAGAGTTGGAGTTGTGAGGGAGAGCTTTCTAACCATTCTAACTGTCATTCAAATAGTGAATGTCGGTTGAGTTTTATCACAAATCAGCCATTGCTGGAAGCATCCAGATACCAACTGAAACCCCTTTCTGTTTCTACTCACAAAGTAGTTTCTTAAATGACCCAAAATGACATGGCTAGAAGAAGGTGGAAGCAGAGTTCTAGCCCAGGAAGCCCTACCCAGAGCCTGCCCTCTGGAAAGTCCTGGACAGTTTCTCTTGTGGGAGATTTTCTGGGAGATGTAGCAGATCACAGCACTAGAATTCCCAAATTTACCAATCCTCAGTTTCATCTCATTAAAAATAAAAACTCCCAGGGCCCTTCCCTGAATATTTTGATGTACTACATCTAGAGTGGAGCTTGCAGCTGATTCAACACTTGAGTAGATCAGGATTCACTAATTTTCTTGGAAATTCTCTGCCTATAATTATGGCAATCCCATTTGCCTAGTGGGGGGTGGGGGCAGTGCTAGATTATATTGCGGTAACCAGAAATCTAAGTGACAAACCCAGAGAGGCTCATTTCCCCCTCCTGTCTCCATCTCCAACTGTGCCATCTGGAACTCATCACTTCCTAAATCACTGCTGCAAGGCAAGAGAGAGAAAGGAGTGAGTGATCAAATGACGTGCTTGTGAGAGGTCACTCATGTTCATTGGCCACAACCAGTCACATGACCAGAATATAACACAAGGGAAGCTGGGAAATAAGAGCGAGTAAATATCTAGTGAACCACAGCAATGCTCTGCCACGTCCATTATTTGGATGGTAAAGATATACTATTTTGTGTATTTGTGCTCATCCCAATTTCTTAGGCGTAAGTTCTTTGAGATCAAGAATAACTTTTAATTTTTTCCCTCTGGGGCTGATCACTCAATCTTTGCTAAATATGTTCCTCTAGATAAATTGGCGATTCACTTGCTCTAAGGAAGTGAATAGTGGCATTGTGACATACAGTCTGATAGGTTTGGGTGCAAATCCTGATTCTAAGACTCACTTGGGAAGTTCTCTGAGCCACAGTCTTTTGTCTATAAATAGGAATGACTGGCTTTGACATAATTTAGAATGTGGATTTTCTGCCATACTTCATGCAATAGAGAGGCTCATTTCTTAGATATCATAAGGTTTTCTGGAATTGTGGATTCTGAAAAAAAAGTGTAAAAATGATAGCTATTATAATCTACTTAACCTGAGGCATTGGGAAGGACGAGTTTCCAGAGGTCTGTGAGCCCCTTGAAATTATATGCAAATATTTTGGATGTGCATGAATACATAGGGACCTTTTCCTACTCACCTTTTCTAGTTTATTTACAAAAGCACACTTGCAATAGTTCTCATTGAAAAATGTTTAAATATTACAGAGTAGAGTAGCTAATGTGCATCAAGTTCTTCCTACAGGCCAGGCACAATTCTGAGTGCTTTATACAGATAATTCATTTTGCTCTCACATGGAATCCGTGGGGTATTAATATCACTGTCATCATTTCCATCTTCCAGATGCAGAAACTGATTCGCAGAGAGATTAGGTTTCCAAAGTTCCCACAGTCAGTAAGAAACTGAGTTGTTCTCAACTCCAGCCTGGGCAACTTGACTCCAGAGTCCAGATCTGCTCCTGTCAGTGGTCCCTAGAGGTCCCAAAGAGGCTCATTCCCTCTCCTGGAATGTCGGTTGCATCAGCCTCACCTGGAACTTGCTACAAATGTAAACTTCTTGGCCCCATCCCAGACCTACTGAAGCAGAATTCTGTTTTTAATGAGCCCTCTAGGTATTCTGAGATACATGACAGCTTGAGAACCCTGAATTCTGCTGTTGTATGGTTTCCATGTCCACTGGTCAGTCCTCTGGTTCCTGTGAATGCCTCTAGTTTACTAAATGAAAAAATTACCACTATCACCTTCTCAAAGCTCTAGTCCAAAGCCCTTCTTCCCATGTGCAATATCAGAGGCATCAAAAGGAAAAAGGCTACTCAAAAGGCTTTGGAAAAATGTCCTCCCTTGTCCTATTGGTGAGGTCACCTGTTATGTCTTCTCAAACTGGACAAGTCCTCCATCAGAGCAGATTACTGGTCCAAAGTGGGCCAAAGCCACCTGCTCCCTACATGCCAAGGAGAAGGCAGATACAGCTGGCTGGGTCCTGGGAATGCTATTTTGTTTCTTGCCAAAAACTGTGCATCTCAAATGCATGCGGGGCAAACAGATTGCTGCCCTGGACTCTCCTGGCCCCCGGCCCCAGCTGTTCCTGCCTCAACACCGAGCCCTTCTCTGTGCTCCCTCCGATATCCAGATGGCAGCAGATGCAGCAGTAAAGGCAGCTCCAGGCAGGCAGCTCCCAGGCCAGCTGTGTATTTGATTAACAAGAGAGCCCGGCAGATGCAGCTGATCAGGGGGACTCAGAAAGACAGCGAGGAGGCAGCCGCAAATGCCAGCCCGTTTTATCCTCAGCCCAGCCCAGGGAATTGTTCACGTTGCATCTGATGTTTGTTAAATGATGCTACTATAATGACAACCACTAAGACTGAATGCTTATTATTGACCAGGCGCCCTGCGTTACAATAACTCTGAGGTAAGATCGTGTTTTTACTTTTCCTGAGTTACGCATAAGGAAACTTATGAGTAACTTGGAGTGACTAAATAATTGATCTAAGGTCACAGAGATGGTAAATAGGGAAAAGACTCAGACCCGAGTCTGTGGGCCTCCCTGCCTGTACCATCCACCACTGCCCTCGACAGTGCCAGCTAGTATGGTGCACTTCAGCTTGGGCCAGCACTGCCGTCAGGGGTTCTTCATGTGGCTATGACCCAGCCTTCTGGAAATGTCTTGCAAAGGCTGCTCAGGTTCACAATCTTTATTGAGTAGATCCGGTCTTTGTTTAGAATTGTGATGTTTTGTTTACCGTGAACTTTTTTGCATTACTTTTGATTTTTAAAACTATCGCATTTGAACATGAGTTATGTTGGTCACTCGGCTTTCCGGAGCTCCCTCAAATTTTGTGCCCAAGCCAAGTATCTCACACACCTCTCCCTAACGGCAGCCCTGTTGAGCCCACCGCGGTAAGCACTGACACACAGCAAATAAATGACAGCAGACATACAGATGGGGACACTGAGAAGAGGAGTGGCAAGTGATTTACCCGAGGTCACATTGTGGGTGGTTGGGGTTGGAGTCAGTCCGGGCTTCTCAGCTCCCAGATCCTCTCTGTTCTTTCCCTGCTCAGGGCTGCTCCCAGCATTTCCTCAGTCACTCTGGTGTGTAGCCAAAGGAGAACTGGGGTTCAAACTGGACTTGCCCTTGGAGCTGACCCCCAGAGAGTGTCGGAGAACACCCTGGGACTCTTCTGCTGCAAACCAGGGTGGCACCATGGCAGATTCTGCAGACCCACCAGGGCATCTGGGCTTTGCTTTGGCCTGCAGAATGGAGCAGAGAAGGAAGGGACATCTTTACCCTCCCTAGGGGGGAGGTGGCATTAGACTGCTGAGGTGGCTCCCTGCCTCTATCCCTCTCTATCCCTCTCTCTCTCTCTCTCTCACACACACACACACACACCAGCAGCCTGTGGGTGATTAAAACATCAGGTCCTTTGTCCCCTTTTTGTTGTGTGTGTTGTCCCCCGAGGAGCCACATGATCTGTTGGCTGGAGCCGGTGGAGGTGCTCTGTCAACAGACAGGATTTGTTTTTTTCTCTTCATTGGGCCTCAGCGGGGTGTTTAGTGTTCCCAAGGAGACAGCTGGTTAGGGAGGAGGGAGGAGAGTATTTGCCTCTGCCCTCCTTCTTGCTGGGCAATGGTATCCTGGTTCTGGCTGAGGGTCAGAAGGCCCCTGGGTCATGACTCCTGGGTTCTTTGAACAGGGGCCACTAGAGCAAGGTTAGGAGTCTGGGAATGCATCAGGACATAAGGGAGAGCAAATAGTGGCTTTTAACCTGCCAACTGTTCAGGTTTGCTTCAAAGGTTCATAGAAGAAAGTGGGGTCCTGCAGCCATCTTATAAAACACATTCTAAGATTGGCAGAGGAGGTTTAAGCCCAAACACAAGTCCTATCTTCCCTATCACTGGTATCTGCTGGCCCCAGGCCTTTCAGGGGTTGATTATGAGCTCCCAGGGCAATGCAGTCTCAGCTACCAGCATTGGGGCTACAGGCACAGGGATGTGGTAAGCTGCGGTCTCCTCCTTGGACACAGGCTTGAGCCAGGGGGCCTTCTGTGGACATCTAGTCAGGCCTCCCACTGCCTCTGATACTTGAAACAAAGTTTTAAGAAACAGCCAGACCTGTCACTCCAAATGCCCAGCCCAGGAGGACTGACCTGAATGTTCAAAGGAGCAGGAATTTAAAAACCAATGGTGGGAGCAGTATTGAAATGAGATATTGATTGACTTGTGAGCTGTTCTCTTGCTGCAAACAAACTTAGTGACTTAAAATGACAACATCTATTATCTCAGTCAGTGTAGACCAGGACTCCAGGCCCAGTGGAGTTGATCCTCTGCCTCAGGGTCTATCACAAGGCTGAGAGCAAGTTATTGACTGAAGCTGCAGTCTCAGCCAAAGGCTTTGCAAGAAAGGACCAGGATGACTCTTGGTCACATTTGGTGTCCAACCAGTGGCTGGCTGGAGGTTGCACAGTCCTGGCCAGATGGCCTTCTCCATCAGGCAGACAAGAAGAACCAGAGAGAGAATACCAGCAGGACAGAAGTCACAGCCTTTTCTAACCTAATCATGGAAGTGACAACCCATCACTTTTGCTATAATGTGTTGATTAAAAACAAGTGTAGGTCCAGCTTCCCCTCAAGGGGAAGGGAACATACAAATGCTTGAATATCATGAGTCAGGGATCACTGGGGGCCGTGTCAGAATCTGCCTCCCATAGTTCACCTGGGTTGAGCAGGCCGCTTAGCCTTCTGCACAGGTAGCCCTGCTAGACATATCGTTCACAACAATGGTCATGATGGCTTGGACCAGGGTGAGATGCCTGCCCCACAGAACTGGTGACAGTTCAGTCCCATCAGACCCCATTTCTTGGCACGTTTTAATGGAAAACTCAGAGAAAGACAAAGATTTGAAAGTATTTCAGTCAGGCTGGGACACATACCTGTCATCCCAGTGACTCTGGAGACTGAGGCAGGAAGATCACAAGTTCGAGGCCAGCTTGGGCAACTTGGCAAGACTCTCAGCAATTTAGCAAAAACTTGGCTCAAATTTAAAAAATAAAAATAAAAAGGAGTGGAGATGTAGTTCAGGGTAAATTGGCCTTAAGTTCATCCCCAGTGCCTCCCACCAATAAAATGTTATTCAGGCACTGGAGACACAAAACAGGCATGGGGCATGTTCCCTGTCTTCATGAGGAATAGCAGAAGTAGAGAGCCTCGTGGGGCAAAGGCAACGGGCAAGAACTAGAAAGACCATGATCCAGGAAAGCCACAAACTAGATGGCCCCAAAGTATGATGGCCACGAACCAGGAAGGCCAGCAGACACCGTGAGAGAGCAGCGTACCAGGAGGAAGAGCGAGGGTTGGCAATGCAGGAGAAGCAGGCAGAGGCAGTAGCAGCTGAGGTGAGTCCAGGTGTGAGAAGTGGTCACCTGCTCAACTGGCTTAGCAGCTAGTTTCACAATTCCACCAAGGAGATGCCATCCTAGAGGTGAAGGAGGACGCTAGCCCAGGTTGGGTCACTTGGCCATCACTGAACCAAGGGGCTGGAGCACCTGACCAACCATCACCTGCTAGGCTAGAAGAGGAGGGTGGGAGAGCTCCAGAGGTCATGGCACCTGGGCAGGTAAAATAACTAACGTCTACTATTGATGGAGTTTAGGGGGAGGAAGAATAGGTTTTGCAGGGTGCTGATGTCTCTCTGAGGGACATCACTGGACAGATTTTGGATAGCTGCTCTTCAGTTTCTACACAACTGTGTGACATTCGTTCTTCCAGGGGTCCTTCCGTATCCACAGGCAATCCTCCCCAAAAGTTCTAGATTCAGAGTAAACAGAGCACTCTCTGGTCCCTGGGCCAATTTTTTTTAAGTATTTATTTTTTAGCTGTAGTCGGACACAATACCTTTATTTCACTTATTTATTTTTATGTGGTGCTGAGGATCGATCCCAGGGTGTTCCATATACCAGGCGATTGCTCTACTGCTGAGTCACAACCCCAGCCCTGGGCCAGTTTTTCAACTTAGGAAACCAGATGTTTACTTCCATTTCTAGTTTGTTTAATTCCATATATAGCTACATGTTGGAAAATTTCTAAATTGGCAACTTTTCATTCCAACTCTTTCCCCTCTGTTCCTCTGTTTCAGATTCAAAGCCTTTAAAAACGAAAGGGGGTGAGTTTCTCCTGACTCTGGTTGAGGGTTCACACCAGAACACCCCTTGAAAGGCTTCTGGGGCCCTCAGGGCTCACCCTTACTTTATTTACAGATCTGGATCTTTGTGTCACCCTGCAGCAGTGGTGTGCTAGAACCGGCTGGCACAGGTGCCTGAGAACCTTTCTACCCAAGCCACATTCACTAATATGCATGCTGTTGCCTTGAGCTTGGCCAGAGTGGGAGTTTTTACACCACAGAAATCAGCAAACAGCACAACTGACTGCTTTTGTGCACCCCCCCCCCCCCCATCCGAGAGCCAGCAGTTCACTCGTTATTACCACACCATGGCCTATAAGGACAAACCTCCTGGGATGGCCTTATTTCAGGAACTTTCCTATTTTGTCTTGTCCTTTCAGGGCCATTTAAAAAATTGCAGCATCACGGGTCATTTAGTCCCTCTCCTTGTCTCTCCTCACTGCTACTTTTAACATTTTCCCTCACCAGAGGGACTAACAACTCAGTGAACTGGCTGGTATAAATCTGATAGCCCAGGACAATAGGCTGACAACATTCTAAATTCTACAGCACATTTCTGCCTTCCTTCCTGAAGTTTGCAAAAATACTTTAATTATAGCCCTCTATCTAGCTCTAGACCATGGTTAAAATTCAACTCCTATAGGTTACGCCTTCTTGTCTGCTGGTTTTCAGGGAATATTTGGCAAGGTGATTGTTCTTTTCCAGAGACGGATTCCCTTAGGTTAGGATAAAGAGCAGCAGCAACAGAAGGATGTAAGTGGGTTGTGATGGTAAAACAGGGAGAGTGATGAGCAAGGACGGGGTTCTGAAAGTTTGAGCTGGGGTGACCGCAACTTTGAAACAGACTCCCTTGGAGTCCGTGTTTTGTGTTGGGTCACTGGCATATCAATCAAAGAACCAGAGTCCTTTGCATGTCTATTGAATTTGAATGTATTTTTTCTAGTAATTTTCTAGAGCTATGGTTACATGCATTAATTCTTACCATTGACGTGTCAAAATTTCCTCCTAAATGATCAGTTGTTCAAGTGTCCTGAGCTGAACTGTGTCCCTCTAAAATTCGTATATTGAAGTCTTAACCTCCAGGACTTTGGAGATAAGTTCTTTAAAGAAAGAATGAAGCTAAAATGAGGTCTTTTGGATGAGTCCTAATTCAGCATGACTTATGGCCTTATAAGAAGAGATTAGGGCACCTGCAGACACAAAGCAAGTCCATGTGAAGACATGAAGGAGAGGGGAGATGTCCATCTACAAGCTGAGGAGGGAGGCCTCGGAGAAACCAGCCCTGCTGACACCTTGATCTTGGGCATCCAGCTTCCAGAAATGTAAGGAATAAATTTCTGTTGTTGAAATCACCCAGTCTGGGGTACTTTGGTGTAGAAATCCAAGCAAACTAATATCCAAAGTAAAGCTTTTTTGTTTTGTCCCTTACTAAGTTAAATGCAAATTCATATAAGAAGCAGGAATTCTGTCAGAAAGAGGCTGAGGCTTTGACATTACCAAAGGGATGACAAAGAGAAAACCATTATTGGTCAAAATTATGGATGTTCACATAGGGTGTTTCAGATTCCCCAACCAAGCTGAATCTAGGAAGAGGTCCTTTAATTAATGATTCAACAGTTGTTGACTGTGGGACAGACTGAACAAAATTAATTTTGCCATGACCTAATGGCTGAACCCTAGAAAACTAATGAGGGGTGATGGGGGATTAAGAAAGACAAACACAGAGAGAAAGCTGGTACCAGGTGGGATACCAATCTCTGATGGAAGAACAGTGACCCAGAGCTAGTACAGCATGTTTATTATATAAGTTTTATCATCAAAAGGTTATCTGTGGGAAAGTTTCTGCAAAGCAGACTTGAAGGTTGTGGCACTTGTGAGACATTGTGAGTTATCTTATTATGCCCAGAATTCTCTATCTCCAGCAGCTGGTATCTGAGCTTAAGGTCAAGACTGGTCTGTGCCTTTGCACAGAACCTGTCAGGGTGTCACCATAGCAACTGGGCAATCTTGACCTGAACATTTGCACAGAAAGTTCTCAGCGCAAGCACAGTCATGAGTCAGTCTGAGACCATGATCCAAGTCACCACTCTGCAGAGAACTTCTTTGACAAATAGATAAAACAGGAATAGATAAAACAGGTCCTCATAAATTTTTGAATGGGATCCAGAGCAAAATTTGATTTATCACTTTTGCATGAATTACTTGCCAGACCTAGAACTTGCAGTTGAGAGTCTTTGGGGCTGGCTTGGATTGGATTGAAGTCTGTGGTTCCAATTCTCCCTGTGGATGACTTTCCACAATCAACAGACACAAGACAATCCAGATCAAAATGAATGCACAAGATCAGACTTTGTACAGTGAAACAAAAACAAAACAAAGAAAGTAGGAAAATAATAAGCAAATTCATGGGCAAAAATATTCACCCAAGTGATGCACCTCCAAAAAGTTTTCTATTTATACACAGACTGAAAGTCTAATTTCCATGAACTAAGGAAAAATTTGGTTACAAATCTTAGGATAACAAAATAAATCCAGAAAAGACATTTTAATGACACATGCCAAGGAAATCCAAAGAGTAAGTAGCATTTAGGCACAAAGGACATGGGTGAGAGTACCTGTTGGTCAGGAGTCCCATGGAATGCTGAGGGTCTTCAAAACAATTTCATTGGGAGCTCCAGGTTTATCAAAGGAAGAGACCAACACTCAGAATATGAATGATATTTTGGGGGCCGGGGATCTAGCTCAGTTGGTAGAATGCTTGCCTCGCATGCACAAGGCTCTGGGTTCAATTCCCAGTACTACAAAAAATATACATGTATGAATGGCTTTCTTAAGTTTATTTAAGAGCCATGCTGGCCAGGCAAATTTCTTGGAGCAAAGCAAATTGCAGATCTTTTATTGGATGGCTGGGAAAGTGTTTTGGAGTGTGCTGGTTTCAGAGGAAGGAGTGGGTTGATGTCAATCTTAGAAGTACCTTGACAGAAGTGAGTCCTCTGGGTAAAGGGTGACGTGTGCTGCATGAGGCTGTTGCTGATTGGCTGACTTTCAGAGTCGCGTTCATTGAAGCAAGTTGTCATTCATCAATTCGTCAAGTTTAAAATTAGCTCTTGGTTTATTTGATACCAAGATGATAGAACTGTCATTGATGGATTAGATGGGTTTAAAACCAGTTCTGCTAGAAACTTGTCACCATGACAATAGAGCAATCAGCTTCCCTAGGAGTATGGGAAGAGTATGCAACTATTTTACCAATTTTTTTTTTATTGCCTGTCTCTCCACTGGAGAGAAGAGACATTCCTTGAGGACAGAAGTCTGGTTTTTTTGTTTTTTTTACTTATTTTGATCCTTGCTGGATTTCTAACATCTAGCACAGAGTAGGTTCTCAATAAAATTTGTTAAATGAATGAATGGTCCTGACCTCTAGACTTTAACCTATAGAAGCCACAGGGAATATGTGATTTTTTTCTTTGCATTATTATTTTTTTTAAGTTCCTTACCCTGAGGACTGGGCTAGATCTAATGATGATAAATGCTTTTGAGTTGAAGGTGATTAATGAATTGGGGGACAAGGCTATGGGTGTGACTCTCCCGATCATGTTCCAACTCCACTGGTGCTATATGTGTAACAAATTCTGGGCATAGGTGGCATCATTTGGATCATTAATTGACCACATTCCTCTGCTGGCCTTGTGGTCCTGAGAGACTGTCTTTTTCTCTCTTCTTCCTGGAAAGTAAATTCCAGGATGTGGTTAGTAGTGGTGCCTCTTTGAGACATTTGACTGTCGCAAGCCTCAGTCTTGCCTTCTTTAAAATGGAACAATAACAGAACTTACCTTATATGGTTATTTTTACCACCACCACAGCTGCTTATTGTCATCAATGCTAGCAAACTAGAGACCCCACTACTAGTCTACTGAGCTCCTGTCTTCACCATGGGCGTGCAGAGCGGCCAAAGACTTTAAAAGCTGAGATAAAAGTTGCTGCTAAGCATGATCAGTCCAAACAACTGCATGTTCATCTGCACCTTCAATGGGAGGAACCAGGTGAATCCCAGAAAGGTAGGTGACAGATGCCCTTGTTGGATGAATTAAAAAACTAACCTCCCTCTTCCCTCACCCAACTTCACTTTGGAGGGTAGAAATGCCAGATGCTTGCTCTTCCAGCCTCACTTGCAGCTGGGGATGGTGACGTGACTGTTTTAGGCCAATTAAACCTAAGTGGAGTTCTGATGAAGGGTCTGGAAAATCTTGCTGCTCTGATGACAGGGACAGCCATTGGCCCATCTCTTCATCTTCTTTGCTTGACTTTGGACCCAATGTTTGGAGCTGGAGCAGACATTTGTGAGGCAAATCATTAGGGAACTGTCAAGAGCCTGACAGAGATGACATCCTTGACCCACTGCACGGAGGCCAGCAGCCACCTATGGAGTTTTGTGGCTCCGAAAAGCAAAACAACAAGAACAAATGACAGCTGGGTGTGGCAGGGCACACCGATAGTCCCAGAGACTCGGGAGGCTGAAGCAGGAGGGTCACAGGTTCAAAGGCAGCCTCAGCAACTTAGCCAGGCCCTGAGCAACTTAGCAAGACCCTGTCTTTAAATAAAATATTTTAAAAAGGGCTGGGGATGTGGTTAAGTGTCCCTGGACTCAATCCCCAGTAACAACAACAACAACAAAAACCAACCAAACAAAACCCCACAAATTTTAAGAAAGGTTTTCAGTATCTTGCAGCCCAAAGCTTTCCTAACTGATACATGCCACCCTCCCCAAGAATGAAGCCAGTGTCAGATGGGGTCTCTCTGCGCATCCTCCAAAGATACACAGCGGATCAGTCTTCAGAGGACAGCTGTGGCCCACAAAGGACCTACAGAGACCTGCCAAGGGGCTGAGAAATTTGGCTCTCATGGCTTTTGCACGATGAACATCTTTGGGAGCCTTGATTCATATCTAGCAGGAAAAGGAAATGAGAATTGTACAAAAATAATGGCCTCCCTGGAGATGTCAGTATCCAAATCCCCCAAATCAGTGAACATGCTACCTGACGTGACGGGGAATGTTGCAGATATGATTAAGGTGAGGATCCTGAGGGAGATCATCCTGCATTATTGGGGCCGGTGTAATCACATGTGTCCGAATAAGAGGGAGGCAGGAGAGAGAGAGGAGCTGTGGCGGAAGCAGAGGTCAGAGTGAGAGGCCATGAGAGAGGGAAAGCGGCCTCTTGGAGGAGATGGAAGAGGCCAGGAAGGGAGTCTCCTCCAGAGCCTGGGTGTCTTGACTTTTTCACTGCTGTGACAAAAAGACCTGACAAGTACAACTGTAGAGGAGGAGAAGTTTATTTGGGGGCTCACAGTTTCAGAGGTCTCAGTTCATAGACTCCATCCAGTGGGGCTCAAGGTGAGGCAGGACTTCATGGTGGAAGAATGTGGTGGAGGGAAGCAGCTCACATGATGATCAGGAAGCAGAGAGAGACTCCAATTGCCAGATACCAAATATATACCCCAAAGGCACAGCCCCAGGGACCCACCTCTTCCAGCCACACCCCACCTGCCTTCAGTTACCACTCAGTTAATCCCCATTAGGGGATTAATTCACCGGGTTAAGAATCACCCAGCCATTTCACCTCTAAACTTTCTTACATTGTCTCACATACCAGCTTTTGGGGGGCACCTCACATCTGAACCATAATACTGGAGAAGGGATGGAGCTCGGCCCACCCTTCGATTCTATCTCATGAAAGTCCATTCTGTACTTCTGACCTCCAGAGCTGTAGGATAATAAGTCGATGCTGTTTCAAGCCTCTACATTTATGCTAATTTGTCATAACAGCAACAGGAAACTCACGTAAGGTCTTCTACTTTCTAACGTCCTTTATCCTCCTCTAGAATCAGGCTTGCAGCTTCTATCTGACTCCAAAGAAATCAAAGCCCACTACGTGATATTAATTAGTTCTAGTCTGGGCAAAATACAATCTTCCAATAATGTACCGTAAAGCCCGTCCCTTGGGCATTTCTGGCCCCGTGCTGGTTTGTGCCAGCCTGTTTGTGCTCAGATCTGTCCACCACCCTCCCCCGCCTGCTCCACACTGCAGACAGCTACACTCTCAGGAATCTCTTCCCAGCTGGCTCCAGCTAACTTGGGCCAGTGGTCAGCACTGAGGGAAGCGGGGGAGAGGGGAAGCCAGAATATTTCCCCACCTCTCGCTCTGCTCTGCTCACAGCTCCAGCGGGGGCTGCGCCTCCTCTTTGGCTCCGTTCCTGTGGGATAGTGCTTCTTTCTGTGGGCCCTGCTCCTCCTGGGCATCAGACACCAAGGTTTTAGGGCCCCCTTTGGTCCTTCTATTTGTTTTTTAAAAAACAAATTGTTGTGATTTACAAGAGGGAAGCAGGTCGGGCATCACTGGCTTGCATTCCCCCACTTTCTCCTCTCCCCTGCAGAGCAACAGAAGCCTCAATCTTGGGGGGCAGTTTGCGTGGCTACCCAGAGAGAGCCACCTCCGCTGCCTCCTTTCCAGCCAGGCAGGGCTCTGTGACGAAGCTCTGGCCAGTGGACTGTGAGCAGAAGCAAGGTGGATCCCACCCTCCTTTCCTCTTTCCTGCTGGCTAAGTGGAAATGGTGGTGGACCCTCTTTGGCTATGTGGAGGAGACCAACCCCCAAGGAAGCAGAGACATAGGATGGAAGGAATCCAGTCCTGATACCTATGTACAGCCCTGGATGCCTTACACGTGACCTGTTATATGACAGAGAAATAGACATTGATCTTGTCTGAGCACATGTTATTTTGGGCTCAGCCAGGCAGTCAGACCTCTATCCTAATCACCGTGGAAGAATCAAGAGATATTGAGACTGGCTTGCAGTTGGGCCCTTGTGCCTGTGCTTTTGTGGCACTGACCATATGGTGCTAAAATTGATGGTTTGTATTGCTTTATGGTCCTTCCCTCCCTTTGGTGGTGACTGGTGAGACTAGAAGCTTTCCTTTCCAGTGATGAGGTCCTATCTCCTAGCACAGGCAGTACATTGTAGGCCTCTTCAGTTTGCAGAATAAATAACTAATCTGAGACCCAATGTATATCTGCTATTTGTCTCTAGCAGAAAACATCCTTGTTTGGGTGCCATGGGACAGTTTCTAGAATAGACCCCTCTGCTGTAGCATCCCAGCCTGGGAGCAGGGACACCTAGTTCCCGTGCCTGGAAGTTGGGGTTAGGTTTGAAGAGAATACCTCTTTCTTCCTTTCATCAATCCTAGCCCCAAATGTTCCCAATATAAAGGTCTAAACAAAGTGGGGCTCAAAAATCAACTTTGGCATCAGCCTGTTATCCCTCCCAGCAGCTCTGGAGGCTGAGGCAGGAGGATTATGATTCAAAGCCAGCCTTGGCAACTTAGTAAGGCCCTGTCTCAAAATAAAATATAAAAAGGGCTGGGAATGTGGCTCAATGATTAAGTGACCCTGGGTTCAAACCCTAGTACCAAAAAAAAAAAAAAAAAAAAATCAGCTTTGAGAGTATGCAGCCCAGATCTGAGGTCAAAATGAGGCCTTCTTTCTCCCTCTCTGTGAGAACAGCAATGCTGACCATTTCTATATAGTCCCAGGTGGAGGAACTGGTGCAGGAGCAGGTCACCTGGCTCAGGCTTCCAGCAGCGGCCAGCCAGCAGCATAGGGCCTGGTCACTGCACCTGCTTCATGTGGTGAAGAATGGCTGACTCCCTAAATGCACCTCTCAGGTGAGGAGTCCTGCTCCTGTGCATTGGAACCAGTGAGGAGGGTAGGAGGGGCCCATTCCCCTTTCAGTGAGCCAATGTGGGGGTGTGGGAATGGGGAGGGGAGGAGTGGGGATCCTCTGGGAAAGGTGGTGGATAGTCAGAGAGACAGACCAGGTCAGCCTCAGAAAGGCTGAAGCCTTGGAGACTTACATGAAGGTGGAAGGTGAACTTGTACCCAGACCATCGTGTTCAGAGTGAACCTACCCCACCACTTATGAGCTGTGTGACCGTGTGTGCATGTTACAGAACTTCTCTGAGTCACAGGTTTCCCGTCTGTAAATTGGACATGATGAGGGTGCCTCTCTTGTGAGGTTACCAGGTGAATTAAAAGAGTCAAGGCCTCCTGACACTTAGCTCAGCACTTGATGCATAGTAAGCACTCAGTCAGTGTTTACCTCCTTCCATCCTGGGATGGCGGAGGAGGTGAGATTCCCATACCCGAGTTACAAGCTGAATCAAGTGTACCCAGGAGACATCAGTGGGCAAAAGCTATGAAGTGCAATCCAAGAAAGTCCTCTGAAACCCTCTGCACATCTCACATCTCGAGCTGTTAGAATGTCCTTTGTCCCTGAGGGGCTTCTCCATGGCAGAGATGCGGGCACATGGCCATCACGGGTTCACCAGCCACCTGCTGACTGCAGGTCCCCTCCCACCTGCAGGTCCCCTCCCACCCTGCTCAGGCAGATCACCCTTGTCAGGAGCAGCAGCCAGCTTCATCACTCTAATTGCAGTGTGGTTTGCGTTCATCAAGGAAACAGCAGGGATTCCAAATTAAATTCCAACATGCAATTTATTCAAGATATAATGCCGACTGAGAGACTCTACAGCACCCGTGCCTTCCCCTGCAGAGACGAGTTCTGTTGCCAGTGCTGCACCCCCAGCTTGTCTCCTGGGACCCAGGCTCTCTGGATGGTACTTCTCCTGGGCAACTGGTCGGCTGCCCTCCCATTTTACAGACAGGGTTATTGAGGCATAGAGGAGGGCCTCAGGCGTGAGAGCGGGGACTTGTCTACCTTTGGGAATTATATACAATGGGGTGTCTTTCTGGCACACCCTGAGATGTCAAACCAGCCAATCCTGAGTGGCAGTAAAGGCCACGGGAATCCACATCATTCTGTCAGCACTCATTTGCTTGGGGAAGTTTCTTTGTCTTTTTTCCCTTTTTTTTTTTTTGGTACCAGAGATTGAACCCAGGGATGCTCTACCACTGAGCCACGTCTCCAGTCCTTTTTATTTTTCATTTTGAAACAGGATCTTCCTAAATGACCCAGGTTGGCCTTGAACTTGTGATCCTCATGTCACGGCTTCCTGAGTTGCTGGGATGATGGTGCGTGTCACTCTGCCCTGGTCGGGGAGGCATCTGAGCAGAACTCAGTCACCAGCCCACTTTCTCAGGCTTCCCACTTGTCAGGGGCTCTCAGACTGCTGCTTGCCACCTGTTTCTCCCAATACTGTTTCATGACACCAGTTAGAAGATGGCAAAGCTATAAAAAAAAACTCACTGATATGCTGTCCCACGGGGTGGTACATGCTCATAATCCCCGCGATTATGGAGGCCGAGGCAGTAGGATTGTAAATTCGAGGCCAGCCTGGGCAATTTAGCAAGACCCTTGGCAACTTATTGAAAGCCTGTCTCAAAAAAAAAAAAAAAAAGAAAAGAAAAGGGCTGGGGATGTAGCTCAGTGGTAGAGCTCCTTGGGTTCACTCCCCAGTACCAAAAAAGAAAGAAAGAAAATCACACAGATGCGATTGAACTAGGAAGACTGCAGAACAGGAAGTGTCCAGTGTCCACCCCTGTAAGTGGCTGTCCTCTGATTCCCTCCCTCTGTCCTTCATCCCTGACAGGAAGTGAGCCCTCTCCAGGTGTTCTTTTGCTGAGACCCCATCAAAGGTCTGTGGTTATTTCCTGCCAGACACTAACCCACCCTAAAGTGAGCTTTGAGCTCAGATGAGTACAGCAAAATGCCAGGACACTGCCTGGGGCGCAGAGCTCCCTAAAGTGGGGACTGTGGGGCAGGGACTCCAAAGTGATAGGTGTCAAACCCATGACCCAGAAAAAAGGGGCAGCCCTTCTCGGTGAAGCTGCGTTTCTCCCAGACCCCTGGATTTGGCTCCCAAGCCTGTACAGAGCTGCCATTTAATTGAAAGAGAGCATTGTGACTTTGAGGGAGCTGATTGATTTTTGAGAGCTTTGAAGTAGCAAATAACCCCTAGGGAAGAACATCCAGTTCTGATCAAGAACCGAGAGGCAGGAAGTGGACGCTTCCACCCAGGCCTGATGCCATTTGAGGGTAGAAGGGGAGACTGCCCTAGACTGGTTTCTCCAGAGGCCTCAGCCAGAAAGGAAGAGGGGGAGATGTCACTCACATTAAATAACAGTGAGTTAAAGGGAGCCTGGCCTTTGAGGAAAGCTGTGAGGATTTACTAACTTCAGGTCCTAGAATAAGCTCCTTCCCTCCCTGGCCCTCAGTTTTCCGACTTGCACAGAGGTAGAATAACAGTATCCCTTTCCTAGGGTTCATCCAAAGCAGGGCTCGATAACTTCCTAGAAAGGGACAGATAGCAAACATTTTAGGTTTTGGTGGGCCACGTGGTTCTGTTTCATGTTATAGCTTTCCACAAAATTAGCCAGAAACACAGAAAATAATGAACACAACTATGTCCTAAGAAACTTTTATTAAAAAAACAAAAGTGATGGAACAGATTGGTTTGTGGGTCACCATTGGCCAACCCCTGATGCAGAGGACTGCATTCAGCATAGGCTTGGCATAAAATAACTGACCAATAAGCATCAGTACTATGACTGTTAGCACCGCTGTTCTGCATGTGGCCATTTGGATTCTCAGCTGATGCTCATTATATGACTCTACTCCCCCTCTTCCTGCCGTCACCTACTTCTTAGTCAACTTCCAAACGGGGAGTGAATGGGCTCCCTCAAACTCTTGGGGACAAGTGCACTCAAGGCTTTGCCCTGAAGTGGTCTGCTTGAAGCAAATTCTCAAATCCCTCAGCTTGTAAAGGCAAAGGCAGCTTAGATCTCTAGTGAAGGAACAATCAAACGACTTTCCATTAAAATTTCTATTGCCTTTCACAAGGGACTTCTCTTTGCAATTTTCTGTGGCTTTCTCACGGCTGCTCGAAGAAGTACAGACTAATACCACCCTCTTGGAGAGGAGACATTGAGCTTGGCAGGACAGATAGACTTGTCTGAAGTCACACTAAGATTCAGGAGTAAAGCTGGGACTTGCTCTCAGGTCTTTGGACTCTAAGTCCTGCCTTGGCTCCCCATGTCCTGCCTGTGTGGAATACCAGATTAGTCAGGATCTTCACTGCAAATAATAAAACCTAATTTTCTGGTATGAACAGAAAAGGAATTCATGCAATGGCCTGGGAAAGTTCTGGAAGGATCAGAGGAGCAGGCTGGAGGCCATGTAGGAAACTGATACCCCCATGATGATGTTATGCAGACACATCCTTCTCTGCCTCTGAACCCAGCAACTGCCACTGTCACCATGGACACTGGTCTTTGAGATGTCTGCCCCTGCTGTGGCATGAAGCCTGATGTTCCCCTGTCACGATGCAGAATAAGGAGACATCCCTTTCTTCCAAACATGGGCCCTGTTAGCTGAGTGTGGTTCATATATGTGGGCCTGAATTCCCGGGAAGCCTGGGAAGGAGCTGCTTTCTTGGGCAGCAAGACTCAGGAACAGAATTGCCCAAACCTAGGAAGGATGTTCAAAAGATGCTGGGTCAACTCTACTTCTGAATGCATACCTCCAAAACAAAAGCAGGAACTTGAACAGGTATTTGTAAGACCCCTGCTCATAGCAACATTATTCACAGTAGCTAAAATTGGGAAGAACCCAATGTCCATCGACCAATGAATGGCTAGACAAAATGTGGTGCATCTATACAATGGACTATGTTTAAGCCTAAAAAGAGGAATGACATTCTGACATGTGCTACAACATAAGTGAGCCCTGAAGACATTCTAAGTGAAAGAACTTGATGCAGAAGGAAAAATGCATGATTCTGCTGCAAAAGGCACCCAGAACAGTCAAATCCAGAGAAACAGCAGATCGGTGATTTTCAGGGACCAGGAGAAGGCGGTAATGAGCAGTTAGTGTTTATGGTGCAGAATTTTAGTTTAGGAAGGTGAACATGTTCTGGAAATGGATGGTGGTGATGGCCTCCCAACCTGAGTGTGCTTGATGCCTCTGAACTGTACACTTACAAATGGTTAGAAGTGTTATGTGTATTTTAGCCAAAATAAAAATGAATGGTGCAAGGTGTGAAAATATTTTAAAGATTGGAAAATGGAGGCACAGAAAGGACAAGACAAATCAGTGGCAAAGCTGGCACCTGGGACTGGCTCCTTCTAGCTGGTAACTGTGAGTGATGGTTAGAAGTTTGGGGGTTGATTCTTCAGCCATGCTGACTCCGGGTTCTGACAAGTAGGACAGGGACCAGGAAAGTCATGAAATGAGTGAGGTGGATTGGCTCTGAGGCAAAAAGAAGAAGTCAAGACTAAGATGAACTAAAGAATGAATGCTCTATTTGACAGGACAGCTGATACTCAGCTCCTGGAACAGTCGCTGTGGAAGGATCCAGCATTGCCAGTTCTTTAAAAGGATCCAGAAATCATATGGGCATGGGGGTGCACATGTGTAACCTCAGCTACTTGGGAGGCTGAGACAGGAGGATTCCTAAGCTCAGGATCAGCCTCAGCAACTTGACAAAACCATGTCTGAAAAATAAAATAAAACCAAGGGCTGGGATGTAGCTCAGTGGCAGAACACTTACCTAGCATGTGTGAGGCTCTGGGTTCAATACAGGGAGCCATAAATGCAGCTATTCATATGAACTCTCCTGAATTTCAATTGTTGGTAACAATTACAAGAGAAAGAGAGACTATAAGCCAACTAAAATATATCTGTGGTTTGAATACCACCCTTGGGCTGGAAGTTTGAGGAGAGAGGCAAGGCCAGAGATAAAATCAAGATATCAATTTTAATAATAGATGTTAAGTGCCTGACAATTTTCAAAATATAGGTCTCCCTAGTAAAGGCTGATAAGAAAAACATGGCTATTAATTAAAAACCCAAATGAGGGTTTCCTAGTATATTCTACTTTTCAAATCTCAACCTTCAGATCTTCCAGGGAGTGAGAATCAGGATCACAGATTAAACTCTGAGGACCTCTAGCTACCCTGCTAGCTTCAAGGAGCATGAACAGTTCTGTCTTAAACCCTCATCAAGCAAGTAACAGGGGTATGGGGGACAGAGAGGGAGAGGACAGAAGAGGGAGGACAGAAGAGAGAGAATGTGCAGGAGAGACAGTGGAATTGAATTACCTTTTCAAGGCTGACTGATTCTTCTCCTGGAAACTCTGAACCTCTTGCTCCAGCCTGTGCAATGTGAACTGAGGTCCGTATGGCCCAATTGGTATTTGCACTTGATTGGTTCTCACCTAGTCAGTTCACTCCCAGGAGAGTCAGTAAGAAGGAGGGAGCAGCCGTGGAGAGAGGCCTGCAGCCTTCTACTGTCCAACATTTTTTCTCTATTTTTTTTAAGATTTTTTTCTTTGTAGAGGGACGCCGTACTTTATTTTATTTATTTATTTTTATGTGGTGCTAAGGATCAAACCCAGGGCTTCGTACACTCTAGGCTAGGGCTCTACCACTGAGCTACAATCAGAGCCCTATTGTTTTTTTTCTTCTAACTCATCTGACGACTTGATGGTCCACCCTCTGGCCAACCTAGTGGCCATTTCTGTCAGGGGAGGAGACAGCCACTTACTCCCACGCTGAAGAAGTTTTGCTTACTCAACCTGTACAATTGTCCCTTTGTGAGTCTCCTTGAGGTTCACAGTGGGCAGTAGAAGGTCTGTTCAGGGTTGTGGCAGTCTGCTTTCTGTCGCTGTGCCAAAATACCTGGGGAAATTAACTTAAGGAGGAAAGACGTATTTTGGTTCAGTTTAAAAAGTTTCATTCCCTGGACACTTGGCTCTATTCTTTCTGGACCTTTGGTGAGGCAGAACATCATGGTGGGGAGCTTGTGGAAGACTAGAGCTGCTCACTTCATGGTGGCCAGGAAAAGAGAGAGGAAGAGCAACCACCAGGGACAAAATATCCCCTTCAAGGACAACATCTCCAGTGACCTGCTTCCTCTAACCAGGCTCCACCTCCTACAATTTCCACAGTCCCCCAATAACACCAAGAGCTGGGAACCAAGCATTTAATATCTGGCCTTTGGGGGAATGTTCGAAATCCAAACTATAACAAGAGTCTAAACTGATCACTAAGAAGTACCTCCAAATCTATGCCTTTCTATTCCCTAGCATAGATTAGGCTTGCACAAATTGATGAAATAATTTACTAGAGCTTATACCCTGTCTTATAATAGAATCTCCCCAGTTTTGAAAACTATGAACTCCGGTTATTGGTTATACTTAGAAAAATTAAAGGTCAAAAATGAAATGCACTTTTCTCATTAAATACATAGAAATTAGAGTTCAAAACTCCCTGACTTCAATTTGTTACATTATAATCCTTATTCCTGGAGGGTGGAGTGTCTGTTCAGGAAACCACTGCATGACCCAAGATCAAGGTTCCCCAGGTGGCTGAGATAACTGTCACCTCCATTCTTGAACCACGCTTCCGCTTCCTGCAATCTGTTCTTCTATGGTTCTCAGGGGCAAGTGTGCTGATAAAAGGAGCCCAAGTAAGGTTTGAGAGGCAGAAGAGCCACAGAAGTCATTGTCCTCAAGGCATGGGGGGACAGTGGTCAGACACATGGCTTACCATGCTCTCAATGAGCTAACTTGTTTGGGGACCATTTTGGAGACTTAATGGAGTGGATTCTTGGCCTTCCTTGCCAAACTCCAGGCAGGTGTCCTTGGGGACTATGTCTCTGTCCTCCAGCTGCAGCTGTACCAGCCCTTCCCACATCAGTATAAGCCCCAATTTCCATATTAAATCCCTTATTCCTCTAATGCTTGTAGTGGCTCCGACTGATCTTAGCAGAGACACCATGCAAGTACAAACATCATTTTCGTGAAAGAACAACTTATTAGACTGAAGCCAAGTCAGCAAGTGGGTCAAGACATTCCCATCAAGTCATCTCCTAGCAACTGATTCTACCTAGAGGGATGAGTTATTTGAGCAGTTTATTTTTCACTTAAAAGGAGGACAACACCAACACTGCCTTGTCTCTATGTAACTTCTTTAACTCTCTTCTGTGTTTGCACAAGGTGTCAGTTCCTTATCTCCAAACTGGGGACGCCACCATCTCCAAACAGCATCTGTGGTCCTATACCTAGCAAATTGCCAGGTGTGTCCATGTGCTTTTAGTTGAGTCACAGGCTAGTATACCAGGAACACAGTTCCAAGATGATGGTCTGGCTCAAGTTCCCTTGCAAAAAAAAATCACACCTCATGTAGGGGCCCCAGATGGACATGTGTTTGGTTATCACTTCAATCTCTGGTTCCTATTCTGCCCATTCTGATGTATTCTTTCTAATTTCAAGGTATTTCTGGCTCATCTCCTGATCATGTTATCTTAGGTCTAAATAAGATTTATATTCACATTTTATGAACACACTTCCCAATGTACCTTCTCAGGTTCCCAAGTACCATTTTGATTCAGGAATCATTTAAAATCACTGGAGTGGTAGCTATGCCTTGGTCTGGTACTTATGTCTTCAGGAGTCTCAGGGTGGCCCCAGCAGAAGTCCTAGAGACATCAATATCAAGGTTCCAAATAGATGTGGTTCCTGATGGGAAAGAATATTCTACATATCCAGAGAAGCACCCTTCTTTTAGTAGAGGGGATGGCAAGAACAAAGGCCCTGGTTGGGGATGTATCTGGTGGTCTAAGAAGAAGTGAGATGGTCAAGATTGCTGGAGAAGACTAAGGGAGAGGGGTGAGGAATAGTTAAGGGCAGATATTTTGTGGGGAGCCAGATGGCATAAGGTCCTATAGATCACCATTTTGACTTTTATCCTGAGTGATTGAATGTTACTCAAAGATTTTGAGGACAGGCTGAAGGGAGGCAATCTAGGGGAGAGGCCAAGGGCTGTGTAGGGTTGAGAAACCTTCCACAGGGCCCACATTTGCACCTGACACAGACATTTTCACTAGATCCTGGACTTTGATTATATGGGATGGTTGGCTGTCTTCTTTCAGAAGGAGTGCATTCTGTGTGCACAAAGAAGAATGCAAACATTTATTTGGTGACCAGCACCAAAATCATCTTCTGGTTCTTCCTGGACACATGCCAATCTAGTTTCTTAGCCTCTGTTTCAGGAAAGTGTGACTATGGGGCTGACCTCCGGTGGACAGTGGAATGTGAATGGTGGTGTGTGCTGCTTCCAGGTCTGGCCCATAAACACTGCCTGTCTTGGCACCTTGGTGTGCCTTTCCTTCCGTTGGCTCACTGGATGACTCACCAGGGTGAACTTGGAAGTCATGTAAAGTCAAATATAGCTTGGTACTGGAACTGTGAAGTGAATCATCTTGCTCTAACTATAAAGCCAGACCAGCTGAGGCATGGATCGTATTTCAACAGACATGCTTCCCCCAATGTCACATCCCGGTCCCTCATGGTCAAGCCTTCAAATCTGATGGGGATTCAGCCCATCAGCTCCTGTGACACCAGCTGACCCAGAATTTCCAAGGGGTGATTCTCCACATATTGATGTATTCTAATTCCTAGGTGTAGTAAAAGGGTTAACTATGGAAAACCTAGTTAACAATATACATAGGTGTGTCTAAGTCTTGGATAGCTTGACCAAGGTGACACATAAGAATGTATCTCTGGTTTGTCACCTTAAAAATACCATGTAGGTTGAGAGATCTCTGGTGGGATAATTGCCCAATTTCAGCACCTTCAGTGGTTTGTAAGAGAGTCTTGGAGCCCACAAGTTATTTCAGATATTTTTAGGAAAGAATTCCACCCATGTGGCTTTATTCATGTTTGCGTGATGAATGATTTCATGTGAACCATCTCTGGAAAGCACATGTGACGTTAATCTAATATGCATGTAACTTGAGGCTGACCTTGCCTCCAAAGAAAGGCTGTTAAGAAATCTCCTGAAATATTCAGTGCAACACTGACCCTGCTTCTTTCAAAACATTTAATGTCTGTCCATGTTGCCTGAAGCTTACAGGTGCATGCTGTTTTCTTGTATTTATTAAAAAGTATGCCAACCAGTTGTGAGGCCTTTTCCTTGGTGAGGCCCTAGAGTAAGAGTAGATATTTTGATCCTTTACTACTGGGTCTTCCATATAGTAACTGCCCATTTTCCTACTGCACATAATTCAGGTGGGGCTATCAATTAAGGGACAGAGTCCAGCTCATTGTAGTGGTTACCTGACCAACGATGGTCAAGCATGAATCAGTTTGAAGGAGTTTCAGTAGATTCTGGAAGATAATATCTCTTCTAAGATCATGAACCTGGATTCTCTGATACCCTCTTTTTCATGAAGCCAACTGCTACACAAAACAAGACTGAGAAACTGGTGAGGGACAAATTGATTCCTAATGGCAGCTGTCAGCATTTGGATTTAGCTGTGCTTAAAACCAAGCATTCCAGACTCTTGGAGTTGGTTGCATTAGATAATTCACCGTGTGAAATTTAATGATTAATCTCATGAGTTTTTTTTTATTACTTATAAGTGGAAATTTTAATTAATGTCCCATGAACTATAGGATGGCAAGAGAGTCAGTATATTTTTCTCACTGGCCTTTCTCTTGAGGGTCTCATTGCCTGTATATCTTTTCTTTATATATACACATTATTCTTCCATTGCAACCACATGAATGGATCTCTTATTTTCTTTACCTCTGAAGGCACTGCCTTCCCTGTGTGTTGCAAGCTAAATGAAGAAGATGAACAATTTCTCCCAGCTCACTCATTCTCATGGACTTTCTCTAAGAGACTTTGTTTGAGTTTATGACCTTGAAAAATTCCCACTGGGAGTAGTTTCTCCACTAGGATCTTAATGTTCAACCCAACCATTTAGGACCACATTAAGAAAGCTTCTATTCATTTCAATCCTGTATTTTCTTATTCATTGGTAAAGCGATAATAGGGTCATTTCCTATTCATTTCAAAGGGCCTTTGTCTGTTCCATTAACAGCACTGTTTCTGTTCTATAGTGCCCTTAGCTTTAGATTCATAAACCCAATGTAGACATGATCCTTTAGACCAAGGATTGACAAACTAAAGCCCATAGGCAAAATTCAGTCAGCTGCCTAGTTTTGTAAGTAGTTCTACTGGAACCCAGCCACATCTATTCATTTATGTATTGTCTATGGGCTCATTTTTAGTTGCTACAGAGACTATATGGCCATAAGCCAAAAATGTTTCTGCTAAGCTCTGTTCTAGATTAGAGCTTTTTGATTGTTTCCTCACCATGAGCCCCAGAAACAAATGGTATTCATAAAGTATCCTGAGGGATCAGGGAAGGAGCATCTTAACAATCCTTTGGGGCATGCTACATGGAAAGGTCCACCCTAGGCCACTTGGGGCAGGGCATAACACAGCACATACTAGGGATACTCCTGACTGATAGCTCCATCTTCTTGAGAGAGCTGAGGAGTGATACATAATCTAAATCTTGGTTCTGAAGGTCTTATCTTTAGATTCCACATGGATTTCAACTTTGGCCAAGGCTGGTAACTGTTCCTGCTCATGGAGGTAGTGATCTACTGGGCAACCTGTCTTCCCATGCAATAGTCCCTGCTGTATAATTCAACACGTGGCTTCAAGACTAGACTTAACAGTACAAAAAGATGTTCCCACTGATGGGGTCAATGTGAGCCATTTGTGGTTTGAAACTCACTACAGCACATTGGTGTTAGAGCTATGCTGTGCCTCTGTATATGTAGTCAACATCTGTAACAGTTATTACAGCCCCTACCCCTCTCTCCTTGAACAATGCTCTAGTCAAGCACCCTTCTTCCAAACTGACTTCTCAGGGCCCAGGATACTAACTGATGTCCACAGCTTCACCTCTGTCTCCTAATCATTCCAGCTGTGAAATCCCAAGCATCCATCACATTTTGAAATCCCATCAATATATGCTTTCTTTCCCCCGTTTTATTATGGCATAAATTAACTGCAGAAGCTAAAACAAAAAGTGACCGTCCACTCTTTAGATTGCTATGGGGCAGAAAAGTGGGTCGAGAACCATTCAACCAATAGAAAGAATGAAACTGCACGTTTATTTTAAAGTATAAAATTTTTTTAAAAATCCAAAAAAAAAAAAAAAACCCCAAACAAACCAAGCCTAATTAAAAAACAAAAAGCAATCAAACATAACCTTTCCAGTTTACATTAACTCTGAACATCACACATTATTTATTAACCACTTAGTTGCATTTTTTTTTAAAAAAAAACATCAATTATAAGGTAGAGGAAAATACAGTCAGGCAATAAGCTAGCAATCACAGTGAAACTATCTTAATGCTAAAATAAAACACTGATCTCATTTGAGAAAAGAAAGCAGAGATAATTTTCTGGTTGGTGTAGATTTTTTTGTATGTAAAAACAAAATCCTGGTTGGAATGAGTTAAAAAATATTGCTAGCCACTTATCTGACATCTTGACTGTGGTAGCGGGGGATCCAAAATCCTGCAGCTTTGGTGTCTTATTTATATATATATATGTGTGTGTGTGTGTGTGTATACATATATATATTTAAAAAATCCATTAAAAATCAAATCTGTAATAAAAATGTCCCTGTGTATGTTTTTAAAAACAGCATTAATAGACTCCCCTTATCTCCTAAAACCATTTGTTTTTCCTAAGATGCCTAGAAGCAGAAAAGCGCGTGAGATTAACTCACCACACAATTAATTAAAATTAGAATACTTTCCTCTAAACATCTTCCAGAGCACCAGAAAGAAGCAGGGGCCCACCAAAGGGAAAAACAAAGCCACTCTGACTCACAGAAGATGGCATGTGTAGCCAGTCACACGCTGTCTGCCATCCAAGTTATTTTTATTGGATTATTCAGGAAATAAGTACTATTTTAAAAATGAAAGACACAAGCAACCAGTTTCCTTTACTTAAAAAAAAAAATAAAACAAAAAACAACAAAACAAAACCCAGTGGCTAGCTTTCCTGTAATATATTTTGGATTTGGTTAAAAAAAGAAAAGTCGACAGAAAGGGTCACTGAAGGCCACTTCATCCCCCCCCTTCCTGCTGGCTCTGTTTGAATTGGCGTCAAATAGGTTACTGACAGTTTCTTCTGCTGTGGAAAGAAGGCTTGAATAGGTGATAGCTGCCCAGAGTGGCTCCACCTGGTTCCAGTTCTGTCCCTCCTTGGTGTGGTTTCTTGCCCAACAATGCCTACGTTTTTAACCCATGTCTCCCTCACAGGGTGGGGCCTGTGGCTGGCCAGGCATAGAGAAGAAGGAAAACTAGCACAAATATAGACTAGAACTGAAGGACACATCTGTCTGCATCCTTCAAGAACTCCATAAATAATAACCTCAAAGGGCGACGACAACGCACAAATGCTTGGCACACTGGTCGGCCTGGGGTGACTTATCATTTTGCATTTTCTTTGGACCTTACTAAAGAAAAAACAAGACAAAAAAGAGACAGCTTTCCTATACACATATAAATAGTCCCTTAACTAGAAGGGAAAAAAAACAAACACACTGTTTCAAATGCATTTCTAAGAGATTTTTAAAAATCCAAATGGAAAATCTTGACTCCAAACTGTCTATTGCCCATGTGTCTCAGAGGAGAAATTCTACGGGGATGTTAGGAGGGACCCGACCCTGACCCTAACTTGGGGCTCTGGTCCTGGACATTGGGTAGGAGGGTGTGAGCTGCATAGGTTGCTGGGAGCTCTCAGGGGAGGTACTGAATATGGCTCTTGTTTCCTCAGATCCAAATGCACAGGTGAAATCTGGGGTATAGAGGGAACTTGGGAGCCTGGGGTTGATGTTGTATGGATGAGCAAGACAGGCAGGGTGTGGTGTACTGGGGAAAAGGGCCAGATCAGATTGTTGGCTAACTCCAGTTGAGTCCTCATCCTCTGGCTATAGCAGGTCAGCTGGAGGCGTGACCTGCAGAAGCCAGGGAGAGGACCGTGGGGCCACACAGACCCAGGTTCTGATAGCATGTTGGTGCAGAGAACTTGGTCAAACTCACGTCAGATACTTTTCTGCTGATTCTGGGTCGAGGCTAATGATCCACACGCTGGAACAAGCTCTCCAAACAAGGATTCTGGGGCACATTTCTAAAGCCAGAATCTACCCAGGGTCCTTCACAAAACCAAAATGACACTACTGAGAGCCAAAGGGTGTCCTCATGTCAAAGTTTTCTTTGGCCACTGCCTCTGCTGAAGTGAGAGCAAAGCTAGGATGATGCCAGGCAGGTTTGACGTGCACTTGGATGCATTTTAGGGTGGCCATCCAGTGATGGCCTCCTGGTAAGACCACCCAACCCAGATCCCCAAGTGGAGCTACGAGGGTGCAGCCCAGCAGAAAACCTGGTCCAGTGTCTTCTGCCCTTCTGGACATGCAACATGGAACAGAAACACTGCTTTCTCATAGATCATTGCATCCTGCTGCCTACAAATCTGCATCTGCTACTCAGAGGGATTCCAACATTAACAGAATGACGTAGAACATGAGGCTATGATTGTGGGCCCCGTAGGAACAGTGACCTCACACAAAAGATGGCAATGCTTCATGTCAACTAAGAAGCCAGAAAAATGCCAGGTCTCCCTCCAAAGAATATCCTGCCATGTAGGGAAGGAGACGAATGGAGAGGCAGCTGACACAGCCAACTTCAACTTGAGACACCCTGAAAGGAGCTTCAGCAGCTTCTCATGGGCACATGTTGCTAGAATGTAACCCGTTGGAGCAGATGAGCCCACGTGGACTTTGGAACCGCTGGATTTATACTTGTTCAGTGCCCTCACTGGGCACAGAGTCCCTGGGCTGAGCGGTACTCTCCGCAGGGCCAGGCTGCCCTGGGCTGTGGCTGGTGGTGTCTTCCACACTTAGGAGGCTGCTGGCTGCCTGGGAACTGGCGCTGTCCGCGCTCCCCGACCGTGAGCGGTAAGGAGGCAGGTCGCCTTGGTTCAGGGACTCGGTGTCAGAGGAGTAGGGTGGTGGAGGAAGGTCATACCACGCAGGTCTGCAATGGAGAAAGCAGGTTGGGGTGGCAGGGATGGTGGGGAGTGGAGAGAATAGATTAGTGCTGAGACAGAGCAGGGGGCAAGGATCCCGTGCCAGCGTCAGTCCATTTCTGAGCTGATGCTTCAAGTGAGGAATGACCTTCCCTGCCACTGCAAGGGCAACTCAAGGACAAGGAAAACCAGTGGTTTGAAACCAGAGAAAGAAAACAGGTCAGTGTGCTTTGGCTGGTTCATATCCTCTGGGCAGGGCCAATACCCCGTCCTCTGTGTGGACCCAGAAGGAGGGTGCCAAGCTTAACCTGGGTTGTCTGGCAGAGCTGCTCTGCTCCTGGCTGAGGGCCCCACGCCAAGGGGCTGAGCTGGCATCTCAGCCGAGCCTTTGATGGGCCTCAGAATTTGGGGTTCTCACTAGAGCCAACTCATGCTGTGGACTTGGGTAAGTGAGAGGACACTCTCTCAACACTTCTATCTCTATCTGTACCTTGCTTGAAATGAAATCACTTAACAGAAAACACATTGTTTTCTTAGCTCCTGTTACTGAAGGCTTGCTCCAGTTGGGCACTGTGCTGTGCACTTCCTGTCCCCGTCTTCCATGCCCACAAAGGAGGTGGGCATTACTTCTGTGCCCATTGTACTGGTGAGGAAACTGAGGCACGGGGATGGGAAACGGCTTGCTTGTAACCATGACAGCAGTGCTGGGATTGGAACCCAGGTACCCAGCCTTCAGGTTCATCAGTGATGATACTGTGGGGTGTCACTGGTGAATGTCGGTCTCTGCCACTGCCTACAGCCACCCAACCCAGGCTCTGGGAAAGGAGCTAGGTGTATGCACATAGGCCCCTCCCCCGGGTTCTGCGGTCCAGCACGCACCTTTGGTCCAGTAGGGCCTCCGAGTAGGAGGGCGGGGAGCCCACTTCCGAGGCGTTCTGCTCAGCCTGGCTGGCCACGTACTGGATGCCGTTGTTGACGTTGTAGGTGACGTTGCAGTGGTGGGGGTGGTCCAGGACCACCAGGCGGGACAGCAGCACAGGGTGCTGCAGCCGGTGCACAGGCAGCGTCATGAGGTTATTCCTCTTTCGCTGGTGATGCAACACCAGAGCCAGCAGGGCCACCACCAGCACGAAGATGACGGAGCTGCCGATGATGGCGTAGGTGATGCTGGGGTAGTACACGAGCTGGTTCTCCGAGGTCACGAACACCTGTCCGCTGCCCGGCTCTGGGAGACAAGAGGAAAGGATTCCAGGTTAGCCCACATTTGCCTTTTGACATCACCCCTAGGACTCACATGCAAATGTTGACAGTGTCACCATTTACAAGTGCAGCGACAGTGAGCAGGTAACAGAAGGAGATACATCCATGCGCTGAGTAGTTATCCAGCTAACACTGTGGCCAGTGCTGATATGCTACAGGGTTGGGGGAGGCTTCAAAAACAGTTCCATAAAAGAAGCCAGACCCAAAAGACCATGCGTGATTCTGTTTATATGAAATGCCCAGGACAGTGAACTTACAGAGGCAGGACGTACAGTGGAGGCCTGGGGCTGGCGAGGCAATGGGGATTATCTGAAAATGGCCAAGAGGGATCTTGCAGGGGTGATGGGAATGTTTAAAACCAGATGATGACGACGGCCATACAGAACAGAGAAATTACTAAAAATCATTGAATCATACACTTCATTTTGGCGAATTTTATGTTATTGTAAATGAGGCCTCAATAAAGTTGCTTATGAAGCCAGCCCCAGGAAATGTAATGAACATCCAGGGGACAGGAGCGAGAGTTCTCATGGCAGGAACTGGGTTTTCACTGGAAACTGGTAACATAACTATATGAGGGACACGAGGTGTATCTGGGCTCCTTGTCTGTAGAGTGTCTGATGCCAGGTCCCAGGTGGATCCTTCTAGACTGAGCACTAGTGTGGCTCAGGCTGACCATGGAATCTGGTGTCACACTTGGTCCCAGTCCTGGCCCCTCAGCTTACTCGCTGTGTGCCCTTGGAAAAGTGCTACCTGCACAGGGCTGCAAAAGGGGGACAGGCACTCTCTGGGCTTCTGGAGTCTGGAATATGTCAACAAGGATCAAGCTCTTCAACAAGGGCTCAGACCTCTCGACACTTAAGATGCTCAGGTAAGAGGCTTCCCAGCAGGTGGGACACACTTGGCCTCCATAGGAAGGTCCAGGCAGGCACAGGACACCACAGCAGCCCTCCCCAGATGTTGGAGACCCCTGCCTGTGCAGAAGTCCACAGCCACTCCCAGCTGCAGCAATTATCCAAAGGCAGCCCCAGTGAGCAAATGTAGTGACCACAGCACTATGCTGTCCCACCTGTGAAGCAGTGAGGAGGTTTCTGTGGGTCCCCAGTGGCCAAAATATAGACCAGAAGTAGCAGTAGTGCTAAGAGCTTTACTCTGATCCGCAACACAAGCTGTGTGTCTATTTTATTCATTACTGCATCCCCAGGGTATAGTACAATGCCTGGTACACAATAGGCACTCAATTAATGCATACAACTCAAGGGAAAAATCTGTTTATTTACACCCTCTAGTAAATTAGGTTCCCTTATTATTTCTATTTTTCAGATGAGCAAATTGGCTCAGAGAGGTGAATTAAGGTCACTTTGGAAGACGAACCAGGGCTGGAACCCAGATATTTCTCCTTCAAAAAACCCACATGCCATGAAACACAGTTTCTTCTCCCCATTTATGATATAAAGATTTCCTGTTTCCCCAAATAATTCTTTTTTCTTTTTTTTTTTTGTACCTGGGGATTGAACTCAGGGGTGCTTGACCACTGAGCCACATCCCCAGCCCTATTTTGTATTTTATTTAGAGACAGGGTCTCACCGAGCTGCTTAGCACCTCGCTTTTGCTGAGGCTGGCTTTGAACTCATGATCCTCCTGCTTTAGCCTCCTAAGCTTCTAGGATTACACGTTTGCACCGCCACACCCAACCCTAAATAATTCTTATCTGAGACAAATGAAGACCCCCCCTCAAACTCCCATTTCTCTGTTAATTTTTCTTTCCAGCCACACCAAAACATGAACCAAAAACTTCCAAGATTCTCCAAGTTCACTTCAATGTGCATTACAGATTTTAATTGTGCAGAAAGACGTCAAGATAACTCTAGTGAAAAACAGGACCACTCTGCCACACAGTTAAGGGAAGGAGGTGATTTGGGATTTTTCTGGAGACAATAGTAACTGTCACTCTTTTCTTAGCTTAATTAAAAACTGGTTGGGGACTTGTGTGTGTGTGTGTGTGTTTCAGAATTCAGGCTTCAAATATTGCTATTTTATTACCTCACAGACAGAGCTACAAAGTCTCAGAGACTTGAGGTGCTATCCTCGAGCCATCAAGGACTGGATGCTTGGGCTCAAGAAAGTTATGTAATTTTCCTAAGCCTCAGTGCCTCATTTTTAAAGAGACAGCAGGCAGTACCACGTGAGAACGGCACACATCTCCCTGGATTATGAGGGGTGCAATATATACATAAGGGCCGAGAACGGGGCCCGACAAGGGTTTGCACTCAGTCATGCTAGTTCTTTTAAAAAGTGATCATTAAAAAATTATGACGATGATAAAATATATATATATCACCCAAACGCTTTCTAAATGTGTGGCTTAGGGGCATGAAGCACATCACAGTGCTATGCGCCATTCTCCACTATCCATCTTCAGAATTTTCCCTCAGCTCTAACTAGCTAGTCCCAGTTCTCAGGGTTCACATTCTCCAGTTATTCTTTTCAACTTTTCTGGACCAGTGGCAGAAAAGGGAAAGCACCCCCTTTGGCAGGTAGCGTGGGGTAGATTTTCACACGGAAAACAAAGGGCCCAGAGAGGTTTAATTGCTGACTTCTGTGTAACCATTTTCAGTATTTAGTATACAAGTGGGGTGTGATGGGGTGGTGGTGCACACCTGTAATTCCTGTGACTCGGGAGGCTGACGCAGGAGGATGGCAAGTTTGAGGTCAACCTCATTAACTTAGTGAGACTGCGTCTTAAAGTACAAAATAAAATGGGGTGTGGATATGGCTCAGTGGTAGAGAACCCCTGAGTTTGATCCTCTGTACTGAAGAGGGAAAAAAAAAGAAGAAATGGGGAGCCCTTTAAAATGAATAAAAAGTAAATGCCTTTGGATCATAACGATCTCACTGTCTCCAGGCGGGCCCGCTTTGGCAGGCGAGAGGCTGTGATCACGTTGGCTGGAGAAATTATGATGTTGTATAACTCAGTGGTGCCTGGTCTCGTTTTTGCTCTATGTGTAGAATGTCATCTCGTATTAATTCATTAACTAGACCCACTTTTCTTAAGAGCTTAATGAGCCTGCTGGCCAAATTACTAATATCAGAGTTGCCTGGGTCCTACGTTCCAAGTGCGTAATCCCCGGATAATGAAGTTTCCATTTTTTCTGGCTGTCCCCCAAGCTAATGCCCTCGTGCCCCCCTGCCACACATCCTGGATCCCCACCCTGTGCCTGCAACTCTACTGCATCGATTCCAGGCAATCTGCTACCACCCCGAAGCCACGGCTCTCTCTAAACGGCTGTCGCCGGCAGCTCCTAGTGGCGCGGGCTGTGTTTGCACGGCCCCTGGGTGCTCTTCACCTCAAGTTGTCACACGTTTGTGCAGTTATCATGCCAGTCTTCTAGCAGATGGCAGTGGAGCATCCTGAGGAGCAATGCGTCTCGCTAATGCACTCAGAGGTGCAGTCTGCTTGGGCAGAGGCGCCAGGGCAGCTGGTACTTGTGACTCGGTGCTCCCTTCCTTCTGCGGCATTCCTTCCTCCAGATGCAAACTCAGTTTCCTACAGGACACTATTTTTTTTTTTTTTTGCCCATCAGATTGGCAAAGGCCCAGTGTGAGCTCACGTTTTGTTGGCCAGGTCTTGGGAAAACAGGTATCTCGGTGCCTGGTATATATGCAAGCGGGTGGGGGGGGTGATTGATAGAAAGTGGGGCAGGCAGGGAGGGACTAAGAGGGTGGAAACTATGGTGGTGAGAGGTGGGACTTTGGGAGGTGAGGACTAGACAGGGTCATCAGGGTGCAGCTCCCGTGCATGAGTCCTGGTGGTTTAATAAGAGGTGGGAGAGAACAGAAGAGACAGACGCCATGCTCCCTGTCTCATGCCACATAGTGTCCTCTACGCCCTCGGGATTCTGCCAGCAAGAAGGCCCTCACCAGATGCAGAAGAATACGTAGCATAGTTCTGGAAGGATGCACAGACATGATGATGCTGGTAGCTTCTAGAGAGGGGAACAGAGGCTGGTAGAATGAGGCAAGAGGCTCCTCCTTGGCTACTTTGCACCTTTGTACTGGATTATCTACCAAGAAAAACAAACACAGCCTCTCTTCCTTCAGCTCAGCCTGGGCTCAGCGTCACTGTGTCCCTCCCATCTCTCCTGTAGCTGCAAGGCTTCCTGGGGCTCATGCCTCCAGGCCTGTGGTCGCGGTGGGTGGGGGGCATGGTCACAGAGGGACGCCTTGCTGAGGAGAAACTCCTGGAGGATGGCCCCCGCCTGCAGCCTGACCTCTTGAGTTGAGAATTCCTGTTTGGGAATATCTGCTGCAAAAATGAGCAGCTACGCCTTCGGGGCCCTTCCTTGCCTCAACATTCTTTCCAGCTCCCCTGGAGTTGGTCTCCTCCTCTCCATCCCAGCCATGGGAACCACTAGTCTGTTTCCAGTATCTGGATCTGGATCTCCTTTCCCAGAAAGCCACAGGTAGAATCGAGCAGATGGAGCCTTCCACATCTGGCTCCTTTCTCAGCTCACTGCCTGAGATCCACCCAGGTTTCCCTGAGTGGCATTCAGTGGCAGAAGCACCAAGTCTGTTTGGCGATTCCCCAGCTGAGGTTGGGGACACGCCTGCTCCCAGTTTTGGGAATGCAGGTCTTCCTTGGGCACAGCAAGGACAGATAGCTGGTTCGCTGGGCAGCAGAGGTGTGACTTGACAAGTACCGTCCCACTGCTCTGCGCAGCTGCAATGGTGTTCTGAACACCCCCCACCCTGCCCCGCAGCATCTGCGTGTGAGATCCCATGGCCCTGCATTCCCATCAGCACTTGGCATCGCCGTCCTCCGCATTTCAGCCACTCCTGCGGGTGCCCAGCGTGTCTCGGTGCCTCGCTGAGGCTTCACTTGGCATTTCCTCAGGACTCACGGGGTTGAGCACCCGCTCACACGCTCTCTGTCACTTCACATGGTCTCTGACAAAGAGTGGCCTACTTTTAAATTGGATTGCTTGATTTATCAGTGGGTTGTAAGAGTGCTTCCCGTGCCCTGGACGCAAGCCTTTCATCACAAACATATTTTGCAAAGAGCCTCCCAGCTTATGTCTGGACTTCTCATCTGCTTTAGTGTCTTTTCAAGAGAAGTTTTTTTTCTTTCTTTTTTCAATTTTATGAAGTCCATTGCATCAATTCTTTCTTAATGGTCTGTGTCGTTTATATACTCTTCAAGGAATCTTCTCTAAATCTCTGTCTTGAAGGAGTTTTACAGCTTTAGCTCCTCCATTTACATCTAGGATCCACTGCAAGTTAATTTCTGTTTATGGTACAAGGAAAAGGTCAAGGTTCTTTTCATCTCTCCATTTAGATATTCATTTTTTTTAAGCACCATTTGTTGAAAAGCCTGTTCTTTCCTATGGAATTACCTTGACATCATTCTTGCAAATCAATGAACCATATAAGTCTGGGGCAATATCTAACTCTTCTGCTGGAGTAAGATAGACACCTATCTTTATTTATTTATTTATTGGTCTGGAGATTGAAGCTAGGGGCATGCAACCCCTGAGCCACATCCCCAGTCCTTTTTAATATTTTATTTAGAGACAGGGTCTTGTTGAGTTGCTTAGGGCCTCACTAAGTTGCTGAGGCTGACTCTGAACTTGCAATCCTCCTGCCTCAGCCTCCGGAGCTGCTGGAATTATAGGCGTGCACCACTGCACTTAGCTAGATACCTATCTTTACACCAATATCTGTGTTGGTAACTGATAGTTGAGCCTCAAAATCAGGTACTGTGAGTCCCACATGCCTTTTTTATCCTTTCAAATTAAACTTTATTTTTTATTATAAAGATCCATGCTAATTATTACAATTAAAGTCATACAGAACTGTTCAAGGCAGACAAGATGCTTCTTCCCCTTCCTGTCCCTACTACAATTCCACTAGATAAAAACAGTTCAGAGTTTTGTGTGGACCATGATTGCCCAAGGCCATGAAGGGCCAGAGAGTAAATATTTCATGCTCTGTGAGTTGATACACTTTCAGTCACATGACTCACACTGTCCTGGAGATAAAGGCAGCCAAGGACAAGATGTCTATGAATGTGTGTGCCACTCCCAGCCAAAGCTTACCAAAACCACAGGGGCAGGCAGGGCTTGGTGCCCTGGCTGTCTTGTGCCGACCCACAGCACAGAGGCTCAGAATCCTTTTCTGTGCATGCACACGACATGTTCCTCTTTGTGCTATACAGATAACCTGTACCGAATACCTCTCCCCACCTGCCCTTTCATTGAAGAGTAGCTGTAGGCATCCTACCACATGGATGTACACACTGTACTCCACCCCCTTTGCAAAATACCTTTGGGCTGCTTCCTTTTTTGCCATCAACCAACAATGCTGCAACACTCAGGCAGACCAGCCCAGCCTGTATGAGCGACGAGGTTCAGGGCCCGCCACCCACAGTCAGTGCCTGCTGTGGTCTGAATGTGTGCCCCAGGTTCATACATTGGAAGCTTTGTCTTCCCAATGCAACAGAGCTGCGGGACCTCTCAGAAGTGACGAGATCACGGGCAAAGGATCAATGCCAAGGTCTCTTTCTCTCTCCTGCAGGATGTCTTCCACCATATTGTGATGCAGCAAGAAGGCCCTCACCAGAGGTGGTCGGTGGATCTTGGCCTTCCCAGTCTCAACAACTGTAAGAAATACATCTCCGTGCTTTATAAACTACCCCATCTGTGGCATTCTGTCACAGCAATACAACAGGGTATAATGTGGCGTCTGACACAGATGCTGAATGCACAATTGGTCTTTAGTCACCAGCACAATGACTTCTCAAGGTGGATTACTAGACCGTCCGGGTTTAACCCTGAACCCTCTCCTTTTCTTTGCCCACATGGAGCCACCCAGTGTGATCAGTTCTGTGGGGCAGTGTCTCCCCGCACTGTGCTACCTGTCTTCATTCTCATGGCTACATCGGGCTGCGAAGGAAAGCCTCCTTGTGGGTCTTAGTCTTCAACCTCTTTGAGCCCAAGCTTTCTGAGCATCCCACCAGTTTGAACAGCACCCACTGCTGCTGCTACGTGATTCCTGTAAAATTCTTCAGGCCAAGGTATCTCGGTCTTTCCAAGACTCACGTTGCCCCCTTGCCCAGGCATTCAGACCAGGGCTCTCCCTCCACCCCTGGTTTCCCAACACGACCCTCAGAAGGTATGGGGAAAAGAGGAGTTAGAATCAGGATACCATTTGCCTTGTGACAAATCCCCCATTCCTGATTCTCACTAGAATGACAAAATGAATAGCAACAACCTCCATCATAGCCACTCATATTACCTTTGAACTAAAATATGAAGGAATGATGATGATGATGATGATGATGATGACGACGATGATGATAGAATTATCCTAGCAGCTCTTATCCTATTCTGGTAATATCCTGTGTGTGTTTTACACATATTAACTCTTATATTTACACGATTCATAGGGAGTTGAGTGGGGTTCCCCCCAAAAGACAGATCTACCCAGAACCTCGGAATGTGGCCTCATTTGGAATAAGGTACAATGAAGGTACAGGTCTTGGGGGGAACCAGAGAGGGACCTGAATCTCATGATGAGTGTCCTTGTGAGGGACATAAAAGGAGAAAAAAGAGATAGACGGGGAGCAGCCAGGTGAGGTCGGAGGCAGAGATGGGGTCCTGCAGCCCCAAGCCCAGGACTGCTGGTGGCCTCCTGAAGCTGCAGTCAGGCACAGAACAGGCTCTCTCAGAACCTCCAGGGAACAGCCACCAGTATCTCACACTTGTAGCCTCCAGAACCATGAGACAGTCTAAAATCGAAACTGTCATACTGTGCTGCGCACCTCATTCTGTTTCCCCTCTCCCTTCCCCATTTCTTCTGTCCATCTGTCACCCCATCTTTCTGCTCTTGCAATGGAGTCCCTCTTCTAAAACACTCCAGCAGATTATTTTAAAAACTAATAATAATAGAAGAGAGACAGGTACAAGAAGGGGGTTGGGGGAGGGAGAAGGGGGAGGTCCTGGGGAACGAGATTGACCAAATTATGCCATGTGAATGTCTGAATGTGTCACAATGAATTCCACTGTTATGCATAATTACAACCTACGAATGAAAACTGGAAAAAAGTAAAGATAAAAAGTCACATTTTTAAACAGAGGAAGGAAACAGTACTGATTAAATAATTTTAACACCTGTGTGTGGGGGAAGAGCTCCAGTAGAGCCTCAATCATTTAACCTATCTGAACTGCCTTCTCTGGGATGGCAAGGGGCATGACGTAGGGGTACTACGGTCAGACAGGAGTGAAAAAAAATTCAGACAAATTAATCATTTTGATCTTGGCCCCTTGTCTCCTGGGCTGCAACGAGATGTACCTCCCTGGTTGCCCCAGTTAAAGTTCACCGTGACTGTCACTGACAGAAGCCTGCAGCTCCCTAGAGGGAAGTGGGAGCTGCTGTGGGGAGTGCTGCCCGCCACCCTTGTGTCCAGGCTTGACAGGAGGCGGGCAGCAGGGGCTGATCCTGAGGCCACTCACGAGGAGCCCAAGGTGGCCCTGGTTGTGTTCTCGGATCCGGGAGCCCTTGCGGCCCCAGGAATAATAATTGGTGCCACTGCCGCTGGGAAACCTCATTACCTGCTGAAATGCTGAGCAAGCGCACGTGCAGTTTCTGTGCGCAGAAAACTTTCTGAATAATTTAGGGGACGGGCTGATAACAGAAGCACTGCAGCCGGGGCTCCCGAGGGGACCTTTATTGACAATGAACAAATTCAAGGCTTTGTGAGACTTCAGATCGGACCATGAGGACCCAGGGCCTCACGGTGTTGAGGGCAGGGATGTTCATTTTGCTTTGGTCCCAGGGCCAGCAGGACCCAATGCCCAGGTATACCTGATGACAGTCAGGACCTACACACGGTTCCCAGGGCCCATACCTCCTATCGGGGCTCCCCAGCCACTGCTGCCTCTGCCCACCCCCCTTGGGCTCTCTGCAGTCTTTCCACACGGCTGCAGGGCGCTCCTTCTGCACCATAAATTCACTTGCTCAAGTCGCTCCTCTGCTCAAAACCCTGCAGCGGCTTCCCACGTGCTGGGCATCAAGCCAAAGTCCGCCCCTGTCCTCTAGGTCCCAGCTTGTCTTGTACCTGGTGCCTCTCTGGCCTCCACTCCTGCCTCCTGCTGCTGAGCACCCTCTAACCTCCTCAAACCGGGGCCTGTCCCGGGCTTCTGCCCCTCTGTGCCCTCCGTCAGCACGGCCATCTGCATCGCTCACACCCTGCTCTGTGGTGGCTGCTCACCCCCCTGGCCCACCCCTCTCCACCCCTTCCCGTGCCCTCCAGCTCCTGTCAACCCACGCTGCATTTGTCCTGCACTGTCTCTCTTTCCTAAGGGGTTGCACCTCCACGTGGGCAGAGCTGGATTCTGCCGCTCATCGCTGCCTCCCGATGCCTTAACAGAAATAGCTTGCTGGGGGACACAGGCAGAGGGTCTCTAACCCTGCACCCCGGTGACATTTCACACTTGTGTCTTTCACATGAGACTAAGCCCCCCCCCATGTGAGGTGCCTCATGCTGGCAATGGTTCTGTTTAGGCTCAAGGTGAGAAACACATGTCTCAGAGAGTGAGGTCCCTGCCTCAGGTCATAAGGCCAGAAGGTGACAGAGCCACAGCTGGAACCCAGGACATGTGGTGTGAGGGCAGTCTGTCCTGGAGCTCAGTTTCAGGGATGGGGAACTGCCGTGGCTGACACATCCACACTGGTACTGGTGGGCAGGAGCTGAGGAAGGATCGCGGAGACATGTTTGTGTACCAAAACACCGTTCACTTTCCAGAATATTCCCTCTCACACACTGGCTGGTAGCAAAGAAACCCTTTCCTGGAATCACCCAGACAGCCACCACAGGGTCGGGAGTGCGGAGGTAGCCCACGCAGCAGCCTCTCCTCCCAAAGTGGCCGAGAGGGTGCCCTGATGTGGTTACTCCAGGCCAACCGAGAGGACCTGCAGCCAGGACCTGGCTCCACCCCTCCCCTCCCCTTCCAGAACTTTCTGCCTCCCAACCACGGAACCCAGCCCCTCATCATGTTGCTCAAGCTCCTCGCGCTGGGCTCCTCCCTCCCCCTCTCCTCTCTCAGTGCTTTTTCTCCAGAGCTCTCTGTGCCGGCCATGCCAGCCTGCAAGACACAGAGCTCCCTGCACAGGCACCTACTTGCCCACCTCGTGCCTGACAGCTGCAGGTGTGGGTCCCCCAGCCTCCTGGTTTATAAGAAGAGACAAGATTGAATAAAGTGGGAAGCTGCTTCCAGCCCAGGCCTGAAGGGTTTAGGATGTAGCTTCTGGAATCTTCTGGGACCCCAGAGATCTGACAGGTCCTGGGCCTCCACTGGAGGAAGGCAGCCTCCACCAGGTGCAAATATTCTGGCCTTTGTCCCTTCCCACCTCCAACCTCCTGCTGGTGTTCACCGCTGGCCAAACCCATTGGTGGCCAGTCTCTGAGGCCCAGGGGAGGGGCACGTGGAGACCAGGAGCAGACAGAGTCACTACAACAGCCAGCACAGGCTCCCTAATCCTCTGTGGGACCCCCGCCCACTCCCCTGCCTCAGCCTGACACCTCCCACCTCAGCTCAACACGGCCATGTTCACAAAGCCTCCACTGTCCCCTCTGGAATGTCGTGCTCCTTTCTGTGCCCTCCCTCATTCCAACTTTCCCCCAATGGCGTCTCGCTTTATACCAGCGTCCACTGGCACTCAGGAGGTGAGGGGCTCCAGGTGCGATGGTGCAACCTGCCAGCCATCTTGTCCAGCGCTGGCCAGTGCTTCAGGGTCATGTTCAGGGCCGTGCAAGGGGAGATGGCTTCCTTCAGAGCTAGCACCTGCACCTTCCTCACCCCAAGATGGAAACAAATGAAGACCACCCAAATGGGAAAAGCAAAGGAGGTGTCTTCAGAGCTTGCCACGGCCATGGAGCCGGCCATGGTCACTTGTGTTATGGCAGACATTAAGGACGGCAGAGGGCAGGGAAGGTGGCCAGGGCCAAGGGCAGCCTGGCACAGGGAAGCTGGACCTGGCCGAAGCTGAAGCAGGGCATCCCAGGCTACGGGTTAGGGAAGCCTATTTGGCTTTCCCCTTTTGGTCCTAAATCGGAAACAAGGATAAACACAGGGAAGCTGTCAGTCACTAATCAAGACCCTGCTTTTGGGGGCCGACTGCTACAGGGACTATCTTGTCTTCCTGGACTGTTACTAGAGATGGAGATCTTACTTCCTGCAAGTCTGTGGCATAGCAGGTTGGGTTCCTGTAGGCTGCGGGTCAGAGTTCTCCTTCCTCACAAGGGCTGGCCATTGTCTGGGTGTTTACTCTCTCCCTGATGGTCCAACCCAGGTCCCCAAGTGGTCCAGACCCCACTTCTGCTTCTGAGTCTCTGTGACACCTGGGGCCAGTCCAACGCTCAGCTAGAAAGCAGGGATAATGAACAGTGGCCCTGAAGAGCTACCGTGAGGATGAGGGCCGAGCTGATGTAGGTAAACACCAGTCCTGGAGTGGGAGGAGAGTAGGAACAGCCATTCATGTTCAACATTCCTGTCTATGTACCTATGAAAGCCAGGCGTCAGTATGAACAAGGACAGGTCTACCTAAAAAGAGGCAGGCGCACAGTGGTCAGGTCTAGGGGTTTGGTTTTGCCAGAAATGACACAGTGTCTTTGGGCAACTGACTCCACCTTTCTAAACCTCATTTGTAAAATCAGGATTAAACACCTGTAGCCAACACAGACTTGATATGAATGTGAAAGGCCACTGTCTTAAGTTGGAGCCAAGTGAGCCAATGACAAGCTTGCCATTTTACAAAGACCCTGACCCCTCACACTGGATTTTAAAAGGTGGCAGAATGGCAGGGCAGCGGAAATGCTTCCAAGGAGGAAGGCAGGAAGGAACCGTAGGAATTCTCTGGAACATGCAGGCTACTGCCTCCAAAGGTAAGGAGGATGGAGTGGGATGGGGTAGGAGAGTCCAGCTAGAGCCATAAGCATTCACCTGACCCAGGGGCCCAGATCCCGGGCTGACCTGAGCTCAGCACTGGATTTCAGAAACAAAAGACAACACAAGTCTAACCCGAGGCCTCACAGCTGGGGAGTGGCCCTGGGGGCTCTGACTCCAGCACTCCCAGGAAGGCCTCCACCAGCCTTCTGCGGCATCCTCACTAGCCTAGAAGCTTCCAGACACTCTGCTGGCCACTGTACACCAAGGGCATCCTGGCATCCACCCTGATTTTCTTGTTCAACACCAACATCCCACGGGGCTGAGGGGGCCTTTGCGGATCTCTATTCCAAGCACATCTCTGGTACAATTTAGATGCGGATTGAAAAAGCTTAATTTAAAGGGCAGACCAGCAAATGACTGAATCAAAAGAGAACCACGAAAACCCCACTGAACCATTACCATGGCAACTCAAGTTGCTAAAATTAACCCAAAGGGGGGTGATGAGAAAACCCGAGCTGCCCAGCATCAGACGGAGCACAGCAGGGGGCCATCCAGGCCCAGAGCCAGAGGGGAATTAGAGAGCAGGCCCCTCTGCCAAGAAGGAAGCTGGACTGAGGACCAGGAGAGCCAGGAGACACATGCACTGAGATCAAATTCAAAACAGAGGAAGGGAAGGGGTGGGGGAGGGGAGGAAGGCCCGAGTCTGAAGACAGATGGGGCAACTGTCTCCCTGAGCATTTTCAGTTCTTATTCTAAGAGAGCCAAGGCTTCCTTCCCTCTCCACTTCCTCGAGGGCCGGCCATGGGGCAGGTGGGGTAACTGTCTCCAGAAACCATGAGCTCCATCCTTCCAACAAGTATCCTTGTTACTGGCAATTGATACCCCTGGCCCCTAAGATCTAAGATGCTTGCTTACCCAGAGAAGAGTTGCTCAGAATTGAGGGGAAGCTGGAGACCCCAAAGCATGCTAAGCGATGCCATACATCCTGGGAGACTGATCTCTGCTCTGAGGAGGAAGGACCCAGTGTCAACCAGGGGTTGGCTGTTTAATGGCTTCTTTGCTACAAAACAGGCCCAGGGCAGTTGCAGGACTGGCTGGAGGGAGAAGCACTTAATTGGCTGTGGAAGATAGAGAAGGGCATTAAAAAAAAAAAAAAGGGAATGCAGATTGCTACCAAAAGTCAGTGATGAGGGTAAGTAGGAGCTAGGGCCTGGGTGGCCTTTCTAGAACTCTGCTCAACTGTATAATCGCTTAAGAAATGCCAACAGAAGAGAGCAGCGGAGAGCAGGAGCTCTTTGCTACCTCTCCTACTGCAGCACAAAAAAGCAAACATCAATGAGAGACAGCATGGGAGGGGTACTGGACTTGGAAATGAGCTCATGCATTGGAATCAATGTTCTCCTCACTCTAACCTCACAGGGGAGACCTCTAAAGCATCTCTCTCCTGTGCATAGAAGCTTCGGCAAACCCAGGCCCCTGCACAGGACCTCCTGAGCTATTTCTGCAAGCAATGTGCTTAAAATGAATATACACACCTCCCGGAATCTGCTGAATAAGGAGGGATATAAAGAATGACTATTTCTATTGCTTACTGTATCTATTTACGTGGCATATTTGGTGGAAGCTGCAAAATTAAATGCTTAGCAGACATTCTTTAAGCTCAATGGTCAGTTGGCTTCTGGTCTGGTAATAAGGCTTGGCACATTACAATACAATGGTTTATTGAGGCTGCTCCGTCAGCAGCCAGAGCGGAATACTGCTAACTCAAGCGGGATACTCCGATCAGTTTGCGAGTGTGGTGTAATTACCCACAAATAGCATTGCAGGGCAAAGCTAACCCTAAACACTGGGGAGAGAAAAATCGACTTCAGCCCTGCCATTGTCAACGCAAATAAAACCTCATTTGCGAAAGCTGAGAAAACAAATATCATCACCAAATATCAATTATAGTCCTACATTAGCACCCCAGCCAAGTTCCGGGAGCTCGAGGCCTCTGCATTAGCCCTGGTTCCTTCCTTTCCTTTATTACTTATGTCCAACTCAGAGGCAGGTTATGCTTATTCTGCTTCCAAAATATGGGACAAGTGACCACTGCATGCTGCATGAATTAACTACCAGACCACTACTCTTAGCTGGTCTCTTGATTTCTGGCCTTGTGTCTCTCCACATTCTCTACATACCATCCAGAAAGTTCTTTTTAGTATGTGAGAAGGCAATGCTTCCGAGGAGGAAGGCAGGAAGGAACAGCAAGAATACTCTGGAACATTCAGGCTACTGCTTCCAAAGGTTGTAAGGAGGATGGAGTCCCCTTTGAGGGCTGCTCATTACTCAAATTCCAAATTCCTAACAATGACCTAGAGAGGCATCTGTAATCTGACCCTGAATTTTGAGCCATTTTCCTTTTAGCATCTTGTGCTCCAGCCCAGGGATGGATGGCTGAAGTTTGGCTCACTGATTGTTTTTATGAAGTTTTATTGGTACATTGACATTCACTCATGTACTGCCTTTGGCTGTTTTCATGCTGCAGTGACATGTGTACTTGTGACAGTGACTCTAAGACCCACAGAGCCTAAAATATTGACTGGCTCACATGGGCTAACTTTGGAAATTTAGCACACAAACGTGACCATCTTGACAAGGAGACTCACTGCTACTGCCAACAAATGGAGACATCGAGAAATGAAGAGAAATCAAGCACCTCCTTCCTTGCTGCCCCCCACTGGCTCTTGCTTTCTGTTGTCTGCAGAAGCAGGCTACCCAAATGTTCCTACAGAACACAGCGAGTTTGGTCTCAATCTTAGCTAGGAAGCACCCGAGTGATTAACAAGTCTGTCTGTCACCAAGACCACCCTGGGCGGGAGGACAATGCTGCCTACGTGTGTCACTGTGTCTTCTGAGAGGTGCTTGGGTGTCTCGTATTCATGCTTCTCGAGATGTAGGCTTGGTGGAGACAAGACAAGGTGCTGGAGGCTCCACTCTGGTACAGGGGCCTCCTGAGCAAGGGGTCATGGAACCTGCTATTCCATAATAGAAGAGTAACTACAGGGTCTGAGGTCATGGAGGATTTGAAGCTACCTGCTCCATCCTTTAAATAAAAATATTAACCAAGTTTCCCCCAGGGCCACTTTAGAATCTACACATCCTTGTTGAAAGCTCTCGAGACCGGGAAGAGCAGCTGGAGAGTTCAGGCAAGTATTTTAAACATTGATGGGGCTGCGTTAGAACAAGCAAGGGAAGAATCAAAGCCTTTAGTTGCTAACAGAGGGCCCACGCTGGCCTCCTGAGGAAGAGGAATAAGAAGATCCACTGGATCAATGGGATACCAACATGAATCCCAGGGAGGGCCAGCAGACAGCAACCTGCTCATGCATAAAACATTCACCCAGCACAGCCAGGGCATCCAGAGGCGCTCATTCACCGTTACAGGGTGGGAGTTGCCAGGGAACAGGCAGAAAACTCTGGGAACCTAAGGGCTGCTTAGTAAAAATTCAGTTTTGAATACGTAATATGCATGTTTCAAAATCTAAATGGTAAAGAATTTGCAGAGAAAGGTAAGTTGCTTCTCATACCTGTCTCCTAGCCACAAGCTTCCCATCCCAGAGGCAACCACTGGTATCCATTTTTCTCTTTCTCCACTTCTTTTCTATGTAGGTTTCCAGAAATAGAACAGGCATATATTAGCATATATCTGGAAAATTTTTAAAACTTTGAGGTGGGTGTGTCAGGGATTTAATTCAGGGGCACTCAATCACTAAGCCACATCCCCAGCCCTATGTTTTGTATTTTATTTAGAGACAGGATCTCATTGAGTTGCTTAGCACCTCACTTTTGCTGAGGCTGGCTTTGAACTTGCGATCCTCCTGCCTCAGCCTCCCAAATTGTTGGGATTACAGGCATGCATCATCACACTGGGCAACATCTGGAACTTTTAACACACATGACAACACCTTGATTTTTTCACTTAATGAAGCACATTGGTACCTATTTTTAAAAAATCAATTTGTCTATTAAATGCCTGCTTAGCAGTAACTATGTAGCACTGACTATATTCCAGGCTCTCTATTTTAATATAACTTTTTATTTTGAGATAAGTATAGACTTGGAAAAAAACTGAGAAAATAGAAGAGTTCCCGTAAACCTTTACCCATTTTCCCCTAATGCCAACCAGAGAAAAAAAATTGCAAAATATAAGAACTAACCTTGAAACAATTATATTAACCAAGTTGTAGAATATATTCAGGGCTTATGTCTTTTCCCACTGAGGTCCTTTATCTGTACCAGCATCTAGTCCAAGATCTCACACTGCTTTTATTTCTTCCAATCTAAATCAGGTTCTAAGTCCTTCCTTGTGTTCCACAGCCTTAATGCTTTGAAGAGGAACAGGAAGTTATCTGGTAGAATGTCCCTCCCTTTGGGCTGATCTGATGCAATTTCACCATTGAGAGGATTATACTATTGAAGAGAATATCAGAGTATAATCAGTGAATACCACTGGGGAAGCTCTGTGCATATTTCCTGATGATGACTGATTGATCACTTGGTTAAGGTGGTATCTTCAAAATTTCCACTCTCCCCTAGTAGTTAATAATACCTTGGAGCAGACCCTTTGAAAGCATGCAAACACCTCTGCTTCAATTTCTCCCACATCTCGCCTGTGTTGTTATGACTGTGTGTTCCCACGGTGATGTTTTCCATTGTCCCCACTGGTTCTTCCTACATTCATTCCCTGAAATTTTTTCTGTAAAGAAGATCTGGCCCTTCTCTTTTTTTCCAGTTATTTACATCAGACAAGCTCATGGATATTTATTTTTATCCTCTGCGCTGTCATCCAACATGATTGCCATGGTTTGAAGGTATCCCAGGTGTTGCCAAAGTGACAGCATTAAGAGAAGAGGCCTTTCAGAGGCGACTGGTCCAGGAGGGCTCCTCCCACGTAGATGGGAATAGGACCCTGAGGAAGGAGGATTCATGCAATATTTATTGAGCTTGCCCTTCTGCCTCCGTCATGTGAGGACACAGGTTTGTCCCTTCCAGAGGATACAGTACTAGGGAACCATACAGTACTAGGGAAGAAGTAGCAGAGAGTGGGTCTCACTAGACAAGTGACTTGACAGCCCCTGACTTTGAACTTCTAGTTTCCAGAACTGTGACGAAATAAATTTCTGTTCTTAATAATATTTCTTAGTCTCAGTATTTTTGTTACAGCAGCATGAAACAGACTAAGACGTTATTATTTGTTCTGTCGCTCCACTGTTAACTGTTTACGATAGCTGCAGAATGAGCATGCCATTTGTGGAGATGCGCCATTGTTTATAACCAGACTCATCTGATGGGCAGGTGGGATCTATTGCTACTATTTTTCTCTTATAATCTTCTACAGTAAAAATCCTCATAGATGGCTCATTTCACACGTGAGCTACTATTACCTTGACCTAGACCTATGAGGCCTCTGGAGCAGACCTCACACCATCTCTCTGATCTCAGCTCCTGAGGGTTCCTCCCCGTCCCCAGTGTGGTGGATATCCTCTGAGGTGGCCTCCGACTCTTGCCTCCTGGGATTCATGCCCCTGTGGAGACCCTTTCCTGGGAGTTGGGGACGGGAGTATTTCTCACTTCTGACAAATGGGATATGGCAGCAATAATAAGGTGTCACTTCCAATTCCAGGTTATGAAAGGCTTCTGTTCTTGGTGATGTTCTCTGTTGTTCCCTCACTCGCTTGCCTTAGGGCCATGGGGGAAGCTGCCCTATGGAGACACCATGGGAGGTGTCCAGCCCACAGCCAGCAGGGGGGAGCCGAGGCCCTCACTCCAGCAGCCCACAAGGAACCCAGTTTTGCAAACAGCTGAGTGACCGAGCATGGTGGCAGGTCATCCCGCCAATGGAGCCTTTGGGTGAGACTGCAGTCTGGCCCATGAGAGGCCCTTGATCTCAGGAGAGACCTTGAGACAGAGGATCCACGGACAAAGCATAAAATCATATTTCAGAACAGCTGGGGGTGATGGTGTTTTTACTGGTTACAGAGATCTACAACTCATCTTCCTTGAAGTCCTTTCTTCCTAGAATTGCTGCTCCTCTGGCCTGGGATGTCCTTCTATGAGCCCCTGCTGATGTCCTGGCTAGCCTCAGGACTCCAGTGACCACTGAGCCTCTTGTCTTTGATTCCCCGGAAGCTGTCCAAACTCAGCTAGAGCTTCCCACCACCCATCACCTGATCCACATCCCGCAGGTCTTTCTCTTTCTTGTGGAGCTATTGAGATAGCTAGTTTCCCATCAAGAAACCCGGAACCTCTGGAGGGCTGGTCTCGTTTACAACCTGTCCCTCTCACTCGTAAGCACTAAGCTCAGCTTTACACATATACATTAGGTAAGCTATAATATCTGTAAAGCCAATCAGTAATAATAAGCCTTAAATTATGGGTTTCAGATCTGCCAGCAGCCTAGTGCTTACACACGCAGTATTAGCTATTATTAGCATCATTAGCACTACTCAATATTTCATGAATGAATGTTTCCCTCTCTAACAAGGATTTAATTTTCTGACTCCCCATGAGCTCCCTCTCCAATTTTAGAATCTCCAAGTTACAGGAAATAAGAAAGAACTCTTGACCAAAAGTTGAGGGTCTCTAGCTGAACTCTGTGGCTTCCATATATCAAGTGTTCCTTCAGGGGCTATTCTCAGCCAGAGCAGCAGGGGGACTGCTGCGCACCCACCCAAGACCTGTACCAAAGACACAGGGAATGGGGACGCCCAGGCAGGAGCGGAGCAAGATTCACGACGATTGACAATCCACTCATGTTTCTGAGAGTCTGCAGGCCACCCCCTCCTTCTCCGCAAAGCTCCCCTTGCAACAGTATCTATGACCAATTGCACTAATTGAACACACAAATGAGGGAGATAAGGGGAAACTCTGCTAATTGTATTTTTCACTGGCTTCAGTGGAGAAAAAAATCTCATCATCAGTCATGATTACCAACTTCCCTGTGGTCTCAACAGGACAAGCCTGAACACAAGTCGTTCTGAAGCATCTTGTTGGCTGGCAGATCAACAAGCTCTTAACTCTCGTTTGATCTTTGAAGGTTCTGGGGGAATAAGAAAAAATGCCGCACACCATTCCGCTCCCTTAGGTTCAGAAGAACCTTCTGCTGCAAGCCGTAAGAGAAAGACACTGTCGTTTTAACCATCACTGGTATAAAAGGTGCTGTGGAAACAGCCCTTCAACATGGACACCACTGGAGTCCCCAACAATGACAGGGTGAGTCCCAGAGGCCTGTGACAGTCCTAATCCTCAAGTCACTGTTCAAGGAGCAGAGACAAACAGGAGTAGAAGGAATGGGAATATTGGGGTTTTGCTCTTTGAAGGGACCAGCAGCAAGCTGCCTTGCGGGAGTGACACCGATGACGGTCCATAGAGGGTTGGGTCTCACTGCAGGCAGGAAAAAAACCTGAGGACCACTGAAGGGACCACGGTTTTGTTGACTTATTCTAAATCCATGGGTTTCGTTAAAATTAAGAAAAAGCAAATCAAAATGAACAGGATATTAATCTTGAGTCCCAGCAGAGCTTGGAAAATATAAATCCCAGTTGTAGAGAATTCAGGTCACCTGGGAATGAAGAGCAAGACCTGGGGAGCCTGAGGAAAGACGGGGCTGTGCGGTGGGGTGGGGGTGCACCGGGACAGCTGCTCCAGCCTGGAGCTGTTCACTCTCAAGGGACGTCTGCAGAGCTCAGTGCTGACATAGTCTCCTAGAGGCTGAATGGCAGCAGCTGGAAGGTTCAAATACTGTACCGACCCCCTTGGGAAAACTTTCCTAAATGTAAGCATCAGAGGGAAACAAATCATTAAAAAACAAAGAAACAAAAAAACTCCAGTGGCAACAACAACAAAAAAAAAACCCAAATGACAAGTGCACATGTTACTGAGTTGGGGGTGGGGAGGCAGGAGCAGGGGAAAGAGGCACGGGCTGCACGGGCTGCACAGGCTTGGCCCACTCTCGTCTTGGGGCAAGCTGCTCATTTTTCTGTGCCTCAGTTTCCTCATCTTTTTATGCTGCCCTGGGAGAAGGCTCGGACAGGACCCAATTGCAACACCATATTTATGATGGAGGGAGATCCAGGGTGTTCTGCCCAGGGCCTCTGATTTTCCTCTGAAATGCACGTTGTAAAATGCTTCTGTCTCACTTCAGCAAGTTTGCTCATAAATACATTCAGCCCCCAAATTGCTTTAATTACAGAATGAGGAAATTGCTTCACTTGGCGGAAGGTTCTTCCCAGTTCTGCTAATGGCAGTCTGGTATGTGTATGTGATGAGATTTTTTTTTTACTAAAAACCACTGAGCTTAATGAGAATTCAAAAACTGTGCAGAACCAGCATTCACTGGGGCCCAGCCCAGCCCCTCGGGTGAGCTGAAGCCTCCCCAGAAACTCAGGCCGACTCTGGGTCTCACCACCAAGGACAGGAATGAGGACTGTCTTCACTGGCCATGTTTCTCACCTGGTGGGTGGCATCCTGTGGACACTTGCAAGGGTTAGAGGCTGCATGGATGTCCCACATAGACCAGGAGTCTGCATCCTGACTTGCCCAGACTGCTACCCTGCACCATCCTGCCAAGTTAAATTCATGAGCCTTAGTTTTTCTCATCTGTAAACTGGGGGACAAGAGCTTCCATCTCCCGGGGCATCTGTGAAGATCAGATGTGGCTGGCTGCAGCCTAAGGGCTCACTAGATCCTGGCTGCCGTCACTGCTGGTACCAATGACACCAACACGGTTCTCAGAGCTCCTCATCAGGGCTGTGTATGACTGGCTAGGCACCCTGGGACATCCATCCGGGGTGATCTTGGTAAGGCAATGGAGTCGAATAAATTCCATCTGTTACCAAAACTGAGTTCTAAGATGATTTCCTTTCCCCCACCCCAGCCTTAAGAACTTGACAGAGAATGCGTGGCAAACAGCACAGGACTTAAGATCAAAAGGATCTGGGTCCAATCTCCATCTGCAAGTGATTCTGAGCAAGTTCCTCAAATCTCAAGCCCTAGTGGTGGGGAGGATGAAAGAGAATAATGCATGTCTATGGTGAGCACACCAAATGGCCCTGCAGTGACAAGCTCAACCACGGGAGAGGCTGCAACCAGGATTCTGCTGCTAGGATACAACCCGGAAGAGGATGCCCTAAGAAAGGCCCAGCCAGGGAGGGGTCTTTGACACAAGGCTGAGCTGAAACACGCAGATATCTGCACTAAAGTTGAGCTGTGCTGATTCACCCAAATAAACTACTCCAAGGTATAGTTGGTCAGGCCACAACCTGGACCACCATGCATGTTATACCGAAGGTCCGGGAAGCTAGAAATTTGCAAAATTAACAGCTCAGAAAAGTGCTACTAGTGACTGCCTTGTTGTATGTTAGAAGGGGTTATTTGTTTGGGGAGACTTTGCTAACAGTTTGAGGAGACTATAACACAGGCAGCCAGCTAAAAGTTTAATTGCATACAATTGCTAGCTGTGAGTTCCTTTCCCAAACGGCCTCATGCATATTCATCACTGTAATTATGGTAGTGAAAAATTCCACGACTAATTATTCCATGCTCCCCATCTTTCACATGCCTAGAATTTTTGCATAATTACTGTTGAAATTAATTGCAAGTTAGTTAATTTTATACTTTGTCCTTTCAAAACTTAATTGAAAATTAACTTAAAAGATACCAAATGGAAAAAGAAAAAAAAAAAAAAAAAACACACACAACAACAACCACCCGTCACCGGCCATTAAGGCAAAGCTGGACTCTCAGATTTTAAAATGCCATCTGATAACTTCTAACCTGAACGCAGGTTGTGCACCCCACACTATAAGCACAGGCCGGTCCCTTAAATGTCTCGGAAGTCACACCTCTACCTTTTTACACAGAGCAGTGGAGACCTGGGATGGAGGGAGAGGCCTGCCCAGGCTCTGGCCCTCTTCTGGTGCAGGCTTATCACGTTGGGATTCAGCAATCGCCTTTCCGGCCTCCAAAGACGACCCGTATGTGGTTTCCATTATCACTGCATCTCACTTCTACCCCCAAATATCTCAACTACACAAATATCTCAGGGCCTAACTGCAGATCGGCCTGCAAGAAGCTTCAGTTTCATGCTGCACAAAACAAGAGAAAACATTTCTTTCCCCCTGTTCTATCATGGCATTCGGTTTCCACAGATCTTGGAGTTGGTCCCACTAATCTGCTTGGGACCAGGAAGAAAACATCTCTTAGGCACCTCTTCAGAAAGGAATGCCAATCCCAGGCTCATGATCTCATCCAATCCCAACTGCCTCCCAAAGGTGCATCTCAAATACCATCACGCTGGGGGTCAGGGCTTCCACATAGGGATTTTGGGAGGACACATGTAGTCCACGGCACAATTAAACAGCCCCCAAATAGAGAGAGCAGGCAGGTGCCAGTGCCATTTTTCTCAAGTCATGTTTTAATTTTCACGTGTCTGGCTTCCTTGGAGCTTTGGCATGGCATATGTCACTGCGTAGGGCGTGTCCCTTGTCCCTGCCTGTTCTTGGTTTGGGCGTGGGCATGAGTTTCACTGAATTTCAGCCCCTAATGCAGTGCCTGCCACACAAGGAAAAGCAAGTTCAGAGCACTTAAGAATGTCCCTCAGTAGATGGCAGAGCTGGCACCGGTGCCAGGCGCTCTCTTTCCACCACCCCACGCTGCCTCTCCTGCATCCTCCTGCTTCCCTTTCTGACAATTCACCTTTTATCTCCTACCTGCCATGGATCTTGGTAACATTCTCTTCTTAACCCTCAGTCCTGAAACCACCTTATTATGGACTGAATGTTTATATTCTCTCCAAATTCACATGTGATACATTGGCAATGGAGACTCTGGAGGTGGAGTTGGCTGAGGTTACGCGGCTGGGGGATTAGTGTTCTTACGAGAAGAGACATCAAGGAGCTCGTCCTCTCTTCACGTGAGGACACAGTAAGAAGGTGGCTGTGTTATGCCAAATTTGTGGGACCCCAATAGACCTCCAGGAGCTGAATCTTATGCAATCACACAAGAGTCTTTATTGCAAGCTCGAGCCTGGACTCACAACCTTTTCTGACACAGCGGTCCCAGGGAGTGAGCCCCGGTCCTTTGTTCAGTGAGGTTTTATAGGTTTTGGGGGGATACTCTATGCATCACAACATCACACAGCAAATCATTCCATACCGCGGGAAAGTCAAACAACAACTCTTAACATTGATTAGCACATTCACTGGCGGGAACAAGTTGGGTAAGGGTGATTGGTTAGTAAAAGCAGGGGTTCCTTTGAACTGATTGGTTTAAGCCACGAGGGGAGTACGTGCTAAACTAAACGGATTCCCAACATGTTATCAACCACCATAAACTACTGGGGGGTCATCTGGCATCCCAGGTGTTTTCCCTGTCTCATGCTGATTGGTGGCTGCTAGGGGGTTGCTATGGATCCTCACCTAGCCTAATTGAATCAGGACACCTGGCTCCACAGATCTCTCCTGTTATTTACAGACAAACAACTCAGCAGGGTGGGTATGTGCTTAGGAGTGCTCTGTGGGTTTTTCCAAGGACAAGGGTCACGCCCCCTTCCTTGGACAGGCTTTGCTCTGAGGTAGAGGCTGGTTTCTCAAAAATGGAGTCATCAATTTCTCAGCTGTCCATCTACAAAAAGGAAGGGTCTCACCAGGAACCTCAGTTGGCGGACCTTGAACTTGGACTTCTAGCTTCCAGAATGGGAGAAATAAATCTCTGCTGTAGAAGCACCTGGCCTGGGGTGTTTGATCAAGGCAGGCTCAGCAGAATAAGATGGTGTAGAGCAAAATGAGAACATTAGCAGTTTAAGGGCTGAAAGGCTGTGGCTTTGCATGCTGACACACAGCAGCTCTGCTTACTAACATTTAACCATAGAGGCTTGCGGCAGCAATCACAGGAGCTGAAGAAGGAAGCAATGTAGGGGAATAGAAGGATCTCCCTTTAGGCTTAGTGCAGTAAAAGCCCCTAAGCTGTATGAGCTAAGAGTCCGAGGCTGTTGTCAAGCCTATACCCGTATAAGGAATGTGGAACACACCCTCCAGTAGAATTGCACCAACTCTCTTGTCTTACGAACAAACTTGCTTACCTACAAAAGTAAAAGCCCTGTTGTGCTCAGGGCTCCGACTTTGGGAATTATCCCTCTGGGCTATGGCATCTCTAGTATTGCTTCCAAATCTGGGTGTCCTGATCCTCATTTTCTGCTATAAGATTGCTCTGCAGTTGCACTGAGTAACCTTGATTACTAACCTCATGCATTATGGACTGACGCAGGGTTAAGCTGTGAGCATAAAGGCAAAGGTAAGTAGAAACCAAGTCAAGAGGGAGGAGAGAAGTCTTAGTAACACTGAGGACACTGGGAGGACCACGGGTAAAAGGCTGAGGGTTAGTGCATGCTAACCTGGAATTTCCACCCGGAATGAGCCAGAGAGTGTACACGCGGTGGGAACCACAGCTCTCTGCAACCCCTAACAACAGACTAAGGAGCCTCATCTAGAGATAGAGAGATGGCTATGGCTTCAATCACACCAGGAAGCAGAAGAATGAATCAGCCTGCTATTGAGTGGCTGGGGAGGAAAAAGGGGTGGGAACCAATTCACACAGCACAAAGCCATTGATTTTTTTTGAGTCCATAAAAGTATCTCCTTTAAAGGTGATGTTAGCAACCTAAGTCTTCAGCAATTTCAGGACAAACAACTCATCCTCCAAGAATTCATGATTTGGGACTTTTTTTTATGACCCACGAGCAAATTACTGAAGGGCTCCTTCATTGTTCAGGCTCCAGAAACACGATGGTAGTTTAGGAAGTTAGGTGATGCACTTGTGTGTCAATTTGTCCCCAAATTGTGTACATACAGGCTTCCATTCCAGGTAAGTGCATGAACTTTGGTTGCAAACCCAAATTAGACAGGTGTTCAGACCCGGCCACAGTGAGAACATGCTGCAGGAAGCCGGGGTGCTGTCAGGTAGCCTTGCAGATGGACAGAAGCCCAGTCATGGGTGTGTGACAAAGCTCTCAGGTGGGCATCCTGAAGGCCTGGCTCTGGGAGCAGAATCGTTCTGCTTCACGGGGACATCGGGTGCAAGCAAGACACGCAACTGAGGTGCAGATTCACCACGGTCTTGGATCTCAGGAAGACGGTCCCCACTGCTGACACAGAATGGTGGGTTTTGTTTTGTTTTGTTTGGGGACAAGTTTATTCCATAACCATAATGATCATAATGATAAGGATAATGACAACAGGGGCTGTGGTGGCCGCTAACACTTAGTACTTGCTCGGTGCCAGATCCTGAGGGCTTCAGAATGAGTAAGCATGATTGACATCCCCACGTTAGTGAAGGGGGGATCCACGACACAGCACAGCCTTGCCCAGCTGCACAGGGGGGCTGCCCGATTCCACCCAGGCAGCGGGGCTCCTGAGTCCATGCTCCTAACTCTGCCACCTTGTCCTTTACCCAGTGCTCAACTTAGTGAACAGGGAGAACTCACAAATAACTGTGAAATAAAAGATGGCTCATGTACTCCTTTTTTATAATCCTGAAAAAGTTACTTCCATTTTTGGATGAAGGAAAACTAAAAAGCCACTCCCCTAGAATGAACCAAGAGTATGAAAGAGGCAGTTTTGAAAAAAAACCCAGAATTTTCTAGAAAGAAATTTTCCTTTGCAGATAGCAGTGCTTGACTGTAAAGAAAAACGCCCCAAAGAGCACTCAATTCCCAATGTTTCATTTTCTTGAATGCATAAGGGCACAGGGACCGACAGGGTTCAGTGCCATTCTTTTTACACAGTCCACAGCCGAGTCTCTGCGCTCAAGTTCCTATAACTGATAAATCCAAGGATTCTGGTTGCTCTTAAGTAGCTAATCAAAGAGAAAGCCAATCCTTCATTTGAAACCTTCCTGAGTGCACACAGAGTGAGCTGGGCCCTGGAGGATGGCAGGGGAATATCGCAAAGGTTAAGGCAGGCCAGGCGCCTTCCGTGTAGTGGGAGGGATTTGGGTAAAACCATGTCGGTGTGGGGGATTACCAATTCCTCCCTAAACAAGCGGGCACAAGCAGTTATATTTGCATGGTCTTAGCAGAACATGACTGTCTGTGGAGCTAAAGGGCCCCGTGTGCATTGCTAGCTAGAAATATTTAACGGATTAGGACTGCACGCACGAGTAGACAGACCTGATTTAGGTTTTTCACATGATATGGACTCCCCAGGGTAAAACCCAACATGTTGGCTTCATTCCAGGTTAAGGCAGGAGATAAAACTGGAATAATTCAGGCTGCTCCATTCATTCCCAACCAAGAAAGAAAGCGCTCCTTATAGCTCATTGTTTCGGGATTAGCGTACGTAATGTTAGCACCCGGCTGAATACCGATGAGATGAGGCCTCACTTCATTAAGCATTTGATATGGTTAAACTGCCACCCCATTCCAAACCCTACACTGGCAACCTGTCCTACAAATGGGATGCAAAAGTACACTCTACTGGTTGTTGATGAGCTTACCCTCTCTCTCTCCTTCAGATCATTTTAAAATCAGAAGGGAAAAAATGTATTTTTTTTCCCCAGCTCTCCTGTGACTTAGGGTAAGAAAAGAACACATTTTCTACCATTTCTACTGTTCTTGACTTGTGCCAAAGATATTAAATAACTCAGTGAAGCCAGATGTATCCTGCTCCTGCCAGAGCTTATAGAAGCAGGTCCAGCTACCAGGCAGCCGGAAAAACAGAGCAGCAATCTGTCGGGATTTAATTAGACCAGTTTTTTGGATGGGGTAGACTTGCAGAGGTGCATGCTTGATTCTGGTCTCACAAGTGGGGGGATCTCATGAGTTGGGGGATCTTCCTTTTCTTTACCCTCTGATCCTAAACACAAGTAGATACAGACCTGGGAATTAACAGGTATGTTGCTGGCTCTCAAGACCTGCCTGCCCCCATGCCAAACCCACCATGTCACTGCCTGGATAGGTGTCGGGGGTGACTGAGGTGGAGAGCCATGAAGAGACTCAGAATATATTTTTTTCCTTAAGAACAGGGGCTCAAGATCTGGTCAAAGCAAATGCACCCAGCTGCTGGTCTGCTGGATCCGGGGATCATGGGTGCAGCTCCTTGGTCTGGCTTTGAGAATTCTCAGCCATTTTCTCCCTGTTTCAAAAATGTTCGATTTCTATTCAGTTATTCTTTCCATGCTCTGAGCCTTAATAATGAAAAGCTACTTGAATGTTCAAAATGGATTAGACGGGGAGAGTTCAGGGGACAATAGAGGATCAGTGGGAACAACATAAGTGGCCAATAACGGGGGATTATTTGGACCCTGCTCTGTAATGAGCAGCAGTGGGGTGTGGCCATAATTGGCATTCCCAGTGTGCTACTGGTCCACAAGAAATCAGGCTCCATGAATAACGCACAACAACCCTTTTTAATATGATTCTTTTAGGAAAATACAAAACTTTCCTGGCTGGCTCAACATCCTACCATTCCTCCCACCACTCCTCCTAATTCCCACTACTACTACCACTAACGGGGGTAATGACGATGGGGACAGCAGCTGTGGCTGACACGGACGGAGTCTTTCCAAAGGCAGTATCTTTATGAAACATTTTATTGATCTATTTTTAAAATTTTTTATTTGTTCTTTTTAGTTATACATGACAGTAGAATATATTCTTTGTTGTTGATTTTGTTTTTTTGTACTAGGGATCGAACTCAGGGGCACTCGATCACTGAGTCACAGCCCCAGCCCTATGTTTTCTATATGACTTAGGGTCTCACTGAGTTGCTTAGTGCCTTACTTTTGCTGTGGTTGGCTTTGAACCCATGAACCTCCTGCCTCAGCTTCTTAAGTCACTGGGATTACAGGTGTGTGCCACTGCGCCTGGCTGTAGAATGTATTTTGACATATCATACCTACATGGAGTATAACTTCTCGATTCTTGTAGTTGTACACGTGGAGTTACAATGGTCATGCATTCTTTCAGGAACATAGGAAAGTTAGGTCCAATTTATTCTACTGTCTTTCCCATTCCCACCACCCCCTCCAATCGAATGAACCTCCACTTCCCTGCCCACCTATTGTGAGTCAGCATCCACATATCAGAGAGAACCTTTGGCCTTTGGGTTTTGGGGATTGGCTTATTTCACTTAGCATGATAGTCTCCAGTTCCACCCATTTCCTGGCAAATGACATGATTCATGAAACATTTTATAGGAATCATCTATCTCATTTCCTTTTAAGTTTAACTCTACAATAGAAATATGGTAATTGCTCCCACTTTATAGATGGTAAGACAGAGGCACAAAGTGACTTAGGAATTTGCCCGAGGCTGTTAGAAGTGAGGCAAGCCCAGGGATGGTGAGTTCACTTCATTGTCCACTCTCTTGATCTCTCTGGTCTCCTGCCGACTCCACCTGATCAGCAAATCTGAGCAAGCTTGTCTGTCTCTGCTATCACTTCCTGTGAATGGATGGTGCTTGCCATCGGGCAAATCCTGGTGGAGATGATTAGCTGTCCAGTGAGTGAACGAACATACGAATCAGAGGGTCAAGGCCGACAAACTTGAGATCTGGGCCTCCTGAACATGGGTCCTGATTTGAGATGAAGCCTCTCCTTTAAGGGTCCCACTGCTTAGCAGCATGGTACGAGACAACCAGACTATGCCAGCTTTCTGGCAAGGACTGTGGACTGTAGTTGGGGACCCCTGGACCCATGCAGAGCAGGACTGATTCCAATCAGCAAGACTCCAAGTGTCTGGGAAAGGACTTCACACCCAGCAGGAGCACCAGGTTTCAAACAGGCACACCTGGGTACGAAGCCACCTGGAAGACACAGTGGGTGTTAGGGTGGCTGACAAATGTTCTCGAATACCAAATACCTCCTTATAGGTACACAATAGGATTAGACTTCTCTGTGCTGTTAAGAGCTAGACTTGGCCAGATGACTTGTTTGGCCAGTGAAATGTGAGTGGTCCAGCTCCCTGAGTAACTAAAATGAAAAGAACTTGCTCTACTAATCCATAAGTGACTTGCAGGGTAAGCAAGAGAAACCTCTGGTGTTTAAAACTGCGGAGACTTGGGCCTATGTGTTACCACAGCATGACCTAGCATACACTGACTGATACAGATGGGTAAGCTACACAGACAAAATATCCATGCTGTGTATCTAAGAAGCTTATAATTTAGCAAAACAACAAACCATGCACTTATGGAACAACAAAGGGAAGAGAATTATTATGTGAGCGACTAGGTGCTAGATACAATACTAAGAAATTTGTATAAATTATTTCATATTAATCTCTCTTTCTTTAAAAAAACACTTTTTTTTAATTATACATGGACACAATATCTTTATTTTATTTATTTATTTTTATGTGGTGCTGAAGACCGAACCCAGTGCCTCATATGTGTGAGGCAAGCGCTCTGCCACTGAGCCACAACCCCAGCCCCAGAATAACCTCAATGTCACTATTCCCAGTTTACAAGTTCCCCTTCTATAGGGGAGGACACTGAGCAGTACAACAACATTCCCAAGGTCTCTCAGCTTGGAAGTAAATCAAGTCTGTCCGATCTCTAGCATCTCAGAACTCTTTCTTATTGTTAAGTTTGCAGATGACATGACTAAATTATGAGAGCTGACACTAATCAGTGGATTAATCCACTTGATGGATTAATAATTGGAAAGGACAACTGTACTGGGTGATAACTGCAGCAGGTGTGGGGGGGGGGGTGCTGGAGGAAGTAGGTCACAGGGGGCCTGCCTTTAGGGTTTATACTTTGTCTCTGGCCTCTCTCTCTCCTTCCTGGCGGCCATGAGCTAAGCATCTGTCCTCCACCACACCCCTCCACCATGATGTTCTGCCTCACCTCAGGCCCAAGCAACGGAGTCAGCTGACAGGGACTGAGCCAGAGACCATGAGCTCAGAGAACCTTTTCTTCCTCTAAGTGGTTCTTGCTGGGTACTTTGGTCACAGTGACACACAGCTGACCCACACACCCATTCCACACAGTGGCTTTCCTGGCCAGTGACAGAGACTCAGAACTGCAGGAGACCAGAGCTGCTGTCGAAGCAGGAAGGGGTGAGTGGGGGGAAGTCGGGGGAGGCTTCCTGAAGGAGGTGGGTTTCATTCCCAATCGACTCTTAGAATGAGTGATGCTTTGAGGAGGGAAGTTGAGGAGGAACCTGAGACACTGCACAGCACACAGAGGCCATGGCCACCAAGGCGGGTGAAGAACGAGGTGTCCGCGTGGACAGAAAGGAGCAAAGGCAGGAGGCCGCCATGCCAGGCTTTAAACATCAGGCTGGAGCACGTTGACCTCAAGCCCCAGAGGGCCTCGCTGCAGTGTCTGAGATTGTTCTCGCAACCACATGTGGGAGGAGCTACAGCAGGAGGAGGGAGAGAGACGCAGGGCGGCCAGAGGTGCTGTCTGGGTGCCCAGAGGAAGGGCCTGACGCGGACAGAGGCTATGGAGATGGAAAGCCAGGTGACAGCCACCTCCATGAACCGAGGTCCCATTAGGTGCCACAGGCCGGGCTAAGTGACTTGTTCCCATCATTTCAGAGCATTCACAGCAACCTCAGGGACACAGTACTGTCCCCACTGTACAAAAGAGGAAGACGAGGCTCCGACAGACTCTGGCGTTCCCAGGAGGACACAGGTGACTTATAGGAACAGCTCAGAGGTGCTGTTTTGAGAGCACATCTTAGGTCTTATTTAATTCCTGAACCCCAGTACTACAACGACCCCCATTTTGCAGAAGAAATAATGGAGCTCAGGAATCCAGGTGACTGCTCAGGTCACACCAGCTGGTGAGGAGTGAAGTCAAGCCTCAACTGTTTTGTTGGGCTCCACGGCCCACTCTCTGACCACTGCCCTAGGAGAGCGTGCGGCTGGCCGCTACCTGCCTGGGAGCACGTGGGAGGGTCTCATCTCAGAAAAGCAGCCACCGCCCCTCAGCCAAAGGGTGCCAGGGAGACGGCTTCAGAAACACATTCTGCATTTGGAACTTATAAAGGACGGTGCCAACATCTAGTCCCTGGGCCTAACCCAGGTCTCCTGGGAGAGTAGGAGAAAAGCAGATCTATGCTTCCTGGCTTCCTTTGAAGACCAGGGCGGCACTATACATCCTTTACCCCACAAAAGGCCCTTGTGATGCTTTGCGTGTGACCCCAACCCATTTAGATGGCACCTCTCCTACCCCCTCTGGTTTGCGGTAGACGCAAATACCCAGGATTGGATTTTTCAATAGATCACTCATCCTGCAAAGAAAAAAGTCAGGTCACCAGCTTCTGAAACGTCACCCCACATCTGTGTTTCCATCATTAAAGTGGATCCAAGAAGGAGAGAGGGACACAGAGGCATCCTGCCTGCCCAGGCCATCTGCTGCAAAGCGGCAGATAGTTGAAAGAGGTTCTTCTCTGGCATGTGGCTCGCTTCTGAAGGGCAAGCGCAGCTGCAGCCCACTTGCTCCCACAGGCACATTCTTGAAATTCCGCTTTCATTTGTGCAAGCCACTTGTGCCCAGGATTTAAAGAGTTGAGTGGTTGGTTGTCTGGAGCTTGATAAAAGAAACGGCATTCTTTGACCTTGTCTCCCAGAAACAATCGTTTCCTGCTATTTTAGTCCAGTCTTTGGTAGGTTACCTCCAGATCTCTAAAAAACATGCTCATAGTCCTACTTCTTGATTTCTCGGTTTTAGGAATTATCTGCTGTTGGCCCATTCTGGAAGATGAGGCTTTAGCTCTCATTTATCACCATCTCTGCCATCGATCACCACACACGTGATCCTTTTCAAGCCTCCTGGTTCGATAGCAATTTTAGATAGTCAATGTCTTCGTTATCTCAAGAAAACGCTATTCACGGATGGATCACACAGGATATTGTGACCGGAACACTATTTTTCCTAGGAAAACTTTGTGTTTTCCCTGAAGTGAACAGAACCCGTACCCCTGGCCGCCATCCCGGCCCATTGGTTCAGTGTTTCATATATTTCTCCCTAATCCAAACACAAAGCCTTCCCCAGCTTGTGAATTTTCTCTGGATGCATTTAAATCCACGGAGTGTTTTTCAGTTTCTTTACACAGAAATCTCTCCTGGGGCATCTGACTCCCTGGGAGTCTCCCGAGGCCTACGGTCTCCCCTGGGACGGCCCTGCACCCTCCTCCTGGACATTCTCCTTAGCCCCGGTCCCCATTTCTCCTATTTGGTGCCTCTCTTTTTCTTGGTTTACTCCCTTGGTCTCAGTGAAGCATATTTATTAGTAGTTCCGGACAGGGCTGTACGGAGGTAATGTCTTAATCATCCCTCAACATCTCCTGAGGGCAGAGAGTGTGAGTGGCAATGACTTGCTGCAGGGCTGTCTTTTTATGCCCAGTGTTGCTAAGATGCCCCATGTTATGTTAGTTTGATTCTTGAATCTTTACATTTTTATGGGACTGTGGCTGTGGCTCAGCGGTAGAGTGCTCGTCTCACATGTGTGAGGCCCTGGGTTTGATCCTCAGCACCACATAAATAAAATAAAGGTATTGTGTCCGCTTACAACTTAAAAAAATATACATTAAAAAAAACCCCTGATTTTATGTGTGTACGTATTTCTTAATGCCCTTTCTAGAAACTTGTAGGCTTTCCTTTCTGTCCAGGGCTCTGAAATGTGATGATGGTGCTCCTGGTGGGCTTTGCTGTCATTCAGGGAGTAGATGAGTCCTGCCTATCTGAAAACCACGGTTCTTTGGGCTCAGGGGAAATTGTCTTCAAGTTCTCCATTTTCTCTTTTCTGCCTAGAATCTCTATTATTTGGATGTAAATCTCCTACCAGGCTCTCTGGTTTTTCTTTTTTTTTTTTTGGAACTGGGGATTGTACTCAGGGGCACTTGACCACCGAGCCACATCCCCAGCCCTATTTTGTATTTTCTTTAGAGACAGGGTCTCACTGAGTTGCTTAGCGCCTTGACATTGCTGAGGCTGGCTTTGAACCCGCGATCCTCCTGCCTCAGCCTCTTACACTGCTGGGATTACAGGTGTGCACCACTGCGCCTGGCAAACTGTATGTTCTGAGTCCACTAAGTCAGCTACTGTGCATCTGCCTATTCTCCAGCTTCCAAGTTTATATTGCTATTTTCCTCCCCCTCTTCTTTGTCCTTATGGATTCACCTTGCAAAAACCATTTTAGTTGATTTTTAGGAGAAACAGAAGTCCTGAAGGTAGGCAGCCATCTCCTGCACCCCCCTGAGTCCTGCCATCTACTTCCCACCATTACGTAGGGCACCTGGATTTTCAGGTGAGTGACACTAACGGGATTCTATGCAGCCTGTGCTGTGGCTTCTGGTCTGCGCTGGGTGTGTGTGTGTGGGGGGATGAACACGGGGCCATGAGCAGGGAAAGGGTTAACTTCGGCTCTGGTTCCTACTCATTATGATCTTGGTCTCGTTGGTGGCCTCAGGATAACCACCACCAACCCAATGTGTGCTCTCAGGGTTCTCAGTAGGATCAAACAGGATAATGACTGAGAGCACTTCAAAACGCATAGATTACTACAGAAACACAAGGCTTTGCTATTACTTAAAAAAAACCTCACTTTCATCTCCTGAAATCCAATCTGAAGTTATCTTCAGGAGAAATGCTTGTCTCTAATAATCATAAAAATCACCCTTGTGGCATTCAAAAGAATGACCTCCCGTCACACAGACGTGTGACATGGGACAGTGTCTCTCACCCCACCAACACTGTCCCATTAGTTGCCCGAGGCAGCCAGGTTCCCATCACCCACACACACACACTCAGATCTCAGATCGGGTTCTGGGAAGGGGGCGGGAGACCCAGCTCTCGTTTGAGGGGTCCGCTCCTCCATACTGGGTCTGTTTCTCAGCTGACCTCTTGTCTTTCTCGAGGGAGGTCAGAAATACAGGAAGAAGGGAGACCAACAGAGTGGAGGACGGGGATTGGTGGAGGAGGGAAAGGCTCGGAAAAGTCCTGGGGAGTGAAATGCCACATTACGCCACGCCAAGGGCAGACATTTCACAACGAATCCTGTTTTTACATGAAATTAGAATACATGAATTAAAATGATAATAATAATGATAGAAGAGAGATCCTAGAGTGGGTGGTTGGAGGAGGAAGGAGGAGAGCTAAAGGGAAGGAGACTGATAAACTGTGTTATGTGCACATGCAAACATGGTATAACGGATCTCACTGTGATGTACAATCACACTGCATCGACAAAAATGATACAATTAAAAAATGAGCTGGGTGTAGCAGCACACGCCTGTAATCCCAGCAGCTCAGGAGGCTGAGGCAGGAGGATCACAAGTTCAGACTCAGCAATGGCAAGGCACTAAGCAACTCAGTGAGACCCTGTCTCTAAATAAAATATAAAATAGGGCTGGGGTTGTGGCTCAGTGGCCGAGTGCCCCTGAGATCAATCTCCAGTACCCGCTCCCCCCCCCCAAAAAATGAATTAAATAAAAAAATAAAAAATAAATATAGGAAAAAGAGTGATTAGACACATCCAGACCAGGGATGTTACAGCCACTGAAAAACAATGGGGTAGAGGTGCCATAGGAGACACCCACCGTATGTTAAGTGATAAAAACAAGAGCGGGACCAACCGTGTGACTTCTTTCCTATAACAAAACAGCAAAACCCTGTGCACATGAAGGTGTTTATTTACAGGTCTACGTGTTTGTATTGCATAGACACATGGACACGTGTACACAGAAGTGAGCCCATTCTCACCAAGCACCGCGGTCGCTTGTGGAAAACAGGACGGGGTTAAAGGACTTGTGCCTTGTACTCTACACAACTCTGTGCAGTCTGTTCGTTCTCCTAAGATGTATATGTGACTTCTGGAAAGGAAAGGCTAGATGTCCATTAAAAGACTAAGAAGGAAAACTGGATCTGGGAAAGCGCCTACCCACTTTTCAAGTAAAGGTCATAAGAAGCCAGGAAAAGACGGATGGCGAAGAGGTGAAGGAGGGCCCGGGTTAGCAGGAGTCGAGGCAGGTCGTACACCTGTGCCAATGTGGGGAGGAATACTTCCACCGACTGGTCACAACAAATAGATCCCTCTGGCCCAAGACAAACACCTGTACTTCCACGCAAGCTCCACTATCAACATAAGAGGAGGACTTCTTCCTAAAAAAGTGCAATTTCCACAGAGGGAGGAGACACACCCATCTTGAGTGTACAGTTCAATGACTTCTGAAAAAATGCCTATCCCCAGCTAACTCATAAGGGGCATTTATTTAAAAGAGAGTCTCCTATCTGAATGCAGATGTGTGGATGTGTGGGAGATGAGCTCACTCGGCGGTGGTCAAAGGCATGAGTGTGTGTTGGGGTGGGCTTCAGACCCCACTCATCTCACTGATTCTGAATCAGGACCGGCCTGGTGCGACTGAGACTTCTCCCTGCACTTCCCAGGGACTTTCTGATTTTGTGTACTCCTAATTTGGGTGTCTCTTGGCTCAGTGGCCTGCATGTTTCTTGGCAATGAACATGATAATCCTAGACCACACATGCAATCAGTCTGGCAAGAATATACAGGGCTGAAAAGATCTTTGGAGGTGGACCAACTTTCTCAAATAAGCCACCCACCACTGTCAATTTCCCCTTTCCAAATGAGGGCTGTTAGCTCCTGTGACTCACTGGAACAGGGGACCATTTTCCAGGTGTTCCAGTACCTGTGTTCAGTCTTTCTGGGCTAGCATAATAATCATAATGGCTTACTATATGCCGAGCATTATATATTAAACACTTTACATGATTTATCTCTACCACATCACCGCGAGATAGGGACTATTATCTCCACTTCACTGATGGGGAACTCAGGCACAGAGACGTGAGTTACTTGTCCAAGGTCACAGAATTAACAAATGACAGTGTGAACACTGGACTCGAGTCTCTCCTGCCGGCGAGGCGGTACTTACTACCGTTCAGGGGAGGCCAGGCACTGTAAGGTTTAAAGGACAGGAAAAGTGTCATCTCCTGACTTCCTGGCTATTGCTTTCTCCGCCAGACTCGGTGGCCTCTACTACATAAAAATGTCAACTCCATTCTTCTTCTAAAGAGGTAAATATACAGTCATCTCTAGGTATTGCTAGGGCCACAAAGGGGGTCTCTCAGTTCTGTCTAGACACAAAACCAACAGAGCATAATGCATAACTGGGTTTTATAGCCGGAGGTTTTTATCTTGTTGTTTCTTCTCTGAGGAGCTGGCTGATAAATCAGGCTTCACAGGTGGAGAGGAGTGTGTGTTTTCAAGAGTGACTTTCAGGAGCAGAGAGAAGGGCAAACAATAATGTGGCAAAGAGAAGCATCCTTCAGAACCAGTGGCCATCTCCCCTCAAGAGGCCAATTAATCCATTTGAAGCAATAATGGGGAGAGTGACGGAGCCTGGCCCAGGCCGTCTCCTCACTTTTCAATGACGGCAACTAGAGCACCTTCCAGTCGCATTCATCAGTCTGCGGTGAACACAAGCCACCCTGTGCCACTGCATTCATCACTCAGCACCTGCTGGCTGGAGGCCCACGGAGATCGAGGCAAGATCAGCCTGAGCCCGTCTGCACAGCCCAAGGTCCCACTCCTCAGATCTCAGCCTCTAATGATTCTCAACCTTGACAGCATGCCTTTTGTCTCTTTCTAAAGGTACGATGTGATCTTTTTATTGCTGTTGCTTTGAGACTTGGGCCATCTTGTTTACCTGGAGAAACCCTACAGAGAACAGATGCGGGATCTGTGTCAAGGCCAGGACAGTGATGTCCCCAACAGCAGGCCAGAGTAGAGCTTTTGTTCTATCCCTCTAATCCTGTGGGGTGCAGCGGACAGAGGCATGATCCTTAAATTCCAGCGTGGAGACTTTCCATTCTGGCAATAAGGGGGGCCATATGCAAATCAACTCAGCACCTACCAAAGTCGTCAGGGGACAACTTGTAATTCTGGAGTAAAATGCATTTTTAAAAGTATCTTAGTGAGACACTGAAGAGGTGAGAAAAAGTCAAAGGTACACACCTGGGAAATGGGCTACTTTTCTCCAAGGGCAATAGAAGTCAGACCAAACAGGTTTTCCATTTTGCTAGAGACAAAAGGGGAACAGAAGTCAAGATGCAGAGCCTTAGAGCAAGCAGGCTAAGGGAGCCTCTTTTGGACCCCAAAGAGCTAACTCTTAGGGTAAGAAGGAACTAGAAGAAAACATAGTTCTCCTCATTACCCAGAAGACTACGGGGAAGGGTGCCTTTGCGATGGGTATGGGGGAGGGTGTGAGGAAGCATTTATCAGCATGGGTGGCCCTCCCATAGACTGCATACCTTGGGCTTTTATTACTTAGAGGTCAAGAGAAACTCATAAACTTGGTTCAAAATGGTACTAAATTGTGCTTAATGCTTAATGTCAAGTTCCTCTTGTATCTGACAAAAAAATAAAAGGTCCTAGGCACCTAGCAGAAGCTAAGCTAAATCTCTCTGGAGGAAGCTATCTTTTATCAGAGTCCGCAACAAATGCCCACAAATAATTTCTCAGATACAGTGAGTAGAATGCTGTAAATAATATCCAACACATGGGGAATCAACTCACCAGGAAGAGACCATAAGAAACAGTAGACATCAGAAATAGACACATAAAAACTTCAGACTACTAAAGTGATCAGGCCAAATCACAAACATGTTGCTAGGTTACTAAAAAAAAAAAAAAAAAGAAATAAAAGCTTGACTATATCCACCTGCAGGGGAGAATAAGTTACTGAAAAAACAATGAAATGTATTTGAAAAAAGAACAGAATAGAACATGTAGCAGTGAGAAGTATTTTATTTAAATTGTAACACTCAATGGACCAGCTTAATAGTAGATTAGACACAGATGAAAAGAGAATAAATGAACTGAAAAAAAAGCTCAGGAGGAATTATTTGGAAGGTATCAGGAGAGATACAAAAAAGACAGAAAATACCGAAGTGAGGTTAATAGACACAGAGTGAGGTGGTGTAAGTTCAAACGATGGTGTGTGTTATGGTTTAGATCCAGAATGTCCCAAAAAGCTCATGTGCTGAGTGCATGGTCCCCAATGTAGCATGTACATACTCAGCCTGTGCCTGGTAGACGTTTGAAGTGCTCAAAAACCAAAAGCCATTATCAGTAAGTGATGGATCCATTTCTTGAATTGTGACCCTAATTTTATACACCCTCTTGTTTTCTTATCTCTCCACATTCTTTGTCTTTGTTTAAAGATGGCAACTTCTTGACCTGACTGTCTTAGCCTGGCTCCTTTGCTTAATGCTTAACGTCAGGTTCCACTTGTATCTGACAAAAAAATAAAAGCTGTCATCATTTAACTGAAACACATGGCTCCTGGTCATCCCCAGTGTCATGCAGAGGATGACAGGTGAAGGGGAAAGCCTTGGGGACTCGCTGTCATGTTCTTCAGTACAGAATGGTGTCAGGCGCTGTCAGGGGTCTGGAAGAGCTTCAGCTGGGAACTGAAGGTGGCTGGCAGTGGTGCAGTCCCCACTCAGGGGGAGTGAATGAGGGACTGTGACAGCTAAAGCCAAATGGAGCATGACTCCGAGGACTGCAAACGCATCGATAAAGCAACCACCAGCGCCAAAACTCACACCCACTGGCTGTCTTCTTGGGGAGCAAGGATTGGGGTCAAAGAGAATGGGGAGGATAGGAAAAAACTTCTTGAAACGATGTCAACATATTGAGCCTGAGGGACCAAATTCAGAAGATATCTCACAGCTATTGGACTTCTACCTACCTTTCTCTGTTTCCTGAGTCTTGATGTTACTGTGTGTGCAGGTGTGTGTGTTTCAGCCCTGAAACCCACAAACCCTTGTACCCCTCAGTGGTCAGCCTTATATGGTTTCAAACCTTCTGTATTCCATCTGCATGTGGATTGCAACCGACAACCTGATACCCAAGACGTGATTCCATCCCAGGGGCCCTTTCCAAGCAGGAGGAATGGGGACTCACCCCTTGCTTAAAGCTGATCAGTTTCTCTTCCTGGTTTGTCTTCTCTGCCACGCTTTGTGACCAGCTATTTCCACTGCTTCAGTCTAGATAAGCCCCTCCCCTCTGCTATCTGCAGGCACAGATCAGTGGCAAGGCCAAAGTCAGAGAGGGAGGGAAGGAGGCCGGATAAGCTGTTTCCTAGCAGCTGAGATCAGTCAGTCTGACATGCTTTGGGTCATCTCTGAGCTAAGAATGTGTGTGTGTGTGTGTGTGTGTGTGTGTGTGTGTAAGAGAGATCTGACAACTGACTCCCATCCCCCCTCTGGCCTTCTTATTAACAACTTCATGACACTTTACATTTTCAGAATGTTATCCAACCATTAATAATTGAGCAACTTTTCAAAACAATGTTGGGCTGCCTTCTCAGGAGAAAAGAAGACTGTAATTAGAAATATGGCAGTCTATTCAAAGAGGCCACATTTAATTAATCCACTTTAATTTGATTTAGGTTGGGTCTCCATAAACCAGTTTGTATCCAACCCCTCAGCTGGATAACGGAGAAGTTTCAGAAGCCTCCCTCAGAGCGTGGGCCCCCACAGGGTGCTGCTCTCAGGACCCCAATCCCATGCATGCTGGGACCCTGGAGCCTGCAGACCTGTGCTTGGGCCAATACCCTCCCTAGCCTGTGGCCCTGTTAAGTCACTTCTCCTGATCCATTTCCTGATCTGCAAACTGTGGAGAATGAGCTACCCACATTTCAAAGATTGGTAAGAGGATTACCATAAGGTGATGCTTATCCAGCACTTATTAGCTCAGGCCTCAGTATGCAGTAACATATGGAAAAATGTTAGCTTCAAAAAACCAAAAAAAGCAATTTAACAATAATTACCCCAGGGGAGCAGGGAGTAAGGAAGATTTATTTTTTACCTTAGTCCTGTAATTCTTAGGAATCTTTTTTTTTTTTTTTAAACCATGAGAATTTATTACTTCTCTAGTTAAAGCAAACTAGTTATTTCCAAGAGCTTGTAAGAGTCGCCAGAAATTAGCACTTTGGATTGGGAGGTACATCTTAAGGAGAGGCTGATTATGTTAAAAAATTAACGTTGAGCTGGATTGTGGTGCACACGTGCAGACCCTGCTACTTAGGAATCTGCTTGGGCCCAGAAGCTTGAGGCCAGCTTAGACAATATGGCAGGCAAACCCTATTTCAAAAAAAAAGAAAGAAAGAAAAAAATTGAACTTCAAATGAGGAGGAGAGGTGCCTTTCCAATTTCTCTCGGAGATGAGGTACCAGAGGCCACACTGAATTTCAAGAGGCTGAGTTTCTGATAAGCTCCTTTTGCAACGCATCCCTCCCCCATCTCTGTAATGGGGCTACACCCTTCCATTTCTTCAGGCCCAAAACACTGGCATCACCCTTGACTCTTCTCTCACACTCTACATCAAATCCACAAGCAATTCCAGCTGACCCTCCTTTCAAAGCACAGCCTTTATTGACCACTTTTCCCCACCCCCTCTTTCCTTCCCGTCTGGGTACCAACTCTTTGAATGGATTACTGCAAGAGCCTCCCCACTGCTTCCTGGCTCCCACCACCGCCCCCTACAGGCCACTCTCAACACAGCAGCCCGGGGGAGTCTGAAAAACCCAGTCAGATCCCATCCCTCCTTCGCTCCATATCCTGCCCTGGCTCCCGTTACCTGCCATAGAAGCCAAAGTTCCTTCGGTTTCGGGAAATTTCCACATCTGGTTTCCGCTTCCACGGTCTGTCCTCAGCTCTCATTTCTCTCCCTCTACTTTAGACTTTCAGGACCCTCTGCTTATTTTGCTTGCTGCAGTGTACCTCGGAGCAGACACTCAACAGACAGGTGTTGACTAAATGGCACCAACAAACAGGTATTCTAAGACGACCAGCACTGCTGTAGTGTCCTCTGCCAGTTTGGTCCACTGGGCCACAAGCAGAAGAAATGGATGAAGAGGCAGAAAAATCCCAGCTGAAGATGAGTTGCAGGCATTTGGATGGAAATGATGCTATGGGAGCAGGAAATGAGGTGAACTGAGGAAGGGGAGCCCCACCACCTTCACCAAGGAATCAGGAGGCAGAACTGGATGTGGCACTTGGGAAAGGAAGGAAACTGACCGTAGTCCCATAAGAACTACAGCATCTGTCCTGATCTAGGCCTTGGGCTGTTCTACACATGCTTTTTATTCGATCTCCGCCAAAGCTTATAAAGGTAACTAGGATTTCATTTTCCGGTTGAGAGGCTGCTCAGATCTGCATAATCAGGACACTGCAGAACTGGAGATTCAAACTCAGATCCGTATGGTCATTGTGCCTGTGGTTCCAAAGAGGCATCCAAGCCACTGCAAACTTCTGAGCTGCCTGTTAAAATTACAGATGTCTGGACTCTGCCCTTTGATACAGAATCCCTAGGATGGAGCTGGAGAATCTGTGCTTAGTGAACACCCTGAGAATCCCAGATCAGCCAAAGCACCCTGCTTCTCTTCTCCATTGTTGTTCAAGTCAGAGAGAGAGGAAAAAAAAATTCAAATGATGTCGGGGCTCATAAAATGATAATCCAAAATATGCTGCTTTGGACTTCAAACTGAGAGTCCCCCATGGAGCTGCAAATGCAGGGAAGGGCTTTCTCTGAAGTTCCCTTGCCTGCCTAATGACTGGGTCTGCCAAAGAGGAGCACAATGGCCTTCAATCTTCTTACTGAAATTTCATTAACCAAGGAAGATTAAACTCCCATCACGGAGGAGAAGGCTGGAAATCAACGCCACACCTAGAGCGCACAGGAACTTTGTCCCACGCCATTGTCTGTTCTCCAGGCTCATTTTCTCACCTCGAAATCATTTACTCCCCCACCTTTACTTCTCTCTCCCCTGGGATGAAGGTATTTAAGTCTCCTCTGAGTTTCGCATCTCGCGCGGCTCCTCTGCACATACGCACGTTAACAAATTGGTATGCTGTTTCTCCCGCTGATCTGCCTACTGGTTTGCTCCAGCAGATTCAATTACGAAGGCTTCAAAGGGAAAGTCTGACTTCCCTCCTGTACAAACAAAGCCAGGCCTTGCCCTGGTGAGAGTTCAATCCAGTTCACAATAAGGAGGGGGGGTCATGGTGGCCGAGGCAGATGGCCACAGTCTGGTGACCTGGCACTCTCTTACCTGTCTTGACCTCATGAAGCTGACCATCAAACAGATGGAAACAGAAAGGGCAGCAGAATCAGCCATGTGTGGAAGGGGTTCTATAGAAGTGTTGAAGAAACGCTGCAGATTAAATGTTGTGGCTATTCAAAGGCAGGAGGAGGAGGAGAGAGAATATTCCACGGAAGGGCAATAGCGCTGGCCAGTGGATGGCGTGCAACTCCGAGATCTGCACGAGGTGAGGAAGTCAAGACCACTGGAGTCAGATACATAGCTGTGACTGCCAAGGAGAGCGGGTGACTCTTCATCTACAGGGCAAGATGGGCTTTCGGAAGGGGATTGAGTGCGGGAATTAACAGTAAAGGCGAGGCTGAGAAAAATCAGCCTGATGATGAGTATCAGAGGGATGGACTGCACTGATGCAGAAGGAGGAAGTGGGAACAGTGGGCAGATGAACCGCGGAGTTCAAGTTCAAGTTCAAGGAGAGGGTCCTCGACAGTAAAGGGAGAGATCCTAGAAGGGAGAATCAGCCCACAAATCACCAGGCAGTGTGACCCTTTGGTTTGAAGGAACCAAAGAAACTCCCACTGGGAGACCTGAACTTCTCCACAAAGTGGGACACATGGGCTTCTCAGAGATGGGGATAGGGACTGAGAATAGGATGCTTTAAAACTGTGCTTGTCGATGGGACGTGAAATCCTTGAAAAATCTCATAAGAAGGATTTGTTTTGCTCAAGTTCAGGTTCAGCTAAGTCTGAAAAACAAGTCTGCACTGATCCAAATTAGGAATTAGAAAGTCTCTTCCAGGGGAGTCACAGAGCAGGGTGAGTTCTACTCCAAGATCCCAGAGTCCTTCATCACCTTCGTGCCCCCTAGCCACAGGATGCATTTTGATAAACACCATGTCAGGTGACCTCTCCATTATGCAAACATCATGGAGTACGCTTACCCGGACCCAATGGCACAGGTGAACCACTGAACATGGCCTCTTGAGGCAATCAAGACAAATGAGATGTGTGAGACAGCTGTCGACGTAACACTGCACATTGCTTTACTGAAAATGTTTTAATAAGTAGAGGGAGTACATTCCATAATAGCTATAAAAGTATAGTAAACCAGCCGCGTGCAGTGGGGCATGCTTGTAACCCCAGAAACTTGGGAGGCTGAGGTAGGAGGATCACAAGTTCAAGGCAATTTAGCAAAGTTCTAAGCAACTCAAAATTAAAGAGGGTTGGAGATATGGCTTTGTGGTTAAGCACCTCTGGGTTCAATCCTCCAATATAAGAAAAAAAGAAAGTACAGTAACCCAGTAACATAGTTATTTATTATTACTGTCAAGTCTTACGCACTACATGTAATGGCACGTGCTATACTGTTATATAACCACACGACAACATCACCAGCATTCATCATGACTGTAGCATAACTAGGCAACAGAAAATTTTCGGCTGCATTATAATCTTATGGGACGTCCCTGTCTACATGGACCTGAAACATCCTGATGTGGTGTGTGGCTACGTGTGTCCTTCTTTATAATCACAGCTCAACCTAAATGTCAAAACTCTTGCAGAAGCATCATCCTCAAGGTCCAAGAACACAGCTGAGACCATCTCCAGGCAGTCTTGAGAGTCAACGTAATTGGATGAATTAGAGTGTCAAGAAATCATACTGGCAGGAAATTTGATCTTTCCACACTATCGCTATTAAGAGGAATTCAACTTTTCCAGGGTGAGTTTATCTCCTGACCACGAGTTTCGGTTGGTACTCCTGGCTAAAGTTGAAGTCACTGGTTTTGGGCATCAGCTCTAAGCCAAGCACACACAACTACTGCTGAAAAGTGAACGAGTGACATTTGTAGCTTGGCTTTCCTTGTGGAGTCTACGTATCGATCCCAACTGACATTTACTTCAACATTCCCTAGCAGAAAAAAATGCCTCCTGATCCTATCTCCTCTGAAAATGCCACCAAATGTGCCCAAGGCAGGGCCAAAAAAAAAAAAAAAAAAGAAGGAGAATAAAATCATCTGTCTATTCCCCTACAACCATGCTGCCTGGTTAATACTGTAACTTTAATTATTGCTTTAGTTCACGACGGCTCAGGTCATTAGTCCAACCCTCACACGGTATTGATTCTCCTCCTGTTACAAAACAAGTATCAGCAAGGCACCAAAAATTGCCTGCTCAAGCTTCTTGCGATGCTGGGAGGTTATATCACGCATATTAAATCTGGACGGCATTTCGGCTCAAGCAATCTTAACTTTATGGTCTTGTTGGTTTTTAAAGCAAATGTTAATGAAATATGCATAACTTATGGCAAACGACAATCCCGGTGGGGGTACATTTTAATTAGTAGAGTTTGTTTAAAGGAAAGCAAATTTAACTTCTCCTCATCTGTCACCAGGCTGCCCAGTAACCTGAAGGCAGGGAGGAAACAGATGCCTTCCCACACCAATCTGAGGATCCGGGAGAGGGGCGGGGTCCCTGACCAAGTCATTCCCAGCCACGGTGGCTCTGGACTGCTCTTCTGTGATGAAACCTAGACTCTGGGTCCATTTTCAAGGCAGAAGATTGGCAGGCAGGACAAGCACTGTGGGTTTGTGGTGATGTCCTTAGCCACGACATTGACCTTCCACAGTTAGGATGCTGTATTAGTTACCTCGGGCTGCTATAACAAAGCATCACAAACAGGTTGCCTAATAACAGACATGTATTCTCTAAGTTCTGGAGGCCAGAAGTCCAAAAGCAAAGTACCAGTAGAACCAGGCTCCCTCTGCAGGCTCTGGAGAAGAGTCCTCGACTCTTTCTAGCTTCTGATGGCTGCTGGCAATCCTTGCATGGGAGCTGTATCACTTCAACCTCTGTTTCTGTCTTCATGTGGTCCTGTGTGTCTATCTTTGTGTCTAAATTTCTTCCTTCTTATAGGGAGACCAGTCCTACTGGATGTAGGGCCCACACAGTATGATCTCATTGTGATGGTTTTTAATGTGTGTGTGTGTGTGGTGCTGGGGATCAGACCCAGGGCCTTGCATGTGTTAGGCAAGTGCTCTATCACTAAGCCATAATCCCAGCCTGAGAAGGTTAATTTTATATGTCAACTTGGCTAGGCTATGATACCCAGTCAAGACTATCAGTCTAGATGTTGCTGTGAAGGTATTTCTTTAAATGTGATTCACAGCTAAATAATCTAACTTTGAGCAAATAGTGTGGGTGGGCCTCATCCAATCAGTTGAAGACCTTAGGAGAAAATACTGAGGTCCCTGGAATAAGAAGGAATTCTGCCTCCAGTCTGCCTCTGACTCACGACTGCAACGTTAACTCTTCCCTGGGTCTCCAGCCTGCTGGCGTATCCTGTTGATTTGGCACTTACATGAGCCAGTTCCTTAAAATCAATCAATTTCTCCCTCCCTGGAGAACTCGGACTAGACACTCAACTTCACTTCCTCCGCCAAAGACCCTATTTCCTAGTAAGGTCACATTCACAGGTCCTGGGTGGACATAAGTTCTTGAAGGACCCTATTCAACCCAGTACAGATGCGGTGGACCACAGCCTCACTTTCCCAAGTGTGGTGCTGGGATCACAGGGCAGCACTTCCTTCTCTCGGGCCCTCCTGGACCAGCTGCATCCGAATCCTCAGGTCCTCCTGGACCAGCTGCATCTGAATCCTCAGGTCCTCCTGGACCAGCTGCATCCGAATCCTCAGGTCCTCCTGGACCAGCTGCATCCGAATCCTCAGGTCCTCCTGGACCAGCTGCATCCGAATCCTCACTTTCACGGAGCCCATGATTCATGTGTGCACCACAGTTTGAGAAGCATTAGGCTAGAAGATCAGGTCTCCAGCCGTTTATGGTGTTGATAATAAAAGGCTGGGCGTCTAGACACAGTCAGTCCGATGGCACTAACATAAGGGCCAAGGAAGAGGAACTCAGAAAGATCCAGCAGGGAGCTCTGTGAGAAGCCATCTCTCTTATTAATCAATTATCACACAGACTTCAAGAGCTGAGACCAGATATGGATTTGTCAAACAAACTGACAAAGGAAGGAAACAGGGCTCTTCAACATAGAGAAGTGCTCTAATAAACTGCCTTCTGTTTACAAGGAAGGCCCCAAGGCACAGGAGAAAGCTTTCATTTTCACCCTCTGGGGCCCAGATTGCCGTCCCCACTTCTCGCCCCATCAGGAGGCACCGCGATGCCGATGTGATTACTCGGTGACAGTGTTGCACTTGAATACCCAAGTCTTGCTCTAGGCTCCCGCTGTAACTCATGTTGACGTGAAGAAACGTTTCATTTTCAGAACCATATGTATGAATTCTTAATGAACTGTGTCAAAGAAATCAAATATTTCCCCCCGCCACCCCCCACTCTTCAGAATCAGATTTTGACCTTCTGCCAGACAACCATAAATCATGTTCAGCAGGAAGAGAAGCAGGAATCAGGGGCTGCTGCACGTGGATTAGCCAGTTAATTTCTCTCTGTCAGACCTTCACCTGAGCTGTCAGAGGACGGAGAGAGGATGGAGGGGAAGACGGAATGGAGGAGGAAGGAGGGAAAGAAGGAAGGAGGGAAGGAAAACAAATTTTGAGGACTGTAAACAGTAGGCACTCAATGGTTACTGCTAAAAGTTATAGGCCAGGGAAAAAGAATCAAAATATAGGCAAAGTTCTTTATTGGCCGAAAACAGGGTGGTCGCCTCAATAACCAGAATCCTTGCTCTTATTGTTCAGTAATGTCTATTTTTATGCAGGATGCCTTAAAACTGGGATAAGGACAAGGAGAGAGATTTGCAAGAGTAGAATGAGAAAAAAAAAATGACTTCCTTTTTTCAAGAGTACTTTCCTAGAATTTCTACGAAACTACACAAAATACGGCAGAGTCTTCCTAAATAAAACCTCAATCAACACTTAAAAGGAAGTGGTGATAATTAAAGACAGATATCATTTGTAACCTAGCAATGCAGGAAGGACTTTTTTTTTAAATGATAATTTCCTATGTTGGCAAGGATATGAAGAAAAGGGGGTCTATCCAAATGCCTGTGGGGGTATAAATAGATACAGTCCATTTGGAAAACAATTTAGTAATATAAGTGCAATGAGCCCTAAAAGTGTTCAAACCCTATGGAAAAAACCCTATGGAAACTGGCCCTAAGGAAGTTATCCAAAGTATAAAAATAGCCTTAAAGGCCATAACAGCTTTGACTATAATAACTCATTGGCAAAACCTAAAGGTTCACCAATAAGCACATGGGTAAGTAAAATAAGGTGCATCCATTTGGAAAAAATTATGCAACCATTAAGAATGCTTACTAAGAGTTTATAAGAACATGGAAAAATACTTAACAAAAATAAAAATAATTTAAGATGCTAAATAATAAATAATATCATAATTATAAGAACAAAGAGCCTTGATTACCCTATGCACAGAAAAAATATGGAAGGAAATACACCAATTGCTAATATCAATTATTTATGGGATCAGAAAATAATGGTGTACTTTCCCCTCTTCTACATTTTCCAAACATCCTGTAATTACACTGTGTACTTTACTAATGAAAAGAGGACTTTTACTGTGTTTTTAAAAAGCAAGTCAGTTGTGTGAGTAAGATTTTAAAAGATGTCCCCTTCCACAAACAATAAAAAAATGAGTCACGGCTAATTCAAGGTGAAGCTCGTTTGTAAATATCAAATTTTCTAATCTAGCATCCAGATCTGGGGCACTGAAGATGCTGGCTGCCTGCCTGAAAACCAACTCTATCTAATTTAAAACACTCTGCTTAAGAAGTTAAAGAAGAGTCAGAGCTGTCAGCTATAAACCACCCGACTCCGGCGTGAGTCAGGCAGCTGTCACAGCCACTGCATTTGCTGAAGTTCATTCACGGGAAGGGGCTCTGCCACATAGGGCTGCAGAGCCGACGTATGCACAGTCACAGATTGGATTGGACACTGCTCCTTGCTAGCGATCATCCCCCATCGGGCATTTTCTTTCCTTGGCAAGTCTGTGCACTTGAAAGCGATCGTCTCCAGCTTTTTGACCCCATTCAAGCAAAAAATTTTGAAGCAGGCCATCTGTCTCTGGAAACGAGGAGCGATTGAAGGCCATATGCAAGGTGCAGGGGTAGGGGAACGACATCATTTGAGTGATGAGCTTATTGATATATCTTCTAAGTGGCTGACTTGTTCAATTTTAAACAGAGCAACTCTTGGGTTACATAAATAGGTTTAGCAGCAGCAACAGCAAGCAGGCTGTTTGTCATGGGCAACTCACCCCGATGCCCATGTGCTTCACATATGGCATCTTTGCAAAGCTCATCCATGAAGCCTGTGCATGGAGCGTGGCAGAGATCCACCAACTCAGTCACGGTGACAGCTCCTGTGTGACCCAGAGGATCACTAAGGGCAGTGGCAGGAGGGGGGAGAGATGTCTTAATTCAGCAGTGTCACCGACTGCCTCTCTCTGGAAGCTTTGTGTCTCTATTTTTGTAATCCAGTCAGGCAGGACATGGATCAAAGCAGTGAAGAGTGAAGGCGCTCAGCAATCCTGACAGAGCAGAAAAGGGGTGCAAGGTCCGGGCACCTCACTCAATGCTCTAAAGCAGCAGACTGCAACCCACTTTATCAATACATTTTTTTTTTGGACAATATTCCCCCAATGGATGCATGTTCATTTATATTACAGACATGATCCCCTATCTGTCCATACGTCAAATATAAAACACTTTTTAGGGTAAAAAATAACTACTTGAACCCCAAAGAATCATCTGCACAAATCCCTTTTTGAAAAACCATTCAAAGTACTCAAGTGAGTTGTCAAGTGTGTGTGGTAGTGATGGGGCGGGAAAGGAGGTCACCAGAGGGAAGTGACGTTTAAAAGAATCCCCACCTCTGGCTGGTAGGTATCTGACATCAGCGTCTTCCCAAATGCATTGATTCATACTGGGTGTCCCACAATACCTCGCCACACAGCCTATGGCGGAAAGGAAGACCAAGCTTGAAGGACGAGGACCCTGGGAGCTAATTCAAACCAGGCTGCAAAACACCACTGCACTGTGCATTAGGAGAAAGGGTCTGTTGAAGGGCCAGAGTGGAGGACGCAGGGAGAATGTTTAATTGCTGGAAGGGAAGAGATTCTTTTCAGGCTCCATTTCCATCCAAGCAATCCATCTACCAATTACAAGCAAGTTCTTACCCAGACATGAAAGCAGGCAACTGCCCCTGTTGGAAACCACCCAGAGCTGCTGCTTATCTCCAATCCTTCGTAATTCCAGACCTTTAACTGATCTGCCCTGGCTCGTGGCCTCATGCATGTGCACTGCTTTCTCTAGATTAAGCCCCTGGAGTTTACCTTGCCATCCAACACCCCTGCAGACACACACACACGGACAAGACAGAGAGCAGGTCTTTGTTTTAAACTACCTGGGGAGGAAGAAGCTGTTTGGCCTATAGGGTCTGAATCTGTCCTGCTGAATATCACAACTGCTGAGCCTCTGTGGACAGGATCCAGTTCTAATGACAGCCCTGTTTCATCCCTCGAATTTGAAATATCCCAGAAAGGAAGGCCTGTCATGAGCAGGGGGTGGGGAAGAGCTGCAGAGTTAGCCAATGCATTCGAGAACTGCAGACTTCCTGCCAAATTGTGAATTTCCATTGCAAAGCAAGCATTCACTGGGCCCACGGTTACCTAAGCTCGGGACCCTGGCTCATTCAGTCATTCTTGGGTGGGAAGCTATAGACTTAGGGGCCAGGGCTTGGCTCCTGTCTGAGGTGCTCACAGATGAGGCTCCACCTCCTTCCCTCTGTCTAGAGGGAGCAGAGCATCATTGCCTGGCCTCCTGTCCGTCAGTTGCACTCAAGGCCCAGGGCGTCCCCAACTCCCAAGTCTTCTCTGCATTAACATTCTGTCTGGGTTCTTGCTTCACACTCAACAAGTCTGTTGCCAGCAGTAAATAAGGAGGCAAGAGACAGGGAGGGGAGCCAAGAAAGAGCTTCTTCTCACCCATGGCGCACAGCGACAAGACCCACTTCATAATGCGCTCTGGAGAGACTCGAGGAAAATCGGACACGCTGCCATTTCTCCCCTGATGAAGAATCCTGCCGGTGGGAGGTGATTGATATTCCAATTCTTCAAAAATGCATCTTCCTAAAAATGTAGATGAAACTTTCCAAAATAGCTCTGATACTCCTCCAACTCTCCTTCTTCCCCAGGAGCACCCTGCCCCCCTTCCTGGGGGGGGGGTGGCGCTTAAAAATACCACACCAAGATTTATATTCGATTCAAATTTGCTTCGCACACCAAGTCTAAATACAGCTTATACGCCAATCCTGCTTCCAAGACCACTTACTTGTAAATGTATGAAACTGTAATGGAATGATTTATAGTTTTCCTTTAGCTCTTTCATTGCTGATTTACAGAGATCTCTCCAGGGGTGATTATTTTTGGATATTTCTAAGTCTGCAGACTGCATCACTCCTGATGGATGTTAATTCATTCTCAGAGAGTCCTATGGTAAGTGACACATTTCATTCATTCATTTAAACATTTAATGAGCCCCCGTAAAACATTAAGCATAGTGGGACAGGCACTGGTTAAGGCACGGGCTTGTGTCCTCAAAGAACTTACACTGTCCTCAGTCATCTTGTAACTCAGAAGATGTGTTGCCCCAGTGACTAAATTTACTGGCAAAATACAACTTCCCTAGTCTGAAGCCCGGTTGTACATGTCCACCAAGGCATCTGTTGTAGTCCTTCAGCAAGAGGGGCTGGCTGTTCCTAGGAGGGAAATGGAGCTGGCCTTTGAGACTGTTGGACTCTAGTCCGTCCATCCATCATCCATCCCTCTGTCCATCACTCCCAGAATGAACCAATCGAGTGCAGGATCCCCAGACAGGATTTCTGTCTGCCTCCCTCATTTATAAATGTATCTATGTATCGCTGGCCTCTCTGCCATTTGTGGAAGTTTATGACTCACCGTCTCGTGGGGGCTCAGATGGCCAACGTCTGGTTTCTGCTTAGAGTAGAACCACTGTGAGCTTCCACGTTCTCACTGAGGAAATGCAGACCACATCATCTGCTCCACAGGATTCCTGAGAGGGCTACACATAGTGACTGACACCTAAAAGGCTCTTGAAAAATGTCACAAAAATGTCTCTCTCCCCTAGCAGAAAGAGAAACCAGAGAGATAGGAAGCCCCCTCTGGGTAGAAGGCAGAGAGGGGCCTTGTATACCTCAAGGATCTGGCTTCATCCTGGGTCCTCACTAGTCACTGTAGGACTTGGGGCAGGTCATGGATGCTTTTTCACCACTATTTCTTCTTTATGGAAATACTTTTTTAAAGTATTTGCTTTAGCTGTTGACGGACCTTTATTTTAATCATTGATTTATATGTGGTGCTGAGACTCGAACCCAGGGCCTTCCACATGCTAGGCAAGCGCTCTGTCACTGAGCCACGACCCCAGCCTCTGGAAATACTTGTCTTTCCACATTTTTTTATTGGTGCATTAGAGTTGTACATAATGATGGGATTATACACGTATACCACATAACAATACAATTTGGCCAGTATCACTCACCGGTGCTCCCCTCTCCCTCCCTCCTCCCAACTTTTGGGAAAACTCCCTTTCCTCTACGGACCTCCCTTTGATTTCCAGGAGATCCATCTCCACCTTTTTTTTCTTTTCCTTTTTATTCTCTAGCTTCCTCATATGAGAGGAAACACATGACCCTTGATCTTCTGAGTTTGACTTATTTACTTAACATAATGGTCTCAAGTTCATCCATTTTCCTGAGAATGACATGATTTCATTTTTCTTTATGGCTGACTGAAACTCCATTATGTATACAGACCATATTTTCTTTATCCATCCATCCACTGATGGACACTAGGCTGGTTCCATAGTTTGGCTATTATGAATTGTGCTGCTACAAACATGGGTGTGCATGTAGTGAGCTAATGATTCTTTAGGATAAATATGAAGGAGTGGTATAACTGGGTCATATGGTGTTTCCATGCCTGGTCTTCCTAGGATCCTCCACACTGATTTCCATAGTGGTTGTAGTAATTAATAATCCCACCAAAGGTATAAAAGTGTTCCTTTTTCTCCACATTCTCTCCAGCATTTTTTTATTGCTTGTATTCTTTATGACTGCTTTTCAGACTGGTATGAGATGAAATCTCAATCTTGGTGTCCTTTTTTTTTTTTTTTTGTATAGGGGACTGAACCCAGGAGTACTTAACACTGAGCCACATCCTCAGCGCTTTTTATATTTCATTTAGAGACAGGGTTTCATTGAATTGCTTAGCAACTCACTAAGTTGCTGAGACTGGCTTTGAACTCGAGATCCTCCTGCCTCAACCTCCCCGGCTGCTGAGACTACAGGTGTGCCCCACCACGCACGACTCAAAGTAGTTTTGATTTGCACCACCCTGATGGCTGATGATGTTGAACACCTTTCCATATGTTTGTTTGCCATGTGTACATCCTGTGGAAATACTTTCTAATATGGAACACCAATATAGCAGGTAAACTATGATTATAAAAGAAATCAGCATTATTTTATTCAAAGACCCCTCTCCTTTGACAAGCAGAGTTCCTGGCTTGAACAATGAGTTAATAAAAATATTTGAAGGGAAAAAACCCGGCTCTGAGAAACTAATTAAAAGAAGATTTTTTTCCTTGCCAAAAAAAAGAACTGCTGGGCTAGGCATTCATGTATCTTATAATTAAATATTTCAAGGAGGATTTGGCCCAACCGGATGGCTAAATGGAAATCCACTTCCCTCCCGCCTTATCTCCACTGGCTGGGAAATCTCTGGCTCTCTGCGAGTGCAATTCTCCTGCAGGTTTCGGGGGGCAAAGGCCTCTAGGCCACCTGCAGGAAGCACTGGGGGTCCGAGAACAAAGCCTGGGTGGCGGGCGATATTTCCCATACAGCGGGCAACCCAATTTTATCATTCTCCCCAGAATGTGCCTTGGCCACTCAGACCCAGGCTTGTTCTTTGTGTTTCAGGAAAGAAGCGGGAAGCGGGGAGAGATGCTTTTATTTTTGTCTGAGTGCTGCTTATCTGCTTCACTCACAGCCACGGATTTATAAATTCTCCCGCGATGGCCCTTATCAACCGTGAGCCACACGCGGCGACGCGGGACCGGGCGCTTTCAAGGGGTCTCAACAAAAGCCCTGCTGCAGCTGGAGATGCCATGCCGGGGAGGCACCCCTGGGTGCTCCGCAGATGGGACTTGAAGGGATCCTGTCCAGTGCACCCCCACCCCCCGCCACTAGGGGGCAGGGGACCCCGCCGTTCTTCCTCATCTTCTTCATTTTTTATTCCAACCTAAGTGAGGCCTCAGCCCTTCCTGCAGTCCCCTCAGTTTTCTTGCAAGAAAACTGCAACAAGGCTGTCATTTTAAAATCGTTCATTCATCCAACAAAGCCTTGAGTGAGCGCCGATCCTGTAGCAGGCACTTTCCTGGCTGACGGAGATACCTCAGTATACAAAATAAAACCCCTGTCCCCACCGAACCGCCACGCTGCAGGGAAGACAGATAAGAAACATAAGGATCAGTGAGTAGGTCGCCAGGGCTGTGAGCTGGTCAAGAGCAACCAACAAAAAGCCCAGAGTAAGGTACAGAGAGTGCGCAGGTGTGAGGTGGGGGGAGAGCTGTGATTCTAAATAGCAGAGGGGCTGAGGGGGGAGGCCGATGGAGAAGGTGACACCTGGTCAAGAACTGAGGATGGAAGAGGGATGTGCAAAGCGGAAGGAACGGCAGGCTGAAAGGTCCTGGGGTAGGAGAGTCCCTGGTGTGTTTCAGGAACAGCAAAGAGGATTGTTCTGTAAAACTCAATGAATATAAGGGGAATGGATTGGGACAGTGACATTCCTAGAACTCTTGTACCTGTGATGAGTCCATCCTGGAAGAAACCCCTACTGCAATGTTTTTAAATACCAGGTCTCTACCAAATAGCATTGAGTGAAACTGCCATAGTGGGTTAGTTTCAAAAAAAAAAAAAAACTAAAAACTAAAGGAAGGAAATAGAACATATTAAAGATAACAGTGTGCTGTATCTAGAATGCAGTCCTCAGAAACTGGTTCTAGGACCCGCTGTGAATACCAAAATCTGAGGATGCTCAAGTCCCTTATAGAAAATGGGGTAGGATTTGCATATAAGCTACACACATCCTTCCGTATTCTTTAAGCCCTCTCTAGATTGTTTATTCATTACCTAACACAATGCAAATGCTATGTAAACAGCTGTAATGGTGTGCTGTTTAGAAACAAAGGCGAGAAAATCACATTAGCACAGATACATTTTTCCCCTAAATATTTTCCATCAGCAGTTGGTTGAATCCTTCAAGGTGTGACCCGAAGACATGGAGGGTGAAATGCACTTGCTTCCTGCCCATGGGGTTTGGCCAACTCTACCTGATGGTCCCCAAGGTCCTGCCATTGGAATTTTAAGGTACTCACCATGCTCCCTTTCCTCAACCTAACGCCCCCTCCAGAGTGGAGATCAGCTCTTGGACATTGGTTGGGAAAAAACTCCCAGGCCTAACTAATACTCGTCTGCTCTTTTGGCCAAGAACCCATGGCTCATCTGGGACTTTAAAAAATGACAACTAAATAAAAAGAATTTTAAAAACATGAACCAGAGTGCAACAGAACTGCTCACCAGCTGCAAAGAGGGAAACTCTCCAATCAACCTCCCCCCATTTTTTTTTTCTCTTCTGATAAGACCAAGCAGGTCTGGCAGCCCCAGAGGTCTCGCTTTACCTAGACAACTCGTTTCTAGTCTTGGTAATACATCCTGCACCAAGCAGGAAATTATCAATGTTCCCATTTAAAGATGTGGAGGAGGGCACAGGGGCGAGGCGGGCGTCCTCTATGAGGGCTTTGGGGGTGCAGGAGACCATGCAAAATCTGGAGACCCTACCTGCCCCTCACAGCATTACCACAAGCATTCCGAACGGGGTCCTCTCTTTCCAGCAGGAGACCCACAGATTGCCCTTAATAGAATTTTTTAAATTGCCTAAAATTGCTGCTTCTATTCCAGGCTGAAAATTACAGCCCTCGTTCTATTTCCCACCCTCCCGCCAGAGTGACTCAGAGCCCCCGAGGAGATCTGTACTAACAGCGACATCATCAACAGAACCTGAGTGCACTCTGTGTGGAGAAAAATATTTGCAGCATTTCAAGCAGATCCAAGGAAGCCGTGACTGTCACACATGTTCTCCCCAATGGATTCAGACTCTCCTTTTTTTATTTTTGTAAACACACACACACACACACACACACACACAAATCAGCAACATGATTTATGCTGCCTTGTGTAAATGCTAGAAATCTCTGAGACCTATCTTGCTGAAGATGATGAATACAAACCTTTTGTCGTTTTCCACCCATTGTATGAGTGGCATGGGGGGGAGGGGAGGAACAACTCATTGTTCCCAAATCATGCCACATGGGGGTGTGAGTACTGAGGCTGCTTCCTTCAGGCTCTGGTGGGTAAACAAACCAAACTCACTCTGTGTACATTTAAAGAGGCAGGTCTTCCGAAAGCTGCTACTGAATGCAGACACCCAAATTCCCATTGGCTCAAGCCAATGATGACAGGCAGGTGGCTTTTTCTGAGGGCTCCTGTCAAGGCACCTGGCCCTCCCCCAGGGACCTGCAGGGCAGAGCAGGCTGCATGAACAAACATGACCTTGAGTTTGCAGTGATAACATGTGTGTTCAACTGGGGATGGTGTCACCTCATAGGGATAAGCAACGGTTCCTGAATCAATCCTAAAGCCCCAAATAAGGCTGCAAACTATCAAGGGTTCTTCTGTATCCTTTTAGGTACCTAGCTACTAATGAGGTTATGCAATCTCCACTCAGTAAATTCTCTTCACTAAAGCACAGGACTTTTGACTCTGGCTGCAAATCCGTATTATAAACCCTACTCCAAACCAGCAGAGGCAGATCTCTGGGGACAGCCCTGTCATTGATATAGGATTGTGCAGCTACGTGTGAGAACTGCTAAAGGACCGAAGAGGCAGAAAATGACTTACCTAGGAAGACATTCTCCCTGCACAAAGCTCTTTCATCAACAGAACCCTGTAAGTGGCCTCCTGGCTATTAAAGTGGGCTCGGCATCTGAAGCCAGGAGGAAGGTGGCCCAGAACCACAGAGGACCTAGACTAGAGCTGACAGATGATTTCTGTAACAAACAGACCCCCATTCCTTTATTTTTCATTTAAAAATTTTTGCTGGGCAGCTATTACGAGCCAGGTACCCCTGGAACACAGGAGTGAGTAAGCCCCCCCACCCCCTTGTCTCCTCTTGAAGGATGGTACCCATGCCCCTGGACTGTGCTGAGTGCTCTCTGCATTCTCTCGTTAATCCTTACCGTCAACCTGTGAGGTAGGTGTAATTTTGCCCATTGTAAGGAGGCCACCACCACCTCAAAGGCTCAGAAATATAAAGCAGTGTACTCAAGGTCACAGAGCTAAGAAGTGACAGAAGCTTGACCTGTTCCAACATCGGAGCCAGACGAGGGGGCAAACAGGCAGGGAAAGTGAACTAGAGGGCAGAGGCTTAAGCCACCGTGAGTGCCACATAACGGGGCTGCCTCCAAATCAAGTTTGTAGTGACAATTCTTGAAAAAGAGGAAGAAAATATGCTCATTTAGAATCCTGGATGACGTTCTGAGGCAGAGCTACAGAGGCTCCGAGTAAGTAATGAATGTCACCAAGAGGATGCGGCAGACTGGCTGCATCGTGGGCTGGAAAGGGCAGGCGAGTGACAGCGCGCTCCGGGGCTGTTAACAATGTCCGAGAATCTTTCCAGATCAGCAGATTTCCTGGACAGCTGAGATCCACACTGGGGAGCCTGTCGGCTGCCCATTGATTGATTCCTGATCAATGTGGAACCAAAGGACAGCAAGTTAACCAGGTTGAACCTGGAGGGGTCAAAGGTCAAAGGTCAGCCCCTCCCCAGCAGGAGTCCAAAACCCAGGTGGCAGGCAGAGGAAGAACAGGGAGGTGGGGAAGAAGAGGAGGAGGCTGCCAGGGTCTGGATGTGGTTTGTTCCCCAAGGGTTCAACTGTTGGGGCCTTGGTGCTCAGTGTCGCCATGTTATGAGCTGGAGGGACCTGTGAGAGGTGAGGCCTAGCGGAAGGTGGGTGGGTCACGGGTCGCTGCCCTTGGAAGGGGTTAACGTGCTCCCCACTCCCTGTCATGGGCCCAGTCTCTCTCTGGCTTCTGGTGTCACTGTGTGCTCTATGCTCTGTTCCCCTTCTGAGCTCTCTCCATTAACATGCCATCTGCCCCAAGCCTTCATCAGAGTCAGGCCCAGGCAGGTGACAAGTCCTTGAAGCTAAATGAGCATCTTCTTTTTAATGGAGCACCCAGCCTCAGGGCCTTTCATTTGAGCAGCAGACTGATGAACACGGAGCCCACAGCGGGAGAGAAGGAAGGCTGGTTCTCTTTATGCTGGACCTGGGTGGGAGGCCAGGGCATAGCTGCTTGGGCTCACCTGCTAATGCTTGTCCCAAATGAGGTCAACCTCTGGGATGGACACTGGCGTCCCCCTAACACAGGCTCCAAGAAGATTAACCTTCAAGGGCTGGATGGTGAGGTGGGCAGATTCCTGGTTAAGTGACCTGGCTGACTGTACCCTCTGCCTGAGGAGCTGCTCTCCCAGGAGGGAAGGTCACATAGAAATGGGGGAAATAATAGGTCCTCTGGGCAGTTACATCAGAAAACAGACTCCAGAATAAACACATTTCTTTTCAGAAACACCTGTTAGAACCTCTGTTGCGATTTCTAAGACCAGGACAGAGTCTCCTGAATTCCTGTGGCTGCAGATGGAGCTCATTTAAGGCCCCAAGGAATGTGCCCTTGAGAAGACAGGTGGATGAAAAGGGTTCTGTGGGTCCAAGATTCCCCTGGCTGTGGTCACCATGCACCTGTCTAGCCTCGCCCTCAGTTTGCGGACACAGATGGTGGCGGCAGAGAGAGACTGGTCCCGTTCTTGCCATTTAACCCACCTGGTGCGACTGATTTTTAGTGAGTGTGACGTTTGCGCAGATCAAAACCTGGACCCTGATGCCTGCCCTCGGAAAGAGTGCCAGAGATGATTCCGATCAACGCTCTTTATGGAAGAGGCACAGGGACCAAGGAAATGGAGTGGCGCAGGCCAAAGTCCAGGGGACAGCTCCGTGGTCGAGCCAGGACTGCAACTCTCCGCCAGCCCTGGCCTCCTGCAGAAGGGGCAGCTCCAGTGGGTGTTTCAAAATGCAGGGGGACCGGTGTCCTCCATGGGAGAAGCAGTGAGTCCCACCTCCCCACGCTGGCCTGCCTCTGGTCGGTCTACCGTGACACTTCCACGTTATCTATCCCGTAAAGGCAACGTTAACAAGCAAAGCAAGCTGGAGAGACCCCCTAAGGCGGGAAGGTAAACGGCTGCCCACCACTGGAGCAAATGAACACACACGGGCTGATTCCCTCCCTCCTCATTTGTTCAAGAAGCAGAGGAAAAACGGCAAAAAGGAACATGTGGGAAACCAGTTTTATTGGGATGGTAAACCACTCAGCCATGCCAAGGGTGTCTTACACTTGAACATGGCATTTACAACGACTTCACAGACAGATCCAAGGCAATCGGAGAGAAGCCTGAGTCTTTCCTTTCTTCCCTTTTTTGTGGTGCTTGGGATTGAACCCAGGCCCTGGCACATGGTAGGCAGGTGCTCTACCACGGAGCTATGTGCCCAACATGTTCATTTTTTCAATTTAGAGACAAAGATCATGCTAGGTTGCCAAGCCTGGCCTCGAAATTTGCAATCCTCCTACCTCAGCCTCCCCAGTAACTGGCATTACCGATGTATGCCACCACACCTGGCAGAATCTTCACGATTCTCTCAAATTGATTTTTCTTTCTTTTCTCTGAAAAAGAGGCAGCAGACCCAGCACCAGGGCTGAGCGAGGCGAGATAACCCACAGCATTTGATGGAAGGTCTTGCCCCATGGCACCCGCATGTCAGCGTCTGCCCAGACAGAAACGGACGTGGAATTTACTCACCTTGATTGACGTAACCTCTGGCCCCTCCTGGACCGTGTCCTTCCCTAGTGCTTCCCAGAGCAGTGCTAGGTGGCATTTGCTCACTCTTGGAGCATAAATTCATCTAATATTTGCTGTGGGCCAGTGACCTGCCAGGAGGCCCTGTTCTCAGAAGCGAAGCAGGAAACTGAAAACACACAGCTCTTTGGCAGTGGGCGAGAAGCTCCCTCTGCCAGGAGCACCCCGGAGCCTTCAAGAACCCAAAGCCGCTTCTTGAAGATCCTGAGGCTCAGAGTGAGCAAATAACACGCCTCCAACCCCTGAGTCAGGCCTGGAGCCTGGGTGAACAGGACCCCAGTGTCTTCATCCGTAAGCCCCGACCCTCCTTGCCCCACTTAACGGAGGGTCGGATATTGCTCTCACTGACAGCCCTTTCCCCGCTTGTTAAGCGTGCGAAGACCTCCCCCAGATGTGCTGAGGTGCGAGGAGGGCTCACGGGGTCAGCAGAGTGGGATTAACCAGCGCAACTCATGGAGCAAAAGGACCCGAAGCAAAATGTGGCAGGAAAAGGTGCACAGGGTGGAGTCCAGGGGAAACCGGGCCCAAGAGGCCTTTCCCAGGGGAGTCCCAAGGATGCACTTTAATGCCCTGCCAATGACAGTGACGACACACAGGGAAGACTGATCACCAGGAATCTCAGGGTTTTACTGGACACGGGTCACATAGGCACGGTCTGCCTGGTACCTGCCAAAAGTCCAGACTCCCAGAGGGAAGCAGGCCTTCAGCACAAACCACGTTATTTGCACAGGTTAAGCCCTCATCGGATAGGGTGCTGGGAGTCTCCCCCAAACCCAGTTCCAGATGCCAGTCAGGGACCCACTTTGCAAGCTGGGCTTTCTAAGAATCAACAATCCCAGGCCTGCTGTGTTCTTTCTCCTACCCCCCACCCCCGCCTGGTGCTCTCAGACGAGCTGATCATACAATGGGCCAAGAACTGGAAACAGACGGAACCAGAGGTCTACATGAAACCCTCTCTGACACAACCACTGGGAATCATATGGGGAAGGAATGTGGAGGGACATGGGTAGGGGCTGGTGATTTGGAGAGGCGAGAGCATTTGTAGCAGCATCAGAAGACTTAAGGTTGCGTTTGACTGAAGGTCATTTCCTATCTGTAAAGAGCTATGTGACCTTGGCTAAGTCACTTAGCCTCTCTGGTTTTCTCATCTATAAAATGAAATGAGGAGGCAGGAGTCAATAACCTCTAAGCTTCTTTCAGTGTCTGGCAGCATTTGGTTTTAGAATGGACAAGGAACTTCCTTTGAACAGGGAGATTCCCTATGCATTTAGAATATGATCCTCACAGCTTTGAGAAGCACATGAATCACAATACGAGACACACTGGTGGATTCCTTAGCCAAAGGAAGGGGGACTGGGGAGGGGGACTGGGGAGGAGCCCTGGGAAATGTAGCCTTCCTTGGTTCTCGATCAGGAGGAAGGCATCTGGTGGGCTGGCTGCGGAAGAGTGGAAGTGGCCTGGGAGGCACTGCAGACACGCTGGGGTCTATTTCTCAGAGTCACCCAGCTACAGATGACAGGGTCAAGTCTAAGAAAGTCCCAGCCAACTTATCCTTTCCTTGTAGTGACATCAAGAGAGCTCATGCTTACTGGTCCCTTCCCTAACACTCCTTGACTATACAGCCCTCATCTGCTAATGCCAGAGCCTTGGGACACCAGCTGTGACTGGCACTGAACAGCATTAGTGACTCTGGCCAGTGAGCATTGGTGAGGTCCAGGGAGGTCGCAGAGCGCGGTGGAAAGAACACGGGCTTTGGGAACAGTCCTGTGTTGACTGCGGCCAGCCCCAGCAGGTACTGGTTAGGTAGCTTTGGGCCAGGAACTTAACATCTGTTGCCTCGGTTTCCTCATCTGTAAAGTGGAGGCCACAGCACCACCTTGTAGGGCTCAGATCATCTGTGAAAAGGGTCAGCAGGGCCTCGCCCAGTATTCAACATAAATGGCGCCCTTACGGTAGTGTGACATGGCAGCCCTGGCCATCTGCACAGAACAAGTGCTCAGTCACGGTAGCCACTGTTACTGATGTCATGGTGTCACTGTGTTATGTGTCCTCGGAGGGGTACAGTCTGTGAGTTCAGAAACTGTTCCCAGATGTGGTCTCAGGTGTTCCCTGAGAAGAGCCATCTGAGTTAGAATTTGAGCTGGAAAATCTCTGCCTGGTTGAGACTGGGGAGGGCACTGCAGATAAAAGGAAAAGTGGAAGAAATGTAGAACTGAGGAGTGTGGACCCATCAGACCTTGGAGGACCTTCAATATCCCATACAAAGCTTGACTTCATGCTTTGGCAATGGGGCACCATCTTGCTTTTGAGCAAAGAGGGTGAGTCAGTGAGGGCTGGACTCCAGAAGGGGCTGAAGGCAGGGAGGCGGGTGGGGGAAGCCTCATTAGGAAGGTAAGAGACCAGAATGGAGCCCAGGCATCCAGCTTCATGGGGATCACGCCTCAGCCTCTCAACAGATAACTCCCTTGGTTCTGTGATGCGTGGTGTCTGAGCCAGACGCAGCCAAAGGAAGCCACAGGGTTCTCACCTGGAGGCAAGAACACCACACGGGCCCCAGGTAATGACACCCACCTGCAGCCTGTGGGGACAGTCAAGAAAGCGGTTTCTGAAAAAGGACGGCTACCTTCAGCTCATCTACACACTCCCCTATGCCAGCACCCACTGGACAGAGGAGTGAGCTGGGGGGAAAAGCAGAGTGGGTTCCCCACTCAGCAGGGGCTGGGGTCACAGGGAAACAGGTGTGGAATCTCCATCAGGGGCCTGTGTTTCCAGAAGCTCCTGCACTGTGCTGAGCCTCGTCAATGGCTTTCTTCCCAATTACTGTCTGAGATGAAGGAGGCAGGACTGGGGGCCGTGGGCCCCTGCCCACCAGCACAGAGGCAGATATGCAGCTTAGACATTCCTTATAAGTCAATAGGAGCCAGCTCACTCTTGTCCCACCAGCCAGGGGACACAGCTATGCAAGGTGGGCCTCTCAGCCACTGTCGGTGCCTCCTGAATCATTTGTCTTTCCAGAGCCTTCCAAATTGGCTCATTTTGCCCGATCCTGACGACATGCTGATGTTCCCCTTTTCCCCTCTTGCTTGTCACCAACTTGATTTTCTCCAGGGCGGTCTCTGCATTTGCCTCCGCCGCCCGCGGCTCTGTAGTTTGAGAGATTTCAGTCTCATATTGGGTCTCTGCCCATCTCCAGGCCTCGTATAGAAAGGCCGCCTTCTCTGACTCCCCCGAAAGAAGTCAGACTGAAGAGAGCTCAGTGAGTGGTGGGCCCTGGGTCCGGTCCTCCTCTTAGACTCTGGGTCTCTGGAGGGCGTGGTCCTGATCCCCTTTCCCTTCACCACCTCAGCAAGCAGCACAGGGCCTGGTCCACAGTGGGCACCATCACGGTTGGCTCACCGGATGGATGGACAAAGCAGACTAAATAAGGACTCACTTCTATATCACCTCCCCTTGAGCAGAGGCCACCGTGATAGCACAAGAGCTTCAAGGTGGAGTGCTACTTCAGTTCCTTGCTGACACTCTCTTCCCACCCAAGCCCGAGACACCTGTTTCCAGGGGCTGGCAATCTGTGGGCAGCAGAAGTTTCCCTCAGAACTCCAAGGCTCTCATCTGGGGTCCTGCTGGGATGGGGCAGTCCTGGCTCAGGTCCTTGGCTGCTACATGTGCCTGAGGGTCAGCCAAAGAGCCAGGGCCCAAGGGAGCAGAAAATCCCAAGGCCAGCTCTCTCCTTCCTCCCCTAGTCCCTCACTGAGAACCCTCCTGAGAATCGCTGTCAGACTGAAGCGCTCCCTCTGGCCACTGGCAAATAAAACTGTCAGAAGAATTCCCCAAAAGCAGGCAGCAAGAGAAAAATAATCAAGGCAGCAAAATCCCCGAAGGGGGAGCGGAAAAGCTGGATCTGGCACTAAATGAGCCACGACGCCCCAGAGTCGCCGCAGCAAATTCAGTCCACCCTCAAGAGAAGTGCGCGGATCAGGTCCCTGAAGTGACAGGGGAGACATGAAGGCAGGAACAACCTCGGGGTGAAGAACAGGACAGTGTCCTCACTGGATGCCCGACCTCGGTTTTTCTTTTTGCTTTTCTGTATTATTCAAAAATTTCTATACCAACTGTGGATCATTTTGATGATAATAAATGATAAAAATTTTGTTGGAAAAAAAATGGAAGGAAATAAATGACCAGGCCCTTGAGACCCAAGCCGGAGGCCACCTTTGCAACTCCACGGGGTGGAAAACCAGGTGCTGTTTTCAGTGATGGGGAGGTCAGAACCACAGGCAGGAAGTGAACTGATCAAAGACACCAGAGCCATGTGACGGGCTACGGTGTCATGTGTTCTAGGAATTCTTAATGACCTGACAAAGTGCACACAACACTGTCTATACTGGGTTGAACTGGGACCTTCCACACCAAGGTTATGTTCAATCCCTCATCTGGGTACCTGCAAATTTGACCTTTTTTGGGGGGGAGGGTACTGGGGATTGAACTCAGGGGCACTCAACCACTGAGCCACATCCCCAGCCCTATGTCCTTATATTTTATTTAGAGACCGGGTCTCACTGAGTCGCTTAGCACCTCACTTTTGCTGAGGCTGGCTTTGAACTCAAGATCCTCCTGTCTCAGCCTCCTGAGCTGCTGGGATTATAGGCATGCACTACCCACTGCACCTGGAGCAAATTTGATCTTTACTGGAAATGAAGTCTTTGCAGATGGAATGGAGTTGATGGTCTTCAGAGGAGATCATCTTTGGCAGAGGGTACATCCTAAATCCAATGACTAGTGTCCTTTTGAGAGTAGGAAGAAAAGGGAGATTTGGGACACAGAGGCCCACAGGAGAGAAGGCCAGATGAAGAGGAAGCAGAGATTGGAGTGATACGTCTATAAGCCAAGGACCTCTGGAAGCCACCAGCAGCCAGGACAGAGGCAGAGAATGAACTCTCCCTCAGGACCTCCCACAGGAGCCAACCCTGCGGGCACCTCCACGTTGGACTCCTAGCCTCCAGAATGCAAGGGGACTCATTTCTGTTGTATGACACCACCAAGCTTGTGGCGGCCCTGGGAAATCAATACACCTGATAAGTAGGATCAGCTCAGGTGAGTCTTCACAGGATGCCTTGAAGCATCACTTCTACAAAGAGAGAGAAAGTGACCAGAAACACGTGCGCCATCTCCCGCTGATGGATCAGCTTCCGGCACAACCAGGCCGCCATGTAGCAGTTCTCATTTTCACCAGATGTTTGATCTTCAGAATAATTTGGGGAGGCGAGAGCACAGGGAGCATTATTCTGATTTTACAGATGAGCAACTTGAGCTGAAACATGATGAGGAGGCAGAGCCGGCGGCCGACTGTGAACAAGAGTCTGTCTCTCTGCGTCTCCCCAGCTCCCGTCCTGTGGCTACTGACTCAGGGTCATGGTGGAACCGTGCCTGCCTCTACAGCCACACGCTGAAGTCCTAACCCGGACACCCAGGACACAACCCGACGGGAGGGAGGTCTTTATAAAGGGGATGAAGTACTAAAATGGGGGACTTTAGGGTGGACCTGTCCAAACTGACTGGTGCCCTTATAAAAAGAGCAGAGACGGTCTGAGGGTCCAGATAGAAGGTGGCCTCAATCTCGGACTCCCAGGCCGCAGACTTCGATAACATGAAAATCTGTGTTTTAGGCCTCCTGGTCTGTGTCTTCCATCATAGCGGCCCAAGCTGAGACTCAGGACGGGACCTGGAGTCTTCCTGCCCACTTCTCCTACTCCTGTGGCCCCCCCTGGGCTCAAAGACAAGCAGGAAAATGCATAATTCCAAATCATAGGTCTCTCCTGCTCCGTGAGGTCATTTCTGGACTAATGACCACAACAGCCAAGACTGTGCCAGCCCCATCCCCTGGAGAAGGCTTGACCAGCCCTATGGGTGGCCCAAGCCATCCTCACCTGAGGTGCCAACCTCTTCTGGTCACTTAGAGCCAGCACCATGAGGAAGGGGGTGGGGACACCAGGCCTGGGCTTTCTTTCGGGCCAGGGGGTTCCTTGTGATTTTTCAGACGGGGGAAGCCATGCTATAGGAGGAAATGGGTGGCCCAGGGCCCTGGCTCGGGGACAGCATTGGGTTCAGATACTGCTCAGATCTCCCGAGTTACCCCACGCCAACTGTCTTCTGCCTCACCAAGAAGACACTCAGTGTCCTCAGTGGTAAACCGTAAATGGAAGCTGTCACCCTCCCCTCACTGTGGGTACTCGTTCACAAGGCCAAGCACTTACGATGGTGCCCCCCCCCGCCCCGCCGCAGGGCTTAGCCAATGTCCCTTACGCTAAGGAAAAGGCCAAGACCATGGGGCTCCCCTTTCAGCTGCACCTAAATCCTGCTGGGATCATCTGGATGCCTTCCTGTGGGTGACTTGAGCCTGGGAGTTCATCTCTGTGTGACCACGCAGTATCTTAAGGTCTTGAGTTTCTTCCCCATCATTTAAAAGTGAAGAGCTTTCATGGAGAAGTTCCGACTTCTGGCTCATTGGGGTCACTGGCCCTATGGGCGCCGCCCTCCTCCACGGCAGGAGCAGGTGGGGGGCTTCTCCTTCACGCAGTCTGCACCCTTGGACGAGCCTGGGTCTCACCTCACAGCGACTGCACAACCCTCCTGCCTGGCTGCTTTCAGACATTTGACTTGAAAGAGGGGGAAGGAGGCCCCAGGACCCGGACAGTGGGCCTAGCGTGCGACACAGACTGAGGAACTCAGGGTCATCGGCTTTGACTGAAGGGCTGGAACCTCCTAAGACTGGAACAGACACGGGGAGTTCATCATGAGCCACGTGAAAGGCACACAGGTGGACAGGTTGTGCCATTAAGAATGCCACCTTAACCTTCCCCGACAGCATCAGTTAAACTAAACGCAATCATGATCACCAACAGCACAGATGGGGATTCTTGTGTCACCTCCTCTTCAGTTCACTTAATAAATACAGTGGGGGTGTCTTTAACAGGTCTAGACTGCAGTCCATCCTCGTTAGACAAAAACCACCAAAAAGAGGTCACAAACCGAGCAGTGAACCCCAAGTTGTTTCCATGTTCAGAGCGTCCCAGACAGAAGTCCACAGGGGCGGCCGAGAACAGGGACCCTCTTCCCCAAAAGCCAAGAATCGGGTGGGGACCAGGAATGAGCAACAGAGCTTTATTTTCCTCTGAAAACGGAACCAATCAGCCACCGCCCACCCTGTCTGAGATTCAGGAAAGGTCCCAATTGTATGGCTTAAAAAAAGAAAAAAAAAATCACTGAAACTGCAATTTCACAGAGTTGATCAATGTTGCAGCTTAAATGAGAATTTATTGCCTTCAGAAATGCAGATGAGGCTGATTCCGCCTGCTCTCCACCCAGCACTTCCACCCAATTCCAGTGGCCCTGACTGCTCCTGCTTGGCCAAGTTAGAGCAGGTAACATCACCTCTTCAGGTGACGACGGACAGCGCACCCTGCAGAGCGCGCCGTCTCCTCCAGCTGGGGGCATCTGGCTCGGTCCTCGTGTTGTCATGGAAACAGCTACCTGAACATGACCTTCACTTACACTGGTGAGCAGACATCCCTCCTCCCACCCCCATCGTCTCCCTTCACGGACTGACTCCTACCTGCTCCCCACACCCCCATAAATTCTCCCGCGCCAGGCACGGTCTACACCATGACCCCCAGGCACAGGCTGAAGTTCGGCGGATGCGCTCCCAGAAACCTGACGGTGGTGGAGATCAAACTCTGGATCCGAGGACAGGCTGACAGCCGTCTCTGTTTTCCTGGAGGGAAGCATCTGCTCCCACATCCTCCCTGGCCTTAAGATCCACATCAAAATTCGATCCCCGCTTTCTCTTTACTTTTATCTCTGCTGTGCGCTCTGGGGAGTTTTTACAAAACAAACGAACGTGAACTTCAAGGTACGGAGAGCCGTAAATCACTGCAAACTCTCCCCGGCCTCCAAAGGCTACAGACGCTCCTTAGCCAAGGACCAAAGGAAGGCCCGGGAGGCGATGCTTCCTATTAAATAAACACTTTCCTGCGTTGGCCCCGCCTCGTGGACCAGAGGCACCTTCACACCGGTCACCACCGTCCGATCCTCAGGCTCTGCACGGCGTCCCTCCCTGTGATCTGACCCCTGTGGTGGACATCCACCTTGTGTGGCATTTTCTCATCACTTTTAACAACAAAGGCATGGACATCCTGAACGGATCCTCTCCTGCACACAGAGACGTTTTCTCCAGCCTGAGGAGGGGCCCTTCCTGCGTCCACTGGCCTGGCCCCGTCTCTGAGGACAGGAAAGCGAACCTCTTCCTAGGCGCTGGGTTGACTGCTCCTCTCTGTCAGCCGCCTCCGTCAGCCTGTGTTAGGAACAAGCAAACCCCAGCCGGAGGTGACAAGTCGAGCTTCCCAAAGCAAAAGCCATCACTCCCCTGCTCCTCACCACTGCTGACTGTTCTTTTTGCAGCTGCCAGAGGAAATATTTACTCTCCCCAGGCAGGGCGCTGAGCCCAATAAGAGATATGTCATCTTCCAGAGCACTCCCAAGGATGTCAGGGGGCCCCACCGACACAGCCTTCAGGCCCGTGGCATGATAACCACCCAGCACCCAACAACCACGGCAGTCACTTCTGCTGGCTTCCTGCCCCCCTTGCTGTCCACACCAGTTCTTCCCAACATCCTTCCTCAAAGGACTCTACCTGCAGCTCTTCCTTTGCCCTTGTCTCCTAGAGACAATTTAAACACTGGCCGCACAGGACTTTCTAAGCTCTGGACAGACAGACACCAGCTGCCTTCTTAACATCTTCCCCAAATTGGCAGGGCTGGGTGGTTTAGTGGAAAGGTTTGATGGACACAGACTTGCACTCATCCACTGTGGGATACAAGTCAGTCTCCTACCCTCTCTGAGCCTCAGACACCTTTTTGTTAAGGGTTGTTGTAAGGAATTAAAGAAAATATGCACAAGCTGATGGGAAGATATCAGGCACTCAAGTCACGGTAATGAACTGCAAGCCTAGAGTCCCTTGTTAAGATTCTGCTCTGTGGAGACGCGGAGAAGTTGAGATGTGGTCCAGATGCACTGGTAGGGGAGAAAAACTGCACACACACCTACCAATGTCAGAAGCACCCATAATGACTGGGCTGGAAATGAGGTCTCCATGGAGAAGGTGGGATGGCAAGCTGGGTCTGGCCCCCAGGGACAGCTGGAAATGTCTTAGAGACATTTATGGTTGGCACTACCCTGGGACAGAGGTGCTCCTGGTATCTATGGGCAGAGGTCAGAGGCGCCACTAAACATTCCACAATGCAAGGAAGGATCAGCCAGTCCAGAAGGCAAGGTCCCCAGGGTGGAGGAACCCTGCACGAGGCCACCCGAGAGGGAAGAGCCTTCTAGGCCAGGCTGGGGGCCCAGGGACAGAGGGAGCAGGAACAAGTGGCACTTTCCTGAAATGACAAGGACTTTCATCTGGCTTAAGCCAAGGCCACATGCCGCGGGTAATAGATGGGGGAGGGAGCGGCCAGGTGTGAACAGGTGAGCAGTTGTGGCTCCTATTAAAGGTAATTACCTGAGGCAGGGGACTGCCTGGACTGGCTCACAATGCTGTGACCACTAGGCTGGACTCAAGGAATGCAGAGGGGGTGTCACTGGAAAATTCCATGCAGACCAAGGGTCCAAATCTTCTCCACTATAAGGCCTTCTCTGCTGTCCATGGAGCCCCGGCTCCCCCAGGGACCACGGGCGCTGACAGGACTGCCTTCTGAACCAGAGGCCTTGTTCAAGCGAGATGTGTCAGGGCTCTCCGGTTACAACATCTGTCAAAAATTGCAATTATTAAGGACTAATTAATCTGATTCCCATTTTTAAATGAATCATAAATTAATGTCACTGCCAAGCCAAGCCTCCGATCAGCACGAGATAACGCGTGTTGCTCTGAAGCAGAAATGAATCCCACCCAAAGCAAAGACACTGGGAATTTCTAATTAAGACTGAAAATAGCCTGCAGGCCACCCCCTAGATACGTTTAGGAAACCCTAGGAATCGGAAGACCCCCAGTCTGGGAATCTCTGATCTAACTGCTTCACTTTACAAATGATAAAGACACTAACAGTATAAACTTAACCCCGATCTCGTCCCCCGATCTCGTCCCGCACGGCGTGCCAGGCACTGTGCTAAACTCCTGACATGCCTTCATTCATTTAATCCTCCCGAATACCCACAGGAGTCAGTACTGTTGTCATCCCCTCTTCAGAAAGGTCAAGTTCACATGTTTAGAAAGGTCAAGTGCCCATGTCCAGAAAGGTCAAGTTCACAAAGTTAAGAAAGATGACGTCAGGAATTTGAACTTGGGTCTCTGATTCCAGAACCCAGGTTCTTGACACAAGACGATGGACAGTCCTTTGGCAGTGGGCAGCCAGCTGGTGTCCCCACCAGCCTTGGACCAGTCCCCTGACCTTGACAAGCCCTCAGGCTGAGGTTGTGCAAATGCAACAGATTAAAAGGAGCGCAGCCCTTGACTTATGTACAGTCCAGTCAATTCCACATTCAAGGGCGGTTTGAGTTTAAAAAGGAAAGGAACACGTCTCTAATTTTTTTTTTTTCTTAAAAAATAATGAGCCCAGCTAAGCTAGAGAAGTCTGTGAATACAGGCAAAACAGTTTCCCATCACAGAAGCAGATAAATATGTAAATGGTTGCCTCTGCCTCCGCTCCCTCTGCCTTCCCCTCTGCAGCACGGAAGAGCAGCATTAGGGTAGCATTTTTCAAGAAGTGGTTTAGGATTATGTGGTGGAATTATTATTTATCCATTCAAAATACGAGGCTTGCTAATTAGGTCATAATGGAGCTCATTTATCATCTGAATTTGGAGCATGCATTGTATTGATCTACAATGTTGTCCATGGGCACAAGGCGCTTATTAATACCAGCTTAGCTCTTCTGACTGCTCTCATAACCTTAAACCCTCCAAGAAACCAATTTAAGTGTTGCTGGCTGGATGTGGAGGAAGAGCCGCGGCCATTAACTGCTTCCACAGGGGCTGCTAGACCTTCGGAATCTTTCCCCTGGATTTTTCCAAACTGTCCGAGATCTGCTAATTCTGGCAGAGAAGTACAGATAAAACGAACTCTTGTGGCTATGTCATTAGAAGTCAGGTGGATACAAGCGGAACTCACAGAGATTTGAGGAGAGGCCTGCATTTTGAAAGGTACTCGCTCACGCAGCCTGATCTAGGATACAGGTGTTCTGGCTGCGGCGGCAGGAAAGACATCTTTTATTCAAACACACACCCAGCACGAGAGTGGTCCCAGCCCAAGTCTCTGCTTTCTGGTCAAGTTCAGGTCACTGGCCACTGACCTGAGGAGTCATGAGGAGATACACTGTTGGCATTATTGAGCTGAGAGACTTAACTTAACTTAAAGAAGTTGTTACGTGGTTGGGTAACTTTGGGAAATGCCAGATACGATTCCTGCCCCTTAGCCATTCCTAACACACCTAGTGCTTCCAAGACTCAGGGGTTCCTGAGCAGAGACCTAGTGTGGCCAGCTGGGACTCCAGGGGCCCTTGCTCATAATCAGGCTGAATTCTGCCATTTGCTGTTTGCAGAGGTTTGGGTAATGGACCCCTCTTTTCGTAGATGGCCTCTCTATGAAGCCAGGATGATAAAATCTTCCCTGTACGGTGGTCATGACATCTACATGGGATGGTTCATGTGACACACCCACTGCATCACAGGCACCCGGTGTGTTGTGCCTCCACTCAAGCCCCTGAGGTGGGTCAGCTTCCCACAGCCGCACACCTTCATGGAGGCAGAGTGGCACAGGATGCGGGGCTGGATGTGCGCGGGCGCAAAGCACGTGAGGATGAACAGGTTACATAAGGCATGGTTCTAGCGAGTTCTGGGAGCTGGACTGTTGGAAGTCCTGACCCAGGAGATGAAAGGTGAGGGCATCATTCTGCTATTGGGTGCTTTTGGGAAATGCCAGATACGATCCCCCCCACGGAGGGGTTCCTAATGCACCCAAATCTCATAGTAGTTGTGAAGCAGGAAACCGGTTGCCCTTTGTCTTACCCAGGGTCCCCATGCTGTGTAAGTCACAGAGCTGCATGGGGGGTGGGAAGGGGAGGGCACGGAAACATTCTCATTTTAAAGGCTCAGGTTACTGCAAAAGCTCAGAAGAGGAACAGAAGGCAGGAGGAAGGAGGGGAAGGTCGGCATCACTGTCACCTCCTGGGCTCACAGACAGGAAGGGCAACCTTTGGTGGTCTCCCCAAACCCTACCCATGGCAAAGGGCACACTGCTAGCCAGCAATCTTCCAGGAATCAGCCAGCAAAGAACCAGGATGTACACGCAGGACTTTCCCAGGTAGTCCTCTGGACTTTGGGCTTTAGCATGAGAGGGCTGGTTATAAGGACAAGCCACGGCAAAACTCTGTGCTGATTAAATCTTTAGGTGATTTACCTAGAAAAGCAGAGAGGCGGCCTCTCTGGCTGAGCCAAAACAGAATCTAAGCAGAAGCTTAGAATCCCAAGTCTCCACTCAAGAGTCGAACTGTAAACAGTTGAACAGTCAAGAAGGGAAACAGGGAGAGAGGGGGAGGAAGAAGAGAAGAGAAGGATGCTGGGAGTGGAGACTGGGGACAGAGAGGGACCACGCAGGAAGGAAAACACAATATCCAAGGCCAGGAGAGCTGGAAGAAGTAATTACATACAGTTCTGCAGCATTTAACACCTGCCTGGTGCTGGGCAAAGCCCAGGGCAACCCATCGCCATCTCGATAACTCGGAGCCAGTCTTCCCGCCCCAGATCAAACGACAGATTTCCAGTAAGAAGCAGGTTCCCAGGAGCAGGATAAGCCTAACTGGAACTGAAGGAGCCCAAGAGGGAATGGATTCCATCTCTCCAGGAGGTCAGCAGGGCTGCTGCAGCCGTGCCTACCCGGCTCCTGCTTACACACAGGACACCACTGCCCTCCCCAGGAGCCCAGCCACTGGAGCTCATTCCCCACAGCCCTGCTGAGATTCTGTGCAACATTCCTTCTCAGAGCTTCATGCCTCTGGATTAAGAAATCATTTCCCTCAGACATGCAAATACCACAGGCCCCCGGAGTGAGACCGTCTGACGGAGCGGCCTGGTGATGGGAAAAACAGGATTAGAGGACCCGCACTTCTACTGGAGCCCAGGGAAGGGCTTGTTCATGTGGTTAGTTCACTTAGCAACAACACACGCTGCCTATTAAGGAGCTGCCTATTAAGGAGACTCTCGGTGACACCTGACACATCCTAAATTACCATAATGAGGATGGTACAATACAGGGCAATCTATTATCCCCCAAGCGCTGGAAATTTCTCAGGATCTCTCTCCTCACAGTTTCCACGAGACGCTGATATGATCATTTTGCATCGCAGGCAGTCACGTACGGATAACATAATTTTCTCCCCAGTGTCTGCTCATCCATCCAAATGCCTGATGTTATCACTTCTCCACCTGAAACAAAATTACCCAGGTCGACCGACGCGCATGCAGGAGCCCGAGTTGTGTGTAAACACGGAAATCTGCGAGAGGGGAAGAGGTGACCAAGCCAATTCAGTTCTTCCAATGAGAAGCTATGTTCACCTGGAGATGGGCTTTTCTCTCCTTCTACATAGAAATCGGGCTCAGCGCACTCAGCCACAGAGCGGACGTGTTGTCACTGCACAGGACGCTGGAAAAGGTGAATGGTGAACTAAAATAAGTTCAACTCCCAGGTCCAAAGCAGACGGAGGTGAGTTTAATGAGCACTTACTACATGCCAGATGCTGGACAAAGAGGTCTAATAATTGTTACTTTGTTTATCCTCTTAAAAAATAAAACACTATCAAAGTCATTTTATTATCCCCAAACGGATGCACCAAGGCAAGGGAGTCGCTTGCTCACAGTCTCAGGGTGGGAAGGCCACAGACTGAGGACAGAATTCAGACTTGCTGTGGCTGAGCTGCTGCCCCTGCTCCCAGCACACGGCCGCTCCCTCCCTTGTCCTTGCAGCTTCTCAAAACAGGTAACCCCAGCAGGGCTCAAACCACTCTACCGGCTCATCAAGCAGGATGTGGGGCCCTCTGCACGGGGCTGGTGGGGGCCTGGATGAGCCGACAGCCCAGGACAGCAGAAGCAAACACACCTGGCCCGAAGCCTAACTAACTCCAGGTGTTCCTAGGGCCTTGGAACTTACTACACGGCTTTGTGACCTCGGCAAACTCCTTAACGGCTCTGTGTCTCGGTTTCCTCAATCATAAGGACATCTCCTTTGGGGTTACTGTGTGGATCAAATGTAAAATATAAGGCACTTAGAACAGGGTAGGGCACACCACCAACACCTAGTAATAGTTTAGCTATGGCACACGATTTTTTTTTTTTAATATTGGGGATTGATTGAACTCAGGGGCACTCAACCACTGAGCCACCTCCCCAGCCCTATTTTGTATTTTCTTTAGAGACAGGGTCTCACTGAATCGCTCACTTTTGTTGAGGCTGGCTTTGAACTCATGGTCCTTCAGCCTCAGCCTCCTAAGCTGCTGCGATGACAGGTGTGCACTGGGCTGCTGCACGTCATTCTTTAGTGCTCCCTCGCTTGCAGGTGAGAAGCAGGTGTTTCACTGTTGTCTGAACACCAGAGTGTGCCTGCACATACCCAGACGGCAGCCACTACACATTGAGGCTCCAGGGCGCACGTGTCTGTGTGTGTGACACAGCCCACGCCCCCAGGGCCACGAGGAACCAAAGGACAAGAACTCAAACCAAGCACAAGAGAAAATGATGCCATCGTGAGACACCGTGGGTGTGCAGAAGATGTGCAAGGCTGTCTCTGGCCCTGCCACATGGTTTTACGGCAGACGTGGTTTCTGCAGGTGCAAGGAATACACACTCTGAAATAACCAGACTGAAATAACTGCAGTACACCACGCATACACCAGCAGCACGGCCACTGGTCACCACCATTATGCACTGGACGTCACTGTGTGCACCAGGACTTTCCACCACTGGCAACGAAGGAGGTCTGTTTCCATCAGCACCACCTCCCACCTGCCCAGGAGGCTCTGTGTTAGGGGGGCTGCAACGTCCTGGGTGGTAGGACTTTTCCGGCTCCTTGATAATCATACGAAGTCTCTATTCTACACAGTCCGTGGGTGACCAAGACGTCCATGTGGGGTGTACACCTGCCCTAGAGCAGGCACTCGCTGTCAGAGGAGGGTTCATGCATACCCACCGCCCACCCCGTCACACAAAAACCGCTCCCTGAGTCACGTCTCCGGGAAGAGAGCGTGGATTTGGCTCAAGAGCCTCTTGATGCAACTTCTCTGTTTCTCTACTCTGAGTCTCCAGTTCTCCTTTATAAATAGGTTCACCAAATTGATGCTTAATAGCTTAATATGGGGTTCACATTAATCTCACCCGGTCTGAGCTTCAAAGGGACAAACTGTTCTGACGGCTAATGAAACGAATTTCAGTTGCAAATTTCTGTGGGATCAGAGCTGGAGGGAAAAAAAGAAAAAAAAGGAAAACCAGCTGATCTAAGAAGACAAACATCTCCCCGTGCTCTTTTAAAGCCTTCTGGGGTTTAGCCTCCGCCTAAGGATGGGAAATGTAAGCCTCGGCCGCTAGAAGGAGGACCACAGACAATAGATGGCGCTAGAACACACTGGAATCAAAAAGACGGCCCAACATGGGGGCCGCCCACCTGGCTTCAGCCACCGCCCCAGGCCCAGGTGGGTTCACACCAGTGTGGTTCACACCAGCCAAACCGGAATAAACAACACAAACGTTACAGTTATAAACAGCACTCACAAAATGATGTCAAATGCTTATTCTGACCTCTCTGGACAAAATGTACCCAGGCATTCTTTTCTGGATTTCAAAATGCAAATCATCCAACAATGTGAGTACACTTAACGCGACTAACCGTGCGCTTAAACGTGGTTAGGAAGGCAGATTTCGCGTGATGTCTGTCTTGCCACAATTATTTCTTTTTTAAAAAGGGGCAAATCATCTCTCATCATAGGAACGATATTTTTGTTCCTAAAAATAAGCACAAAAAAACACATTCAGATTTCATCTCTTGCTTTGGTGTAATGTCTCCTAGCTCCAAAGCAACCATAAAAGCAGTCCCCGTACAAACTGGCTGGTTCTGGGACACTGCCAGGCAGCTCACAGCTCTAATTCATTATGAAAACCTCACCCTCTAGGGTTTTTTTTTTTATTTCTGAGCCCTCTTTGAGAAGGTGGCAGAGCAGGTTACAGAGAGAAAAAGGTCCCATACCCTGAACTTGCTCCGAGATGCACCTGTTCCTGCCTCAGAGTTCACTGTCAGCTATTCATCTGTGACAGGTGAGAGACCAAACTCCACTGCGGGAGGTGGAGCGGGAGTAGGGAGGACAGGGTGGGGCAGCTCAGGCCCTGGAGCCCCTGAGTGCCAAAGTGGGAGAGCCGCTCCCCTGGCCTCCTGTTCTGAAGCTCGCTGAGACCTGCTCAGTCTGTGGGGTTGGGCACAGGTGGAGGTTTCTGGCCCCTAAAGGGCTGGACGGAGACGCTGGCATCTTGAGCATGAGGGAATCCCATGCTCGGGATTCCAGTCATGGAAGGGAAAGAGACCATGTGCTCTGAACTTGGACTTGGAGAGCCTTGAACTTGGACTCGGAGAGCCCTGAACCTGGACTCGGAGAGCCCTGAACCTGGACTTGGAGAGCCCTGAACTTGGACTCGGAGAGCCCTGAACTTGGACTTGGAGAGCCCTGTGGCTGGATTCCATTCCTGAGCCGTGGGCTTCCAGAAGAGCGGAGTGGGCAGGTCTCCGAGCCTCGGCCCTACCCTGCCAAGGAGGAATAACACAGACGACGGAGCTCTGGGTCCAGCTGGTCCCAGGGTCTATCCATAGGAAGGTCTTGACCTCACAGGGTTCCTGGGCTGGAGAAGGACAGGGGAACAACAGCGGGGCACAGGGACCTGAAGGGGAGACCTCAGGACCATCACAGTCATGGCCTGTGGTCCTGGCTGTGGATAAACTGGCGCTCTCTGGGATCTCCACTGTTTCTAAGCCCAGCCTGCCCGGCCCGGGGGACTTCAGACAGGACACTCCGTGGTGTCCCTCCCAGTTTGTGGGTCTGTCCCCTGGGCTAGGGTCTCTCACCTTACACATGCTGTTCCCTCCACCTGGCAAACCCCTCCTCTTCTCAGACTCCTGCTCACCCCCAGGCTTCGGCTAATGTCCCCTCCTTGGGGATGTCCACCTTGCTTCAGTGGTGCCCTGGGCTCTTCCTGACAGGAACCGCCACGCTGGAGTTGGCCTGCTCGGACCCCTGGGTATGGGCACTCTGCAGCGCCCAAGAGGAGCCTGGGCTACGAGTTGCATAAAGCAGCCACTATCCACTCCACAGACATGATGGGTCCCCAGCTGGAGGACACAGACTGAGCCACAAGCAAGACAGAAACTCCCTGCTGCAGCCGGGATCTGAAGGGGGGACGTGAACCAAGGAGGTGACCATGTCAATCCACAGGTGAAAGACGCTTCGGAGAAGAACTGAGCCAGCAAGGGGGAAGGTGCCGTTGACAGAGGGTGGTCAGCGAAGGTCCCGCTGAGCAAAGACCTAGAGGCAGGTGGACTGCGGGGTTAAGAACAGGTGGTAGGACCAGCAAGGTGGCTGGAGCAGAGGGCTGCGCCCTGAGACACCTCCTTTCCTGTCCTCTGCCTGCCTGGCAGGGAAGCCAGCTGCGTGGGCTCTCTGGACTCCAGCAGCCGTCTGTCAAAGCTTCCTGACTCCAGGCCACATCCACCCCCACAAGGGCTCCCGGGAAGGGAGCTGGCCTAGAGGAGGATCTGCAAGATCTAAGTGCAGAACCTGCCGTGTGATCCACAGGAAGTCCGGCCTGATGCTGGGCCACCTCCCCCGAGGGAAGGAGGACAAGGCCACTCCCGGCCAATCCTTCTCCTTGCAAACTCCTTGCAGGTGGCTACAGGGTACTGGAAATGAGAGCCGCAGGATGTGACCAGCAACCCCAGGCCACGCGGTTCTCTGCTCCCTGCTAGAACATGCTAGAACCATCAGAGCACCAGTCTGACCGCCGCAGCCTCTGCCACAGAGGTCTGCACCCGAGGTCCTTGCTGCAGATGATCTGCTTCATGACAGACACAGAAAAGGGGACCTCTCAGTCTGCTCGGAAACAGCAATGCCACACACTCCTCCACGAGCCTTCCACGTGACAACCACAGGGCTCTGTATCTGGGGAGGCCCCCTAAACCTTCCAAGCAGGAGGCAGGGGCGGGTTCCCTGGCCATCATCCCTTCTCTGCTCCCTCAGATCAGATCTAGGATTGAGTCCCATCACTTCCACCTCCCCAAGGCCTCGTGCACCTGTCCACTTCCCTCCATCTGCCAGGAAAGACCTCCGCCATCTTTCCTTTGGTCATGAGGTACCTGCACCAGGACCTCCCTGTGTTAACCGTGGCCTCTGCCTGTCACGGTAGCCGCAGCGGTTTTCCTATGTGCAGATCTGACTGTGGCTCTGCACGCTGGGCTGCCTCCTGCTTGGGGACCGAGTCACTTCTGCAGACCACAAGGGTCTCCAGCCCTTCTTGGGGGAGGCCTCTGGCATCTCTACTGGGGCCCCAGGAGGAGCATCCCGCACGGTGGTTCAGCGACCGTCATTTGTCAAACACCCACACAGAGCTGAGCACCAGAAGCCGCTGCTGACTGTTGAGAGGGGTCAGCGCTCCCAGCCACGAGGGGAAGAAGGAGGCCCCTCCAATGGGCTCCAGCACCTACGGGCAGGTACTCACCCAGATGCTGATTAACTGTTTGCCCAGACACTGAACTACAAACAAACACCAAATTTATTCTTCATCTTTCAATTTCCATCTGAGTGTAATTGCAAGTCATGTAATTGCTCTTCATCTCTCTTAATAAAGAAAAAATTCTGCCATCAATATGTAACAGTTGAGTTATGAGCCTCCCAGCTGCCGAGGCCTCACGAGACGGGGCTGAGCGGCTCCCGACTCCCCAGACACACATCCACCAGGAGGTGGCCTGTTCTTTGCTTTGGGCAAACAGTTGGAAAAATTCCTGACACACCCCTTTGGTAGGTCTTTCAATACCTCAATTGGTAGAACTCTGATGTAAGGAAAACAAAGCAACTATACACTTTGGGCATGTGCAGGAGAACATAAAATATAAGACTAGGTTAATGGAACAGTGATTCAGAGAGCATGCCTGGGAATCTGGGTCAAAACTCTTACAAGCTGTGTGATGTTAGGCAGGTTACGTGAGTTCTCTGAGCTGCTATAAAGTGGACACGATAACAGAGTGAACGGTATGATGCGGATGGGGAGCAAATGAGGTAACTGAGTAAAGAACAGAGCACAGTGGCTCAGATGTGGTATGAACTCTCCCTGTGTTCCCGAATCTACTACTGTAAGATTGCAGCCACTACTTCTGATACAGAGGCACCAACCACCTTCAAAAGCCTAAATAGCACCACAAGAAGACTAACGCAGCAGCCACATTTATTATTGAAGGGTTGCTATGTTCCAGTCCTGTTCTACAAACTTCTTGAATATTAGTCATTTCATCCGATGAGTAACTTTCTAGACAGGTGCCATTTCACTCCTATTCCATAAACTGGGAAATGAAAGCACAGAGAGACAAAGGAACCAGCCCAGGATCGAACAGCACATACTCTACAAATCCAAAAATCCAAGTGTAAAACCCCTTCCGTTTTGGTCAGCCTTTTCTACGCCTGTGACCAAAACCTGACAAGAACAATTTTAGAGGAGGAAAAAATTCTTGGGGGCTCACAGTTTCAGAGGTCTCAGCTGACAGACAGCCAACTCGGTTGCTGGGGTCCAAGGTGAGGTAGATCATCATGGCGGAGGAAAGCAGCTCAGGACACACGGCCACCAGGAAGCAGAGAGAGAGGGAGCTTCTGCTCTCCAGAGACAAAACACATACCCCAGAGGCACACCCCATGACCCATGTCCTCCAGCCACCCCCTACCTGCCTGCAGCCACCACCGAGTCAATCCCTGTTAGGGGATTAATGCACTAACCAGGTGAAGGCTCTCCTAACCCAACTGCTTCACCGCCAAACTTTCTTACGTCGTCTCACCCATGAGCTTTCGAGGGACCCTGATGTCTAAACCCTAACCCCTTCCTCTCTCGTCCTGCTTTATTTCCTGATTCTGACTTATCCGAAACTATGCCCAGCTGATGTTCTGTCACACTCTGCTCAGCCCACCCCCAGCCCCGTATCTGAACTTGCCTTTTTGCTACATTAACTCTTAATGATCATAAATAAATCACACAATAAGCGTATTCCTGGAAACCCACAGAGTTAGCTTCAAAGAGCCATTCTCCAGTCTCCTCAGGTAAGGCCACCAGACCCAGTGTTCAGGAGCGTGGGAGCCATTTATTTCTAACATATGTTGCCTCCAAAAACACAAGACTAACGTGCTCAGGGTAAAATAAAAATGGAAAATGCATGAAATCACAGAATTCTCTAAAGCTCCTCCACCAGGGATGACCAATGGCACCTCGGTGACCGTTCCCCGTTTGGTTGAGGGAGCCGCGCCCCCGGGACCCGCTGCTCCTGGCGTGGGCTGAGCCCTGGGATGCCGTCCAGGTCCCTGAGCCGTTCAGACACCCACTGCCTTCCGTCACGGGTCCTCTGCACATCAGCTCCACAGAGATGGTTCTTCCTCGCAACAGTCACAGACGTGCCAGAGAACACCAGGGACACTGGAGTCACTGGGACTAGAAACCAAAGGGCAAAAGGGACAGCTCAGCTCAGCCAGCAGATGGTCCTCCAAGGGGGAAACCCAAAGAAAGGTGACAGCACCCTGGGCCCAGGCGCCAGGCCTCCCCACAAAGGCACGGCCCACAGCTGGCTTCTTCTGGGGACTGGCCTCCTGTTCCTGACAACACATGGGCCACCCTGACCCTCGCTGCCCTTTGGGGTGAGGCTGGTAGGGGGCCTTTGGGGGAACCCTCTCTTCTTCTTCTTCTTTTTTTTTTTGGTACCAGGGATTGAACTCAGGGACACTCAACCACAAAGCCACATCCCAGCCCTATTTTGTATTTTATTTAGAGACAGAGTCTCACTGAGTTGCTTAGTGCCTCGCTTTGGCTGAGGCTGGCTTTGAACTCGAGATCCTCCTGTCTCAGCCTCCTGAGCTGCTGGAATTACAGGTGTGTGCCACCGTGCCCAGCTGGGAACCCTCTCTTCAATAAGAGGTCTGAGCCTTGGTGTCCCCTTGGGGCCAGTATGGTGGGATAAAGCCGCTCAGGGTGTCAGCTGGACAAGGCTGGACGAGGGAAGTGGTGCCCAGGAGCAGACCCGTGCCCAGCAGCTCCACAGCGATGCCGTCCCCAGGGAGGCCACCAGAGCCAGGGCATGGGCTGGCAGCGGGGTCCGCAGAAGGCAGGAGCAGAGGGAAGAGGGGCAGGGTGGAGGCTGGGGCTCAGGGGACCTGCTGCAGGCGACTCTGCAGGGACCTCTCCATGGGGGGCCAGGAGGAGGCACACGCTGAGTTGGTCCCGTGGGGGCGCCATGTCAGCCTGCTGTCCCTTGCTGGGTCCCCGCCTACGATGTGTCTGTATCTGCCCCAGCCTTCCATGACAAACCAGGCTGGGGGCCATCGGGATCTGGGAAAGGACAGTGCAGCCGGCCAGCCACTCGGTCCACAGGGCTTGGAGGCACCTCGCCCTGGGCAGGAGTGGACACTCCACCCTCCACTGCAGGGCGCCCTGCCCAGCTCCCGCAGGGCTAGTGGAGCCTTGAAGGGCAGCCCCAGCCCAGCCCTGCTTGCTCCACGGGGCAGCACTGGGTTTGGACAGCTGGTGCCCTTTCCTGGGGACCAGCCCAGGATGAGAGCCGGACCCTGTCATCACGTGTCACCTCAGAGTCTCGCCCAGCTCACGGCCTGTCCCGTCAGCCCACGGAGGCCTCTGGAACTGAACCACCCATCCATTCGACAAGCAGCGACCGTCAAATACGCGCGACCAACGAGAGCGTCACTGGTGACACGGTCAACACTCACCGCGTGGCAGACCCGGCACCCAGCACTCTGATGAGTTGGCTACTCCCCTTCACCTAACGACGCTGTCCCCATTTCCATTTTACATGGAGAAGTGAGGGACAGAGGAAGCCCTCTGCCCAAGGTCACAAGATCAACCTTCAGTGGCAGAGCTGGGATCTGAACCCTGGCGATGGCTTCCCGAGCCCACGTCCTGAGGCTCCCCCTGCCCACGCTCCAGGAAGGGGAAACACACGCTCGTGAATAAAACTAGCGTCATTCCTGCTTGCTTGGGGCACACAAGGTCACAGCTGCTGATTCTGATCACTGCTGGGAGGACCCTGGGCCAGGGAGAGCATACTGGAGAGGGTGACCAGGGTGGCTGTGACCATCGTGGGGACAATGTTCTAGGCAGAGGTAACAGCACCTGCGTGTCTAAGAATCGGCAAGGAGACCCGCGTGCTGGACAAGGTGCAGAATGTCAGGAGATGTGGCTGAAGACGGCTCAGGAGTGGGAACACACAGGAGGTTGCATAGTGCTTACTCAAGGGTTCAGATTTCACTACAAGTGCAGAGAAAGAACTCTCAGAATACCACCTCTCACAGCCCAGTCAGGGCTCTCCCAAGCTCTGCGACTTTTGTTAAGTTACTTAACCTCTCTGGGCCTCCATACTCTCATTTGTTTTTTAAAAAAAAAAGGAGTAACAAAGACAATACCTACTCCCTACAGCTGTTTTATTAAACAAGTCCGTTACACATTTTAAAATGCTTAGCCTAGAGCCGAGCACACAGAGCAGGCTTCTTGGTGCTTGGGAGGCAGACTCTGCCCTCTGAAACTCCCAGTTGTGCCAAGCATTCCACGGTTCCTTACTTTAGTGGGGAGATGAGACTGATAAGGGCAGGGCCAAGAAACAGAAGGAACGAGGCGAAATTAATTTGCGATCAATACTGCTTGTAGCCATCACGGTGACAGGCACCAGATAAACACATCGGTGCAGCGGACGCCCAGCTTCCCGGGCCAGCTGCTGCCATGGCGGCTGCGCGTTCTGCAGGCAGACCCCCCCCGCCCCCCCTCCATGGAGGGAAGCATCCATCCCTGAGAGTCTCTGCACCCTCCCCGTCTCTCCCTCTGCTCTCAACTGTGAAGGTCCAGCTGCCGCTGCCCTCGGCTGCTAGGACTCAGGGCGGTGTTGGGCTAAGCTCTGTTTCTCAGTCTGTGTACACAACGGGGCAGCGCTGGCCCAGCCCAGAGGACTGCACAGCCCCGGCCCTCCAGGACCTCAGTGGTGGACGCAGGGTGTCGGGGGCGGCCTGGTGCCTGTCCTGGCTGGCCTCCCGGAAGACAAGACCCCTGCTGGCCAGGGGGAGACCTGTGGCTGGGCCTCCTGCCCCTGCAAACGTCACGGTGAAGACACACGACTGTTCCCGATTCCTTGCCCTTCCCTGCCCCCTGCCCTGGGCCATGCCACCTGGCAGTCTGCCCCATGAGAGGGACGGCACGTTTCCTGTCCACTGATCTTGGGCTTGGCCACGCGACTTGCACTGGGACAACAGGGGCTTAAAATGTGCTATGCCACTGAGCTCGGGCTTCTGTCCCTCTGACACGGCCACCAGAAAGCCATGCCATGGGTAGGTAGCTCACTGCTCTCCAAAGCAAGAAAGAAGGCGGGGCACACCTGGACCTGGGCCTGGTCACCCAAAGCTTGGACCTGGAGCTGGACTGGTGGAGTGCAGCCATGCTTGGCCTCCATGGGCCCAATGGCAGATGGGGTCCCACTCTCAAGCTGCACACAGAGTACCGCCTTCAGAGCACACGGCCTCGGTGAGTCACGGACACTCTCTGTTGAGCACTGGCTGCATACACACCCTGCTGTCTGTCAGGGGTGGGGTGCACAGAGAGGCAGGCAGCCGTCAGCGGGAAGCCACCTGTTCCCATGTCCGTCTCCTGCCCTGTTCTCTAGCATCTCAGTGGCTGGGCTGGGCCTTACTCCTCTTGGTCTCCAGGCACCTAAAATAGTTCTTGCTTAATACGAAGAGCAACACCCACCTAGCAATGGACAACCACCTCACGAGGGACGGCATGGGTCTTGTTCCCATTTCTCAGATGAGAAAACTGAGCCTCAGGCAGGCCCCCTTGTCAGCTCTCAGCCCCCACAGGTAGGGCCCGAGCCCTCTCCCCTCCCTCCCATGCGGGGCCCCCCACTGCTCCGTCCTGGATGGCGTCTGCCCGTTCCTCAGCCCACCTTCACCCCGCCCCTGAGTCCACGGTCCTTCCTCAGGGTCTCAGTGTGCTCCCTGGGTCACCCAAAGCAAACTGGACAGAGCTGCAGTGGACGTGGCTGTCCTCCTGAGACAGCGGGAGTGAAGAGCCTGGCCCTGAACCAGCAGGGCATAGGTTCGAATCCTGGTTCCAGTGTTTGTGGCTGGCCTCCCTCATGCCAGTCCCAACATGTCCCCGAGGCTCACTTTCCTCCCCTGTAAGATGGGATCACATCACAGCAGTGTCCTCCTCAGAGGGCTGTGACCAGCAGGGCACATGTCTGGCTCATTCTCCCTCCGCCGTGGGCCGGCAGAAGGCACTGGGTCTGCAACTCCTCCTGCTCTCTCTTGGCTTGGCCTTGAGCTTGTGGAGACCTTTTGATCTTAGGTACCACAAGAGAAGCAGAGAGGCTTCAAATTCCCGGTGGCAGTCACCTCGATGCCCATCGAGATGCCCTCGTTTACAAAAAGGCACTGTGTGACCTGAACACGTTGCGAACACCTCTCTTTAGGGACACCGCTTCTTAATTCCAGCAAGTTCATCATTTTGGCACAACGATGACTTAATGAGCACACTGCAGCATCTCTCCAGAGCCACCAGAGGCTCACTGGTCCCTGGTGAGCCCTCATGGTCTGCCTTGCACCCATGGGCCCAGGCCCCTGCAGCCAGCCCCCTTTGTGTGGTGGGGTCTGTGCAGCTGGCGCTGGTGCACGGGCTCACACCAGGGCACCTCGGGTCTCTCCCCAGGGCTGCTCCGCAGGCTGTTCTGCAAGCCCCGAGGTTCTCCATTTATGCTCCAGCCCCGGCTCGGCACGCACCACCCGGTCTCTGCCCTCGGCTGCCACCTTGGTCGGCCCCTCTCCCTCGGTGCCCTGGCCTGTTGTCCCTCTTACTTAGGCAAAGTCTATCCATAAACTCCACCCTTCTGATTTTCTCCCGTACACCAACCCCCCTTTCCCTGGGCCACTGCGGTTCAGTTTGGATTGTTCCTCTAATTGCATATTCACTTCAACCCACTGTGTACTCAGCAGTGGTCACCGTGTGCCAGCCATGTGCTGGGCACCAGGGACAGAGCAGTGAACCAGACAGGCAGCGTCCAGTTCAGGTTGCTGCAGCAAGACACCAGGAACTGGGTGGGAGCCAGGAGGTGGAGATGAAGGTGCTGGTGAGGTGACTTGGGGTCTGGTGAGGGCCTGTTTCCTGGTTCACGGATGGCACCTTTCTGCTGTGTCCTCACCTGTTAGAGGACGTCAACAAGCTCCCTTGGGCCTCTTCAATTAGGGCACTAATCCTGTGCACGAGGGCCCCACCCTGGTGACCTGATCCCTCCCTAAGACCCACCTCCTCACACCCTCGCGTTAATCTGTGGGACGCAGCATCCAGACCCTAGGAGGCCACGTGGTCTCGCTGTGGAAGTCACCTGGCATCTGCAGCTGCACTGCTGGGTGCCACTCTGTCCCCTTCACTTATGGGCTGAACCCTGGGTACATTAACTAGCATCTCTGGGCCTTGTTTTCTTCAGCAAAACGCAGATCCTAGTTGCTGGCTCACGAGGTTCTTGTGAGGTTCAAATGTATGACGTACAGAAAGAGCTCAGCAAAGTGCCCGGCACCTGGCAAGGGCTCATGACGCGTGCAATGAGCCCAGCGCCCACCATGATGAACACCACCCGTGCAGTGAAAGGGGCTGTTATTCCAGTGAAGAAGACTGCCACTGGTTCTGCAAGGGACAGACCCGTGGGTGTGACGGGTCACCAAGGAGGGAGGGATCTGACCAGGGGAAGGAAGGATGTTCACTTACATCTCGAGCCGTGGCTTCCTCCGTGTGTTTCCAACTTGTCCTAACTGAATGTAAATCCCCTGAAGGGGTGAGGGAACTGTCACACACTACTGGTGTCATTTGTCTCCGGACTAGCAATACAGCCGAGGGTGTCTATGCAATGTGTTTATTAAAGGCAGGGAAGACAAGGGGGGCCAGGGGATTCAGTGAGGGAAGAATCGCCTTTTCAACAAAGGCTGCCGACGCAGCTAGATATCCACACGCCAAAGAATGGACGCCTGTCTCACACTGCACGTACAAATGAACTCAAAAAGGGACCACGGGCCTATTCAAAACAACTAAAATGACAAAACCCTAAAAGGAAACGGCCCCTTAGATTAGGCAATGGTTTACGAGATAAGACACCAAAGCACATGTAACAAAAGGAAAAGCAGATTCCTCAACTTCATCCAAATCAAACCTTTCTGCTCACTGTCGAGAGAGTGAAAAGACAGCTCGCGGAATGGGAGAAAATATTTGCAAATCATGTATCTGATAAAGGACTTGATGGAAGAATCTGTAAAGAATCCTTAAGGCTCAACAACGGAAAGACAACCCAATTTCAAAATGGGCAAAGGATCTGAATAGACAGTTCTCAAAAGAAAGTATACAAATGGTAACATGAAAAGGTGCTCACCGTGATCCGTGGCTCAGAAAATACAAATCAGAAACACAATGACTAGGTCACACCACTAGGAGGGGCTATGTTCAAAAACCAGCCAATACGGAGGGCTGATGAGACTGTGGAGAAAGGAGGACCTTCACTGAGCTGCTGGTAGGGTGCCTACAACGGTGCAGCCACCTTGAAGAATAGCCCATCAGTTCCTCAAAGAGAGAAGCACAGAGTTTAGCTTGTAATTCTGCTCCTAATACACACCCAGCAGAAATGAACACATACACACCCCACGCAAAAGCTCATACACAAATGCTCACTGATGATAGCCGAAAAGCGAAAACAACTCCAATGTCCATCAACTGACCAACAGACCAGACAGGCTGTGCCTATGCATCCAGTGGGCTGTTTGTTATTCAGCAATAAAAAGAAATAGATGACCGGATGTACACTACAGCTTAGATAAACCTTGTTGAGAGCCACAGCCAGTCGGAATGGCCCCTGGCATTTTGCCAGAAGTAATGGTTGCGAGGTGAGCCATTAAGATGATGCTGGATTGACTCAATTGTATATTAGACCATTACTGTCCGGTATAGGGTGGCTCTTGCTGCCTCGGGTGCCGCTACTTTGGAGTTCCCACTGAGATTCCGAGAGTGAGTGCAGCCTGGTGGAAGGAGTTGCGGTTGGTGGTGTGCGGGAGAGGAGTCGCGTGGGTGGCATTCGGGAGAGTTCCTGGGGAGCGTGCGTGGAGTGCTGTTGGAGTTCAGGCAATAAAGTTTCCTGTTTGAAGATACAAGTGCTTTGTGGCGCCTCGGTGATTTGTGCCCAGCCAGACTGTGGCAGAACCTCAGTCACGCTAGGTAGGTAGAAAAAGCCAATCACAAAAGACCTCACATCACATGATTATGTTCCTGTGGAATGTCTGGGACAGGTGATTCTGTAAAGACCCAAACACAGTGGAGCTGCAGGTGGACAGGGTCAGGCTGCCCCTGAGCCTGGAGCAGAGCCCAAGGTGGCCCCTCCATGCCACGGATCCACAGCCACCAGGTGCCTGCCACATGCTCAGGCCGGGCAGGAACCTGGACTCAGGCGGCTGCTAGTTCCGTCTCAGCTCTGCTGGGCCATCCCGGATGATTTATTTCTGCTCTGGTAGAATAATTTTGCAAATTCATGGTATGGTTCTGATTCAAAATACCTTAATGCAAACCAATAAGTAACCGTGGCTGAAATAAAAACGGCTATGGCAGGACGGAGATGAGTTTAGAATTCAGCAGATTAGTTGAGCTCCTCCCAGTTCTTGCCTCGTGTTTCGGTTCCCATACCAGTTTTAAATATAGTAGGTATTAAATACAACGCGAAGTCATATTTTAACACCTTCCCACTGTGAGAATTTTGCAATTCTAATGGCAAACACGCCATAAATTAAGTCTGAGGTGACTTGTCTTTTACAAATGTCTCTAAGTGTGATCATCGAGAATGGATCAGGGATTCCAGAGACATTCTGGCTCCCTTTCCTTCCAGATTCTAGCTCACAGCTTTTGCTTTAAAAGATCACTCTTTCAACGAGGAGGCAAAAAGTCTTCATTGGTCTTGGAGATTTCCTCCAAATGAATCCATTTACACGTGGCTTTTACTCCGGTGCCAGTCTCCAGACCTGGAGAGAACCGAGCACTGCTGGGGACCTCTCTTGTTCAATGACACCGTTCCAAGTGCCCAACCCTCCGCAGCACCTGCTGCTTGAACCAAGGAAAATGTGAGGTGCACCTGTCACCATCAATGATACAGGATGCACCTGGGGGAGGCAGGACAGCCAGCACTGGAGACAACAGAGGCCCCTTCTGAGCATCGGGGACCCCACCTTCCAGGAAGAGGTTGTTCCACCCTGTTGTGTCTGAATGCTCACACTCCGGAATGTTCCACTAGCATTTCCACTTTTGTAGGCCAGGAAGCAAGATGCCAGACGGAACCAATTCTGGGCCCTGATTCCTCGCAGGTAGGCAGGTAGGTAGTCAGCGAATGACAGCCACATTTACAATCTCTGCCTAAGTAGTTTATGGCCTTCTGTCACTTTTTCTCCCAGCAATCCTAGAGGCAAGCCTGGTTGCCTTTGTGTTGGAAAGGCTCAGAATGGTTAAGTAATTTGCCTAAAGACACAGAGCTATTAACTGGTAGAGCTGCCAGTGGGCTCCACCCAAAGCCCATGATGTAATTCAAAGCATTATACCATGAATATGCTAATAGAGCTGATAGTGGGAGGGGAAGGCCTTGCAGAATCAGCCTGTCCTTAAGTGAATACCCAAAGCTTGTTGTTTTTTTCTTTCTTTTCTTTCTTTCTTTTTTTTTTTTTTTAACTTTCTCGCATCTAACCTTCTTCTCTGTATCCTCCATCCCCCGCCCCCCAACAGGACTGGCATAGAAAGTGCAAAGCTATCCCAGGTCTCAGTGGCATGCTGAGGAAGGACATGTCAGGGGCTCAGGGTTTGGATCACACCTGGAGAGAGGAGGGATGGCAGCATTACCTGGTTGGGGTGACCATGGGGGTATCAGGATGGCTCTGAGTGGTCAAGACATGACACACCAGGGCCTGGGGATCAGTAGCCTGATCCCATGCATGCAACCCCAGGGTGGTCATTTGAGAGAGCCTGGGACCCAGTGAAGGACTGGGGCTGCCCCTGGAGCATGGACCAATCGGTTCTTAGTGAGAGAAACACGTCAAGGTCAGAGGGAGATGCCTTTTGACTGAGTTTCTAAGCAGCTGACACTGCATAACAAAACACCCCCAAATTTAGTAGTTTAGGATTCTGGGAGTGGCAGTTGTGGTTGGGGTCTTCCAGTTGTTGTGGTGAGACAGAGGTTGAAGCTGGCGACAGCAGCAGGCTGAAGCAGGCAGGTGCCCAGTCATCCATGCGCCTCTCTGTGTCCTCTTCCAGTAGATGAGTTTGGGCTTCCTCACAATATGGCTGCCTCAGGGCACCGTGTTTACAAGGCAGCGAATCTCTGAAGAGGGTGTATTGGGGACAGCAAGGAAGAGCCTTGTAAAGAGCCTTATAAAGAGCCTTGTAAATCCAAAGAGTAGAAGTCATTGCTTCTGCCCTATTCTATTGGCCAGTCAGAAAAGCTAGACCAGTTGCCAGGAGAGGGGACATAGGTTCAGGTTGAAGGGAGGTGCATCAAAAAAATCTGTGAATGTACTTCAAGATTGTCACACTGAGGCTGGGAGAAAGACAGAGTCATAGGACTCTGGATGGGGGGAGAGGGCAAATTGGGAGGCACCAGAGTCATCTCCCCCCAAACATGCAGCATATTTCCAGCAGGGAAAACAGGCACCAGCAGATCAGCATTTGAGGGAAAAATCTATAAAAGGTCTTGAGCCACCTGGGAGAAGCTGCCTGACAAATCAGCTAATGAGGACTAAATGGCTGTCCTTGGAGATTTCCTTCAGATGCAAACTGACCCAAATTGGAGGCCAGCTGACCTCTGTGAAAACAGCAACACCAGAGTCAGGTTCCTGCCATCTGAAGAATAACCATGACCTTGCTCACACTCCCAAATCAAGATAAAAGCTCTGACTCTCCAAGGGTCACAACAGCCTTACAATAAACGAGTCCAAAGGGAGAAATAAATATGTGAAATGCTTCTTGCATGTGCCAGCTGGGCCAAGGGAGGGGACGGTCTACCATGGATGTGTCCCTGGCACCAACAAGTGGGCTTCTGCAGGCTGCCCTGCACAGCACTCCAGCTCGACCCAGGTGGCTTGTGAGAGGCAGCACGGGCATTGAGTGTCCCCCCTCAGTCTGGGTGAACTAACGCCACTCTGAACAGCAACAATTCTCTGTGAACACTCCATTGGCATAAACTAACCTTTGAACTATTTGCACAGTTCAAAGGGCACATGGCAGAGGCTGTGGCTAACTCGTTCCAGTATCCATCCCATCTTTCCACAATATAAACCCCAGAGCCTGGGCTGGGCATGGGAGTCTCCACTAAGAGAAAGAATACATCTCTCGGCCTCCCTTGCAGTGAGGTGTGGTCATGAAACTAGGTTCAGGTCACTAAATCAGGAGTAAAAGTGATAGATGTGACTCTGGGTTCACCCTCTTCTAGATGAAGCTCCCTTCTTTCTTCTTCTCTGGGGTCTGGAAAATTGTAACTACTAGAGCAGGCTTGGGAGCCCTGATGAGGTCAGAGAGCCCCATGACCTATGCTGCTCATCTTTGGGGATTCCATCTGAGAGACTGTCTTATCGAAGGTACTTATTTAAGCTACAACCTCCATCTTACTTTAGCTATTATACGACGGGGTCTCTTTGTTATAGCAGCTTAGCTTATATCCTAACTGATTCGGAGTTCGGGGGTCACCTCGAGTCTTCCCAAATGAAGAACCCAAGTTAAAAAGAATCATGGGAGAAGCCCCAGAAACCAGACCCCATAGGTTCTCCAAAGAACATGCACACATGTCTCTTTTCTGGACCTTTCCTCTGTCTGCCCACTCCCTCTTGTTTGTCTGGGGGACATAATACAGGTCTGCCTTGATTCCATGAATGACTGACACCCACTCATGTCACTTTAAGTGAAAGGAAAGGATTCCCCTAGAACACAGAGGCCTCACTGAAAGGCAGAGATGGAAAGACACTAGGCTGGGTCTTGGGAAGCCATCTGGGACAAAAGCAAATACCCTCTCCACCTCTCTTGGGAGCAGGGGGAAGGATCGCTCTGGTCTCTCAGCCGCTGCCTAGGTAGACCAGTGCTCCCCACTCTGGCTTCCACCTGTCCCAGCTGTGACTTCCTCATGGCTGTGTCCTGCCCCCCACATAAGGGTCTGTTTAGCCATTTGAAGTTGGGTTAGCTCTCAGTGTTCTGTTTCAGAGACACTCTGACTTGCTGCTGGCCGGCCGATGAACTGACTGGTCTTGGGTCAGGTGCCCCGCCCCTGGTGATTTGGTCAACAGTGGCGGAGGTGGTTGTGGGGGTCTTGGAGAGTGGAGGGCTGCTGCTTCCAAATGTCCTGAGTGGAGAACAGGGTCTGAAAGTTCCTTAGGAGAAGACAGCAAATACAACATACCTAACGTACCTTGGCACCCAGGACGTGTGGGACGTGAACCTACACTTTCAGAGGAGGTTATATTCTATGTTTTTCAAGTTGGTTATGTCAAAAGGGTGGCTGTGTATTTCTGGTCTTCGTCTACAAATGAAAAATAAAGCAGGTACAGAGGCACACACCTGGAGTCCCCGTGACAGAGGAGGCTGAGGCAGGAGGATCTCAAGTTTGAGGCCAGTCTGGACAACTTAGTGAGATCGTGTCTCAAAATTAAAAATAAAAAGAACTAGGGATGTGTGCATCTGGGTTTGATGTCCAGAACCACCAGTAATAATAATGATAACAAATGAAAGTAACCCCTGGAGAACAGAGCAGCTCCTGGGAATTCTCTTGGATTTTCAGCACCTAGCAATTTGCTCTGCAAAAAACGAGACCTTCAATTCAAGCCGACCCACAGAGGCAAATTTGAGCAGCATGCATATTACAAAGGGCCCAAGATCTCAAGGAGGAGAATTCATTGAAGAAGACCATGGGAAAGTGTCTTTTTGTGGCATCCCACAAAAAAGAACCAAAGATTAATCAGACCGATAACCTGTTTGGTTTCCTGAAACAAGGTGAGAATAAGAAAGGGCTGCTGAGAGCATGTCGGGGATGTGACAAGACTGTCACATGCAACAAAGAGCACATTTACCCTGTTCACAGACCACAAAACCGTCTATTGCCAAACTGGGAGAATTTACTAGATTGCATAACCGAGACAGTTTTCCCAGCCACTCACTGAAGGCAGGAAAACAAAAAAGGTTCTTCAGCCCACGGGGATCAAAATATTCTCAAGCAGAGGGATGCATAGGATCTCTCAACCCCAGGCTTATTCAGCCAGTGGAACAGCTGAGCTCAGTAATATCCACAGATAATCAGAAAGCCTCACTGTACGCAAAGACGACACGCCCCCCCTTGCGACATCTCATTTCCCCTGGCTCCACCTTCTCACGAGAGCACATGGGGAGAGTCCTCCAGAAGTCAGCCTCGAGGTAGCCCAAAGGTTTCGCGTCTCCCTGAGCCCCCAACCACCCCACACACAAATGCATACTTCGCTCCAGTCATACAGGACTTGTTTTTGAACACACGGTTCCCTCTGGCTAGATGCCTGGTCCCATGCTTACATGGGAGCCCATTTTTTATTTATTCTTAATGACTGGGCAGAGATTTCATTTCTCTGAAGCCTTGCCATATCGCCCTAGGAAAAACTGTCACTTCTTTGCCTGCCCCATGCTCCCGGAGCAAGCTGCTCATTCCTCTATTACAGCATTGATCACACTTTGGGTTAATTATCAGTAGGGTGTTATGCATCTCCCTTACAAGAAGATGAGCAACTTTGATCAGATCAGAGCCAATGCTTTGTAATTCTTGCAGTACGGAGGTAGGAGGGGGCAGTAACAGACATGCTGCAAATGGCACGGACAAGAACGAATCTCAGAAAGGGTCAAGACAGCGTAAGTGTTTTGGAGGGGGACAGAGAGATGAGAGCCATAAACAGTTCATCCGTGGGCGGGCAAATGTCCCTGCATGATCAAGCAGCACAGCCCAGCAGTCCCAGGCCCTGAAAATTTGCAGATGAGACTCTTCAGAGAGATGGCAAACCCCACCCTGACCCCACTGTCCTGGGATCTGTCTGCTCTGCCCGTTGACCAGCCTGGACTGTGCATTCCCCAGGGGAGGCAGGGACCAGGAGCAGAAAGAGAAAGGATGATCTGTACAAGCCAGGAACAGGGGAAACCAAAGACAACAGCTCTGCAGATTACTACGGTGGGCAGGAGCCCAGGAAGCAATTATTTCCATGAATGTAGAATCATTCTGATTCGCTTCTAAATGAGGGGGCATTTCAGAAATCTTCAAACTCCTGCTGCAGTGGTTAAAGAAAAGGAAGTTTCTGGATGCAAACACTCAATTACTAAGAAGAAAACCCCACGGGTACATAAAGACAGCAATCAACTTCTCCCAATCGCCTTCTGTTCCTTCCAATGAAGTCGGCATTTTTGGTTTTTTTTTCTTTCCTGGCCCAGCTGGGCTTTCAAATTCTTAAATGTAGAGCAGGAAAAAAAGGGCCTTCCCATTCCTCCTGTTAAATGGACCTCCAGCAGTTTTACTCTAAGTAAAAGTAAGTGAATTCTTTAAGGGTGACAATTCTCTTCTATGTCTCGTCTAAGGAAGATCCTGACATCAGTGGGGGACCACAAGTCTTGGGGTAAATATTTACCACCCAGCAAATTCCAGGTTGTGGCATGTTTGGTTGGATCCCCTAAACACAGACTATGTGTTTACATAAAGCTCCTTTCTATCCACAGATAGGGGAAAAACAAAACAAAACAAAACACACAAAAAAAAAATAGTGCTAGTTGAAAAGCCAGCACTTCCCCCGTCAAATGCTCTCTGTGATTTCTGTAGAAATTATCTGTAGCTGCTCAGTCACTTGGATCTGTTTGGCAACAGAAAGCAAAGGTCTATTCCAAAAGCATAAGCTCTTTTTACTCTCAATTACACAGGCTAGTGGGGGGCTCACAGCAGCAAAGCGAACAGCAAGAGCGGCTGGAAAGTAACTCAGCAGATCTTCCAGTTCCACAGGATGAGTGTCCGCACTGCGATTTGCCCCTGCTAACCATTTCCCACCCATCACCCAATCCTGGCAATTCTACCTTCAAATACTTCCCGAAGCCCTGGCTTGGCGGTTCCCATTCTCATGGCTTTTCTGTATTTTTTTTTCCCATAACTTCCCACTGCCCGTAGGAAAAGCTTCCAAGTCTTCCATGAGGTCTCCTGGGCCACCAATCCACAGTCGGGCCACTGTGGTCCACTCCCAGGCTACTCCCTTCCTGTCCGTGACAGAGTTTCTCTCCATGACCAAAGTCAATGAAGGCTCTTCTGGACTCTCTTCTCAGCTGGGCCCAGATATTTGGGCTTCCACGTTCCTCTCTCCACAGTCCAATTCTAGCAAGCCTCCTGCCAAGCCAGATTAGCAGGGCCCCATCGCTGCATATCACCCTGTAGCTCTCCCCCAGTTCCTCATCCTTACCATCCCCCAGGGGACCACTGATCATTCCAGCCAGACTTCAGCAAGACCCCTGTTAGATTCTCTGAGCCAGAATCCCCGTGACCCCTGACGGTTCCTCCTAGTTATCTGCCACCCCACTCCCGGGAGGTACATTCCCACGCTGCCTGTCGTATCTGGAGTTGAGCCTGGTTCTACACGAGTCTCCTATACCCATGGGTTCCATGCCTGTGGATCCCATCAATCAAGGATTAAAAATACTTGAAAAACATTGCATCCATACTGAACACAGTAGACATTTTTCTTGTCGTTATTCCCTAAGCAACAGAGAATAACAACTGTTGGTGTTGCATCTGCACTGTGTTAGGTAACCTAAGTAATGTAGAGATGATGAGAGGTGTATGAGAGGAGGGGCACAGGTTATATGCAAATACTACACCTTTTTTAAAAAAGGACGCACACACCTGCAGATTTTGGTATCCTTGTGGGGTTCTGCATCAATCCCCTGTGGATACCAAGAGATCCCTGTACTCAGATCTTTTCTCCCCTATTTGTTATGGTTTAGATAGCAGCTGTCCCCCCAAATCCCTGTGTTAATGCAGGAATTTTCAGAGGTGGGTGCAGTGATTGGATTGTGAGCGCTTTAACCTCATCAGTTCATCCTAGTTTGAAGGGACTAACCAGGTGGTAACTGTAGGCAGGTGGGGCATGGCTACAGGAGGTGCGTCCCTGGGGGTGCATCTCCCCTGCGCCCCCCTTCCTCACTCCCTCTGCTTCCTGGCCACTGCAAGCTGAGTAGCATTACTCCCGCAGGCCTCCTGGCCATGATGGGCTTCCTCACGGCAGGCCCAGTGCAACAGAGTCGGCCGACCATGAACGGAACCTCTGAAACCATGAGCCAAACTAAACATTTCCTCCTCTAAATTGTTCTTGTTGGGTATGTTGATGACAGCAACAAGAAAACCAGCTAACACAGGACTGCAGTGGTTTTTCTACAGAAAATCTGCTTTTGCTGCTCAGCTACCATCCAGCTGTGGTTGTTCTGACATCTGCAGGGCAGCCAGGTGGACCTCTGCTCCTCAAACGCACCTCACTGCTTCTTGCCTCTGGGCCTGCTCACTCCCTGCTCACTCCCTCTGCGTGGAGGGTCTTCCTCCCAACCTCGCCCCCTCGCCTGACCAGTCCACTCCTCCCATCCTTCTGGATTCAAGTTCGCCGTTGCTCTCTCAGGAAGGCCTCGGCACCCTACAGGAGGCCCTACCCTCTGCCTCCGGAGCATCCTGAGTTCGCTCTGCAACACATTCTCCACACTGGTGAGCCATGCCTGTCCTTCCTGCAGACACCATGCCAGTCTTGCTCCCTGTGACCACTCTCTAATTCTAAGAGGCACATCTTTTCACATTTTTGAACATCTGGAAACTGGGATGCATCTTGGAGTCACTAGCGTCTCACAACTGAATGGTCAGCATCATTTCTTTCTCAACAAAACATAAAATAACAGTGGATCTTATACTCGGCATCTTTTTCTTTTAACTCCTAAAAAAATCACTTTATCGATCTTTTACCATACATGATTTATTCAAATGACATCCATTTGAAGTGGTAAGATCACAGCTAGAGTGTAGGTTACCCTGTAACAAATCTATTTACACTATTGTCAGTGATACCTTAAGGTTTAACAAAATTTGGTCGTGTCCCTGTATCTCCGGGGAATAGGGCCTAGCTTACAGCAGCAATCAATAGATATCTTTTAAATACACACAGCCATGCAGACATTTCCTGAGGATCCAATATTAGTTTTTGCTACCTAAGAAACACACCCTAAAATTTCAGCAAAGATATATTGTTTTCTCATGGATCTGTGGGGTGGCTGTATCTCTGCCGGCCTCGGTGGGGACACATCCTGGGCTGTGGGGTGGGTTTGGGTTTGGCCCACCTGCCACCACGTTCTCCTGGAACCAGTGGCTCTGTAGAGCAGAGTCTTCTTGGGACACATCACCAAAGTGCAAGAGCCCACCCAATGTGGCGAGCACATTTCCAGACCCTGGAAACATGCCACTGATCAAAGCAAACCCGGGATCCATGGGACAGGGACGTTTCCTCTGGCCTGTCTGTCAGGCGACAGGGCAGAGGGATTGCATGAAGAACTGAGAATAAGAATCCATCCCCGCGTGGTGGAGGAGAGGGGTGGCCCAGGGGAAGGAACAGTTCTAGATTTCAACAGATTCCAGCATTAGCTAAAAGATGGTTTCCTCCATGAGCAACATACCACCTGCTCCTGGCTGTAGTGGGTGAAGGGCAGAGTCCAGAGTTAGCAGTGGTGGCCAGAATAGGTGACCCCTCTGCCCTGCAGCCACAGGGACCCTTCCCATGAATTCTACCAGCCGACTACATATCTATTCACTGTAAGTCCAGGCCCCAGTGAGACACTAGGGTGGTCACTGGCTAATTTAGGCCAGATGGGAGGTTAGGATAGGAGTCCTAACCTTGGACCTTGAGTCCAAGGTCCCTGGGAAGCAGAAGTGGGGGTGAGTACTGAGGGCTACTGCCTCTACTGATTCCTGTTTCAGGGCTGTTGTGACATGAATGACATGACTGTGACCAAATGTCACATTATGCGCACACTGGTCCTAGGAGACGAGAGGCCCACCCTTCTCTAGCATGAACTCATCTTGACATCTATAACCAACAAGGTCCCAAACACAGTACAATCTGGGGTCGAGTGGATTAGAATCTCAGCGTATGAATGCTGGGAGGGAGGAACACCATTCAACAAGGGGACAAGGTGGCTTCTGCCCACTCCTGCAGCACAGGGCCCGGCACATGGCAGGCAGCTGCTTGTTACCTCCCCACTGACCAAAAAAACACCCACCCTAATGCACGCTCTCCAAAACTCTCTCCTCTCTCACACACACACTTTGCAGAAGAAGCAGAACAAAGCTGTCACTGTCCGCTCCTGGGGAGGTGCCAAACCTCACAGCCAGCCTTCCAAATCCTCCCGAAGCCTTATCACCAGGACACAGCAAGAAAGATAAAGAAACCGCAGCCCGACTGCCAAAATGTTCTGCCACCTCCTCAGCACTGGGGGCTTTTCTGAAGAGGTCACCTTCCCAGCATGGCCCCCGCCACCACGCGATAGGAATGTGGAGGGTGCATTATTCTTTTGCTAAGGGAACCCTTGAGGAGGAAGAGGCAAACCTGCCCTCTTCGCGCTCCGCTTCCCCTCCAACACCAGCCGCAAGAGCCTGGCAGATCTCCTGGAGCCCTGAGCCCAGGTTGGTGGCAAGTCAGTGCCATCATGGGACAATGAAGAGCATCCTTCTCACCTCAGGTGACTCGAGATCCCAACCTGCACCTACCACTGGCTTGCTGTGTGGACTTGACCATGGAAAACCCTCAGTGTTCCTCAGTTCTTCATCCAGAAATTGGAGGTCATAAGAGCTCCGACCCTCAGAGGCATTTGGTGACAATGGAATAGAAAAACACAAGTTGAATGTGGAGACAGGCACCTGATATCCGTGTCCCCAGCATGTGTTATAAACCCCTGCCTGGTCTTCTCCTGGAGGGCTGACCCCACTCCTGACCAGAGTCCTCAGAAGCTCCCGGGGACTATGAGAACTGAGGCCCATGAGAAAGGTATTTGGGGTTAGTTATCGAATGCTGCACACAAAAATCACCCCACATCTTCGAGGTTTAACAAACAGAACTTACGTTGTCTGACAGTTTCCAAAATGGGTCTGAAATCCACGAGGGGCCTGTCCCTGGCTCAGGGTCTCTTGCGAGATTATAACTGAGATGCCAATATGGGCTGCAAGGATTTGACCAGGGGCAGATCCACCTCAACCTTACCCAGGGGGCTGCTGGCAGGCCCCAGCTCCACAAGGGCCTCTGAGAGGGCACTCACAACAGGGCAGTTGGCTTCCACCAGCTAGAGCAAGGGAGACAGCAGTGGAAAGGATGTCAGCCTTGGTAAGCTAATCCTGGAACTGACAACTCATTGTCCTTTGTTTCATTTTTCTTTGTTGAAAGTGAATCCCAATTTGCACACCCATGTTCACAGCAGCATTGTTCCCAGCAGTCAAAGGATGGAAGCAATCCAAGTAAGTGTTCATTTGTCAATGAGCGGAGAAACAAAATGCGGTATGTCCACACAGTGGAGTAGTACTCAGCCTTAAAAAGGAAGGGAATGGTGACGTGTGCAATATAGATGAGCCTTGAGGACATTATGCTAAGTAAGCTGAGCTGATCGAAAAGTGACAAACACCATCTGATTCCACTAATATGAGATACTTAGCTAGAATTACCAAATTCATCACGACAGCTGCCAGGGCTGGGGAGAAGGGTCATGGGGAGTTGTTGTTTAATGGGTTCAGGGTTTCAGAGATGCAAAATGTCAGAAAGTTCTGGAGATTAGTTGCATAGCCATGTGAATGCACTTAACACCACTAGACTCTGTTATGGGAATCAATTCTATGTTATGGGTATTGTCACACACACACACACACACACACACACACTTACGCATGCATACACACAATGCAGGTCCAGATCACATTCACAGGGATGGGGTTATACCAGGGCATGGATATCAAGAGATGGGGATCACTGGAAGCTGCTGCCACATTCAGGGACATTTTTAAGGCCACCTGAGTGGCACTCACACCCAACATGTGCATGACAGCCCCTGCTAACTCTCAGGTGTGCACCTCCCAGGGAGAGTTCTGAAGCAACAGAAAAGCCAGAGTGAACCTGCTGCACAGGCACAGATTTCAAAATGTCTTGCAAACAGAGCTCTTTCCAATCAAGGAAGTCCCAGTGAAAAGCCAGTCCCACCGCCATGTTCTTTGGTGTCCAATACGTCCCACGGGAAGGCTAAGACCACAGTGCTGTACCTTCTCAGGCCCATCCCAGTTCCGAGTCCTTAGGGAACACGTCGTTGGCTGTCAAGGCCAAAGATATAGAGGGCAACAGAAGAGGGGCTCCCTGGTGTCTCAGAGTGGAATGTCTCCTTTTTCACCTGAGTTAGAGAAAAGGCATTTCAAGCACCGTATTTCCTGTCTTGAGACCAGTTTTCTCTACCTCCTCAAAATAAATATTATAAAATGTAATTTTCTTTTCCTACATCAACTGAAAGCAAAGATGCATTTTTCAAGGGCTTAGAAGCCCACAGGAAGCAATTAGGACATATTTGGATTAAATGAGCTCCTGTGCAGCGTTCTGAGTGGGGAGTACCTGGTGTAGCGTAAGGTCTGACAATTCCACGTGGCACAAGACTGTATTCTGTCCAAACCAGACGCCTCTGAGACTCTTCAGGAAAACACGGCATGGAGTTTGGCCTCTCAAAAGCCCAGCATGGGTCAGAAGTTCCCACAGTGCCCACGCTCCTTTGTTCAAGTAGCAAGAGTAGCAGGCAGTTTTGCATTCAGAGGTTACCATGTCCGCACAAAGCACAGCCTTAAATACTAGAGGCACACTCGGTGCATGGAGATGTATACTCCGTATGAGGGACGCAGAACTGCAGGCTGGCCCGGGGGCTGCAGACCCAAGACTGGTGTCTTGTGCTCACTGAGGGGCAGACTCCCACTGAAGGAACAGAAGAAGCTTCTACTCGATTGAAACAATGATCACAACATTATTATTTTAATAAGTTATGAATACTTTAACTCACATAACTTAGCAATGACTGTGCTGTGGATTCCACAGTGTGCACATTAACAGGGTGAGGATAAGAGAAGTCTTTTCTATTCTTCAGCATTTACTGAGGTCCTGCACACCAGGACCTCACTATGCTACTAGATAGGTTCTGTAGAGTTCAAGGTCACAGCCAGTGTTCCTGAGTAGCCAATGATGATGCCTTCCACAGGGGCCACCTGGAGTGGAGGTTGGTATACTGGCCGCACCTAAGGACATTACCAAATGCCTAACTAAGGAGAGCACCAACCCAGAGCTTGTCATCTAAGGGGATGTCATTTGGGTACAGAGGCAGAAAGCTGAGACCCTAAGGAAGGAAGGTTGCTCGATGTTAAATATTTGTCAAGGGCTGGGCTTCCTAGGTACAAGTCCTAGGTACCATCAACTTTTTCTATGAACCTCATGTTTGTGAGAAGGTAATAAGGAAAAAGAAGCAGAATTTAGAAAAGGTAATTTCCTATGCAGAGACCAGTCATTCCTCCCAAAGGGAAGAGCAAAAGTCGGCCTCAGTAAAACACCTGGGTCAGGAGGTTGTTGCCACACCATGAGCATCCCTTACCTCCAGGTCCCTCACCTCCAGGTCTCTCACCTCCAGGTCCCTCACCTCCAGGTCTCTCACCTCCAGGTCCCTCACCTCCAGGTCCCTCACCTCCAGGTCTCTCACCTCCAGGTCCCTCACCTCCAGGTCTCTCACCTCCAGGTCCCTCACCTCCAGGTCCCTCACCTCCAGGTCTCTCACCTCCAGGTCCCTCACCTCCAGGTCCCTCACCTCCAGGTCTCTCACCTCCAGGTCCCTCACCTCCAGGTCTCTCACCTCCAGGTCCCTCACCTCCAGGTCCCTCACCTCTAAGTCTGCCTTGGGAGCCCTTCCACCTCACACCTAGGGGTGCCATGAGGAGAAGAGTCTGAGATACATGAACACACAGGATGCTGGGGGGAAATAATATTGATAGAAAAATGTCCTCCGTCCCTCCCATCCATGCTAATAAGTGCTTGACTTGGTGATGTTGGTTCCCATTTGGGATCCATCCCTGGCTCTACTTTGGCATCTGTTTTGATTTTATTTTATAAAAATGTGACTTTGTCTCAAGACTAGCAATACCCAGAAGTTTAGAAATTCCTAGACAAATGGCAAAATTAAAATCCTCTCTAAGGTTCATGCAGAACACTGGCTCTCAGACTTAGTGTGCTTTAGAATCATCTGGAACATTTGTTAAATGAAACAGAGATGGCTGGACCCACCCTCAAAGGTGGATTCAGATGGTGGGGAATGGGGCCCCCAGCACGTGCATTTCCAAAGTCGTCGTCCCGTCCTGCCCCCCCCCCCCCCCCCGCCCAGCCGTGTGGGGTGGCTGGACTGAGGCTGCACTTGGAGAAAACCACTGGGAAGGGAAGACCTGGGAAGGGCTTTTCCAGGCAAGGACAATCAGAGGCTTCCCACTCTACCAACAGTCAGCTCCTGAGCTGTTCCCTGCACAGATCCTGGCCAAGTCTATGCAGATACTCTTTTACCTTGTCATTACAGAATGTTTACTGAACAAGAGTCAGTAAGTAAAGAAAGGTGCCGGTCAGTCTTAGTGGAGGCCGTGGCCTCACCCCGCCGTGTGTCTCCCAGGTTCCCTAACACAGCTCGGTTTCCACCCCCAGCTGTATGCATCCTTCCGTTGCCATGACACAGCTCTGAAATTGACTTCCATGTGCACCAGCAATTTACACCAGAGGAAACAAAGTAGTAAACAAACACAAGGGAGTGGGGACGTTAGCTCAGCTCAGCTCCTCATCACAGAAATGCAAATCAGAGCATTCGGGGAGGCTCTGGTTCCAGGACTAGCAAAATGAAAAAAAAAAAAAAAAAAAAAGCAACAGCAAATGTCTGTGATACAACAGGAAAACTGACAGGTGTGAATGATGCCAACGTCAACTGAAGAAAAAAAAATCCAACAGCTGTGTGGTGAGAGGTGGCCACGACCTGCACAGGGGACCCACCCTGCAGAATCCATCCTACAGAAATAATCCGATGGAAAGAAAGGGATCGCGTGGCCCGACAAGGCAGTGCCTTAGAAACCACAGCACAGTGGCAGGAGGGTGTGTCCTGCAGCTGGGGCCAGCTGCAATTCTGAGGAGGAAAGGTGTGAGGGACACTGAACGATGAAGAATACCAAATGCAGAACGGTGGGCGCGGCGCGGTCAAGACCCCGGTACCCGTGCACCTACCCGCCCCAGGGCTGGGGGGCCACGCGTAGGAGCTACCCACGCTGTGTTTGGAGGCGGGTGTGGGGTCCTTCCTCCCGTGCCACACTGCCTCAGTGACGATGGCCACGCTGCACGGCGGGGGCCACGGCCCAGTGCCCCAGCGACTCCTACCTTGGGAACTCTCGCAGCTCTCCTCGTCACTGTTGTCCTGACAGTTGTTCTGCCCGTCGCAGAGGAAGCTCTTGTCGATGCAGAGGCCGTTCCTGCAGTGGTAGCGGGCGGTGGAGCAGAGCAGGGGGTTGGCTGCTGCGAAGGGAAAAGAGGGCTGGTCACCAGGAGGCCAGCGAGTCCCACCCCCCGCGACCCCAGAACCTCCTCCAGCCAGCCGCGAGCTCGTCCTGCCCGTGGAAGGTCAGGCCAGGACAAGACTCACTCTGCCACCTTGCAAGCGTCCCTTCCCCCGGGTCACCGTACTGCCGCCTGTGACCACACCAATGTGGTCTGAATGACCATTCAGCGGCTCCCCCTGAATGGTCAACCCTAGGGTGGCCTGCAGCCTGCCGAGTCTGGGGCAAAACCTGGATCCCTGGACTTCTCCCTGGGGACTTGAGAGTGCACCAGTCAGTGACAGGAGACTCAGGGAGAAAAGCAAAGCTGAAAGAAGTAACTGAGTCAGGTCAGAGGTCAGAGGTCAGAGATCACGTGATCACGCCCAAGCGCTAGCAGGATCCTTCTGGCTCCCTCACTGTGGACCAGCCCGTTAATTCCTCGTTTATTCTTTATGACTTACGAATGTAAACTCCTGGTCTTGAGTCTTTGCCACCAAAAAAAAAAAATCCACAGACCCAGTGAGTCAGGTCAGTGACCGTTTCCAAAAAGCTCCTCCAAAAGGCTCCCTGTTTTAGGGCCTTTCACAGAAAGAAAAGAAAATGACAGCTCTGAGCCCTGCTTTCAAGCTAAAGGGTGGCAAATGGTCAGTGTGAGGTCAACACATAATTACTTAATAACGCATAAGCAAATGTGCACAGGCAGACAGTGTCTCTGCAGCACAGGACACCTCGTGTCCCCATTCCTCATGAGGCTCACTCCAGGGCTCTGTTTCAATCAGAGAAGGAGTCACGTGGAAATGACCTTATTCACTGTGCAATCCTGGGTACATCCCTTCGCCTCTCCGAGCCTTGGTTGCTTTGTCGGTGGACAGGACTGGCTACATCATGGACGGATGCAGAGCAAATTGAAAATATGGGGTCTGCTGTTCAAAAATCATTAAAACCATTCATGACAGCAAGCACAGAGTATAAGAGTAGGCTTGGCACCCTCCTGGCCTAAACACCGGCCCTGTGTGACTGCACCAGTCACAGGCCCGTGGCTCTCACACTGCTGCAGCATTACTTTCAGAATTATGTGATTTCTATGAGAAAACACAGAGGGCCAAGACTGGCAGGCAGCACCCTCTAGTTATGTGTGTCCTGGACACACAGGGTGTGGCCTCCCACGGGGGGGACAGTGTTAATGATGAAGAGGGTTCAGTCTGGACCTCAGGTAGTGAACTGAACCTGAACTGCATGTGGCGAGACCAGCACAGAGCGGATGCCAGGCCCAGCTCGGGAATTGCTATGGGCTCAGGCTGTCAGCACCAGTGCCCCTTGCAAGGTCCCTTGCAAGTGTGAGGTGGCAGCTGCAATCTCTCTGCTGTGAGCTCCACCGAGGTGCTGTTGGGTCACACACAGATCACAGCTACCAGGATCTGGTGGAGTTCACAGGGCTGGGTCAGTTGAAGGCCTGCAGGCTCTATTTATTTTTTTTAACATTCAACCTAGGAAGTTTAATTTGGAAGGTCAGAGGAAGCAGAGGATGGAGCTCTGGGTTTAGAGGATGCTTAACTTGTGTAAAGCCAAATAAACCAAGTTCAACTTGAAAATGGAAGACTGGATTATGAAATTGCTGTGGGCCAGAGAATGGCTGAAACCAATGTCTGACTTTAGCCAAAACCCAAATGGAGAAACACAGAACCACAGATCATGTTGGGTTTTGGTCCAAGGCAGCACTCCAAAGCCTTCTGCCCATCAGCACCACCATGGTGACCTTCAGCATCTCTGGGACCTTGTAGGTCAAGTTGATGTGGCCAAGGAATCAGGAACAAGCAGCTCATTCAAGAACAGCCCTGGGAAGGCACCCAATCACTCCAAGGTAAGCCATCAAGACTGCGTTAATACCCTAGTGCCAAGCCCAGACTCGTTATCAACTAACTCACTTTCCCTTCAGCCTTAGACCCTTTCAACTGCATGAGCTTCCCCCCAGGGAAAAAGTCATGTGTGTGTGTGTGTGTGTGTGTGTGTGTGTGTCTACATATGTGTACATACATACTACCTATGTGTATGCATTTATACATGTATGTTGGAAAACCAAGTCACAGACTGGTTTGAATGCATGTAACCACCAAGGACTAGTAGCCAGAACATGTGAAGAACTCTCTTAATCAAAAAGTAAAGGACCACTCAATAGAAAGATGGGCAAAGGATTCAGTCAGGCATTTCACAGTAAGAAGAATGGCAAATGGTCCATAAAAACTCGGAAAAAAGTGTGTACTGTCACCAGTAATGAAGTGGCACTTCACACGCGTGACACAGAACATATTTAAGGGCTTACACTAAAGGTTGTTGGCAAAGAGGAAGTCTCATGGATTCTGAGAAGGAGTGCAAACTGGTAGGACCACCTTGCAGAGCGATTTAGTAAATTTTAAGGTGCGTATACCCTACAACCTGGTAATTTCACTTCTAGCTCTTACACACTCTACAGACAGAAGAACAAAGATGTTTGCTGAAGCCATTATTTGTAAAACAAAAAAATGGGAAATGACCCAAATGTTCATCAATAAGAGAACAGAGACAAGGTGCTGCACTATACAAGGGAATAGCTGAAAGCCTGAGGTGGCTCTTTTTCTGTAAAGGGACAGATGGTAAATATTTTAAGTTTTGCTAGCCACTGATGTGTCTCTGTTCTAATGACTCAACTTGGTCACTGGAGTGTAAAGCAGCCACAGAAAATTTGTAAACAAAGGGCCACGTTCCAATAAAACTTTATTGACAAACACAGACAATAGGCCAAATTTGGTCCAGGTCCATAGTGTGTTGTACCACTGTGAAAAATGAAATGAACTGGTCACGGTGGATAAATCTCAGAAACATAAAAGTCAGTGGGGAAAGCAATGAGTATAATATGTATAGTGCTGTATCATTTATATGAAGTTATCTGTGCAAAAAATGTCATTTGTTATTAAAAGACATACAGTGAATCAGTGCAAACTCATATGACCAAAACCACCATCAGGTTCAGGGCAGTGGATGCCTCTGAAGAGAAGGGACTAGGATGGATCCGAGAGGGACCTGCTGCAGACTTCTAATTACATTTGGTAATATTTTTTTTTTTTAATCTGAAGCAAAGAAAGCAACACACAGCATGTTGCTTGGAACCGGGTGTTGGGAACACAGGTGCTCATTTTATTTTACTTTTAAAAGCTTTTCTTAAGAGTCTCATCTTTTCTGTGACACTGGCTTTCCGTCCCCTTGGTCCCCTTTCCTCTTGTCCACCAGCAGCTGCCTCAGCTCTCTTGACAAAAGAGGGGGTGCACATTTGTAAAGAGCCACACCTGAGCTCCTCCCTGGGTCTCTCCTCTGTGACTCCACAGGCCACAGAAAGCCCTAAGACGTGAGCCCTGTTCCCCACCCTGCTGCAGGGCAGAGGAACGGAGTGGGAGAGAAGGCAGAGAAGTACACCTCCACCCCAGCAGCAAGCCAGCAAGGAGGGCTCCCGTCAAACCCTGCACAGCCGGGTCCGCGCCTTCCAACTGCCAGGAGTTCACAGAGAGCGCTCCAACTCCACCTCCCTCAGCACCTATTGATTCTCCATTGACCCAGGTCCCACCAAGCTTCGATTCCCCGTTCCCAAGGACAAAGCCAATGAGAAGGGAGAGGGGAGGCTCCTGACCACCCTGCAGACAAACGGACAGCAAGAAAAAATAAAGCTGACAACCTGGGAGGGGACATAAAACCTTAAAAAGACAGCCCAAGAATTCCAAAAGCCTAGCACAGCTTCAAAAGAGACTGGAAAGTTCTACAAAGGAACCAAAGGCAATCCCCACCCCTCCCCTCCCCCAGCCCCTGCGTCAGAGCCAGGTCTAAACAATGACTGTTCCTAAGGGTGACCCCTGAGCTTCTACCAAAAAAGGCAGACATGGACAAGAGATTCTGGTCAATGACAGGATTCAAAGACACAATGCTCTGAGTCACCTAACCAGAGTGGCAGATGTCCCCCACAGACCCCAGACACTTCAAGTATCCTCCCATGTCTGCCAGGTCCTCTGCAGCTATTGACAGGTTCAGTTAGACTGTGGCACCAGTGCACATGGACCAACACTGGAGGCTCTGGTGACTGGGGCTCAAGGCTCAGAGGTTTCTGCAGCCCATGGGGACTGTCCCAGAACCTGCAAACAGTCACCGCTCAACAAACAGAAAGGAGACCCTGCGTACTATTAGGTGTTATGGCCCAGGATCTCTAGTAATATTTAGCGTGCTCCAAAGGTTTATGTTTTCTTTGTCCTTGCTAAGTATGGCTTACTACGCACTCCTTGAGACAAAAAAAAAAAAAAGTATTATTTTATTCAGTTAACTAGGGAGAGGAACACTGTTATCTTATAGTATTTATTTCACTGGAGGTGGAGAAAATCATCTGTGGAGTCAACTTACTCAATTGTAGGCTCCAAAGCTCCTTGGGTATTATTAGCACAAGAAATACAGGGCTCTAATGGTCTATTTTCCAACCCACAATATGCAGGAAAGAGAACGTGTCTCTCTCTGCCATGACGGAGGGAGGCGTGAGTTAAGGGAACCGCTTAGCGGTTAATTAAACTGGCGCGTCTACTTGGACCACATCTAAAGGAGCGGGCCAAGGGACCACTGTGGTCACCCAAAAGCAGCTGAGAGGCTTCAAGACAGGAAATGAGGCAATCTGTCTCCGGCAGGACTTAAGAAGTCCTCTTTCACCACACAAATAGAAAACTCCTTGTCACCATCCCCCCAAATTCCCACCTGTCTCCCTGTCCTGTGGTTGACCACCACTCAATGGGTAATCCTAGATTCCCTGGGGAGCTCATCTCCCCAGCCCCCACTGCCCTGCAAACCACACAACTGGAGACGATGGTGCTACACTAAGCTTTCGTCTTCTCCAGGATGGAGATGTGGCACCTGGAGGGTGCCGAGGGTCAAGGCACCCAGAATAGGTGCTTGCTACATGCTGATTATCATTATTAATGTGCATTAGGGTAGTGGTTAAGAGTTCAGACCCTGGGTTGAGATCCCAATTTATCACTTACTAATTATGTGACCATGACAAGTTGCTTCACCTTTCCATGTCTCCATACATCTGAAACGGGGGTGATACCACCACCCACCCACAACGAATTCATCTGCATGAAGCATACGGAAAGGCATACACAGGAGGTGCTCAATAAGTGCCCCAGGTGGTTCATGTGTCCTGGGCAGCGTGCACATCTCCCAGACTCACCTGGGCCCTCGCCTGGAACACCCCATAGGTCTGTATTTTAAATGGTACCCACACTCCTAAGCTCATTTCCTTCAACCACCCCCACTAAGGAGCCCAGAGGAAAGGAATGTGTCCCATCCCTGATTCCCACGGCGCTCCCCACTGTCAACTCCACGTTATCATCAGAGGAGATGAGTATTTTTGGATCTCTTACTTGAGTATAAGCTCAAGGATGTCAGGGTCTGTGTCTGACCCATCTCTGTCATCCCTGCAGCATCTTGCGTGGTGTCTGGCACAGAGATTGTGGAAAGAAGATGAGAATCTGAAAGAAGGCAGGAGCTGGGGTTAGTGAGCAATGTAAGGCCAAACCCACTCTGGGCGCACCCCGGCACACAGGAGAGGGTTCAGTTGTCCCTATTTTAAGAATATACCCTGACTGCAGTGGGGAAGGGAGGCTGCCTCAGTCAGCCTGTCTTCCTCAGCCCTTCATTTGACTAGTTACTTGGTGCGTTCATTCAACAGTCACGTATCGACTATTTCCTTAAAATAAATCACTCTACTAAGCTCTGGAGATAAAGCACAACCCAATCTCTGTTCTTAAAAAGCTTCCATTCCAGACGGGGAGTCCAGTCAATAGGACATGGAGATACAGCAGGAGAAGTCCTATTTATTGTACGTAATCTATCACCTGCTAAGGATGAGGCTGCAGTATGCTCGGCTGGGAACAAAGTACCATCTCACGGCGGCCAATCCAGCAGGGAAGACAGAAGACCAACAGTGCTGAGAGCAGAGAACAGACAAGCACAGGGTGCAGAGTGCAGAAGTCATTTCTCACAAGGGGGTCAAGGCAGGCCCCCTCTCCAGGTGCCCGTTGCTTGAGGAAGGCTCGGGTGGTGCGGGGGAACCCACAGGATGATCCAAGCCAGCCCTGGCAAACCAGGGAGGCTTCTCCAGGAAGCAGGTCACCGAAGGAGACTCAATGACACGGCTGTGGAGCACTGGCAGGAAGCGTTTTCCCCATGGAGATTCCCAGACCACCCAGTCCAGCTAAGGGGCAAACAGGAAATGCACAAGGACAGACTTGGGCCAGCACCCACCGTGGGGCTCTGTGAACAGCAAGACAGACAGACCAGGGAGACCCTTCTGCTGGGCTCGGGGCCAGGCAGATTCATCCCCAGGGAAGAGAGCAGTGCAGGACAGGGTGGTTATGTCGCAGGGCATAACTCTGCCAAAGCAGGAACAGAGGATGCTCGGCCTCAATGAATTGGCTACGGTGGTCGCCAGACACCGCTGTCCCGGTTCACAGCTGGAGTCCCCGACCTCCCTCAATGAGGATCCTGAGAGCCACACGGGCAGTGGACCTGGGGCCTCCCTCCAGTTGGGAAGGTCCAAGCACAATGGAGAAGGGAAGGCAGATGCAGCCAAGGGAGGGGAAAGGAGAGGAGAACCTCAGGACCGTGAGGCTCCAAAAGGGAACCTTGGCCCCGCTGGTCCTTACTCCTGAGAGAGGAAGAAACGCAAACCCTGGAAAAACCCAAGGCTGTTAAATCAGACTCTAAAAATGGGACTCTGGAAGTCACCTGTTCAAGCCAAGAAGTCACCCAGCAGAACCACTCCTTTATCTTTCATCTATTTCTTGGGTCATCTTATCAGGGGATTTTTTTTCCAAACGCATCAAAAATAGAGGCTGGTTTGATGAACTCCATGCACCAATCACTGGGCTACCACAATTACCAACTCCTGGGCAGTTCTGTTTGCCCCACCCTTGATCACCCTCCCTGCCCTGGTGGGACTGGCTCCAAGCACACCCAGACATCACGTAATCAGATCTTTATAGACTTCAATACATATTTCTATAAGATATGGATTTTTAAAAAATAGTCACAATACCATTCTCAAACTTAAAAAAAGTTAACAACAACGTTCTCATATCATCAAATATCCAACCGCCATTCAAAAATCACCAATTATCTCAATTTCGTTTCTTAGGTCATCTTATTAGGGGATTTTTTTTTTCCAAACAAATGCAAAAATAGATGTTGGGAATGTCTTAGTTACTTGGAGTTAGGATTCAAACAAGACCCACACACTGCACGGGGTTAATGTATCTCCTGGCCTCTTTGAATCCATGGTCCCCTCTTCCTCTATGTTTCTTCTTAGAATTTATTTATGGATGAAATTGGGCCCTGAGGAATCCCCCACACGGTGCATCTGGCCGTGTGCCTCCCTATGGGGTCATTACCGTGTTCCTCTCTCCCCGAGTTTCCTATGAACTAATGGTGAGATTTAGAGGCTCAGTCAGACTCAGCTGGGACGCTGTTGGCAGAAGCACCTCTCAGTGGTGATGGGGGCTCCAGCTGCCTTCCATCAGAAGCCAAATAACGTCTAGTTGTGTCTCTTTTTGTGCAGCGAGAACTGGCTTTTGGGAGACTCCTATGACAGGTCAGAGACAGGAATCCCACCTCCCTCTGGCTCTCCTACTGAAGGCGGCCTTAGAAGCCAGGCTGGGATGCAGGCAGCAGCGATCTACAGGCTCTGTTAAGTGATTTGGAGCAGCCCAAGTGGGGAAAAGACCGAAATTTGAACTATCAGCAAAATGGCGGCGAATTTACCATCCTTCCCACTGTCCTTAGAGTCTCAGAAACTGGAAAGGGCCAGACAGAACAAGGAGAGGATCTTGAAAGTCATGCCATAAAGATGTTTCTGAACTCCTAGGCTGGTCCCCAAGCTGCACCAGGGTGGATCTGGTCCTAATGAGTGCACCAAAGTCATTGAGAATTAATTCACAGAGAGACAACTGGGGATACTCATGCAGGAAAGATCCAAACAGTGCCGCAAAAAAAAAACAGTCTGAAAACTATTAAAACCACGTTTCTACCCACAGAGAGTAGAAACATGCCGTTTGACCCAACCAGTCATTTGCCTACTAAAACAAAAATATAAGGATCCACAGTGTCGGACATAACAAACAAAATTCCCAGAATATAATCTGAAATCACTTGCCCCACGGAGAACCAGGATAAGAACACTCAGGTGTCAGACTTCCATGGCGAAGAATTTAAAGCAGCTATTTTAGGAATGCTCTAACAAGCAATCCCAAACCCCCTTGAAACAAATGGACACACACGGTCTCAGCAAAGCAACAGGAGACCCAAGAACCCAGAGGAAATTTCAAAAGGGAAAAATACAGCGTCTGAACTTAAAGCCAAATCCAACACTGGATAAGGTGGAAAGAAGGGGACCAGAGAAAGAATCAAAATAATCCAACCTGAACAAGAAGAAAATGACGGACAATGAACAGTCTCAGAGACTCGTGGGACAGTGACAGAAGACCCGACATCGTTGTCATCAGAATCCCATCAGGAAAGAAGAAAGAGGACAGTACTTAGAAAATACTGAAGAGTTGAAAATGTACAAAGTACGGCAAACGACAAAACCTCAGGAAACCCTGAACAGAATACGCCTGTGACACAGACAGTCAACACCATCATCTAAATGCGGAAAAGTAGAGACAAAAAGAGAAAAGAAGAAAAAAATATATACTTCAAGGCATAACCTTTGGGGAAACAATCCAAATGACTATAAATTTCTCTTTGGAAATCAGAGAAGCCAAAAAGAAGAGGCACGTTTGAAGTACTTAGAGAAAAGAAGGATTAACCCCGAATTTCCAACACCATAAAAATACCCTTCGGGAATGAAGGTGAAATAAAGACGTTATCAGAATGAAAAATCGAGGGAATCTGTTGCCAGAAGACGTGCTTTAAAAGAACAGCTAACGGAAGTTCTTCAGACAGAGAGGGAAGGATCCCAGAAGGGGACGTGGAACATCAGGAGGGAGGGAAGGAACCGGAGCGGGAACCGACTGGGTAAATACGATATTCTCTTCTCAAGAAGCCCTGAACATACATACACTGGAAACTTTACAGTGAAAAATTAAAACCCCATCTTGTGGCTCTCTTGAATGAATGGAGATGGGCAATGTGACACCCGTAACCTAATGAGCCCACAGTCAAGTCTCCACATTCCATTGAAGTGGTGCAACATCAGTTCACAGCTGTCTGAAAAGACAGACAGGTGGCTTCAGGGGTTTTCAGCCTGATCCATCACATAAAGCCCCACATCAATTTTCCACCCAAGGGTCTCCGCAGCCACTGATGACCATTAACTGGATCCAGGCTTCATTAGGGGTTACGAAACAGATATACATACCCTCACTCTACCGGTCCTCTATTAGCTAGTATTCTTACATTAAAAACATGTACTTAATCTTAAGTCTGCTCTCTGGTTACTTGAGGGTGCAATTCATACAGGAAAGGAAAGGTAAGTGTTTGACTCTTTCCTTTTATTTTCCAGTCTTCAAAAGAGTGAGTTAGAACCACGAATTTTAAATGACAGGTGTAAGGGAGGGTAACACTGGCTTAATCCCTACTTTCGTGATATGGGTATAATGGGTATAATGGTCTCCCTTGGTCAACTGAAGGGCAATATCCAAACATGGGAATCTTACAGTGCCCTGAATTATGGCAAGGAGCACGGGACGACACAATCACTTTTGAATATTCACATTAGGATGTGCAGCACTTGCTTTGTATTGCCCCTGGATTAATCTCGTGTGTGTGTGTGTGTGTGTGTGTGTGTGTGTGTGTGGCACTTCCAGCTTAGATGATAAGATCCCGTGACAGTAGGAAGCTGAAGCCAAGCTGTCCCCATTTCCTAAAGGACTAAATAAAATATAAAAGAAGTATGTCCTTGGAGATCCCAAGCCAAAGGCAAAATCCTAATAATATGGTTTTGCCTTTAGCCACTCACACTTTTGTTTTAGATCACTATTTTTTATATCAATGACTCCGGGCCAGCCACAAGATAAAACCCTTCTCGGATACTACGTCGTCTAATTCTTACAACCAACAACCACCCTGGGACGCAGGTGCTCAGCACCCGGGTCGAGAGACCAGGAAACCACCTGCGAGCAGATTCTACCCACACCCACCTCCAGCTGCCGTGAGTGACCTGCGTGCTCCCTGCCGAGGCGGGTGTCAGTCACCCTACCACCCACACAGCAGTCCCCCGGCTGTGCCAGGCCTCTGCCAGCTGAGAGCCAGAGATGACATGCAGCGCCAGGAGAAGGCATGTGGGGCAAACGTCCTATGTTCCTACGAGGAGGGGACCCCATGACTGACAGCTCCCTGAAGCTGCCCAAATAGCACAGCAGACAGATGCCCTGGGCTCCAGGGACTTAAAATAGAACCAGAGGCCAGAGAAGATCAGTGCATCCACACGATCTCTGAGTCACCGAGATCTTAAACTTATGTTTTAGAAAGAAATGAATTACACGAGAAAACAGTCACAACGAAGAGCACATCACAACTGAGTACATTACAGGAGTGTGTGTGTGTGTGTGTGTGTACTAAGTGTGTGCACATGCGTGTGTATGTGTGCAGACACACATACTTGTACATGTGTGGAAAGAGGGAAGATAGACTGGCACCAAGTTGCTCACACATTAACAGCATTTCACTTTGACTTACGGGCCGTGGGCAGTTTGGTTTCTTCGTTATAATTTATTTCCTAAGTTCTTTACAATAATCAGAAGAAAAGAATCTTATAAAGTTATGAGAGTGGTGGGCGGGTGGTGGACAGGGAGGAGTAGTGGGCAGTGGACGAGGGCTGCTAGGCCACTGCATGATTCTGCAGGAGGTGAGAGGGGTGGATACGTGTCACTGCACGTCTGTGCAAACCCACAGCGTGGACGACATTGGGAGGGAGCCCTAACATGTCCTATGGACTGAGGTGACAACGTGTGGCTGCAGGGTCATCAAGTGTAACAAATGCACTCTGGTGGGGGTACTGACCCTGGCAGGCTCCCAGGGGGAGGCGGGGCATAGGGGACCCTGTTACCTTCCTCTTAGTTTGGCTAAAACCTCAAACTGCTTAAAAACATGAGCACAGAAAAGAAATGTGTGGATCTGCTCAGTTCCCACAACAGGCACAGAGGGTCAAGTAGTGGAACAGGCACGGGGGAAGGAAAAAGAAACAGTGACCAGGGTGACCAGCAGCAGCAGGGACGAAGCACTTGCCGAGAGAGCTAGGACAACATTCAAGGTGGGACAGAGACACCTGAAGGTCACAGAGGCTGCAGTGTAAGGTCACTGTGGAAACAGGAATGCCTGCATGTACCCAGGCCAAACAGAAATCAAGCCCAGCACCAAGACTGCCCCGAGGCAAGGAGGGACAGAGCAGAGGTGACAGTGTGTCTGTGTGTGTGTGTGTACACATCTGTCTGTCCATATACTGATATCATGGACTATTACACAACAGGTAAAAGGAACCAGGGCAGACACAGTCAACAACGTTATCCTACTCGTAATTTTTTCAACAACATATTCTTATGGTCTGTATAATAAGCATTTTTAAGAGAGTTCAAAGTAGGAAGGAAAGCAAGGAAGAACATGATCACGGGGTACTGAGTCAGAGTCCATCAGGTGAGGGTTTGGGTGAACCTGGAAATGGCTCTGCTACTGGTGAGCGGTCTGGGCTCTCCTCACTCAAGGCTCCTCGTCTGTTCACTGGGGACAAGACACCTGCGTTTGTAGGGCTAGTGTCGGAACTGCTCAGGCACAGTGCACCCCACCCTGTACGGCCCCCGGGAAGTTGCAGCTGAGCATTCACAGATAAACACAAGGAAGAAGTGGCAAAGACAGGCTGTGGGTAGGAGCAGGAGAGCCAGCTGTGGGGTGGGGAGCGCAGAGATGGCGTGGCCAGAAGGGACAACCTGGCTGGCTGGAAAGGTCAGGGATGGCAGGGTCCCAGTCCTCGGCACTTACTGCAGTTCTCCTCGTCACTGCCGTCAGGACAGTCCTCAAACCCGTTGCACCGGAAGCGGCCGATGATGCAGTGGACGCCGCTGGCGCAGGGGAAGAACGTGGGGCCGCACTTGGACTTAGCTTTTGCTGCAGAGAGGAAAAAAGATGGAGAAACAGCGAGACGTCAATCAGGACGGTAAGGTCTCAGGCCACCGCGTCTTCCTCCTGTCCCCTCTGAAAGTGCAATGAGCCCTTGCAGGTTTACCTGGGGGTCCCCGAGGGAGGCTCACCCCCACCCCCACCTGGGATGCCCAGCGAGCCCGGACCCCCACATACAGCATCCCCGAGGAAGGGAGGGGCTGATCCTGCCCCACACAACCTCTGCACCCCCCAGGCACCCAACCCCAGGTGCCAAACAGAGGAAGGACTAGGTGGACGGTGAGCCCGTGGGCGATGGATGGAGCTTGCATCTCAAGATGCTGAAGAATCCATTGAAATTCCTTCCCGGGTGTCAAGTAATCACGGTTGACATTTAGCAAGCGCTCACTGTACCAGGCCCTACGCCAAGCGCTCTGCCCGGATTATCTCCTCTAATCCCCCCAGCGGCCACCCAAAGGGAAGGCATGCAGAAGAGCTCACGCCCGGACACGGCCTCCTTACAGAGGCTGCAGGCCAGGGTGCTCCTGCTTGGCTGGAGCCTGGGAACCTGGATTTGGGGAGGGGTCCCTCCACCGTAACTGAAGAGAGCAGCTCCCTGTGCCTACACTGTTTATGCCAATGGAACAGTTTGCGCTGAACACCTGCTTTCCTTTTGAGAGTCTGGAATCTGGGGACATGTGAGGCCGAAGGGGCTCCTGCAGCCGTCCAGGATAAACACTCTGGGCACTGACTCGCTAATGCGCCTGCCCGGTAGACAACACTTCACACATGTTACGACCCACTGCAAGGGAATCAGAGGCATCCTGTGGAAGGGACCAGGGCCTGCTCCGCTCTGGACTTCACTGCACCCCGGTTACCTCTGTGGATTCTGCTTTGTATCCTTTCCCTGAAATAGATCAGGGTCAAGGTATACGACTATACGCGGGGTTAAGTGAATCCTAGAAAAACTGGTGAATCTCGGATGGCCTTGGGGACCCCCAACACGGATGTCAAGTGCTCATCCCCTTTCATAGATGCATTCTGAGGATAAAGTGACTTGCCCAATGTCACACAGAGCTGGCGTGAGGCCCTGGGCACCCCTGACTCCAAGAAGCCACAATCCCAATCAACTCAATGGCACGGCTTCTCTGCCCAGGGTTTGTAATTTTCCACAAAAGAAGAAATTCATCTTGCCTTCCTGCCATATCAACAGTCTGGACAGAAACGGTTGATACTCAGGCTTGATGGAGTGTCCTGCTAAACCAAACGGCTCTGTGGGGTAATGCACTTTCTTGTTAATGGTGCTCACTGCATTGGTTGGTGATTGGGAGGTGTTAAGATAGGATCTGTGGCCACGTCCAGGTAGCAGGCTCCACTGAGCAGCCCTCTCGCTTCCTGTCTTAGAAGCAGGACCCACAAGTCCTCCCAGAAGGAAGGGCCATTTCTTTGGAACAAACAGGCCCTAAATCACCTCCGTGTTCCTGCCCTTTGTAACATGCCCACTTTGGCAGCAGCTGATTCACAGTCAACAGGGTGTAAAAGCCTGGGACGTGTCCAGGTTTTAAAAACCCACGTGGCCTTGTTTCCACCTGGAACAACCATAATGGTGTTGGGGAACCCTTCTCAAAAAACCCAGGAGAGCCCTGCCTTCCGATTCCAGCTCTGGGTCTAAGTCCTTGAGCAAGTTTCTAAATATTGTTGAACCTGTTTCTTCATCCATGAATTTCAAGTGCCATCTTTTTCCCAGGGCTCTGGTAAGTAGTCCATGAGATGACCTACATTAAGCACTTAGTACAGAGCATGGCATACAGCAGATGCTCAATTAGTGGAAAGATTCTGCCATTTATCATCATCACTAGAATTTTAAAACTGACCCTTCAGCTACTAGAACTTTTTTTTCCCCCAATTACCAGAGTTTAAAAAGCTCATTATGGAAGGGCTCTGTGAACGGATAGGAAATGACTCCCATGATATACTGTTAAGTGGGGGGAAAAAGTGCAAAAGAAGGGCCGGGGCTGTAGCTCAGTGGCAGAGCACTTGCCTGGCACGGGTGAGGCACTGGGCTGGATCCTCAGCACCACATAAAAAAATAAAATAAAGGCACGCTGTCCGTCTTCAACTATTAAAAAATATTTTTTAAAAAAGTGCCAAAGAAGACCTAGAGTATTTTGTCGTTCATATCGGAAGAGAAGGGGGTGAGGAAAAGAAAGAATAAAAATCACAACCATGTGTTGGCTCATCTGTACAAAAGAAATACAGGAAGGATCAACCAGAAATTGAACAACTGCAGATGGGTAGGAAAGGAACAGAATCCAGTAATAAGGATAAGAAAGGTGCATACTTCTGTGAGCGTATCTATGTGTACAGATAGAGTCAGTCCATCTACCTATTTACCCACCTACCTCTCTCAGTTCACATTCCGTCTCTCTGTATACACATCTGTCTCAGTTTATATTTGCATAGATAAACCCAGGGAAGTGTCTATCTTAGAGCCACGATAATAGGATCCAAAAAAAATTAACAGTTAAGATCAATCACATGTTGGAGAACTCAAAACGGAATTTAAGCAGTAACAAGTGAACACAACCTCCTTCTTCCACATGAATAACACCCCACTGAAGTGAGAGGTTTAAAAAGCTAGCCTTAAGCAACTGTGTACAACATTATTCTGACTGGATTCTCTAAGGTTAAAGGGGAAAAAGGACTCCATGTAAATACTGTGCTGCGGTTATATTTATCTTGCACAGGGGCAGGGAATTGCAATCCTGAAACTACCACTTGCATAGGCAAGTGCTGGACAAGGCAGTCCACCTTCTGTCCACAGTAAGAGCTGTCAGAGACGGCCCCTGAGGAACCCTGGGGCTTTGGCCTGGAATTAAAGGAATGGGTTTTTTTTGTTTTTGTTTGTTTGTTTGTTTTAAGAGAGAGAGATGAGATGAGAGAGAGAGAGAGAGAGAGAGAGAGAGAGAGAGAGAGAGAGAGAGAATTTTTTAATATTTATTTCTTAGTTTTCGGCGGACACAACATCTTTGTTGGTATGTGGTGCTGAGGATCGAACCCGGGCCGCACGCATGCCAGGCGAATGCGCTACCGCTTGAGCCACATCCCCAGCCCCAAAAGGAATGTTTTAAAAATCAGGCAGATAGACGTGTCTACTAGATGGAGAGAGAGAAAAACAGCTAATAAAATAAATATTGATTTGTGTGTGCAGAAGAGGGGTGTGTGTGGGGGGGTGTGTGGGTGTGTGTGTTCCTTAGCTCTTTTATTGGCAAGGACTAGAAACAAAGACGTCCCAACAGCAACAAGCACATCCAGCACTCAGACCATGGTTTCTAAGTACCATTCAACCAGCCCAGGAAGCCCAGATCTTAGGAGAAGTGGCTGGTTTCAGAGGGGACCTTCAAGATGAACCTCCAGCATCTTATGTTGCTAGAATATAAAGAAGGGTTCAAAGTGCCCTGGGGGCAAGTCGAAAGGCTGAGGAATTAACCTGAACTCCCAATAGCCCAAGCTGGAACAATCTGAGCAACCAAAAGGTATTGAATTGCAAACCAGAGGATGAGATGAACATCCCTGAGGCCCTCCTGATACCAAAGTTGGTTGAAGGCACCAGTATATGGTTGGGGAGGGATAGAAGAAATTCTCATTAATGAATGTAAAAGGGGTGCAGGAAACAGAAAGTCCCTCTTATGCAAACAGGGCAGTAATAACTTATAGAGGCAAGAGGTACCAATGTGGTTGCTAAAGTCAGAGGAGGAAAGCTTGAGGAGAGACAGGGTATCTGCAAAACCTCAAGGATCTCCCCAGTATGCTAATTAATCACAAAGGGGAAAAAATAGTGACTGAGAAACTTGGCAGGTGCCACCTTACCATGCCATCGTGGTCAAAATGAGAGTCACTGGACATCAGCAATACAGTCGCCCTCGAATGGGGAACAGAGGACACCACATCGCCCTCTGTGCTCTACTTGCCAAAAATACACGATTCAAGGTAACCATGAGAGGACATCCGACAAGCCCGAAGGGAAGGCCTTCCACAGGCTAACTGACCAGTAACCTCCAAGGTCACAAAGGCCAAGAAGAGGCATTTGCAAACACTGGAGAGGCCCCCAGGACTGGGAAGGACGGCGATGGAACTCCACCAGTGCCGATTCTCGTTTCGATCCTTGCTCTAGGGCTCTCTCAGATGTCAATCATATTAGTGGACAATGGACAAGGAGTCTGAGAACTCTCAAGACTACTTCTGCCCCTTTTCTGTAGGTCTAACATTATTTTGAAATAAAAACCTACGATCAGGCTCCCTGTGGAGTACATAAAAATAAAGTATAGAGCACGAAAGAACATTACCTATAATCCTCCACTCTGAGGCACCCCGAATTTGCATTCTTCTAACACAGCTAAAGTCTTTATACATATCATTTTTTTAATGTCCCAGGATTTTTTTTATTACACATTTTATTTTGAGAAACTTTGTGATTTACATAAAGTGCTAAAGAAGATCCCATGTACCCTTTTCCTACTTTTCCCCAATAGTAACTTCTCGTAAAACTATAGGAGGATGTCACGACCAAGACACCGCCATTGCTCCGGCCAAGATACAGAGCATCTCCATCCCCACCAAGAGCCCCCAGTGACCCTCGGACAGCCAGGACCAACACTCTCCCTCTTCTACTTTTCCGTTAACCTCTGGCAATCACAGGTCTGTTCTATATTTCTACATTTTTGTCATTTCAAGAATGTCATGTAAGTGGAATTGTTCGTCATATAACCTTTTGGAAATGGCTTGTTATTTTTTTCATCCAGTGCAAGTCTCTGGAGAAAACCCATCCTGTGATTTTGTAGATTAATTTGCTTTAGAACTACAAAAATACAAATATTTTCCAAAGTTTATTGTGGCCACAAAAATATTTCATCGTATTGATCAACAAGATTGTTCTATCATTTCCTCCATGCTGGGCACTTGGGGTGCTAGGGTCTGGATGTGGTTCATTCTCCTAAGGTTCCTGTGTTGGAAGCTTGGTTCCCAGGATGGTGGTATTAAGAGGTGGTACCTAGTGCAAGGTCATTAGATCACGGAAGCCACTGTTATCAGAACAAGTAAATGCTGGTCTCATGGGGGGAATTAAGTGCTTGTGAGAGTGGATTGTTACAAAAGAGCAAGTCTGACCCCTGATTCACTCTCTGCCTTCCTATTTTGCCATGTGATGGCTCCCTTCCTCCGCACACTCCTGCCATGATGTCATCTTCCATGTGACCCAGCCAAAGGACCCCTCACAAGAGCTGAGCAGATGTCAATGCCAAACTCTTGAACCTCCAAAACTGTGAGCTAAATAAACCTCTTTTCTTTATAAATTACCTACCTCAGATATTTTATTATAGGAACAAAAAAGCAGACAAATATACTTAGTTATAAGCAAATTTTCAGCATTATAAATTATACAGTAAAGAACATCTTTACATATAAAAAATTGGCCTGAATGACAAATAATATTCTTAAGCCACATTACTAGAAAGGGGGATACAGGGTATGAACATTTTCCCCCAAAATACATAATGTGTTAGGGAAGTGTTTCATTAAATATCCTACCACGGGCCAGACTTTCAAACAAAAACCCATTTGCTCACAAAATATTTCAGAATCTGGGCTGGGGCTGTGGCTCAGTGGTAGAGAGCTTGCCTTGCACCCGTGTGACACTGGGTTCGATCCTCAGCACAACATAAAAATAAATAAACAAAATAAAGGTGTTGTGTCCAACTACAAATAAAATTTTTAAAAAATATTTCAGAATCACACGCTCACTGTTATAAGTGATTATAACAATGGTGGGGCCCAAAGCCCACCCCCAGGTTCAGTGATTCACTGGGGGGAATCAGGACTCAGCGTCCTACCTGCAGCTAAGATCTACTGCGGCAAAAGGACACAAACCAAAACTGGCCAAGAGGAAAGGGACAGAGGTGAAGCCCAGAGCAAGCCAGATGCAAGTCCCCAAGTCCCCTTCCAGCTATTGCAGAGCAACAAGGAGTGACAACACTCGTGAAAGGCTGTCACCCAGGGAGCACGTCACTGAGCCGGTGTCCAGGGGCTGCCTGGGGGCTGGTCACATGGACATTCTCAGTTCCCAAATTCTCAGAGCCCAACAGGGAACCTGGACAACCTCGCTGCGGGGCCCAGCTGGTCTGACTCGGGGAGTCGCCCGTCAGCTACCGAAATTCAGGTCCTAACGACGGCCAAAACCACTCCTCCAGTGGGCCCTGGGAGGGACGTGGTGCTCCTTCTCTGCACAGATGCGTCTGGAACCTGCAGGGCCAGGTGACAGGGCAGAGAAGCAGAGGCGTCCCATTTCCCAGGGCTGCGTCTGCGCCTCAGCCAGCCCTGCATCCACCACGTCCTCCTAGCCGGCCCGAGGCCTCTGCCCACTGTTCCTGGGCCAGCCGGCCCTGCTCTGGTCACCTTTCAAGGGATCAGAGAAGAAACGCCACCTCGGGGCTTGACCTCCAAGCTGGCAGGGTATCCTCATAAACTTCAGCCTGTCACCTTTCCATGGAAAATGTCACTGGCTTGCCGTTGCCTTAGAATAAAGCCTGCAGTTTCCACTGCAGTGTCCCCCAGCTCTCTGGCTTCCCACGCTGCCGCCACCCCAGGGCCTTCGGGCTCCTCCACCAGGCAGGTCCCAACTCAGGGCCTCTGCACAGTGCGGTGTCCCTCTGCCGGGACGCCTTCTCAGGGCTCAGCATGGCCCCCTCCATCTTCCTGAGGTCCTGCCCTGCGCCCTCCATCACTCCAACCCTACCCTGCTCTGCTCTTCCACCCCAGGACACACCCTGACCTGACGTGACACCACTGCCTTCCCACGGTGCCACCTGACGTCCCTGCCACCCACTCCCAGGACACACATCTGCTTGAGTACTTTGATCCAGCCTTTTGAAGGAACTGTATGGAACAGGGCCCACGACTGGTGCCTAAAAAATATGTGCCACATGACCTGTGAGAGGAGACAGTGGGACTGGACAGTACCGGCAACCGCTTGCTACACACCTGCATGGGCTGAGTAAGCACTGAGCTGTTCTACAGACCCTACCTCATTCACTCCCCTTAAGACCCACTGTACAGACAGGAAAACTGAGGTCTACAAGTGAAGATTTCCCTTGACTCAGTTGCTTGACTCCCCGGTAGATCTCCCTACTGCCCCGTCCAGCTCCAAGGAACGAGGCTGCCTGAGACAAAGAAGTGGTGCAGATATGAATGATCAAAAGTGAATTCGCTACCACCGCTATTAGCCAGCTCCTCGGCCCCGCCCTGCGCCCTTTTCAGGAGTGACTACTGAGACATCCTGCCTGGTGGGATGCTGAGCTGCTGCTTGTCAGAGGGAGCCGTCCTGGTGATATCCATTTGCAACATCACAGGCCTGCAAGGACTACCGCTGGGCGGGTCACAGGCACCCAGAGAGCGTCTGGCAGGGGCACAGAGAGAAGCCGGGGAGAGCCTGTTGACATGGCTAGGGGCCACTCCCCCACACCACAGCCCACAGGGCCCTGAGGGGTTCCAAGCAAGGCCTGACTGCTCTCCTGCTGCCCCAATCTCCCAATCTCCCATTGCAGCAGCCCCTGGCATAGAGTGGACCCAGGCCTGTCTGTCTTTAAAATCGTCACGGCAAGGGGGACAGAGCACCTGTTCCACTGAGTGCTGGACACCCCCATCCCCGCCACAAGCCGTGCTAAGCTGCGTTCACTAGCAAGACCCCGGGGCTCTGCCCAGTGTTGGCTTTATTTTCCTGATCTGAGTCCTTCCCCTCCCTAAAGTCTGCTTGTCACCATTCTGGATTTAAAGACCCAGACGATAAGCCAGGGGCAGTGGCGCCTGCCTGCAATACCAGCGACCCAGGCTGTGGCACGAGGATCCAAGAGGAGTGCAAGTTCAAGGCCAGCCTCAGGAACTGGGTCAAACTTTTATTTTACCACCAAGGACATACACAAATGCACGATGACTTCCACTCACTATCAGCCTAATTAGAAGTCAGCTTTCACTCCAAAAGCCACAGTCTTGGCCAGAGATATGTAGTGTGGGGACCAGGAGAGAACTGAAGGGCACGAGGAGATGGCCCAGCATCACCAAGTTGTGACACCTTGGATGACATACTACCACCGGGCCCTGCTGTCGAGGGCTCCTTCCCCAGCCTCTCCCCAGGTGGCAGTCACACCAAGGGCTGGACAGAGGCCGCAGTGTGGGACCACCAGGAGCTCAGCTGCTCAGGTGTTGCACTGCTCAGGCTGTGGCTCGGGCTCCAGCCAGAGCTGCTGGCCGCTGGCTCTCCCTCCAGACCCCTGTGGTTGGTGCAATGAGCCACGGCTCCTCACCCACTGCTCCCGCCAACTCCAGCTCCAGGATCCTGCCAGTGTGTGGCTGAGGCGCCCAAAGAACTGGACGCAGGGGCCTTCCACTCTGCTCCAAAGTCACCACCCTGGCTTTCACAGACACAAGGCCGCTACTGTGAGACATACGAAGGGGAAGGTAAACACATCCCAAACCGTCCCCACCCGATCAGCACACCCTGGACAGCCTGGTAAACATGGTCTTGAGCGTGGTCTCCAAACTGCAGCACACGCAGGGGTCACCCAGACCCTCACGAATGCAGCAGGTGCGGGGTGGAGCCTGGGGTTCTGCACTCCTGGCCAGCTCCGGGCAGTGCCGCTGGCTCCGAGCACCAAGGCGCAGGCCAGCAAAGGCCACTGCCTCGCTCACTGCGGTACCTCCAACACCCACTAAGGTGCCCGCATGCAGGCTAGTCAATAATTACTGACGAATGCATGAGCAAAAATCTGAGTATGCAGCTGGACTTAAATGCCACCGTAAAACACGTGGTATTCTGAAATGTGCTCCGGCCACTTTGACATATTATGACATCTCTTCACGTCAATAACTCCTGGTCCACATGGCCACTTTCAATGGTGAAGGGTAACTTTACTGCCTCTCTGTATTCATGAGTCATACTGATGGACAGTTGGGGTGTTTTCGATAAGCAACGTGTGTCCAGCCGCTTACACGGTTTTTTCCCACTGACACAATATCTCCAGGAGGTCTAACTGCTAGGTCAAGGGACATGCATAGTCCACATTTTGGTATACTTTTGATCATGCACCACCTCTCCCTGGGGAACTGGTAGTCTTTGGGCCACAGATGGCTAAGAGAAAAGCCTTCCCACCCAAGGTCATGCTGAATGTCTCCTATTAGCAAGGATATTCCTAGAAAGGCAAAGGCTGCGAACAACCCACAGCTCCTCTGCATTTGGGGGAAGTCGGTCCTTCACTGCTGCCACGCTCTATTATCCTCCATCCATCTCTGTCTCCTTTCATTTTAACATCTGTGTATTTCATTACTCTGCAGAGTAGGGGACATTAGTGTCTGGTCAAGGAAACCATGACTCTTCTTTTTATCTTTCTAAATTTGGCCCGGGTGCAGGGCATCAATCTCTGCTGGAATTGGTTTGCCTGGATTGCACTAATCACAGGCTAATGCAGAGTGACTCTGTGCCTGGGAGCTGGTCCTTCACTTCACTTCCTGGGCTGCACGCACCCTCTTGTCTCGGGGTACTGACAAAGGACAGGGTCTCGCTCCCAGGACTACCCTCCTCGCCAGGGTTTCTCTAGAATTCCACGTCCTCCAAGGCAGTTTTGCAAAGAGCAACTTAGTGACCCACTGCAACCCAATCACGACAGATGCTTCTGAAATTTCAGGTTCCTGGGCCCCTCCCAAGGGGAATCTGCATTTTTATTAAGCACAACCAAGGATTCCCATGAACACTGACATATGAACATCCTTGCTAAAGTCTGCATATGACTTGAGTGTGTCCCCCCAGAATGTGTGTTGAAATTTAATCCCCTTCCTGAGGTAGAAACTGTGATATTTAAAGGTAAAGCCTTTGGGAGGGGATAAGGATTAAATTAATAGAGTGGGGCCCATGATTGAACCCTGGAGGCTTTATAAAGGAGAGGGACAGAAACCAGAAGAGACATGAACTAGTGGGCTCCCCATCTCTTGCCGTGCAATGCCCTAGATCGATCCCCTCAGGGACTCTGCCAGCCAAAAGGTTATCACCACATGCAGCCCCTGGACCTTGCACCTCCAAAATAAACTTCTTTTCTTTGTAAAGTTATCTGCCCTTGAAAATTTTATTATAGCAACACAAAACAGACTAATACACTCCTACTCAGAGATTCTGCTGAAGTCTTACATCCTCAGAGAATGACCTCATTATTCCTTTCTTTCTAGTACTGTTACTATACCAATCAGCAGCCACTACAAGAATCATGGCTATGGGGACAATTCTGACGTCACTCCTTTAAGTCAAGTCTAACAATGACATCCCCGACTGAGGAGTAATCAAAGGAAGAACAGCCACTGGCAAGTACAGGCCTCTTCCTGATCTTCCTCCATTTCAACAAGTTTTTTCTTCTTCCACATTTACACACAAGGCACAAAATGCTTTACATACAAAGCTGTACATTCACACAGAAATGGTCGTGCCCTAGCAAAAAAGCCCTTTTTGCATTTTAAAACTCAAATCAATTTTGTAAGGCTTTATACTTTACCTGTGCATGAAACAAATAGGTTATAGCGGGGGTAGAGGAGCTTTCCCTTTCTGTCCAATAGCAAAATGTTCCTGAGCATCCTTCTGTGGGCCAGGCACGGAGTCAGCTGTGGGGAAGACAGGCTCTCTGACAGCCCAGGACAGATGAGCCTCCGCATGCAATGCAAGGAGTGACCTGAAGAGGGAGCTATGAGACGCCTAATCTCAACCAGGTGAAGGCTGTTGTCAGGAAGGGTTCTCCGTGGAAAGTCTGCCTCTGATGAGATACTTAATCAAGATAGAAACTAATAATATTTACTATCTGAGACCTTACTCATTCTGTTAGTTCATTTCACTTAACACTAATTCACAGACTCAATGTCATACCTGTAGAAATGAGGATACCCAAGAGACACCTAGGCCACGTTTGAAAGTTTAGCATTCATAGAATTGTAGAATGAAGAATGTTCCAAGAAGCAAGAACGGCATGTGCAAAGGCCCAGAGGTAAGAACAACATAGAAATGAAAGAACAGAAAAGAGATCAGTGGAAATGTGTTTTCTCATGTCAGTAAAAGTGTTCAGCACCTTTAATTTAAAAATTGAAAACCCTATTTCTCATAAGAAAAGTGTTATGAGTCAGTTGCAATTCAATTCACTCTAAAATTGGTAGAACGATGACATACAAAAGTTTAAATAAGAAAAAATAAATTATGTAATTTACATAATATAAACCAATGTGCACACCTCTCAAAGCGAATACGCACATGTAGCCGTCACCGGCTAAAATTTTTGCAAAGAGCAATGTAACTGAAATTGCTAACGCATTCATTCTCCCAGCTTATTTTCTAAAAAGTCAAACTGTGGTTCCTTTTAAAAGTCAAAAATGACTTCATGGTTGGGAGCAAGAAAGCAAAGAGAGACTTACAAAAATAACAGACTTTCAAAAAGCAATCTGCCTGGGTTCTGTAAGAAGTCAGGAGAAAGGAGGAGATGTTCTTTCACTGTGATCCCAGAGCAGATGACAAACAGCCCAGAATGTCAAACAGACTCCGAGAACTTAAACCTGTGAAAATTCATTGAGCAAAAAGCCCTCAGATTGGAGTAGAACCAAGTGTTATCTTTTTTTGGGAGGTGGGGGGCCTCCCGGGGATTGAACTCTGGGGCACAACCACTGAGCCACACCCCCAGCCCTATTTTGTATTTTATTCAGAGACAGGGTCTCACTGAGTTGCTTAGCGCCTGAGGCTGGCTTTGAACTCGCTATCCTCCTGCCTCAGCCTCCCGAGCTGCTGGGACTACAGGCGTGCATCACCATGCCTAAGTGTTATTGATTGGACGAGATGATGTTTTATTTCTCCCTAAAATAACACATCAGCCATTTCAGACATCATGCTGGAGGGGTGTCATGGTTTAGATCTGGAATGGCCCCCCAAAAGCTCCTGTGTTGGAAGCGTGGTCCCCAAGGCAGCAGGGTTGAGAGGAGGGGCTTTTGGGCAATGATTGCATCCTGGGGGTCTCTGACCTCATCAGAGAATTAGCCCATCAAGTGGACTACTGGGAGGTGGGACCTACTTGGAGGAAGTTTGTCACTGAGGGTTCATCCCACAAGGTTTGGTCCTCCTCTGTCTCATGTTCTCTCTCCCCTCAGCCTGTTTCTGGCTGCCGTGAGCTGAACAGCTTTCCTCCACTGAGCCCTTCTGCCATGCTGATTCTGCCACGGAGCTGGCTACCCTGGATTGAGACCTCTGAAACTGTGAGCCAAAATAAGTCCTTCTTCCTCTAGGGGGTTGTGGTCAGGTATTTTGGTCACAGCGACGAACAGCAGGAGCGAAAGAGACACAAACACAAACTAACAGGAAAATACAAATGGAAAGAAGGCACGTGGGTGAAACAGCTTTCCCAGATGATTTGGTCATAGAAAATTCTTCCCACCCATCTGCTTTATGCCTAAAACAGAAGTTCTATAACCTGGGGCTGAGGTATCAGAAGGTATCTAAGGTCTGCATTTGTGTCCTCTCCCAGGTCTGCCACATAATAACAGCTGAGACCTTGGACCTGAAAAAGGGGACATCAAGATAACACAGACCTCAAGAGCTCAAGAAATAAAGTGAGATCTTGTGCCTACAGAAGGCAGCCTATCCAGCTGGGGTTCACTCACACCTCCACTCCCGGCAAGCCTCAGGGCCCTACAGGTTGCTCTTCTTCACACAGACCGCTGCCCCTGAGAAGAACCAGGAGGGAACACCGTAATCTCTGGACGGTCCAAGGCCTTGCTTGCTCAGTTATTCACTGAAGCAGCATTGACTCTAAGTCTCTGTATGTCACCCATATGACCTGAGCCAGCCATGCGTCCCCAGCTAAGGAATACCTGGCCAAGAAGCCAAGAAGGATAATAAACAGAAAACTGCAAAAAAAAAAAATGAGATGTGATAAATGCTCTATGAACTGAACAAGCAGTGGCCTTTCAACAGTTAATTACAGCACTTAGGAATGCAGGGATGGGGGTCAGCCTACCCGGGTTCAAATCCGGCTCTACCACTTACTGGTGGTATGATTCCTGGTTAGTTATTTGGCCTCTCTGTGTCTTGATTTCCTCACCAGGACACGGAAATACCCAGGAAACGGCACTGCCTACCTCAGTGAGTTGTGGAGTTAAAAGAGATAATGTAATCACTGCTTAGAACTTTCTCTGGTGGCTAGTACTGTATTAGCGACTGTTATCTATATCCCACATTAGCTATCATTATTTGATATTCCACTAGAAAATATATGATAAAAGACAGTGTTTCATACTTAGTGCTACATATAATATCATACGGTATCCACCATTGTTATTGACATCACTTATTATTATCATTTTTAGTTTCCACCCAGCAGTGAATGCTCAATCAATGAATGGGAAACAGTTTAAGTGCAAAAGGATTCAAAAAATCATGAGACTCCTGCAACCCGGGGAAGCCCGAGAGTACTTCCTAAAGCGTGGCTATTTCAGCTGGGCATGAAATGTCACAGGAGCACGCTGGTGAAGTAGGGGAGAGAAGGGCACTCCATGCAGGAGGAGTGGCAAGAACAAAGGCGCAGAGGTGAGTCAGGTCACGTCTCACGGAAAGGTCAGCGAGAAGCTGGGGCACCTGGAACATGGAGTATGTGGCAGGAGGTGAGTCTGGGAGATAGGCAGATAGGAGTCGGCACTCATCCTGGGAGCCAGCAGACACTTTTATTAAAAAAAAAAAAAAGTGATGTGTCAAGTCTGCTTTTTATGAAGAGAATGTTTATAGACCCATGGGATATTATAAGGCCATGTAAGTCAAAGAAATATCTTCTATACCTTCCACGAAGCCCTTAGGGAACGGAAGAGAGATGCGTCTACAATATTCTTTGGACTTTTAGAGGAAAAGGTACTAAAGACCACATTAGAATGTAAAGTGACTGCCAGTGTCTTTTAAAATGATATTAAGAATGACCAGGGAAAACATCCAGGCAAGTTTGGGATGTGGAAATCACAACCTAGAGGGTTTTTGCAGGTTATTTGTTTTGGCTCTCTAGAATGCACATGCATATGTGTGTGTGGAGGGGTTGTGTGCTCACACATTGGGATGAAAATTCCAGAAACTCCATACACAGAGTCTAAGTCATTCCCAACTGGTACATCTACAGACAGGTCTTGAGGGGATGAAAAAGATCTAAAAGATCATAAATAAATGTGGGTCTGCTAACTCACCCTCCCGAGGCTTTTCACCACTTGGTGGAAAAACTTAGAGACAGAGGATCTGAATCCCTGGGATTAAGAGCAGATGTGGGAGTAGAGATGGGAATAGAACAAAAATCATCGTTCCCACCTTGAAAAGAGAACTTCATACAGAGACAGCTTCTGACTCCATGAAAGGCGATATCCAAGGGACAGCTCCTCAGAAGTGTGGGAGAATGAAAAGGAGAACAGGGGCGGGGGGCTCCGTGGCAGAGCTGCTAGCTTAGCACGTGAGACCCCGGTTCAATTCCCAGAACCACAGAGAAAGAAAAGAAGAAGAAAGGAGGGGGGGGGGAGAGAAGGAGGGGAAAGGAAGGAAGGAGGGAAATGGGGTAAGTGGAGTTTGGTAAGGGGGAGTCAGAGATAGTTTTTACATTTGAATCAATTCAAACGATTTTCCACCTCGCTGGGCAATGAGGGTCATCTTTACCAAAGGGTTTTATTTTTTTCTGAGTTTCTACCCTCTCCTGTTCCCCTGGCCTCTGGCAATCTTTGAGGTTTTTCTTCTGAAAACATTCTAATTTCTGTGCATATTCTTTGCCTTCAGATTTGTGAAGAGGAAGCTGGATTCTGAGGGCTCTCTGGAGTTGCTGGGGTCTGGTTTTCCAGCTCCCCCAGACAGACAGACAGACACACACACACACACACACACACACACACTCCACATCAGTGGCAGAACCCTGGAGCTCAGAGTTGTCTAAAGGCCCATGACGTGAGGATGAAGTCACTTGTGACCCCACAGAAGCAGGGACTCCACTCACAAGACATGGGGTAAGTGTCCCCAGAGCACAGCAAAGAGGCAGGGCCCCTACAGCTGCTCTGGGGCTTGTATATTCTCTGTCATGATGTAACTGGAAAAGATCCCTTAGGAAACAACTTTAGCCCATCACAAATCTTGTCCAGGAAAGGTTTTCACCAAGGCATCCGGAATTTTCTATGATGCTTTCAATACCAGTCACGGGAATCGGATAATCCCACAGCCGTCATCTCGTGGTAGCTGTGGGGCTAACTTTAAAGACAAAGCAGCAATCCTCAGCTTCTAGCTCATCCTAAAAGAGAAGTGGCTCTCATTCCTGGCTGTACAAATCCTGGAAGACTTAAAAAAAAAAAACTGAAATCAATAGATCTGAAGTGGCCAGACTAACACCAGACAAAACAGAAGACAATCTCCTAGAGAAAGTAGGACTCTTGTGAGACAATGGCTAATCCAGCCAGAAGACATCACCAAGTGCACCTAAAGTCATGGCCTGGAAGCAGAAGCCGTCTGAATTACAGGTAGAAACAGATAAACAAACAATAGTCGGAGACTTTGATACTTTCAGAAACGGATAAAATAACTAGGCTGAAGATTAACAAGGAAGAAGATGTGACCAGAGCCATGAATAAACGAGGCCTGGCAGAGTCTCCACAACACTCCACCCAGCAGGAACCAGACACGCTCTCTTCTCAGTTGTACACAAAACACTCTCAGGCCATGAAACAAATCTCCATAAATTTAAAAGGAAAGAAATCATTTCATGTGTGTTTTCCAAGCATAATGGAATGAAACTAGAAACCAGGAACCAAAGGAAATCTGTGACTCACAAATATGTGGATATTAAATAACATACTCTTAAATTAATTCACAGTCAAAGGAGAAAGCACAGCTGGGCGCAGTGGTGCACACCTGTAATCCCAGCAGCTCAGGAGGCTGAGGCAGGAGGATCCCAAGTTCAAAGCCAGCCTCAGCAACTCAGTGAGGCCCTAAGCAACTTAATGAGACACTGTTTCAAAAAAAGAAAAAAAAATACAAAGGACTGGGGATATGGCTTAGTGGTTTAGCACCCCTGGTTTCAATCCTCCATAAATCAATAAATAATTTGAAAAAGAAAAAAGCACAAACAAAATTAGAAGATACTTTGAAATGAATGAAAGAAAATCATAACATACCAAAACTTAATGGGGTACACATAAAGCAGGGATGAGAGGAAAATTTATAGCTGCAAGTGCCCACATGAAAAAAGAAGAAAGATCTCCAACCCACAAAACTACTAAAACTAACAAATAAGTTCAGCCAAGTTAAAGGACACAGGAGGAATATACCTAAAGCAGTTGTTTTTCTCTATACTAGCAATTGATCCAAAAATAATTTTAAGAAAACAATTCCATTACCTTTGACACAAAAATAATAAAATACTTAAGAATACATTTAACAAAAGAAATGCAAGACTTGTCCATTGAAAACGGCAAAGCATCATTGAAAGAAATTAAAGACTTGAGTAAACAGAAAGACATCCCATGTTCATGGATTGGAGCATCTAACTTTTTTTTTTTTTCATCTAACGTATCTAAGACAGCAATACTGTCCAAACTTGTCTACAGACTCAGCGAGATCCTTACCAAGATCTCAGCTGGCTTATTTGCAGAAACCAAGAAGCTGATCCTAAAATATGGGAATGCAAGAGACTTAGAATAGCCCAAAGCATATTTAAAAAGAACCCGGGTGGAATGACTATCACATCGCACTCTCAAACTGTACTGCACAGAGCTAGTAATCAAGACAGTGTGGCTCTGGTGTAAGAATATACATATGGATCAAAGAGAATAACATTAAGTCCTTTACAGTTAATTGATTTTTTACAAGAATGCCACGAAAATTCCCTGGAAGAAAGGCCAGTCTTTTCAACAGATGTCTGGAACAACGGAAAAACTGGAAAGTCCTATGCAAAAAGAAATGAACGGGGACCCCTGCATTGCACACAATGGAATCCTGCTTTGTAACAAAAAGGAATGAACTATTGATGAGGGATACCACGTGGCTGAACCTTGCAAACATCAAGCCAAGGGAAAGAAGCTATATGCAAAGGGCTACAAAGTAGAAATTCACTTCTACCAAGGGTCCAGAAAAGGCCAATCCATAGAGACAGGACTAGGTTGGTGGTCCCCAGGGCCCAGGGGAGGGAGGAATAGGTAGTGACTGCTGATGGGTGTAGGGTTTCTTGTTGGAGAGATGAAAATGTTCTCAAAGTAGAGAGGGGCAATAAATGCACAGCTCTCTGATGGAACCAAATAAAGAAACAAAGTTTTGTGGGAACTTCTGAGATCTGAGAAGTTTGGGGACATCAGAAATTAAAGAGCAGCAAGTTGCTAAATCCACACAACTCCTCCCCAGCTCTTCTGGTTTGCTTCCTGGCAACACATGGCAGTGCTTGGGCAGGGGTGGGTGACAGTCCAGGGGTGGGTGACTGTCCAGTAGCCAAACCAGGGATGCTGCTAAACAGCCAACAATGCACAGGAAGCCCCCACAAAACAGACACCTCTGTCAATATGTCTGGAGACTAAAGAACCTGTACTAAGGAAAGGTCAATATTCTTGGCTATCTTTTTTGCCTTTTCTGGTTAAAAATTATATATATTAATGGTTAATTTAGCAATAGCTAAATTATGAAATCAACCCAGATGTCTGTCAATAAATGAATGGGTTAAGATGCTGTGGTAGGAGCTGGGGATATGGCTCAAGTAGTAGAGCGCTCGCCTGGCATGCGTGAGGCACTGGGTTCGATCCTCAGCATCACATAAAAATAAAATAAAGATATTGTGTCCACCTAAAGCTAAAAAATAAATATTTAAAAAAAAGATGCTGTGGTATACAGATACAATGGAATTCTACGCAACCATAGAAAAGAATGAGGGGCTGAGGTTGTGGCTCAGTAGTGAAGCACCTGCCCCATACATATGAGGCCCTGGGTTCCATCCTCAGCACCACATAAAAATAAAAATAAAAAGGTAAAATAAAGGTACTGTGTCCTTCTACAACTAAAAGTATACTTAAAAATAAAACAAAAAAATGAAATTGTGGCATTTGCCAGTAAATGGATGGAAATAGAGAATAGCACGCTAAGTGACATAAACCAAACTCAGAAACTCAAAGGTGGAACTCGTATGTGGAAGCTAAAGTAAAATAAAGGAGAGGAGGAGGGAAGGAGGGTATAACATAAAGAACCAAATATAAATTAATGGACAAGTGAAAGGAAATCTAGTAGAATGGAGGAGGGAGAATGGGGGAGGGAGGATGGGAGGGGAAGGGGGAGGAAAAGCAGGGATCATGAATTGAAATCTATTTCCATGTGTGCATGAGTGTGTCGGGATGAACCCAACTACTGTATATAACTCTAAAGCTCCCATAGAAAAGAAATGAAGTGTCAGGAGTCAGACAGACTTAGGTCCAAATCCTGGATCTACTCATGCCATAGCCACGTCCTTGAGAAAGTTGCCAAGGATTTTATTTCCTCCTGATTTTATTTCCACATGTTCCAGGAAGGCACCTAGTATATATAGTTATTTGTCATACAGTCGTAATTTGTTTTCATAATTTTAGGAAAAGAAATCGGCTAAAATGAAGAAATCAAAAACGCAAGGGGAATGATGAACAGGACTTTACAAAGTGACTGTGAAGACTGGATGAGAAGATCCAGGGCATCAGCAAGGGCTAAGAACTTTTACTATTATAACTTTTTTTTTTTTTTTTTGGTACTGAGGAGTGAACCCAGGGGTGCTCAACCACTGAGCCATATCCCCAGCCCTTTTTTGCATTTTATTTAGAGACAGGATTTCACACTGAGTTGCTAAGTGCCTTACTAAGTTGCTGAGGCTGGCTTTGAACTCCTACCTCAGCCTCCGGAGCAGCTAGGATTACAGGTGTGTGCCACCATGCCCCCTAATATAACTATGGTATTCTGTTTTTTTCTTTTTTTTTTTTAAGCTACCAATGGGGCTTAGTACCAGGAAATGGGTGACTAGATCACCTTAAAATAGGATTATTCTATCTAGTAACGGTTAGTATGTAAACGAGGGCATTTCATGAGCTAATAAGCAACACAACAGTTGACGTTCATCACTACACCATTACAACTGAGCTAAAGAGGGACTGGCCGAATACCCAGTTGCCATAGTAGTGAAAGCCTCTGTGGGTCTGATTCATTTTCTTTCCAGCAACCCTTTCTATCTGTCAGGCTGGGCTCTATGTACAAATCCCCCGCTCAGTGGGTAGAGTCTCTTAGACTTACTAAACCTAATATTATTCTGCTGCTCAAAAGCCAATTTGCCGTAGTCGAAATTGCCACCGAAAACAAGACAAGATGACAGCCAGTCATTTGCGGTGGGCCTTTGTAATGGAGCTCACTAGTTAGCAGTGCACAGGGGACATATCAAACCACCTCCCCACACCCGCCCTGGGGTGCTAGAACAAGAGTCCCTCATCCTCACCGAAAATGAGGGAGAAGGAAAGACAGACCTTTCCTGAAGGTTCACTATGTGCTGGGGCTTTTGTGGACCCTGCCTCCTGACACTCGGCGAACACTCCAGGGCAAGAAGGTTTCCCACACTGTACAGAAGACTCTGAGGATCTGAGAGACACCTGTTCCAGGAAGGCACCTCGTATATATAGTTATCTGTCATACAGTCATAATTTGTTTTCATAATTTTTGGAAAAGAAATCGGCTAAAATGAAGAAATCAAAAACGCAAGGGGAAAAGGACGTTATAGGGGGAAGTAGGAGAAAAGGTGGCTATAAGCAAAATGCATCCCATTAACTATTATAGGATTACTAGCATCAGTCCCCAATTCCTCTCTCTTTTTTCCAGATTGAATCTAGGGGTGTTCTACCCCTGAGCTACATCCACAGCCCTTTTTTTTTTTTTTTTTTTTTTTTTGAGGCAAGGTCTTGCTAAGACCTTTCCCAGGCTAGTCTTGAACCTGTGATCCTCCTACCTCAGCCTCCCAAGTCACCAGGATTACAGGCATATACCACCACACCTGGACAAAGGCTCAAAATTTAGTGTGAGTTTCCTAGAAGCCAAAGCATCAAAGAAAATGTGACCAGTCATGAGGTGAGAGAAGGTATACAGAACATTAAGTCCTAACTTTTTACGAGACTAGAGATTTCTGGTACTCCCTCGCCATAACCCCAAGATACAAGTATGAAAAATCATAAAATGTGAGTCGGTTAAGAACCTGAACTCAGGTAACACTAAATTCCAATCCCATCATGGGATGGGTCATGCATGTACTCAGAAAGGATGGATGTGAGTTCTTCATTCATATTCCATGTTCATTTCCTCCATAAATAGTGGGGTACAGTGAGTAAGAGAATCAACTCTGGAGCTGGGGTTGTGGCTCAGCGGTAGAGCGCTTGCCTAGCACGTGTGAGGCATTGGGTCTGATGCTCAGCACCACATAAAAATAAATAAATTAAATAAAGGTGTTTTTAAAAAGAGAGAGAGAATCAACTCTGGAGTCAGACTGCTCACGTTCAAATCTCAGCTCTGCCACTATGTAGCCACATGATCTTCAAAAGTTATGTAACTTCTGGCACCTCGGATTTCTCGCCTGCAAATGGAGATGATCAAGGTACCCATGTCACAAAGCTTCTGTGGAGATTAAATGTAAATAAAGCATTCAGAGCCGTGCTTAGACTCCAACACATAAGTGTAAGCTATTAACATTAGACCTGCTTCCACCACTGTCTACGGATATCTGACCATTTGCTAGACATTGGTCCAAGCACAGGTGGACAGAGCCTTGCACAGAGCACACGAGTCTTTTTTTCATGGAGCTCTAGCAGAGGAAGCAAGAGAAAACACAAGCCAAGAAAAATTAATTTGGCAGGTCTAAGAGGTACGTGGTGCTGGAGGGAGATAGGATCGAAACTGCATGGCTAATCTGAGTGATGAGAAAAGAAGCATCTGAGGCCAAAGTAGTTTCAGAAGATCTAAAAGACAAGAATAACTGGGCACGGTGGTACATGCCTATAATCCCAGGGGCTCAGGAGGCTGAGGCAGGAGGATGGCAAGTTCAAAGCTAGCCTCAGCAAAAACAAGGCATTAAGCTACTCAGTGAGACCCTGTCTGTAAATAAAATGCAAAATAGGGCTGGGATGTGGCTCAGTGGTCAAGTGCCCCTGAGTTCAATCCCTGGAACCCCCTCCCCATAAATAAACAAATAAAGACAAGAAGATCCATCCTGGCAAGAGGCAGAGCAGCCCAGGCAGAGAGTATATCTCAAGAACAAACACATCTGAAGCCTGGCAATCGCGTGGCTCAGGAAGAAGGGCAGGAGGGATGGTTAGAGCAGAGTGCCCAGGGAGTGAGCCAGGACAATGGTGACAGAGGAAAGAGGACAAAGACGGCAGAAGGGCAGCCAGGAGGTGGGGTGGAATCCCAGAGCACAAAGGCAGGAAAAGGAGTGTGGCCAACGGTGTTCCATGGAGCTCAAACATCAAGAAAGGGTGATTCAATACCCGCTGGATCTGACAATTAGGAAATTCCTGGAGATCTCCAGATCAAACTCCCAACTTTGGTGGATGCAAGAGTCAGGCTCCAGAGGGCCAAGGAGATACATCCAGGCTACAGCAAGGGAGACAGGGCGAGAACTGGGAGGATTCTCATTTGAGGGACAGTCTGGGATCAGATAAGAGCCTGTAGATAACGGGACGAAGAGGCAGTTGCAGCAGGAATCCCCAAACCTGAGAGTGCATCACTTCCATCCAGGAAAACTGGGCACGAGGGAGCCCTGAGCCCCACCCTCAATCCGAAACTGGCCTAAATCCACAAAATTTTGACAATCTCAGAAGCCACTGAGCAGGGCAGCGTTCCTCATGGTGAGGTGCTTTGAACACCTGCAGCTTCCTGGAGCCCATCAGTAGCCTAATGACTGGGAATCTCCTGGAAAAGTTCTGGAAAACTGCTTACTACGGGCTCGAGGTCATTATGATACAGACAGCTCAGTCCCCTATGGACTCTAGACCTTCAAGGCTAGAAGTCCAGCCCTCAGGCCAGCAGCACTGGCGGCCACCTGGGGGTCAGTGAGACATTCAATCAGCCTTACCTGTATGGACTGAGTTGGCATCTGCATTCTACCGAAGGTGTGTGAAGCTCTGGACCACAATGCAGGAAGGGTCTTATGGCAGGGGGCAAGGTACTGGGCATCTGCCACACATTTTTGGTGCAGAGTGTCCTGGGATGCGCATGTTGTTGATGTTACAGAATACAGCAAAGGAGTCCAGAAAGAAACTCCCATCAGGGTTCTAATGTTTCAGTTCCCCAGGGCTGAGAAGCTAAGTCAGGCATAACTTCAGCCACATAAAATGCAATCTCTTGGGGCTGGGGTTGTGGCTCAGCGGTAGAGCACTTGCCTCGCACGTGTGAGGCACTGGATTCAATCCTCAGCATCACATAAAAATAAACAAAATAAAGGTATTGTGTCCAACTACAACTGAAAAAAATGAACTAAAAAATGCAATTTCTTTTTGCAGAAAGGAAAATGTTGCCTAGGACACTGAACGTGCACTCCCCATGATCAAAAGGAACCCTGAAAACCTCCTCCGTCCAGACCTGCCATGTCATGGACTTGCCTGCAGGGGGCAGCACAGCAGGCAGGTCAAGGCTCCCTCTAGCCACCCAAGTGCCTCAGCCAGTTACCTAGCTACTCTAAGCCTCAATTCTGCACCTAATAAAGGGGATTCTAGTCGGGCCAATTTTGTAGCATGGTGAGGACTGAATGACATTGTCCATGCAGAACCCTGGTCAAAATGCCTGATTCTTAGAGCTTCAATATGTTCATCCTCAAGCAGTCTGAACCCAGACCCCCCCCCAAACTATATGCCCACTTTGGTTCTCACCATTTTGCCTAACTCTAAACCTACCTAAATTCATCGCTACAGGTGTATGCCCACATGCCTGAGAGCCATTCTGTATTTTCACACGGAGGAGGACATTCCATGCAATAATTACAACATCTGTTTTTTAAGTGTTTGGACATGATCAAGTCACTTTACTGATGGGGAAACTAAGACTGAGAAAAGACGGAGTGCTCACCAACATCAAGTTAGTTCTTCACACCCAAATACACGAAGAAAACCACAGGCGAGCACATTCATTGTTCGGGCTTCTCCCCTGTACAAGGCTGTGCTGGCCACCGAAGAGCTGGGCAGGGCTGGCTCTTCTGTGCCGATCGTGCTGTCTGCCACTCCCCTGGTGTAGTGCTAGACACAGCCAGGAGCCCTATAAACCTGGAATTAAGTGCAAAAGCCACCCGAAGCTGCCTGGTGCCTGCTGTTCCTGAGCACAAAAGCCCCTCATTAGCCCCTGCCTCTGTCTTTAAGTCCAAGACAAACATCAGGATGGAGTCAATGATAATAGGTATGTTTGCAAAGGCTGAGGGAGACAGGAGAGCTGGGGCTCTCCCAGAACTCACATCAGTGGGGACCCAGAGGGAAAAAGAGAATCTGGAAGAATCTTTCTTTTCAGAGGAATGATTAATTAATAAACAGGAATTGCATTTTGGAGGACATGGGAAAAGAGGATATGAGACAGACTGTTTTTAAAGTCAAGCTGGGTGACTCTTTAAAAGTCCCCAGACAGAGAGAGAGGTGAGAGAGAGAGAGAGAGAGAAAGAGAGAGAGAGAATGAATGTGTGTGTTGCTGATGGGAGAAATTCTGTTCCTGCCTAGCAATCCCACCCTCTGGCTCCTTGGTAAGAGGAATCAGCTCTGAGGCAGCAGCAGCCAGAGAGAGGTACTCAAGAAAGCAAGCAGCAGTTTGCCCTCACAGATGTGTAAGCAGTCATTGTTCCTTCACTGGGTCCTTCATGACCAATGTGCACGGGGCACGCCCCGCGTGCCAGGAGCTGCAAGCGGTGTGGGATAACCAAGAACAAGATGGCCTGCAGCTTCTGATGCCGCTTGAGGGAAGGTACCTGTAGGCTTCAAGGCAGCTGCCTGTTTACAACTCAAAGGCAGAGAAGGGCAGTGCTGCAGGAGAGACATCTATGCAGCCTCGAGAAGAGAAGGAAAGGTTTCTGGGAGGGGATGTGGTTATAGAGTGAAAAGTTCCTGTTTTTATTCATTGCCCTATAGATTTATTGACCTGCCCATCCACCCACCCATCCATCAACCCACCCACCCACCCATCCATCATTCCAGCCCCCATCAATCCATTCATCGACCCACACACCCATCCATCCATTCATCCAGCCCTCTATCCATTCATTCATTCACCTACTCACCCATTCAACCATCCATCCATTCATCCATCCATCCATCTACCCACCACCCAGCCATTCATTAACCCACCTATCCAATAACCCACCCATCATCCATCCTTTCATCCATCCATTCATCCATCCATCCACCCATCCTTCCTAACAACATGTCAATCCACATTCTTTTTAAGCAGCCACATCCCGGGGGTTTACAGTTCTGTGCTTCCACCAACTGAGAAGTCAAAGAACAGAGTGACGTCAATCCTGTAAATAACCATTATTTCTGAAAAGATGCCAGAGGGCAGGTCTCTGCATAGAAGAGAAGGAAGTTCAGAAAAGTAAAATCCTGTGCTCCAAGTTCCATGCCAGGTCAAGAACAGAAAACAGCCTCCTCCCCTCTCCGGCTCTGCAGCGCCATCCAGCCTACCCAGAATTCCCTCACGGAGGCACTGCATTATTACTATTTTTTTAATTGCCTTGTTTTGCTTTTAGACATGTCCTCCGCAGCCACACACAGGGTGAACACCACGCTGCTCCTCTGTGATCTTCCTCAGGGCCAGCCTGAATATCGCCCTTCAAGGAGACCTGTTGGTGGGCAGAAGGAGTCTGGCAGAATTAACAAATTAAGTGATGACATACACCTGCCTTCGCAGCCCACTGTCTGAAGTAAAAAAAAAAAAAACAGAATATTTTTGAGATCCAGAACATGGCGGGGGGGGGGGGGGGGGCAGGGGCTGGCACAAAACGGAGCACATTAAATAGAGAGCCAGGGAAAGTGTGCTCCACACGTGTATTATTCTCATAGTTAGTCACACTTGCCAAAGCTTGGTGCGCCTCAGGGTGTGATCAGACAGACAGCCCATCACTGTGGATTCTTCTGGAACACACCCTGCATGTCCTACAGGAAGCCCGTCCATCACCTTGTTTGGATGTGGTTAACTGTTCGCATTAGGATTCCCTATAAAGAGAAAAAAGAGGGGTCCACAGCTTCTCTGGGGTGCTGGTACCAGGTTCCCAGGGAGCATCTCCAGCCAGGGTCAAGGCTGGGTCCTCTAACGCAGGGTCAAGGGCGCTAAACAGAGCTTACTGGCATCACTTGGAAACCAGGTGCAACAAGGGCAGCCTGTCCTAGCCACTCTTCCAGAATCTCAGGAGGAGGATTCCAAGCAGATGTTGGCCCGTCCCTCTGACTGTCAGAAGAGTGGCCTGACAGATGCTAACACCAACATCCGCGCACACTGCCCAGCGCTGGGCTCAGAGCCTCACGCTTGCTCCTCATACAGGCAGAGAGGCTGACCCAGTCACACCACCAACAGCGAGTGACACAGGGACCTGAACTCATCACGAGCCCACGCTTCTCATAGCGGAACTCGTTAGCACCCACGACACCCCACTGCCACCTTTGGAGCAGATGTGGGCTCATTATAAGAAATGAGTGTCTGAGTGTTCCCGAGCTGTGGGGGCTGGCAGGGAGCTCTGTTCTGGAAAGGACAATTAGGGTGCTGTCTTTGGCATCACGGATGTCCCGGGGAGATGAAAGAAAGAAAGGTAAGGCTGCTCAGGGGGCAGGTCCCCCAGAGCCAACCCCTTTCTGTTTACCGCAGAACTCTCGGTGAAAATAAAATCGCATGTGAAGCCCAGCGGATATTTTTAAAAATAGTCCTGCAGCCATTTTTGCATTCAGCAAGGAGAAGGGTACGAGCCCGAGGCCCCCACAGCCCAGTGGGCTCCTCTGTCTTCATGGCACTGGCCCCTAACACTCCAAGAGGCACAATTGGAAACACACTGGTCAGTCTTTCCCCCAGAGCAGGGGTGAAGGACAAGCCTGAGTCCCAGGGTTGAAAACCCCCGTCCATCCTCAGGACAGACGAGTTTGAGCTTCGCCCGCTGGCTTCCAGCTTCTGGGCAGCCTTTCCCTTCACATTTGCATTTTTCTTCATTTTCCACCGACTCACCATTGCAGGTTCTTAAAAATGATGACGTTATTATTAACGCTACTGACTAATTCTTCTCAAGAGTGAAGTAAGGGTCAAGCATGGTCCTCACTACCTAGCTAAAATGCATTTAAACTCTAAAAGACAGCTACTCTTTTATTAGTTTTCCATTTAACAGATGAGGAAACCGAGGCAGCGAGGGATGAAATAACATAACCAGGATGCAAAGGAATCAGGAGAAACCCAGGCCGGCCTGGGCCAGGCGTGTGTAGTCACAAGCCCTCCCCACACCTCCTCCCGTGCAAAAAAAAAAATCATAAGAATTTAGAAAAAGAACAACTAGCCATTATCCCACCTCCCGGGGATCCCACCGTTCACGGGGATATAATCTTGTTGGCATTACTTGTTGAGATTTCCAAAGGCCAGGCACCTCTTGCTGGCAATTTCATTTCTGACTCAGATAAAGTCATTTTCTCTCCCGGGCACCACCACGAGAGCACCTGCGAACCATCCCATTTCTTCAGGAGATAATAATGCATGAAGGAACCCTGGAAGCCAGACACGGTGCCAACCCGTGAGTGTCCACCACCACGTCACTTGGCACTCCGGTCCCAATGGTTTGCTTCTGAGGCCAGCACCTTAGCTGGGAGGCCTCTTACCTGCAGGGTCCCGCGGAGGGGATGCTCTGTCGGGCCCTCCTGCTACCCACATCCGGAAAGAACTGACCATGCAGCGTCCTGCTTTACTACTCGGGACAAGTGGGCGCGGGGGGCAGTGGGCACCAGGCCCACCTGGGCAGCGATAAAGGTGCCGATCCCCGGGCCCCACTGCGTTGGCCTTGACTCATCCCCAAGTCTGTGCCAATGGATGATTCCAGGGACCGGCCAAGCACACTTTAAGAAACGCTGGCAGGGGCTGTCACTAGGAGCAGGAGGTGACGAACAGCAGCCCTTCATCCCACTGTTGTTCAGGGGAAAATGAAAAGAAAACTGTTTTTTTTTTTTCTTGTTCTATTTTTGGTGACATCATGTTGAACAGCTTCCTGGGGCGCCATCAAGATAACACAACAATACCCTTTCCTTCATTCAGAAAATGTATTAGTCATGTCATTATGGTGAGTCCAGAGGCTCAGATGACAGCAGGCAAGCTCTCCAGATGGCTTTACCAGGAATACTGTTCAGGAGAACTTAAAGAGCGATATAATGACAGGAACTGAAACTAACATTTACTGAACACTTACGGGGTGGCACGAGTTGCCCTAAGAGCTTGACAGGGAGTCACTTCATCTCCAGAAGCCCGTGACATAGGAACGGCTCTGATCCCATCTGACAGATGTGGCAACTGAGGTTCAAAGAGGTCAAGTAACTTGCCCAGGATCCCACAGCTGGCAAGTGACTCACTAGGCCCCTCAGGATCCACCTGCCACAGGCTTCTCTAAGCACTCCCTGAGGGCCTCTGCCTTCCTCCACTTCCGTCAGCCTAGAGAGGCTCCACTCTCCCTTTGCTCTCGGGCTGTATTTAGGCTTTCCCTTCCCTCCAGTGTTCTCCCACCCTGCAACAGACTTGTGTTTCAAAATCCACGGGTGGACGCCCTAACCCCACTGGGGTCCCCTCCAGGAGACAATGAGGTCGTGAGGGTGGAGCCCCCACCAGAGGCTCAGTGGCTCCATAGGACAGAGGACAGAGAGCTCCGGCCCTGGCTTCTGCCCTGTGAGGATGCGATGAACGTCTCCATCAGCAGCTGGGCAGAGGCCCTCCGCCCACCTGGACACACAGGCCACCTGAACGTGGACGCCAGCCCCCAGAACTATAAGGAATGGTTTCCGCTGCCTGAGCCACATGGTCTCTGGTGCTTTGCTATATTATCCAGAGTGGGCTCAGGTTGGCCAGGGGCCTCCTCACCAGGGAACCCAGAGCCACCCTGGTTTAGAGCTTAATGACAGACACTGGGCAGCAGACACTGACCGGTCCCACATCAAGACTACCTGCTCCCTGTCACTTGGCTGCCCCCGCCCAGAGCCGCCTGTCCCACGGGCAGCAGGACGTGGGACAATGTGGTATGAGCATCAAGGAGCCGGCAGGGCCAGGACTCAAGTCAAGGTCTGAGACACAGCAGAGTAATGGTGACGGGCACACAGGCCCGGGAGCAAATGCACAGCCGCGGCGGGGCCCTGGTCCAGGCTCACTGGCCAAAATGTCCAGAACGGTCCAGGGGAAGGAAGAGATGACAGAAAGCTCCTCACCACAACCTCACACTCCTCCCACAGAGTCTGACCTGTCCTTGGCTCTGACGACGCCTGATGGCAAAGGGGTGGCTCTCTCCCACCTTCCTCCAAGACACACACCCTCAGCTCTGTCCTCCTCGCCTCCCTCACTGAGGGTCAGCCAACATCCTGGGCTTCGGCACTGGATCCCAAAAGAGGAGGAGAAGCAAACAACCCGTCCTCCCGCCAAGAGACAGGAGAGGACAAGACGGTCTTCAGACGTGCAGACCTCAGTCCCATGGGGTCCCTGGGACACTGACTGTCCACCTCCCTACCCTCATCCTCCAGAAATAAAGAGCATCAGTGACAAATAAACTCAGGTACATGCAAAGGATACCTTCCTAAGGGAGTCAGACCCTGTTTGAACTAGGAATTAACCTGAAGCTCTGTCTCACTGAGGAACCCAGGATACCTGCAGGGAACCTGTTTCAGCCCCTTCCCTTCAACCACTGATTCTAGAAAACATGAGAGATTTTATACCCAAGACCCTCCCAACCTTTCCTAAAATGCTTCCTGCAGAGGAGTACACTGTCACCTTTGGACCTGCAAGATCCCCACCTCCAGCCCCTTCCACTCTCAACTTCCAGAAAAGGAATCTTTGAGCCTTACCAGCAAAACCATCTCTCTGGTCACGTGTCTGCATTATAGGAATGCACCACAACCTCCTTTTTAAAAAATTATTATTTTCTCATCTGTCTCTGGATTTTGAAAAAAAGCCATTAAGTGACTGCACACTGGCTGTTGCTGGTGAAAATGCAAGTCTGCATAAAAAGTAAAAATAAAAAGACTGCACGGTCGCAGCCTAACTTGGATCAGCAAGATTTGTCCGGATGTGCCAGGAAACAACTTTTTTTTTTTTTTTTTTGATGTTCTGTGATTTTGCAGCCATTTAAATTTTATTAGCAATTACCATGCCTGTTACCACTGACTACATCTTACAGTTACAGTCAAGCCCTGGCAATGAGAGTGTGCGGAACGAGGGGGGGCCAGGTGGACCCAGGCACGTTTATTCCTGAAGCACAGGAACACGAGACTTCCCCCTGCTAAGAGCAGTTCCAATAAGATGGTCCCCTTGCAGGCAGGAAACAGCAGCCACAGTCCTGCTAACCTTGGGACTCCCTGGGAGTGGTGGATAGGACAGTTGAGAGAGAACAGGGCTGATGTTTGTGCAAAGACTTGACTTAAAAGTGGACTTCATGCCACCAAGTTCACTGGTATTTTAACTGGAACCTTCAAGACAGCAGAGTGAGGCCCCAAACTGTAGCTGCCGCCTTGGAGGGATGGAGGGGCTTGGCGTGATCCTGGGAGACGCCATCCAAAGCTCTCTACAATGGCCCCAGCTGGGATGTGTGACAGGGAGATCTGGCTGGGAAACAAATGAAATCTCCAAGAACTGGGAGACTTGGGGACCCCAGAAATGAAGAAGGCTCTAGGAAGCTTTATATCCACAGACTTAACTCAACTCCTTCCCCACCGAGAGTCGGGGGGCTCTGTCTCAACTCCAAGGGAGCGGGCACCAGGGCCTCTGGTAGAGTCTTACTCTTCTCACCTTCTGGTGGCAGTGAAGGGGGCAGCCAGTGGGAGCTCGAGGGCAGTGCAGTTGGGGTGGGGTCCCCCAACCTAGGGCCGGCCCACAGTCCACCGCACAGAGCCGGCATCACGGGCTCGGTCTCCAGAAGCTAGTTTGGGCCAGTACGCCGTCAACCCGGACATCCACAGTACTGAAATCAGAGTAGGCCACCTTCCCTAGCTTCACCAACCTGGAGAAGAGCAGAACCGTGGGATTATCACCCGCGATGCCTGAAGCAGCCTAAGGGGGCCAGGATCCAAACCCTGGGGTAACCCTGGAGACTGCCCCGCACAGGGCATTATGCACCCCTGTAGAAGGAAGAAGACGGGGACAGGTATTTTACTAGGTGCCACTAGGTTCCAGACACCAGGATCTTTATGTGGATATGTCCTCACTCTGCCCACACCCGCTCCCATGTCACAGAGGAAGAAACCAAGGCTCCGAGAAGTGACTAGCCAGTGGCAGATCTGGGAACAAATCCAGAAACACAACTCCACTGCCAATAAGAGCACAGCCGATGTTTATTGAGGGTTTACTATGTGCCAGCTGCTGCTTGAACGGTTTTCAGGGTTTTAGCTTATTAAGCTCCCCACCCAAAAAACAAAAAATTATGGGGACTTATGAGGTGACTCGCCCAGGGCACATAGCTCCATGGGACGGAGCCAGGATGCAATCCCGTGTGGCTCCAGAGTCAGGTCGCTAGCACCAGGCACCCCGCCTCTTACCCCGCCAGCGCAGCACCCTAAGGAAAACAGACACACATGGTGCATTTCTTTGTTTGGAAATGTTCAGCACCCTGGGTTGAAACCTCATATGCTAGCAATCAGAGAAGATTACTGCACTTCACTGAATCCAAGATGCCAGCGATGGCAAAGCGTGCCACTATTTTATGTATAACAAGAACAAAACAACTCTGCCAATTCCGCCGGGATCACATGCTGGCCCATCAGCCAGTGCGGGGAGAACATGCATCTCAGAACTGAAGATTCGCCAGTGGCCTTCGCATGAGCAAGGTGGCGACGTGGGTGACAGATGCACAAGTGGACCAGGTTCTCTCCAAGTGCCGGGATGGTTCTACTCTCAAATCTGATTTTTGAAGAAAACTCAGGAATCCCAAATTTCAGGTGCAAATTTCCAGTTTTCCAGTTCAGAAACATTGGTGTGTGTTTCTATCTTGCGTAGGTCTAATGACCTGACTCACCCAGAGTGGCTGGGTCCCCCAGCAGAGGTGTCCAGGCAGGGCCAAGGGCAGGAAGCCAGTGCACTGTCTCAATCCACTTCGCCCACCCCAGGGCCAAGAAAGGCTCCACACTTTCCCAGGAAGCCACACGCACTGTATTCAGAACACATTTTCCAGATCAAGGTTCTGTGTAGCCAGCTTTTTAAAAAAGTTATTTACTTCCTCCTGCCAATGGCTCTTCTCAGGCTTTCCTTCAAACCTCTCCTGATCTACAGACACACATGATCCTATTCCATAACCACCATGCTAAAAAGGGAGAAGAGAACGAATAACCATGAAACATCCCCAAGTACACGCAGCAGGAAACCTTGCAGCCCGGGACTCTCCAAGGAGCCTCACACATCAAAGGCCTTGTCCTATCCTGTGGTCGCTGCTGGTCACTGGGTGCTTTACCATCTCCACATCTACCCAGTGTATGAGGCTGAATCCTTCCTAGCACTATGAATGTGACCTTTTAGGAAAACTGTCTCTGAAGTCAAATGGAGTCATACTAGAGTGGGGTGGGCCCTAATCCAATGACCCGTGTCCTTATCAGGAGGAGGAAATGTGGACACAGAAGCACAGACACGGGCAACAGGGAAAGGACCATGTGATCACCATAGGAGGCAACCACAGTTAGCCAAAGAACAGAAGCACTGCCTGTGACCACCAGAAGCCAGGAAGAGGGAAGGAAGGAACTTCTCCAGATCCTCAGAGTCAGTACAGACATGCTGACACGTGGACTTGGGGCATCTAGCCTCCAGAACTGAGAGAGAATGCACTTTCTGTTGTTTTATGGCATCCAGTTTGTGGTATTTTGTTACAGCAGCCTTAAGATACTAATACACCCAGAGGGTCTGGGTGCATTTTGTCTTTCTCTATCTAGTGCAAAATTACTGTCCTCTAAAAAAAAAAAAAAAATACCAGGAAACTTTTATAAAAGTTTGCATAATACTAGGCTCATTTAAGTCAAGTGTAGCCTCAGAATCTGGAATTGTCCCTACACCAGTACTGACGGGGGCCTACCTGGGAATTAATGATGCCAACATCAGAAGTGAAAGTCCTCGTCACGTGGGCCCATCTGGGGTGAAAAGAGGGGATTGGGAAGACAGGACTTCTACAAGTTCTACACCTGGGCATACTGGCTTCAGGTCGGTGTAGTCAGGGTGGCAGGGACTGTCACCACAGGGGCTGAGAAAGACTATAGGTGACAAAGCAGATCTGCTTAGGCGTTTAACAGCACGAGTTCCAACAGAGCTGAGAACAAGCTACATGGGCCACTCCAGTGGGCAGGGGCTCCCTGCCGAAGCAGAAGTTGCCCAAGAGAAAGCAGAGAGCCACCTCCAGACTTCCTTCCCTGAGACCTCAAGAGCCTGGTTCCCCCAGGCCCTGAAATGGTCATTTCCTTCTCTTCTGCCGCAGCTTGGGCATGGGCTGGTCCTGGGTGCTGGAAGCCAAAGGAATTTCCCAAGAGCCCAGGACTGTATGCTCAAGACCCGCTCGAGGGAAAAGAAGATACCGACCCAGCAAATAAGGGGTTCTGTGGGGAGCCCTGGGCGGGGCTGTCACCAGCATACCTGGGGTTCTATGGGGAGCACTGGGCTGTCACCAGCATACCTGGGTTTCAGGGACTGCTACCAGTTAGCATTTACTAAGTGCTCCATTGAAGGCAGCAAAACAGCCACAGGCCACACAGGCATTTGCTCCTTCAGGCCAAAGTGTGGAGTGATCTCCAGGAAAGTGCTGCCCCAGCAAACAACACTGATGGGCGAGATCAGCTCCTTTCTAACAGGCTGCGGCCTGGACACACCACTTAGTCCATGTTTAAAAATCCCCTGAAGTAAGTGTAGTTATTGTGATGCCAGATTTGTGGGACCCCAATAGACCTCCAGGAGCCAAATCCGATGCAATCACACATCTTTATTGCAAGCTTGAGCCTGGACTCACAACCGTTCCTGACTCAGCGGTCCCAGGGAATGAGTCCCGGTCCTTTGTTCAGTGAGATTTTATAGGTTTTGGGGGGATATTCTATGCATCACAACATCACACAGCAAATCATTCCATATCGCGGGAAAATCAAACAACTCTTAACATTGATTGGCACATTCACTTGTGGGAACAAGTTGGGTAGGGGTGATTGGTTAGTACAAGAGGGAGGTTCCTTTGAACTAATTGGTTTAAGCCACCAGGGGCGTACATGCTGAACTACATGGTTTCCCAACACGTTATCAACCACCATAAACTACTGGGGGGGTCATCTGGCATCCCAGGTATTTTCCCTGTCTCATGCTGATTGGTGGTTGCTAGGAGGTTACTATGGGTCCTCACCTAGCCTAACTGAGTCAGGGACACCTGGCTCCTCAGATCTCTCCTGTTATTTGTAGACAAACAACTCAGCAGGGTGGGTTTGTGCCTAGGAGTGCTCTGTGGGTTTTCCAAGGACAAGGGTCACGCCCCCTCCCTCTGGACAGGCCTTGAGGTAGAAGCTGTTTTCAAAAATGGAGTCACATCAGTTTCTCATTATGATCCCATTTTACAGCTGAGGAAATGTATGCCTCAGAGATCATAAAACAAGGCTGGGGAGAATCCAACATGGCCTGGCCCCAAGCCCTTTATTCTCCCCCCCCCCCCACAGGATTTATGGTCTTGAATTTGAGATGAAGACAAAAGATATTAAGAGATGTGGGAGTGGGGGCATGCCTGGAGTGCCCTGAGACATTTAAAAAACAAATTTAAAGAATGACTCAGAAAAGAAGCAAAGCACAGGTGCATACACCCAGGTCTTGGATTGCCTCCTGACCATGGGCGCTGGGAATGGAGGGGTCTTTTCATTCTGAAGTATGTGACCACAGTGATAAGTCTCTATCTGGAATCTTCTAGGGGCTGGTTTCGTTTCCAGAGGCTCAACTCCTTCAGAGGACATTTGGAGTCCAGCACTTCAAAATGGCTCAGGAGGAACCAGGACCTGCAGGAAAGGGACACTTCACTCCCAGGACAACGCACGTGCCTGAGCAGAAACAAGGAGGGCTGTCCCTGAGAGGCTGGGCGGCAGGGAAAGAAGGCCCACATCTCCTGGCTCACAGGACCCCCCGGTGGCTTCAGTGGTCCCTGGGAAGTAAGGGGCTGCCATCATGAAGTACCCTGACCTGAGTGGCCCACAGCACAAAGCTCCTCCCACACTGTGGAGGCCAGAGTCTGGAACCAAGTCCTCAGCTGGGCTCTGGGAAGAATGGTTTCCCTGCCACTCCCTGGCTTTTGGTGGCAGTGGTTGACTCTAGGTGCCCCCTGGCTTGTGGCTACCTCACTCCAACCGCTGTCCCTGTTGTCACGTAGTATTCTTCCCACAGACCGTCACGCTATCTTCTTATAAGGACCCGATTCAGATTAGATTAAGGGCTCACCCTGCTCCAGTACAACCTCATCTTGTCTAGTTACATCTGCAGAGACCCTACTTCCAAATAAGGCCACCTTCTGAGATACTGAGAGTCAGGACCTGGATGTGCTGCAGGGAGACCCAATGTACCCCACTGCAGTAAGTCTGACTTCCGAATTGTTAAAGAAGAACAAGAAGCAGGATGTCTGTGGAAACCATCCTGTCACACAGGTGCAGGACAAGCATCCCTTGCTGTGTGACAGTTTTAAAATGCAATAGTGAGGAGTCCAGGGCTGTACCAAAGTGCCATCCTGGGTGGCTTAAATAGCAGAAATTTCTTCTCATAATCCTGGAAGACCGGAGTCCAAAATTGAGGTATCGAAGAGTTGGATCCTTCTGAGGGTCATAAGGGCAGGATCTTCCTGTACTTCCTGAAGGCCTCAGGTGCCATAACTGAATTCCCTTTAAGCTTGGTAAGGTAACTCAGAATCCAGCCAACAGCACCAGGTTGAAAGAAAAACGTTAAATGTGGCGCCACCTAGAGTCAGACGAGGGAGATGACAAAGGAAAGAGGAGGGGGATTTCTTCCCCTTCAAAGGAGCTGCAAGCACCCCAGAGCTGGGGAAGGCATGTGTAAGCTATAGCTGGGAAGAGTCAAAGCAAATAGAATTCAAATTCGGTTTTTGCAAGTACTTTCTCACATCTCTGGACTTGGTGATTTACGAAAATTTTATCATATGACAAGGTTTTCAAATTTATTCTCCCCTCCGCCTCCCATCAAATACAAACATGGATGTGCACACGCACACACACATGCACACACACACACACACATGCTCTTGCACACACACAGAGACCATAAAGGGTCTGAGATTTTAGAAGTCCCCACACACCCAGCCAGAGACATCAATTAATATAATCTTCCCAAAAAAGCAGATGAATACTTGTGATGAGGATCCCAAACATTCATGATCTCACTCCCCTCTCTGTTTGGAGGCAGAGAGATAGCATCAAAATCCAAAATTAAATGGAAGGAGATCTCAAGTTACTGGATTCCAGGTCACATGCACATTCTAGGAATTTTTATTATAAGGAGTGGCAATAACTAAAGGCAACCCTCTCATCAAGGGCATTTCAGAGACTCACAGGACTAAAGGCCATTGTAAAAATCATTAATATAGAAAAGTACTATTGATATGTCTAAAATTGTTTAAAAGTAGGTTGGTCATTGCTATAGTTTGGACCTTCAATGTCCCTAAAGGCCTGTGTGTGAAAGATCGGATCCCCCAGAGTGGCACGACTAGAAGGGGATGGGACCTTTAAGTTAGGAGGCTTGGGGCTGGGGATGGAGCTCAGTTGTAGAGCACTTGCCTGCCAGACACAGGGCTCCTGGATCCAGCAAAACAAACAAAAAGACACGGGGGCTCCTAAGGGGTCTAAAGTGGTATGTTCTAGAAGGGGAATTGGGACCCCAAGCTTTTCCCTTTCTCGGAAGGGTCTCTGAGGACTGAACCCAGATATTTTTCATTTTGAGACAAAGTCTTACTCAGTTGGCAAGGCTGGCCTTGGACTCCTGAGGAGCTGGACCTGGCTTCTTCCTTCTCTTTTTTATTTTTGCTTTCCAACTACAAGGTAAGCAATTTTGCTACACTATGCACTTCTGCTGTGATGTGCTTCCTTGCCCGAGGCCCCAAGCAACAGACCCAATAGATCACAGACTGAACCTCCAAATCTGTGACCCAAAGTAACCCTTTTATCTTTATAAGTTGATGGTCTCAGGTGTTCCTTATAGTAATGGAAAGCTGACTGGCAGTCACAATCCTGCCATGATGCCATTCAACCCACATGATCCTATTCAGCAGGTAACAGATGTCTGTACACAAGACAAAATGCACCTGTGGGTCTCTGATGGAGGGAAGGGTACACTGACTTATTTTCCAGGCCAACAGGTAAGCCAGGTAAGCTTTGGGTAACAAAGCACTCGGTGTCTGGGTTTTTCTCATCTGGAGACTACAACAGTTCCTTCCCAATAAGGCTTCTGTGACCATCTAATGATTTCATTAAAACACCCAGTTCCTGGGACAGTGTGGCCCAGAGGAGGCTCCAACAAGAACACACCATCTCACCCTAGGGCCAGTGTGTTTTCACGGAACCTCCGTGTTTTCCTAAAATGTACCCCTACTCCTTTCATTACAAGAGAAGACAAGAAAAACAAAAGATTTGAATAAAATGATCACTTAGGGCAATCCACTAACCAAGAGCAGAAATACACCCAAAGTGTGTCCAAATGAGCCTCTTCTCAATACTCTGAGAGGGGTTCTCCAGAAGCACAGGTAGAAAATCTAAAATGCTAACCCAGATGGACATTCATTTTAGTCCATTAATAGACATTTTACAAGGAAATACAGCTAGTAAATAGAGGTATGGGAAAACATTCAACCTCGTTAGTTAAAAAAAAAAATTAAAATATATGAACTGTTTTCAGCTATTAAATTAACCAGAAAAAAATGTTTTTTAAAGAGATTATTTAATGCTGCCAAGACTAAAATAAAGTCCCAGTTTTCATGCCTTGCCAGGGAGAGCAGGCTGGTGCTGAGCTTCAGCAAAACAAGGGGCCCGTCTGTGTGCGAGCCAGAGAGGGGCACCACCCTTCAGCCCAGCGATGTCACTTCTGAGAATCCAGCCCACAGCAGTTTCTCAAACAGGGGAAAAGGCACGGCCAGCCTCATGCTCACAGTGAGCACCATTTCCAACAGTGGACGACAGCATGGGGCTAATTTGAGGGCTGGGGTGTGGGCTCCGTGGGAGAGCTCTTGCCTAGGTGTGAGCATAGGCCCTGGGTTCCATCCCAACACTGTGCGCATGCGCGCGCGCACACACACACACACACACACACACACACACACACACACGCTGTATAATAAATGAGAATATAAGAATAAGAGATAAGCTATATCATATCAAATTAATGAAAATTAGGCATTTTAAAATGATTAAGAGAAACATGAAAAACCCAGAAAAAAAATGTTAACATGCTGAAATGTCACATGGGAGAACGCAAGTGTGAGACTGAATATCCATGGAGATCCCAGCTGGGGAGAGCCTGGCTGGAAGCTTGCAGGGTTCTCAGAGTGGATCCGCCAGGAGAGCCGACTCCAGGTGTGATTTCTTTGTTCTCATCCTTCCTTCCTCTCAGGTTTTAGAATATGTGATTTTATTACCTTTAGGATAAACTTTCTTCCTGTCCTCTGGAAATCTTTGCCCTGGTTGTGGATACAAAATAGCGGCTTGCTGGCTCGCACCCCACCATGAGACTCCTCTCCAACTTCTTCCCCACCATGCAGAAAGGGCAAGCCTTTCTCTCTCTCTCTCTCTCTCTCTCTCTCTCTCTCTCTCTCTCTCTCTCCTTTTAAGTGTGTAATTTTCTCAGTTCCAAACTTGAGGCCATCAGCCCCCAAAGTGAGAACATGGCCCCCTTCGCTCCCCTCCCCAGTCATTCTAAACAACTAGAGAAAGGGCTTCGTGACACCTCAAGAAGGCCCGGGGCCAACTCCCTCCCTGGAGGAAGACGGTGACAATTCTGCACCAGGGCGTCCTTCAGGAGGTGGGGAAGCTGGTCCTCCCGCAGATCCCGGCCCTGCCACGGGGGCTCAGCCTGGAGCTACCCTGTATCTCTGTCATCTGGATTACGGATCAATTCTTTAAATGATTCTAAATATTTTGATCAGTAGAAGCAAAAAAGCAAAAGAGATTTCAACAAGAAGGGGACCATTAAGTCTCAGTACATCTCCGCCATGGAACTTGAACCAACTGCACAAAACAACAACTGAATATGAAATACGGTGATGTGGCCACGGGCCTCCGAGGTTAAGTAGATAAAAGCAGGTGATTCCACCATAGGTCCCCATAATGACAACCATATAACAGTGTGTGCAGACTGACCAATAACAGTTAGCGTTTATGGGCCACTTACTGCAGCAGGCACTACCCTGGGTGCCTTAGCGCAGGTGAAAGTTTCCCAGAAGGGTAAGTATTACAAGTCTGTTGGCCTCTCCTTTGGACAGCAGGAAATGGAGGCTCTAGGAGGGTAAAGAATTTTCTGTATTCCTCCCAATGGCTAAGGTTTGGAACATTCTGGAAACTGTTGCAAGATCACACATGGCCCCCTAAGGAGAGAGAAGGGGCTAGAATTTGGACATCGATTATCTTTCTCCGAAGCTTCCGCTCTCAACACCTAGACTGGAAAGGAATATGTAAGAAAATTAAAATGAAAGCTAAATTTCTGTGAGAAAAGGGACATTTCCCCCTCTCCTTTATTGTCTAAACTTTCTAATGTTCTGTTTTTGCAATTTAAAGCAAAAGAGAGGTGAGGGAGGGAGAGGGGCAACAGAAGAGAGGTTGGTGTGTGTGTTTGTGTGTATGGTTTTTGAAATTATGTTTTGATCAAAAGACTAAATAAATGCCAGTCAAGTCTTCACCAGACTTGGGGGCGAAGGGAGGGATGGAGGGTGGCCACAAGTGAGTCTGTTCCAAACCAAACCAGGCAGCTCCAAGCAGCGACTGCAACTGTCTTTTATATTTGTTTTTTTAAAAAAACATGCTCTGTCCACCTCCTCATCCGGCTTGAGTATGAATACTAACATCATGGGACTGTACCCACAGAAGGCACAGAATATCCTAGAAGTTACCAATATCACACAGCTGCTATGGACAAAGCTGGGAATGAAACTTAAGTCTGATTCCTCATTTTGCATCTCTTCACAAACCCCTTGTGGGACAGATATGCCCAGCTAGCAAGTGCCAATCTGCATTCACTGGAGTTCAAAACACTCCCTACCCCCAAAGTGGCAATTCCACATACTTATATCAGGTTTAACAATCCTTAAAACTAGGCAAAGATAGAGCTCACACACTCAGTCTGACTCGAAACCCAATTACCAAATGTTACATTTCTCGCAGTTTTGAAGCCACGCTAGTTATGGGAAAACATTGAAATAGAGATAATACTTTTCAAAAGCAACGGTGGGGAAAAAAAATATATATATATATTAGGTCCTGCGATTCATTAAGAAAAAAATCACAAGCAATCAACAAAGTGAAATATTCTCCCCCAAAACACTGGCCCGGTTTTTCCTCTCTAAAACTTCTCTGAAGAACAGGAGCAGGCATGGGGGACACCAGGCCCCTTTGCCAGGGGAGGATCCAGTCTCCAGGCACATCCCAAGCACAGCCCTAGGCTCCCAGGGGTGGCCTCCAAACCCAGGGCTCTTCCTTTGAGTCAGACAGGGCCTCAAGTCCCAGGAACAGCGACGCTAAAAGTTCACTTTATTATTCTGTCCTTGGCCACTTCCTCAGCTGGCTTCCAGACAGACGGCAAGTTCAGAACCAGAACACGCAGTTCTCCTGTCAGAGGCCACATGGTCTGGTTCCTGAAGCCCAGGAAAAAAGCCAAGAACCACTGTCCACTTGGCAGTCCCAGGGCGTCCCCCTCCAACAATCCTGTTGGGCACAGAGCATGACCACTGACACCCTGAGCCTCTAAAGCCAGACCCCCGTGCCACCTGCCTCTTTTCTTATAGATTATCCCGACTCAAATCACACACGTTCCAGGAGCACAAGGTAAGGAAGAGGCTGGATTAGGAGGGGGTGCCAGGAGGGTCACAAGGACCACCAGAGCCTGGCGGTGCCCATTGGAAGGTGATGCCCCTGTGAAGGCCCAGGATATATACCCATCGGCAGAGAGAAGGGACGAGGGGGCAAATGACTCCCGAGTCAGTACCCACTCCATGCTGGACACTGCATGATGTCACACCACCTGGACTTGTCAAGAAAACTGTACCACGTCCTGTGGCCAGGGAGGTGGCAGCATGGAAAGCCCTGGCTCTGAGGCCTGAGCTGCAACTTCCAGCTCTGAGACCCAGAAGCTACATGAACCCCAGGATTCTCAGAGGGCTGGCACGTAAAGTGAAGGGGACAGCAGAGTTGGGGCCCCACCTCCTCATTCAGAGCCTCCTCTGCTCTCCCGAGTCGAGGCTGCACCACCACCAAGATCCCTGTTTCTGCACAAACCATGCTGCTCTGAGACACAGGGACACACAGGGCAGGGCAGGACAACCAGCCAGAGCCCTGACCCCACCAGGCTGCAGCAAACAGGGTGCAGGGTGGAAGCCGGATCAGGGGCTCCTCCCCCGCAGGCCTCAGAGTTCACCCACCCCACCCCCACCCACAGCCAAGGGCAGGGCCACTCACGGCACTCCTTCTCGTCACTCTTGTCGAAGCAGTCGGGCAGCCCGTCGCACTGCCAGGCGCCCGGGATGCACCGCCCGTTGCCGCACATGAAGTTGCCTGGAATGTTGCACTCGTTGGTGAAGTTGTTCCCGGGAAGCAGCTGGCTCTCTGTGGGAGAGAGGGGACAGGGGTCAGAGGGCACAGCAGCCATAGCAGCAAGGGCCTGAGCCCCTTCCCAGCTGAAACTGCCCAGGTGAGGCCTCCAGGAGATGTCTTTGCCCCCCGGGCCTCGGTTTCCTTGCCTGTGATCTGCCCCAGCTCACTGCCGAGGACCTTGGAAGGGTTACATGGAAAAATCTGGGGAAAGCATTTGGGTGTCCGGCCACAAAATCAGTGCTTCCTGACTTCTTTCTTTCTAAACATCCAAAAGATTGGTTGGAAACCCGAATGTTCTTTCCTAGCCAGCAGCAGCGGCAACAATTAAAGTCCCAGATAGGAGTGCACTGGACTCCCCGAATCTCCAAGGGCAGGAAGTGCACGATCCTTCCAGGCGCAGAGCCCTTGAACTTGGGCCAAGCTGGCAGGAATACCAAGGCACGGCTTCACTCTAGGAAACAAGATGCTCAGATCTGCACCCCAACCTGCCTGAGGTCTAATGGGGAGGACAGGCCAAGGTGGAACTTGAACTCAGGCCTTCTAACCCCCCAAGAGGCTACGCAGGTCGCTACACCGGCTGCCAAGAGTTACCGGAGATTCAGAACCGAGCCCCAGAGTTCAGGTTCAACGCCACTGAATAGAGTCATAGCGTGCCAAGGCCTCCACCCGACACCACCCTCAGGCAAGAAAACAAACAGAGAGGGTGTTTCCATGGCAGTGGGGCCTGGACCTCATCTGACACTGAACCCTCATCTGACAGGATAACCCTGGGGGCCAGGATCCGATGGGTCGGATCAGTCTGAGCCGGTGTGATCAATGACGGACGGATAAGAAGCCATCTGGAAGTGAGACAGTCTTGGGGAGAAAGGAGGGAAAAAAATGGCCATTCCCTCAGCTCTCCTGAAGCTCCAGGGCTCCCTCCTGAGTCATTCAGTAAGCACTTACTGGACACACTGGCCAGGACGTGTGCTATGTCCCCAAGACAAAGGCGCCAGGCTGGGATCCTCTCGTCAGCTGGACAGGCAGAGAGGCACACAAAGGGTTTTACTCCTGTAAAGGCCTCTACCTTTCTAGGCGCTGGGGTCTTACCTGGAATGCCCCCTGCCCACTGGGTCTCCTGCTAAGTCCCCTCACACCCTTCAGCAGGCACCTCCTGGGCAACCTTCCTCCTGAAGTGTCCCTGGCTTCTCCAACCACGGATAAGCGCTTCCCCGGTCGACTGCTGATGCTGCTTGTGGGGTGAGACTAAGAATATTTTATAACAGGAACAAGCAGACATGACCAACTGGAAAGGACACCACCACGGGCTGGCAGCACCACGTCAGCTCTGGCTCGAGGGCTGGACATTCCCTCAGAGACCATCTGCCACACGGAGCCAATACTGCACATCCCGTCTCCCTACGGAGAGCTCCAGAAGAGAGGCTAGGGCGGGGGCTCCGCTCTGCCCAACGACCCACATCAGAACCCAGAAATCTCATTTGTCCCTTCCTCACCGCTTTGCCCCATCACAGAGCTGCCGTCGCCATAGCGGCCACTCCAGCCCAAGCAGCCACCTTCTCTTCCTGGGATTTCTGCCTACCTCAACCTCGGGTCTCCTGCCTCCTATCTCGCCTCTCTCCAATCCAGTCACCTTCCTGTGTCCAGAAAGATCTTTCTACACAGCAAATGGAACATGTCACTTCGTTACCATAAAAGCCACTGAATGACTCCCCAGTTTCCTTAGTCAAAATTCAAGGGAATCAAAAAAGATTCCAGCAAAGAGATGACATTTATGGTGGCTGCTAATGGGTACACAGACATTAAAAATAAGAGCTCTTTAGGCCTAGAGAAAAACAGCAGCAAAGACACAGTGTGGGAAGGGTCAGCCCAGGGCACAGAAGGGTCTGGAATAAAAAATTCACACAGCTCTGTTGGGAATTGCCAATGTATTTGTGCTACTATTTCTCTTATTCTACCACCCAATCAGACATCACTAATCAATCCCCACACCCTGTCCCATCGAGCCCAGGCTCAACATTAGAGTCCCTCTGAAAACAACTCCAGAAACTCATCATCAACCCCAAGAAGAGCAGGAAAGCAGGTCACTCTCAGGGGGTGTGATGGGGAGGAAACTAGAGGGGCATCCAGCTGCTGGATCCCTGCCCAACACCACAGGCTCAAACCAGAAATGCCATACATCCAGCTGTTTCCTAACTCCTGCTCCAGGCTTCACAGCAAGCAGAGCGCTCTGCGGAGCTCCGGAATGCAGAACCGTCTTTCTGTTTTGTTTGGAATTCACTTAAACTTGCTTTTGTAGCACTCACCCCTCCTCGAAGGCAAGCCCCCTCCCTGGAAAAGTCACGACAACTGTGAAATCTTGTTCTGATAAACAGATTTCCGGAACCAGAAAATTGGCCAGATTAGATTCCACGGTGCTGGCAATACGAGTCAATAAATCTGGCAGCACATGGACTTGACAAATGAATGGGTGGATGCAGAGACTAAATACCACATCCATTATCCACAGGTGGCCCTGCCAGCCACAGGCTCCCAGGCCTGGTGAAGGTAAGAGAGAGCCCACATCTCTGTGCTCTTCTGGGCAGCTCCATGCATGGGGACACACAGCCGGTGCTTTAGAGAAGTGACAGCCTCAAATTTGACATAAGGGGAAATCAAGGAAAAAAGACGTCAACCCCTGCTGATTCTTCAAAAGCTTCCTCAAACCCACCCAATCTGCTCACGGAACTGGCAAAGTAACCGCCCAAAGTAAGCCACTACCGTCTCTTGACCCGTTTCAACCAGTGGTTCCAGATAAGGGACAATTGTGACCCCCCAGGGAACAAATGTCAGTGTCTGAAGATGGTTTGGGGTTGTCAGGACTAGGAATGGGGGCAGTTAGCATTCAGCAGGTAAAGACCAGGAGTGTTGCTAAGCCTCCTGGGGTGCCCAGGGCAGCTCCCCACAGCAGAATCTCCAGCCAGAAATGCCAATCATGCCGAGGCAGAGAAACCCTGGTTTAAGCCGATCTGCCAAATGCCACTTCTCATGCCCTCCAGTTCCTTCTCTTCACACAGAGTGAGGTTTTAAATGCAGCTGGTGATTTCTCTGGCTTTAGGATGAATCCGAAATTCCTGCCAGGTTTACAAAGCCCAGCAAGACGCCACCCCTGCCCACTCCTGGACCTTCCTTTCGAACCCTTCCCTCGATCACACCAACGTCTTCTCTGCTGAGAGGCCTCCTATGTGCTGGCTGCTGACCCCCGAGACACTTCGGTCCCCCTTTTGCCTGGTATTAGGGGCTAAATTTTGTCCCCCAAAATGTATATATTGAAGTCCTAAACCCTAATACCCCAGGGTAACTGTATTTAAAGGCAGGGTCTTTAAACAGGTAATAGAACTAAAATGAGGTCATTAAAGTGGATCCTAACTCAATATGACCAGCATCCTTATAGGAAGCGATTAGGACAGGAACAGGCACAGAGAGAATCCGTGAGGGCACAGGGAGAAGAGGGCCAGCCAAGGAGGGAGGCCTCAGAAGAAACCCACCCTGCTGCCAGCCCCTTGACCTCAGGCTTCCAGCCTCCAGAACCGAGAGTCAATGAACTCCTGTTGTTTAAGCTCCTCTGTATCATGGCAGCCCCTGCAGCCCAATCCAACCTGTTCACCCTCAGACCTCAGCCGAAGTCACAAGTCAAGAGATTCCACAAAATGAAGCTGGCCCCCTGCTTTGCCCTCTGGTCTTGTTCTGAGTTCTCCCAACCTTGTGGGTGCATTTCCACTAACCCCCTCAACCAGACAAACGCCCCCTGTAGGCAGAGAGGCACCACATCACTCAGCCCCTCAGCCCAGGCAGTGCCACTGTACAGGACGCCACTGAATATCTGTAACCACCCTAAGAAAACCAAGCATGGTATCACTACCTCCTTCCCCATCTCCCACACTCTTCCTTGCAAATGTCCACGCCCCCCTTGCACCATTTCCCCAGTATGCGAGTGGGATCTGTACACAGATAGTTAAAACAGGAGACATGGGCATGTCTAGACTTACACCAGTAAATCTCTACCCTGTCCGCTTTAAAAGAGGCTAGCAATCTTTTCAGGCCGACTCAGGACTTTCTAGTGGCTGAAATATTTATCCCATCTCAGTATCTGGGGACGCATTTAGAATCCAAAAAAGACAAGCATTAGCACGGAGCTGGCTAGTGGGGTTTCTCCTCCTCCCTTTTCTTTTTTTTTCATTAAGCTGAAAAATGAAAAAGAGTTGCCCATTTTCACTGCAGCACATCACTTACTTAAAATAACTACCCCATCTATAGCAAGAATGAGGAAAAAAGGAAATCCAAGTCCTCCCCCATTGGGCTACGGCAGCTTCTTCCATAAATTTATACTTGACGAGGGGCCCAGGCTGGGGCACCTACACAAACCCCAACAGCTGCTGCATTCCACCAGAATCATTCCAGAACCCGCAGTGAGTGATGTTAAGTTTTCCAGCTGAGAAATGGGAGCTCTACTCCACCAGCTGGATCCTCTGGATTCTCTCCTCTCCCTCTGCTCATCTTCTCTCCCTCGGGGTACCCCCGTCACGGTGCAATTCAGAACTGACATCTGCAAACCATCCGCAGGCCCCGATTTCAGCTTTCTGCTCCATCCTTTGCATCCCCATGGTCTGCGCTTGTAGCCTCAACCAACAACAAAGCAAGACACGAAAACATACATGTGTACAGACGCACACGCGGCTTAGCATTCAATTTTGCAGATCTCTAACAGATCTTCCCTAAAACCTCCCCAGAGAATTAACAACCTCTTCCAACTGCCTGGTGCCAACAAACACAGTGTTATGAGACCACCGAAAGAAACCGTCTGTTTTCCCTGGGACTTGCATCTTGAAACATATGCGCACATGTGTACACACACGTTCACACACACATCCACACACACATCCACACGTGGGCACAGGTAAAGCCACCAAGGGAGCTGGTCTGGGATGATTTGTCTATAAACAGTGAACGTCCCTAGAAAATCCTGAAGGCCTCTTTGACTCCAGAACGTTTTGAATGGTGGCATCAGTATCAGACAGAACCAGAGACATCTGTCCTGCAAATTTCCTGAAGCCATTCAGTCCTCATTGAACAAACTACTTGGGTGGGGGGCACTCTGGCTGTCACCAAGAAGGGAGCAGTCACACAGAACATCTGAGTCTCGGATGAGGGATGAGGATGTGCCTCTGGCTGCAAGCACCTGAGTCTAGACCTTGCACATCACCCTGCCCTCGAAGCTCATCCTGCTAGTCCCAGCCTCTGTTTCCCAATCTGCTCAAGACAGACACAGAAATTGCTGAGAAAGTATGCAGTGAGCCCTGGGTTCAGCCCAAGACTGCTCACCCCTGGCATTCACAGACGTCACGTTAACACTGCTCGTGACCCTAACGGAAGATCCTGTGCAATTTTGCCACGGGAAAAACTTACAGCTGGAGCAGGTCCCTAGGCGGTGAGGAAGCCTAGTGCAAAGGCACAAGCGTTCCAAAATGATAAAGGCTTTGTTTCCCTCTTATGAAATGAGTTAGCAAAGCAAGCCAATGGCTACTATTAACAAGGCAAGCAAAGAAAAAGTGGAGGAGTCTAGGGAAAGGACAGTTTTTCACCAGAAAGAGCTTTATAAATTATTTTTCTTCTGTATTTATGGCCTCATTAAGGGCCTGAAACTGTTACTTACATTTTTTAGCTATGCTTCATTGCATTTCACGAGGAAAATTATATCGGAATGGCATTAATGTAGCGGGGATCTGCAGAGCCATGGGGATGCAGCCCTTGTGGGGTCCGAGGGCCACAGTTCTGGCACCTGACAGCAACATTGGAAGATGGGATTTGTTCATCTTGACCCAACCTGAAAGGTGAGCCCTGAGCCCCACCCCCAGACTGGTCCCCACCCCTCCCTGGGCTCCCTTTAACAACCCTCAGGAAGTCGATTCTATTGACTTTTCACTAGGAACGATCTAATATCTATGGAAGCACTTCAACATGGGCAGGAGTTGAACATCATCTTTTTTTATTTCTTACAATAGCACCATGAATTAGGCACCCTGTCCATTCGGCAGATGAAGAAACTGAGCCTGAGGAAGTAACTTGACCAAAGCCGCAGGGCTAGATCCGTCCACAAATGGCCAGAGAGTAAATATTTCAGCTATGCAGGCCAAGAGGCCAAATTATGAATGTTCCTTCTCATCAAAGTCTCCTGCGAATGTCTGATTTTTTTTCCCCCAACCACTTAATCCTATAGAAGTCATTCTTAGTGTGTTTTCAGGGAATGTCTAAAAACAGGTGGTGGCTGGCTTTGGCCCACCCGCCAATCAGCTCCTGTGTCATCAGACAACAGATCTGTGGAAAATAAGAAATTACAAAGGGGTGCCGTCCATGAAGGGGACCTTGGCCACCCTGTTATCACTGCACCCTCCGCAACTCTTAAGGCCAGGCAGCCAGCAGACACTCCATAAAAAACTGTTGACTAAATGGGCGAGGAACAGAAACTGTGGCCCCCCAAGTGTCTTTTCCAGTTTTGACATTCTTTTAAGTTCTGTGAATTTATCTGAACTTGACTTGAACCCATCTGTGCTTTGCCGTGCAGAATACAATGCTCAATGAGGCTGGGTCTGCAGAATGCTTCTAAGCTCCCAGAAAGAGAGGTGAAGAGCGGCCCAAGCCTCAGAGCGCTGTTTTCACTCAGCTCATGACGGGCAGCTGGGTGTGGGGGGCATGGGCAAGCCCCATAAGCAGGAGCCTCTGCCTTTTCAGCTTGCAGCGGAGGCAGTGAAGCTGTACTGCAGTAGGGGAGAGGGGATCAAGTTTACCAGGATGGCGATAAGTGAGGCTTAAGACAGTGCCAATCAACGCTGCACTGAACAGCTCTCAGAAACAGGCATGGGGTCAAGAAGAAGGATGGTGCTTCAGTCCCAAGTTCAGCCCCATGTGTCCCAGGACAAGTGCAACCATTTCCACGGTCACTGGGAACCATTCTGCAGCCACCACTCCGCTCCACGCAGATGCCCTTAGGCAGGGCGGGTAAAATATTAACGCCAACCAGGGAACAAGGCCAGAAAAGCAAAATGATCTTCCTTTAGGCCCCAAAGCAAATCTTTATGAGCTCAGAGTAAGAAAAGATTTCTGAAAATAAGACTCAAAACGCACAGACTACATAAATGAAAAGACTGATAAATACAACTGCACTAAAATGTGAAACTGCTCATCCTCAACAGACAGTGTAAACAGAGTTAAAAGAAAAGCCACTTGCTGGGAAAAGACACTGGTCACAGACATGACCCACAGAGTGTCAGTGTCTAGACTCTTCTTACAGAATTACGGAAGAAAACACAAGCAATCCAATAAGAAAATGGACAAAGCACAAGAACAGGTACTTCCACTGATGAGGAAACGCGAATAGCCACTTCATGTGTACTCCACTTCACTTATAATCAAAGAATGATTAATGGAACAAGGAAGCTCTCTTTCATGCCCATCAGCCTTGCAAAACTGTGAATGTGGCATTCTCAAGTGGGGTGAAGACGAGGAGCGACAGGAACTCACACATTTTTCGTGCATGCTGGAGGAACTCTGGAGAGCAATTTGGCAGCTCCTAAGGAAGCTGGAGATACTCACACACCGACCCCCCCCCCCATACTTTTCCCGTCCCCACCCTAGGCTGGGGACAGACATGCACTTGCACAGGACGATAGCAAGAGAACGCTCTCTGTGACAGTGCCATCACAGGAAACTGTAGGACAAACTAAATGTTCAGAGTACATTCACACAATGGAACAGTACCCAGGCCTCCCTAGGAAGGGCAGAGCCTGCCTAGATGCAAAGCTAGCTGGAGTTGGGGTTAGGGGGCTGGGACCCAGTGAACAAACTGGGTGAACAAACCAGAGCAGCATGAATCAACATGGATAATTCTGAGACAACTGTATGCTAAGCCACCAACACAAATTGCAGAATATCACCAACATCAAGCTCAAAAGCATGCTAGTTTAGTGGGTGCATAAAATGGAAAGGTATCTTTTAAAGGTACAAGAAATGTAAACACCAAATTCAGATCAGTGGTCACCTCTAGCAAACGGAATCAGAGAAGGGACCAATGAACTTCAACTGCAAGGCGTCTTTCTTTAAACATTCAGAAACCCGCATGACCAAATACTGGACTACCGTGGTGCTGGGTGGCTGGCACACAAACTGGCTGGGTGTTATTCTTGGCAACTTCTCTCTGCCCTTTAAAAAACGTTTTGTTAATGGAACTCACTACAGAATGAAAGTAACACTAATATCTGAGGGGAAAAAAGAACTCTGAAAGACAAATGGAATCATTTGAGTCCAAGGTGATCTGAGCTCACATTGGAAAGGAAAGAGCAGTTGCAAGGATGTCCATCTGGGAGATTCGGTCTGTGATGGACTCTTTTCATTTTCTGAAAGGCAGCAACAGTTGCAGGAAAAAAATAAAATTGTGGAAGGAAAAAAAATAAACATTTAAGATAGATTTACCCACCCGAATTATTAAGCCATGACATTCCAGAAATAAAAATAGCAAGGCCTGGCCAACAAGTGGAAGGCTCCTGAAACACTGATTCCCAAGAAGTCAGGGTGGGAAGGCCACAGGGAGGCTGTCCTCCTTGCCACAGCGCCACCATATGCCTCCTCGTCCTCACCAAGGGACTAGGATTTGGTAAGCAGGGCCCTTGGGGTATCAGGGGGAACAAGGAAACCAGACCATAAATCCCAACCCTGTACCTTGTCTGTGCCCTTTCTACAGGGAAAGCGTATGTTAAAATGAAAAGAGCATGCGCTCAGGAGTGGGCCAGACTTTGAGTATCTCACTCTCTTACAACCATAGCGCGCTGTGTGACTCCAGACAAGTGAGTTACTCTCTCTGAGCCTCAGTCTTCCATTTGTTAAACTGGGGTAACCCCATTTCCCTGGCAGTGTTGCTGAGGGACAGAAGAATAACAGATAGACACAAAGACCAAAACTAACATGAACAGAAGGATTAAGGGTACATAATAGAGAAGTGGCATACACTTGGAGTATAATAATCAGTAGTAGTATCTGTTACTCCTCCTTCTCACTGGCTGTCCCATAGCTCTGCTGCTGTTCGTGGTACTCAGGAAAGGCTGAGTCCCTTTCCTCTCCCTGCCTCCCTAGGAAGGGCACAGCCTGCCTAGATGCAAAGCTAGCCGGAGTTGGGGTTAGGGAGCTGGGACCCAGAGGTCACTCAGGTCCAGAAATGCAAACCCTGGGGGCAGACACCAGGTGTTAAGGATGCAAGGAGCTCACAGTGCAAACCCTGGCTGTGTCTCCTAGCACCTGATCGCCTCAGCTAACTAATTCCTAAAAAACCATTGCCCTCCTAGGTCATCCTAGATCTCGAACAGCAGTCAAAACACAAACGGGAACCGACTCTTCCAAACAATGTGGTTTGATGCAAGTCATAAGAGAAAACTCATGGGAGCCAGCGCTGGGGCAGGGTGGGGAACTGCTTCACCACCCTGGGCTTCAGTTTCCCTATGTGTAAAACCAGGCACTGGTAGATGACAGCCGAGTTCCTCTTCAATTCTTAGCCTGCTCATTCTTTGTTTCCCTGCACACATACCCACCCAGTCCCCGCGACAGGCAAACACCACCCGCCTGTCCTAGCAACATTCGTCAGCTTTTCAAAATAATGCCTGGGGTTCATATTTGAGGTCCTCCCCTACAGAAGTGAAAACATTCTGCAAGGCAGGTACTGAGTGTCCTTCCTCCTGTTTAAACACAGAGAGACCAGGAGCCAGGGGTAGGCCAGCCTGTCAGCCGGTCAAGCTGGAAGTTTGACCAAAGAAGCCAGGTTTCTGGGCCCTGATGAGCCTCAACTCTGGCCTCTGCATTTCAGAACTCTGATCTGCTCTGCCGTCCACTGGGAGGAGGCTGGTCCTGTGCTTCCCCTACGACGCGAGAAAATATCTCCAAAGGGCCAGCAATCAGACCTGCCTCCCACACCCTGTGGATTCAAGGGCCTCTCGGGTTCACTTCAATTATCCTCCGTCTTCCATCATGTCTCGGCGAATGAACAATTGTTTGGCTTATCACTTCCGATTAGGACAGGAACTCTGCCAGGGAAATAAAAAAAAAAAAAACGCCAGCCTGCTACCGCCAAGCCGGGGGGATGCATATTAACTGGTGCGTCTTTTTAAATTTCCTTAAGTAGCTTAATCCATTAAACCATCCCAACTGCTTCTGCAATCTGCTCACGCAGCCACCCTCCCTCCACACGGAGCCGACGACAGGCCCTCCATCAGACGGAATTAGCTGACTTCTTGAGCAAATGATGTTGGTACATCTAGGGAGGGCCGGAGTCAGGAGTATGTCCTGGTGGAGTCCTCGCTTGGGCACGCATGGTCAAAGGACCGCAGCTTGCGGAGCTCGGGATAAGCCCTTATCCCTCTGCAAGGGGCTCATCAGATTTGCTAAATCGAAGGGCTGACACTTGGAGTGACTGTTTGGGTTTTCCAGCTTGCAAAGGGTAGTTCGTGACTGTCCAGAAAACAAAGCAAATTTACAAACTAAAGTGGGATTGTCGGGCTCTTCTTATTCCAGTCAGCACCGGAGCCCTGGGACTCTGCATTCGAATTCCACTCCTTCCGATCACAGGGAATGAGCTTAACCCTCGGTGCCTCCGTTTACTCATCTAGAAAATAGAAAACCACCAACACAGCCTCGGCACGCTCCAGGGAAATCAAGGTGCTTGGTCCACCTGGGTGTATCAGAGTCACCTAGTCACAGCCTGAAACACTAGAACCCCTGCTGCGTGTCACACATACCAGAAAACCTCTCAAGGAGGATAAAAAATGCTACAAATTCAGTGGTTTTTTTCATCAAGGTTTTTCCACACGTTTTATGACAGCACACAGAGAGAGGCTATGAGATTAACCAGGGCTCGTTTCTTCAAGGTTCCATTATTCACTATTAAAGAGTTACTATTATATAAAAACTAGATGTAACGCAGATACATAATATGTCACCTCGCAAAGCACACCATTATAATGTAGCTACATGATTAATAATTAGAGGAACGGTGATCTGGAATGTAAAAGGATCCACCCCGAACTGAATACAATAGAATCACACCAGGTGAGACTAGAGAGCAGACAGGGGCTGTTCATTAAGAAATGATTTTTCAATAAATTAAATAATGTGCCCTACGGTGTGGCTCCAGGTCTTCCTGTTGCTACATTGCTCTTGGCTGAGCGGGAGCACTCAATATGACCACACTGGCAGGAAGTCAAAGGCTTGGTGAAGGCTGAGGTGTCCATCTGGGTCTCCCACCCATCACTTTCCTGAATCTATCCTTGCCAGATCACCAGTGGTCTCGCAGGCCTCCCAGTTGCTGAAGCCAAAGCTTACCTTTCTTACCTTTACCTTATGTACAATTCTGCTACATTGGGCCAACTGCATGACTCCCTCTTGAAATGCCACCCCCTGGGTCTCCCTGACAATACCCCTCTGCGCCCCTGCCTCCCCGACACACCTAGCTCTCTGCACCTTCCTGCTTGATCACCTTGGAGGCCCCTTCCTCCACCCACCCCTCAATGGTCTCCGATTTCTGCTCCCGTCTGCATGAACACAATACATCCACCTTGGACACATCCCTTCATCCACTATTAGGTTCAACCCTCACAGCCATAACCCCCAAATGGACACCTCCAACCAAGCTCTCTTCCTGTCAACTGCATCCTCCACCCACAGCTTCCCTCTCCCGCCATCCAAGATGCTTCCCTCCCCAGCACAAACTCAGCGCATCTGAAACAGAACTCTCTGGTTCGACACCTGCTCCTCCTGCGTCACAGGGTATTTCCACTGGCAGAACTGCCAACCACCACCCCTTCCACATTGGGCAACAGGTGGTAACTACTTCCCACATCCACCCTGCCTCTCCAGGCTGCCACTCACGCCCCTGGTGCAGATCCTTCTCTCTTACCCGTTTTGCACAAACAGCAAACTCACTGGCCTTCCTGGCACTAACCCTGGCCCATAAAAGGCATCCTTCACACAGCTGTAGAGCGGATCTGTCCAAGACACACACTGTTTCAAATCTTCCTGTGGCTTCCCACCCCATGAAAGATAAGGACTGAGGTCCTTGGATCCATGCTGGAGGGTCTGTGTGGACAAGCAATCCCAGATCCCAGGGGTTTCCTCCCCACAGGACAGTTTACATGTTCCCCTAGACTTTTCAACATAACTTATGCAAACCCCCGTCTCCCCACTTACCCTAATGCTCTATAAACTTCTGCTGGTGTGCCTGTCTCCCCACAACCCCCAAATCAGTTTTTACACCAAAGGAGGGAAGGTACTGAAACGCAGCCCAGGGCCCAGACAAAACATGTGCTGAAAGGAAGGAGAGAGGAAGGGAGGGACAGTGACTGTGTGGGGGAGGGAGCTTCCTCGTGCTGATATTATGAAAAGCCTACAAGCTGGGATCCTTCCTCCATCCTATGGAGAGTCCACATTTGTGCATCCTTTGAGATTAGCAGAACTAAAACATGTTTCTTCATGTTGAGATGACGACTCATCCAAACTTGCTCAATAAGAAAAGTGGGGGAGGGGGGGCAGGAACCAAATCAATTTGTAATGCATATTATTATTCTCTTTCTTAAGAAGTCCACAGACACTGGGGGTTTCTACAAAGCGACCTTCCCTTCTGGATTAGCTTGAGTGCAAACCAACAATTCTTCCTGGGTCAAAGTAACAATTCACATGTGACCCCATTTCACACAGCAACCTCAGCGGGCTCCGGAACTCTGGGGCAGAACTTGTGTCTTTGGATGTGATGACATGCACTGTCAGCACGGTTGACACAGCCACCCAGGAGACAAGTGCAGCCCTCTGGGCTGACCCATTCTCACAGTTCACAAGATGTCAAGGTTGGACACACAGGATGGGGAAGGAGAGCCAGGCCCAGGTGCTCCTGTGGCTGACAACGCCCCTCGGAGGCGGGCTGCGGGTTCCCACTCTGCCGGGGGTGGGCTGAGGAAGCCTTCAGTCCTCCACCCCCAGAGGAGTTGTTTCCCTTCTCCCCACGGTAAACCCAAGTCACCAGCACCCTTCCCTTGGCTTTTATTTGTTTCTTTCTGTATCCAGGGATAGTGACAGCTGCAGCCCAGTTGGGGCTGGGACTCTCATCCACAGCAAGCAAAGAAGCAAGCCCTTGAAGTGATGAGGGTGGCCTGCCAGGAACAAAGGGACCTCAAGCAACTCGGTCAAGAGCTTGGTCACAGGAGTGCAGGGACGGGGCCCCCAGCTATCCCCATCCCTGGCAGCCCTGGTGTCCTCTGAACCCTCAGCCAGGTTGTTTACCAATATGGAAGGAGGCAGCACTCCACAGGCTCTGGATGTGAGGGAAGAATCCTGGCTCCCTGGGAGTCTGGCAGGAGATTGTGGAGAGCAGGACCCAGGCGGGCAATGCCAGCAGGATAAAGAGACACCGTGACGCAGAACCGCCAGCACAGCCCAGAGCCTCTCCCAGCCTCTGCCTGGGTGGATCATGTGCTTTTACACTAACCGTATGACAGAGCACGGTTTGTAAGGGACACCAGGCAAGGGATCCAGCTCCTCGCTGCATGCCTGCGATAATCAGCTCCAACAGGCTCCCGCCCCCGCCTGGCATGGCTCACTTGCCACCTCCCGTCAAGATCCACCCCGTGCTGTACAAGCGATAACGCATTTACAGACAGCCGGGACTCTCCAGCCAGAAGGAAAATTTCACCTAATTAAATAAAAACAAAGCAGAAAACCAAAGCCTTCAACTAGTGCCAAAAAGAAGAAGAGCAACTTGATCTTTTATGGAACTTTAGAGACAGGAATGCCAACGATTTTTTTTTTCCTTAATACATCTTTTAAAACAATCTTCTGAGTCCCTAATTAGAACTCTTTAAAAATCAATAAGAAAACTATACACAAACCAAGAGAAAAATGGATAAAGGAAATGAACAATCATTGCACAAAAAATAAGATGCTAATAAACAAAGAGATTGAAAAACCTCACTTGTCCTTAAACAGAGGCAAATGAAAATACCATTTTTTTAAAACAATATGATCGGCAAAAGTTAAGAAGGTGGGTAATCCAGAAGTTGGCATGGGTGTGAGGAAACTGGGCCCTCCTCCCCTCCTAGTGGGGGTATAAATTGGTACAACCTCCCTGGGGCCATCTGGCAATGAACACATACCCAGTACCATCTATTATGAGTTCACCTCTGGACCCAGCAGCTTCATCCCCAGGAATCTCTCCTTAGGAACCTAGACAGAGGCACGCAAAAGGTCGTGTTGTTTTGTTTTCTTTATAGCATTATTTTTGTAAAAGCTCAAAACTTAAAAAGAACTTAAACATCTCCCACAAGGGAGATGGGAAGATGATGTGCACAGCATATCTATATAAGCACCAAGAAAGAAGCCTTTAAAAAGAACCCAGATGCCAGGAGGTCCTGACATGGGAAAACATCGACAATACAGACAGAGAGGAGAAAGGACGTTGCAGAACAGTATGTGGAGCATAAGCCCAGGCTGTTTGTCTCCATAGATGTGCCTTTTAATGGATATGTACCTGTATTAACATTTGTATCTTAGAGCCTACACTCGGAGAAGAAAGAATCAAGAGAGGCCCTTTTAAGATATGCATGTATTTTCTACTGGTATCTTTTCTTCAATACAAATTCCTTAAAATGTCACTACGGGAAATGTACTTGGGGCGTGTATGAGCGCATCCAAGATGAGTGGGGGGAGGAGCTAAACAGCGCTGCTCATAAATCAACACACACACACACACACACACACACACACAGAGCTCCTTTAACCTTAAGAAACCAAGCCAAATGGAAAAGGTCACCCTATTCATCAAATCACAAAGAGAGAGAGAGAGAGATGAACATTCCTTAAAACTTGGTAAATGGAAGCCGTTTGGGAGAAGAGTATTTGACATGGTAATGGAACCAACAGTCCCCAGTACTGGCTCAGACTAAAAAGGGAGAAGTGAGACTGCAGGAACCCCAGGATGGCTGCCTCTTAATGGGTTATTGTGGGCAATGACCCAGGCACTATGTCCCCTTTCAGAACACAGCACAGTCTACAAGGGCACTTGTGAACCGCCCTGGCCACAAAGGGCTCCCCTCCCTCCCGCCCAGCCCCACTCCCACAAGAGGCCCACAGCACCTTGGTGGCTGCAGTGGGGTGGGAGTGCCAGGGACCCTAATGAAGGGATACACATGTGATTCGTCCCCTGTGGGAAACGCAGCACGTCTCTCCAAGTCTGTGAGCCTGAAATCATAGCCTGCTCTGGACTCCTGTTTCCATGCTACCGGGTCTTCCAGGTGGCACCAGGCCACGATTCCTGCTGGAAGACACAAGAGCTCATTCAAGGGCGCCTGGAGCAGGAACGCCAGCCTGGAGCCCGGGGCTGATGGGGCGGCGTCTGGTCGCCAAGGTTTGAGGGTTGTCCTCGAAACCCAAGTGCGTGGAAGGTCATCCTGGAAGAGGGATTGGAAACAAGATGTTTTTAACATTGAGAAAGGGAGTCAGACACTCTCTCCAGTTCGACAAGAGGACAAAGGAATCAGTGATGCTGGGAATGGGGGCAGGGCTCCCCGGGGCTCTCTCTGGGGGGGGGGAGGGGAGATGAGCTACTTGTGGATCTGAGCAGGGGTCCCCAGGTGTGTTTACTTCGTGAAGTGCACAGAGCGCCCCACTTAACATCTGTGCACTTTCAGTACATGTGTTAGGTTCCTATACAAAGTTTACTTAATGAAATAATCAAAGAACACATGTCCCAGGGACACTGCTGGCTTACAAGCACTGACTCCCTCGTCCTTCCATCCACAGCCTGAGCCACGAGCAAACCCCCTGGTCAGCGTCACATATGTCCAGTAGCTCACGGTGCAACAGTCTGGCGGGGGACAGGCAGTGTGAGGAGGTGAGAATGGCATGTTCAGGGTTTATTTTTAATTGGTTGGCTCATCTTCTCCTAAGACTCAAAACAGCCCTACCCCTTTTCTCGAATGCCCCAAATGGCACCAGCCACGCCCTGATAAACCCCAAGCACGCAGACTGCTCCACCCTGGCGCGGGGCTCTGTGGTCACAGCTCCTGAAGCTGGCTGAAGAATCAGACCCGGGGCTGCTTTTGGAAGGGTCGGTGTGGCTACTCTGTTTCTGGGTCTGAACCACAGGTGGGGATTCCCTTCTAGAAGCCAGCTGCATCTCGGGTTACCATGGAGCTGGCTCCCAGAATGCTCCCGGGGTTATTCTGGGCTACCAGGGATCTTGGGGGGAGGTCTTCACTGAACTTTTCCATGGGGCTAGTTTGGAGGTTCCCTCTTCTTTTGTTCAATAAAACGTTTTTTGGGTTTTGTTGGTTTTTTTTTGGGGGGGGGGGTTGTTGTTGTTAGGCAAAAAGAAAATGTCAAGTTCACAGCAAACTGGAGAGAGCAAAGCGATCCGTATTATACCCGGGGAACCCACAGATTGGGCAATTCAGCTCTGACTTCTGTCTGAAGCCCAGTGAAATGTCAGATTCTGGCTCTCCCTCTCCCCCCTGCCTTAAAGTTCCCACTGCCCAGATGTTGATGGCGAAAAGGCTCAACTCCAGGACAGGAAGGCTGATCTTCAGCTCCCCCGCGCGGTTTCCACCACCTCCAGATGAGATAGTACATGGGAAAGGAGGGGACAGGCAGCAAGGGCTACCCAACCAAGGGGAGCTCATGACCTAAGAGCACGTGACCTAAGGGCATCCCCATGGGCACCACTCACCTTCCCAGCCACTTCTGCTCCTCAGCACGACCGAGGCCAGCACTTCCCGAGAAAGACCAGGTTGGTGAACACCACATCCATTGGTATTCAGCATGGTAATCCACCCCCATCCCCAAGGGACACTTTACAAGACCCCCAATGGACACCTGAGACCAAGGATAGCGCCAAGCCCCCTACACAAGCACCACAAACAATACCACAGCAGATCTGACAATCTTGACCGCCACTCAGTGATGTACACAGTGCAAATGCTGACGCTCAGAGGAAGATACTCAAGAAAAGTACTCTGGACTCCCAACTGAGGGCACCTGGGGAGAGCAAGTGCAGAGAGGGGCTTTTTCTGAAGTTCCCCAACTGTCTTAAAGGCCAGAGTCTCAAGAAGATCTGATTGTCGTGAGCCCCTCCCCTGTCGCCTCCCTCACAGAAGAGAGACTAGTGCTGACATCGCACCCAGAGCCCAGAGGAACTCTGACCCAGGCTGTCATCTGCTTCTTGGGACAGTTCATCTCCCCTCTGGCCACCCCTCTGTCTCCCCTATGAAGTCGGTACCTAAGCTTCCGCATCTCCCTGGCTACGGGGTGCTCACTTATCCCTCCTGCGCTGGCCCCCAGGACGCAGAGAACAAACCGACTGCCTCTTCTACTGCTTCTACAGCCAGCTCTTCCAGCCAACTCAGTGATCAAACCTCCAGGAAGGAAGAGAAAGTTCTTTCTCTGCTACAGTGCGCTGGACAAACGCATGATTCATGTCCCCCAGGCAGGATGGAGCAGGACAGCGTGAGATTACATCACGCTACTCACCATTCAAAACCTATGAACTGTTCATTTCTGGAATTTTCCATTTGCTACTTTCAGGACCTCAGTTGACTGTGGGGTAAATGAAACCACAGAAAGTGAAACTGTGGATGGGTGGGGGGAGGGGGGGTGCTGCCCACAGGTACATTCCTGTCAAACACCTGCCTGTCTCCTTTCCTTGGGGCAGCTTCTGTTTTCCCAAAAGACAAACAGCTTCTGTTCAGACTTCCGCCCAGAGCAACTCAATCTCCAGACACCTCTCCCACCCCAGTAAAAATCCCACGGAAAGGTCGCCCAAAGCTCACGGGGGAGGTGACGAGGTGTGGAGGGAGCACCTCAGACAGCTCTCCCTGCTCAAGAACCACAGACCCAGAGCTCAGCAGCTAGTGGGGATCCAAAGATCACAGAGGAAAGCCTTAAGGGGTAGGAGCCAGCCAAAGGCCTTTTTAAAAGAAATCTTTGTTCAGGGGGAGAGGGTGCTGGCACCCCCCAGCCTGGGCCCCACGCTCCTGTAGGACTTCCCAGCCTCATATGCAACCAGAATGGCAGGAGGATGTGAGACAGGAGGCAGGATGTCAGGCATTGCAACAGCCAATCAGTCACCCCAACTCCTGCTACAGACTCCCCTGGGGGCTACCAAGTCCAAGGAGAAAAGGGGATAAGATATCGTAAAACATCACACCCTGAAACAGACCCCAGTCCCTCCAAGCCCCCTCTGCGAACACACTTCCGAGAGGCTGGGAGGCCCTGCTAACAGTACACGATTCCAGAAAAAAACGCATCCTTACCCAAGTCCCCCTGTGAATCAGGCACTGTCCCCAGGGGTGCTTGAAGGACAACCGTAAGAAAGCACGGAAACGTGGAGAAGACACAACGTTCCCCAGAATGACCCTACAAACAAATGAGAGCAGAACTGCTCCCGCGAAGCACACCAGGTGCATTCATCTTTGGGCAAGCCAACTGACACAGAAGAGGATTTTTAGATATCAAAACTAATTAGTAACTTCAGAACCGCAACGGAGAGATTAGCATTGAAACACTCAGTGAATTTCCAGCCTCGGCCGCCAAGAACCAGGGTTTGTTTTCTTTCCACTATTTTCATCCAGTTTTCTAAGTTTCAAAATTCCCAGGGGTTCCCATCTTGAAAGAGAGAGAAATTACTTGGAATTCCTAACCTCTAGCAACTTTGGAGTATAGAAGGAAGGCGAGCTAAGTGGACTAATTAAAATCAATAGTGAGGGAACATATTTAAGGACAAAAAAAGGGGGGGGCATTATTACTTTTCAAATTAAAAACATCTATGGCCCCACCTGCAACACTACAGCTACACAACCAGACTATGGCATCATAATGCTAAGGATGCCGGTGACAGGCCAGCACTCAAAGTGGTGCCTACTTCTATGGAGGGCCCACGGTGTGCCAGGGCCTGCTGGTGCTTGGGGTGTGTTATTTAATCCACGCTGCATCCCTACTGAGTAGCTGTCATGCCCATTTACAGACGAAGACGTGAAGTTCAAGATGTCAAAACAATCAAGGAGAACTAGAAAGCAAATCAAGATCTAACTAGCTCCCCAAAGCACTCTTTTCTCTCAACCACGACTGTGACCTCAAAACAAGGAAGAGCACATCGCTACAGTTGCTTACGGTCCTCTCAACACCCCCTAGAGTCATAATTCCAGTGTCATGGAGACAGTAGAGCTTCTGATGCACATATCCTAACTTAATTACACATCTGGAGCGCTGGGTGAGGAGACCTTTCAAATGCAAAGCTGGACCACACTGGCCACCACACTTGCTGCTAAAATGCCTGAGCCGGCCCTCTCCTCGACAATGACATTGGGTCCGTGGAACAACGAGTTACATTTAATGTGTGCCCCCTGTCTATCATGTGCACTCACTCAACTAGCTGATTCATGCATTCATACAGGAAAAACACCTCGTCACTCAAGGTCACAGGGAATAGCAGGTAGGAGAACGAGGAAAAGCCACGGTGATCAGCAGAGAGGAATGAGCACTAAGTCACTGTAACAGAAGAGCTGGAGGGTGTAAATGCCAGGGAATGGGCTAGGAAGTAAGACATAAGGAGCTGCTAAGAGGAAGGAACCTACTGCAGGCAAAAGCATGGTTCAGTGCTTCCTGGAATGATTGTCAACCAGGTCGGTTTTGCAGGCTGGGTGAAATGTAGACCCAGATTCCAAATGAAGCATTGAGATAAATGGAAGCACCACAGCAAACGATCGTAAAGAGGGCTGAGAGGCTGGGGGAAGGCTCTCAGAGTCAGGCTGTGGAATCTGAGCTCGCAGAGTAAGAAATCAACACCATCGGTTCTGAGCAGGGGGAGATGAAAGCTCAGGTAGGTTAGCCCAGCCGCCCTATGCACACAGAGAGACACGGAAAGGGAGACGCGGGGAAAGCAGGACTTGAAGCTACTAGAAATTTCTAAGCATCTATTTTGGAATCAAAGAGTTAGGCCTTCCTTTAATAATTCCAACATATATTCCTCCTCTAACAAGAAATATTATGGAAGCCTGGTTGAACTTAAACAAATATATTTAGTCTCTCTGACTATTTGCTGAAGGCAGAGACGACTCAAGTCGTCAATCTTTGGCTTTGGAAAACAGCAGATGGTATTTCTGGCAAGAGATCCGCTGTCCTAGTTATATGTTTTGCTCAGACTAATACTGTACTTTGTTTGCATTTCTTCAGCACCATCGGAGCAAAGGGCAGGCAATCCCAAAACATAACAAGCAATATGGGGAGCTGCTACTCCGGGCTTCGAAAATTTTAGCATTTAGATAATCCAGATGTAAATACAAAAAGAGGAGATTATATTCTTCAGTCTCCTACGTGGACAATTTTCTAAAAAATTTTTAATCTCTGTATTAGGACATGTCAATATTAAAAACTATCCTTCCCGTGCAAATGGACAATCTGTGAGGTCTGAGCACTCTATTAAAAATTCTAACCGGTTCCCTTCAAATCTTTAAAACCAGAAAACAAGAGGGGGAGGAAAAAAAAAAAAGAGTGGAATCAGATGGTAATATGTGACTATGTATGGGAAGCTGGAAAATTCTTGATCGTGGTTCCAGATTTCTGGGGAAAAAGTTATTCTTAACCTATAATGTCTCAGCTTCCTATATATAGGACACCTCTAAAAAACTAAAATTGAGCAACTAATTAACTTTGCAACAAATTAACTTTGTCATCCAGTTTAAATTTTTCGAGGTGTCCTATATTTAGGATGCTGGGACATAATGGGTTAAGACAAATTAAACAAGCTTTTTCAAAAACCTGACCTACCTCTCTGATATGCTCCTTTCTGGAGAATAATAAAAGTAGTAGTAATAGTAATAAATAATAAAGCAACTGCAGGAGGTGAAGCGACCACAGCCTTTTCTGCACAGAGTGGGCATCTGTAACCCTCTGTAAGCAAATCACTAACTGAGCAAGTAGCATTTGCATGAGAGGGCACCAAAGCCACCTGTGAGACCCCAGGGATAACCCTGAAGGTGGGAGGCCCATTCATTTCTTCTTCCAGATTCCACTTGACACCTTTCCATATAAACCTCCGGAAGGGAAGAATCCCTGTCCATTCTGCTGAAACCAAGTTGTCAATTATGCAAGTGATAAGTCACCCAAGGACTCTTCTCCTGTACGTTTTTCCCTTGGCCTTCTTCACAGTCTGGTGAACAGCAGCCAACCAGTACGGCCCTTCCACAGAGAGGGGGTCCTCCGAGGCCCTGCCTGTGAGGACTGCTCCCAGCCCAGTGGCCCTCGCCCCACCCACCGCCCCGTTTGGAGGCATTTGATCGCACGAAACAAATGGGCCCGTCTCAGCAGAAAAGGGGCTTCCTAGGAAACACAGCCAAGATAAGGAAATGAACTCATCCAGAAAGTTCCAGGAAGAAAAAAAAAAGGTAGAGGAGCCACAGATAGCAACTGGGGAAAGGATGGACATTGGGACAGTCTCCAGTCCAATCCATGAGCACCAAGAAGCCAGGACCCAGGGCCCTGATCTCAGAGGGGTGGAGAAAGCAGGAGAAACACAAAGGAGGGAGGATCTGGCACTGTCCCCATCTGGAGGAAAGGGCAGGAAAGAGAAGGGTCAATTAAAAGAAATAAGAGCAGAGCACATGTTATTTTCATAACCGAAGTTGTAAGAGCCTGCTCTAATCTCCACAGTGGTAATAACTGCCGTAAAAACATGTTTGAAAAAATAAGGTCTCAGTGGAAATTCAAGTCCAAGCTGGAAAACCTTCAAGGAAAACAAGGCAGCGCTTCTTCCTCGCGCAGCACAGTTTCCTGCAGAAACATCATGAATAAGAACGGATTCATTTCTTAAAAAGGCAAAACAAAGGCCTCGATTCTCTTAAATATGCTTATTAATATTTAGCCAGCTAAACATGGGCCTTTCCCAGTTGCTGTCTGCCAGCCCATAAATATTCAGCAGGCGTAAACACAGGCGCGCACGTGCACACACACACAGAAAATATTCATCCTTTCTCCCACAAGTCTGGGACACCCATGGCATTGTCCCCAAATCTCAAAACCCACACTTGCAGTGACAGCATTTAAAATTATGGTCTTTGGCCACAACAAATGCCTTGGAGAAAGGCTCTCTCCCCTACAAATTCTAAATTCTTTTTTTACTTTCCAACTCTTGAGGATGGTCCAAGGGCCAAAGGAGAAAGCCACCCTGTTCCATGAACCCTGGAGTCAGGGTGGTTGAGGTTTTTCTTTGGCCATGACCCCCCACTCCAAGTGACAACCCAACCTGTGTCTGATGCGCATTCCCAGGCCTCTGGGTTCACAGTCAAATGGATTCTCTAAAGAATGTAGGCATCTGGGCTGGGGTTGTGGCTCAGAGGTAGAGCGCTTGCCTAGCATGCGTGAGGCACTGGGTTCGAGCCTCGGCACCACATAAAATAAAAAAATTATTGTGTCCTCCTGTAACTTAAAAATAAATATTTAAAAAAATAAATAAATAAGAATATAGGAATCTACCCTGTCTGTTCACCCATTTTGCCTGGTTTTCTAGCCAAGCATTCTTCACAACTGATCAACAATGAGCCCTACTGGATGTCCACATGCCAGGTGCCTCTACAAACCTCTAGTATCTATACAAGCTTTAACCAAAGGATTCATTAGCTCCATTTCACAAAAGCAACTGCTCAGCAAGGTTAAACAGTCTGTCCTAGGTCACATGGAGTAAACTGAGGATCTGGGATTTACACCGGGGCACAGTCGGCCTAAACTGCATTTGCTCTTCGCTGGATTCTTTCATCTGCCACAAAAACAAAACCCTGGGAAAACCCATGTCTAGCTCCTGCAGACCTAGAAGGCTGTGCTGCAGCCTATAAGATTCTCTTGCAGGTTTCCCAGAAAAGAAAATTTATGAGGATTTTATAAAACTCACTGGTCTGCAGATGCTGCAAAGTGACTTCCAGTTTTAAAAAACTAACAAGAGTCTCCCCAGAGTCAATTATTAGGGCTGATGCAGATCATAAAACAGACCATAAAACCATTTCTGTTATATTAGTCCTGTGTTTTCTTTTTTTCAGAGTGCTGTCTGAGGGGAGACTGCAGCAGAAACTTCTTCCCAAGCCAGGGGCCATCCACTCCCAGGAAGGCCTGGGGACAGGTGTCCTCGGCCTCTCCCCTACCTTGCCCGATCAGCTCTCAGGTTTCCACCAAGGAAACATGATTAACTGGACTCCCCTACCACCGGGTGATCGCAGATGGATCCTGGAGCTGCTTCTAATTTACTTAAGTGATTGAAATCTCCCCTCTCCCCAGTTACTCAATCCTGCAATACAGCCAACAGACATAATTGCAAAGCAGGTAAGCCAGTCTCACCAATCTGCCGAATTGGTGCCAGCAAACGTTGCAAATTACAGGGTATAAATTTAGCAGGGTGGGTCTTGACACACATTCCTGCAAATTACATGTTCCCGCGCTCGTAGAAAGTGCATTAATTACTTCAGGTGCATGTACAACTTCCCCCTTGCTAGGGGCTTTCTGGAGAGCATCAAGTGACTCAGGTCTACAAAGATTAAAGCATAAATAGATAATGACTGCCGAGTAGGTGGGTCTTTTCCAGAGCTCTTGCAATTGGAATTTTTTAACTTTCTCCCTGTAGACTGAGAGTCGCTGAGGTCCCATGTGAGGGGATGAGGAGCCTGAACAACTTAAGTGGGAAAAGGAACAGAGCAAAAGATAGAAGACCCGTATGGCTGAAAACCTCGACCAGGGCAGTGGCCACAATGGGAGGGAGCTACTTCGTCCCTCCTGAACTACAAGTTCTGCTTTCCTTGCAAGAAGGGAAATGGCTGCCAGATGGAGCAGGGCAAATGCAGCCAGAAGTGAAGTCTGGATCCACAAGCTTGAGCCCCTTAGGAGATTTCACCCCAAGTAATGATAACTGAGTGCTGTCCATGTGCCAGGTGCTGAGCAAAGTACCCACAACCAGCATCTTCATAGGATTCCTCACGACACCAGCCAAGAAAAGGAAGAACCAGTGCTAGGTTTGCAAAAGAGGCTCAGACAAACAAAGGCTCAGAGCTAAATAACTCACCCAAGATCATATAACCAGAGAGATGAGGAGCTAGGTCTGTCTGATTGGAGAACCCACCCTCTTAATCATGAGGGGCTACAGCATCCCACAAGGGGCAGCCAGCAGAGGTGCCTCACAAGGGTCTGGAGAGGAGAAAACACCACCACACAGGCACTCAACACCTCCTACCTCCTTCATCCTTGGCACAGCTGAGGGTTGTCACCAAGGTTGTCCCATTAACTTGGGGGACAATGCATCCCAGGTCTCTGGGTTCACAGTCAAATGGATTCTCTAAAGAATGTAGGCTTCTGGGCTGGGTTCGTGGCTCAGAGGTAGAGCGCTTGCCATCTCATGCCTTCAATGGCCTCCATGAGAAAACCAAGGCTGAGAAATGTCACAATCTGCTGGCCAGAGAGTAGCAGAGCAAAAGGTAACCCCATCTATATATGCCTCCTAAATTCATGGCTTTTGCCCCAAATCTGTGAGTTAACTGTAATTCTCACAACTGTGGATCCTGTACAACTTAAGGGGGGAAAGGATTAAATAAACCAAATCGCTAAAGCAAGACCGGAATATCCAATAGTGCCATCTCCAGGGTCCCTGGGCTTGCACTTCCAGTGGGACGGGGAGAGAGCCGGCCATTTTCTGGTCTCGTCTAGAGAGCGAGAAATGGCTATAATATAATGAATAGCTATAATATAATGGGATGAGAATCAGGGCTCCTACCCTTGCTAGCCAAAGGGAAGCCACATGATCTAAGCTGAGTGGATAGGATGCTCCATCCCAGGAGTGTGACTCTGTGGAACAGGGACAAAGACATTGAGAACATTCCATTCCTCCCAAGAAGCAGGACGCGGCAAGACTCTTTTCCCTTTAAGACCGACTCAACATTCTTTCTTGCTCTCTGACACTGTCAGTTTAGAAAGCCCCCAGGCATCCTGACTGTAGGAGCTTAGACTTCAGCAGGATATCAAGGCTGAGAGGACAGAAAATATGGACAAAAAGCAACACGTCACGTCACAACACCACATCTGTGGGCATTCCAGACCTCAAGAGAAAAGGGGCATTCGAAGAGGACCCGGGGGCGGGGGCTCCCAGAAGCAGCACGTGCTCACTCTGCTAGGAGAAGCTACCTGGACCAGCCAGGTGGCCTGAGGTTATGTGTGGCCTTCATATCTGATTGGTAGAGCATTTCCTCTCCACAATCATAACTCGGTGGATTAATTATACTTGGAATTCTGAAGCACTCAAGGTCATGCCCTCAATCCTGGCTTCAGGAAATTGCTCATTCTCTGCCTTAATTGGAAATGTATATGGTTTTACCCAACAAAAATGTGACAGTAACCTAATAGCACATCCAGGATCACTATGTACCCGAAAGCCAATGAATAAAGTTGGCACCGTTGCAGAGGAAATGGCTGTTCTTAAATAATCAATGTGTAAGGTGCCTGTGAACTTCTGTGACATAAATACCACTCCATAATTTAGGTGGACCCGCTCTGATTCTTTTCTACTGGAGACTGGGAAGCACTCGGGTAGGAGTGTTGCTGGGGTCCTGGCCACAGCTGGGCATCCAAGATAAGATTCATTTGAAAGACACTCATCTGATTTCTTACCTCCCAGCACCTCGCCTGTGCTCAGTACCTTAGAGCCAGGTGACATTCCAGTGGACCCTTTCCAGTTGGAGATCTGGAGGTGTTAATGGAGACCCAATGGCACCCAAGGAGGCTGCTAAGACGAGCCAGAAAAAGCACCTGGAGGAGATGACATTGACTGAGGGTACCAGTGGAGACCTCTGAACCATCTCCTGTGCTCCTCACCCGGCAGGGCAGCAACAGGAACAGCACAGCACACCAGCGCCACACTAGTTGTTGAAGTCACAATAAGGACGCACGGGAAGGAGTGAGAACCTACACAATGCAGTGAGCTCTCCGGCTCCCGCCCTGCCAGAGCCAATGCCAGGCAGCCATCACTGCTCCAAGCCATTCAACTCCAAGGGCACAAATGCACGTGGAGCTTCTGAGAACCACAAGCCTAAACCAGGAATAGCTACGAACATGCCATCCACAGCGACGCCTATAACAACCCAAACCTGGAAACAACATAAATGCCCCAAATTAGGGAGTGGTTAGATAAATTATGAAACACCTACTGGACTGAATTCAATACAGCCATTAAAACTGGCTTCGAAGAGATGGTGAAGCAACCCCTCTGGGAGACGCGCTGTGTGGTCTGGGAAAATGAATTAGTATCAGAATAGAGCTCCGGATTGGGAGTCAACTTAAAAACCAACTGTTTTCACAATACAGACTGCAGAAAATAAAGCCAATAAAAAAGTTCACCAACCAAGAGGCTGGGGCAGGGCTGGGGATATAGCCCAGTTGGTAGAGTGCTTGCTTAGTACACCTAAGACCCTGGGTTCAATCCCCTGCACAACAACAACAACAAAAAGAGGTCGGGGTAAAGAAGACCAAGGAAAAACTAAAATGGGCAGAGATCAATGAATAGGAAAACGTTCACCATGTGGAAAATGGAAAAAAGGAATTAAAAACTATGTACAAAAAAAAATACTATATACACATAAATACCCAGGACATGACTGAAAGGCCAACATGCCAAAATTTTTCCGAGTGGTAGGATTACTGGTGATTTTAATTTTCTTCTTTCTGTTTAAATATATTTCCTAAACAAATAACAATCAGAATACCAAGGCATCACAGACATCCACAATTAGATCATTGGTCAAAACTGGCAATGCTTTTTGGGGAAAACACTGCCTCCTAATTATTAAATTAGAAGATACTACTGGATAAAGAAACTGCCCAGGGATGCACACATGGAACCTGTTTTTAGAAGAATTCCTCCACAGAATCTTGAGGTGTCACTGGTGATTTGAAAATATAATAGGTATTTTTATAAATCAAGAAAACAGACTTATTCCTCACCACTCAGACTTGGAACATGACCACCTTCGGCTTAGAGTCATTTTTCGCTCCAAGCTCTCTTTCCAACTGTCACCTGCCTTTCCAGGTTGTTTTCTGCAGGAGGAAGAGCCACTGAACAGCTAGCGCACACAGCCCTCCGGGCCTGGGTAAACCAGTCGTACCACTTCAAAGGCTAACATTCCCTTGAGAGAATGGGATCATTCACATCCCACCTTACCAGGTCCTTCCGCTTCCTGGGGCTCTGATTCAGTCCCCGCTCTGCAGGCTCCGTCCCCCATCCACTCTGCCAAGGCCACAACCTTCAAGGATCATTAAAGCTGCTTCCTCCACAAAGCTCCCCGGATCCAGCCCCCTGAGGGACTCTCTCCCTCCCCCATGACTGTATTCCCTTGAGTCTTAGGACATGCATCTGGTTCAAGGCTAGGCACAGGTAACCAACCCCAAGTCTGTACTCCACATGGCCAGGGGCCCTTGGCCATATCCTGCCATTAATGGCTCTTGGACAATGCCAAGCACATGGCTTTGCACACAGTAGGTGCCCAATCCATGTTTCATGATTGAATAAAAGCTGGGCGCTCCCTAAATGCAGAGGCCCGGTCGGCTTCATTTTTATCCCAGATCAGAGCTTCCCATAGTGTCGGGTACCAAGTTGGTCCCATTAACCGCCTGCTGAATGAATGACGGCAGTGGAGGCCCACATGAACAAATGCATCTGCCCGAACTACTCTCTCAGGGCTCATACCGATGATCAAATTTCTAAGCGGAGGTGACCAGGCCAAAGGATAATTCATCTCCCTAAAGATGCTAAGTGTCAGCTGAATTGCCGTATTTAATAGGGCCTGACGTGGATAGGCCATTCTGAACAAAAGCAATAACTGCTCCAGTAATGAGTCCACTTTAAATGGCTATTACTACGACGACACTGAGCCCGAAGATTCCTGGAGCCATTGGACCAAGGCCCCAATTAGAAGACTGCAGCCTTTACAAACCACAGGCCCCTCGACTCACATCTCTGACCTCCCTGGATTCACAGAGGGTATTTTCCAAAGGAATCCAGGATGATCCTCTTCAGAGTTCATTCTAGGATTGTGGGTTTTTTTTTTTTTTTTTTTTTTGGTTTTGGGTTTTCTGAATGTGCCTGCTTGGCAGGCCTGGCATCATTTCCACGCAGCTGAGCACACAAGCCTGATAAAGAGGGGATCTCCCGTGGCTGAAAGAAGACAGGCAGGAAGGCCTCGGAGAATCAATCGCGTATCAAACGTGCGTATTCTAGTTCTTAGGTACATCCCGTGCGCCCTGGGTGTTTGCAAGCATCAAGATGGAGGAAGAGGGAAAAGGCTGTTATCTGCCATGATAGATTGTAACCTCCAACAGACAAAACAAACCAATGAAAAAGCAGACGCGTATTGAAACTAGGTAGCAAAGGAATAACTGGGCTCTGAGGTCTTCCACAAGGAGATGGAATACACCTCAAGGTTACCTCCAGGTTAGAGGAAGACGAGGAGCAAAGACAGCTGCTCGGGCAGTTCCACGTGAATGTACTGCGTGACCTCCCTCCTCCAGCGAACACTAATCCTGCTCCTTGGGTGGGGGTCACCTGGCTGAGTCTACTCCCTTGGAGAGAAGACCTTCAAATCTGAAAAGGCAGCATGGGTCTACACCCTTCCCCATGGTGTCCTCTCTGCTATGACATCTCAGAGGATGAACAACGAGAGGACAGTGGTCAACACTTGCGGTCTAGAGTCAGACAGACCCGAACTAAGTCCTGACCCCCACCAGTCCAGGGTATGAGTCTTGAGCAAGGGACATAACCTGTTTGAGCCTCAGTTTCACGATCTATAAAAGAGGAATAAGAAAAGTTTCCACCTAATCATAAAAATAGCAACCGTTTTTGGAGGACATATGAGGGGCCGTTCTGCATACCAAGAGCTGTGCGTGTATCACCCTATTTGCCATTGTGGGTCACCCTAGGAAGCAAAGACACCAAGATCCTCATTGGATAGATGGAGGAACGGGGCGCTGGTATTCCTGAAGGCACATGGGGCAAGGACATGCGTCAGACTTGCCCAAGTTCAACAGCATGTGGGTGGCTGTGCTGAGACGCTGGGAGTGTTGGAATGAGACCATGAACTTTGCAAGGGGGCAGGCACTTTTCACCAGAAACGGTTAACCACTATTGTTTTGGTCACTGTTGTTTATATTTGCTGCTTGTCCCTGGCCCTTTCAATCAGGTGGGGAAGGTCATCAAGTCTTGACCCGAGGAAGAGACCTGCACCTGACTCTGAAACATGGTGGACTCTCACTGCTGTCATGAAAACCAGCCAATGGCAGATTTCCTTCCTCGTTACCAAGGGGAACCTGGGGCCCTGCTGAAGGACAGACCGGTTGAAGAACACTTCTGCTCCTATAACCCTCCGCTTCGATCCCCAACTAACCAGAGGTCTTCTGTCCCTGAGATGGGCCCCTTTTTACCAGCACTAAATTCATAAAGGGAGAGAGAACTTAAAATCCTGAAGTCCACATGGGTCTTTTTTTAGCACAGGAAATGATCCTGTTGGGAGAAGCAAATATTATGTACCAAATTAGCTAAGGAGGTACAGTGTTCTTTCAAACGCTGAGCAAAACTTGGTGGGGCGGTGGGGGGCAGGCCAGTCCTGGCAAAACTTAGTGGAGGGGCAGGGAGAACCCAGCCGTGGCCATGAAATGGCCTCTCAGACACTAGCAGGGAGCAGTAGGTCAGAAGCCACTCAGACCTCCCCAGAAACGAATCCTCTCCCTGCTAAAAATGCACCACACCTCAGGACAACCCAGGACTTTTTTGGTACCTCTCTCCCCAATCCTGATGCCCTTCAGGTCCTTTACTCCAATAAAAGTTCTCTTTTCTCTGCATCTCTGGCCAGGGCTGCATAGTCAGGGCACAATTAATGGATCCCATTTGGCTGATTCAAGGGCAGCAGGGAAACACCAGGTACTCTTTCCCTTTCATTTCCTGTATATGTTTCCTAACTTTCTATTATCCTGTGCCTCAAATTTTACTTTGAGCGGAAAAGCTATATACCAGGTTGTCCAAACAACAGACAGCTAGAAATTTTATATGTTTTTACTCTAAAATGCTAAGAAAACAGCATCTTGGCCTGAGAAATAAACTTACGGGGGGCCTCCTTTCTAGCTGGGCCATGAGGTGGGCCAAGCACCGAGTTCTGCATGCACAGCCGGGGTGCCGCCCCGACCACCCCGACCCCAACAGAAGACGCTTACAAGAAGGCAGTCACTGCCAGCACCTTTTCTTAACCCCAGAATTTGCTCCGTCTTTTAAAAACATACCCAACCTCTTGGTAGTACAGTGGTACAGACGTCAGAAGACCCCATTTCTCTAATCAATCACTAATAAATAGGGTGATCTTGTACTTACCTCTTAAGCTCTGGGAAACAATTTTTCCACAGAAAAACCTACCAAAGTATGGATTATCGATTCAGCATGATGGGTACATGTCCAGCAACTTTTTAAAAATATGGCCTGGAATCGCTCTAAATATGTGGCTAGGAATAGATTAGAATAAATCAGAATGTATTAGACACAGGAAGAGTAGGTTTTGATTCAACTTTATATATATGTTCTCATTTGCAATGTAAATGTGAATTTTTAACAGCTCTATTGAGATAAAATTCACATACAATTCACCCATTTAAAGTACACAACTCAGTGGCTTTCAGCATATTCATAGAGTTGTGCAACCATCACCACAATCCATTTTAGAACATGTCATCACCCCCAGAGAGGAACCCCACGCCTATCAGTAGTCACTCTCCATTTCCTCCACATCACACCCGGCCACGGGCAACCCCAGTCCCCTGTCTCTCTCCATGGATTTGCCAGGGCTGGATGTTTCCCTGAATGGCATCACCTTGTATAACTGACTTCTTTCACTGAGCATGATGTTTTCAAGGTTCGCCCACATTGCAAGTAGGTGCCAATACCGTGTCCCTTTGTATGGCGGAACAACACCACTGTACGGGTGCACCACAGAGCATGTATTCACCCTTTCATCCACGGGTGGACGTTTTCGGTGCTGCTCTGACCCATTTTTGTACAAACTTATATGAATGGGCTTCTTTCTATGAGTCACTATCAACAAAGTTGAAAGCCCGTGAGCTACAGGGTTAAGGACAAATAGTTACACCATTCCCTGATATTTTAAAGCCAATTCATGCCTTTCATGTTGGAAAAGGGAATAAAGACCATCAAACCAAGGTTGCATTCCTTTTTGTGCAGCTACCTGCGAATCTCTGTGGCCAAAACTGCTTCACTGTCATTGTGAAGCACAGGTCGTGTCTGGAATATGCATCTTCATCATCCAACAGACTGAGACAAGGGGTGCTTCGATGCTAATGAGAAAAGTTGTTGAACTCTTAGGACGACCTGGTCACATGGGTAAATGTCCTTCTTTAAGCCAACTCCCACTCCAAAGAATTCTTGCATCACAAGTTTGCAGACAAAGGCGCTCACAGAACCATATAGCCAGAGGCCTCCGCTGCCCCCCCCACACACACACACACGCAAACTATTCAATTTATGAACTGCTCCATACGGAATGTGACTCCTACAATTGCTGCTACTAAAGAGCTGATGTCAAATGAGAGGCACCGGTCAAAAGCAGTTCTCTCCAGCTGCAAACCTTCATTAATGATTTAGTTATTAACAGCCATCTAACCAAAGCGGCATGAGAGGGTCAGGTCTGCAGGGGTCTGTGACATGGTGAACATCTCCAGGACACCCCCTTTGCCACCTCAACAGCAGAGACCTCCGTGATCTGGAAGAATCTGCCAACGTCAAGGGAAGGAAACGACAAATTTGCAAAATCTAAGGAATAAATATAATTCCTACATACCTCAAATTTATGGCCCTCACAAAGCCTACTAAATATGATAAACCATTATAGGTTTTTCCTGTCTTCCCTGCCTTGGCCACAATTAATTTCGCCGTGTTCGACTGTAATTCGGAATGTAATATACGGAGGTGGGAGATTTACAGCCCTCATGGCTTTGCTGTGAATAAGCTTCTGCAGTTTGGGGCCCCGGAGGTAAAAGAAGCAATAACGACAGGCCTCATTTTGGGGGAACCATTTGTGTGCCTTTTCTGTTTTGCATCATTAAGCAAGACAAAAGTGCCAGAAGGAAACCATGACAGCACCAGGCTCAAGTCGCTCAAAATCCGAATGCCAAGCGGGTTCTGTAATTGAGATGCATGGCGGCTCCCGCCCGCATCCTCCAAGAGCACACTCTGCAACTAAAAGCTGTGAATTACCAAAGAACAACAGAAATTGCTCTGTTTTATTTGTACAATAACCTCCAAGGTCTCTGAAAAAAACAGCAAAATTCAGTTAGAAAGTTCCACGAAGGCTTTCCGAACACTCCACGCAGAAGGGTAATGAAAACTACCATTTACAGAAGGTCCGCTACGTGGGGGTCTGCGTTTGTCCTTTATCATGACACTGAGTGGGTAGAACGGAACTCCCCAAAAGGCATGTTCCAGGCCTAACCTCCAATATCTCTGGACGTGATCTTGCTTGGAAAGAGGGTCTTTGGAGAGCTAGTCTAGTTCAGAAGAGGTCACACTGGATCTGGGTGAGTCCTAATGCAATGGCTGGTATCCTAATAAGAAGGAACTGGACACTGACATAGGGAAGAAGCCACGGGAACATGGAGATTTCGAGTCGGTCACTGCTCAGCAAGGAATGAATGCCAAGGGGTGCCAGCAGCCACCAGAAGCCAGGAGAGGGGCCTGGAACAGATTCTCTCCCTCAGAGCCTCCAGAAGAAACAACCCCAGGCACCTTGATTTTGACCTGTGTCCTCTAGAACTCTGAGAGAATAAACTTCCTGTTATTTTAGGCGGCCAGCTGGTAAGAATTTGTTATGGCAAACTAATAAAACTATGAATAGACCCCTTGACAACACACAGGTGTCCTTATCCTCATCTCTCCCTCCCACCCGCTTTATAGATGGGAAAACTAAGGCTCAAGAAGATTAACTAAGTGATTCGATGTCATATAGAGATCAAGTGCAAGAACTAGAATCCAGGCCCAGGCTGTCTAATTCCAAAGCCCGTGCCCTCACCACCAGCTAGCCAGCACTGAATTCTGCCACTGTGTCTGTGGAAGAGGTTTCCCCTGAGAAGGTTTTTAAGGAGATGACCCCTATGAAATGCAGAGACTCTGGCAGTAAAACCCTGGAACCTGCCATGACTGGTATTTGACCCCCCTCCAAGACAAGTGGCATGAACACTGGCTAAGCAGACGGCCACACTATAGAGCATGCAACCCTCTGAAATCAGACCAAAATCCAGAATAGATTTTAAATAGCTCATTCACTCAACTTGACCAGCATCTGCTGAGTGCTGAGAAAGTGTGAGGCTGACTTGGTGTGAGACAAGAGATCATCCCTGGCTTTGAGGGGCTCCAGGATTCATCTTGTCACCAAGTCAATGGGCCCAACACTACTCAAGCCTGACCTTTCGCTCAGATTCAATGAGCTTATCACCAATAGGGGAGCCCTGTGTTACCTATGGCAGAGAAACTTTCATCTCACATCTACCTGCACCACCTCCCACCTCCCAGGTTAGGCCAGGCCACATAAGTAGTTCCAATCAGTAGAATGTAGGAAAAGATGACATCATCAACAGGGTGAAGAACAGAAGAACAGCACATGGCAGCTACTCCGATCTCTTCCCCTGTTGTGATCACATTCCAGGCAGCAGATCCTTCAACAGCAGGGTCAAAGCAATTACGAGAAGTAGAATCCCCTCCTCACTCCTGCCATTCAACCTGCAGGGCCTTCATGAAAGTGAAAATTAAACTTCTATGTGTCAAACCAACAAACTATGAGGGAAATTTGTTATTGCAGCCAAGACCTATGCTATCCTGACTAATACATGATCTAACACACATCTTTACACGTGCCTATCACTATAACAGTGGAATTCCAAGATAGTTCTAGGTAATTCTTTGACCCTGAACATCAAAAATATTCTGGTGAAGAATTTACAATATATTATACAAATTCTGTTCAAATGATTTATTTGCCTCTATACCAAAGGGACACTTTAAAAAATGAAATGAATTATCATTCTGATAGCCCATTTAAGGCAATACATAGAAAGTGTTTCCAGAATTGAGCCTCTTCCTAGAGCTAAACAAGTGCCCTCCGGCAACACCCAGAATGTCTCTATGAGGGAGAGAGACTGTCTCATCTCTGTGATCTCTTGCCTGTGAGGACCTGGATCGTCCTAGAGCTGACAAATGTTTAATATATGAATGTAAAGTCAAAACACTCAAGGGTCAATAATTCAAGCCACAAATGCAAGGAAATCCCACAGAGAGAGGTAGGGTGTGGGAAGAATCAAGTAAAACAGTGACGTTCAAAAGACGTGGCCTAGCTTAGAGAGTACAGGGGAGGGCAGGCTGGCCCCCATCCAAGTCACCCCACCCCATTCCCACCCAACCAAAGCAGCCCAGATTACCTGGCTCAAACATTCAGCTTTGATGTAAAGATTTCCTTAAAGGAAAAAAAAAAAAAACTTGGTTCTGATAATGGCTTGGATGGGTGGGTCTCTGCTCTCCCTTGCTGTGTGCCCCTGGACAAATCAGTTCACTTCTCAGAGATCTGGATTCCTGTCTATAAATCAGGGCAATAAGAGCACTTCACAGGCCTGGCCTGAGGATTAACTTCAACAATTATGCAAAAGCCCCTGATGCACCCTAAACAATCCACAGCTGTCTTTTCTCTTCCTTGCAAACAAAAATACTGGCCAAGAAAGTCTGCTGTACATGAGCTAAAGATGTTTACTTGACAGTTAGTAATGTGAGGTCTCTTTGTAAAATGGTTGATGAGAACCCAAAATCTCTAGGTAAACCAGCATGTCAAGCTGTTTTCCCCAAGATGGAGTGATCCAACAGCAAGCATTTAACGAGCACTAAGAAGACGGCAGATTTCTCCTCAAGCAGAAAAAAAATGAGCAAACTGTTCCTCTTCTTTCCTTAGCCAACAATACAAATAGAGACAATAACCAAAAAACCTGGAGGACCATCTCACAATGCCTAAACGCCAAGCATCTCGAGACGGCCACAATGATTGGCACGAAGGAACACTCCCTCCACTTCATCGTCAAGGTTAAGGGCACCTTCCAAGGTCATTAGGAATATGTCCCTCACTGTGGGAAGTTTGCAAATACTTCATATACATCATCGCCTGTGCTTTCTAGAATAATCCTCAGGCAGGGCAGTGATGGCCAGGCCTTTCAGTGTGGGCTTCCTCTGGTCCTTTCAAAGAACTCCTCTCTTCCCAGTCATGGGGTCTGGTGAGTGTGCCACGTCCCTTTTCCCCCTGTGCTGGCTTCCTAGGGCTGTCATAGCAAATGACTACAGACAGGCCAACTGAAAATAGCAGTCGCTTATCCTCTCACTCTTCTGGAAGACAGAAGTCTAAGACCAAGGTGTTGGCAGGGCTGGTTCCTCCTGGGGGCTCTGAAGGAGAGAGACCATCCCATGTCTCTCTCCTCCTCTCTAGAAGATGTCCTTGGTTGTCGGGAACTGCCACATAGGAGATGAGCCTGTACCCTTAGCTTTGAGCGATGGAGGTGTGGAACTGGCTTCTGCTGTGTGCGAAAGCAGGTGGATCCCACCTCCACTTGGCAGGGGAATGAAGCTCTGGGAGTGGGTGTCACCCAATGAGACTGGGCTACACCTCCCTGAAACCCAATCCCTTGACTCATTTGGGTTGAACTTTCCCAAATGTCTTCCCCTCAATAAATAGGATGGTTTCAGGCATGTTCGCTCTCTCTTTCCAATGGACCCATAAGGTCGAGAGCCATCCCTGATTCCTGCAAGCAAAAGGTATTTCTGGGTGTTGCGTGCTTCTTTTGCTGTTTTCTTAGTTATTGAGGTAGCCAGCTCTTGTGAACCCAGCTCAGGTGCCAGCCTGGCTAGCTGATGACACTTGGTGGCTGACGGTCATACGCTATCACTCTGGTCCCTGCCTCCATCTCCACTCTGCCTTCTCCTCTGAGCTTCCCTTCTTCTTAAAGGCCATTTGTCATTGACTTTGGGGCCCACCTGGACGATCCAGGATGATCTCCTATCAAGATCCTCAACTTAATTGCACTTTTTCCACATGAGGTCATATTCACAGGCTCTGGATGGACACACCTTTAGGGAGAGCCATCATTCAACCCAGCACAGGCTCCACAGAGGGTCAAGCATTGCATGAGATGCTCTGAGAGGCCAATGTACCTCCAGTGGGTGACCCTCAACCAGCCTCAAGCCCAAGCAGGTCAATGCACTTTGTTCTGTGGATACAGGGAGAAAGCAGGAACTAGCTCCATCCAAAAGAAATACAGTGCAAGCCCCTATTTCCTTAAATGCTTCTAATCGTCACATTATAAGAAAAGTAAAAAGAAAGAGGTAAAATTAATTTTTGTGACATATTTAACCCAATCTACCCAATACAGAACAGCTATGGTTCTTGTCTTCGAAGTACTTACAAAAGAGGTAAAGAAATAAGGTCCAAAGAGGTGAAATATGCAAGCAAGTTCCCAGGACTAATTCAAAGGCAGCAACCAGAAATGGCACCAGGTTGTACCAGAGTAATGGCCTTGAGAGAGGAACAGAATAGTCAGGGGTGCCACGTGAAGGAGTCAAGCTGTCTTCAGGCTGCATCGTGGACAGGAAGTGGGGAAGGAGGATGACAGATCCCAGGGCAGGTGGCAACTACCCACACATGTCCTCAGATGAATGTGTCACAGGTGCCCCTCTGGACATATCCAGCATGGCTTGGAAAGTAGCAGGTACCTTTGTGAAAATTAACAAAAAGTGCCTGTTACAGGTTGAAACGTGACTCCAACAACCAAATGCTGGAGTCCTAAGCCTCAGTACCTCAGTGTGTCACTATCGATGAGATAAGATCCTTATATAGTTCATCAGATGAAAATGAGGTCATCAGGGATCAAAAGGGGGAACAGGACACAGACAGGTCAGACACAGGGGAGAACATCAGAAGATGAAGGCAAGACCAAAGGATGCTTCCACGACCCAGGGAAGGCCAGAGGCTGCCTGGAGTCACCCAGAAGCTACCGAGAGGCAGGGAGCAGATTCTCCCTCACGGTCCCCAGCAGGTACCAATCTTGATCCCACGCCCCCAGAACTGAAGGACAACAAACTTCCGTTGTTGAAGCCACCAGGGATCTTGGAACACATCCCCATTCCCCTCAGATAAGGAAAGAGATTCCCCCAGGTGACATCTACAGCAGCTCCAAGAAACTGCCCACAGGAGCTGTCTGCAGCCTGGGCCTCAGTGTGGACATGGCTCGGCCCTGCATGTGGCTAAGCACTGCAGCCCAGGACAGCCACAAGACACAACAGGCAGCTCGCGCTCCGAGCCCCATGAGGCTTATTTAGTGGGAGAACCATGAGTAGAAAAATGCAGCTTTCTAACCTGAAAGGAAGACCCCCACACACACCCGCCACACATGCTGCTGTGTCACAGCCTGGGCTGAGCAGGCCTGTAATAGCCAGGACAGTGCCAGCTCCGCGGGAGCGGCCAAGCACCCTGGGACGTCCAACCTGCGAGGGGGTTGTTGGAAGTAACAGTGGTTTTGGTGGACTGCAAGCAAAGAGAGGACCCCTGGAGTTAACATCCATCCCCAAAGAGAGGGGTGGGGGTCCCAGCAACGGGACCATCTAAATGAACATCAGAAACACGTACCCTTAAAACATGAGGATCTGAAAACAAACCTTCTCAACCATCAGGATCTGTGATCCCCATGAGTTATTTTATGGGATTCTACTTTCAAAAAAAAAAAAATTCCATTTAATTCTCAAAACACTAAGGTAGTAACTGCCTCCATCTTATAGATGAAGACATTGAGACCAGAAAGGTTACATGACATAGCCAAGGTCACACTGCTGAAAAACAGAGAGCACACAGTTCTGGTCCCCAGACACTCAGTCTGTGAGCTCTTGTTCTCACCCTAACCCACCCCCTTCCTCAGACTCCACCTTCCTCACTGCTCTCTGTATCTCCCCAAAATGTGACCTAATGATCATAAGCACGGAGAACTGAAAGTGCCCAGTCATAGTAGACCACAATCTCAGATATAAAAGTTTTTTATGTTTTTTTTTTTCTGCTTGTACAGTAGGGCCCCATGATCCTTGATTTCACTTTCGAAAGTTTCAGTTAGCAGTATGAAAATATTAAATGAAAATTTCCATAAATAAAAAAAAAAAAGTGTAAGTCTTAAATCTCACACTGTCCTGAGTAACACAATGAAATCTTGCACCAGGTTACTCCCTCCTGCCCGGGTTGTAAATCATCCTTGTGTCCAGCGTATCCATGCAGTATACACTATCTACCCATTAGTCACTTAACAGCCATTTCATTTATACAAAGGTTTTGATGTTATCTGCAGTTTCCAGCATTCATAGAGGATTTTGGACCATATCCTTCTTGGATAAGGGGAGACTACTTACCATACATCAGATCTGCCCTAGACAAAATGAAAACCAAAATCCATACGATTAACACTCTAACTGCCCTTGAGGAGAGCAGCGTACCAAGGGTTTATAACAACAGTTTCCATACTGGGATCCCCAGGCTACTGGAGGTGCCAAAATTCCCAAGACTAGTTCAAAAGCAGCAGCCCACATTATCCATTTGCCTAAATGTTAAACGACCGACACATCAAATCTTTCTTCTTGGCTGAAGCCAGAACACATTGGTGTGGTAACAATAACTACTTACTTCCAGTGGAAACTTGTAGTTATAAATGTCTTTCATTAATGTTAATAAAACTAACATTAAAAATGAGCAGTTAATAACTGTGATTAGGTAACAGGCTATTTCAAAACACTTGCCTTCGTGGGAAAAATATGACAAGAAGAAGTCCTGAGCCTGGCTGGACGGGGGGTAAGTACACAAGGCCTCATCAGCCCCTGCCGTCCACATTTAGAAATCTGCACACTTTCATGAGGCTCAGTAACTGAGCTCGAGTTTATCATTAATAAAAAAACATTTCTCATAGTGTCATTCTCCCAGACTGTTCAACGAAGTTCACATTCACTCATTAACCTTCACAGTAGGTGAGCTAAATGGACTACAATTTCCATTTTAGATGTACAAAGAGAAACAGAAATCCCATTTCTGAAAGGAATGACCCAAATCAACTAACTAGCTAACCAGCCAACCAGCAGACCAGTCCCCTAACAAGGGTCCGCCCGTCCTGACACAGTCAAGGTGTAAAGGCACCAGGAAAGGCTGGGGAATCCTGAAACCTGATCATCAATTCCTTTCTATGGGTCATTTACTTCTCCATAAAAAGCCTCAATTTCCCCAGCAATGAAATGGGGTGATATGTGCCACCTGGTAATGAACACGTAGCTATAAATGACTTTGAATTGCCTGGATAATCAGCATTATGCAAATTGACGATATCATTAGAGTGCTACTAAACACAGTTATAAATCTTATAAAAATACTTCAATGGAAATTAAGGCTCAATTAAGAGGCTCCATTTCTTAAAACTTTCCATCACCCTGTTATTTTCAAGACAAGAGCGCTTCAAGCCAGCTTTGATGTTCCCAGTGGAGGGATAACAGGGCCTTTCTCTAAAATTCTGGATGAAGTTTGGCATTGATAAACAGGCGGCCAAAGAGAAGGAAGGATGTACCTCGGAGAATAGCCGCAAGTCGGACTGAAGCCAAGAGCCATAAGCATCCTCCTTGGACAGAGCCACCAGCTCGACGACCTTGGCCCAGAAGGACATCAGCGTCACCCTTCTCAGCACAGAGCCACAAGGTCCAGGGTATGTGAACTCTACCCAGCCCAAAGCTACCTTAGAAGGGCACGGCCTCATACCACAGCATCATGCCACATACACACCCGCATCCCAGGAAGTTGCTAAAACATGCAACTTCAGTTCCCAAGGTCAAAGAGGTCGCAGGTTGGTGGTACCCAAGACAATCAACAGCAAACTATGGAACTGCTGAAGCTGGGCATCTCTTTGCCTCTCAGAATGTCCCCCTGCCTGGTCTGTCCTGTGATAAAACTCTAAACAGTGCTATCCTATCCAGGAGCCCGGGCCGCTCAGCCGGAAGTCACAGAGCAGAATCTAGATCATTCCACCTCGGGAGCCATCACCAAGAGCAGCTTCCAGGTCGGTCTGTACAGACTGGGCGTCCTCCTTCCCGTCTTTCCTCGGATGGCTAAGAAGGCAACACCCCAGCTGACTGACACTCCAGATCTGGAGTGGAACTTTCTTCCATGTGTGGAAAGAAAAACAGTTCAACTGTGAGAAAAAAAAAAATGCCAGAAAATGACTGAGAATCTGAAAGCCTTATTTAAAAGCCCTCTTCCAATCTGAGATTCCAATACTCATGAATAAAGGAGAAAGATGTAAAAAACACTCAACAAATAAAATGAGCCCAAGTTTAGGGAAGCAATACACCCCGAACTCTGCCCCTTGAAGTATAAGCAGCATGTAAGCTAGAATTCCCTTTTCCTCCCCCAACCTAAAGCACCCAGCCCTTAGAGACATGTGGGTGTTTAACACTGAAACGTTTCAGGCCTGGATGCTCCTGGACTCAGCTGGTGATCAATTCACTTTGTAACTGGCTTTTCCAGCTCCATCATCGTTTCTAGGAAAAGCGAGACTTCTGGAGTAGGTGAGACCTCCAGCCTCGGGAACAGGAAATGCTGGCCGAGGCTGCTCTGCCCTGGACCCCTGGGCCACCCAGGCAGGTGCTGGCTCTGCGGCTCAGAAGGGCAGGCACTCAAACTTCTGGGGGAACGAGGCTGGAGACAGGCAGGAGTTCAGCTCACAGAGGGCTACAGTTTCCACGCTGTCTTTGATGCAAAGGGGGACACGCTACAATGTCAATTCCCTTCCTCCACCAACATGTGAGCGTGAGCTCTGGGTTATTTTTATCTAGCTGGTTTAGCCTGCATCCTTCTGTAGAATCAGAGCCATTGGGAAATCAGTAAAGACCCCCCAGGGCACCTACCTCCAGGGCCTACTCCACAGAGCCTCCCACACAAGGAGCCCTATTAACCCGCCTCCACAAGCCGGGATGCCAGCCACAGTGACCATCGACATGTGGGTCTGATCTGAAACCACCCTCCGTTTTCTCTAACCGGGGACTGGATGTTGTGTCCCTCCAAAACTCAAGTGTGGAATCTAATCCCCAGTGCAATCCTGCCTTTGGCAGCTGATTAGGTCAGGAGGCTCTAATGGGACTTGAGTCTTATAAATTTATAAGAGGCTTGAAGGAGCCCTTTCTCCCTTCAAACATGTGAAGACACGGCAAGAAGAGACCATCTATGAAGCAGGGAGCCCTCATCAGACATCAGATCTGCTGGCACCTTGATCTTGGAACCTCCCAGCCTTCAGACCTGTGAGTAATAAACTTCTGTTGTTGATAAATTACCCAGTCTGAAGTATTTTGTTATAGCAACCAAACAGACTAACACAGGAACATAATTGAATCTCTCCCTGCCTGGATGCTAACAGGGTACCTCTTACTTCCCTACTGAAGTCACTTGGGAGGGTAATACATATTTTCTGTAACACACCCCTGTTCCCTCTAAACTAATTTCTCTAAAACAAGTTTGCAGAAGTAAATTTCTGTTTGATCCTTTCCCTTTCATATTTAAGCCATGAATGTACACACCCCTCCCCCCTGCATTATGTAAATTACTAATTACTAAGAGCATAGTCCCCAGTCAAGTTTTACTTGAGTACATCCCCCCATCAAGTTTACAACAAAGTGTGGTCATGAGACTAAGTTTTGGCTAATGGAATTGGGTAGAAGTTCTGCCTCAGTGTTCCAAGAAGGATTCTTCCTATTGCCTTCCTCCAGCGGGAATTCAGATGCCATGGCTGGTACTCAAGCAGTCATCTTACGTGATGAGGTAGCAGAGAAACACATAAGAAAGCAAGCCTGAATCCCCAATGGCTAACTGCCGCAGTCTGGCTGGGCACAAATCACGAGCCACTGAAGCAGGAACAAACTTTATTTTTAAAACGCAGGAAAACACTTCACACAGCTCCCGGGGAATCCTCCCGAACTCGCCACGAGGCTTGTCCAGGAACCCCCAGCCGGAACTATATCTCCCGGAAATCCCTCCTCCTGCACTTCCCCAACCAATGGGAACTCTCGGGGAATCCCCGGAAATCCCCACGAGAACTCCAAAATAGTGCGAGAACTCAAAAGTTGCGGCAGAGGCGGACAGGCAGAGGCGCCTGTCAATCAATACTGTTGGCAAAATGCCAGGGGCCATACAGACTCAGCCGTGGCTCTCAGCAGCTAACTACTTCTAGCAGTTTCTGAAAATCACTCAACAGCCATAACATGTACCTGAGTAATGCAGTTTTTGTTTGTTGTTTGGTATAGGGGATTGAATTCAGGGGTGCTTGACCACTGAGCCACATCCCCAGCCCTATTTATATTTTAATTATTTAGAGTCAGGGTCTCATTAAGCTGCTTAGGGCCTCACTGAGTTGCTGAGGCTGACTTTGAACTTGCGATCCTCCTGTCTCATGAGGTACTAAATTTCAGCTTGAGTTTCAACAGACCAATAACAATCCCCCAAAAGTTTATAAATATGTTCTCAGTATGCAAGTTTCCAAGACTCCAAGAAGAATTAAAAGCCAAAGCAGCACATACACATACACACACACACACACACACACACAACTTACCACACAACACAATTCAGCTAAAACAGACTCTTTGAGAAAGAGTAAATCTCATTTATTCCAACTTCATCTCAGATTCTTGAAAGTATTCTTCTCCAGCCCAACCAAAAGGAATTACTGGAGAGAACAGACTGTTGTTCACCTTGCCAGTCCCAAGGGCTAACCCAATGCCTGGATCTCAGTGAGCTGGATGTGAATGAAATCACATTCATCCACTGGCCCAGAAGACAGGGAAGTGAGGATGCAGGATATACCAACATCCCCCTCCCGACTGTCCACATTCCTGGGGAAACCCTCCTCCCTCATCTCCTTCCCAGGCACAATCCTCTGAGCACCCTCCACCCGCAGCCAGCGCCCATCACCAGCTGTGGGAGAACTGTCCTGCCCCACCAGCCAAAGTCCCTGCCTCCTCCTTCCCCCCAGGACACTGACCCTCTGCACCTAGGGAAGAGCTGGGCACACAGAACTTATCCCCACGACTGTGCCCACCCAGATGGCAGAGGGACTAGGATCTAACCGCGTACACCTCCAAGTTCAAACTCGGCCCTGTGGCCACGCATAACAAGTTTAAAACACCACCTGGCAAGTGTGTGGCCCACGTCACCCCAGCCAGGCAGCCCCCGACTGAGACCATCCCTTTTCTGCTTCAGGACACAGTCCCAGCACCCTATTCTCCCAGGAAAAAGAGACCCCTCCACCAGCACCAGCCAGTTACCGCTGCCTGGTTCCAGAAAGGGTCCCCTTCATGGATGGCCCTGGGCACCGTCCAGGCTCCTGTGCTCTGAGAAACACCCAGTACCCTCAGGGCCACCAAAATGCTCCTTCTTGGCTTCACACCTTCCAGTTTTTTGGAAACTGCCCTGGGGCTCTCTCTTCCTGGCCAGTTCTCTGGCTCGGCCCCTCCTGCGTCCTTCCGTCAGGAATGGGGACACCATCCTACCCTACAAAGCTCAGAGCCCAAGTGCACATCGCTAGCACTAGGCTTGCTGCTGTTTGTTTTAACTTTCTTTAACTCATCCCTTTTAAATTCCAGTTGAAATTCTCTCCACTCAGCAGGCCAATCAATCCATAACGACTTTTGGGAAAGGGAACGGTGGTGATTTTTTTTTTTTTTTTTTTTTGGCTGCAAACTGTGGGTAGTGAAATTGACTTACGGAAATGTGGGGAAAACAGAAAGAATGGAGAAAATACAGCTGCCGGCATTTCCAGCCTTCCTCCAGATGCCTCTTCGGCAGGCTCTTGTCCTGCCAGGAGGCGCCTACCCTGCCCGTCAGCACCTCCAACACATCCCTGCCCCTCCGGTGACCCGCTGCTTCCCACCAGGACAGTGTGCCCACGTGGAACCGCACGCCTGTCCTCAGTTACAGTCGTGGTGCATCCAGAAAGCCTAGTTACCCACATGAGCACGATCCCTCATAAAGCTCGGAACTTCAAGGCCAGGTGCACTGAAGCGAGGCTGTGAGCCTCCCCTGCGCCCAAGCAGTTCCTAGGTCCTCTCAGCCTGGAGACGTGAAGCCCTTGTATCAAGTTCAGCCAAGGAATGAAGCCAAAGGGCCTCGGTGAAATGAAGTCCACGGCCAGCCAGGGCCGGGCTCCAAGGCCAGGGACTCGCTCAGCTGGACGGCACCCACTTCCCAACTCTCAGTGGGCTTCTCTCCCTCCTCCCTCCTGCGAAGCTGAGAGGTCCCAGCACACACAGAGACGCAAAGCCTAATTAAGACAGCGTTGCAGGATGACCCTCATGGCCCCTGCATGGTCTCTGCCTCCTGGCATGGTGCCCACAGGTGATCCTCTTCCCCCACATGTGGAGGGGACCTCCTTCTAATCGACAGGATAAGATAAATGTGACCAGATGGCCATACTGTGGTTCCCGCCACACTGGGGTCTTTCTTAAAGCTGACTTGATGAAAAAAGAGGCCCCACTGGGGACTCACAATGACAAGGAACTAGAGCAGCCTCCAGCTGACAGCCAGCAAGACAAGGAGGCCTTTAACCCAGAGGCTGCAAGGAAACCAACTCTGCCAACCACCTTCCTCAGGACATCTTGATCTTGGCCTCCAGAGAGGTCACTAAGCAGCGCTCAGACTCCTGACCCAGAGACTATGATGATCAAATGTGAGCTGCCTGAACACACGAAGTTTGTGATGATATGGTCACACACCACAGCAAATGAATGCAGATCAAATCAGTGAGCAAGAATGGGCCATTCAATAGATGATGAGAACAACGGAGTAGCCACCTGGGAAAAAAGATATCACCAGGTCCCTCACTCACACATAAAACCAAAATAATTCCAAATGGGTGAAAGACTTAAGTAGGGAAAGTAAATCAACGTTGCTTCTTCATATGTAATTCTTAATTTTTTTGTGTATATATTTTTAGTCACAGGTGGACACAATATCTTTATGTAATTTTGGAGTAAGGAAGGCCTTCCTTAACTGTGGTATGAAGTTCAGAAGCCATGAAAAAAAGGACTAATAAATCTGACTACAGAGGGAAAATAGCCTCTGCAACTCGTATCACAAAGGATTGATTTCCTTAATATGTAAGTAGCTCCTACAAATCAATAAGAATATGACTAATTACTCAGCAGAAAAAATAAGGAAAGGCTATAAGCAGCTTGTAGAAAAAAAAACTACAGTGGTTCCTGCTCTTCTTAAAAGACGCTCACTTGTTATAAGAGAAATACAATAGACACCTAGTAGGATCAAAATGTGTGATAACACAGTGGGTTGGAAAGCAGTGGGAAAACTGGCACATTAGGTACTGCTGGTGGGGGGTAAATTCATACAGCTTCCCTAGAGAACAATCAGGCAGCAATTATCCAAATTACAAATGCACTTAACTCCTCAAATCAACGATTCCATGTATTTAGAATGACATATGTATAAAGCCATCAAACAAAATAATGTTTGTCACAGCAAAGATGTGAACCACCTGTCTACTAACAGGAGACTGGTGCAACGATTTGTGGTATATCCTATCACAGAATACCATGGACCCCAAAACCCAGGATGAGGACGTTCTTTCTGTTCTGACAGAGAGATCCCTGAAATCCACTGAGTAAACAAACAAGCAACCCAAACAGAGCAAGGCTGAGGTGCCCGCAGGAAGGAGATTGGGGGGGCTGGATCAGAGCGAAAGGAGGACTTTTCATCCGGTGTTTGTGTGCATTTTAAATACTGAACCATCTGGTGTATTTCTTTTTCAAAATAATAAAAATTCCAATTAATAAACACCTCTACTTACAGAACAACATGCGTGCTAGGCTACGAATTCTGCAAAGTTAAACTCAGATTCACACACACACTCATACATGAACAGCTACCACGGGAACCGTGTACACATCAGGGGGCAGTGTCCTCGGAGCTGGAGAACTGGTAACTGCTAACTTGCCAAAGAGGTGAGCAGGAATGAGGGAGGGAACCTCTTCCCTGTTTTCTTTCAGATTTCATAATATTGTATCTACCACAAATTTCTGTTTTTTAAATTTTTTGTATATATATTTTTATATATATACAATACCTTTATTTTATTTTTATGTGGTACTGAGGATGGAAGCCAGTACCTCATGCATGCCAGGCAAGTGCTCCACCACTGAGCCCCAGCCCCAGCGCCTCTACCACCAATTTCAAAACCTCCCATTAAAACAAAAAATGGCCAAGCCCCCGTGGCTCTGGGCCCTCCACTCTCCCTTGGAATCCCACAGCCCACTGATGGTTCCCAGCCTTTCCCCTGCCCAGCCTTGTCCCGATGCATCTCCAAACATTTCCCCGCGGCTCTCTCCTCCGGGCTCTGGTCTTCTCCTTTCTTAGTCTCCTCTGGAAGCACCTTCCCTTACTACCTGGGCTGTGCCGAGCTCAGCAAAGCTCCAGGTCCCCCACACGTGCTCTCCCTGGTGCCCAAGACCCACCTGTCACCCAGACGCTGGAGCTGGCCGGATCTCCACCCCTGCCAGATCTCTCCTCCCAGCTCCTAACACACAATCCCCCTGCCTCAGGCCATCTTCCCACCCTCAGCTCCTTGTCTTCCTCCCTAGGCCACTGGCTCCACCAGCGTCCCTGACACCCGGTGTGTGGAGCCAGCACCCAGAACCTGGGGTTCTCCTGGATTGCTTCCCTGGCCCGTTCTGGTACCTGATTTCCAGGCCCTGTCTGCTCTACACATGTGGGACGTCCCCACTCACTAATGTCCAGTGTCACTCCATGGCCCCTGCTGCCAGATTCACCTTTCGAGTGTCTGTATTGGCTCCCTAGGGCTGCCCTAACACAGTGCCATAGTCTGGGTCACTTGAACAACAGAACTTTATTGTCTCTCAGTTTGGTGACTGGAAGTCCAAGATCAAGGTGTGGGCAGGGTTGATTTCTCCTGAAGACTGTCTGCTTGGCTTGCAGACAGACGGCCACCTTCTTGCTGTGTCCTCACATGACCTTTGCTCTGTAGGGAACACCCTGGTATCTCTCTACGTGCCCAATTTCCCTCTTCTTAGGAGGACACCAGTTACACAGGATTAGAGCCCTCCCACATGACCTCATTTTACCTGAATAACCTCTACCACCCACACTGGGGATAAAGCCTGGGGTGCTCTACCACTGAGCCACATCCCCAGCCCTTTTTATATTTTATTTTGAGACAGGGTCTTGCTAAGTTGCTGAGGCTGGCCTGGAACTTGCAATCTTCCTGGATTACAGGTGTACGTCACCGCACCCATCCTAAATAGCCTTTAAGAGGCTCTGTCTCCAAACAGAACCACATTCTGCTGGACTGGGGTGAGGGCTTCCACAAATGAATTCTGGGGGGACATAATTCAGCCCATAACAATTCCAAGAGGTGATGTCACTGCCCCCCAGCGTCCCAATGCTCTGGCACCTGCTAACTTCTGTTCCTCCCAGCTGTGGGGTGAGGGTAGCGGCAGGAGCAGAAAGATTAGAAAGAAATGGCTTCCTTTGGTTGTCACCTTCTGCAGCTACAGACTTGGGGCAGGCGGGCTGACTTCTCTAGCATGGGGCTTGGTCCTTGATCACCCCCATTCCTCATGGATGGGGAGAAATGGCATCAAACCTCCACCCCACACTTAGACCAGCTGGGCTGAAAGCAAAACAGCCCATGTCCCCTCAGCGAGAGCAAATGCTCCCCAGGTCACTCAGGGAAACTTCTGAGCGAATCCAGGAACGGGTGCAAATCTGCACTGCAACTGGGCCACCTCCCTCCCTGGGAGGCGACACTGCTCATGAAGGTGTCCTAGATAACTGGCATCAGAAATTTTCCACCTCGCCCGCTCAGTGGTACAGGTGAGAGCACACACTTGGTGGTGGCGACAGGATCTGTCTCCACTCGTGAGCTGAGAGAACTGAGCCTTGATTTGCACATCTGTAAAATGGGGTTAGTGCCCTTCTACGTTGTCCTACCGAGATCTTTCCAAGGGCTGCCATAACAATTTCCACCAGAAATCCACAATTTTGCAGTTCTGGAGGCTGGGAATGCAAAGTCCAGGGATTGGCAGGACTGTTGTCCCTCTGAAAGTTCTGGGAGAGAATGATCCCTGGCCTCTCCAGCGTGGGGCTGCTGGTCATCCTTGGCATCCCGTGGCCTGTGTGTACAGCACTCCAGGCTCTTCCTCTGTCTTCAGGTGGTGTCTTCCCTGGGCATGGGTCTGTATGGCTGCTCTCACTAAAAAGACACCCACGGTGGGCATCAGGGCCACCCTCATGCAGAATGATCATCTTAACCAGTGACCCACACCCAGGTCAGGTGGCATTCACAAGTGCCAGGGACAAGGGCTTGCGTGAGTCTTTTGGGGAGACACCATTCCAAGTGCCACCCCTACCTGAGAGGACTCGGGAGACGATGGCAGGAAGGCACCCAGGCTGTGGGCCCTTCCCCCACACGGCTGCTTCGCTCCCAGAAGAGCAGGCTCAGCCAACCAGCCGGCATCCTCATGGCCGAGGTGTCGTTAAGACTTTTAAAACAAACCAACCAGGACTTGCTTGGTACCAAGTCAGTGGTGTCGATATTTTATCAGGGCGTCTCACTGAGAGACCTCCACCCGTGCACGTGGGCCCCAGTGCCCCGTCCCTGGAGGAGCTCGTTCTGCCAAGAAAGAACCCACGGGCTGCTCTGAAAGCAGAAAAGGGTTGACTCTGGGTGAGCAGCCCTGGTCCCACCACATGGCTGCCCGTCAGAGCAGAAACTTCCAGAAACCAAGCCCAGGAAACGGCACAGGCTACCCTAAGACCAGGAGTCCTTGCTGAGGCTGATCCCAAGCAGCCTCCACACCGGGGCTCCCAGGGGAGTCAGGCGAGCCACTCGGCCAAGGAAAGTGATTAATAAATCATGGCCAAAGCCTTTCCCCTCCTCCCGCCGCGTGGAAACCAAACCCCATCCCGGCGATCAGAGCCGCTGCCCACAACCTGAGGATGCCTTTGACTGAGCTCATTAAGTCAAACACGAGCTTCTGCAGAGCGGATTTTCTCCATGGATAATGCCTGAAAATTAGGAAGTTCAGTGGCCTGGAGATCCGGGGACCCATTAACCAGCTAGTCAGTCAGCGCTTCCATCAGAAGAGGAAAAAAGGGCTGAAAATCTGAAAACCGGCCTTGGGCAGCTGTTCAAAGGTTCCATTATGAGTGTTCAGGGAAGCCCTCTGGGGTTCTCGCCACCGATCCGTGGTGGTGGCAGGAAGAGCCTGGGTGGACAAGGCCGGGGCCAGGGCTAGGAGCCTGGCCACACCTGCATCTGCTGCCCTCTTTCTGAGCCTCAGTTTCCCCAGGGGCAGAAACTCCCAGGTCTATGCCCTCCTCGAGGAAGCCACACAGACTCCACGGTGCAGCTGGGTTGGGGACACTCGGGGGACACTCCAGATGCACTCTGGGAAAGACGGCTCATCAAATGCAGATCTGTACATGACGGAGGCCACTCTGCCACTGACCAGGAACCGAACCAACCACGATCGTCACAAGGCAACCAACTGCACGAGTTTCAAAGGGAAACACCGCAGCACCTAGACACGTCACTACTGTCACACCCCAACTCTGCGACTTGGTTGTGAAGAGATGCAGGCATGGAACACCCAGAGCTCTGGTTTCCCCCTCTGTGAAATGGAGAAATGTTGTCCCTGTGCCCAAAGATATTCTAGGAACATTCAGTGCCACTTCTCACCTAAGGCACACCTGGCAGGTGCTAAAAAAAAAAGTAGGTCCACTCCTTTGACCTGTCTCCCCTTCTCCTTTCTCAGGCATTCTTCACTCCGAGACGTCACAGAGGTCTCCCCAGTTCCTCAACACACACCGAAGCCTCCCTGCTCTAGAAACCCGTTCCCTGAAGCCTAACTACCCACACACCTGGACACCACCTGCCCACATCCTCCCACCTGCCCAGCGCCTCCTCCCTCGCATCAGCCTCCGGGCGGAACAGTCTCTACCAGCGATGTCCCCATGTGTCCTACAAGAACACCCTGTCGGTGACGACGCCTTCACTGGTCAGCGACAGGGTAGAAAATGAGGGGCCGGTTAAGAGGGAGCGCTTCCCCGGACTGGCTGCGTTCCACGCAGAGAATGGCCTTGTTTTCTGGGGATGACCTGCCGCTCCACTGTCCTATTAAAACGTGATTTCTTTCATAAGATGGTGGTGAGAGCATAGAGAATAATGCTTTCCTCATGGCCTCATGGATCAAGTAAAAACAAGTGACCCAACGTCAGGAGCTCAACTTCTTGATTTCTCTTATTCTCAGTTTCCATTAGGTTTCTGGTCCACAGTAACCAAGCCTGGGAGCCCAGGGCCCCGGGAATGGGTTTCGCCTCGCTGCCTCCACTTCCTCCCCAGCCCCATTTCTCAACCCTCATTTGCATGCCCAGCTTCTATTCCTGGCCATTCAAGTGAAACTGCTCTCCAAGGTCTCCAGATCCAGGCCCCACGTGCCTCCAGAGTCTGTGTGGTCCTCAGGCCAGGCCCTGGGGTCTACTCTGCCTCCCTAGGGAGGCTCTGCCCTGCTCATCACCACCCAGCACCAGAGCAGGGGCTGCTGGGAGTGGGAAAAGCCGAGGCTGACAGCCCAGCTCTTGCCCAAGTCCCAGCAAGCTGCTCAGTCTCTCTGAGACTCCGTCTCCTGTGGGGTCAAGTTATGATCTCGAGAGTCCCTGCCTTTTATGGATCTGGAAGGGGTTGGACAAAACCAGGCCTGGGATACAGTAAGTGCCTAATAATGGGAAACACCATTAGCAGGAAGAGTACTCACAGCCAAGTTATGTCCTCTTTCTATCTGCCTCCCTCTGTTTTGTAAGACTCCAGCAGAACTAACATACGGCTGTCAAACGCACACGTGCCCGGCCCTGGGACCATCCCGAGCCACCCTGGAATCCTTCACGCAGCACCTACCATACAGCACCCAGCTCTGACACCTGTGCCCTCATTTCCCCTCTCTTGACAAACTCTGAATTACTTAAGGTCCGGAGGAAACTCTGGACGTACAACCACACCTACCACATCACCTTACACAAGAGTAACAGCAATTGTTCTTTAAAACAAAACAGTGAGACAACCCCAGATAGAAGAGTGCAGTGTGAGGACCTCTCGGAGCCAGTGTTGAATTTCTTCCTAGGACCAGGGTAAGCGATGTGTATGCAGGTACACACACACACCACAAATACGTTCATCCCCCCAATCTCAGGCAATGCAAGGGGACAGTAGTTAAAAAGGGGTTCCAATGGAATTTCAGGCCCTCGTCCTTGATGCTGGCTTCCGGCCCCCCACAGTTCTGACCGCCTGTTCAGTGTATGACTCCACTCCCTTCTCCCTGGCTCTGAGATATTTTTTGATTAAGCCCTTTGTCGATTGAGTCTTTGCCACATTATTTCCATATCTTCACGCAGAGCACCGTTTCTGAGAGGCACCGGTTCTTAATTCATTTTACGAAACCAGCCTCTCGCCCTGTTCGGTTCCCCGCCCACATTGAGTTCTTAATCCACCTACCGTCCTTCCTGTGGTGTCCTAGGATGCAAATAACTCGAGTCTGAAGACATTTCCGTTTCTTTCCATTCTGCTCCCACCCTCCACCTCTCCAGTGCACGAAACTGCATGACAGGAGAGGGAACCCTCAGTGTCTTCCCCTAAATATCCTTGGAGAAAGGGCACTTCCTGTGCAAATCTCCAAGGCTCCACAGTAGGAAGGCATTTGAGAGGAGGCACTGCAGAGAGCCCAGGATGCTTCCAGAGCCTCCCAGAGCAGCTAGGAGCCCCCACACAGCCACATATGAAAAATTATCATGGGACACTTAGTCCTCATGGTGGCCACACAGGTTGGACCTGTGGGTCATATGACCCTGTTCATCCAAAGTATAAGAAGAATACATTTTTTAAAGGCCATATGAAAACAAAGAGTCACAAAAAAAAATCTAATTTCAAGTTCATGGCTGGTGATTAGAAATTTCAAGACAAAGGTAAATCAACAGTCTTCATCTCTGCTTTAAGACCACAGTAGCAGTTCCTCATTAAAAATATTCTCAGCCACTGAGCCACATTCCCAGCCCTTTTTAGTATTTTCCTTAGAGTTAGGGTCTCGGTAAGTTGCTTAAGACTTTATTTAATCGCTAAAGCCAGCTTTGAACTCCTGATCCTCCTGCCTCAGCCTCCTGAATTCTCAGTGCTCTTACAAGCTGTACAAACTGAAGCCAACTGAAGAGTCACTGAGTAGAAACTCACACAGTCATTCGACAAACATTTTCAGAGTACCCACCCCATTGCAGCATTGGGGATTCTGAAATTAATGCCACACCTAACCCTCAAGCCCAGGCTCAGAGCTCGGATTACAAAGCACACAGTGAGTGTTCACAAAGTGTCAGCACTGAGCGAAGCACCCTCCATGTGTAATCTCATCCCCTTGCACCCAAAATGCAATGAGCCTGGGATTAGACTTAACTTTCTTTTGCAGGTACAGTACACCCCTGAGGCACTGGCTTCTGCAACAGGCCCAGGGTCACTCAGCCTGGCCTCCAGGTCCTGAGTCTGCCCTGAAACATCACTCCTCCACACCTCTGCTGGAAGCCAAGCGGGACCCCCATTGCTTTGCTGGCTTTCTCACAGTGGGACACACTTCTTTCAGAGGCCTCCAAGTGCAACCCCAAAATCCACGTAAAAGGAAACCGTACCCCCCAGCCCTAAGCTCCAGAGTTCAGGCTGGGAAATTCTTGCATAGCCCACACTGCAGCCACCACCTCTAACCTGCCTGTGCTCTGTGGTCTCGGTTTCCACCCGCATATCCACTTCCGGGGCCAGCCTGGCCTCAGCCTACCACATACCCCAGTTAGAAATCAGGGGGAGGCAAAAACTCAAACCACAGCAAGTCACCAGTGTGTACCTCGGGGAAACTAAATCAGAACTCCAATGCCCGAGGTTGGAAGAGATGTGGGGAGACAGGTGTTCTCCTAAACCACCAGTGGAGGATGGGAGTGCCAGGGGGTGGGACCGCCTCCTAGAGACAGCGACAGCACCTGCTCAGGTTGAAAACGCGCAGAGCCTTTGATCAGCAGATCCACTTTGAGAGTGATGATTATCCCAGAGAAAGTCCTGCTGCCGCGAACAGGGTTTTCACTGTCGTGTGGCTATAATAACCTAACCGTCTTGCGGAGAGGAGAATAAACGAACGAGGATATCCACACAGTGGAATACTCCACCGTTAAAATAAACCACCTCTCTGTGTGGCAACGGGATGGACCTCAGGCCTGTAAGACCAAGTGAGAAGTCCGTGCCAAAAATGCAGGCAGCACGCTAGTTTTTTAAAGCATCACAGTTAAAATGGAATGCACTGGATGTAGGCGCACAGGTCAGTGGTAAAAGATTAAAAACATGGACAGAAAGGATACATACCAGCTTGAGGACAGTGGTGACCTCTAGAGTGGGACAGAAAGGAACGGGATCATGGCAAGTCTTTGATGGCCTCAGCGATCCAATTTTCTTTTCAAAAGCAAATCTGAGTTTAAGCGGCACACGTTAAAAACCTGGTAGATCTGTGTTTGGCACATTCGAGTTTGTCATGGTATTCTCAGTTCTTTCGTGATCCTTGAAAAATTCCAGAATTTAAAGTAATTGAAAAGTATACTTTTGAAAGCACTTAGGTTACTTTTAGGATCGTTTAGGGTTTAATGGCCATTCAAATGTAGGGAACGCCCATAAATAATTTCAAAACTGGGTGTTACACTCAACATGAAGGAATATAAGGTAGCCGCAGCTGTTTAAAAGCTGAGACTAATTCTGTACCGGGAGGGGAATATGTTAGGGCTGTTTTTAGAAAAGGAGACTCGCTGGCTGGGCTTTGAAGGGTGAATCGGGAGCTTTCCTGAGAAACTGTCTACAGACACAGCCAGACAGCAAACACGCCCCCTAAGGCTGCATTTAGCTGTGGGGAAGGACCAGGCTGGGAGAGAGCATTCCTTCCCAGCCCAGCCGGCCAGGCTGTTTGCTAAATACCCAAAAAGAGACAAGGGGCCTCTTGATCTGGACACCGGACCAGGGTGCAGGAGGCCTCATGCTGCCAGGAGGGGCAGGTTGCCATGACGCCCTCTTGTAGCGTCCACCAGGGCCTGCGGGCACTGGCAAATGGATGGGAGGAGTCAGGGAAGTTGCTGTTCGGTTTCCAGCCTTTGCCCACCTCAATTCCCAACCCACCGGAAGAGGGAGAGGGTAGAGCGGCTTCTTCTCCACCAACCCTTGAAAACTGCTGCCGTAAAATTCAGAGGAAAAGTGGTGGATTAAAGAGTTTGGAAACGTAAGAGCCAATGCTAGGCGATGGGCTTTGGAACAAAAAGCCATAATGACACCAACAACCAGCCTGGCACCCAGGAGTCCTGACAGAACCCACAGGAGAAGGAGGGGACTCAACCGCAGACTGAGCCCGAATCTCTACCTCGTGGTGTCTGGGGGACACCTACGGCCAAATTTGGCTGAATTTAGAAAAATAAAGAAATGGCAGGCTGTGTCCAAGCCCCATGGCGCGATTTATACTGCCTACACCCTACCAATTTGAACCATTCTGTTTCCTAAGAATCCTCTTTCCATGTAAGGTTTATTCTTCTAGGGCAATTCTGTCTGCTAGAACTTTCTGCAGTGATGGACACGCTCTCCATCTGTGCTATCCAATATGGTAGCCACTCCTGAGCACCTGAAATGGACCCCGTGTGGCTGAGAAACTGAAGTTTTCATTTTAATTTCATCTTAACTAAATTTAATTAACCACAGGTGGCTAGGGGCACCGTGTGACAGAGCATAGGTCTGCAGCCCCCTTCTCATGGCGTGTTCAGCATCTCACGACACTGATGAGGCAGCTCACCCCAGGAGTGAACGTTTTGTCAGCTCCCATGTTGTGCCACTCTAAACAATGAGGCCACAAAGACACCCACAGCTGAACCACTGTGTACATCCTAAACTACTTCCTTAGGAAGTGAAGTTGACAGGTAGAGTTGACAGGTAAATATGTCACTAGGTTCTTCCTACATTTTAATACAACCTGCTCTCGGCAACTGACATGGACAGCATTCTACCTTCTACCAGCTGTTTCCACATCCTGGTGACCATCCTCATGACCAGCCAGGCCAGGTAACACCACCCCCAAGGTACAGGCAAGGACATGATCCATGAGAATGCTTGTCCCTGGCTTGACTGGGTTGGCTTAGTTTCAGTGAATGACACACCACATACACAAAGGTGGTTCCACAAGACCATGAGAGAGCGGAGAGATTTCCAGAGCCCAGTGACATGGACAGAGTACAACACATCACTCACCTGTCTGTGGTGGTGCTGGTATAAACAAACCCACAGGCCTGCCCGTCACATACTGTATGGCAGACACACGATCAAGTACATCATCCCTGATGATGCCGACCAACGACTATGGGACACCACAGTCCCGTGGCTTAATGACCGGGGTACACGTTGAGGAACACGCTGTTCTGTGACCATCAGAGTGTACTTACACAAACCAAGATGGCTCTCAGGCCACGAGGTGATATGATTAATAGGGGGACCACTGCTGACTGAAATCTCACTGGGCAGTACATATCTGTACTATACCTTCTAACCTGTGTTTAAATGTTCTCCTCCTCCTTACGTACTAAATATTAAACACCTTTCTGTAAAACAGTATGCAGTGTTACACCCTCGGCAGCCTCCCACGTGTCAAGTTACCGAATTCCTGACTACATCAGGAAACCCATCCAGTAACCCTCCCTTTCTGAGCCTGCCTGAGCTCTCTGTTCTGTTTGCATGCAACCCACCGACAGAGCCTTTCTCAGAACTCACCCCGTCATGAAGCAGCGCATGGCTCTATTTGTTCTCCCAGATTAATTTAATACAGAAAAGTACTTATGCTATATTCATAAGTGATAAAAACAGACGTAAAATTATAGGCCATGTATGATCAAAACTACAAAAATCCAATACAACAGTAAACCAATGTGTGAACAACCTCTGCGTTATGCTACAAGTTAACGTGATTCTTTTATCCAAATTTTTATTGTACCTCTCATTACTACTAACAAATGACTAGCAGTTAGTGAACAATGGTAAAAGCTAAGTGGCTCACATACAGTATCACATTTAAAATAGCTCTAAGGGATAAGGACCATCATTATCCCTACTGACCCATGAAGATGTAGAGGATTGGAAATGTTTGAGAAAGCTGCCCAAGGTCAAGGTGGGAGCTGGAATCTGAAGCCTGCCTGATCCATGCTAAAGCCTATGTTATCTGCCACCATGTCAGTCTCCTCCAACTTTACTGTGTTCCCCTGTCACTTGGGGATCTTGTTAAAATGCAGATTCTGATTCAGGAGATGCTGATGCTGTTGGTGGGTAGCCCACACAGCTCTCCAACCAAATCCACACTCTATAATCTTAAAAACAAAACACTCTACTTAGCTAGGAAATTGATTTCTAATAATCTAAATAATGTCAATGCTTAATAATAGAGAAGACCAAAAACAGACTTTCCTTCTCCAAGCCCTTCTTTCCCAACCATATATGAAGGCCCCGAGGGCTCCTGCCGGTTCCCACTAGCAGATCCACCCCTGGGCAGCCACTGGTTTCAGGCTGACCACACTCAACTCCACGCTTCATCAACCCCCTCATCTCATCAGCAGGGAGGATTTTATCCCCAAGGCTTCCCTGAGCCAATTCTTTGCAGATCCAGAGAACAGGTGCATGGGGGAAAGACCCCTGGGGGCTCCCAGAGGAACCAGCCAGTTCCACTTCACACTCTCAACTGTAGACACATCAGTACCCTTTAGATCCCAGCATTTCTCTGTTCCCACAAGCCTTAAAAATAAAAAAAGCATTAAAACTATATTCTCTAAATACTTTAACCTTTAATTAGCATTAGCTAATTGTACACTTAAAGAACCTTCGACACTTCTATCATATTCACGATTCTTCCTGTCTGGTATGTGGGATGATCAGATGTTTGTTGCTTAATGAACCGTTTGCCATTTGCAATAACCCTGTTTATCTATATTAATGCTTAATGCTACGAAATTACTTATCTGATACCATGAAAGTAGCCTTTGTATAATAAGATTTTATTTTCCTAACTTTGCGTTCTCTTTACGTCTCTTGGTTTTTACTATGCCTCCCCAAAGAAACAGATAAATGTGGGTGGTTTGTTTTTTTTAAAATAAGGGTTAATGACATTTCGTTTTGCATTTAGTGTTATAATTGATGTATTTATATCACCCTCCATTTCCCTGAAAGATTGTATTTATTGATGTGCTTCCTTCCCGAAATCCATTTGTGCGGGTACACCAGCAAATTTTTATTTCCTTTTAAACTTGAGCAGAAGAATAAGTTCATTACTCTTCAATGTTTTAACGCTGACATTTTATAAAACAGAACTATTTTCATTTTTCCTCCTAGTAAGTTCTTCCATTCACTCGGTCAACTATGTAAACTCCCTTCAAGTGGAATCAAGGTGCTCAGCCGTTTTCATTACGCTGTCAGAAACCTTCTTTATACGCCACATGTTAGCCTCATAATGTACCATCTAATTTATCACCCCATTTACAATTGCTATAATCCATTTCCCTCTCAAGGGCCTCTTTTTCTTTGTCTTTTTAAGCCAAGCATATCTCTTATAAAGATCTTTACAGGTCTTTGAAGATCAATGAGATTGTTCCAAAACCTAGAAGTGCCGCAACACTTTGTCACCCGAGGGCAAAGTTAGCTTAGGTCAGGTAAATTTCATTCACCCAGGCTGTCTGACTCTGTCCTCAAGTCCTATTCTTCTTCAAAGTCACTCTCCCATGAGTAGCTAACCTCCATTGCTTCCTCCAGGAAACCCTATTGTGTGGCTGACTCGATGCCAAACACTAAATCAGATGACGAGGCAGACATCAAAAGACACAACAGACTCCACCTGCGTCAGGAACTTCCATCACAGGAGAAAGGAGAAGACAGCCTTTTTCTGTCCAGGATTGTTGCCGAGTCACACTTCCTAGGTCCTTTCAAAAGATACTGATATGGCCCACCATTTCTGGGAGGTGATCTGTTTCCTGAATATATATTCCAACTTTTGATCATCTCTTTGCGCTGGTATGTTCAGTGTTCAAAAAAATGAACAACCTCTTTATCTCTTTATATATTCAACATCCGTTAGCTTTTCTTGCACAGTCATTATCATTGACTTGGGTCACATAAATGCATTTGGAAAACTCCAGATCTTTATCCTACCACATCACTGCTGCCTTCCACGGGCGCCACCAATGGCTGCAGTCTCTCAGTCACATCTGCAGGATTAGTTCCCTCTTTCACTGACACAGAATGTTCCACAGGCAAAATTCATTGTTTACAGGGTTATCCCTTTGACAGCACTTAGCATCAATTCGTAGCAGTTCTAGTTCATTCCCTGCCAGCTGGGCTCACAAGTTAGTATCATACTTTTTTTTTTTTTTTTTTTGGATGGGGGATTGAACTCAGGGGCATTTGACCTCGAAGCCACATCCCCAGTCCTATTTTGTATTTTACTTAGAGACAGGATCTCACTGAGTTGCTTAGCACCTCGCTTTTTGCTAAAAGGCTGGCTTTGAACTCGTGCCTCAGCCTCCTGAGCTGCTGGGATTACAGGCATGAGCTACCCACTGCACCTGTCCACTATACTTTTTAATCAAACTTATGATGATGCGTTTATACATGTGTTTTTGGAATCCCCTATGCAGTTTTGTTCTGGTTTCTCTTCCTTAGCAGCAACTATTTTTATGGCTTCAGTCCTGATGAAATGAAAACCCTGTGTTGTTAATCACTCTTCCATCTTCCCCAAACTCCCTCATCTTATAGTTAAAAAAAAAAAAGTTAAATTTAGAACTTTCCAAACCATCATGAGGCTTCTCTAACTATGGAATTTCAAGTGTGGCCAGGGCTCATTTTTCAGCCATTTCCAATTAGTTTAACGACTCCCAGAGAACACTGCTGTGTTTCAAGGCTAAGTCTGAAGGGAAATGCTCCAGCGATGCCATCAAAGACCATGCGCTTCGGACGCCCCCAACGCCAACCTCCCTGGGCCTTGTAATAAGGAGCTGGGATTTTTAACTCAATAAAATTAAACACCCTTTGTGCTTTCGTTTCTCTGTGCCAACACACACACACTAGTGTCCCACTGCCACCTGGAGCACTGGCACCTAGGGTTTGTGAGTCTTCTAAATCAAGTTATTCATAAATTCCACATCCCTCCGGCTTCCGGATGCCAAAGGCCTGTTCCAGAGTAAGCTAAATGGCTGCTCTCCGTCTTTGTGGCCGGTCTCCAGGAAGGAGACAGCCCCGTCTGCACACTGTGCTGCCTGTCAAAAATCACACTTGGACTTGGGTGCCAGCAAATGCGCCCACATTATCACCAGTCTCCTGATATCACAATGACTCATGAAAAGGAGAGTCTAGTTCCCAGTTCTCTGGAGAAATTCTGGGGTTCACTCCAGTGTGCCCATGGTGAATGACACTTGCTAGATGAGGAGTAATACTTCCCCACCAGGTACCACTGCCCACAAGAGCTCTCTGCTTTGAGGTATCAAGACAGGACGTGAAGCCCAGCATCATCTTCAAGCTCTGCCTGAAATGCTTGCCTGCCCCAACACCTTTCATCAGATGGCAAAAACTTACCCCATGCAAGCTTCAGCTCAGGGTCAGAAGGGAATTTTTTTTTAAGATTTTTAAATTTCTCTTTTTATATGAGGCATTATCATCCGCACTCTTAATTTTGCTTTAAAAATCTATTTCTAGACTTTGGAAACAGTGGGTCCTTCTCTATGGCACCCAGTACTCTAAGAAACATACTGACTACCAATAAATGGCTTTCGATTGCTCATTCCAACGAAATATTTCCGTGAAAGGGGAAGAAAATTCTCTCCATCATTAATATATTCAAAGTCAATTCTTGTGGTGCTAAATAATTGGTTTATTGATGTTACTGTTTCTTTTAATAAATCAAGCCTCTGCAAAGGCCAATTTAAATGCCCATAAGGATAAGTTCTCCACATAGGGGGAATGGCAGAAAACCATTCTCAATCTACCAAAGATAGGCCACCAGAATAAAGTCAATTTTGGATCCCCCTCACTCCAATGGCTCTCTAACAGATCACTGCATCTCACTCAATACATCAATATGACAGCAGTATCCAATGGTGGAATTCTCTAGAACAATCCAGACAATACGCTTCCTCTTCTAACAACAAGAAACAACAAAGCAACAGAGCCAGCGGTTAAAAGCACAGATTTCAGGTTGTGCAGATGCAAGCACCAACTATGCAGCCACTGGTACTTGCTGAGGACTTGGGGAAAAAGCCTTCACCTTTTAGTTTCCTCATCTGTAAGATGGCAGAGCACTTGACCAGTTGAGTAAACTACATATCCCAGAAAGATGTTATTAAAGCTGCTTTCAAAAGAATGGAGATACAGAAAAGCTAAAAGAAAGACAGCTAAGAAGACTCGCCTTTGATATTAACATCACCCACATCCAGATGTGCCTAATGGCCAACAGCATCTTTTGCCAGCACAGGGCAGAAGCTGCGTTACTGGTCACTGGTGGACCTGGTCACAGCCATTTCTGTGTTATCACTTCTGTCAAGTTGGGAACATTGTTTGGCTGCCCTGGCTGGACACACTGCTGTTTAGAATGTCTATTTAAGGATGATGCTTAAATACGGCATGGAAATGAAAAATCATTGTGTAGGAAAATGGTCAACTTGATAATAGTGAAATAAATATCTATGACTGGATGAGTACAACTCCACCTGTTCTCAAAAAGCAGGAGCCAAGCACTGTAAGAGACCTAAAAGAGAAAGATACAAAGAGCTACGCTGTACCGCTGCTATTCCTGCCTCAGAAACACGCACGAGATAGAGACAGAAGGTGCACCATGCATGAGCCGAGCAGAACAGGCAAAGGTGAGAAACTGCTAAGTGCTCTGGAGTAACAGAGATATCTGAAAAACAGGGGCAGGTGACCCAGCCCTGTGGCTCAAGGAACAACTGATGAAATACAACAGTTCAGTTAAAAAAAAACTACCACTGTGGACAGGTATGAGCTGATTGAATTATGACCCTCAATGTGCGTGTGTATTTACACATCCATCCATCTGAAGGCTGAAGTGAGATAGTGAGACAGATAGATAGATAGATAGATAGATGGAGGGATGGATAAAAGAGGAGAGAAGTGTAAAAGGAAGAGAAAGTAAGATTTGTAATATTTTATCATCCTTTCTTCTGTTTTGTTTCAATTCTGTATAATGAGCGGGTACTCAGTGTACTATTTTGGTGGTGTTTTTAATTTGAGAAGATTACAGCAAAATAATACCTGTACAGTGCTTGGCACTCTGCCCAACAGAGCAAACCTTCACTGAGAAGCCAGAAATGTGACACATACATTGAACACAGGATCCCAGCCCCCAAGAAGTGCACAATCTAGTGGGATCTGCACTAAGAGAGGTAAGAGCTTGTGTATTTGTGTGTGTGTGTGTGTGTGTGTGTGTAAACCAGGGTAATACAGTCATCCTTCTGTATCTACCTGCAGGTTCCACACCTGTGGATTCAACCAACCACAGATCAAAATTATTGGGGAAAAAATTTCATCTGTACTGTACATATGCAGACTTTTCTTGTCATTTTTCCCGAAAAAACATAGTGTTTATACACAGCATTTACATTGTGTTAGACATCATAGAGTCACGTAGAGATGATTTAAAGTATACGGGATAACGCACCTAGATTCTATGCAAATACCGTATCACTTTACACAAGGGAACGTGAGCATCCGTGGATTTTGGTATCCAAGGCAGATCCTGGAACCAATTCTCAAAGTAATGATGGGTGATGACTGTATACATACATACATAACATGTCTGACCATAAGTTAAAGAAGGCTGTCGTCCACATGCCACAGAAGAAATTACTCAAATCTCAGAAGTCTCAAGTCAGAAGACTTTCAGAATACCAACACACATACCTGGACATTTTATCTGGAAAGTTAAAGCAGCAAGCTAGGACCTGTATTATCAGCTCCGGAACCTGTTCAAAAATGATGTATGGACTGAAAATCTGCAAACACCGGGGATCCATATGTACCGGGAATTGTGACATCTGTGTAGCTCTGTTCCCATCAAGGTCCTCAAGATTCTCACATTTAGAAATTCCTTCAAGGTACAGGGGTGGAGGGGGTGGGGAGCACCTCTACAATCCCCAGATAACCATAAAAGCCAGTAAACAATCTCACACCCATCAGTGGATCACTGGGTTCTTCCAGGGCAAAGATCAGGCTCTGCACAGGTTTGCACTTCTAGAGCACAACACAGGGCCTGGGTGGGGCAGAGCTGGTATCACACCAGAAGCAAGAGGGTTTAAGAAGAATTTTCAGCCAGGCCTGGTGGCACATGCCTGTAATCCCAGCGGCTCCGGAGGCTGAGGCAGGAGTTCAAAGCCAGCTTGCAACAACAAGGCACTAAGCAACTCAGTGAGCCCCTGCTGGGGATGTGGCTCAGAGGTCCAGTACCCCTGAGATCAATCAACCAGTAACTGTCCCCCCCAAAAAAAGAATTTTCTAGTTACTCAAAAACAAAAAGGATAATGATAACCACATGTTTGGGAAGCCAGAGCTCCTCTTCAGAGAAGGCTTTTGGAAAGAGGCAAAGGCACCTGAACTGAGACCATGTTCCCCTCTTCCCATGAAGCCCAACGTCCCCCTCTGGGTCCTGCCTTGGGTTGACCTGCAAATTCATGCCCAAAGATGAAGGCGGCAGAGAAGAGAAAAGGAAGAGGAAAAAACTCAAGGAAGCCTGGGAGAGAACAAAGGCAGTGACTGCTGGAGGGCCCTGCGTCTTCGAGGAACCCAAGAGTTACAAAACAACACTTCAAAAAGACTTTAGAGACTGGAAGAGGAAAACGTTGAAAACCCAGCTTGCCGCTGGTGGGGACCACTTTCCCCGCCACCTGCAGAACCCCGGCCTCCTACAGCCTTCTGACGACCTGGAAGAGGAATCCGCAGGGAAAGAACAATCACTGCTCTGTGGAGCCGAGGAAGGGGAACTTCCCGGGGAAAGATTTCAACACTCCAACTCCCAAGGCAAACTCTCAGGTAGCCTGTTCTCCTCTGGCCCCAGGCCCCAAGAACTTCCCAAGTTTAACATTCCGGGAGCCAGGTGGCTTCCGATGGCAGTGGCCACCTGCCTGTTACCTCTTTCCCAGCACATGTCTCTCTCAAGGGAACCAAACTGCAGGCAAAAATTCTAGAAGTTTTCACTACAGTACAAGGGAGAGCGGGGGGTGGGTGCTGAGGGCATTTCTAGTTAAGAATGTGTTTTCACCCTGAACTTTGTGGCTGCAGAAACAAAGCAAAGGCCTGATGGCCCTTTGGGAGTAGAGCACTATGTTGACCCACTGCACCCAGAAGGCAGTTTTAAGGACAGGCAGCAATGAATAGCAAGGAGGCTTGCCCCCACCATATGAGGGATTCTCAACCAGGGGTGAGATGGCAATGTCTGGGGACAATCTTGGTGGTCAAAACTGCAGGGAAGTTGGACTGCTATTGGCATCTAGAACCAGTGATGCTGGAGGAAATCCTACAATACCTAGGCTGGCCCCACAGCAGGAACTCTGTAGTCCTAAATGTCAGCAGTTCCAAGGCTGAAAAACCCCACACTATATGAACCCACCCCCCCACCCCGGGTCCTGCCACCATCGAAACAAATCCAACAATCCTACCTCAAAAGAAAATTTGCTGTCCCTCGGACTGAGCAGCTACCTTACCCCGGGAGTCCACTTCTGGTAAGCAATATTCAACATCAAGCATCAAGCACCATCTTCAAAGTATCTGGCTGATCTCCTAAACACACTCATTTAAGGATACTCCCCATTACCCAAGTGAGTAGATTCTTTTGAATCCAATGGAAGAAAGGAACGTGCACACACACACGCAGGAGCCACCATCTCTTAAAAAATAATCTCCCTGGGTGTCAGGTAAAGGCACTGACCAAAAATAAAACTAAATAAATAAATAAATCGAACTACAGTTAGAATGGCTCAGACAGCTCCAACATAGTTCACAGAGAGAAAGAGAGAGAGAGAAACTTGATGAAAACCAAAAAATACATTTGTCCCTGGAGCCTTCCCATAGCTAAAAACAGTTCTGTTGCTCTAAGATGCTTCCATGGCATATAGTTATCTTTGATATTTATGTATAAAATGTAATAAACATATAACAAACGGAGAAATACCAATAGAGAGTTTGATGAATAAAAATGACCCCCTATGTAAGCACCACTGGGGTCCAGCAAGGGGACCTGGCGTGCAGTGTCTTTCCTCCGGGCTTTCCAACCATGGACACAGAAGAGAGCCCTCAGTTATTCTGACCAAGTTCCAACATGACTCAAGGACTGAGATTTATTTTATGTTCTTGCCATGCATACCAACATGTCCTCTGGAGAAAGCTTAGGCCTCAGTTGAATGTGTTCAGAGCAGCGACCTCAAAATGACCAGATTTGGGAGGACGGTGAGGACCATGTTAATTCATAAAGGCCTCTAGAAGACCAGGCCAGCAGCACCACACTGGAATCCTGGGAATGGTGGGGAAAGACCAGGTGGGGCCCAGAGAAGCCAGAGGAGTTAAAATCTAACTCAGCACTCACCTTCCCGTGGTGCTCTGGGAGTTATTGATTGCTCCAGAACCATCAAACATAGATAGTCCTGCTGCGTGACCTCAGTGCAAAAACTCAGCAAGACAGTGTGTTTATGGTGGCAAGCAGAGCTTCTCACACACGGGAGATGCACCAAAAATACTGGGTTCCCTTTTCTCCCTTGCCCACACAAACAGGCAAAGTTATAAAGGTCAGGACTTTCCAGTGAAATCATTTCATTATAAATATTCCTGATGCCTCAAAGTCTCTTAAGATGTTTTGGGAAGGTGACAATACAAGCCCCCTGTCCACTTATCCTGTTCCAGACCCAGAATTTTACCACCCCACCCTCTCCTACTCACATCCCTGTCCCTCCCCCAACCTATGGCACAGCAAATGGCCCAGTGGGCTATCAGGAAAAAACACCTCACACCCCATTAGGAAGGCCCCGTCACACCTCTTTGAAGATGAAAAGCAGCAAGGTGTGTTTATTTGTACTCTGGGTGCACAGTCTCATCTACCCGGGTTGGGCTGTGCTGGGCCTTGTAACTACTTAGCTAGTTAAAAACTAAATCAAAATGACCCCTCATGCCATTAAGCGGCTCTTTCCAGGAGAAAAGGTCAATACCCACACTCCCAGGAGCACACACGGGGGGGAAAGGGAGCCTTTTCACTGACAGAAGGGAAATGTCAGGGAGACTTGGCAAAGGTCACCCAGGAGGAGGCCGCCCATCCATCTGGCATGGCCACCATTAGAAATGGCTCGAGGCACACACTTAAACCCACCAAGTCCACACACATGCAGGAAAACTAGACATCAGACACTGTGACTGGGGCTGAGCTCTCTAGCAGGATACATTAAAATATAATAACCAAAATCAATGTTTCATTTCCCTAACACAAACAATTAAAACAAAGGAATAAACAAACACACACATACACACACACACAGACTATGCAAGTGTCTGAGAAGGTTCCTGAACAACAAAGGGTCCTAAATTGCTCCTGGAATGCATGTGGCCTTCCAGCCTCACAAAGACCCAGGGCTCAGACTAGGGCTCAACTTTGACCTCAACTTTCTTTTTACAGACTCTCAAAAGGAGGCAAAAATCCAAAGTCTGGCTTTTACAATCTCTCTTGTTTTATCAAATTCTCAGAAGAGCACTGAAGTATATGAGATAGGTTAGGGTATCTGGTCTGGCTATGAACCCCAACATTGGGAAAAATGACCAGCCCTGCTTCTGGCAACATGTGGGTCAAAATGGAACTCATGTTTAAAAGATGATGCTTAAAGTAAAATGAAAAATGCACACTCCAACCCACCTAGACGTTTCCTGTAAAATAGCAACCACACAGGTAATGCAGAGCCCACAGATAATGGACAACCTCCACCAAGGGACAGTTGGGCTGTTCCTTCCCTCCCCCTAGTACCCTCCCACTACAACTCTTTTATTTATTTTAGCTCTGTGCTATATGTACACACATACTACATAATCACTGCTGCCCAGGGAGGGACACAATTAACTTCCCAATGTTTTCTAGAGACATAGATTCAACTCAAGCAACCCAGTACCAACTGGAGAGGCAACAAATAACAGTGTCCACTGACACACAAGCTATACACACAGGAGAGTCCAGACTGTCCTTTGGTATTATCAAGAGATACGCCACAGCTGTGAGAATCAAGTATATGAATCCAGGCCTGTCTTCATATCTGAGATGCCCTGGAAATGGGTCTGATCTAATGGCCTCCAAATAATTCACACCTGCTGGCAGATGCCCAACACCCCTCAGAACTCTTTCCTCAGAGTGGCCAACAGCTCAGGAAAAACAGGGCACATTGACCCAAATCTGGTTTTAACCCACAGCAGCCACAGGAGGTCCAGCCCCTCACTGGAAGTGGAATAAACCCGCAGATGTCTAAATGGAGTCTCAGAGGAGTGGGGATGATGTCATAGGTGTGGGGCGGGGGTTCCAGGGCTGCCCAGCAGATTCTGATGATGGTCAGAGCCCAGGACTGCTAGGAAAGGCGCAGACTTCCCTTCAAAGCACTTACATCTCCAAGGGACAGCTCAGAATAGAGTGTCTTCCCCAACCAGCACATCACCACACACATCTCAACAGGCAAGTTGCTAGAAGCATTTGGTAAAAATCACATAAATTAGAGATGAGGATGGTACAAATGCTGGACGAGCAGATTTCTGCTTAAGAAAACTCCTGGGCCCTGTCACCCACTTTCCGGGCATCAGCTGCCCAGAAATAAACATCAGGGGGCCAAAAGCGGGCGGGGCACCGAGGAGGGGCCGCTGACAGCTGAGGCAGGCGGGCAGGGGCTGAGGAGGAAGGGCTCCAAGCTGGAATTCGGAGCGTGCCCACATCAGCAGAAAAGTTCCTGGGAACAGCACGCTATCTGGGAGGAAAGGAGGCTCGCGGCTCTCCCGGCCCTCAGGATACACAGGCCAGAGCCCCGGGGGCAGAGGACTTAAATAAAGGTCGGGTTCCCAGGGTGAGTGGAGAGAACTAATAATTCCCAGGTCCGGCCCTGCTTCATCTCACTCGGCCCAAACCAAACACGGTCCCAGGGAGGAGAGGGAGGAAGCGGCGATGGCCCGCGCGCGGTGCAAGTGGGTAGACTGAGGCACCGGTCCACGCCGGCGACTTCGGGAGAGGCCCTGGGGAGGGCAGTGCGGCACCGAGTGCCCGGGCGACGGGGAAGACGCGATCAGGGCAGAGTTCTCCCTTCCCCTCCCCTCCTCCGCTCCCCAACACACACGACACACTCACAGACACACTCGAGCTACGCCCAATCGGGGCGGCCGCCGGGCTCCCAGCGCGGGGCTGCACACAAAGCCCCGCCCGCGTACACCGACACACGCCACCCGGCGCGCTCGCCCACACAATAGCACCGAGCGCACCCCGCGCGGCCCCTCGGCGGGGTCCCGGCCAGCTCGGCGCCGGGGTCCGCCCTCCGCGCACACCCACGCCCGCAGCCACGGCCCGCGCGCGGGGAGGCGACGCGATCGCGGCCGGCCACCGGCCCGCGCCCCGCGGCAACTTCGCCGCGCGCCCCCCACTCACCCGCGGCGCTGCTCAGCAGCAGGCACAGCGGCCCCAGCAGCCACATGGCGTGGCCGCCGCTCCCGCTGCCCGGCGCCGTCGCTGCCCCCGCGGCCTCGGCGCTGACCCCGCCCCTCGCGCCGGCCCCGCCCTCTGCCGGCCCGCCCCCCGCCCCTCCGGTCAGGCTCCCAGAAGTTTTGCAAGCGCCGGGCTGCGCGTCGCAGCCCGCGTCCCGCCAGGTGTCCCCTCTCCAAGGGGTCGCGGAAGGGGCCCCCTAGGGTCCGACCTTTGGCTGCTCGCTGCCTCCGCCGTCTCATTGCGGGTACCTCCCAACTGGCCTGGCTCTGCGCTCTGCTCGGGTTTCTCCCCCTTTCCTCCTCTTTTTTCCCTACATCTTCCGAGGATGCGGCGCTCGCCATCTCCCCAGACCCTCAACTTGAGTTCTTTACTCAACTACAAAAGAAGTGCACTCCAGGGAGGAAAAAAAAAAAGTTGGAACAAAGAGCCAGTGCTTCTGAGAAAATATGTAGTTTATTTTTAGTAGCGGGTGTGGAATACAACCAGTGCTTTTCAAACTTTAAGATGCATCAGACACACACTCGGGAATTAGTGGAAACGCTGACTCTGATTCAGTAAGTCTGGTGTAGGGTCTGAGATTTTGCATTTCTAATAAGCTCCCAAGTGATTCAGAGGCATATGGTGCTGGAGCCACAGGTGGAGTGAGAAGCTAAGACCCTGTGTACACAATGTGGCCACGTGGGTTATTTCACCAGCCTGGTGTCCATCTTGACCAGGGGAATGTTTGGGTCCGAATTTGCAGAAAAGGAAGGTAAATATAAAGGCAAACAACACAGATGCAAAAAGATCAGCTGCTCCAAGCAATTGGAGCTTTCAAATTGCACTGGTGAAAAGTCCCAAAGGATTTAGATGACAAGAATAAACAGGACAACACTTTGGTGCTCCAGTCTCCTCCCACCCTAAAAAAGAAAGAAAGAAAAAGAAAAGAAGGAAAAGAACAAAGGGGGAAAAAAAACTAGTGCAAATATTGTAATTGCCAAAAACTAAAAAAGCAACCCAAATGTCCATTAATCCCAAAGAAAATGGACTCATAAATTGCAGTATATCATTTAATGCAGCAATGTGATTGAATTGCAAAAGATGCTAAGAAGAATTCAGCCACAAAGAGTTGCATCTTATATTTTATGTATAAGACATATGTGGGGGCCAAAAGAAACACAAAATTTGGAGGGCCAAAATCAGAACAATAGTTACCAGTGAGGTAGGGGGAGGGGCGAGTACAAAGGGACAGTGGGACTCTTCCATGTCTACATATTTGTGAAAACTTATATAACTGCATCCCTAAATTCCACCCCTAAAAAGGGTGAAATTTACTGTGTATAAATTGTCCCTGTCTGGAGGAGTCAAGAAGGTGTGGGTGCTGAGGCTTACTGATCACTTATGTGGGGCTTATAAAAGATTCCTGCATCCATTGCACTAGAGCAGCTTCAAGGATGCTGAGGCTCGATGACTTTATTTCTAATTGCCTGTTGTAGTGTGGAAATGTGAAGGCTAATGTAGATCAGGTCAAAATTTGAAAATATCAATGATGGCTCAAGGTTACAAGAAAATGTGATGTGATGTGGGAAAATTCAGCAAGTTTTATTTCACAAAGTACTTTGTCAAGTATGAAAGACATAAATAAATTTTCCAAAAGTTTAACATTTGGAAGTTTTATCCTGGGACTGGTGAACACTAAGGAGACCATTCTGTGGGTTTCCAGGAATTTTATGCAAAATTTTGAGCATATGTGGGCATTTGCATTTTGCCAGAAAGGATATTGAGAGGAGGCCCCCCTCAACTTTGATAACAGTACCCAAGGAGGCAAGTAATTTCTCCTATTGCTGCTCATTTGCCTGCTAACATTAGGAATATGGAAAGTCAGTGGAGTTGATCCAGAGCTGTTCTTGCTTCCTTAGGTTCCTCTGAGCACAAGAACTCTGGGAACAATTTAGTGTGCCTGTCTCCACAGGCCCCCCACCATGTCTCCTTTGTCTTCCTCCCTCTCTGCCTTTCTCTCTCTCCTCTCTCACCCATGCACACACCCACACACACACATACACACACACACTACACCACACTTCTTTTAAATATACTAGTTTCTTTGAAATAATTTATACAAATATAAAGCCCTCTTTAAGTTCAATTGCTGTTTTTATACTAAATCATTCCCAACCTCCTCACCATATATATACCTGGCAGGAGGTATAACTATTAGTATTTGGGGGGATCGGTAAGGGGGTACCAGGGGCACTCGACCACTGAGCCACATCCCCAGCCCTATTTTGTATTTTATTTAGAGACAGGGTCTCACTGAGTTGCTTAGTGCCTCGCTTTTCCTGAGGCTGGCTTTGAACTCGTGATCCTCCATTGTGTAGTATGTAAATCAGGGCAAACATATCTATCTCCTCAAACAACGATCATTTCTTTATGGTGAAAACATTCAAAATTCTTTCTTCGGGCTCTTTAAAAACACATATACAGTAAACTATCATTTGAAACCATCTTTTGTACAGGGTGAGTATCCCTAACCTGAAAGTTAAAATCTGAAATGTGTGTGTGGTGCTGGGGATTGAACCCAGGGCCTTGTACATGTAAGGCAAGCACTCTACCAAGTAAGCTATACCCCGAGCCCCACACCAAAACTCTTTGAGTGCTGACATGATACCACCAGTGGAAAATTCCACAAATTATTTTAAAATATTGTATAAAACCACCTGTGGGCTCTGTGTATAAAGTATATATGAAGCAAGTGAATTTTGTGTTTAAACTTGGATCATATCCGCCAAGGTATCTCATTATGTACGTGCAAATATTCCAAAATCTAAAAAATTCTGAATCTCAGACACCTGTGGTACCAAGCATTTCAAATGCGCCATATCAACCTGTGCCTTATCACTCTCCTCTCTCCTCTTCCCTGGGTCTTTACAAGTCCATCAGAAGCACAAGACACTCAGTATCCAGGGAGTGTCATAGGTTCCAGTGCTAATTGTGTTCAGGTTCTTTGAGCTAATAGTCACCTTTTTTTAAGGTTGGTTTAATTAAAAAAAAAAAAAAAGCAGAATACTTCATGTCTCTTATTTACCAAAAGGCAGACACAGGGACCTTGACTGTGAGCTTCTTATGGCTCCCTGTCACCAAAGGAGGGAAGGAAGAATTTTCTGTCTCTCTGTGGTCTTCGATATAATGCTCTGTGGCTCCCTACATTTTCTCATTTATTCCTCAGAACAGCCCCAGTCACACTAGCCTTTCTGTAAAATGAGGATAACAAGAACACCTGGCCCTTAGGGGTGCTGTCAGAATAAAAAGAGATAGGGTATGTAACCTCTTTGGCACAGTGCCTTATGCACAGGAATTGCTCAAGAGAAATTAGCTGTTATTGTGGTATGACTCACCCTGCCAGAACCCCACTGTGATAGGCAGCCTCCAAGATGGCTCTCAAAGACCTTCCTGTGCTGAATGCAACTGTCCTATATGACCAATGGATACTGTGGAAAGAACAGTGGGTAACTTCTATGGCTGGGTCACAAAGGACATGGTGATTTCTTCCTTGCTGTCTTTGATCACTTGCTCTGAAAGAAACCAGCCACCATACTATGGGGATGCTCAAGCAGCCCCGCGCACAGGTGTGCGTAAGAAGGAACTGATGTTCATGGCAGCTCCCCAGCCATCAGAGCGAACCATCTGGCCAGTAGATCTCCAGGCCAGCCCAGCCTTCAGAAGACAACCCTCAGCCAACGTGTACCTGCCTTTCACGTGAGCTTTGATGGAACCCCCCTGTCCACCCCCAAATTCCTGATCCACAGGAACTAACAGATAATAAATGTTCAGTGTTGCTTTAGGTCACTAATTTTTGGGATAATTCTCCATGCAGCAGAAGCTAATTAGTAAATCTCCCTTCAAGGTCATCCATAGGGTCGACTTAAAGATTCATAGAACCTTTTAAATTAGTAAACAAATGGGAAACACTGAGACTTTTCCCCAGTGCATAGTAAGCCCTCCATAGATGCTAGTTTTGTTACTGTCATTTCCTCTCTTCCTAAGCACCTAAAACCCAGACCTTTCAAACTTTCAAACAAAAGCATTTTAAATTTGAAGAAGAAAATAGTAGAAACATATTGGCACTAACAAAAGAGCAAAAGGCGTGGGGACACTAAAAGGATCCAGGAAAAAAAAATGACAAAAAGGTTATTAAAGACGAGTACCAGTACTTCATTTGCTTCATGAAGAGCAGGCAGAGAGACAGCAAAATGAGGACTCCCTCCCTCCTCTTCCTATCCCCCACATCTCACCAGGAAACCACAGAGTCAAGTGATGAAGAGAATGTGAGCTCTGAGGTGGCTAGTACACCTGAGCTCCTGAGTTCCGCCACTTACTAGCTGCCTGAGGCCGAGAAAGTCACTTTATCTCAGCATCTCACTGTCCTGTGAGAGGGCCATAATGACTGTACCCACATCCTAGATGTTTTAGTCAGCTTTTTCACTGCTTGACTAAAAGACCCCACCAGCACAACTGTATAGGAGGAAATTTTTCTTTAAGGACTCATGGTTTCAGAGGTCTCAATCCATAGACAGCAGGCTCCATTCCTCAGGCCTCAAGGCAAGGCTGAACATTATGGCGAAAGAGTGGCAGAGGGAAGTAGCTCACAAGGCAATCAGGAAGCAGAGAGAGAGACTCTATTCTCGGGTACGAAATATATTCCGCACAGCCAGGACCCCGATGAACCACTTTCTCCAGCCACACTCCACCTGTCTCCAGTTACCACTCAGTTAATCCCACCAGGGATTAATTCACTGATTAGATTAAGGCTATAGCTCACGATCATTTCTCTTCCAAACCTGCTTGCATTGTCTCACACATGAGCTTTTGGGGGACACCACATCTAAAGAGAACTCTAGGTGAAGCAAAAAGACTCTTTCTCATTTTTTTTAATGTATTTGATGAACACTTATTCAGAAGGACTCTGTGCCAAACACTGTTGTAGGCTCTGGATTGGCTTGAACAAAACCAATTCCCTGTCCTCATGAGGCTCAGAGTCTAATTAGGAAGGTGGACAAATATTAAATTAACCAATAATGATGTTGTATAATGTCATAATGGCATATGACTTGATGGGGACCATGTGAACCATTTAGCAGAGTTCCCATATTTGTATAACAGACTCAGGACCTAGCTGTGAGACCGATAACAGGAAGCATGGAAGTCAACGCAGCAGAAGAAGCCAACAGCCTCCAAGATGGCCCCCTATGGCCCCCGTCTCCAATTACCTCCCCATTGAGCAATGCTCTCCTCTTGGGTGTTACTCAACTCAGGGACTCAGTTCTAGCAAATAGAATATGGCAAAGGTGACGCCATATCACTTCCAAGATTAACTTACCAGAAGACGTGGGCTTCTACCCTTGCACGCATGAACAGTCATACACACACACACACATACACACACACACACACATACACACACACATACACACACACACACACACACACACACACACACCCCTGGCAGCTCCCACATTGTGCATTGCCCTATGGAAACAGTCACATAGCAAAGAACTGTAAAGGCCTCAATCCCACAGCCCACAAAGAACTCAACCTGCCCACAACCATTTATGTGAGCTTGGGAACAGCTCCTCCCCAGCCAAGCCTGCCGCTGAGACCACGGTCCTGGAGGCGGTGTGACTAAACCTCAAGAGAGACCTTAGGCAAATGCTTCAGCTTAGCTGTGTCCATTCTCCTGACCCCAGAAAAAAAATGTAAGATTGTATATGTCCATTTTTTAAAGCCACTAAGTCTTTAATAATTTGTTACATAGCAACAGGTATACATAGGTATACAACAGGTAATCCAAAGGCTTACAGCAAACAGTGAATCTGGGACACCTAACCTCTCTGAATCCTTTACCGGTCAGCCTGAGGAAGGCAGCGTGGGAAACGGTGATGAATCAAGCACCTGTTTCTGTCATTGTGCTTTTATGAACACGTTTAATCTCCGCAACAATCTCTGAGGTAGATGCTACTGTCTCTTGAACATTGATGGGGAAACTGATGCTCAGAGTATTTAAGAACACAGTGAATAACTGAGATTTGAAGCCAAACCCTTCTAATTCCAAAAGAGTCCCACAGTACCATATCATATATATCACCCACTACAGCCCATCAATCCCCATTTCACAGAACACAGAAGGTACATGCAGCTTGAAAGATAATACATTCACTAGGCTACAACACTAATGGTGCTCAGGATGACAAACAGAACTTGGTTTACTGTGTAATACAATTCAACTCTCTGGAAAGTTTTCTGGATGCACTTAGTTGCTACAATCTCCACCCCCACAAAAATGCTGAGCATGAGCGTTCTCCTAGCTAGAAATTAAAGTCATCCCAGATGACTGCCAAATGTATTTATATATTTTTTAAATTGTCAGACTAATATTGCTGGGAACAACAGAGTTCTTGTAATTCATGTTTAATGTAGTCACAAGCTTTGTGGAAGAGAGATTTGCTGACAGTTATTAATGAAAATTTTGCACCACCTGAAATGATGACAGTTTTACCCCTTATCTTTTAAAATGTGCAGTTTGTTATTTATTTTAATGCCTCCGTTTTATAGCTCCTTGAATGAAATTGTCTATTCCTTTAAAAGGGTGATTTCTCATGTGACTAGTCTTAAAAACCAAGGAGCAATCGTATGAAGAATCTAACCTGCAGTTTATCAGGAAAGCCATTTGACCAGTTCTTTTGTTTTGTTTTATATTACCATAACTACATTTCTTTTTCTTTGCCAATTAGAAAGAAAAAACGCGGGACTGGGGATGTGGCTCAAGAGGTAGTGCGCTCGCCTGGTATGCGTGCAGCCCGGGGTTCGATCCTCAGCACCACAAACAAAGATGTTATGTCCGCCGAAAAACTAAAAAGTAAATATTAAAAAAAAAATTCTCTCTCTCTCTCTTTAAAAAGAAAGAAAGAAAGAAAAAACCCTCCTCTTGGTCTATCAAATTGATGGGAAAATTGTCATTAAATCGCACAGATCTGCTGTATCTGATACTGTAGCCAGGAGCTACCTCTGGCTTGAAATGTAACTATTCTGAATGGGGACACACCCTAAGTATAACATACAAACTGGTTTCACAGAATTAATACAGAAGAAGAAGGAGAAGGGGAAGATCTCAATAGCATTTACATAGATCACTTGTTACAATATACTGTCAGGATGCAAGACTAAATATTAAGTTACTATCCCTGGTTTCTTTTTGCTTTTTTAACGTAGCTGATAGAAAAAAAAAACCTGACATTTCAGCATGTGGCTCACCTTTGGCACTCACAGCACTTTTCCATGAAAGGCACTGAAACAGATAAGATTCTATTTTGTGAGTGAGCCCTTCCTTGTGTCATAGTTGAAGTAAATCCTTTGAAAGTCACTGAATTTGGAAGTACTTAATTTTCCTCCCTATTACTCCATCTGTCTATTTCTTCTCAAAGCCTTCTTGACCTGGTACTCTAGACATCAAAGTCCACTGATAGGAAAGTGATTTCAATGTCCTAATTTCTATATTACAAATGCACCAAGGGATGGGGAGAATAAAATGAATGGGGAACAAAAAAGCCATCTTTTCTAGACAACGCAGCATTTGAATTCAGAAAAGAGCACAACACTGAATCAAATCATTGGGGGAAATTTATACCCTAATTAACAAACCAGAAATCACAGGAGATATTCAGCTGGTGACAGAGACCAGACAGTGGATCCCACATACCTGGCCCCATCCCTTCCCCAAGTAGCTGTTCCTAAACCGACAGGTAAGCAGGAGGCCCTGATGGGAGCACTCTCAGAGCCCAGGTGGAAGATAAATAGATTACATTTTTAATCTGACATTATTGGAACATTTCCCCCGCACTGTGAAAACTCCGCTTTAATAATTTAAGTTGTTTTTCCCGGTGTGCCTCAGCCTACTTCTTTTAAACACCTCTTCATTTCGAGTTGAGTTCTTTGGGCTTGATTGATCTTAACGTTTAAAAGCTTAATTTCAGGTGCTGTTTCATTGTCTAATCCGGGACTGCTGCTGTGTGGGTTTGTAGTTGAGTTGGGGAAGGGGATGGGGGAGCTTACTGCCACACCCAGTGTGCAAGGGAGTGCAGGCAAGGGACAAGGAAAGAAAGTCGTGCTGCAACTTCCAGGGCCTTCCACATGCATGGAATGGAAACACAGGAACATTATAAGCACGCTTTGCTTCTATTTGGCCTTCATAGCCATTCCTTCAAAATAGCTAGCAGTGTGCCCTGTACCTTGTCGCAATCCAGAAATCTGGCTGTAAGTCTGGACTCATTGCTCTCTCTCCTCGACCTCCCACATCATCATTCACCACAATTTGTAGGCTCCACCTGCATAATGTCTCTCCTTCCCTCCTGTGTCTCCCTGAGTTCCAGCACCCAAGCACCTGTGTCCCTATCCCCAGTTGCTTCAAACACCTCAGAACAGATCTCCTCAGGTCTGGTCTTGCTCCCACTCAATCTGCCTAAAGCCTCCATTGCTCCCTATTGCCCATAGGAACAGTTCAGACTCCTTAACTGGTTATATTGTTCACGAGCGTCGTGGCAGTGGGAACCGAGAAGGGCATAAAGAGCGAAACCAGAGGGGCAGGCAGGACATGTGGGCATGTTAAAGAGTTGAGTCACTATCCAATGAACAATGGAGTCACAAATGGTCAGGTTCAAGCGGGGACATGGCATGAACAGATCAGCATAGAGGTTAAAAGCAAGGGTTCTGGAATCAAATTGATGTCTGACTGTGTGTCCTTGGACAAGTTACTCAATCTTTCTGAACCAGTTTCTTAATACTAAAAAAAAAAAAAAAAAAGGGTATTAAGACCCCTATGAGCCAGGCACAGTATGAGATCAAGATTCCCATTCCCACATACACTGGTAACATCTTGCTCTTATCTATTATAAAACTGGGAGTCTATCTATGCATGTTTTCACAAAGCTTCACGAAATGTTGAAGTGAAAGAATAAAAAGTTTTAGCTGGAAAAATTATAAGTGGCCAGAAATCTGCCCTGATCCTACCAGAAATAGCATTCCAGGAAATGGAGCTACACACACAGAAGCGGACATGCTCCAGGATACACACAATAAAGCCCCTTTGGCAAAACTGTTGCCCTCTGGGCCAAGCCAGAGGGGTGATTAAATTCAAAAGCGCCCTGGAAGGAGAATGTTTGCCCATATTAGTCCATCTGAAGAGGCGTGCCAGCCCACCCACAACTATCAGATCCCTGCTGTATAACCATGAGTCTGATTACAGCAAAAATCCAAAGTGATTACAATGAAGACTTCCAAGGTGGAAGAGATCAGGCTGTGGAAACACTAGAAGCTGCCCACGTAGACCAGTTGGCTCAGATCTCCCAGCACAGGGCCTGTGGGGCTGACGGTGGTACAGGCCAGCTGGCCTTCACTGGGGAAGGAAAAGTTCCATGGTCACTGGATGAGCAGAACTTTCCTCCCACTTTTTATTCTGCCCCTGCTCATGTGTTGGGGCAAAAAGGATCTAATGTTAATCTTGATGACCAGTTGTGACATGCAGACAGCACAGAACAACACATCAAAACAATAAAACACTTTCAGACCAGTCACCCCATCTGCCCAGCTCAGAGATCTCTGTGATTTGGTGTCTGCAGGGGGCCAGGTTCCCGTTGGCTGATGCCTTGCCCTTTGGCCAGAAATCAGATCATTTCTGATTGCAGCTACTAGAAAACAGCAAATAGCTTGCATTCATTCAATTATTCATTCACTGGACAATTCTTTATCGGGCACCTGTCACACTGATAACAGATCAACAGTGTGGTTTTCATGCAGAAAAAGGGTCTTCTTGATCTATAGACTGATGCTATGGCTTGAATATAGTTTATCCTCCTAAAGTCACATTAGCAGTGTTTAATCCCTACTGGGAGGTACTAAGAAGGTAAAAATTTGATCCAAGTATGGTGTGAAAAGGTGGAGCCGTGGACTGGGGCTGTAGCTTAGGCAGCGAGCTCACCTAGCATGTGTGAGGCACTGAGTTCGATCCTTAGCACCACGTAAAAATAAATAAAGGCATCTGTCCATCTACAACTACAAAAGGTGAGGCCTTCGGGAGGTGACTGGGTTAGATAAGGTCCTCAGGGTAGAGCCCCAGGGATTGAATACTGGTACCTGAATGAGGATAGAAAAACCAGGGGAGACACACATTGAATTCCCCTTCTCTCACCAAGGGACATCCTGCCTCACCTTAGGGCTCTGCTAGAAAGAAAGCATCACTGGATGCAGCCCATTGGCTGTGGATCTTCACGAGCCTCTTTTCTTATACAATGTACCCAGCCTCAGGTATTTGGTAATGCAAAATAGACTAATACAACTGGTACCTACGAGCCTAATCCAGACAGAGATGTGCAGAGAGATCAATTGGACCCCCAGGTGGGAGGATTTGAGCAAAAGGTTTGGGGGGGGTATCTCAGTAACCTTTCATCCCTGCATCATTCATTCAGAAAACAAATATTTATTAACTACTCCCGCCAGATGATTGAGATGAGCTGGGTTTAAAGGAGCTGGCTGCAGCAATAACTAAGAAAAACGGCGAAGAAACTGCGCAAAACACGAACGTGAGCTCCTAAGATTGAGGGCAGGATGGCTCTGCGACCTTAAGGGTCAGCACCACGCTGGACAATGCTGGAAAAAGGGGAAGAGAGCAAGAGCACCTGGAACCCCTCTATTTATTCGGGGGAAAGACATTCGATAGAATATTCCACCCAAATAAGGCAAGGGATAGGGTTTTGAAAGGTGGAGTCTTGCTTTGTGATGTCTTGTGTTCAGCAGATTGATTGACATCTTGGCAAGTCACACCCATCTCAGGTGCTGTGTGGGATTACAGGCAGAATGAGAGGAAAGGCACACTTGTGTCGCACAGCCCAATCAGCAAGAGCAGTCCCCTCATATGGCTCCATGCACGTAGCTCACACACACAGCCCATGGATGGCTCGCGACAAACCACCTCTTCTATGCAGGGCCCTAAGCTGGATGCAAGGAGAGGTAGGAAGACAGATTAGACTCAGACCCTGCCATCTTCCAATCTAGAGATGGAACAAAGGCCAACTCTGTATGTAACAACTGTGCAAGATCTGAGATGTGGCAGGAAAGACATAGAGGTACAGAAACCATGACTTTCCAGTTTGGGGTCAGCCTGATTTCATGGGATTTGCTGAAAGAATAACTCAATGAGGCAATATTTCTCTGTTTGTATGTTGTTTTTTTTTTTTTTTTTGAGAGAGAGAGAGAGAGAATTTTTTAATATTTATTTATTTATTTTAGTTTTCGGCAGACACAACATCTTTGTTTTTATGTGGTGCTGAGGATGGAACCCGGGCTGCACGCATGCCAGGCAAGCGAGCTACCGACCGCCTGAGCCACATCCCCAGCCCTGTATGTTTTTACATTTAAATAAAATGTTTTGCCTTTTGTTTCCAAAATTAATCTTCCAGGAATAAAGAAGTTTTTCCATTAAAATAATAAGGGCACATATTAACTGAGAGTCCTCTCCATTTGGGTCCCCCCAAACAGAGCTTGGGCCAAGGACTGGATGCAGAAAGTTTATTGGGAGGTGATCCCAGGAGGCAGAAATGAGGGACAATAACAGGAGGAGTCAGTGATGCATTTGTTGGACTGGTTGATGCCACCAGCAATGGAGACTCACCTCTGCTGTGGACACACCAGGATCTACGTAGACCACAGCTCAAATTATCCCTCAGAATTATGTATCAGGGAAGAGCCTTATCCATAGGCCCCCCAACGCCCACCCCTTCGATTAAACATCCAATCTCTGCACTTTCCTGGTTGCCCACTTTGGAAAAGACTCTAAGGCAGAAAAGCTGAGAAGACATGGTGGGTGCAAGAGGTAGGACCTGGTCACAACGAGGGAAATCATTCCCTGCAGCCACCAAGTCCCACCCAAGCCAAGCATGAGGCTCCCAAAAGGCAGGTGTCACGTGTTGCATAGGTAGGTCCTAGTAACGCCCTCATTTTCTTTTTTCTTTTTAATTTATTTTAGTTGTAGATGGACACAATATCTTTGTTTTATTTACTTATTTTTGTATGTGGTGCTGAGAATCGGACCCAGTGCCTCACACATGTGAGGCGAGCACTCAGTCACTGAGCTACAGCCCCAGCCTCAACGCCCTCATTTTCAGCAGAAAAAAAAAATGAGAAAAGGGGAGGTAAAGGGCTTCCCTAAAGAGACAGGAGATGGCCGAAGATTCAGCTGGTGTTGTCGAAATCCTGTCTAGGCTTTAAGCCATGTTACAATCTGCCTCTACCAGGACGTTAGAAAAGAAACAGACAGACATGATGGGATTGAGGAAGAGACAGTATCAGGGAAGCTGGTACACACCCCCTTCCTATTTATGGAAATGCAGAGATGGCTAATCTGGCCTTAGACTGAGGGAGAAAAAAAAAAAGAACTTTGGAAAAATATCTGGTAATGACTTGAGACAGAATCACAAACAATTCCCTCCTCCAAACACTCAAATTTAAGAGCACATGTGTTATCCATTATTTCAATAAAAACCCAATAGATACTGAGGCCACTTATGCCCGTGCCACAGTTCCAGAAGGACTGAGGGACAAATTCTTAGCATAATTCTTATACTGTAATTCTTCCTGGCTTGGATTTTTGAGAAATTGAGACATAAATAAATAATTAAATAAAGCAGAGCTGATCAATTCACCATTCAATTGGTTTATCTATAATTAAAGTGAGTAAGAATCAAAATTTGGGGATGGATTCATTAACAGGACTAGAGAGGCTAGTAATGTTCTGTGGGTGACGTCCCAATCACCTACTCAGCCAGGCAAACCAACCATCAGAGCCTCAAATGCCTATTAAGTTCCAAACCAATGGTCTCCAAGAAGGCAAACGGAAACTTTTACAGGGAGAATTAAGTCCACTAAAATGACCTGGTTCCTCTTATTAGATCTCTTTTGGCCCTATATGATCAGTGCTGTGCCCTGAGTGCATCATCAATTTGATTCCACTGGAAGGTTCTGTAAGTGAATTTGGAGCTTGGACTCATGCCTGGGACCTAGTTCGTTGCTCTCATTCTCTCCCCCTGAGCCCTTCTGCTCAACTTTTTTTCGAGTTTGGTGTCTGTCCTACTTTAAATGAGGTGACAGTGGGACATCTGTTACATTTCCTGTGGAGATTGTACCTCTGCTTGGTAATTCACATTTAGGAAGCTGCTTCTAGTGGAAGAAAAAAAAATAGAACCATTAGAAAAATGCTTCAAAGATCTGCAACACCAAAGCAAAAGAGCTGCACAGGGTTGTAGTGGTAGGAAAAAATAGTATCATTCCCATCATGCAACCCTGTTGAAGCCATTACATCCTAAGGCCAGTCCCAAGTGGAAGGAACATTTAATAAAGCACAGTCCAAACAGACAAAAAGCAATTTACAAGGAGTTCTTAATTAATTAGTCCTTGAAATTAAGAAGAACTTGATGCATACCCTCTCCCTCATACCTAGCATATCCTGAAGTCACTTTCTCTTTCTTTTCTTACATTGCCCCATTGAGTACTCTCCTCTTGCATATTGCTGGACACACTCATTATGATTATTTGTTCAACAAATATCCACTCTTTCCCCGTCCCTCTGTGGAAAGAGGAGACTTCCCGGACCACTGATGGCTGTGCAATGGACACCCCTTGGCCAATGGAATATTGCTACCTTCTAGGGGTGCTGGGTTCATTGTCTCCATTCAGCAGAGTCGTACAGGACACAGAGCAAGCAGTGGGTTTATTGCAAAGGCGTGAGAGATAGGGAGATAGAATTCTCCGAAGAGAAGGGACCCCAGAGTTGGGAATCCAGTGAGGGAGTTTTGGCCTGTTCTTTTTATGGTCTCTGGAATTTCCTCCTTTCTTTATCTCCTCCCCTGTCCACATGCTCCTCACTGATATTGATTGGTGCCCACTCTGTCCACGTGTCTGTTTTAGTTTTTCTATTGGATCCCTCACCGAGGAGCAGAGTACAGAGTGTCTCTCTGACTGAGTCCCCTGTTTAGGTCTATGAGCACTTTTGTTAAGAAGGAAGTTGACCTCATCAGAAGACCCTGTCCACGCTCCTTTGTTCCGGCCCTGCCCCTGACCTCCTCACTCGCCATCTTGCCCTGGCTGCTTACACCCCTCTAGATCTCCCTCTGGCCGCAGATGTCACAGGTATATAGGTCTTAAATTTGCTGGTGACTTTTGGCTTGACTTCCTGAGCTCCAGTGATCTACCGTGAGAATACGTGCTGAGTATCTTCTGCCCCATCAACAGGAACCCCACATTGAATACACATGGAACCCATCTGAACCTATTCATTGCCCAGAGCCAAGTCAGGCCAGTCCACAGCATGCCCAGAACCGCTCAGCCCAACCGGCCCCCATCAGCCATATTGTAGTCAACAGCAGACCCACATGCAGAAGAATAAACTCTGTTATTAGCACGTGGGTGTTGGGTGGTCCATCCTAGCCAACGCGTGTCCTTGTCCTTCTCCTCTCTCATTCCTCCTCATTCTAATTCACAAAAGCTTCCAAAATGGCAGCTGCAGAGGAGAGAGAAGGGAGAGAAAAAAGGTAAAGCAAAAATCAGGATCTTCTTTAACACACAGAAAAAGGAGGGAAGGCTGGAACTACTCACGTGTGGAATCATCTTTGAGTGATCACATCTGTGATTATTGCTATCATCTATTCATTCTGCGACAGGCACAATGTAAAATACTCCATGAACTTGAACACATTTAATCCAACCAGTGCCCCAAGAAGTCAGAAAAAAAATAGCACCATTAGACAGGAAAGAAAACTGAAGCTTAGGAAGATGGCCCATTTTGTTAGAAGGTGCCAGAATTGAGATTAAAATACTCAGGTTTAGGCAAATCCCAGTCGTTATTGAGCAACACGGGCAGCGAACCAATCTTAAAATGAAATGCCATTCTTCAATGTAACAAATTGGCAAAGATTAGAAACACTCTAATGCTGAATATTGGCAAGAATACCAGAGATGCGTCCCATAAAATACAGGTGAGGATGTTAATCGGTACTCACATTCTGGAAAGCAATCTGGCAATATTTATCAAGGGCTTGAACATTTGCATACCCCGTGAACCAGTAACCCTACTGCTCTGATTATATTCTAAGGACCTAATCAGAGATGCAGCCAAAGATTCATGTACAAAGTTGTTCTTCGAGACATTGCTTATCACAGTGAAAAACTGGAATCAACCGAAATGTAAAATAGTTGCAGAATGGTTCAGTAATTGGTATTGCTACAAGCTGGAACAATATGCAACCATTAAAAAACATATTTAAATGAAATGAGGAAATTTTTGCAATAACTCTAAATGGAAAGAAAGCAGGATATAAAACTGGATACACAACGTGACTCCAGTCTGGAGAAAAGACTATAAAATAATGCAATATGATAACAGTAGTTATGCATTATTTCTGCCTGATGATTATTGTTTTCTGTGAGTTTTTCTCTTTTTTTGGTATTTTTAAATACAGTTTTTCTATTTCTCAAATTTTAGTGAGTACTATTATTTTAACTAGAAATACATAACTTAAATGTTTTTTTTTCTTTCCAAGACAGCAGTGTTTGTCCCTGTACAATATAAGCACTATGAAGGCAGAAGTCTTCTCTGCTTTGTTCCTTGGGGAATCCCAGAATAGTGGCTGGCTCTCGATTTTTGCTCAGTAAGTATTTGTTGAATGAATGAAAGTTATACCCAGTGGCAGTGCAAATTTATTACACAGGTGTGTGTTAATCAGTCTCCATCACTATAATGAAATACCTGAAATAGTTAACTTAAAAGAGAAAAAGTTTATTTTGGCTCACAGTTTTGGAAGTCCGGGCCATGATAGATTGGCCATGACTTTGAGCCTGTGGCAAGACAGTGCATTGTGTGTGTGTGTCGGGGGGGGGGGGGGAGCACATGGCCAAGTAAAACCACTCATCCTATCAGCCAGGAAACAAAAAGAAGAAGAAGACAAAGAAAGATAAAGGGATCAGGGTCCCACTGTTCCCTTCAGGGGCATACCACCAATGACTTAAGGGCCTCCCACTAGGCTCCATCTCCTCTTCCAACAGCATGGCCCTGGGGACCAAGCCTTTACCACACAGCTCTTTGGGGGAACATTCAAGATCTAAACGACGGCAGTGTGTTTAGGTGTGTTTAGGTGATCTGTGGTTCCGACACAGCTACCCTCAACACAGCCTCCATTTCAACAGGCTCGGACCTAGGTCCCAGGACTTGAGGCAGGGTGCAGTGAATGGCTTGTCTTGCTCCATGATGTCTGAGGCTTTAGTCAGAAAAGCATGTGCTTTGGTCGACTCTTGCCACTAAAAAAAAAATACCATAGATTGAGTCACTTAAACAATAGCACTTTATTTTCTCACTATTCTGGAGTCTGGAAGTCCATGACCAAGGACTCAACCAACTTGGTCCCTAGTGAGGGCTCCCTTCCTGGCTTGCGTATGGCCTCTCTGGCTGTGTCCTCATACAGTGAAGAAAGAGAGCAAGTGAGTTCTCTGCTGGCTCTTCTTATAAAAAAGCTCTTCTATCACCAGAGACCCCCCTCATGGGCTTCTCTAACCTCAACCCACACTCAAAGGTCTCATCTCCAAATACCACCACTTTGGGGGTTAGGGCTTCAGCATGGTTTTAGTGGAGACACGAACAACTGGTCCTCAATAGCATGAATAGCTGGATGTGACTTGAAATTTAGGGGTGGGGAACATCTGGAGGTTTTCTTCTTCACATGCCTGGTACCTGGGGTTGGGACTGAGGCTGAGGCTGGACTCCGTGGGACTGTCATGAAATACTGACATGCCCCCTCCATCTGCCTGGGTCTTCCACAGTAGATTTTGCGTGACTGAGAAATGAATCTTTACTCTGATAAGTCACTAATAGTTCAGATATTCATTGCTGCAGTGCAGACCACCTTTCTCTGGACCAACCCAATGATTTTCCAATATATAACTATTCCATGTGTTGAGATAGAGCCCGATTTATCTGGACTTCTGGTCTCTTGGCCTAGAGGCCAATCTGGGGAATGCTTTCCTTTTCCATTATGTTTATTTGTTTTCTTTTTAGCTACTTTCTATTCCTACTTTATATCCCCCACCCTCCTCTTCCATCAGCTATGCAAGGCTGAGATTCTGCTTCCTAAGACATGTAAGATACACATGACAGGGACCAGAGTGCCCACCCTGCTGTTCCACTTGCAAGTAATATGGCTTCAGATAAATTACAGAATCAGTTTTCTCCTCTGCAAAATGGGGTGATGTTGATCATCATCGTCTCCGTGTTGTTGTAAGAATTAAATGAGATGAGGTGTCTTATTATGTGGCACAGGACACAGCACAGTCACACAAGTTGTTAGTTGTTGTACTAGTTCTGTTACTATGCAGCCCTCATCTCCTGATGGCTAGGATGGTGTCAACCATGCCCAATTGTTTTTTGGGGGGTGGTGGTACTTGGAATTGAACTCAGGGGCACTCAACCACTGAGCCGCATCCCCAGCCCTATTTTATATTTTATTTAGAGACAGGGTCTCACTGAGTTGCTTAGCGCCTCACTTTTGCTGAGGCTGGCTTTGAACTCACGATCCTCCTGCCTCAGCCTCTTGAGCCCCTGGGATTACAAGCCTGCGCCACCACACCCAGCAACTATGCACTATGTAAAATTTCTTTTAACAAAGGAGTCAGCACATCCGGGGAAGATATAGAACATTTCGGGTACAGTTCCTATTGAGGGATAAAGGGCACAAAGAGGGTCTTGAGCTCTTAAAGCTATAGATGAGAAGTGAGGTGAAAGATCTCCCTTCTAATAAATCTCTACTTATTTCTCTACCACCTGCTTCCATGCCGGGACAATTCAGTTCTTCTTCACTTGGAAGCAAAAACAGATGCTAAAACAAAGGCGGGAATATAAAGTAGAAATAGAAAGTAGTTAAAAAACAAAAACAAAAACAAATAAACTTGTGGGGGGGGGGGCAGGGGGGCGGGGCAGGAACTTACTGCAGACTTTGGCTGTTAGCTAAACTTTCTGGTGGTTGCACAAGTCCTGGGCCTTGCCCAAAGCGGGTTCTTCTTCTCCATCCCCAGGGGAGAGGCTGGGAGGGAACCTGCTGTCCCAGGGGACTGGAGCAAGGCTGGGTATGTGCTTATTAGCACTATGCACTGTGGGCCCAATCACTCCAGAGGTACAGGGTGGGCCAGGTGGGGCAAGGGAGGAGGAGGAAAAGGAAAGAAGCCCAATTTTTGTTTTCATTGCCATCTCTCAAATTCAGAGGAGACAATGTCTGAAAAAATTCTCTCTGGCTTGCACTTTTGAGGCCTTTTAATTTTTGATTGTTAAGCAGGAACAATGAAATGGAGCCATTTCCTGTTTCTCAGCCCCAACCCCCGACTGGTGTGGAATTTGGGTTTAAACTGCCAGAGAGGAACATTTAAATTCTATAAATTAGCTTCACTAAAGACGCTTAAGCGTTGATGAAAACATCCCCATTTTACACTCAGCTTTATAAAATCTTAAAGAAAAAAAATTATCCCAAAGTGCCATGGGAAGCCAAGCTGGCAGAGAGCAATCTGTTCAGGGCGAATATGCCCAGAGCTTTACAAATGAGGAATATGGGATCAGGATGAACAGATCATTTATCAGTGACAAAACGAAAATCCTTAGCCTCTGTACTCAGAGTCCAGGGAGACTCTCTCAGGCTAAATCCTGCTCTCAGAAGCAATATTCGTATTAACTCATTTATACCCACATTAATGCCAGTGGCAGGGAATCCCACTGGGCTCCAGCTCAGGTGTCCAAGAGAGCTATTTTGATGTAAATCAGAGTTTGGTTTCAGGGAAGACCTGTGTTTAAATCCCAGTTTCACTATTAACCAGCTAGTGACCTTGAACAACAGACTTAACCACTGGGATCCTCCGTTTTCTCCTCTGAAAACCAGGAACAGTAACGTGTAGGCATATAGTAAGGGAAACTCTTGATATTTGCACTTCTGGGCAAACAGAATAAAGGTAACAAAACTTATATATATTTCCAAATAAATGTGTTTAGACACACATGCACCACCACTACACAAAAAGGGTGTGCCAAAGAAAGAGAGAAACTCCTGGTGGATAATTTTGACTCTTGATTTCATAGAAAATTTCCCTCAATGCTTTAAAAATCTGAGGCCTCCCTATCTCATGGCCCCTGAACTCTAAAGAAACATGCAGCTCTCGGCACCCTCTGGACCCAGAGGCAGTGAGGCTCAGAGGAACAAGCACTGGGCTTCTCTGGCTGCTAGACCTCAGGTCCCATTTCATTCTGTAACTTCAGACCACAGAGACTAGGCCCCTTCTGAGAGGGGATTGGAACTGAGATGGAAATTCTTTTTGTGGTTGTTCCCTGGTGCTGATGGAGCCCAGGACCTTGCATATGCTAAGTACCTGCTCTCAACATCCAGCCCCAAATGGAAGTTCTTATTATGACTTATTAAAATACCATAAGTTTTTTTCAGCTTGATTTGCATCTTTTCTGTCCATCAAAATTAAGTGGTCACTCAATGGATAAATACTGAAGCTATATTCCAAGCAGTACTTGGAGATTAGAATTTCCAAGGACGCATACCTGAAATAATAACAATCCCTGCCAACCTCCGTTATCACTGTTTGCACAGTTTTACCTTTGATGTCACATTTATTTTCACGCCTTTTCCCTTTAGTCTCCCTGGACAATGGCTCAGTGGAGAGGAATTCTGGGTACCTGTGCTTGCCCAGTGATATGCTAGACTAACACTTTCCAGTAGAACTTTCCGGGATGTGAGTCTCCTGTATCTGTGCTGTATCTTCTTATCTGTATGATGGCTACTAGTCCCATATGGCAATACAGCCTGAGTATCCCTTATCCAAATTGCTTGGGACCAGAAGTGTTTGAGATTTAAGAACTTTCCAGATCTTGGAACATTTGCCCATATATGATGAGATATTGTGGGGATGGAACCTAAGTCTAAACACAAAATTCATTCATGTTTCCTGCACACTCCTACAGACAGCCTGAAGATGATTTTATGCATTATTTTCAGTGTGCTTGTGTTTGATTGTGACGGATCACATGAGGTTAGGTGTGGAATTTTCCACTTGTGATGTCATTCAATGTTCAAATAGTTCTGGATTTTGGAGCATTTTGGATTTTCGAATTAGGGATGTCCAGCCTGTAGCTCTTGAAATGAGACTAGCACAACTAAGGAACTAAATTTATACTGTGTTTCATTTTTAATAATTTACATTTAAGAATACCTGCCATATGTGGCTGATTGCTTCTATGTCAGGCAGTGAAATGTGAACAACTACCCACTCAGGCCAGAGCTATGCAAAGAAATATTCTGTGAACCACAGAATATTTAAATTTAAATTTATGTAATTTAAATTTTTCTAGTAATCCCATTAAAGAGTGGTGATTAATATCAATTATTTTTTTAGGTAGCATATATTTTATTAGTTTGTACTAATACATTTTCATATTACAAAGGCAATTGAGTGGAAAATTATGTGTTTTATTGTTGACTATTCAAAATATTTTCATTTCAACACATGATCACTACAAATCAAATGCTGAGATATTTTACATTTCTTTTTTTTTTATACTGAGGTCCTCAAAATTTGATGCATATTTTATAATTACAATGCATCTCAATTGGACTAGCCATATTTCAAGTGTTCAACAGCCCCAGGTGAATGTTGGCTACCATGTGAACAACACAACACAGACAGGAGCCATCCTAGGTCTAATTTTTCCATCTGTAACTTATGCCTCCCTACAACAACCAGAGTCGAAAAATACTTTAGCTGAACAATGTTAACGCAAAGTGTTAAACGTAAACAGGAAACTCACTGTATTCATTTATATATCGAAGTCTACATGGTTATGCAAAATATTTGGTGTTTCCTTGTTTCTTGTTCTTTTGCTTTGAATTAAATTAATTAACTAATTTTACCAACATGTCAATATTTACTGCTAATTATGCAAGAACATCTACATCTTGAAGAAACACAATGCAATGGTGTATCACAGAATTCTTGAGCTCAATGCCTAGTAATTTCCATATCAATAATTTCCATTAGTGTAATGGGACACAATAGAAGCCGCTCCTGAAATAAAAATGTGTAATGAAAAAAAGCAATCATAGAGAATCATTTGGCAGCTAAGTAGGTAACCAATAAGCCAATAACCTGATCAATGAATGTTAGCTACATTAAATGCAAAAGATGATCCCAAAGTGTCCATTAGCAGAAATTCTAACAAATAAATTACATAAAAGCAATCAATACAGCCAGCTGAGAAAGTAAGCAGAAGAGTGGATTCGGAAACAATTTCCACGATTTGCACTGCTTGCGTTTGATTGCCTTTTTGGGTTTTACATCGCAACTATACTTCCTCCTCCATCTTCAGGCCCCTCTTTAATGCTATTTCTAAATTAGTTTTTTTTGTTCATTCTTAATTGTGTTGCTCGTGAAAAATGGATCAAGGCAGTCATTCGGGTTTTCTGTCTCTCCAGGAAACACCTTGCAAAAACATGCTCAATGTTTGCTAATGGCTTTGGAGGCAAAGAGAGTGACTTCAGAGTCCTTGTTTTGGAAGGCAGAAAGAGGGGAGCCCTAGGGTGGTGGTCGTGGGAAAACAGATTAGGAGAATGCCTTTTAAGCCAGGGAGGGAAAGGTGTCCTGTAATGATTGTCCAAGAGGTCACCTTGGCTCCTGACTGGAAAGGGAAAGCAGAGTACCATTGTGTGTGTCCTTGTGTGTAACCAGGTAGCTGGACAGAATAATTCCTTTTCCTCTCTAGGAGTTCATGTCGTTTGAAATTGTACACCCCATAGCATTTACACATCATGAGGTCAGCTGACTGGGAGGGGGCAGGGTAATGATCTCATAATTATGTATTATTTAACTGGTATTAAGCTTTCATGTGCTTCTCTGGCTGCAGAAGATTTTGCTTAGGGAAGGGATCCAGAGTGGGCTGTATGTGACTATATGCACTGAAGGGCTGGCTCTGCCCCCAGATAGGTCCAGCATCTGGGAGCCTTTAGAGGCCTCCTCTCTTCAGTCCTCCCAGTGAGGCTGGGAAGGGTACAGAGGGCTACCATTTACTAAAGACCCACTATGTACTAGCCCCCATGCTAGGCATGGGGAGATAATACCTAATTTTATTGACATTTGTTTCTAATAAGTGCTATTAGTGATTTAAAAAGAGCATTTTGAACATGCAGAGGAGACAATTCTCTGCCCACCCTAGTAGCAATATCATGGGATATCAGGATTCCAAGAGGAAATGTTATCAGGAAACGCCAATATTATTTATTCATAACAAAGGCAATTAATCTAGGAATGGGTGTCTCTAATGCCAGTGCGATAGTAGTTGTGTTACTAAGTCTCAGGATTAACTCACTTAAAATGAGACCAGTAAGAGGCAAAAACATCATCTCTTCAAAGCAAGGAATAATATTAAGTCTCAAGAGCCAGAAGTCAAGTTCTTCTTTCAATTTATGGAAAAAGGAAAAGATCCTTTAGTTTTGCATGTAAAAAAAGTAAGCAACATGTCCATTGTTTTTAAGGAAAAGTATAAAGTAAATATGCATAGAAAGTTGATATTATAAAGTAATACTTTTAAAAGCAAAATCATGCATACAAATATAAAATGAATACATGTCAAATTTTTATTTAACTCTTTAATTAATGAGGAAACTAGTAAGATGTTACAACAGGTTCAAGGGAAAATTCAAAAAGCAGATATATAGGCATGTGGGCAATCAAAAATACTGACATAAATCTGCTTTAATAGATGCAAAACCCCTCTGAAGGAGGATAGGGGAGACAATTTTCGAATTCACTGACATGTCATTGAATTCTGAGATTCCTACCCCCCAGCGTGTAGGCCCTGAGGAAAGCAGCACTACGAGCACAATGGATCTCATTGTCATGATCAGGAAACATTAGATGACACAGGTGACGGGATCTGAAGGTGTAATTAAATCTTCAAGACAAATTAATCAAAAGGGAGATTATCCTGAATGGGTCTGACCTAATCAAGGAAGCCATTTGAAGCAGGAAGACTTCGGCAAGGCCTTTGAAAAGCAAGCTGTGGCGAGGGCAACCTGGTGGGGAAAGGCAGGCAGACTCTCTCCACAGCTTCAGGGAAGCTGGGGACCTGGCCCTCAATTCTAGAGCTGCAAGATGAAGTTGGCTAACGGTGATCTTGGAAGAGGAGTCCCAGATGAGATTCCACCCAGGCCAACACCCTGGTTTCTCCTGCTGAGACTCTAGGCAGAAGACCCAGGAAAACTGTGTGGGGACCCCAGACCCAGAGAAAATATAAGATAATAAGTGCATGGTATATTAAGTTGCTAAATTTGTGTTTATTAAACAGCAGTAGAGAATGAATACATCTGTTCATTGAGGATAACTTTTGTATTGCTAGGCACCAGTTAGCTAGGACATACAAAGTTGTAAATAGTTCAAGGGCACAAAGAAGCAGAGACTCCACAGAATCAAATGACCTGGAAGGGTGCCCAAGATAACACCTCGATTTCCATTGAATTAAAATAATTTATTTGGTCCATTTCAAAGTCCTTCCATACAGTGAGAAATGTTTTATTTGGTAAAGCGCCTGTTTGACAAACAATATTGCTTTATTCATTTTTATTTATTTAAAGAGAACCCCCTTTTTTTTTTCACTGCATGGATTTAGACTATACTTTGTTTTGTTTTGTTTAGCTTTGTGGTGCTAGGGATCCAACCCAGGGGCTCTGATCTGATACACCCAGTCCTTTCATCTGTTTTTCTGGACTTGTAAGGAGGTGAGGGGTGGCTAGCTTCCAGAAATTACAGAGTGGAAACCCAGGACAGCTGCAGAAAGGTTGCACAGGTCTGAGCTTCACCACGCACCAGTCCCTGCTGAGGTTGAAATGGAGCTGGGAAAAACACAACCTGGACCCCCAGCTTGGTGTCCTACATGTGACTTAAGTGAAGGCAGATTTGATCTATCTATTTATTCACTCAACAAACAAATCCAGTGGCTACCCAGTTCTAGACAGAGATACACAGGTGAACAAAAAAAAAAAAAAAAAACCAATGTCCCCAACCTCACAGGGTTTAGAATCTAATGGAAGGAAAATAACCCAGATTCTGAGCACTATACTGTACTGCTAGAGTCATTCTTTAGTAATATAAGGACAGGTAACACAAACAAGCACTTGCTATGTTTAGCATTTAGTGATTGTTCTAAGTTCTTTACCCAGGATAACTTACAATGCCATAGTAACTCAGTGAGGTAGGTACCATTGTTATCCCCCCAATTGCAGGTGAGAAAACTGAGTCAAAGAAATGTTCAGGGACTTCCCCAAAGTCCCAGCTAGTGAATGTCAGAGCTGAGAGCCACAGCCAGACAGTCTGAGTCCTAGTTCTTAACCTAGTTCAAGTAGTATCATCTTTGCAAAAAGGAATCCTTTGAGCATGGGCGCAAGCCACATCTGGAGGCAGTTCTGAGGTATGCTTTGCAATTTACTCCTATTACCCCCAAACATCAGTATCATCAATAATGAGACTATGGGAAACAATTTTTTTTTTTTTTTTTTACATTTTCCTATGTCCACTGTGGGTGGTTATGCTGATGGTACACAAAGTAAAACTAAGAGAGATTTTGCCAGTCTTGCAAATCTGACACCTATTTAAAAAGGATTCTTTGTCCATCTCTGAGCCTCATTTCTGCTCTGATTTTGATGAAGTCTATTTTCTCCTCTGGGTGCTGTGTCTTAGAAATGCATACTGCTCTTCTTCCATTAGAATCCCACCCCCGGGCACAAGCTCTGTGGTGGCAATACCCTGCAGCTGCCCATAAACAATAAGTCACACAAAGGATAACTGAGGGTTTCAAGTTTCCTGTTTACAACCTCCATCCAATGGGGACCTCTCTGCGAGAAATGTAAGACTGGCAACAGATTAACAAGGGTTTGGTTATTTTACAAGAGAGAACAATGGTTCCTCTGACCACCACTTTTGATTCATTCCATCTCTGGTTTCCATGGAGCATCATAAGAGGATCTATGTGTGTGTCCAGAGTGGAGGGAGAGAAGCAGCCCCAGGCACACCAGGGAGGAAGCAGCCCCGGATGAGCCTCCCTCCCAAAGAGAGTACTGTGTCAACACTTGGGATCCAGTTCCTGTGTGGGTGGTTTGCTCTCTTGGGGAACACCATGATAACACAGTCTCCACTGGGGCAGTCTCATTCTTCCCTTGTCGGGAGGGTGATCTTTGCCTGTGAGTTGTGTTCTGTTTTCAAGATTATGCTTATCTCAATCTTTGATTGTGGCTCATTGAAAAATCTGACCTGCCAGCTGCCAGGAAATCAGACCTGCCAGCTGAACTGCCTCTCTGTCGGTAACCAGTGAAGAATTTTCTGGAACTGCTCTGGAAGTTAGGGGGACAAGGGTTGAGCATCCCTTATCTAAAATGCTCAGGAGCAGAAATAATGTGGATTTCAGATTTTGGAGTGTTTGCATGAGACTCAAGTCTCAACACGAAAGTCATCTAGGTTTCATATTCACCTTATGCACACAGCTTGACGGTAATTTTACACAACATTTTTGATAAATCCGAACTCAAAACCAAGTTTGTGCACATCAACTCTCAGAATTGTGTCATCATGTTGAACCCCAAAAGGTTTGGGTTTTGGATCATTTTGGATTTCAGATTTTCAGAGTAGGAATATACTATGCAAGACATCTGTTGTTTTGGGGTGTCTAGAATCAAATCCCTCTTTCTTCGCCTCTTGCACCGTGGGTCCCCTTCCTCAGCCATTTGATTCCCCTGTTATTACACACCTGGCTCAGAGGTGGAGCCTGTGAGTTAGTCCTAAGCCAATCAGGGCCTTGTGTTTCCTTGGCTTCCTGTGATTGGTTCATTGGTAGTTGTGCCACCGTTAGAGCCAATCAGAAGAGCAGTGAGGCTTTTGCTGGGAATTCTGGGAAGGAGACTCGCTCAGTCCTGGCTGGACTCAAGAGGTGGGAGTTTGGAGCAGCTGTGGCCATCTTGCTGCCTGCAGAGAGCGCCCGTCAGAGGACGCAGTCAAGCCAGGAAGAGGATGGCGGGGACCCTGGATCTTGGGCACAAGACACTCTGAATCAGTGTCTGCAGCAAGCCCTGCTTCCAGACCCGCAGTCTGTGATTCACTAAATTTCCTTGAAGCCCTACTTGGGCTGGGATTTCCTCTTTCTTGCAAGGCAAGAGCTATTTGCCCCTCGGGAAAGTTGAGGGGAAGCCTAAGAACAGGAGCGGAAGGGCAGTTCATAGCCCTTCAGTCAGGAAAGTGATTCTCATCTGAGGCTATTTGTCCCTTCACATTTATCATGAAAAGACAGAAACTGCAACATGTGCTTTTAGAGCCTATAGCTTTTCCATTTCCTATCTAAACTGACATTTTTATGGCGGGGGAATCTGTCCAATTTATTATTTAAGTGATGGCTGGTTATGTCTTAAAGTGAACACAGACACGAGTTGATTCCTCAGTAGAAGCCATGTATATCTGTTTTTGGTCACCCTGCCTTTTAAATGCATATGATGTCACTCTTTTCACCTGAGGGATGCTGTAGGAGGACCCTTGGCCACTAAGCCCCTCTCTCAGCCGATGTCCCCAGAGGGCCTACAGCAGTGCTTTATTTTTTAAAGAGAGTATTCCTGCAAATCCATAATTCAAATTCAAGCCAGAGTGGACCTCATTGTTCTCCCTCTCATGTTCAAACCCAGTTCTCAGGTTTTACATTAGGCCTTCTGGTTCCGTGTCCTCTGACAATGGCTTGTGTGTAGTGGATCAGGGTTTTTTATTGTTCTTTAGTGTAGGCTGATTTTTTTTTTTTTTTTGTACCAGGGATTGAACTCGGGTGCACTTAACCACTGAGCCACATCTCTAGCTTTTTTTGTATTTTACTTAGAGAAGGGGTCTCAGTGAGTTGATTAGGGCTTTGCTAAGTTGCTGAGGTTGGCTTTGAACTTTCAGTCCTCCTGCCTCAGCCTCCAGAGCCACTGAGTTTAGGTTGATTTTGATTTATGGTTTTTAACATATATCAGGGAAGGGAAGAAAGGTATTTTGCCACTTTTGCCCAGAATATTGGCCAAGTGGTGGCTATCAGAGCCCTTTCAGTCTCAGTTAAGAATGAGAAATCTTCTTTCTGGTGAAAATATATGTGTTTTGTGAAAGTGTTAGAATATTTGAAATATGAAAATGATAGACTATTTCATGTCACTTTGTGACTAGATCTCTCTGTAATTCAATTCCTTCCCATTTCCTTCTCTCCAACATCTGAGATGGAATATTGTGTCATAGACACAAGGTCACTCAGATGTCAATTCAGAAGGATTCTGCCTACCTGAGACTTTCTCAATACTATCTTGGAGAGAACAGGGACCTTAAAATCAGACAGTTTGAGGTTCTTGTCCTGGCTTTACCATTCTTTTCCTGTGAGTTAAGGTGAGACACTTAACTTCTCTGGGCCTCAGTTTCCTCTTCTTTGAAAGAGGTAAGTCCTGGCTTGCAGAATTATTGGGACAACTGCACACAATAAAATAGGTAAAAGGTGTTTTAAGAATGTCAGTACTTCTCAAAATAAGCCAATCCCAAAAGACCAAAGGCCAAATGTTTTCTTCGATATGTGGATGTTGATTCATAATGGCAGGGGGGCAAGGGAAGAATAGAGGAACTTTTTTTTTTTTACCATTTTATTTATTTTTTTATTGGTTGTTCAAAACATTACAAAGCTCTTGACATATCATATTTCATACATTAGATTCAAGTGGGTTATGAACTCCCATTTTTACCCCACATATAGATTGCAGAATCACATCGGTTACACATCCACATTTTTACATAATGCCCTATTAGTAACTGTTGTATTCTGCTACCTTTCCTATCCTCTACTATCCCCCCTCCCCTCCCCTCCCATCTTCTCTCTCTACCCCATCTACTGTAATTCATTTCTCTCCTTGTTTTTTTCCCATTCCCCTCACAACCTCTTATATGTAATTTTGTGTAACAATGAGGGTCTCCTTCCATTTCCATGCAATTTCCCTTTTCTCTCCCTTTCCCTCCCACCTCATGCCTCTGTTTAATGTTAATCTTTTCTTCCTGCTCTTCCTCCCTGCTCTGTTCTTAGTTGCTCTCATTATATCAAAGAAGACATTTGGCATTTGTTTTTTAGGGATTGGCTAGCTTCACTTAGCATAATCTGCTCTAATGCCATCCATTTCCCTGCAAATTCTATGATTTTGTCATTTTTTAGTGCAGAGTAATACTCCATTGTGTATAAATGCCACATTTTTTTTATCCATTCATCTACTGAAGGGCATCTGGGTTGGTTCTACAGTCTAGATATTGTGAATTGTGCTGCTGTGAACATCGATGTGGCAGTATCCCTGTAGTACACTCTTTTAAGGTCTTCAGGGAATAGTCCAAGAAGGGCAATAGCTGGGTCAAATGGTGGTTCCATTCCCAGCTTTCCCAGGAATCTCCATACTGCTTTCCAAATTGGCTGCACCAATTTGCAGTCCCACCAGCAATGTACGAGGAAGTTTGGATTGGGCAGAGGAGAATAAGGAGAGGAGAGAGGGCTTGGGGTTAGGAAAGATGGTGGAATGAGAGTGTCATCATTACCCTAGGTACATGTATGATTGCTTGAATGATGGGACTCTACATCATGTACAACCAGAGAAATGAAAAGTTGTGCTCCATTTGTGTACAGTGAATCGAAGTGCATTCTTCTGTCGTGTATAACTAATTAGAACAACAATAAAAAAGAATGTTAGTGCTTCCATCCTTTTCTCTTTCTGTCCTCAGTATGGGAATAAGCCCACAGGACACATGCAGGTGAAATAAATGCAGGTTCTGGTCTCCTGGCCAGGAGAACGGCTTCTGGATGAGTTTGGGCTGTGGTGCAATCTCTCTCTCTGCAGAGAGAGATCAGAATATTTTTAACTTTGCCAACAGGCCACGTGCAGGAGACACAAGCAGGCTGCTTTGAGTTATTAAAGCTGTTTAGAGAGAGAAGCAGCTCAGGGAGGCCTGCCTTCTGGGTCTGTCTCATTGACAAGGGGGTGGGCTTTTGACCTCTGTCTGTCATGTGATCTTTGTGGTTTCTGTCTGCCCTGACTTCAGTGGTCCATGTTATTCAGACTTGAAAGGAAATGACAAGGTCCAGTGAGCTAAGGGTACCTGGGGAGTTCATGTGTCTGTGACATGTCAGAAAGTAACTCAATTAACCAGTGGTACAGAGAGAAGAGAATCTGTGAATGTCTGTTTGAGAGCAGAGACAACTCGCCACTTCTATACCTGGGATACACACCAGCCCCTTGAAAATTAAAGGTTCACATGGGCTCCATGATTATGGGGCTCAACTGGCCAGGAAGGGTCTGGAGAGGGAATAACAACAAGCAATTCCTGGCATTTAAAATTTTATGCATCCAAAATAAGATAGATGAGATCTTAGGTATTTTAAATCCTGAACCTAACAGTTCAGAACCTGTAAAAATGCAATGTCAGCAGTAATAAACTCATATGTATAGTGCTTTTTAATATCCAAAACATTTTCATATAATATATTAAGGCTGATCCTTTCTATTTCCTGGGAGTACATAAGTTAGCTTTCTTGTTTGTCTTGATCAAAGGTCAGTTGGTGGCATGGAATTCAAACCCACTACAGGTACCAGTTGTATGTGTAATAGTCAGACTATCACTCTACCTTTCTAAGTGATAGAGCTCAGCACCTCAGTGATGTTTTTCTCCCCAGTGTTGCCTGAAGCTAAGACTTGGCTATCAGTTCTTGCTGCCAAGTTTGCACTACACTTGTAATTGTGTGAGCTCTGTAGCACTCTCGAGAAAAGGCAATCCACCTACCCCATCTTGCAGCCTGCCCTTAAATTCACAAGGATACATTCCTACATGGAGTCTCTGGATATTGTAATAAGATTGTCACATGTCGTTAATGCAGTTTAGTTCTGCATCCTAACTGACTGGAAAAACTGATTCAATTGCAAACTTTTTTTTTTTTGGCAACTGTATGAGCATCTTCCCAAAATATATTAGAGTTGCCACTGACAGATGGTGTGAGATGGGCCCAGGGATGCTGTTGACAGATATCTTGCAATGGATCTTATTACATTGACATATCTGAAGAATTCTCATGGGAAATGTCTTCACAGGCCTGAAGGCTGACAGAACAAGATGGAGGCCCTTCAATACAATTGCCAATAAGGAAAGACGGAAAATGGGAACAACTTTCCAGAGATAATTTAGCAATATGTATAGAGCCTTGGGAATTACCTTTTGACCTAGGATTTGTCTTCTCAAGTTTTAGCTGCAAGAGTTGCTTAACCACGTGTGGAAAGATTTTGTATGGAGATCTTCTTTGCAACATAATATATATAATGGAAGAAACTGGAAATCTCCAAAAGTCCCATAATATCAGACAGAAATACACAAGTTAATAGTTGTCCCTCCCTATCTATGGGTTCCATATCCATGAATTCAACCAATTCATATCAGAGACATAGTTGACCTATGATGGTTGCATCTGTGTTGAATATATATAGACTGCTTTTTCTTATCATTATTCCTTGAACAACACAATAAAATAATATTCGAGAAAGGTATTGGGTATTGTAAGTCATCTAGAGACAATTTAAAGTGTAGGAAGGGTGTGTGTAGGTTACAGGTAAATACTATGATATTTTACTTGTGACAATCCTTCTTAGATATCCATATATAACTGTATATTTATATTCATACTCACTATGATTTAAAAAGCAGGATAAAGAATAATTTATTTAGGATGATCTGTTTTGTAAAAGGAAAAAAAGACTGTTGACAGTGACCATCACTGGGTGGTGTTATCACAAGTGATTTGTCATCTGTTTTGTATTTTAAGTGAACAAGAAAGCTTCTTCAGGTAATAAAAAATATGTGCTACCGAAAATTTATGTAAACTCTAATCCATAGAAAACTTTGAATAGGAGAAAGCATTTGCTATAATCAATACAACTGTTCAATGCTAACTTTTATATACTAGCCTTTGTCTATGTACATGGAATTTTTTTTTTCCAGCGCTGAGAATTGAATCCAGGGTCTCACATATGCACAACCACTGAATTCTAGCCTCAACCTGGAAATATTTTTATGTATTCAGAAATCATCTACAGTTTTGTGTTCCATTTTTTACAATCCAAGTAAAAATAATACATGCAAAACCTCTGATGAATCTGAAAAAATCTCAGTGTGCATACGCTTATTTGGTCCAAAATAGATATCATATGAATTATTAATTTGTGTCCATCAGTTCTGAGTTACTGTAACAAATACCTGATTTCACCAGTTTATAAAGATAGAGAGTTTATTTTGGGTCCTAGGTTTGGAGGTCTCAACCCTTGGTCAGTTGGTCCCATTGTTTGGGGCCTGTGGGGAGACAGAAATCAAGGAGGGAATACAGAGGGCAGAAAATCACTCCCCTCTTGGTGATTGGGAAGTAGAAGAGAGGGAGAAAGGGGAACTGGGGCCCTGCAATTCCCTTCAAGAGCACAATCCCAGTGACCCCACTTCTTAAAATTTCCACCGCCTTCCAACAGTACCACACTGACAACCAAGCCTTCAACCTATGGGCCTTTGGGGGACATTCCAAATCCAAACTGTAGCGTAACTGAATTGTTTGACATTTGACAATCAACATATATGGGTAACTTTCCTAATCCCAAAATCTGCTTCTCCAAAACAGTTTCAACTATCACCCCGTTCTATGGCAGAAATATTACCATAGGCTTGCAATCAGGCATCTATAACTTACTACCTGAATTTAACACATTTAACAGATATTTTTTTAAATACCCAAAATATCGTACAAGACATAAGATTTAAACTGAACTCACTGGAAAAAGGGAATAAATGGGCTTTAAAGAACAGTGAGTGAAAAAACATGGAACATTAGCCACAGCAGCAAAAATGATTTCGAGACAGATGCAAAAATGAAATTGAGAGAGACGGTACGACATGAGAGACTGTGCCTGAGACATCGATTTGATGTCCATGATGACAATGACCTCCAGGGGAACTGAGTAGAGTATGAAAATTCAGTACTTAAAAATCAAAATCAGGATCGAAGCAGAAAACAAATTTACTGCCTTCCAAAAACAACGCGGAACCTGTGGTTGTGTTATAACAAGGCCTGCCTCATGCAATTCAAGTCAAAATATGACTTTCATCAGAGAATTATTTTTGTTCTTCCATGAAATAGAGCAGGAAATATGTTATGAAATTATTTGCCAAGGTCAAGAAAACATATAATCTTGATGACAGGGGGAGGGAAAATAAAAGAGAACTAACTGAACCCGTGTCTAGACCAGTGATTCTCAACTGGGGGCAACTCTGTCCCTTGGAGGACATCTGGCAACATAGGGAGACATTTTGGGTGGTCATGGTTAAGGAGGTGGGCGAGTGCTGCTGGCTTCCAAACAGTGGGGGCTGAGATGGTGTGGGTCCACAGCGCACAGAAGAGCTTCCTACAACAAAGAAACGTCATGGATGCTGAGGAGCCGGGTGCAGACAGTGACAACTGATCTGGGAAGAAATGACCAAATTCTGCTGATCTGCTCTCCAGTGGTGGTGGGGAAGGTAGCAGGTGGCTGAGGGAGGTGCTCACTTCTCCCAATTCTCCTGCACAGGCCATAGGAAGGATGGCTTCCAACTGCTGATGGCCAAAGCATTTATATAAAACTGTAAGTATGGGAAAATCTTGATTTAGCTGGAATTTATGCAGGCAAGGCACCAAGTCTCGCAGATGTTTTTCTCCCCCCTCTATACAAGGAGAAAGGAGCAAAATACAAAAGGAAAAGGCTCATTTCAGGGACATCGAAAACATGTCCGAGGGTGGCGTTCAAAGTCTCCTCAATCTCCTGTTTAGTTTTGGTTTGTTTTTTCTGGACAATGGGAATTGGGGTCCAGAATGCTTAACCCGTGATACAGCCTGACCCTCAACTGTCAGACGAACATTAAATTACTTTTGGAATAAACTGTGCTTCTTAAAGACAGGAAACCCAACTCATACTTTTCAGTAAGATTTCCAACGTCAAGAGTTGATGTGAAAAAGGTTTTCTCTGAAATAACCTGGAATCTCCCATTCCCTGGACATTTTGACTAATTGGAGTTTTCCTGTAGCTTACATTCTTTAACATAGCCTTGACATTGGCAAGTTTTACAGGAAGGGCTACTGGACGGTATTTCAAATTCAACTCCAAATGTTCCCTTTCTGCATTTTACCTTGGTAATGTTGGAATGCATTAAAATAAGCAGGCAACATTCCTTTGTGATCAACAAATCAAGGTGAGGGCTTTAAAAAAATCTAAATAAAACAAAAACATTCAATAGATAAAGAAGAGTTGAGAGCATCAGAAGAGAAAAGTCTGGTTCCGATTTGCTTATTCCAGTTGGGAGCTTTATGCTGCACAGCTGTGTCCATTTTGAGGCGTTTGCAGAGTCTGATTTAAGCACTTGCATGATTTTTTTACTAGGTTCAAACCACATTGAGGTCCAAGGTTTTGCCTGGATCTCCCTAATCTCATTCTGTCCGGGCTGACTTCAGCCAACACCAGCTCTTCTCTAGACTTACTTGCTAACTGACAGCCCGCAGACAGTATGGTGTCCAAGGATGTGGGGCTGAGGGGAGGCAAAAGCCATGCTGACTCCAAAACTCCAATCACCTTTAATTAGTCAAGAAAGATCAACTGCTCCAGAATGTTCTTCTACTGAGACAGGCAGAGCCAGAAGGCCGCAGTGGGCTCCTGGGTCTGTCTGAAGATCTTGTGTTTCTCATTTACTTTCTTTGGCTTTTGTTTTTCCCACCTTTATAAATAAGGTGCTAAAAATTGCTATCCTAGTTCCTACTGGATATAGCAATGTTTTACTTAGAATATGCAGAAATGTTCCTAGTATGTCTGGAGCTGGGAGATCTCTCTGTCCCTGATTCTCTCCCTCAAGGTCGAGAATCTCCAGTATGATACAATTCTAAGAAAGTTGGATGTCAGTGAACTAGAATCTCCCTAACAGGACATCCGGTCAAGGCGTTTTTTCCCCCCTGTGTAATAACATGGAAGAGTGAAAATAGCATCAAATTTGGTTCTCCACGGACCTGGGAGAACTGAACCTGGGTTTCAGCCACGTGACCTTAACAAAATCAATGTGCTTTTCTGAGATGCAGCTTCTTCAACGATAAAATGGTTTTATCAGGAGTACCAGTATGTGGTGGGGATTAAAGTAAACCATCCAGGAAAGGGAAACAGTTGGAACTCAATGTATGTGGGTCCCATCACCTACCCTTCCCAGATGCAACACAACACTCACACACACAGACCACAGTCATTTGTGGGCCCTGTGGATGCTTTGCTGAGTGCTTCTTAGGGGAAAGAGTTGAAGCATTGAAACTGAACCAATGGTGAAGACTGAAAGTGAACAAAGGCAATTCTTAGAGCAGCTTCTGAAATAAACTTATGACAGGTCTGACTCTTTGGTTTTCCACACAGTGTTCTGAATAATGAGAACTACGGGTTCTTCATGGAGACCCTAACATTCCACAAGATCCTCAGTCGTGACTGAAAAGGGACACTGTGTTCTCATGTGTTGGTTAGGACTCTTGTTGCTGGTTATATAAACTACCTCAAGCTGGTGTGTGTGTGTGTGTGTGTGTGTGTGTGTGTGTGTGTGTGGTGTAAGGGGATATATCAATGTGTCTTATGGAGCCAAAACTCGTGTCTACTTCTTTCTGTGTATCTATTTCATTTTTTACTTTCCCAAACACCAGCTTTTTCTTCACTTCTTAAATGACAGAAAACAACTGTCCCACAATTCTAGAGGTGGCGTTACAGGCCCAATCACTTGAAGAGCCTGGTGCAGGCAGCTGTTGCTCCCTTTCCAAACTCTTCAGAAGAGATGAGAACCCTTTAGGTACACCACCCACCTCACCTCTAATCAGCTTTGGCCAGGGGGACAGGATCCCGTTGTACAAAGATGGCTGCCGGAGGCTGTCTCTTGGGGTCCTGCAGATGCAGATAAAAGAAGAGATTTTGAAGGATGGGGGAAAGGAGGCGGCATTAGACATAGACACACCAGAGGGATCATTCCACTTTACACAGTAGGAAAGAAAGTGAGTTAATACATATGGGAGTCGTTTTCAATAGCCAGGGGAACAATCTAAAAGAATTTTCACATATCCCACAGTTAAGCCAAAATTTTAATTAACCCAAACTTATTTTCCCCTGCATCCTCATTGTAGCCTATACAAAGGGGGTTGCCCACCCAGCCACCTGTTCCCCTTCCTAGTTGTCAGGACTCCACATTTATTTGGGTATCTTGCTCCTTCCTGTCATAGCAGGGGATCCCAAGCCTGTGTTTAGAAATCATTGAGTCTGATGGCTGCATTGTGACCCCATTTGCCTTTCTAGTGATTGGTTTAGACAGGTATGTGACAATCCTGGCCAATAAAATATGATGGGGAATTTGTTGAGAATCCTTGGGCAAAATGTTTTTCTCCCAGATGAAAAGAAACCCACAGGATCACTTTCCTTCCTTCTAGACACTTGTGCATGGGTATGATGCCAGTCTTATGACCACGAGGAGCAGAAAGATCACAGACCTTAAGTCCCCGACAGCATCATTTGAGCGACTTAGGAGGCTAACCCACCTCAGACTGCTTTACCTCCAGGATTCTTGCTATTTGATTGAAAGAAATGTTCTTATTGTTCAAGGCGGTTGAGCTGATTATTAACTTTTAGCTACTTGCATCCCCAGACATCATAACTGACACACCTCCTAATTAATACAAGTTATGAAGGCACAAGTAAGACATGCTTTAATGAGAGTCGACTTAATAGCAGGAGAATAATCCTGCAAATGCTTAAGAGAAGATGTCCCATTGGCACCATTGATATCGGTAACCAAGAGATCACAAATCACTTCTAAAGCCCCCGGAGGCTTATCAATATATAGCATTTTGCAAGCACAACCACATTATTTTTTTTAAATATTCATAAGAAGCACCTCTAAGGAATGATCTGTTTAGAGCAGCTTTTTTATGCTTCAAAGTCCTCACCCCTCTCGACAGGGAGTTGGACAAGTTTAAAGTGGTTTCATTGTGTGTTCTGCTTGCTTGAGTTTGATAAGATGTGTTCTCGTGACAGGTCTGTCCCTGCAGTGGGTGCCTGGGATGCTTTGATGTGGGCTGCGTTCGGACAGCCTAATACTTGGGGGAAAATGTGCTGAAATTGAACAAGATTGCTTTCTGCCCAGCTGTTCTCCAAAGGCCTAGACATTTTTAGCACTGAGCAAAGAAGCTTGTATTTGTTTTGACAGTCTTGGCAGGGAGAACAATGGTTGATTATCCCAGTACTTTACTAACAAATAAGACTGCCTCCAGCAGAGATAAAATATAGGTCTTGACTTGATTGCATTTCATGTCCAAGGGAATTATCTTCTATTCATTCTGATGCCCTTTTCATTATGCAGTGTAGCTTTTTCGTTCTTTATCCTTGCTCCTTAAAGTAACCCGTGACTTCCACCCTGAGAAGGCAGATTCCCGAAATCCCCACGGGCATGGGGGTTTGATTATCCTGTAAAGCATGTATTTTTCACTTCTCCAATTGGATTCACCAGAAGCTATTTTTTGGTTGTTGTTGTTGTTTGCTTTTAGATCTCCGGACTGTATGGTTAGTTTCTTCTCTAATTTTCTGTCTGCTTGCTTTTGGTATTATTTATGTTGCTCCTACTATTTCAGCATATATAAGTCTTGGATTGTGCAGCATATCTATGTTTAAAAGGCTATCCTAGGTATTTTTCTTCCCCCATATAGAGGAATGTTGGACACAAAGGAACTTTTTATATTTTTAATATAAATACTTCTATTTCTCTATTCTCCACCTTCCAGAAGATTTTAAAAAGTAAATACTCTTGTAAGAATATCATATATACAGATTCACATACACAGCTCAGTGCATTTCCAGAAACTGAACACGTTTGTGTAATTATTGTCCTTCATGCCCCCTCCCTGTCACTTCCTGCCTTTTCCCAAAGATAAGCTCTGTTCTGGCTTCGAAGCCATTGGATGCCCTGTTCCTCTTTGCAGGGTATTGTGTCTGTCTGATTCAATAGGGTTGTCGTGTGTGGTGGTGGCTTCTTCACTGTTACTGTGGCATACTATTCGTCTCATAACATCGCCACGATTTAGCAGTCACCATTTGGTTCATGCACATCTGGATGATTACACATAGCACTGGTACCACGTTTCTGTCTGTGTCTTTTGTTGAATATATGTCTGCGTTTTCCCCCCAGTTATATGGACCTAGAAGCAGAATTGCTGGGGGGTTAACTCTGCTTATCACTGTCAGCAGATGGTCCCAATTTACACTTCCACCAAAGGCTTATGAAAGTCCTCTATTAATCCACATCCTTGCCAGCACTTGGTATTATTCTCTTTTGATTACACCAGTTCTGTTAAGTGTGTGGCAGTGTCTCATGGTGGTTTTATTTTGCATATTCCTGATGATTAATGAAATTGCATATATCTTTTGCTTATTGGCATTTAGATATACTCTTCTGTGAAGTACCTTGAATATATATATATATATATATATATATATATATATATATACACACACACACACACACATATATGTGCACATGCCATTTGACAAACACACATATATGAATATATTATTAATTAGTAAAATTTCTTTATATTTTACAGGAATGAGTTTTTTGTTGGTTATATGTATTGAAAATACTGTCTCCCCCTCTGTGATTGCCTTTTTACATCATCAAAGGGTCTTGACAAATAGAAGATTTGAAAGAGTTTTAAACTTACAAATATAATACAGAGAATTTCTGTACACCCTTCACTCAGCTTCCTCTAATAGCAACATATTACATAACCACAATACAATTATTGAAACCAAAAAATTAATATTGTCACAATATTGTTAACTAATCCACAGACCTTAATCGTATTTTGTTATTTTCCACTAATATCTTTTTTTCAGTTCAGGATCCAATCTAAGATTCCCACATTGTTTTAAATTGTCTTGTATCCTTAGTCTCTTCTAACTGGGGACAGTTCTTCAATCTTTGTCTTTTATAACTTTGACACTTTTGAATAGTGATTTTGTAGAATGTTCCTTATTTTGGGTTTATCTGATGTTTTCTCAAGATTATCAACACTCTTCCAATCATTAGTAACTAGAAACATACGGTTCTGGCTTAGAGTCTTTTTTTTTTTTTTTTAAAGTCAGGTGTTTGTTGTAAAATTTACAACTTCAATACACTACCATTCACCCTTTTTAGTGTGCAGTTCTGAATTTTTGACAAACATTTACAGTTATGCAACTACTACCAAGATCAACATATAGGACAGTTCCATCCTGCCCTAAAATTCCTTCATGCCCCTTTGAGATCAACCTCTTCCCTGGCCTTACCCCTTGGCAACTACTTATTATTAATTCGTCTAGGTTTTTTGTTTTTTGTCCAGAGTTGTCATAAAGAATCATAGAATATATCGGGCTGGGGATGTGGCTCAAGTGGTAGCGCGCTCGCCTGACATGCATGCGGCCCGGGTTCGATCCTCAGCACCACATACAAAAACCAAAGATGTTATTCCACTGAAAAAAACTAAAAAATAAATATTAAAATTCTCTCTCTCTCTCTCTCTTTAAAAAAAAAAGAGAATCATAGAATATAGATCCCTTTGAGTCTGACTTCACTTAACATATGTGCATTTGAGATACATTCCTATTGTTCTATCAGTAGTTTTTTTTAAATTGCTAAGATATCTACTACTGTATGGACGTACCACAATTTGTTTATTCATTCACCAGTTGATGGGCTTTTGAATTATTTCCAGCTTAGGGAAAATATGAATCAAGCTGCCACAGAAGTGTGTCCACAGTTTTTTGTGTAGACAGAAGCATTCATGGATGTCAGGTATACACCTAGGTATGGAATTGCTAGGTCATGTGATAACTGCATGTTTAACTATATATACAATTTCCAAAACATTTTTTCAAATGACCATGCCATTTGACATTCTCACCAGCAATGTTTGAGAATTCTAGTTGTTCCACGTCCTTGTCAGGACTTGATGCTGCTGGGTTTTTTTCCATGAATAGACTGAGGTTGTTTTTGGTTTTTGTTTTTGACAAGAAAACCACTGATGTGACATTTTGCTCTTCTCAGTTCATCATATCTGAATATACATAATATTGAAATTATTACTTCAATATTTTGATTAAGTGGTGTGTACTAGAATTCTCTATAGCAAAGTTACTATTTTTACCTTTGCAACTATTAAGTGCCCTGTAGGGAGATTCTCTGAGACTATACAAATATCCTAGTTCTCATTACAGTTTCACACACTAATTTTACCATCTCTTGTTGACTGCTGCCTGCAGTGACTATTACTCCATTGTTGTCTAGTGGGTATTTTCCATAACTGTATTCCCAAGTGTGTTAATTGGAATTCTGCTCTGATGAAGTACTATCCTTTCATTCTCACTTATTTATTCAATTATATCAATATAGACCCTTGGGTATTTATTTTATTCTATGGTTTATAACCTACTTCTTTCATATTTATTTTGTTGCTCAACTTGCCCCAGATTTAACCATTGGCTGCTCTGTCAGGTTGGTCCCTATTAACGTCAGCTATCATTTTCTGGATACTTTCTTACTTTCTGATCTCCCAAGATTTTCCAGGTTCATCTTGTATTTTCCCTTTCCAGGACCTGGTGTCAATCATTTTCCCAGGGATCCCCAGTTTTTATCATAGGATGATAGGTAATAGAAACCAATATCTTGGACTAAGGGTGCTCATTGTTACTGGGTATCATTGTTTCTAAGCTTCTCCAGCAGGAAAACTAGGGGTCTGGCGTTGTGGCTCAGAGGTAGAGCGCTCACCTAGCATGCATGAGGCACTGGGTTCAGTCCTCAGCAACAAAAAATTTTTTTTTAAAAATTGGGAAAACTAGGAAGTATGTGAAGTGTGTGAGAAGATGTGCAGCACACACACACACATTTATTTCTACTCCTATGCCTTCTGGATGAATTTATATTAAAAACCATGAAAAATAAATAAAATAAAAGTCATGAAAAAAATAAATTAAAAAAAGTCATGAATTCTTACTTTATTCTCTAATCCAATTTACTGCATGGCTCCTTTGATTCTTCAGTTACCATCATCTTTTATCTTCTTTCTTTGATATTGAAAAAGCTGGCTTCATTATCTACAATAGATTTATTTATTTGCATGAACTAGTATACACATAAAAATAATTTCAGAATTGCTCACCCATGCCCTTTATGAAAAACAACTTAACTTCACTAGCGTATAATAGTTCCATAGTTCTTTTACCTGTAGTTTTACAATATGTAACTAGGATCTGATTTTCTAAAGTGATTTAGTTAGTTTTTTCTTCTCCCAACATGTCAGTTGGTTATGTTACTCAAGAAATTGCTAATCTTGTTAGTTGTTAGTTATATTTATCTATCCCCCTGGAACTGGTTTTTGTAAACTTTTATTGCAATATCATATACAAAGAGAAAACGTATCAGATGGCTTACCAATGCAGATCCATGGGGAACACCTAGTGCACAACATGGTGTATTTCCACAGACTCTACAGTCCCAGGAACCAGCACCTCCGAAGCCCTGTCCTACACACTTCAACCACTACCCACTCCTTATGGTCACCATCGTAATAATTTTCAGGGGTGATGGATGTGGGATGCTTTCTTGACTCTGCCTGGAGAAACTGTTAACCCAGAGTTTCTGTGAGTGTGCCACAGATGGCTTACCAGTGCAGATCCATGGGGAGCACTCAATGAATCGGAATCGCTGGGTGTGGACTGAGTCTGTATTTCTAACCTGCTCTCCAGGTGATCCCTCAACCCCCCGGGGTTTAACCGCACAGCTCTCGCGGCTCCTTTGAATTATGGCAAAGCTCCACCATCTCAAGTACCAAAAGACAGTCTCACGCCACTTTCTCAGAGAAATGCAGGGAGAACCAGTGTTCATAGCTCACCGGGCGGCCATCTGGGCTGCTCATTTAAGTCACGGTTTATCTAGAAAGGAGACAGTTGACAGTTAAGATTCTCCACCCACACAGAAGGGACTGGCAGGACAATGGGACACAATATAATTTTTTTTTTCATTTCACAAATTGTCCTGGGGTTTTCATGACTTATCTACAAGGGTCCCTTTCTCTTGTGACTATCGGAGAGATCTTTCTCCCATCTCTGAATTCCTTGTGCAGCCCAAGAAGCAGAGCCAAACCCAGGGGTGGGAATGTCACGGGCTCTAGTGCCTCTGGATTTACTGAACTCCTGCCACTAAGCCAGCCAGCTGCGGCTCCTGCACCCTGTGTATCCTGCCTGTTCCTCACATGCCCGCTCACTCTTTTACCCAACGCTACCAGTAGAGCACAGTGACACAGACTCACACAGGTTAACAGATGCCAAGAGGTACCTGGGGACGTGTGAATTCGGGGCTGTCACCTTGTTCCTCATTTAGGCAGCTGGCCAGCACCTGGGAGATTTTTCTGGATTTACCAAACACACATCTGAAGCTGAGAGAAGGGAGAGGCTGGTGGGAACAGGGAACGGAGCTGAGCCCTGTGGAGAGAAGGCTTTGGGAGCAGCAGGCCTAGTCTTAGAACCCATGCCTGCTACTTCCTGTGTTACTGTGGGCAAGTCACTTAACTTCCCTGAGCCTTTCTTCTGTTATCTTTAAAAGAGGAGACTTTGATCTATTCTTTGCAGGTTTGTGTAGTGTATTAAAGGAAACAATGTTAAAAGTAGCTGTTAAAATTATGTTATATAATAAGCTTTCATTTGTGTCATGGCCATTTTCCTAACATGAAAAACCTGCTTGGCAAGTTACCTAATTGCTCAGTGTCTCGGTTTCCTCCTCTGTAAAGCAGGGACAATAATAGTATCTCACAGGGCGGTTATGAAGATTCAGTGAGTTAATCTCTGCCAGACGCTATAGAGCAGCATTAAGCACATAGACAGAAACAGGGCTGGTCTATGACATGCCAACTTAGGTTCACACTCATTTAGAGCCACCGGAGAGTTAAGAGGAGGCTGGAAATGTGGGATCCAAGATTGGTCTGGTTTCCCAGGAGACAAAACAAGTAACTGCTCTCTAAGTAGGTGCTGCTCTAACACAGACTGGGTGGCTTATAAATGATGGTACTTTATTTCTTACCTGCTATAAGGCTGCCTGTCCACGACTGGGGTGCCAGCATGGTTGGTTCTGGTGAGGACCCTCTTCCAGGCTGCCGACTGCCTACCCGCTTCTCCTTGTGTCTTCACAAGAGAGCTCAGGAGCATGGGTAGGGGGTCCTCTTATAAGGACCCTAATCCTCCAGGGCTGGGGGTGTAGATCACCAGTAGATCACCTGCTTAGCATGCCAGCACCAAAAAGTGGAGAGAGAGAGAGAGAGAGAGAGAGAGAGAGAGAGAGAGAGAGAGAAGGGACAGTATTTCATTCATGAGGACTCCACCCTTAGGACCTTAGCACAACCCGTACCCCTCCCCACCCCCAGGCTCCACCTCCCAATGTCACTCATCTGGGATTGAATTAAACTTAGGATTTTGGGACACAAACCTCCAGTTCAGAACATGACCTTCTGGTTGCAGACCCGCTCTCCCCTCCTCTCTGGAACGAGGGAGCCTTTTCTTACAGGGGGTCCCTGCTTTCTCCTTCTTTTCCTACATGAATTCAAGCACGCAGACAAATCATATTAATTATCTACTGCTATCTAATAAATTACCCTCAGAACTTAGTGGTTTAAAGCAAACATTTATTACCTACATTTTCTTGGGGGCCAGGAGCCTGGGAAGAGCTGGGCCCCGTGGCTGTGCTCGGGCTGTCTCAGGAGACAGTGGCCAAGGTTTGGCTGGGGCTGCGGTCATCTGGAGACTTGACGGGCCAATGGAGCCGTTCCCAGGACAGTTGCTCATCCGTCTGTAGGCAGGAAGCCTCTGCTCCTGACCCTGTGGGTCTCTCTGTAGGTTGCTGGAATCATCATACAGCATGGTGGCTGGCTTCCCCCAGAGTAAGATGGAAGAGCCACAGAAACGACAGTATATTTGTTTTTTTACCACCCAACCTCAAAATTAAAACATCATCATTTCTGCAACAGCCTGTTCTCTGGAAGCCAGCCATTAAGGCCAACCCTCATTCCAGGAGAGGAGAAGTAGGCATATTTTAAAATCAGGATGCCACCATGATAGATCCTCCATAGGTTAGGGAAGGAGGTCACTTCCCAAATGAGCCTTCTCTGTGTCTCTTTGATTACCCAGCTGATCCCTCCTGGAAAGAGATTAGAAATTTCAAATTCTCAGCAGAGTTGAAAATAGGACCAGAAATAAAACAGAAAATAGTGAGGGTTCACAGCTTCCCCAGGCGAGGCCCCTGGCTGGGCCTTAGGAGGAGGGGAGAGAGACAGAAAGAGGAAGTCACACTGAAACAGGAAGAGGCCTCACTCCCCGTGGTGCCTTCCAGGCCCTTTCCTCTCCCAGAACTTATTCGCAATAAGTGGGTGAAGAATCCTGTAACTACAGCAAATGGTGGCACAGGAGGAGGGTGCCCACCCAGCCTTGCGGAAAGGGGGCCTCCCTGGGAGTAAACCGTGCTGGGGTGTGGACAGGGGCCTAGCGTAGTGTTCACACCCCCAGGAGCAACACCACAGCCCAAAGGAGGGTCCAGGGCATTCCTGAGCTGGGAACACTTCCACGTGCTGGAGCAGAGAAGGGGGCAGTTTCCTCTCCAAGGCTTGAGAGCAGGGGCTACAGGCCCCAGGAGCCAGGATCTAGAAGTTCTTTCTGGACAGGCACAAGTTGTTTCTGGACCACCTTCTGCAGAGTACACGGACCCCACTCCTGTCCCCCGGTGAGGGGCAGGTGCTCTATTCTGAGAGCAGGGGTGGGAGTAAGAGCCCGGCCTTCTCAGACCAGGAGGCAGGCCTCACCGCCTCCCCCACCCCAGCCCTGCACCGCCAGCAGCCCTCAGAGCTTGTGGAAAGCAAACCCAGCTCCTCCCAGGTTCTCTGGCACCCTTTCAGGCATGGAGCTGGGGTGGGCTCCCAAGCCCCATTACTAGAGCTCAGAGACTCTTCCATGATTCCCAAAACACATTTTTCCCGGCAACACAAGAAAACGTGCTGCTTCCTAGGATCTCCCCACTGGAATTATCCATGGAACATGCAGAACGTTAACAGAAAAGCAGTTTTCTCTTGGAAACACATGGAAAACAGTTTGTTTGCTTGGAAGAAAATCATAACTTGTTGTCTCCCCCCCGCCCCAGAGGAAAATTAAGACGCTCACATATTTAGTCTTTTCAATCCCTTGTTTGTCTGGAGCTTTTGAATCAAAATGCAAGCCTGAGGAGAAAAGTGCTTGTGGATGAAGAGGCAATTTTAGTTGAAAGTGAGTCCCACGGGCAAAACTCTAGGGATTCTGAACTCAAATCGCCCACTCAGGGTCTGTAAGACAAGGATGGGGAGCCAGGCACGGTGGGGCCCACCTGTCATCCCAGCAGCTCGGGAGGCTGATACAGGAGGATCATGAGTTCAAAACCAGCCTCAGCAAAAGTGAGGCCCTAAGCAACTCAGTGAGACCCTGTCTTTAAATAAAATATAAAAAAGGGCTGGAGATATGGCTCAGTGGTAAAGCACCCCTGAGTTCAATCCCCAGTACCAAAAAAAAAAAAAAAAACAAGAAAGAAAGAATGGTGTTTTGGGCCACAAAGCCAAATGACACATCTTTCACAGAAGGGAGGATGGCATTGGTGGGTGTGTGTGTGTGTGTGTGTGTGTGTGTGTGTGTGTTAAAGACGAGGTAGTCAGTCAATAGATAATGGCAAAGTGTGAAAAATCCTATCGTAATCTCCAAAGCAGGCTTGAGGTAATCCTTCCTTTGGAGACCTGCTCTTCCCAGTCAGGACAAAAACAAAAGAAAATGGCCCACATTTCATTTTGTTCACTGGTCCAGAAAATGGGCCACGGAAGATAAGTCGGAACGGTTGTTGGAGGTGAATGCCAGCAGCTAGGAGGTGGTCACTGGGGGTTTCTTCCTCCTAAGAACATCCTCAGCCTGGAGCCTGCCCCTGGGTGGGGGGAACCCCCTCCCCCACAGCTGCCTTCCTCCTCCCACTTCAAAAAGCTTTCGGAGGCTTCTTTCTTGGCAACATGAAGATCTACGTGCGTGCGGGGCTTCTGGAATCCGTTCTGAATGGTGATTTATGCTAAGTGGTTCACAGCCCCTCCCCCCACCCAGGATTCTTCCAGAGAGCATTTAGCTGATTTGGAAAAAGTGTATCAAATCCCCCAGAGAACTGTGTGCTTCTTAACTGTGGATGAGTGTCATTCTGATCATTCTCTACATGCTCAAAGCTTTACAAACTGAATCCCGAGAATGCACCAAAAAGAAAAAGAAAGGGAAAAAAAACCCCAAACCAAACCAAACTAAAAACTGCTTGCTAACCTCTGAAGGGAAAACTGGTTACCCTTGAGGACAAGCTCGGTGTGGGTGAAGGAGATGGAGATCGATTCTCTGGGTGGGTCGTTTGAATAGCCTCGTGGGTATTTCCAGAAGTAGGACTTAAATGAGCCAAATTCATCACACCCTCCTCCTTTTAAAACACCTTACTAAGCACCTAATATGTTCCAAGAGCTTGGCTCGGTGCTTGTGAAAATTTACAAAAATGTAGCCAGTGAATCTTGAGCAAAGGAAGAACATGAGGCGAGCTGCACCTTTCCTCTTGATTTCTGCCGGTGACACTTTCTAAATGGCGACCCAGGAAATAGATCCCAACCGACAGCCGGAGTCTCGTGGGTGGAGTGACAGACTTCAGAGGCAGGTTGCCGCATGAGGGTTCTCTTCAGTCTTTGACCAGATAAAAGCTTGCATGGTGCACAGGACTCTGCACTGGCTGGCAGAGAACAGCTACCAAGGGACTGTAAGCTGGAGGGATTCTTGAGGTTCCACAGAGATGGAAGACATTGGATCTGTGGCAGCCGCAGTTTAGCCATCTCACTGAAGACTCTCAGCATTCAGCTGAGACTCACGAAGGCCAATCCTCACTCTTGGCCTGCCATTCGGGCCACCCTTGACCCACTGTAACAACTTGATCCTCAGCAGGATCAAGTTGAGCCTTGATACCTGGATCGCTAAAGCAATGCTCAACACTCAAAATTGAGACAACATACTCCAGGTTCAACATTATAGCATTCCAATGTCCAGCATTCAATAAAAAAATTACTAGACACATAAAGTGGCAGAAAATATGACCTGTAACCAGAATAATAAATTCTAGTAAAAAGAGAATTTTTCCCAGAAATGACACATGTGGGCAACAGAAAATATGTTAAAGCATCCATAACAAAAATTCAAGGCTTAAAAGAAAAAGATGGCCATCGATACCTTAAAGGAGAAAGACTTCAAAAAGAGGCAACTGGAAATTACAGAACCGAAATATACGATCTAAGAAGTGAAAAATTCATTCTATGCCTTTAACTTTGGATTGGACCCTGCAGAAGAAAAGATCAGTGAACTTGAAAACAGGTCAATAGCAATGATCTCAACTGAAGCAGAGAGAACAAAGAGGGACTAAGAAAACGAACAAAGGCTCAATAACCTTGGCAAAGCCTCAGGCAGTATAATAAATGTGTCTGTGGATTCCAAATAGGAATGAGGGGGAAAATGAGACTGGGAGGAAAATGGAAGAAATAACGGCCATTTTCCCCCCAAGAGGTCCACGTGTTAGAGGTGGGTTCCATAGATGTGCTACTGGAGGTGGTGGGAACGTTACGAGGTGGGCTTAGTGGGAGGTGTTCAGGTCATTGGAGGTGTCCTTGAAGGGATTTGTGGGACCCAGACTCTTACTCTCTCTTTCTTGCTTCCTCACCATGAGGTGAGTGGCTTTGCTCAGCCATGTACTCCCTCAATGATGAGCCACTTTGAGACAAGCCCCAAAGCAACAGACCAGTCAAGCATGGTCTGAAGCCTTCAAAACTATGAGTGAAAAATAAACCTTTTCTCTTTATAAGTTGATTGTTTCAGGTATTTGTTATAGTCATGAAAACTTGACTAACTTAACCATCAACTATAAGTAAAGGCCGTGAGACTTGAATAGCCACTTCTCAACAAAGACATAGAAGTAGTCAGTAAGCATGTGAAGAAGGTCTCAACATCATTAGTCATTAGGAAGAAGTAAACTAAAAAAAGGAGATTAAAACCACAATGATATACCACTACAGAGCTACTAGTGTGACTAAAATTAAAAAGTGTGATAATACTAAGTGTTGGTGAAGTGGAGGAATAAGTGGAACTCTCACACATTACTGGTAAGTGTGTTAAATGATACAAGCATTGTTACTAAAGAGGGAAAAACCAAGTCTTTCTATATTCTTATAATACTTCAAAGCTGACACCAAATGTGTGGCTTTTTTTACACTAACAAAAATTCTCCAACTCTCTAGACACCAAGTGGTTGTCCTGCAACTCAATTAAACCCTGAAGCTGTTTATACTCCACAGGTTAAAGGCTCAGTCCAACAGACTGCAGCCACTTCAGATGCCAATTACAAATTTCCACTTGTCACCTATATTTCTGGTCAACTAGTTTCAAAAAGTGAGGCTCCTATAGCCCAACCCCTTCCTTAGAATCAATAATCTACTAGAGTAGCTCACCAAACTCAGGGAAGTACTCACACTGACAGCCAGATGAAGAGACACATAGGCTGGGTCTGAGGGAAACCCAAGGGTAGGTGTTTCAGTCCTGTGGAGTTGGGATGAGCCACTCCTGGCACAGGGATGTGCTCACCAACCTGCAAGCCCTTTGAACTCTGGGTTTGGGGACATTCATCTAGGCTTCATCACAGAGGCATGAACAATCATTAACTCAACCTCCACTTGCTCTCCCTTCTCCAGAGGTGGGGAGTGAGGCTGAAGATTCTAGGCTTCCAGTTGTGGCTCGCTCCTTCCAGTGACCAGCCCCCATCCTGAAACCAGCCAGGACCCCACCGAGAGTCACCTCATTAATGAGAGATGCTCCTGTCCTTTAGGAGACGGCAAGGGATTTATTAGGTTTGTGTTAGGAACCAGTGTAAAAGAACAAATATTAAAATGAAAGATGTTCCTAGCATCCTATCACTCAGGAAATTGCGAGGGTTTTAGGAGCTCTGTGTCGGGGATCTGAAGATAAGAGCAGGCATATTTTTATTATTAGTTTTTTACGAAATTAAATATGCATCTACTCTGACCCAGCATTTCCACTCTTAGGTGTTTACCCAAGAGGAACAAAAACACATATCCACACAGAGACTTCCACGTGATGTTTGTAGGAGCTTTATTTCCAATGGCCCTAAAGTGGAGACAATTCAAATGTCCATCAGTAGGAAAACGAATGGAAAATATGTCAGCCCTATTCAGACAAATGGAGGACCACTCGGCAATAACAAAGAACCACAGACCTAAAAGAACCTCCAGCATATTACGCTAAAAGAAAGAGGATGGTACCCAAAGAGCCCATTATCTATTCAGGTGCAGCAGTGCACACCTGTAATTCCAGTGACCTGGGAGGCTGAAGCAGGAGGATCATGAGTTCAAAGTCAGCCTCAGCAACTGACTGAGGCCCTAAGCAACTTAGCAAGATCCTGTCTCAAAATAAAAAAATAAAAAGGGCTGGGGATGTGGCTCAGTGGTTAAGCGCCCCTGGGTTAAATCCCCAGAACCAAACCAAACCAAAACAGCCCATTTTCTATAAATTCATTTGTACATAATATCACAACAGCAGTTACTGAAGGCTGAGGGTAAAGATTGACAGGGAAGAAAAACTTTGGGGTGATGGAAATACTTTGTATCTCGTTTCAGGTGTGGGTTACTCAGGTACATGTACCTGTTCAACTCTATCAATCTGTGCAAATGAGATCTGGGCATTTCCTCAAAAACAAATAAACAAAACAGAAGACAACAAACAACACCCACATAGTATGATGATTCAGTCCTTGGTGTCAGATAGACCTGGGTTCAAGTTCAGCCTGCCATGGAGTGGTACCCTGACGTTGGTCAAAGTGTTCTCCTTTAAATTCAGTCTCCTCAGCGTAAAAAGGGGAGCGAGAATTAAGTAGAATAACTTATGAAATCAGAGTGTAACACGTGCCCAATAAACTGTGGTATAATTTTATTATATAATAACCAAAATGATACGTGACCTTGTATAAAAATCATATAATTATAAAGAAAGAAAATAACCACATAATCCCATCCAGAGATAATCACTGTGAACCTTTAGGTATATTTCCTTGTATTTACATATGTACCGTTTTTTTCTATTCGTGTAGAGTTCATAATGAATATGCAATGTTGCTTTCTTGCGTACTCTTATATCATTAGAAAGACTTATAAGCAAAAACATTAAAAAACAAGGTTGGTAACTCCAGGGAATCTGTCTGTCTCTACCCTTGCCCCTTACAGACTGCCCACGGTGAGCTTATATACTGTTATTTTTTTTTTTCCTGTGCAGAGTGAGTTTTTAAAAAGCAAATCTGATGGGACTTTGCAAACCTCCAACAGAGTGCACTGCCCTTACCATAGATTCAGCTTGGCATGTGACAGGCCCTGTTGGACTGGGGGTGGGTGATCTGGACCATCCTGGCCGAATGGCTCTCCCTGCAGATGCAGGTCTGAGGCTCCACTTGAAGGCTCTTCTCTGTGTGTCACTCATCCTTCCTTCTAGGACCTCTGGGTTGGCTGCCGTGTGCTCTCCTCGTGGCTGTGGCTCATGGAGGCGCATGGAACCCCCAACACCTGACACCTAAGCTCCTTAAATGCTCTTTGGATGGTCACACTAACCCTTCTACCAGGCCTTTTGGGCAAGCCAGAGCCAACAGGGAGAGAAGCTGTCCTTACTCTGGCCATCGCAAGGTTGAGGCTGCAGAGAGAGGTGAGGAACCGGGATGTGTGGGTCATCTACTCTAACCCTCTGCCCCAGGCCGACTGACGGCTCCCCCGAGGGATCACACAATCCCCCTCCCGCCTTCCCACCCTCTCTCTGCACACTGCCCACATGTCCCTCAGCCTGGACTCTCTCTTGGCCCTTCTGGAGTCAGGGTGAGGCCAGGTGTCCCTGCTCTGTGCTGCCATATGCTCTGCACCTCCCTGTCACAGCTCCTGCTGATGCTTTGTCCTCAGGTTCCCCTGTCCTTACCTCTTGAAGGTGGAGGTGAGCTTGTCCTTGATGTGGGAGGTGAGGAGGGAGAAATTTGGTTCCTGTGAACAATCTTTAGTTTCTGGAAATGGAGTCCTGGGTATGTCACGCTTTGTGCTGAAAACCTTGGGAAGCGCAGGTGGGTAAAGCTCGCCCTTTCTTTGAGTCATAGACAGAAACTGGGTGTCTATGGTCTTGGCCTGCTCACATACCTTTGGCACCAGTCCCCTTCTTAATAAGGCAGATGCTCTCTGGGGAATCATTCCCCACACAATGCATATAGGCTTCTGACCCTTGGGTTCTGCATCTCCTGCCTTGTGTCCCCTGTCACCTGCGGGGACCAACGTTGACCTCATCAGATCTTCTCCCTCAGCACTTTGAACCAGGTGGAGCAGGTTGATGGGAAAATCATCCTTACAGAGGCTGTTTTGTTTGCGTAACTCCATTTTATTAATGTCTGCTACCCATATTCCCAGAGATCCTGGGGTTCTTATTTAGTTTTTTCCCACAAATCTGCATACTGTCATATGTACTTTCAGTAAGTCCCTGCACTTTGTTTTTATTAAATGTACCGGAGTCGATTTTTTTAATTAGTTACACATGACAGTACAATGATCTTGACATATCATACATTTGAATCAGATGGGATATAATTTCTCATTTTTCTGAGTGTACAGGTTGCAGAATTACATTGGTCATGCAGTCACGTATATACCCACAGCAATAATAATGTCTATTTTATTCTGCTGTCCTTCCGGAGTCGATTTCTATTACTTACTAAGATAAACCGACCCGCCACGGCTGATACCCCAACCAGGCGCTCAGCAACTTCAGACTCTGCCTCATGCTTTTCTCCTTCTGTTCTACCAGGAAATAGGTAGAAAGTTTGCCAGTTCTTATTTTGGATGAATTTGGCCTATGAGCTGTTGTAAAGTTCATTTTAAAAGAAAAATCCCTGGACAGTTCAAAAATGTCAGTCTCTGAGCATCTCTCTGTTCTTTGCAAAGGAGGGAGAGAAACTTCCTGTGGCTATTGAGTACCAGGTCCTGCAGGTTAAAAAGTTGCCCTTGTAATTACACTACAGAGTGTTATGGTTGGATGTGAGGTGTCCCCCAATGTCCCCAAAAGAAAGCCCAGAGAAGAAATGATTGAGTTACCAGAGCCTTAACCCAATCAGTGGATTAATCGCCTGATGGGATTAATTGCGTGGTAACTGAAGGCGGGGGTGAGGCTGGAGGGGGCGGGGCATTGGGGGCGTGGCTTTGGGGTATATATTTGTGTCTGGCAAGTGGAGTCTCTCTCTGCTTCCTGATCATCATGTGGGCTGTTTCCCTCTACCACACACTCTGCCACGATGTTCAGCCTCAACTCAAGCCCCGAGGAATGGAGCCTGCTATCTGTGGACCTCTGAAACCCCATAAGTTCCCAAATAAACTTTTCCTCCCCTAAAATTATTCTGGTCAGAATCTTTTAGCCACAGCGGTGAAAAAGCGGACTAAAACACAGAGCTGGTCTTTGGAGAATTCTTAGAGCTTGAGGAACAGACTTGGTGGAAATTACCAGGGTTGGTGGGCTACAAAGGGGTATGGAAGCTGCCATTTTTTATGTCCAAATAAATCCTCTACTATTTATCTGCCTGTTATCTATCATCATCATCTATCTTCTATCTACCCATCTGTCATCTATCTTTTACCTATGACTGTCATCTTTTCTCTATCATTATTTCAACCTTCTATGATCATCTACGTGTGTGTCGGTCATCTGTTATCTATCATCTCTCTTCATCTTCTATGTACCTATCACCTATATATCTTCTACCTATGTGTCTATCATCTGTCTCCTGTCTGTCTGTCTGTCTGTCTGTCATCTGTCATCATCCAATGGCTAGACCTGAATGCACTTTCACAAGCCCTAGGCATCTTGGCATTGCATGTCAGCTAGCCAGCTGCAGCCAGCTACACTAACATGGTGGTTGGTTTGCTCACCAAACAGAGAGCCTGGGGCACAGCTCACTGTGGGCTGCTCCTCACTTTGGGATTAATCTCCCCCTGTCTGAGTAACGCTGGAAAACAAAAGCATTCATCCTGCCGGTTCCTGCATGCCAGAAACTTACTATATCCACAGAAAAACAGATTATGAAATCCTGTCCTAATTTGGGACACATGACACCTCTAGTTTATTCTGAATTGTCCCTCTATGCTAATTCTTCTTTTCTTTTCTAATTTGTCATATGAGAAAAATTAAATTAGCCTGAACATGTAGGAGCAGACTCTCCCGATTTGAGCTTCTCTCTTCCTTCCCTGAGGCGTTTAATCAGTTCTGTTTTTTGGACTAGATTTGTTTGGCAAGTCAAAGAGAAGATAACAAGATTCGGGGCTGGGGGAGGCAGTTTTTTAAAGATAGAATTACAAAAGGAGCTGCCATCTGAGGTCTCAAATTAGGATGGAAAGCACATTCTCCACAGCTATATCTTACCATAATTGAAAGTTTAAAACAGAGTGGATTTGATTTGAATCAAGAGGCTGCAATTAAATTTATTTTTCTAAGAAGTGCTCTCTTAGTCTATAATGCAGCCTTAATGGCTACTTTTCCCAACTAACTTGGAGAAAAGCGTATATTTCATTGTGAATATATTTTATTTGAAGGAGTGTATTTCATTTTAATATAAGGATTTTTGAGAGGCAACAAGGTACCATGGGAAATGCATTGGATTTTGGAGGACCCGGATCCTGGCTCCTCTTGCTGCATAGAACCCTTACTGGTCTGATCCTCTGTTTCTTCTTCCCTAAGTTAAAAACCTCTGTCCACCCTGCCTAACCTACAGGGCCACCATGCTTAACAAAAGGCAAGGAGTTTCATAAATGTGATAGACTCACAGGAATGTCAGTGGGGAGAGAGTCCACCACTCCCAACAGCCACCACACCAACTCCCACCTCGACAGGTTCAGGAAACCAAGCTGATCTGGAACCAAAGCCCCCGAGCCAACCAAGATGGACTTCCTGACTCCGGCTCCTGATGCACTTCACAGTGTATACAGTGGAGGCTATGCTGGCTCAGATTTCTGGAGGGCTTTCGGCATTCTCCAGAAATATTAATTGACTGTGCACCCTTGGCCCAGATTCACCTGTCTAGGAACCCATCTGCCAAGGGGTCTGCCCAAGATCCTAAGAAATAAACACCATTGTTACTGATTCCTCCCGACGCCCAAGTTCTTGGTTCATTATAGATATTAATTCATTTAATCCTCACGATGACCCTCTGAGGCTTTTATCCCCACTTCATATGTGATGAAACTGAGGCCCAGAGAGGCTAAGTAAGCTGCCCAGATGACCCAGCTGTCACCTGAAGTTGTGCCGTGAGGTTCCAGACCCTGTGTGTTCACCTCCCACACAGGTGCAGTACCAAGTTGTGCAGAGACTGATGCTCATACAATTTTAAAGAGCCTCCTTAAATAACAGAAAATTACAAATACAACTCAGGCACAAAAAAATGAATATTGATTTATAGTGAGAAAAGAAACTACAAAAGCTACAAATTTTAAGCAGCTGACAAATACCACAAGCATCACAAAATTCAGAGAAAGAACAATGTTTTTATTAACTTACTGTCTGATGTGTTTTTATAATACTTTTCCCCCATTTTGGAGGGTGTGCTGCCTACGCTTTGATCACTTCTTATTCATATGACACTTATTTTGAAACATTTTTTTAATAAAGAAAACAGGAAGATAGTGCAGTCTTCCCAATAGCATCGGTAAATCGAAATTTGTTTTTTATTATTGATAGCCGTGATGCATAAAACATGCCGCTTTGTACAGACACAGACTTGTTGTTTGAGGTACTGCTACAGGTTTGGCCCTGCAAAGACAGAAATCCTGATACATTCTATTCTCTACAGTTCCATCAAAAAGGAAAAAACCCACACGGTCCATTTATAGTTTTGTATGCTGCATTATTAAGTATGTTTCTGGCAAAGTTTGATGAGAATCAAAACCTGGCCATACCTTTGACAATTGGAAGAACGTTCCGCGGATTAGCTCCGGGTGCTTTACCTTTCAAACTACTCTCCTCTCCTCCACCCCCACACAATTCAGTACTTGCTGTCCTTGGATGTGTTTTCACTGAAGCATGACTTATGGTCCTCTACCTTTGTAGGAGTATTTCTGGAAGCCTCTTTTATGCTGTGCACCTAGCCTTTACTCACCACATCCCACAAAAGCAAGTTAGATTATATTCCCCTGGAAAGGAGGCTGGACCGGAAATATGGGCTTCTTTAGCTCTCTGCATTTACAAAACTGTAAAAGACTGGTGCTCTCACAACTTGCTTTTAAGGATAAGGAAATGGGTGAGCTCAAATGGCTATCAGTCATGTTATAGAAGAGACTCCTTTGCAGGTCTTAGGAAAAATGAAGCTAACATCTAGACGTGGATTAGGAAAGGTATTATTCGCCCTATGATAAAGAAGAACATACAAGGGAAATATGGGTAGTATGATTCTGTTTGTATATTTACAGTCTGCCATATTGAATGACCCGGCACCATGATACAACACCTGTAATCCCAGTGACCTGGGACACAGACAGATGATCACAAGTTCAAGTATAGATTGGGGAAAATATAATTTAGAAAAGGGCTAGGGATATAGCTCAGTGGTAGAGTGCTTGTGAGGCCCTGGATTCAATCCCAGTAACACACACACACACACACACACACACTCACACACACACACACACACACACACATACACACACGGTATATTTTTAAGTGCATGGACCTATTTTGGAAGCATATTCAAGGAACTGTGAGGAGTTTGTACTGAGACTTTGGAGATAAGAAGGGAAAGTTTTAATTTTCACTTTCTACCTTTTGGTCCCTTGAATTGTTTGATGTTGAATATATATTATTAGTATATGTACTCATTTGCAGGTGACAGGACTCCAACTCAAAACAGATTAAGAAAAGAAGTCATTATAACCTTTTTGACCCAGAGCATCAGGTAGGGCTACATCCAGGTGCTCAGACGTTACCAGCATTTTGCCTTTACAATCTCTTGGCTCATCTTCCTTCCTCTCTCGTTTTATCCACAGACAGGCTCTCCCTTTACAATGGCAAATGGCTCCCAGCCACTCCAGACTTGAACTTTGATCAGTTCAAGGACCCCAGCCCTATCCAGTGGCACATACCTGTATTCCCAGTTTCTTGGATGATGAATGCAGGAGAATCACAAGTTTGAGGTCAGTTTGGGCAACTTAGACTCTGTCAAAAGAAATTATAAAAAGGGCTGGGAGTGTAGTTCAGTGGTAGAGCACTTGCCTAGCCTGCGCAAGGCCCTTGGTTCAATCCTAGCACATAAGAGAGGGTGGGGGGAGTGGGGCAGAGAGGGAGAGGGAGAGAGAATAGAGAGCATTTTTCCTAAAGCTTCCAGGGAGAGTCACAGGTAGACTGGCTCTGGCTACAAGTCCATCCCCGAACCATCACTGAGGCCATAAGAGATGGCCTGGGTGAGTGACTGGCGAGACCTCGTGGTCACCCTGGGCCTGATGGTGAGGCTGGCTCCACACAAGCCACGTGGGCTGAGGGTTGCCGGAGAGGGAGGGGGGATTCCAGCAAGGAAGACGAGGAGCTGTCTCCTAAGATGAGGAATAGGTCACCGTGGAGTAAGAACGGCCACCTGGCACCTACTTTCCATTCTCAGTTGTAATGGGAGAGAAATTTTGAAAGAAACAGTAAAGAGGGGAAAATCTCAGAGCAAGTCAAAAACTCACTCTTGCTAGCAAAGCAGAATAAAAACTATGGATGGTAACAATTGAGCCCAGAGTAGAGAACATTCCTTTCTGCTCTCTTTCAAAAGAACCTCAGGTTGCATTTGTTTGCTGGAAAAAATAAGTCGATTGAAAAATTCATAGTAAATGATGGGTTGAATCTTAAAATTGATACTATCTCCATGTAACGGGGAGTAAGCAGTCACTGCAGTGATACGGCAGATGAACATTGACATGGAAAACATTTTTCACAATTGCTTTGTGGGAAAAAATACAGGTTGCAAAACCATGTTTGTAATATGATCTCACTTTTATTTTTTAAATGTGTGTTTGTGAGATCATATAGTAAAAGATTCAAAATGATGGTGCCAGGATTTTATCAGCAGCTTTTCTGGATGGATACATTATGAAAGGCTTTTATTTTGTTCTCTTTCCTTATTTGTATTTTCTGAGCTTTATCTGATGATGATTTATTGCCTCTTTAAATGTAGTTTTAATTTAACTAAGGATCTTACCTCATTTAGAAAGTAAAATATTCCCATAAAACTGACAGGAAATCCAGTGTCCTTTGCTCCTCTTCACCCAGCCCTTGCTCCCAGAGGCAACAGTGCTCAATGATTATCAAAGTTCCTTCCAACATTTACTTCTGTTTTTCTAAATAGTATGTTTAAGTTAATATTCTTGATTTTTCACATTTTTATGACATGTAGGGACTTTCTCATAAGGAAGGTGAAGATATACTTGTTAGAGCATCTTCTAACCTAGTCTCCTCTCCCATCCTCCCAAAGTGGGATAAATCACTTTTTTTTTTTTTTAATTACACTCGTAGTTGTCATTTTCTTGAGTGGAAGAACCATGTTCTCTGCCAAGTCAACTAGCCTACTTATATTTCCTTTCCTTATATGTATTCCTTAATATGTATTCTTTCAGTGGACTTTAATTTGATCCTGGAAATTCTATGGCTAAGTGAAAAGCCACTAAGTAAAATAAATAAATAAATAAAACTTTCACAAATTTTAATGGGGAAATATTTATGCATTTCAGCTCAACCCAAGATGCCCAAACCAATTTCTTAGGTAGAAGGAAACGTAAATATAAAATACTGAAAAGAAAATAAATAAGAACATGTTTAAATACATAAAGCACAACATGTTGAAGGTAGATACATAGTTTATGTGGATAAGATGATATCACATTCTGGCATCCCCCATGCCAGAAACAGCAGACATGAGCCAGCTGCTCTACTGCTGAGCCACAACCCCAGCCCAGAAGGTGTGTTCTTTTTTTAAAAAAATTTGTATTCTAATTTGTTATATATAACAGTGGAATGCATTACAATTCTTATTACACACACAGAGCACAATTTTCCACATCTCTGGTTGTATACAAAGTATATTCACACTATTTGTGATTTCATACATGTACTTTGGATAATGATGTCCATTTTCTTCTACCATCATTTCTAATCCCATGCCTCCTCTCCTTCCTTCCCACCCCTCTTCCCTATCTAGAATTCATCTATTTCTCCCACGCTCCCCTACTCTCTACCCCACTATGAATCTCCTTATATCAGAGAAAACATTTGACATTTGGTTTTTTGGGATTGGCTAACTTCACTTAGCAGTATCTTCTCTAACTTCATCCACTTTCCTACAAATGCATGATTTTATTCTGTTTTATTGTTGAGTAATATTCCATTGTGTTTATATACTACTTTTTTTATCCATTTATTTACTGAAGGGCATCTGGGTTGGTTCCACAGTTTAGCTATTGTGAATTGTGCTGCTGTATACATTGATGTGGCTGTGTCCCTGTAGTATGCTGTTTTTAAGTCCTTTGGGTATAGACCAAGGAGAGGGACAGCTGGGTCAAATGGTGGTTCCATTCCCAGTTTTCCAAGGAATCTCCAAACTGCTTTCCAGATTGGCTGCACCAATTTGCAGTCCCACCAGCAATGTATGAGTGTGCCCTTTTCCCCCACAACCTCGCCAACACTTATTGTTGTTTGTATTCTTAATAGCTGCCATTCTGACTGGAGTGAGATGAAATCTTGCAGTTTTGATTTGCATTTCTCTATTTGCTGGTGATATGATTCTGTACCTAGAAAACCCAAAAAGTTCCACCAGAAAACTTTTAGAACTAGTAAATGAATACAGCAAACTAACAGAATATAAAATCAACACCCATAAATCAAAGGTATTTCTGCATATCAGTGACTAATCCTCGAAAGGGAAAGGAGGAAAACAACCCCTTTTGGAATAGCCTAAAAAAAAAAAAAAAAACTTGGGAATAAACTTAACGAAAGAGGTGAAAGATCTATACAATGAAAACTACAGAACTCTAAAGAAAGAAATCAAAGAAGACCTTAGAAGATGGAAAGATCTACCTTGTTCTTGGATAGACAGAATTAATATTATCAAAAGGACCATACTACCAAAAGCACTATACAGATTTAATGCAATTCCAATCAAAATCCCAATGGCATTCCTCATAGAAATAGAAAAAGCAGTCATGAAATTCATCTGGAAAAATAAGAGACCCAGAATAGCTAAAGCAATCCTTAGCAAGAAGAGTAAAGCAGGTGGTATTACTATACCATACTATATACTACAAACAGCATACTACAGGGACACAGCCACATCAATGTTTATAGCAGACCTTAAACTATACTATAGAGCAATTGTAACAAAAACAGCATGGTACTGGCACCAAAACAGACTGGTAGACCAAATGGTACAGAATAGAGGACACAGAGACTAACCCACAAAATTACAATTATCTTATATTACACAAAGGTGCCAAAAACATATATTGGAGAAAAGATATCCTCTTTAACAAATGGTGCTGTGAAAACTGGAAATCCATATGTAACAAAGTGAAATTAAACCCCTATCTCTCATCATGCACAAAACTCAACTCAAAGTGGATCAAGGATCTAGGAATAAAACCAGAGACCCTGCGTCTAATAGAAGAAAAAGTAGGCCCTAATCTCCATCATGTCGGATTAGGCCCCAACTTCCTTAATAAGACTCCTATACAGCACAAGAATTAAAATCAAGAATCAATAAATGGGATAGATTCAAACTAAAAAGTTTCTTCTCAGTAAAACAACCAATCTGTGAAGTGAATAGGCAGCCTACAGCTTGGGAACAAATCTTTTCCCCTCACACATCAGATAGAGCGCTAATCTCTAGAATACATAAAGATCTCAAAAAGCTACCCCCCCCAAAAAAAAAAAACCCCAATCAATAAGTGGGCCAAGGACCTGAACAGGCACTTATTGGAAGGTGATATACAATCAATCAACAAATATATGAAAGAAATGTTCATCATCTCTAGCAATTAGAGGAAGATGTATTCTTATAGCACCTTTGTTCTTTATTTTCAAGGGGCACATCCTTCAGTAACTTCTTTAGAAAGAACTTCTTCAATGTTGTTGGGCTTCTTGTCTTTCACTCAGGCTGCACTTAGGAATATAGTTAGGAGTATGGAAATCCACCTTTAGAACCAAACTAAGGCCAAATATGAGAGTACTTCAAAACACATGGAAATAGCACCCCACCACCATCACCAATAAACTGAGATGTTACAGAGGTCTTCCTTTGTCGTGTGTTTCTCACATACCAGAGCACCCTGAGCTCATCCGAACACCGCAATCAACTCAAATTTATCCAGTATCCTGGTCTCTGACAAGAAATGTTCAATCAATTGGTAAGTATGTCATTGCCTAAAATTATGATGTCAGATTATCATGTCTTAAAGCACATGTTGTATGTACTTCTGGGTGAAAATGTGTTATCCCTGAAATAAAAATAAAATTAAAAACAGGTGATAGTTGTCTGAAAAGTAGTATAATGTTTAAAGAGATGTCATGGCCGCTGTAATAATGCCTGATCATTCCGTGATGTTTCCTGTTCCCAGAACTTTTTATCATTTGAATCTCACAACTACCTCGTGGAATAGCAGTTGTTAACACCTTTATTTTCATTTTGCACACAGGACACTGACACTGAAAACAAGTTAAATGAAGTGTTCAAATATGCCTGATATGGCGGGCTTGGGGCTCAAGTCTGGTATTTGGAAATCTAAAATCTCTCTATATTTCCATGGTGCACTATATTATTTACTATAATAATGGGAGGAACTTAGAAATTTCAAAACATTGCTTTTGAGTGGTGAGCAGTTTATTAAGGAGACATAGTTGGAATAGAAGATATTAGCAAGAAGAAGAGAGGGTTATTTTTGCTGCCCGTGAGTGTGGTCAAGGTAACCGAGACTGTGAAATCCAGAAGGAACAATGTAAGAATCCCACAAGCCTTTCCGACAACTCTGCCCATACCATGTACTGAATAACTCTTGTTCTCATATCCTTAGCTTGTCTGTGACGGCCAGCCAGGACGGCTTTCTCTATATCCACTGCTGTAATTCATGTTGATGCTGGTACCAGACGTTTGATTCTTCCGTTTGTAATATATATTTTAATTTACATATAGCAAGTTTTCTCTTATTGTTCTAGGAGATTGATATGAAGGCTTTCCAAAATTAATTTTTCTTTAAAATATCATATCATACTTGCAAAAAAAAAGAGATATTATGGAGAGAAGTTTTGAATAGTCCTTTTATGAAGTAATTATATATTTTTTGTACTTATATTTTTCAAAAACGTTTGGTGTTCTTCAAATTTCTGATGAATCTTTTGTACAACTACAGAATGCCTCCCCACACAGCCCAGCATGTCAAATAATCTACCATTTTCATTTTAAATCCTAGAGATGCCTCTCCTGTCTCTTTTCTTTTGTGCTGGATTACTTGCTGATCCTCTTCCTTTTCCTTATTTACTCCTTTATTTCCAGGGAGCATATCCTTCAATAACTTCTTTAGAAAGGTATATGGGAGATAAATGTTTGAAGACTCTGCCTTTCTGAAAACAGCTTTATCTTATATTCATTTTTAACCGATAGCTTGGCAGGCTATAGAATTCAATATGAGAAATAATTTTCCTTCTGAATTTTAAAAACATTGTCTTGTTTTCTTCTGATTTTGGTGCCTTTTGGATCTCTTTTCCTCCCTGACAGCTCTCATGATCTTCCTTCTCTCTGGCAATCTGAAGTTTGGGGATGACAGGCTTTGATAGGAGAATTTCTTCATCCTACTAGGTTTTCTGAAAGCTTAATATCCCTCCGTGCAGGACATGCTCTATGATTTCTCGGGTGTTTCTGTCCCTCCGTCTTCTCTCTTCTCTATTTGGACTTTGGGTCTCCAAGCAGGTCATCTCACTCTCATCTTCCCTCCCTATTGGAATATGTCCTTCATGACACACTCTTATCTCCAGCACCTTTTTATTCCTCTTCTCCTGTGTTTAATTTCCTTGGGTTCTTTCTTGTCCTTTTCTTTATAACTTCATTCACTTTATATTTGTAACCCTCTTTTATTAATGTCCTCTCTTATTTCAGCTACTGATGATCATTTGGGGAAAAGTGCTCTTTTGCTTCCTGCTCTGGGTTCCTGTCTCAGCCTCCTACCCTCCCTCCCTCCCTTCACTTTCTTCCTCTCACTTTTTCCTCACTGTTATTTTTAGTCTTCCACGTCACCCTCTGTCCCTTAGTATCTGATGGGCACCTGGGCGAGGTCTGAATTGCTCCAGGGCATGAGGGTGTGGCTCATCCAGCTGCTGACTGTCTCTGGGCAGGTCTGGATGTTTCTCTGGGGACTCCCACTTGTTCACATTTTGAAGCCAGGATTCTGGGCTGATTGGAACCCTCCAGGCCCCTGTCTGGGGTGGGTGGGTTAAGTTTGTCTGCCAGCTGTACGGAGGGGATCCCGCCAGGGGCCATATGTTGAAGGGCTCAGTTTTTCAGATGCAAATCTTGTGTTTAAAAGGCAACTTCCCTCCCTCGGTTGTGCCCCAGGTCTAATGTTTGACCTCAGCAGAGAGTGACACTCCCATCTCTGCCTGAGTGGAGGAAGACCAGTGGAGGAAGACTCTGAGGGTCAAGGAGGAGCTCTGGGCTTTCGGGGGCTCCTTTTTATAGATCAACTATGTTTAGAAGGATATTGTAAATTGTTTAAATTAAAAAGAACCATTATTTTAATGGATAAGGGCAATTTGGGCCACTTAAATCAAATCTCACCTCATCTAAGAGCACGCTCCTCCTAACACTGCAAGATCACCCACAGAGAAAAAGCTCAGTAAGCAGAAAGCCATGAGTGACTTCTTAAACTCTGGGCTCTGTGAGATGATCCCTTGGCGACCCCATGTCCCCCCACCACTGAAGTCCCCTCATGTGTTATGTGGCTACATTTCCCACTCTGGAACCATCCTGCACCAAAGGCCACACAGGCCCTTCTGTGGACAAGTATGATTAATAAGCCTATTTTTTGCACATATTTATTCAGCATCTACTGTGTACATACAGAACACCATCTCATACCTTTGTTACCATGTAATTGGGTCATTTGTGCCCCACACAATTCTAGAGTCATCCTTGACTTTGTAGTTCATATCAATAGTCGCTCCTTAGATTTGTGCAGTGCACACTCTGAGCAGCAATACATAATGACTCCCAGCTTAAATCCTCCTACCAATTCTACAGGGGAGTGCCGATCATTCAAAAGATGATAAAACCATGGTTCAGAGAAGCTTCATGTCTACCAAGTGTTAGAGCTGATACCCAAATGCCTGATTCTGAAGCTGATGGTCTTGCCAGAATACTACTTTTGCATGGCGGGGAGGTCATGATGGGGTGGGAGGTGGGCTGGGTCTCACCAGCTGATCTCAGCAGGTGCCCGTTTCATCTGGAAGCTGCCTCTGGTCTGGTCTTCAGGGTGCCTTGTAGGAAAGTCCTCCAGAAGGTCATTGCATTTTTCAGCTCTGGCTGTGTGATTCTCCAGCTCAGCATTACAACTTATCTCACTGGCACTGGGGACAGAGAGCTGAGCGTGGACCAGGGAAGGTGTCTAGTTGGGGACTTGAGGGCCACCTGGCTGTGAGGCACCATTTCTCGCCCTAGTCCTCCGAGTCGGCCCCAGTGAAGCAGCTGCCCTGCTACGGATCCTCCCCTGAGGGACTTACGTGTCTAGGCTCAGGTGTGCACGTCTACATGTGACTGTTTCCATGCATGTGAGAGCATGACCACGTGTGTGTGCCGTTCACAACACGTGTGCACACCCAGACCTCCAAAACCAGAGTCGGAATAACAGTGATGGGGATGAAACACCACGAAGCCTGAATTCTACATGAATGGGACACACGTATGTGCACACGCACGTGCACCCGCACGTGGATGTTGATGTGGCCTGTCCTCCTCGAACAGAAGGCTTCTTGGGCCTCTTTCCCCTCAATCTGGAATTTGGAGAAAGAGGGCTTCCTGTCCTGAAATGTCTTCTCTCTCTCTCCCGCATGTGCTTCTGCCATGACGCCCTCTGCCATGATGTGATGCAGCCAGGGGGTCTGTGCAGAGTCTGCACCATGTTGTTCAGTCCTTCAGCCACCAAAACCGTGAGCTAAATAAGCCTCTTTTCTTCCTAAGTACTCAGCCTCGGGTATTTAGAGTAACACCCTGTATAGGACGAATACAGGACGGGGTGACCAGAGAGAGCCTCACAGAGGACCAAAAGGAAGCGAGGTAGCAAGCCAGACAGTTATCAAGGGGAAGAGAATTCCAGGTAGGAGAACTAGGCAATGCAAAGGTCCCGCAGTATTTGAGAGGGAATAGCATCCATATCCAGAGACTCCCGAGGAAACCAGCACAGCTAGAGCAGAGGCCATGTGAGGGAGAGCAGTGGACACCAGGTTTCCTTTAGTGATGGAGCAAAAACCCATGTCTTAACAGCGCCGTACCCACACTGAGGTCTGACCTCTGACAAAGCATTCTCCCCAGACTCCCATTTCTCTATGCTGGGTATTCCTGGCATCTTTCACTAAAGCCTGTAGGGGTGGGAGGCTGGGTTTTGTCCCTGGCAAAGGAGGGAATAAGCCTCTAGACACCCACAAATGTCTGCCTGAGCAAAGGAACCTGTGAGATTCGTGGGTACAGGGGCCCAGAGGGGACAGGAGCACCCGGCTCCATCCCTGCAGGGGAACACGCTGCTCTTCAGCAACTGGGCAGCCAACCTGGAAGCAGCCCGAAGGCGGGCACAAGGACACCCTCGGGCTGCCTTTCTCCTTTGTTTGGAGCCAAAAGAGAAGCTGATTCTTACTACATATATTTAGCTAAGGTGCTCTGGCCTGGGGGATGTTTTAAGAGGCATTTATCCAACAGCTGGTCACCCTTCACTCCTTGATAGACTGGCCCCTAGAAGACCCCCTGCTGAGCAGCTCCTTGTTCCAGCAGGACCCAGGTCAGGGCTGGGGAAATGGCCCCTATCTGGGTTCCAGACAGAAGCCGAGGCTGGGGTTTGGGAGGTCTTGTGGAAAACAGGGCCAACCCAAACGCAATCAGGCGCAGAGAACAAAACAAATTGAATTTTTGGAGGAAATTGCTTTTTGCCTCTGATGTCTAACTCCCTTTTATTTAATTTGGGGGGTTCTATATGAGCTAGTTACAAACAATCAACTCAGTATTTTCCACCCATTAATCAATAAATATTAAATATTAGAGAATCCAATTTTTGGATGACTGGTGGAGCTGATTGACACGGTCCCAGGCTGTCGGCCACGCTTGGCCTCCTCCTAGGGGATCCTCCTCTGAAACCCTCTCGTGGCACCTCACAACCCCACTCACTGGACACAGGGGATTGATCTCCTCTCCTAGGGACAGTCAATCTACACATTGACTGTCAATCTATGAGGTGGCCTTGGGCAAAAATTGGGTCCATATGGACAAGGCCATTTGGTTGGTATTTGGGCCATTTGAGTTCCCTCATGGGAAAAATTTGACCTTGGAAAGTAAGGACTTGAGTAGCTGGTCAGGGGCTAAAGGCAGAGAGACACAGAGATGGGGTAGCTGAAGTTTGGAGAGGGCGGAGGTCACACACGTGGGCTGGATCTTGGAGGATAAATCTCTTCTCTCCGCCCTTCTCTTTCTTTCTTCCTCTCTAGTCCTTCTTTTCCATCTCTTTCTCTTCTCATATCCAAGCTCTGATTCTCTGAGTGTGTGACTTCATAGATTTCAGTGGCAAGACGGAGGGAGGACAGGAGGGCCATCTGATCCCAGGCCACTTAGTCTGGAGGTCACTTCACCCTACCCACTTATCTACTCATCCATCCATCCATCCATCCATCATCCATCCATCTATCATCCATCCATCTATCATCCATCCATCCATCTGTCCATCATCCATCCATCCAACCATCCATCCACCCATTCTCCCTGAGGCTTGAACAAGGCCATGTGTTCCTGGGAGACACAGTCACACAGGGAAGTATAATGGTCCATGTGGTGGGGACATAGAGGAGAATGTCAGAGAAGGATTCAGGAAGGAGGTGACACTTGAGCTGAGGCTCACAGGATGAGGAGCTCCCAGACAGACCAAAGTAAACAGCAGGAACAAGGACAACTGCCCATTCCTGCCCTCCCTGGGAGGAGAGCCAGTTGAGGTATTTCAATTTGCAGCAGATTGAGTGTGGGCTTCGTGGTGCACTTGAATAGATCTGTGGGAACTTGGACCTGAAGTGCTTTGCATGTTTTGCTAAGAGGCTAGATCTCCATTCCAAGGACAAGAAGGGGCCTGATCTGTGTAACCTGCATCTCCGTCCTCTAGGAGGACGGGACCATGCAAGTAAAGCAAAGGGACATGGAGAATCTCATTTCAGGGGCCCGAGGACACAGGCATTGAATAGTGTACTTACTATGGGCCGACCACTAAAAGGCCTGCTATGGTCTGACTATGCCACCACCTGCCCCCTCCCGCCCCAAGTTCATACGTTGGAAGGATTGCCAGGATTGGAGCCTGTAGGGGGTGATCATGACACAGAGGCCCCATGCAGGGGATTTGTGACCTTACAAAAAAGGTTAAAGGGGACCACGTGAGTATGCAGCAAGAGCAAAATCTATGAAGCAGGAAGCAGCCTTCAGCAGACCCAGACTGCTAGGCCTTGAGGATGGACTTCCCAAGCCTCCCAGACTGTGAGAAATCGATTTCCATTATTCACAAATTGCCCAATCTAAAGTATGTTGTTATAACAGCCTGAATGGACTAAGACAGGGCCTATGTTCACCAGGCCCTTCATTGTCTTAACAAACGCCTACTGGGCAGGGAGATACTGAAGAGAGCGAGGCGGGCAGGTGTCTGGAGGACAGATGCACCCGTAGTTCTTCTATGGGGGCAGCCACTACTGTGCTCTAGTCAGTTGTTGCCCTGGAGAACCATGGTCTCTGGTTTGCACCACCTCCTGATTTTTTAAGAGAAGACAGAAATCCAGTTTTTAGGCAAAATTTTCTGAACTAAAAATGAGAGCAACTAATTCAAATGTTTTTGAAATAAACACGTAGGCAAAACACAATTCAAGCATGAACGGGACTTAGCTAGTCACTTAACCTTCCTACCTTCCCACTCATCACTAGATATCCACCTGCCCATACATCCACATATGTATATGTACATACATACATCTGTCCATCCATCCACACAACAACCAACCCATCCATTCATTCACATGCATAACCATATATCTACCCACTTATCCATCCATCATCCATCCATCCATGCCTCTCTCCCTTCATCCATGCATCTATCCATCCATCCATCCATCCATCCATCCATCCATCCATCCATCCATCCATGCCTCTCTCCCTTCCTCCCTCCCTCTTCCACAGTGAGAGTACATTCCCTCTCAAACCTTCCCAGGACAGAAATATTCGTCATGCTCCATCTTTTCCAATTTCCCTTGAAAGTCCTATTTCCCTTCAAGTTCAAGCAAATTATAAATGTGTAAAGTGGTGCAAATATGAACGAGTTTGGACCTGACTCTTTCTACAGGGAAATTTTTGCTTTCTCTTGCTGTCCTTGCTGTGCTGCCTAAAGTAGGAGAGTATTTTTTTCTCCCTTTGGATTTGAGCCTTCACAAGTGTTCCAGAACAAAATTAAACCAAATAGAGAATTAGATTCCCCTCCCTTTTCTTGGAAATATCTTGCCACTGGGCCATGCTCCCTGGGAATTAAATAACTCTTCAAAAGGAGACTAGAAATAGATTTCTCTGTAGGGTTTCTAGATGTCAGTAAATGGATTTATGGAAAATGGGTTAGGTTTGGTGAATTTAAAATTGCAAACAGGTGAATATGCTCTATCTGTGCAAATAACCCTTTTTAACTTTCTCCTTCTCCATATCCAATTGGGATTCTTCCTCTTACTATCCTACTTCAATTGTTCTTTTTTACCTTACCCTAATATCTTCCCCAGCTTGAAATGGGTTGGGAGGTGGGAGGGGCAGATAACTATGCTAAATTCTTGACATGTCATAACATTTATATTTCTGATCTCAGTGGCAGATATTCTGGCACGATCCAAAAATGAGGGTATTATTAGATGCATAAACTCTCTGAGGCTCAGTTCTCTCATCTGTCAAATGGTAGAAAGTGTCATATTCCCTTCTCCAACCAAATTGGAAATATCTCCAAAAAGTCTGCCAAGGTGTCTTCTAATCCAGGGGGTCTAGCCTCTGCAAAGGAATGAAAAGTTTGGTAAACTGTAAATGCACTCTGGGAGCTCTTCCCAGTGCCCTGCTGGTTTTAAGTATTATTCAAATATATTTGTGAGATTAGAAGTCCCAGAGGGTGTGAAACATGGAGTGGGGAGTCGAGGAAATTGGATGTGGGGAGGTGGTTTGCAGGGAAACTGGGAAGCAAGGGCCAGTCTTGAGTGTCTGAGCAGCCCTGGGAGCTTGTGGCACCTAAGGACATTCTGAATGCTGTCCTGGGAGCACAGGAAGAAAGAAAAGGATGCTCTCTCCCTCACCTCCACACCATTTGGCCTCCTGCTCTCTCAACCTCCCTGCTGTGAGATCTCCTGGTGGGACACCATCACAGAGGGACTGAGCACTTGGCATCTGGACCCTCAGTCTTCCTTTCTATTATGGGGACTGGATTGCTGTGAGGGACTGAACAGGATAAAGGAAGCTAAGGTCTGAGTCTGGGTGAAGTCTGCCTCTCCTCCAAGGGGCTGAAGCAGCCCCAGCTCCATCAGTCTGAGGTTGGGACTCCCTTGATACCAGGATTTGTGAGGCAGAGAGAGGTCTGGCAGCTGGGACCAGGTGTGTGAGCCAGCCCTCAGTCACCTGCAGACCTGTGAGGGAAGCCTTAGTGTTTATTTAGTACCAGGCACTTTGTAGATGTTAATTCACGTAACACTGTCAACAATTCCCTGGAGTAAGGCTGCAGTTGCCATGTTAGAATCGAGGAAACAGAGGCACTGCAGGGGCTGGGGCATGAAATAACATCCCCAGGGTGTAGCCAGTGGGTGGTCACAGACCTGTGGCCTGCAAGGCCTGGCATGTGGACCATCTTGGTTCTCACAGGAAGAGCATGCGTTAACTGCTGCTGCGGCCAACAGAGCCCCTGTCAGCATGGAGGATGGAGCTCAGCGTGGCCGCCCTTTCCTCCCGCTCCTGAACCTCTGCTTCTGCTGCAGCCGCCCCACTGGCCACCCAGCTCCCGAGGTTTGGCCCTTGACTGTGCCATGCACCACCTCCCTGTGTTGCCTCCTTATTTTTCAGCTTCTGGAGAGATGGGGGTTTCTGGAAGGCTCAGAGCTTCCTAGTGATTAAGGGTCTGGTGGTTCAGGGAGGCTTCAATCCTGACTGAGCAGCTGTGTGGACTTGCCCACTTCTCAATCCTTCTAGGCCTCAGTTTCATCTTCACAATGGGACTGCTGCACACGTATTCATCATTCTATCCTGTTCCTAGCTCAGCAGGCTGGGATGGAGTCTGGGCGACCCTTGTGTCGGGCTCGAGCAGGGATCCTGGGGCACGGGAAGGCCTTTTCTGAACTTGCTGACCCTTCAACCTTGAAGAGTGGTCCTCAGAAATCTCCTGACCCCCTGACCTTCTACCTCCCCTCACCCGGCTTTCTTTTCCTCCTTATTAGTCATCCCTATCTCTTGCTATGTGTGTATGTATTGTATATGTTCATACAGGTGTGCAGCGTACATGTGCCTTATTTATAAAATGGTCCCTTATTTATAAAATGGTGTCGTATTTGCATGTAAGCTACACACATCCTCTTAAATCAACTCTAGATGACTTATAATATCTAATACAACGTAAATTCTATGAAATTAGTTGCTATGGTATATCATTTAGGGATTAATGCCAAGAAAAAAGTCAGTACACAAATTTTTCCCGAATATTCTTCTTCTTTTTTTTTTTTTTTAACTAGAGATTAATCCCAGGGGTGCTTAACCACTGAGCCACATCCCCCATCCTTTAACAAAGTTTTTTCTTTATCGATAAGGTCTCACTAAATTACTGAGGGCCTTGCTAAGTTGCTATGGCTGGCTTTGAACTTGCAATCTTCCTTCCTCAGCTTCCTGAGCCACAGAGATTACAGGTGTGCATCATCATGCATGACCCCAATATTTGTGACCTGCAGTTGGCTGAACCCCTGTCTGCAGAACCCACAGAGGGTCAACTGTAAGTATATGTGTAAGGCACAAGTGTCTACACACATATGTGAGCATCTGCTTCTCTTGCTTTCACCCTGCTGTCTTATCCATCACTCTATCCTGTTCCTAAAACACCCCGCTGCTCCAATCGGGCACTTAATAAATGCTGGTTGAATGAATGAGTGAAATGATGGCAATTCCCATTTCTTGCCCATCCCTCTGACTACTCACCAATGCTTTCACTCCCAGGCTATGCTGGATGAAGAAAAGCATTCTAGATGCAGGTTCATAAGCATGTCCAGGATCGGGACCCTAAATAGAATGGGGGTCACGATCTCATCTAAATAAAGGGCCCTCTCCCCACCCCGTGCCCTCTGGCTCGCCCTCACCTGGGTTTGCTTCCCTTCCAATGAGCTCATCCTCCTCATTTCCTCTCCCAGAGGCAGGTGAGTCGGGCAACAGCTGTGCTGCTGGCCAGCGCCACAGGCAGGGGAAATCCGCGCAATTTCCTGAGCAACACACGTGGAGAGCAAGGTTCATAATGTCGAGGAAGAGGGGGGCTGCTGGCAGTCCTTGGCCTCATTTCCTGGAGATCCCAGGAGTTGGCAGAGAAGGGGTGCAGGGGGAGGGCTGTACTGACCCCTAAGGATCCTGCGTGAGAACTGATGACCGGCTCCACGATAGAGGCTCATGGAAACGTCTCTACCTTCTGTGAAGCTTGCCTTGGTTCCTGTGGTTCCCAGGGCTTCCCCCCAGACCATGTCTACAGAGGAAACACCCCACCCAAACCTATTTCAGCTCTTGAAGCTCAGGGATTTTTCTAACTAACGCTTAAGCTGACAGGCTCCGGCAGGAGTTGTAGCCATGAATCCAAAAAAAAAAAAAAATTTAATTGCATCTATACTGGACATGGAGACTCTTTTCCTCCTCATTCTCTAAACAACACAGTATGCCACTATTTAATAGCATTTACATTGTATTAGGATCATAAGTAGAGATGATTTTAAGTATATAGGAAGATGTGCACAGATTATATGCAAATACTGCATTATTTTATATAAAATAATTGCATACTTACAGATTTTAGTATCCAAGGCAGGGGCCTGGAACCCATTCCTGTGAATGCCAAGAGATGACCTTACTTTTTAATCCATAACTATGAAAAGAGTTTGATGCAAGTTTTTGGAAGTCATGGTTAGCCTCTTTAAGTAAAACAAAAGCCTGTGTCTCTCTTATTTCTCACCTGCCCCTCTCTGATGTAGTGGGGTGTGTGGAGGTGCCACAGGAGTGGCATCAGGAGCAGTGGGTAGCCACCCAAATCCTTGATGGTCACTGCTGAAGAACAGCTAGTATGAGCAACTCCTTGTTCTGAGCTAGCTGAAGGGTGACAGGTCCAAGCCTGGCCCCAGATGGTGGCCGCTAAACCCTGTGACTGATGTACTATGTCACCTGGCCCCTTTTGGCTGGATCAGTCCTAGGTGTGTTCCTGGCCTGGTCAGCCCCAACGAGGTTCTCACTCCTGAGCACCTGTCATGGCCTCCATCTTGGCCCTCATTGGAGACCAGCCACAGAGCCAAGAACCTGGTCCTGTCAACTTTACATTCCAAATCTGTCTTTTCCTTTTTTTAATGATTTTTTGATGGAAAATTTAAAACATATACTGTTTGAAACATACAATTTCAAGATATATTATCATTCTGTGCCTAACCAGAAAGGAGCAATACAGTCAAAAGACACTTAGCCAAAGAGGTGAATGGCGGGGGGGGTACCAAGAAAGGTGTCATTAGGGTTAATAAAACCAGAGTGGGAAAGCATGGCACCCAGGAATTAGTGATAGTAGGAAGCTATTACCACCTTTGGGGCTCAAGGGACAGGGACCATTGAGAAGTGAGTACTTGGAAAGGAGCTAAGGTACAGGAGCTATCATCAGAGGCAGGAGTTGGTGAACTGTGGCCCATGGGCCTGCCTCCTGTTTTCATGAATAAAGTTTTATTGGAACACACTCATTATTTACACATTAAGTACAGCTGCTTTGTGCTTCATCCACAGAGTTGAGTAGTGGTGGCAGAGACTGTATTGTCCACAAAGTCTTAAATATTTACTGTCTGATCTTTACAGAAAAGGTTTGTTGACCATTAACCATCCAAGAATCCATACATTGAAGTCCAAACTCCCTAGTACCTCAGAATGTGATTGCATTTGGAAATAGGATCATCAAGGTGAGCCCTAATCTGATATGCCTGGAATCCTTACAATAAGAGGAAGTTAGGACACTCACATACAAAGTGGGAAGACCATGTGAAGACACAGGGAGAAGATGATGGCCATCTACAAGCCAAGGAGAGAGGCCTCCCGAGAAACCAACCTTGTCCATACCTTGACCTCAAGCTACCAGCCCCCAGAACTGTGAAAAAAACCCCACACTTCTGATGTTTAAGGCACCCAGTCTATGGTACATGGTAGCCTTAGCAAACTAATCCAACAGCTGTAGCAGAACATAGGCTCTGTGAGAATACAGGAAGGCAGAGAGGGAATGAGAGGAATAAACACCCTGATCTTTCTCCTACTTCGGATCTAAGCTTAGTGATTGCCATTGGCTAAACCCAAATGGAAACCTGCCAATCAAATTATCCGAGTGATTCAGTCAATAAAGGTTGGCCTCCCAGGGCGCAGAGCAAGGCAGAGGAGAGCAGAGGATGGACCAAGGGGCAAAAGGTAGAATAACCAAACAGCACATACAAAAAAAAAATAGAGAAAGTCATGCACCATGTACCCATTCCCCTGTTATTTTTTCATATCTATCCTTCTCTCCCTTCCCTGATTTTTTTCCCTCAAATTTTTGGTTTTGATTTTGGGATTCTGTGTTGAGAGCCACAGCCGAAGGGGCCCCAGCAAACTTCCAGCTGCCAGCAATCCAGCTGCCGGCTGATGATTGGCTCACAGCGGCCCCAGCAACATCTAGCTGATTGGCTCCTCGGCCCCAGCAACATCTAGCTGATTGGCTCCTCTGCGGTGATGCTCATTGGACTGTTTCCCTGCCCTTTCAGACCACGGAGCTGCTCATTGGGGGACTTTTTGGCTCTGCCCACGTGACCCAGCCAATCGGCCTCAAGAGCAGGAGGATTGTGGGAGGTGGAGAGAAGCTTGTGGGGGGAGAGACAGGCGTGTGGAGAGCCGGTGGTGGCAGTTGAGGCTCTGAGGGGTTTTTCCTGAGATGCTGTTTGTTTGGCGTGTTTGGTTCTAAAAATAAAGTTAGTTTCTTTTGACAAGTGGCTCCTGATTGTGCCCAGCCAGACTGCGGCATCTGGTGGCCCGTACGGGGAACGAACCCGCGACCTTGGCGTTATCAGCATAAAAAACGTTGGTTTTTTATTTTGTGCAAGGCCTATGCATGCTGGGCAAGCCCTCTACCACTGAGCTCCACCCACAACACTCTTCTGAGGGTTTTTAAAAACAAATCTCAGAAAACATATCATTTCACCCCCAAATAGTTCCTATGCATCGATAATAGATAAGAACTTTAACAATAATGCCCTTATCATATCCAAGAAAAAGGAACAAAAATTATTTAATAACATCTCATCCTGGGCTATGGTCAAATTTCCCTGTTGCCTAAAAAGATGACTAATGGTTGCTTTGTTCTAATCAGGAAATACATGAAGGTCAGATGACATATTTTATTTCTTGAAAAAACTGCTTTTGTGCCCTTTTATGGAATTCCACACTTTCTGGATTGGGCTGATCAACACATCATTGCGGTGTTGTTGAACTTGTTTCTCTATTCCCTAAATTTCCTGCACACTGTTGGGCAGAGTTGAAAGCTTGATTAGGCTCAAGGGTGGTGCCTTGTATTGCATCATTTCACAGAAACAGGCTACCTGCTTCTCCCACTTTCTGTAATACTGAGAATGATCAGTGGGTTCAGAAATGTTAGTCTGGTCTTGCCATTAACCAAATTCTCTATTAACTTCTTTCTAATGATGTGAGTGCTTGTCCATGACATTGCCAAGTCCTTTATTTCATTAGGGTTTGCAAAACCCTGATTTTCTCACCTATCATTCCTTCTGCATTTATTAAATAGAATTATCCTACAAAGAACTTTCCCTTATCAACCATTTGTGGAAAAGGCAAAATAGCTACATAGCCTTTTTCTTTGTATTCTTTCAGAGTACTGAGCCAGTAGACAAATTAACAGATACTTTTTTTTTCTTAGTGTTGTTAAGAACTCATAATTTAAAAAAATATATATACTTAATGTATTTAAATTCACTGCTGTCAGTATTTCTTTGGATGCTAAGTTGTCCCATCTCTGGCTAGTGAGAGCCCCTTCAAATTGGCCTCTGTGTCCTTTTGCCTTGACACCATTAGTATTTCATTATTTCTTGCTTCCTAGTACAATATGAGGGCCTGCATTTATCACGTGTAATTCTTTTTTTTTTTTTAATTTTTTATTGTGGGTTGTTCAAAACATTACAAATTTCTTGACATATCATATTCCACACTTTGATTCAAGTGGGTTATGAACTCCCACCTTCACCCCATACACAGATTGCAGAATCACGTCAGTTACACATCCATTGATTTACAAATTGCCATACTAGTGTCTGTTGTGCTCCGCTGCCTTTCCCATCCTCCCCCCTCCCCACCTCTCCCCTCCCCTCCCCTCCTCTCTCTCTACCCCCTCCACTGTATAACCCTGAGGGTCTCCTTCCATTACCATGCAATTTCCCTTCTCTCTCCCTTTCCCTCCCACCTCTCATCCCTGTTAAATGTTAATCTTCTTCTCCTGCTCTTCGTCCCTACTCTGTTCTTAGTTACTCTCCTTATATCAAAGAAGACATTTGGCATTTGTTTTTTAGGGATTGGCTAGCTTCACTTAGCATAATCTGCTCTAATGCCATCCATTTCCCTGTAAATTCTATGATTTTGTCATTTTTTAATGCAGAGTAATACTCCATTGTGTATAAATGCCACATTTTTTTTATCCATTCATCCATTGAAGGGCATCTAGGTTGGTTCCACAGTCTTGCTATTGTGAACTGTGCTGCTATGAACATCGATGTAGCAGTGTCCCTGTAGCATGCTCTTTTTAGGTCTTTAGGGAATAGACCAAGAAGGGGAATAGCTGGGTCAAATGGTGGCTCCATTCCCAGCTTTCCAAGAAATCTCCATACTGCTTTCCAAATTGGCTGCACCAATCTGCAGTCCCGCCAGCAATGTACAAGTGTACCCTTTTCCCCACATCCTCGCCAGCACTTGTTGTTGTTTGACTTCCTAATGGCTGCCAATCTTACTGGAGTGAGATGGTATCTTAGGGTGGTTTTGATTTGCATTTCTCTGACAGCTAGAGATGTTGAGCATTTTTTCATGTACTTGTTGATTGACTGTATGTCCTCCTCTGAGAAGTGTCTGTTCAGGTCCTTGGCCCATTTGTTGATTGGGTTGTTTGTTCTCTTATTGTCTAATTTTTTGAGTTCTTTGTATACTCTGGATATTAGGGCTCTATCTGAAGTGTGAGGAGTAAAGATTTGTTCCCAGGGTGTAGGCTCCCTATTTACCTCTCTTATTGTTTCTTTTGCTGAAAAAAAACTTTTTAGTTTGAGTAAGTCCCATTTGTTGATTCTAGTTATTAACTCTTGTGCTATGGGTGTCCTATTGAGGAATTTGGAGCCCGACCCCACCGACTGTAGATCGTAGCCAACTTTTTCTTCTATCAGACGGCGCGTCTCTGATTTGATATCAAGCTCCTTGATCCATTTTGAATTCACTTTTGTGCATGGCGAGAGAAAGGGGTTCAGTTTCATTTTGTTGCATATGGATTTCCAGTTTTCCCAGCACCATTTGTTGAAGATGCTATCCTTCCTCCATTGCATGCTTTTAGCCCCTTTATCAAATATAAGATAGTTGTAGTTTTGTGGATTGGTTTCTGTGTCCTCTATTCTGTACCATTGGTCCACCCGCCTGTTTTGGTACCAGTACCATGCTGTTTTTGTTACTATTGCTCTGTAGTATAGTTTGAAGTCTGGTATCGCTATACCGCCTGATTCACACTTCCTGCTTAGCATTGTTTTTGCTATTCTGGGTCTTTTATTTTTCCATATGAATTTCATGATTGCTTTCTCTATTTCTACAAGAAATGCTGTTGGGATTTTGATTGGCATTGCATTAAACCTATAGAGAACTTTTGGTAATATCGCCATTTTGATGATGTTAGTTCTGCCTATCCATGAACAGGGTATATTTTTCCATCTTCTAAGATCTTCTTCTATTTCTCTCTTTAGGGTTCTGTAGTTTTCATTGTATAAGTCTTTCACCTCTTTTGTTAGGTTGATTCCCAATTATTTTATTTTTTTTGAAGATATTTTGAATGGAGTGGTTGTCCTCATTTCCATTTCAGAGGATTTGTCACTGATATACAGGAATGCCTTTGATTTATGCGTGTTGATTTTATATCCTGCCACTTTGCTGAATTCATTTATTAGCTCTAATAGTTTCTTTGTAGAGCCTTTTGGGTCTGCTAGGTATAGAATCATATCATCTGCAAATAGTGATAATTTAAGTTCTTCTTTTCCTATTTTTATGCCTTTAATTTCTTCCATCTGTCTAATTGCTCTGGCCAATGTTTCGAGAACTATGTTGAACAGAAGTGGAGAGAGAGGGCATCCCTGTCTTGTTCCAGATTTTAGAGGGAATGCCTTCAGTTTTTCTCCATTCAGAATGATGCTAGCCTGAGGCTTAGCATAGATTGCTTTTACAATATTGAGGTATGTTCCTGTTATCCCTAGTTTTTCTAGAGTTTTGAACATAAAGGGATGCTGTGCTTTGTCGAATGCTTTTTCCGCATCTATCGATATGATCATATGGTTCTTATTTTTAAGTCTATTGATGTGGTGAATAACATTTATTGATTTCCGTATATTGAACCAGCCTTGCATCCCAGGGATGAATCCTACTTGATCATGGTGTACAATTTTTTTGATATGTTTTTGTATCCGATTTGCCAGAATTTTATTGAGGATTTTTGCATCTAGGTTCATTAGAGATATTGGTCTGTAGTTTTCTTTCTTTGAAGTGTCTTTGTCTGGTTTAGGTATCAGGGTGATGTTGGCCTCATAGAATGAATTTGGAAGTTCTCCCTCCTTTTCTATTTCCTGAAGTAGCTTGAAAAGTATTGGTATTAGTTCTTCTTTAAAGGTTTTGTAAAATTCTGCTGTAAACCCATCCGGACCTGGGCTTTTCTTAGTTGGTAGTCTTTTTATGGTTTCTTCTATTTCCTCAATTGATATTGGTCTGTTTAGGTTTTCTATATCCTCCTGACTGAATCTGGGCAGATCATATGACTTAAGAAATTTATCTATGCCTTCACTATCTTCTAATTTATTGGAGTATAAGGATTCAAAATAGTTTTTGATTATCTTCTGTATTTCTGAAGTGTCTGTTGTGATATTGCCTTTTTCATCCCGTATGCTAGTAATTTGAGTTCTCTCTCTTCTTCTCTTCGCTAGCATCGCTAAGGGTCTGTCGATTTTGTTTATTTTTTCAAAGAACCAACTTTTAGTTTTGTTAATTTTTTCAATTGTTTCTTTTGTTTCAATTTCATTAATTTCAGCTCTGATTTTAATTATTTCTTGCCTTCTACTTCTTTTGCTGTTGTTTTGCTCTTCTTTTTCAAGGATTTTGAGATGAAGTATGAGATCATTTATTTGTTGGTTTTTTCTTTTTTTAAGGAATGAACTCCAAGCAATGAATTTTCCTCTTAGAACTGCTTTCAATGTGTCCCATAGATTCCGATATGTTGTGTCTGTGTTTTCATTTATCTCTAAGAATTTTTTAATTTCCTTCTTGATGTCTTCTATAACCCATTGATCATTCAGTAACCTATTGTTCATTCTCCAAGTGATGTATGCTTTTTCCTTCCTTCTTTTATCGTTGATTTTCAGTTTCATTCCATTATGATCAGATAAGATGCATGGTATTATCTCTACTCCTTTATATTGTCTAAGAGTTGCCCTGTGACATAATATATGATCTATTTTTGAGAAGGATCCATGTGCTGCTGAGAAAAAAGTGTAATTGCTCGATGTTGGGTGGTATACTCTATATATGTCAATTAGGTCTAAGTTATTAATAGTGTTATTGAGTTCTATAGTTTCCTTATTCAACTTTTGTTTGGAAGATCTGTCCAGTGGCGAGAGAGGTGTGTTGAAGTCTCCCATGATTATGGTATGGTGGTCTATTAGACTCTTGAACTTGAGAAGAGTTTGTTTGACGAACATAGCTGCACCATTGTTTGGGGCATAAATATTTATGATTGTTATGTCTTGTTGGTGTATGGTTCCCTTAAGCAGTATGTAGTGTCCCTCTTTATCTCTTTTGATTAACTTTGGCTTGAAATCTATTTTATTTGATATGAGTATGGACACTCCTGCTTGTTTCCGAAGTCCATATGAGTGATATGATTTTTCCCAACCTTTCACCTTCAGCCTATGTATGTCTTTTCCTATTAAATGTGTCTCCTGTAGGCAGCATATTGTTGGGTCTTGTTTTGTGATCCATTCTACTAGCCTGTGTCTCTTAATTGGTGAGTTTAAGCCATTAACATTTAGGGTTATTATTGAGATATGGGTTGTTCTTCCAGCCATATTTGTTTATTTTTGTTACTAAACATGGTTTGTTTTCCTCTTTGATTATTCCCCCCCCTTTACTGTCCTACCTCCCACTGTTGGTTTTCATTGTTATTTTCCATTTCCTCTTCCTGTAATGCTTTAGCGAGGATGTTTTGAAGAGATGGTTTTCTAGCTGCGAATTCTTTAAACTTTTGTTTATCGTGGAAGGTTTTAATTTCATCCTCCATCCTGAAGCTTAATTTCGCTGGATACACAATTCTTGGTTGGAACCCATTTTCTTTCAGTGTTTGAAATATGTTATTCCAGGATCTTCTAGCTTTCAGAGTCTGTGTTGAAAGATTAGCTGTTATCCTGATTGGCTTACCCCTAAATGTAATCTGCTTCCTTTCTCTTGTAGCTTTTAAAATTCTCTCCTTATTCTGTATGTTGGGCATCTTCATTATAATGTGTCTAGGTGTGGATCTCTTATGATTTTGCACATTCGGCGTCCTGTAGGCTTCTAGGATTTGGGATTCTGTCTCATTCTTCAAGTCTGGGAAGTTTTCTTGTATTATTTCATTGAATAGACTGCTCATTCCTTTGGTTTGGAGCTCTGTACCTTCCTGTATCCCAATGACTCTTAAGTTTGGTCTCTTAATGTTATCCCATATTTCTTGGATGTTCTGCTCATGGTTTCTTAACAGTCTTGCTGAGCTGTCTATGTTCTTTTCCAGTTGAAATACTTTGTCTTCATTGTCTGATGTTCTATCTTCTAAGTGTTCTACTCTGCTGGTAGTATTCTCCATTGAGTTTTTAAGTTGGTTTATTGCTTCCTGCATTTCTAGGATTTCTGATTGTTTGTTTTTTATAACCTCTATCTCCCTGTATAGTTGATCCTTTGCTTCCTGGATTTGTTTGCGTAATTCATTGTCGAAGTGATCTTTCATTGTCTGATTTTGCTGTTTAATGTCTTCCTTGATGCTCCAGATCATCTGAAGCATGTATATCCTGAATTCTTTATCTGACATTCCATCTGCTGCAGCTGTTACCTCTTCTAAAGTTGCGTTGACCTGCATTGCTTGTGGTCCTTTCTTTCCTTGTCTTTTCATACTGCTTGTGTATCTTTCCTGCAGGCACGGGCGGCGGCTCTGCTCTCTCCTTATTCCAATTGGGGTGTCGTGGCTACCACGCCAGCAGGTCACTGGGCCTGTTCTGGGAGCTGGCGGCGGCTCTGTTCTGCCCCTACTCCAATTGGGGTGACGAGTGTACCACGCCGGCAGGCCACCGGGCCTGATCCGCCGGTCGGTTGCAGGTTTGCCTACCCTGCAGGCGCGGGCGGCGGCTCTACTCTGCCCCTACTCCAAATGGGGTGACGTGTCTGTCGTACCAGCAGGCCACTGGGCCTGTCCCGCTGGTCGGTCGCAGATCTGCCCACCTTTCGGGCACGGGTGGAGGCTCTGCTCTGCCCCTACTCCAATTGGGGTGTCGTGACTACCCCGCCTGCAGGACGCTGGGCCTGTTCCTGGCACGGGCAGCGACTCTGCTCTGCCACTACTCCAATTAGGGTGGTGTTTGTACCACGCTGGCAGGCTCCTGGGCCTGATCCGCCGGTCTGTTGTAGGTCTGCCTACCTTGGAGGCGCGGGCGGCGGATCTGCCCTGCCCCTCCTACCACGCCTGCGGACCCTTGGGCCTGATCTGCAGGTTGATCACTGGTCTGCTCACCCTGCGGGCACGGGTGGCGGTTCCGCTCCGCCCCCACTCCAATTGGGGTCACGTGACCACCACACCGGCAGGGCCTGATCCGGGCGTGGGAGAAGGATCTGCTCTGCCCCTACTCCAGTTGGGGTGACGTGTGTACCACACTGGCAGGCCACTGGGCCTGACCCGCCAGGCTGTCACAGGTCTGTTTACCTTGCAAGCGCGAACGGCAGCTCTGCCCTGCCCCTCCTACCACGCCCATGTACCACTGGGTCGCGGGTCTGCCCGCCTTGCGGGTGCGGGTGGCGGCTCCGCTCTGCCCCCTCTCCAATTGGGGTCACGCGGTCACCACGCTGGCGAGCCGCTGGGCCTGCTCCGGGCGCTGGCGGCGGCCCGGCTCCTCCCCTCTGGCTCGACGACAAATTGAGGAGACTCGGGTGACTGTGCCTCACCCCCCCTACCAGGAGACCAACTACTTATGTCACCGCTGGTATTGATGAAGTTCTCTCCTCCGCCGCTTTCTGCTGACATCAGATCTCTGCCATGTTGGTATCCTATGCGAATGGCAGCATTTCGTTCCCCTTGCCAGGCAAC